>NC_089261.1:3296200-4496200 GCF_963930625.1 Muntiacus reevesi
CACCTCCTCCTAATGGGAGAGAAAAGAAAAGCCAGGGAAATAACATCCTCTTGCTGAACCCCTGAAATCCGTTTGTTACTAAGTTTTGGAGCCTGTGAAGATAGATGCATATGTTTCTACAGCCTCAGATTCATCACAGGGACCTTGACCACATTCCACGCATTGGCTCCTTGAGCTCCTGGCTGTGTCGCTGACAGTATTGTCTCTAACTCCCTGCACAACACTTGGCAGAGTCAGCGGGGGACAGACGAGCCTGGCTTGTCCCCCTGGTCACCCTCAGGCTGGGGGGTGGCCTAGAAGTGCAGCCCCGCCTGGCTACCAAGGTCTGGGGTGGGGACCTGGAGAGCTGAGCAGCCTGACTCCTGGCCAGGCTCAGACTGGAGGCTGTGATGGGCTGGAGCCTCAGTGGCACCTGACCCCAGGGTGATGGGGCCCTGCCCGCTTCAGCCAGGATGGGCAGGGAGACCAGATCCCCACACAGTGAAGCTGAGACCCCTGCCAGGGTGCAGTTGCTGGATTTCATCTTGCAGCCCTAGAGGTCATCAAGGGTCATCATCAACGTCAGCACGGAGAGTCATGCTGGTTGTGCTGGGGACTCTGACCCTCAATGTTGTTGATAAAATGTGGACCTGATTCCCCTCCACATCTTTATCGGCGGAGAGGGGTCCCCACAAAGAGCTGGACACCTCAGAGGAGAGGCAGGAGCAGGCACGGGGCCATGAACCATTGGAAGCAGATGGGACCCTAGAGCCCCCTCCCCACGGGCTGCTGAGCATTTCCGCCCTCTCTCTGCCTCTCCCGCCTCAAAGCGCTGAGCCCTCTGAGCACAAGGGCAGGTTTTGGTGGTGCTTCCGCATGAGGTTGCATTACTGTGATATTATTGTAACTACCGGTGTATAGAGACCAGTAATAGACAGCCTCTTCCTCAGGCTGGACCCTGTGATGGTGAGGGCAGCTTTGTTTCCAGAGATGGAGCCAGAGAAACGAGCAGGGATTCCGGAGGGGCGGCTGTTTGTGCTGTAGATAACAGTTCTGGGAGCCTGGCCTGGGGTCTGCTGGAACCAGCCGGGGAAGTTACTGGTAGTGACTGACCCAGAGCTGAGGCCACAGGTGAGGGTGACCGTCCCTCCTGGAGACACTGACTGTGCTGGCTCCTGGACCACAGTCTGAGCATCTACCCCTAAGAGCAACAAGAGAGAGACAGGTGTTATTATGGAGACAAGGGCCCTGAGACCCTGCGTGGAGGTGGCCCAAGGGTGCAGAGTCCCGGCCCCTGACCTGAGCCGTAAGTGAGGAGCCCGAGCAGAAGCACCATCCAGGCCATGGTGGGGACCCTCCCAGGACGTGGGCTCCTCAGCCTCCTTGGCTGGAGGTGGGGTCCTGGGCCTTTTCATGCCTCCAGCCCGTCAGGAGGAGGAGGGGCCTCATGCAAATCGTTTCCCCCTCTCCCTGCCCAAGGCACCTGAGTTCCCCTGGGGTGGGGGGACTTGAAGGAGGCAGGTGCTGGACCTCACACAGAGCGGGGACAGAAGCGAAAGGAGCCCCTGAGTGATGGGGTGACGTCTTTCAGCAAATGCGCTCCTGTGACCTTGGTGACCTCGGTCATCTATCTCCTCCCCAAAGTATCTGAGGCTGAAGGAGGAGTTTGCGAGTCTGTCTCTCTTGCCCCAATAATCTAGCCTTTCCCAAACCTGAGCCCATCTTTAGAACACTCTCCCTCCTTCTCCAGGAACTACTGTGTCCCGTCTGTGTGATGCTGTCTGTCCTTGTCCCTCCAGCCCTAAGCCCAGGAGGAAATCCCAGAGCCTGTGTCTGGTGTGAAGGGAAAGGCGTGGCCCTTGAACACCATCGTGTAAAGTGTCCCTGGTCCCAGCGCTGGTGAATCAGGGCTGGGGGTTGAGACTGACATGTGGAGACACAGGCCTGGGGTGACGCCTCCTGGGCTAGAAAAACCATGACAACGTGGAGTAGCTTCAATAGGTCTGTAGGGGAAAAGGTCACCATGTCATCATGCAATGATGATAGCTTGCAAGTTCAGTAACAATAAAGTGGGAACACATGTGTCATCATCGGAACTAGAAAAGCACTGTGTGTGAACAGGTAGGTGTGGTGAGCACCGTGGACACTGTAAAACTCCCTTCCCTGTGGTTCTGCTGTGGAGCCGATGGACTCAGGACGGAGGAGGGATGTGGGAGGGCAACAAGAACGAGAAGGAGCTCAGACATCTCAAGTGTTAACGTGAGTGGAAGAGATGGGGAAAGTCTTGTTCACCTTTTGTTTCTTTAACATGAAAAATGTTAAATGCTATTGTTATTTTGTATCCTTGTTAGATTTGCTGCTAAAGTAGCTGTTTAATAACAATCACATGATTTTTGTCAGAGGTGTTAGAGAACCTCAACTCATAGATGTGAAAAATATGATATTCCTAGTTAATCCTTTTCTTATTATACAAATGTACTGATGATAGCTTTGGAAAATATGTGATTTCATATATCTCAAGTTTTTAGATGGAAGAAGTGGTCACATAAAGGAAAGAAACAACTAACGAAGCCACAAAACCTGAAACAATGTCAGTTTCCATAGTTCACTCTAAAATGTTGAAATTGTCAAATAACACAACAGGGATAATTTCAAATGACATAGAAGGTGACAAAGGGTCCTTGACTGCATCCCTCTCCCACTGTGAACACCGGGCGTTCTGTCGGCAATGGTGCAGCCCCTCTGCAGGGGTCTCTCATCCCCTATACAGGTATCCCTGGAGGTCGAGGTTACTGCAGGAAGTTCATTTTTGTTGTATGATCCTCCCTCTGTCTTTGGTTGGATGTCAGGTCTGGGCACTGACCCCACGACAGAGGAACAGGAATTGAGAGGCCAGCCTATGACTCTGAGCTGAGATTTGTCGTGTCTCCTGGGGGCCCAGGTGCAGGAACGTCCCCCTCCAGTGAGGACCCTGCTGCCCACGTGGGTAAGAGCCAGGGGAGGAGGTGCCAGCCTGCCTGACCAGGACCCTGAGCTCTCAGGACCAGGCCCACAGCGCCCCCTGCTGGACTCAGACCTCCTCCTCCCCCACTTCACTCCACAGCCTCCTGGAAGGGCTTTCTCATAGTTGCAGAAGGGTCTTCCTGATGTCACCACCCAGGGCAGTAGAATGAGTCCTCTCCGTGGAGTATGGATCTGGTCATTAATTTTACCAAGTCACTTTGACTTCGAACCTTTTAATGCAATGCTGATAAACAAATGAATTTCAGGATTCCCTGAGGTCTGAGTTTGCTCTGCCTCGCTCCTGGGTTCACCATCAGAACACAACCGCCTGAAACAGGTTCCAGGATTCAAAATCCCAGATGCCCATGGGTTGTTCCTGGTCACAATTCTGTCTGAGTTTCCCTCCCAGGTTGGTATGTGGTTGATGTTGGTTTTGCAAGGTCACCAGGGTCTGTCCCAGCCCGGAGTGCACCGCTCTGTCCCTGTCTCTGTCTTTCCCAAGACAGTATGAGGTTCTCAGGGATAACAAATCTTCCCTTGATCACTTCCAGGGGTTCTCATTTACCCTTGCACATGGTCCTCACAGTACTTTTTGACTCACACATTTAAAGATTAAAGATGTTTTGAGTCGAATTTTGTAAGTTTTCTATATTAAATGCTTGATAAAAAAGATTATAACTAAAAATGGGAATCTCATCCTTGTCAGGGCTCCTCCTTCATTCCTGATTGAGAAACCCTTCTGACCTGTTACCTGATCTTCACTGAACACGGTTGACATTCATTTGTTAGACTCCATAGATTTAATGAGGGTGGGTTTATAAGGTCTGTATCCAAAATAGTGACATTTGTCCAATATCATCTCAAACAAGGAACCAGGGAGGGAAATGTGGGAAGTTCATGAGGGAAAAGAGGAGAAAAAGGGCAAGTGAGGAGTCTGAGAGCCGCATCCTAAGGGGGAGGGTCTCCTTCACCTGGAGAGGAGGGCTCCTAGGGTGCAGTGTCTCGAGAAAGGGAGGACCCAACTTCCCTAAGGGTCAGGGCTGAGGCAGAGCACAAAGCCTGGAGCAGGAGAGGGATGTGGGGGGGGAAGGGAGAGGCCCCCTGGGGCTCCAGGGCACAGACGCTGGACTTCTGCTTCCTCATCATCCTGCTCAGTATCTGTGAGGGACCCTGTGTATCTGGGCACATGGGCATTCTGCTTGGATTTGGAGACCAGAGAGAAAGGGAGACAATTTCATGGACCCCTAATTGATGGACCAGGATGAGGGTATGAGAGTGCCTGGATTTAACAGCACAAGTGACTGCAGAGACCTAACCCAGCACTGCTGATGTCACCATCAGGCTGAGGGCAGTGATGGGTCCCACCCTGGAGTAGAGGGCAAACATTCATCAGACATCCCCATCACACGGGGACTCCTTGTGGCTGTGCTTAGTGGTGAGCTGTGTGACACTGATGACCAGCCTCCTCATCAGGATGGGGTCCAAAGTGATCCAGGAGGGCGTGTGGACCAACCAGGAGCCAGAGAGCAGGTATGAACCCCTGAGTGTCCCTCACCTCTGTCCTGGGTCACAAAGGCAGGGCTTTGCCTGGAATCCCTGGTCATCAGTGCCATGGGGATCCCGTGTCCCTGCTGCTCCCTCTGCAGGAGACAGTGTCCCTGGATCTGGGCTTATCAAGGGCATCACAAGCAGAGGGACATGGGCATATCTTGGGGAGCCCCTGCTCCTGACAGTCCACAGAACACCCCAATCCTGAAGTAGGAAATGCTCCAATGGGGTGGAGAGGAGATAGGGAGGGCAGGACAGAGCCAGCACCTGTGGATCAGGAGAACCACTCCCGGGGTTCCCTGCCTCCTGCGATCTATCACCGGAGCCCCTCACTCCTCAAGGTTTCTTCTCTGAACTTTCGGGAGCACAGTTCACGCCCTGGGGGGCGATCCGCCTGCTGGGATGGTCCACAGACTCTGCTGAAGGCACATCTGGGAAAGCCTCCTGCTCCTGATCTCAGGGGAGGGAGCTCGGCTCCACGGCTCTCTTGTTCACATGGATGATCAGGGTGCACTTCAGTGGTATTAGAATCTGTTTACATTTTCTGAGACTTCAGCAAAACTGACTGAACAATTGGGAGTAGAATTATTATGAACTAGAACATGCCCCAGGAATTCATTGATTCTGGGGGAATTTATTTAAAATTTGACAGTTCTCTAAGAAAAAGCCCCTGACAGGCTGAGGTTCTCGTTCCAGTTTCCCATCCACCTGTGTCTCTGTGAGAAGCCCTGTTGTACCAGCCTGCATGGTCAGAGTCAGCGTCGTCCTCAGGCTCCAGCATAGAGACGAGCAGGAGCCCTGCATTGTCCGAGCACCTTTGGATCCAGAAAAACCCACGGGGGACCCGGGAGCCTGGTTCTTCCTGGAGTCTGAGGTAGGACAGGAGGGCTGAGGAGGGCTCGCTGGCTTCTGCTGGTCCCAGTAGAGAGCACAGCGGTGACAGTGATGTCCCTGCTCAGGGTGCAGGGCGCCATAGCATCACCTGTGGTCTGGGGGGGACAGGGGTCTCCCCACACACGTACCATGACACACCACTGATCCAGGGCATTGGGGCTGAGGTGTGGACACCCACACCAACCAGCACTAGGAGCTTAGCTATCCTGCGTGAGAGAAACCAAGAATAACCAGGGGTAGAATTCATATACCTGCAACCTTATAGGCGACAGCTAACAATACAGCCATTAAGTTGAGATTCTTCTAAATTATCAGTTGAAAATAATAGGAAAACACACTACTCAAGATCAGAAATTAAAATGATAGTGTTTGAACATGGTGGTTTGAACATGGTGATTTGAACAAATTTGCTTTCCATTAAATGGTCTCACGTGGAGCAGAAGGACTGGGAAGAGCAGCCTAGGGCGTTGGGGTGAAAACCTTGGCAGTAAGCTGTGAAGTACGGCCAAACATTCGTGTTCCCACGGTGTGTGAAATAAGATTTATGTCCATTTCAGCGCTGCTGCTACAGTGTCTGCTTTGACAGAGATGTTTCAGCCCCGGGAGGCCCATGTCTGGAGGAGAGCAGGTTTTTGTCTCACTTCCCCCTGGCCTGGAGCACTGTGCCTTTATTACCACCACTTTCATAAGATCCGCAGTAGTAATCCGCCTCGTCCTCAGCCTGGAGCAAACTGATGGTCAGGGTGGCTGTGTTCCCAGACCTGGAGCCAGAGAATCGGTCCGGGACCCCTGAGTGTCTACTGGTGGTATCATAGATAAGGCTTCTGGGGGCTGATCCTGGGATCTGTTGGAACCAGCCCACATTACTACCATAACCAACGTTGCTGCTGCTTCCAGAGCAGGTGATGCTGACCCTCTGGCCCGGGGACCCGGACACGGAGGGTGGCTGAGTCAGCACAGCCTGAGCCCAGGATCCTGGAAGGGAGAGAGACAGCAATGGTGACTCTGGGGTCCAGACACAAGAGTGGGGAACACAGCATGTGTGTCTTCCCAAGCCCCTTCCCCTGTCCCCCCATCCAGTCACCTGTGCAGAGAGCGACCACGGTGAGGAGCAGAGGGCACCAGGCCATGGTGGGCATGGTCAGGGCGTCCTGCCTTCTGTGGCCCCACAGCTGAGCAGAGCATCCCCACACCGTTCCTTCCCCTCTTCATACTCTGAGAGGGGGCGGGGCCTTTCATGCAAATGACCCCCACCCCCAGCTCTCTGACCCTCCCTGGGCCCTGGGTCAGGTCCCTGTCCCTCGGGGTAGCCAGATCTGGGGCAGGGTTGTGTGGGGCTTGGGAGTGGGAGGTCCCCGCTGGGAGCCATTCATGTAAATGATGACCCCTCACTCCCTGTTACACTGTGGGTTCATGACCCTTCAGAACAGCCTGGGAAAGCGCCCTGGTGTCCTGTCCAGATACACTTCCTGTTACCCGGTGATCCGAATTAACTCTCCCAAGACTGGTTTTGACATGACACAGTTCAGGAAGTGTTTGGCTGGAAAAGAACAGCCAAGGTAGTTCACCCTGTAGTGTGTGTGCGTGTTACACTGTGGGTGTGTGACTTTGAGACTTTAAATGAACCAAAATGTGTTCATGGATTAGTGAAAATCTAGGGTCATAACTTTAAATAGGTGCATAAATATAACTGAAGGAAATGTTTACTCGCTAAGTTGTGTTCGACTCTGGTTCTGTTTTAATTTTGCATTGCCATGGTACTGCTTCTAAAACATCATTTTCTTTGTAGGTTCTGTTCATCAAATAAGACAATTTTAACTAAATCATATGACAGTATCTTATGAAATTTTATTATTAAGTAAAAAAACATTTTTACAAAGATATTGGCATTCTTTTTTTTTATTTTTTTTATTTTTATTTTTTTAGTTTTTTTTTTTCACTATAAGTAGTTATTTTATTTTATTTTATTTTTTCCAGTGGGTTTTGTCATACATTGATATGAATCAGCCGATATTGGCATTCTTAATTATACTGGCCTCTGAGTGAGGCAGGGCCAGAAGCAAACTTTCTAACTCTTATGGCATCTCCACTGAGGGATTTTCATGTCTTAGCAGGAAGTTCTATCTGTGAAAACAGGGCAGGCTGAGTTATCAGAGCCACGGGTTGGTCTCAGGTCTGAGATGAGACACAGGACATGACAAGGCAGATCAGTTTTCCTCAGGACACTGAGACGTGAACACAGGGAGCAAATCTGACTTAGACGTGGTCCAGATGGAGCAGTAGTGATGGCCCCTGGGTCAGAGCCCCAGGACAGGGTTTGCTTTCCTAGCTGAGGGCCCCAACAACTTCTCTGCTCACTGTGCATAAAATCAATCCCACAGCAGCTGAGCACAGACACTCCTCAGCCAGGAATAATTTCCCAGGTCTCAGGACCAGGGTTTCTCTCCCCACCTGATTCCTCACTCGATGGCACACAGGACAGAGTGTGAGGCTTCAGGGGATAAATCAGCCACACCAGGGATTCAAAATCCCCTGGGACACAAGGGGAACCTGGGGAGGAGGACGGAGGGGAAAGCTGGGTTCACACCTGAGAGCCAGAGCCCTGAGGCTTCTCAGGAAGGAAGGGTTAGAGAGGTTCAAGGAGGGGGAGAAGGAAGTGAGTGTCCAGTTCAGGAAGATCTGGAAACACGTCCATGACCTTCTGACAGACTGAGCTTGGTCATGACCGTGGAAGTCACCAGGGCAGGTTTGTAGAGAGAGAGGCTCAGGATTGGGGAAAGTCATGAGTGAGGGGAGCTGGAGCAGAGACTCTTAGCAAGGAGATGAGGAGGAGCAGGAGCAGGATGAGCAGAGCTGGAGGGGTGCACGGGGTGGGCTCCGGGGGCTCCTCCCCTCCCCTGTTTCTGGGAAGAGGATGGGGACTGATGACCACCTCACCCCTTCGCCCTCCAATTCTGGGTGCTCGGCTCCATGTGCAGCGTCACTCCCAGGAGGAGGCCTGGGGGCCGCGGCTCAGAGTTTGTCCCCTGAGGGGAAGCACCTGCTGTCACGTCCAACTGGGGCCACTGAGCCCGGGTGCAGGGCCAGGTCAGGGGACCACGTGGGTGTGTTGAGGCCTTGCCAGTTCCGAGCTGGTGCACAGCGCCCCCTGGTGACGCACTCGGGGAACAGTCACGGTGGTGAGATTGTGAGCAAGGCGCTGCTCAGTTGCTTGACGGCTCAATCCTGCCTGACTCTTGTGACCCCATGGACTGTAGCCCACCAGGCTCCTCTGTCCATGGGATTCTCCGGTGTGAACACTGAAGTGGGTTGCCATTTCTTGCTCCAGAAGATCTTCCCAACCCAGGGACAGCGCCCACATCTCTTATGACTTGTCTTGTGTTGGCAGGAGGATTCCTTACCACTAGTGACACCTGAGAAGCCTTATGAGGAAGGAGGGGTTGCTTTTTTTCTTGTCACCAAATACTCTGTCAATGGACAAATGAATTAAATAATAAGTTTTACATGTCTTTGATAACATACAGAGAATTCTCTTTTATTTCCATGTATTTTATTTTCAAATGATTCTGACTACTTTTTCTCATGATTCCTTTTTTTTTCTTTCACTTATCTCCTTTTCCTTAGAACCCAAGAGTGTTTGTATTTGCTCATCAAATAGATTTGATGATTTATCCCTAAAATATGTGTCACCTGATGTCCTCATCTGAGGCATTTCAGCATTAATGTCTCTGCAATCTCACTTCCTTTCAATATTTAATTTCCTGGTTCTTGACAGAAGTGACAATTTTTACTGGATCCTGGACTTTGTGGAAATTACTTGAAGAAACTCTGAATTTCATTTCCTTTTCCTTTAACAGGAAATCCTTCTGTGGCAGAAGGTCAGGGATGTGTGTTCACTGCCCACTGACCCAGCAGGGGCGGCACTGACCCCCCTGCTCTGTGCGGCTGACTCCGACCTGGGAACCGGGGGCAACTGCTGTCAGCAGCTCCTTCATCCAGGGGTGTGTGACCAGCCCTTGTGAGCTGCTGCCCTGGGGAGGGGAGTCGAGCTGAGGGGGCAGCTGTGCTGAGTCAGGGGACACTCAGTCTGCTGGGTTTCGTGGTCTCAGGGACCCCAGGAAGGGAGGGGCAAACACCTTCCCCTGGGAGCCCCATGGCTGTGGGAGAAGCAGGGTTTTGTCTCCTTCTGCTCTGGCCTGAAGCACTGTGGAAACTTTCAAACCATCGTCAGCCCATGATAAACAGTAATAATCATTGTTGTCCTCAGCCTGAACTGAGGTGGTCAGAGAGGCTGAGCTGCCAAATTTGGAGCCAGAGAATCGATCTGTGACCCCTGAGGGTCGTTTGCTAATTTCATAGGTCAGGAGTCTGGGGGCCTTCCCTGGGAGCTGTTGGTTCCAGCTCACATAATAACCCCCAAAGTTGTTGCTGCTTCCAGTACAAGAGATGGGGACCCTCTGACCCAAAGTCGCGGACATGGAAGGCAGCTGAGTCAGCACAGTCTGGGCCCAGGATCCTGGAAGGGGGAGAGACAGAGATGGTGACTCTGGGGTCCATCACGAGAGCAGGGAGCACGGCCAGTGTGTCTTCCCAGGGCCCTTCCCCTGTCCCCGCATCCAGTCACCTGTGCAGAGAGCGACCAGGGTGAGGGGCAGAGGGCACCAGGCCATGGTGGGCATGGTCAGGGCGTCCTGCCTTCTGTGGCCCCACAGCCGAGCAGCGCGTCCCACCCCGCTCCTTCCCCTCTTCATACTCTGAGAGGGGAGGGTCCATTCCTGCAAATGACCCCCCATCCCCCCCCCCCCAACCGGGCCCTGGGCCAGGCCCCTGCGCCTGAGGGTGGCCAGTGGGCTCGCTGGGGCGGGGCTGTGGGGTCCCGGGTGGGAGGTCACACGGGGAGCCAGGAGCAGGGCCGCCAGGCAGCCAGGGTCCCAGCGCCCATCCCCCAACCAGCCTCAGGATCGGCCCCCGCGCGCCCCCTGGTGTCCAGGCTCAGACACGCACCCTGCGACCTGGTGACCAGCGCCCAGGTAGCGGGGAGAACTACTTGCTCTGTGCTCTGACTCCTTCTGGGGGTCAGGCCAGGTGCCTGTTCTGTGTCCCCTGAGACCTCAGCGCCGTCTGTGGGCTCCCCTCAGACCCTCAGGGTGAGTCTGCACACGGCGCCTTCACAGCTCAGGGTCAGGACTGAGGGGACGTCAGGGACACATATTCCTTTAAATCAGGGTCAGGTCAGGACAGTGATGACCCCGTGGATGCAGCTATATACTCCGTGACCCCACTGTACTAGTTCCTGGTCTCCTCTTTCCTACATGAGTTAAATAAAATATTTACCACGTGCTCACTCCCTATTGGTTTGGGAATCAGAAGCTGCCTTCCTGAGTGAGGCTAACTCTGCTCCCAGCTCCCAGGAAGCAGAAGACCAGGTGACTGGGGGGCACCACCTGTGTCCAGGTGCCCGGATCATGATCACCCCCATCCTCCTCATCTTTCATCCAAGGATAGGAGCCCCCAGTTGTCACGGAACCTGAGTGACCGCGTCTGGAGCCAAAGGACCCATCACGGATCCTGAGGGTTGGGGATCAGCAGGCATCATGGTCTGGGGTCTCTGGCTGGGACCTGCTGGTTCCCGGACACCTCACACCGCCAGCTCTGCTGCTCTTTCCAGGACTGGAGGACCTGAGCACTGAACTGGACAATCGGCCCGGCTGACGCAGAGCAGACTGTGCTCAGGACCTGGGTGGAGGAGGGGACAGGTGGCACGTCCCTGCGGCAGAGCCTGACTCTGAGCAGGCAGAGTGACCGTTCTGTGGTGTCAGGAACCAGCATCCTTCCTTCTGACAGCTAAGGACTCCACCCCGCCCCCTCTGCTCATACCCGCTCCTACTTCTCAAGGGAAAGCAGGTATAAGGAAGCAACACTATGAATAAAGAAGGGCTTTCACTACCTGGCTACTCAATGTTTTCCTGGAAGAAAATATTTCACTCTTGTTCAAATTTTCTTTTATCTTTCTTGCTTATTGTTTATTGTTATCATACAAATATAGTCAAATTTTATGTTTTTTTTATTACTGGGTCCAGAATAACACACAGTTTGAACTACTTTTAAATTTATATAATTTTAAAGTTATATACTATTTTTGATAATTGTGGACTTGAACAATTCTCATTAATTTTCATTAATTAACATTCTCATTAATTTTCAGTGTAATCTCATATTTACGACTCATTGGAAAACATCTTTTGCTAGGAAAGATTGAGGGCAGGAGGAGAAGGCGATGACAGAGGTTGAGATGGTTGGATGGCATCATGGATCCAATGGACTTGAACTTGGCAAACTCCAGGATGGTGAGGGACAGGGAAGCCTGGTGTGTTGCAGTCCGTGTGGTCAGACACGACTTAGCGACTGAACAACAAGTTGCTTTACGATGCTGTGCTACTTTTCATGACTGTTATCTCAGTTACACTCAGTGTTTTGAACTGAAGACCAGGAGTCCCTGTTCACTGTGCCTTTAATTTCTCTTGCATGTTTGTCGTTTTCAGCGCACAGACTTCTGATCTTCCTCAGATTTATCTTCAAGTGTTTTATATTGATCATATCATACATGTTAGTGGCTTTATTTTTAGAAACTGGAGATTCATTGCTGCTGCTACTGCTGCTAAGTCGCTTCAGTCGTGTCCGACTCTATGCGGCCCCATAGACGGCAGCCCACCAGGCTCCCCCATCCCTGGGATTCTTCAGGCAAGAATACTGGAGTGGGTTGCCATTTCCTTCTCCAATGCATGAAAGTGAAAAGTGAACTACAAAATACAATTCACTTCTGCATGTTGACTTTTATATCACAAAATCCCAAGTGAAACACTCACAGAAGCCTGTCTTATTGACTCCTTGACCCTGAGCTGGGCCTGGCCTGAAACCACCTCTTCTGGGCTCAGCCAGTGTCTCCATCGAAAAGTTTTTATCGCTGAACAAGTAATGTTTGCCCAAGAAAACCTGCATTGGATAAAACTATCTTAGCAATCTAAAAGCTGAATTGAAGCAAAAGATACAATATTATCAAATCTCCTGGTTCGAGGAAAATCAGTTCCTTGTCTAACATCTGACAACTGGAAGTCATCCCCTGAACTAGACTTCATCCGAGCCGCGAGCAGGCATGAGTGGAGGTTTTTGTCTCACTTCCTCACTGGTCTGAAGCGCCGTGTGAGCATTAGTGCCGCCATGCCACACAGCACAGTAATAACTGGCCTCGTCCTCGGGCTGCAGCCCAGAGATGAGCAGGAGCCCTGCGTTGGTCGAGGCATCTTTGGATCCAGAGAAGCGGCTGGGGACCCCGGAACCCTGGCGCTTATCCGAGTCTGACTTGAACCTCAGGAGGTACTGGGGTGGGCTCCCTGCCTTCTGCTGATACCAGTATATGGTATAGCTGCCAACACTGTAGACGCTACTCAGGGTGCAGGAGAGTCTGGCTGATGCTCCCGGAGACGCAGCGAGGGAGGCGGGCTGAGTCAGCACAGGCTGGGAGACGGAGCCTGCAGACACAGACATGGGGGAGACGGGGCAGGAGCTGCAGGAAAGGTTCGCAGAGTCTGCGCCCCGGGGGCTGATGCAGGCGGGGACGGAGCCCTGGTGCGCAGGGCCTGGGCCTACCTGTGCAGAGAGAGGAGCATGAGCAGGAGAGGAGTCCAGGCCATGGTGCTCACAGCTTCCTGGTCCCCTCAGTGGGGCTGGGCTGCCTCAGGCCTCCTTTTCTCTCCCAGCCTCTTCCAGAGGAGGGGCTGCCATTCAAATAGGGTCCACCCAGGGCCCACCCATCCCCTCTCTCAGCCCTGATGCTGGAGCTCAGCTCACAGCCCAAACTAGGGGATGGAGTGGAGTTCCCTCCTGGGAGCCCCTGGAGGAAGCACCTGCTGAGCCAAATGTCAGGGGACCCTGCAGCCAGAGCGGACACACTGCTGAGTCCCCCCTGGGAGTGCAGGCCCCACCCCCAGCCCAGCTCCTGGAGGGAGTGATGCTCTATGAGCAGCTGTTCAGGGACCGCAGGGCAGTCCCACAGCGCCACCTGCTGGTCACATGTGGAAAATAAAAACAAAAAAGCAAAAATAACCTCTAGAATTAAGGAGGTAAAATGCAAACCTTTCTAGGAAGGTGCACATCGGTGGGCTAGTAGAGAAAACAAGCAAGAAGATTAATTTCCTTAGAAGAAGATGGAAATTTTTACTATGGAATTAGTCCACAAAAAGACATAACATGTATTTCCTCACCTGAAATATATAACAAACTTGAGCCACTACATTGTTCTAATTGATTTGCATTGTATATATGTCTTTTTAAAAACATTGAAAAAGATCAATATTTCCTAGTTTTTTGAGAATTAGTTAAAACGCTTGTACATATACCCAAAAAATTTATAAGAGGAAATATTACCAGTCACTAACATTAAATATTGATCAAAATGTTCTAATCAGAAAGTTAACAAAAAATTCCAAATTTAAGAACGTGATACTGATACCAAATGTTATTTTCTCCCATCTACAAGTTGTATTTTATATTAAGATATATTAAAAAATAAATTTAGAACCAAGAATAAAATCCCTGTAAAAATAGAAACACCTAGACATACTTGTAGTATGGCTAGTACATACTTATTTACATACATGTAATTTCTTACAGGAGGACAAGCAAGAGGACTTAATGTCTCCATTAATTGGGAAAATTAAGGGACAAAAATAATGTTAATCAGTGTAAAGTAAAATTATGGTTTTGTGTTCAGATTAGATGTTCTTGTAACTTAGCTATTTAATAAAATTCATATGATTATTTTCTTTTCTCAACACGTGTTTGCGAGATTCATCTCACATCAAACAAAATATTCATTCTAAATGAATTCTAAAGTCCTGTTATTCCAATGCATGGATGATTGTGTAGGGAAAAATAGGAAAATAGGTGAAGATAGAAACTGGTAAATGACATAACCAACAGTGTGTGGCCCAGGCCCCTTGAAGGAGGGTGAGAAGGTGACAGGAAGCATGGGTGTCCCACGCCCTGTGCCCAGATTTCAGAAGCACGAGGCAGGGCAAAGGCCTCCAAACCCACATCCCTTCACTGTCCCCTAAAGGACAGTCTTGGTTCAGGAGTGAGGACTTGAAGGGAGGGGTCCAGGTTGTGGAGGAGGGCCCCCAGGACCCTGCTCTTGAGACGAAGTTGTTGACATGGAGAAAGTCCCTCCCCTGGGGTTTCTTATCCTCTGTCCAGGCATCACTGTAGGTCAGGTTTACTGACATTTCTGTTGTTTAATTTCCCATCCATCCTAGCCTGGACCTCAGGTCTAGGCACTGACCCCGCGGACAGAGGAGCAGAAGTAAGAGGCAAGACTGTTGCTCACAGCTGAGAGCTCTCATGTCCCCTGGGGCCCAGGTGCAGGAAAGTCACTCTCCAGTGAGCGCCCTGCTTCCCACGTGGGCAAGAGCCAGTGGAGGAGGTTCCCAGGCTGCCTGGTCAGGAGCCTGGAGCCCTGGGTGAGCCTGAGAGGCTGTCACAGGAAAGGCAGGAGCAGCAGCCTAGACCTCAGCTCAGCCCAGTGAGGGCCAAGGAGCCTGAACGCCAGACTTGAGGCCAGGGAACTGAGCAGGGACCCCCTGCGTCCACTACTAGCATCAGAGAGAAGGAGAGCTGCTGGGACCAGGACCCATACTGGACACTCTGATGAGTCCAGAATCAGACAGAACTGTACTGTGTTTCTCTGGTTCTGACCTGACCCATCATAGACTCTGACCCCAGGGCACCTGCCACTGGCACCAGGGATTTCTGCTCAAGTTGAGAAAATCAGACAATGTTTTGCTGCAAAGGAAATCTGGAGAAGGGGTAAATTAAGAAGCTGTGAACAGATTTTTCTGGACCAAATTCCCTGGTGTGACTCTGAACCCAGTCCTCAGCCAAACAGATAAGTGAAGCGGCTGCCTTTGCAGAGGATGTTTCTGCCCTGACTCTAAGAAAACAGCAAGTTTTTGTCTCACTTCCCCCTGGCCTGGAGCACTGTGGGACCATTAAGACTGAAATCAAGAGATGCACAGTAATAATCAGCCTCGTCCTCAGCCTGCAGAGCAGTGATGGTCAGGGTGCCTATGTTGCCAGACTTGGTGCCAGAGAATCGGTCGGGGACCCCCGAGGGTCGTTTGTTACTATCATAGATCAGGGTTTTAGGGGCTGATCCTGGGAGGTGTTGGTACCAGCTCACACCCAATAGCCCAATGTTGCTGCTGCTTCCAGAGCAGGAGATGGTGACCCTCTGGCCCGGGGACGCGGACACGGAGGGCGGCTGGGTCAGCACAGTCTGGGCCCAGGATCCTGAAAGGGGGAGAGACAGAGATGGTGACTCGGGGGTCCAGACACGAGAGCAGGGAGCAGGGCCCGTGTGTCTTCCCAGGGCCCTTCCCCTGTCCCCCCATCCAGTCACCTGTGCAGAGAGCGACCAGGGTGAGGAGCAGAGGGCACCAGGCCATGGTGGGCAAGGTCAGGGCGTCCTGCCTTCTGTGGCCCCACAGCTGAGCAGCGCGTCCCCACGCCGCTCCTTCCCCTCTTCATACTCTGAGAGGGGGCGGGGCCTTTCATGCAAATGACCGTCCTCCCCCAACTCCCACAATGCTCTGGTGACCTCTGGGACCCGGGTCAGGCCCCTGTGCCTGACTGGGGGCTGGGTGTGGACTGGGGCGGGGCTCTTGGGGCCCAGGGGTGGGAGGTCCCATCTGAGCCCTGAGCAGTGGTTGCCTGGCAGCGGCAGGGGCTGGCCCGGCTCTCAGCCCACCAACCACCTCAGGAATGGCCCTCGCGCGCCCCCTGCTGCCCCGGCCCAGACACGCTTCCTGTGACTTGGTGACCAGACAGCTCCTGGCCCAGCTCTGTGCTCTGTCCCCGCCTCAGAGCCAGTTCAGGGGCCTCCCCTGTGTCCCCTGCGACCTCAGGGCCCCTCAGGCCGAGTCTGTCCACGGCTCCCTGGGCTGCTCAGGGTCGGGACTGAGGGGGCATCTGGGGCACAAGTTCCTCTCACGTCAGGATCAGGTCAGGGCCGTGCTGGCCCCGGGGAGGCCCGTCCCCTCCTGGGCAGGATAGCGGGTCCCTCCTCTGTGGGTCCCCTCCATGGTGGCCAGAGCCCTGCTTCCTCTGTGCTTCCCCTCAGCCGAGAGGAGGGGAGGGCTTTTCTCTGTTGAGGTGGGAAGGTGAAGGGGGAGAGGTCAGGGATGTGACTCTGGATTCCTAAATGTCTGGGTCCTTACGTGTGTGAAGCTTTCCACACACTGGGCCCCGTGCTCATGCCCTGTCTTCTGAAGGGACCCCTCCTGGGCGTCTCTCCTGCAGGCACGGGGCGCAGGCTGCAGGGAGCAGGTCTGATGGTGCTCATGGCAGTTTTTATTGAGACTCTGAAGGGCTCTGAGCAGCGTGTTCCCAGGGAGCCTGATATGTGGTGGCTGTTAGGATGAATTGTTCCAATCAGTGGGTTCGAGAAGATACAGTTCAGGGAAAGTTTGGTTGGAGAAAATGGCCCTACTATAGTTTGCCTCGCACTCAATGTGTGTGTTACACTGCAGGTGTGTGACTTTGGGATTCTTAAAAAATATTTATTTATTCATTATCTGGGTGCTGTCTTAGTTGTGGCATGTGGGATATAGTACCCTGACAAGGATGAAACCAGGCTGACTGCACTGGGAACATGGAGTCTTAGCCACTGGACCACCTGCGAATTCCCTGAGACAGTAAATGTATGAAAATATGTTAATGGATTAGTGAAATTTTTAAGGTCATTGCTTTAAATACGTGCATGATTTTAACTGAAGGACAATCTATATTTATTTCAATTTTTCATTGATAAGAGTTACACATCTGAAATATAATTATCTTTGTAAGGTTTTTTATTAAGAAAATATTAAATAAATGACATGACAGATCTTTTGAAATTTTTTATTTGTAAGTAAAACTTTATTTTTACACAGATATTTGCATTATTAATTTTTTGGGGGGTCTGAATGAAGCAGAGCAGGAACCAGCCCCTTTCTGCCACTTACAGCCTTTCCACTGTAGGAACTTTATCTCTGATTAGGAAGATGTGAAGACCTACAAGACCTTTTGGAACTAACACCCCAAAAAGATATCCTTTTCGTTATAGAGAACTGGAATGTAAAAGTAAGAAGTCAAGAAACACCTGGAGTAACAGGCAAATTTAGCCTTGGAGTACCAAATGAAGCAGGGCAAAGGCTCATAGACTTTTGCCAAGAGAACGCACTGGTCATAGCAAACACCCTCTTCCAACAACACAAGAGAACACTCTACACATGGACACCACCAGATGGTCAACACTGAAATCAGACTGATTATATTCTTTGTAGCCAAACAGGGAGAATCTCTATACAGTCATCAAAAACAAGACCGAGAGCTGACTGTGGCTCAGATCATGAACCCCTTATTGCCATAGTCAAACTTAAACGGAAGAAAGTAGAGAAAACCACTAGACGATTCAGGTATGACCTAAATCAAATCCCTTATGATTATACAGTGGAAGTGAAATAGATTTAAGGTACTAGATTTGATAGACAGAGTGCCTGATGAACTATGGACAGAGGTTCATGACGTTATACAGGAGACAGGGGTCAAGACCATCCCCAAGAAAAAGAAATGCAAAAAAGCAAAATGGCTGTCTGAGGAGGCCTTACAAATAGCTGTGAAAAGAAGAGAAGCCAAAAGCAAAGAAGAAAAGGAAAGATATACCCATTTGAATGCAGAGTTCCAAAGAATAGCAAGGAGAGATAAGAAAACCTTCCTCAGTGATCAATGCAAAGAAATAGAGGAAAACAATAGAATGGGAAAGACTAGAGATCTCTTTGAGAAAGTTAGAGATATCAAGGGAACATTTCATGCAAAGATGGGTTCAATAAAGGACAGAAATGGTATGGACCTAACAGAAGATATTAAGAAAAGATGGCACGAATACACAGAAGAACTATACAAAAAACATCTTCATGACCCAGATGATCATGATGGTGTGATCACTTATCCAGAGCCAGACATCCTGGAATGTGAAGTCAAGTGAGCCTTAGGAAGCATCACTACGAACAAAGCTAGTGGAGGTGATGGAATTTCAGTTGAGCTATTTCAAATCCTAAAAGGTGATGCTGTGAAAGTGCTGCATTCAATATGCCAACAAATTTGGAAAACTCAGCAGTGGCCACAGGACTGGAAAAGGTCAGTTTTTATTCCAGTCCCTAAGAAAGGCAATGCCAAAGAATGCTCAAACTACCGTACAATTGCACTCATCTCACACACTAGTAAAGTAATGCTCAAAATTCTCCAAGCCAGGCTTCAGCAATACATGAACCATGAACTTCCAGATGTTCAAGCTGGTTTTAGAACAGGCAGAGGAACCAGAAATCAAATTGCCATCATCCACTGGATCATCGAAAAAGCAAGAGAGTTCCAGAAAAACATCTATTTCTGCTTTATTTACTATGCCAAAGCCTTTGACTATGTGGATCACAATAAACTGGAAAATTCTGGGAGAAATGGGCATACCAGACTACCTGACCTGCCTCTTGAGAAACCTGTATGCAGGTCAGGAAGCAAAGGTTAGAACTGGCCGTGGAACAAAAGACTGGTTCCAAATAGGAAAAGTAGTACATCAAGGTTGTATATTGTCACTCTGCTTATTTAACTTATATGCAGAGTACATCATGAAAAACGCTGGGCTGAATGAAGCACAAGCTGGAATCAAGATTGCCGGGAACAATATCAATAACCTCAGATATGCAGATGACACTACCCTTATGGCAGAAAGTGAAGAAGAACCTCTTGATGAAAGTGAAAGAGGAGAGTGAAAAAGCTGGCTGAAAATTAAGATCATGGCATCTGGCCCCACCACTTCATGGCAAATAGATGGGGAAACAATGTCCTTGTGGCAGAAAGTGAAGAAGAACTAAAGAGCCTCTTGATGAAAGTGAAAGAGGAGAGTGAAAAAGCTGGCTGAAAACTAAGATCATGGCATCTGGTCCCATCACTTCATGGCAAACAGATGGGGAAACAATAACAGACTTTATTTTTTGGGGTTCCAAAATCACTACAGATGGTAACTGCAGCCAAAAAATTAAAAGATGCTTACTCCTTGGAAGGAAAGTTATGACCAACCTAGACAGCGTATTAAAAAGCACAGACATTAATTTGCCAACAAAAGTCCATCTAGTGAAGGCTGTGGTTTTTCCAGTAGCCATGTATGGATGTGAGAGTTGAACTACAAAGAAAGCTGAGCGCTGAAGAATTGATGCTTTTGAACTGTGGTGTTGGAGGAGACTCTTGAGAGTCCCTTGGACTGCAAGGAGATCCAACCAGTCCATCCTAAAGGAAATCAGTCCTGAGTGTTCATTGGAAGGACTGATGTTGAAGCTGAAACTCCAATACTTTGGCCACCTCATTCGAAGAACAGACTCATTTTGAAAAGACCCTGATGCTGGGAAAGATTGAAGGCGGGAAGAAGAGGGGAGGACAGAGGATGAGATGGTTGGATGGCATCACCGACTCAATGGACATGAGTTTGAGTAGACTCTGGGAGTTGGTGATGGACAGGGAGGCCTGGTGTGCTGCAGGCCATGGGGTCACAAAGAGTCGGACACAACTGAGCAACTGAACTGAACTGAGAAAGATATGTGTCAAAACATGGCAGTCTGAGCGATCAGAGCCAGGGGTGGGTCTCAGATATGAGATGAGGGCAGTACATAACAGGTCAGACCTGTTGTTCTCAGAAGCTCAGAAGTGACCACAGGAAGTTAACCAGAGTGAGAGCAGAGCAGCAGTGATGGCTGTGGCAGGGAGGGCACAGGGCCGCTGTGGGTCTGAAGCACCTTGTAAATACCAGTGTTTTGTGAAGGGTGGCACAGTTATAATCAGCCTCATCCTCAGGCTGCAGCCCAGAGATGAGCAGGAGCCCTGTACTGGCCAAGGTATCCTTGGATCCAGGAAGTGACTGCGGACCCCGGAGCCCTGGGGCTTACTGGAGTCTGACTTGAACGTCAGGAGGCCCCGGGGAGGGCTCCCTGGCTTCTGCTGGAAACAGGACATTTGGTAGTCACCAACACTGTAGCCACTGCCTAGGGTGCAGGAGAGCCTTTCTGATGCTCCCAGAGACGCAGAGAGGGAGGCGGGCTGAGTCAGCACAGGCTGGGAGACCGAGCCTGCAGACACAGACACTGGGGCGACAGGGCAGGAGCTGCGGGAAAGGTTCCCGGAGTCTGCGCCCCGGGGGCTGATGCAGGCCGGGGACCGGGCCCTGGTGCGCGGGGACGTCACTACCTGTGCAGAGAGAGGAGCTCGAGCAGGAGAGGAGTCCAGGCCACGGGGCCCGCAGGACCCTGGTCCCCACAGTGGGCTGGGCTGCCCCAGGCCTCCTGTTCTCCCCCAGCCTCTGAGAGGAGGGGCTGCCATGTAAATAGGGTCCACCCAGGGCCCACCCAGCCCCTCCTTGACCCTGGGGCTGGATGGAGCTCAGCTCTCAGCCCAGACTCAGCGGGTAGAGGGGAGTTCCCTCCTGGGAGCCCCTGGAGGAAGCACCTGCTGAGACCACAATGGTCCCTGCTCAGGGGACTCTGCAGTCAGAGAGGACACACTGCTGAGACCCCCGAGGAGCACAGGCCCCGCCCCCAGTCCAGCTCCTGGAGCGAGTGGTGCTCCCTGAGCCGCTGTGCAGGGACCCCAGGGCAGACCCACAGCGCCTCCTGCCGGTAACATGTGGAAAATTTTGCAGAAAAAGGGAATGAAATTGAGTTTTCTAAGAAGGCACAACATTCGTTCTAGTAGAGAAAATAAGTAAACAGATGAAGATGCTCAGAAGAAACAGAAAATTTTATCATAAAATTACTCTACAAAAAGACATAATATATCCTTATTTAGCGTAAATATCTAACAAACTTCAGGAGTTATATGCTTCCCATACATTTGATTTGTATTTTTTTCAACATTGAAAATATGCAAAATTTGCAGTTCTTTGAGAAAGCAGTTAAAGTATTTTACATACAACCCATAAATAAAACACATAAGAGGGAAATTTATAAGACTTCCCTTTTGGTCCAGTGTTTAAACATCTGCCTGTCAATGAAAGGAACATGGTTTCAGTACCGGATCCAGGAGGCTCCCACATTCTGCAGAGCAACTCTGCAGGAAAGCAGAACTGCTGAAGCTCCATTCCCCAGAGCTGGTGCTCTGCAACAAGAGAATCCACCCCAGTGAGAAGCCAGTGCACTGCAATGAAGAGCGGCCGCGCCTCCCCACAACCAGAGAGCCCAGGAGCAGTGAAGACCCAGCACAGCCATCAATCAATCAATCAAGTGTCAAAAACAACCAGACAACCAAACCAGGAAAAGGTAATACTACAAACCACTATCATTAAATATTGATCCAAATACTCTACACAAAAGGAAAAATTAGAAAATTAGAAAAATTCTAATATCAGATTAAGAAATTGACAGTGTTACCAATGTTATTTTTTCAAATATTTTTATTTTATATTTTATATTAAGACTCTCAAACATAAATTTACAGAGCAATCCAGTTCACACACTCCCAGCCGCCCCCGACCCCGTCAGACTCTTCTCGTGTGTCTGGACCCAGGGCGTTTGCTGAGACCAACCTAGGGACATCCTCCTTGTCCAAGGCGACTGAGGCCGCCCCAGGGAGCAGCCTGGAGGGAACCTGGTGACCCTGGTGCTCGGTGGGCAGCGGGTCAGTGAAGGCAAGGGGAAGGTGGGGGATCTGCTAGTGCAGGACCCCAACGCTCTGTGCCACTGCCCGGGAGGAAATAACGCTGGCCTGATCAGTTGTTGTAGATTCTGTGGAGGGTGATTTTCATCTTTTACCCAGTGGAATAATTACCCAGTGGAATAATTCAGGCTCCCAGTGGAGCCTGAATATTACCGCATTCATTGGAAATGATGTGGTAATTCATCTAGCTGGATTGTTTGAGGAAGCAGAAAAAAACATTCAAAAAGGGAAAGGTCTGGAAGGCTGGAACAAAGGCTTCTCATACCTGCCAGAGCTCATATTGTGCTTGAGTTTCATCAAACAGCTGATGGTATCCAGGAACAACAGAGAGGAGAACAAGCAGGAAAAAATTTGGGTACCACAAAAAGGGGATTTGCCCCCACTTATTCTTCCAAAGAGGACCAGAGTGGACTTAGGATATGCCATCTTATTTCCGACTTTGATGGCTTTTCTGAGAGGTTCCAAGTTCTGGCTAACCACTACAAATCTATATACCCCACTTCGAAAATAGACGTTGAAGATGAATTCCAAAAACTCAAGAGTTATATGGTAAGGATGAAACTAACTGCAAGATATATGGAGTTTATTTCCTATATGAGACTTTCCATGGACCATCAATGAAAATCTTGGTAGAAGGTGCAAATGCAGAACAGTTAGATACTGATTTTGAAATTTATCCTTTCATAACCTCTTTGAACTGTACAGTTGAAGGTTTTGTACTGGCTTGGGTATGCCTCCTTAAAATACTGGAGAAGTGTATGGAGTTGTGAAAGCTTATACAGCTAGAGCTGGGATTGGTCCCTTTCCTACAGAACAAGACAATGAAATTGGAGAATTATTACAAACAAGGGATAGAGAGTTTGGTGTAACTACAGGAAGGGAAAGAAGATCAGTCTGGTTGGACCTTGTTTTGATTAAATATGCTCATATCATTAATGGATTTACTGCATTGGTACCCAAAAATTTTGATATTTTGTACAAATTTATGGAAATCAGAGTTGAAGTTGCATACAAGTAAGATGATGAGATTATAACTCATTTCCCAGTAAACCAAGAACTCTTAATTAAATGGATTTAAATATAAGACCCTCCAGAATGGAACACACAGATATGAGAAGCAAAGACATTTAATGAACTACCTATTAATGCCCAGAATTGTTCGATTTATTGAAGATGAAGTTCAAATTACAGTTAAATAGATTTGCTTAGATACCAGAGCCTATGATTCAACTCTTTTAAGGATTTCCAGTGATACAAGAAGCATTGCTGGAGAGGTGGGGAAAGGACTTTCTTAAATATTTCATTTATGATCTACGAGTTCTAAGAATAAAGACACTGAAATGAGTTTAGGCCCTACAGTCACTTCCAGTCTTTCAAGATGGATGACTAGTATGGAGATACACTTTGGCAATTTGGCAATTTCCTTAGCTGGCATAATTGACAAATCATTTATTGCTCCTCCTGCTCATGGTGTCATATTTTCTTTTAATTTTAATAATAATATAATTAATGTTTGAAATCTAAAATAGAATTACTTTCAAAAATGAAGGTTTCCTTCATTATTGTTGTGTGTTCATAGGTTTTATCTCTATTGAATAGTAAGAATAATTAATGCAGTTTTACACAAATATTTTTACATTCTTACTGATCATTCAATTCTGTCACTGTAAACTTTGTTGTTCAAAAAAATGATGAGAGGAATCCTGTAAATGTTTGTAGTGATATAAATTCTGTTTAAATTTTGAATTGTTCATTTTCCTTTGAGACTGCCACAAATTTGAGCTTTGGTGGTAGGCGTGTGTTATACTCAAGGGTCCTTTAATTTGTACAAAACACAAAACATGTTTCTCTCTGTGAATTATTTAACACATTGAACATTTAATTAAACATTAAAAGGAAAAAGCTGTTTCCTAGAATAACTACTGCAATGTTAAAAAAACTTAGTCATTAAAAGATCTGTTGTGATAAAATAAATAAATAAATTTAACACCAATAATAGCAAAAGTTACATAATATTGAAACACCTAGACATCTTAGTAACATCCTAGTACACACTAGGAACATACACACCTGACTCCACCCAGGTCACCCCGCAGAGCCTCTGCCCACAGCTTTGTCTCCTCCTCTGCACAGACGCTCCCAGGAGCCACCCACTCCTTAGAGACACCTTCTGAGTCTCAGCTTCCAGTAGCCCCTCCCCGACGCAGACTCGGCTAAGACCTCACATGGACCAGGAGATGGGAACCGAATCTGAACTATTGGGTGCAGACCAAGAGTTCTAGGGGATGGGCCTCATGGAGATGAGGGTCCCCATCATAGAGGAAGGTTTCAGAGTGCCCTGAGTAGTTTCCCCACTGGTTGGCCCACCACCCATTCTGAGACTCAGCATTTTGGCCCATGCTAAGCCATGGGCACCTCTTCTAACCTCGGGGATGTCCTAGCCCCCATTCAGAGTGGCCCACTGTACAGCAAGCTTTGCTGATGGTACCCCTAGGAGAGTGGGCTGAGGGGCATTTCTAGGTCCACCCTAGGCACAGGAATATGCTTACACTGGGACTCTTGTCTCCTTGGAAACTGACCTTATTCCAAAATGTACATCTCTGTTAGCTGTGGCCAGTCCAGACCTGCCTGCGGTGCAAATCCTATGTGTATGTGAAAGGACAGTGAAAGGACACTCGAGTGGTGACATGAGGTACTCTGTGAGCCATACGTTCAGGGTGAGGACAGGAGCTCAGGATTCAGGGTCACCTCCCATTGGTCTGAATTCCCCTGTGAGCAGCATGACTGCCATCCCAGCTGAGCACAAACAGTCAGGCACATCCCCAGGCTGGAGCCCAGGGATGGTCAGGGGTCCTGACAGACTTGGAATCAGAGGACTTCTCTGAGATAATAAGGACTGCTTGTGACTCCTTTGGGCCAGGAGTTTGGGGACCCAACCAGGGTATGACTGCAGCCAAGATGCAGAAAATAACATAAACTAGGACATACTGAGGCAAAATCTAAGAGAAAATAAAAAAGAGTTTCTGAAGTAAAAATGTACAGGTAAAAAATTAGTTTATGTGATAAAATTGGAAAGAGGTTCAGATGTAAAATCTCGAAGAAACTACGGGGTTCTGAGGAAAAACTCTGAGAGAAAGTAAAAGGATATGAGTTAAAATCTGTCAGTAAGAAATAAGGTCTGAGGAAAAATCTGACAGAGAATAGAGGGTACTGAGGTTAAACCTGACAGAAATTAGGGGGTTAAGAGGAAAAATCTAACCAAAACTAGGGGCTTCAGAGGTAAAATTTGAGAAACTAGGGGGCTCAGTGGTATAATCTGAGAAACTACGTAAAATTGAATGAAACTAGGGCATTCCAAGGTAAAAATCTAACAGAAACAAGGGGGTTCTGAGGTTAAAAACTCATAGAAACTAGGGGGTTCTGAGGTAAAATTTGATAGAAACGAAGGGATTCTGAGGTAATATCTGACAGAAACTAGGGATTACTGAGGTGAAATGTGACAGAAACTAGGGGCTTCTAAGGTGAAATCTGACAAAAACTAGAGTGTTCAGAGGTAAAATCTGACAGAAACTAGGGGATTCTTAGGAAAACTGACAGAATCTAGGGTTTCTGAGGTGAAATCTGAGAAACAAGATGGTTCTGAGGTAAAATCTGACAGAAACTAGAGGATTCTGAATTAAAATCTGACAGAAAATCAGATCTGAGGTAAAATCTTACAGAAACTCTGGGAGTCTGAGGAAAAATTGGACAGAAACTAGGGGGTTTGAGAAAAAATTTGACAGAAACTAGGGGATTCTGAGGTAAAAATCTGAGTAACAAGAGGGTTCTGAGGTAAAATCTGACAGAAACTGAGGGTTCTAGGTGAAACCTGACAGAAACTAGGGAGATCTGAGGTAAAATCTAACAGAAACTAGGGGATTGGAGGTGAAATCTGACAGAAATTAGGGATTACTGAGATCAAATCTGACAGAAACTAGGGTTTCCTGAGGTGGAAACTGAGAGAAACTAGAGGCTTCTGAGGTGAAATCTGACATACACTAGGGCCTTCTGACATAAAAATATGACAAAAACTAGAAGGTTCTGACATAAAATCTGACAGAACCTAGGGGGTTCTAAATAAAATCTGACAGAAACTAGGGGGTTCTGAGGAGAAACTGACAGAAACTATGGTCTTCTGAGGTAAAATCAGACAGAAAGTGGGATTCTGTTGTAAAATCTGACAGAAACTAGGGTGTTTGGGTAAAATCTGACAGAAACTAGGGAGTTCCGAGGTAAAATCTGACAGAAACTAGGGAGTTCTGAGGTAAAATCTGACAGAATCTAAGAGGTTCTGTGGTAAAATCTGACAGAAAACAGGCAGAACTGAGGTAAAATCTGACAGAAACTAAGGGGTTCTAGGTGATATATGACAGAAGCTATGGAGTTCTGAGGTAAAATCTGACAGAAATAGGGGCTTCTGAGGTGAAATCTGACAGAAATGATGGGCTTCTGCATTAAAATCTGACAGAAACCAGGGGGTACTGAGGTAAAATGTGACAGAAGCTAGAGGGTTCTGAGGTGAAATCTGACAGAAACTAGGTGGTTCTGACATAAAATCTTACAGAGACTGGGGCTTCTGAGGTAAAATCTGACAGAAACTACGTGGCTCTGACATAAAATCTTACAGATACTATGAGATTCTGAGGTGAAATCTGACAATCTATGGGGCTGTTATGTAAAGTCTTACAGAAACTAGTGGTTTCTCAGATAAAATGTGACAGAAACTGGCAGTTTGTGAGATAAAATCTGAAAGACTTGGTGGTTCTTAGTTAAGTCTGACCAAAATAAGGAGATAGTCTGATATAAATCTGACAGAAAGAAGTGATTCTGAGGTAAAAATTTACAGAAACAAGGAGTTTCTAGGTAAAATCTGACAGAAATTAGGCTGTTCTGAAGTAAAATCTGACAGAAACTAGGGGTTCTGAGGTAATATCTGACAGAAACTGGGAAGTTCTGATTGAAAAACTGACAGAAGGAGGTTCTCAGCTAAAATCTTAGAGGACATAGAGTCTTTCTGTGACTCAAAACGGCACAGGCCTACCAGGAAGCCACACAGTTGAGGACAGAGACCTCATGCCCCTCCCTTTGTGTGTAAAGTAAATTCATCATAGCAAGTGCTCTGTCTGAACTATAAATGATCCCAGTATTATAGTGTTGAAGCCCACTCTGCTCATCAACTGACAGGCCAATGAATTGGAGGAGATGTTCTGTGGCAAGGAATACGACTTTATTCGAAATCCTGGTTCATTGAGAAGATGACATATGAATATCTCAAAATAATCAACTCCCCAAGGTCAGAATGCCAGTTTCTTTTATATAATCAGAGAGCGATGTGGTGAGGAACTATAGTCAAAAGGTAGAACAGAGAGGGATAGGCTGTGAAGAAGCAAAGTAAACAGGGCCACCAGTCTTTAAAACATCTCGATGAAGGGCCAACTTTTGGAAGGACTATGTTAATCCCTTCCTTTCACAGGTGAGCAAGATCAGATTATCTCTCCATGACCATAATAAAGGCACTTTAGTTTAACGATCAGTCAGAGGGGTAGGATCCTCCAATTGTCACTTTTCAGTCAATAAATCGTGTCTGACTCTTTGAGAATCTATCGACTGCAGCACACCAGTCTTCCCTGTCCATCGCCATCTCACGGAGCTTGCTCAAACGTCCTTCAAGTTGGTGAGGTCAACCAACCATCTCATCCTCTGTCATCCCCTTCTCCTCCTGCCCTCAATCTTTCCCAGCATCAGGGTCTTTTTCAATGAGTTGGCTCTTTGCATCATGTGGCCAAAGTATTGGAGATTCAGCTTCAGTATCAGTCCTTCCAATAAATATTCAGGATTGATTTCCTTTAGGATTGACTGGTTTGATTTCCTTGGTGCCCAAGGGACTCTCAGGAGTCTTCTCCAACACCACAGTTCAAAAGTATTAATTATTCAGCCCTCAGCCTTCTTTATGGCCCAAACCTCACATGTGTACATGACTACTGGAAGAACCACAGCTTTGATTATAAGAACCTTTGTCAGCAAAGTGATATCTCTGCTTTTTACTATGTTGTCTAGGTTGGTTATAGCTTTTCTTCCAAGGAGCAAGCTTCTTTTAATTTCCTGGCTGCAGTCACTGTCCACGGTGATTTTGGAGCTCAAGAAAGTAAAATCTGCCACTATTTTCACTTTTCCCTCATCTGATTGCATGAAGTGAAGGGACCAGATGCCATGATCTTCATTTTCTGAATGTTGATCTTTAAGCCGGCCTCTTCACTCTCCTCTTTCACTCTCATCAAGAGGCTCTTCACTTTCTGCCATGAGGGAGGTATCTTTTGCATATCTGAGGTTGTTGATATTTCTTCCAGCAGTCTTGAATCCAGCTTGTGATTCATCCAGTCCAGCATTTTCCATGATGTACTCTGCATATACATAAAATAAGCAGGGTAACAATATATAGCCTTGATGTACTGCTTTCTCAATTTTGAACCAGTTCATTGTTCCATATCTGGTTCTCACTGTTGCTTCTTTTCCTGCATACAGATTTCTCAGGAGGCAGGTAAATTGGTCTGCTCTTCCCATCTTTAGGAATTTCTCACAGTTTATTGTGATTCATATAGTCAAAGGTTTTTGCATAGTTAACAAAGCAGAAGTAGATGTTTTTCTGGAATTATCTTGCTTTTTCTATGATCCAACAAATGTTGACCAATTTGATCAATGTTTCTTGTGCTTTTTCTAAATCCAGCTTGTACATCTGGAGTTCTCAGTTCACATACTGTTGAAGCCTAGTTTGAAGGATTTTGAGCATGTCTTTGGTAGCATATGAAATGAGTGTAATTGTACAGTGGCTCCTCCAAATAAAACACAAATGTCAGTGAAAAAAATATTCCCTTACTTACACCCTGAAATCCCCTTTAACTAAGTATTGGAGCCAGTAAAGGTGAATATTTTTCTCCAGTCTCAGATCCACTCACAGTCAAGCTGCCCATGTGCTTTGACTCCTTGTTCAAGTCCTGGCTGCATTGCTCACATTATTATCTTTAATCTGTCAACCAGAAAAGATGCACAGCTTGAGAGTTGCAAGTTAAGCTTTATTTGGGGCAAAATGAGGACTGCAGCCCAGGAGGCAGCATCTCAGATAGCTCTCAGAGACTGCTCCAAAGCTGCAGTGGGAGATCAATATATAAGTTTCGGATAAAGGAGAAGTTCAATACCATTAAGCACTCATTTCACAAAAGGTTTTTTGTTAGTCATGAGGATCTGATGTCACCATGAAGGGATTTAGTACTTCTCTAGATATGAGGAGATATCAATAATTGAGATCATAAAATCTGTTCCTAAAAACATCAATTCAGTTCAGTTCAGTCGCTCAGTTGTCTCTGACTCTTTGCAACCCCATGGACCACAGCATGCAAGGCCTCCCTGTCCATTATCAATTCCCAGAGTTTACTCAAATTCATGTCCATTGAGTTGGTGATGCCATCCAACCATCTCATCCTCTGTCCTCCCCTTCTTCTTCTGCCTTCAATCTTTCACAACATCAGGGTCTTTTCCAATGAGTCAGCTCTTCGCAACAGGTGGCCAAAGTATTGGAGTTTCAGCTTCAACATCAGTCCTTCCAATGAACACTCAGGACTGATTTCCTTTAGGATGGACTGGTTGGATCACCTTGCGGTCCAAGGGACTCTCAAAAGTCTTCTCCAACACCACCGCTCAAAAGTATCAATTCTTCAGTGCTCAGCTTTCTTCACAGTCCAACTCTCACATCCATACATGACCACTAGAAAAACCATAGTCTTGACTAAACGGACCTTTCTTGGCAAAGTCATGTCTCTGCTTTTTAATACACTGTCTAGGTTGGTCATAACTTTCCTTCCAAGGTGTAAGTGTCTTTTAATTTCATGACTGCAGTCACCATCTGCAGTGATTTTGGAGCCCCCAAAATAAAATCTGACACTGTTTCCACTGTTTCCCCATTTATTTGCCATGAAGTGATGGGGCCAGATGCCATGATCTTAGTTTTCTGAATGTTGAGAGCTTTAAGCCAACTTTTTCACTCTCCTCTTTCACTTTCATCAAGAGGCTCTTTAGTTCTTCTTCACTTTCTGCCATAAGGGCATGTCATCTGCATATCTGAGGTTATTGATATTTCTCCCAGCAATCTTGATTCCAGCTTGTGCTTCATCCAGCCCAGCATTTCTCATGATATACTCTGCATATAAGTTAAATAAGCAGAGTGACAATATACAGCCTTGATGTACTCCTTTTCCTATTTGGAACCAGTCTGTTGTTCAATGTCCAGTTCTAACCTTTGCTTCCTGACCTGCATACAGGTTTCTCAAGAGGCAAATCAGGTGATCTGGTATTCCCATCTCTTTCAGAATTTTCCAAGTTTATTGTGATTCACACAGTCAAAGGCTTTGGCATAGTAAATAAAGCAGAAGTAGATGTTTTTCTGGAACTCTCTTGCTTTTTCAATGATCCAGAGGGTGTTGGCAATTTGATCTCTGGTTCCTCTGCCTTTTCTAAAACCAGCTTGGGAAAGACTATATAGAAGAGGATCTGACTTAAGTCTGAAGCGACAGGACAGCCAGACCCAGGAGCTCGTGGGGGTGATAAGGAGGCATCACAGGTGGAGAAAAGTCACACATTGATGAGAACACAGTTTGCCCAAATCCCCTGGAGCAAACTTGAGTGGTTTGTCGGTTGTCTAGCACACCTGCAGTCTCAGGGACGGACGTCACACAGCGCCCCCTGCTGGCCATAGGGGCCGCATCCTCTGGTCACTGTGATAACAGTACGTGGAGCAGTGTTCTTTTTGTACTGTCATTCTCCCCCGATGTCACTACCTCAGATAGAGTGAGTAGAGGCCTCAGAAGATCCACCACTGGAACAGTGATGCTTTCACATCTGAATTTTTATTTCGATAGAAGCATATTATTTTTAAACTGTCAATCTCTGTCAACTGTACCCCTACAGGTCCAACCTTGCCGGCTGTTTCCAGACGCTGCACAGATATGTGAAAGGTCAGTTAAAGGGTACAACAGAAACACACATGGGAAAAGACTCTGCATGCATGTTTTTAAATGTTTTTTAAAATGCTTTTTTTATATGGACCATATTTAAAATTTTCATTGAATTTGTTACAACATTGCTTCTTTTATGTTTTTCAGGGGGAGGGCAGTTGGCATGAGGCATGCGGGGGTCCTAGCTTCCTCACTAGGGATCGAACCCGTACTCCCTGAATTGGAAGGCAAAGTCGCAACCACTGGACCACAAGGGGAGTCCCCAGCCTGTATGCATGTTGAGTGGCACAGGGAAGTTGGGCCAAAGAAGCCTCAAGAAATCTGATGCCTAAGTTTGGATCTGTAGGCTGTCAAGTAGTCTCCATGGCAAAGAGGAAGAAAGATCCCTGGAGTGAGATGTCAGGGCATGTGCCAAAGGCAGAAAAAGAGGCAAGAAAAAGGTGACTGGTGATCTTGGTGAATGGCCACTCAAGGGCAGAGAGGTGGACCCTCTGAGCACGTGACTCCAGCACCTCCAATTAGAATAGAAAAGGAAAATCTGGGAATAAGTCTATCCCCTTAGTTAAACCTTATTCCTTTTTACCAATTTTTACCTTGTGTGAACATATATAACTTTAAGTTGCTGCAAATATATTCACAATGATAACTATACACTTACCAATTGTGAGGTCCAGTCACTTTTACTCATTAGTTTCAATGCTCCTGAATAGCACATACTATTTTTTTAATATAAATTTATTTTTATTGTAATTGGAGGCTAATTACTTTATAATATTGTATTGGTTTTGCCATACATTGACATGAATCCACCACAGGTGTACATATGTTCCCCATCTTGAACCCCCCTCCCCCCTCCCTCCCCATCCTATCCCCTGGGTCACCCCAGTGTACCAGCCCCGAGCACCCTGTATCATGCATTGAACCTGGACTGGTGATTCATTTCACATATGATAATATATATGTTTCAATGCCATTCTCCCAAACCATCCCACCCTTGCCCTCTCCCACAGAGTCCAAAAGACTGTTCTATACATCTGTGTCTCTTTTGCTGTCTCGCATACAGGGTTATCATTACCATCTTTCTAAATTCCATATATATGCATTAGTATTCTGTATTGGTGTTCTTCTTTCTGGGTTATTTCACTGTGTATAATAGGCTCCAGTTTCATCCACCTCATTAGAACTGATTTAAATGTATTCTTTTTAATGGCTGAGTAGTATTCCATTGTGTATATGTACAATAGCTTTCTTGTCCATTCATCTGCTGATGGGCATCTAGGTTGCTTCCATGTCCTGGCTATTATAAACAGTAGCACACACTCTTGTCAGCAGGAACTCACCTCTTGTCTTTTCACAGGCCAGTTAAACAGTGCTCTGAGTTTCCCCAGGTGACTGGTGAGGCTTGGGGAGCTCAGGGTTTGTGTCTCACTTCCCCCCTGGCCTGAAGCACTGTGTGAGCTTGGGCTGCTGTTCCAAGGTTAGCAGGATTAGTCAGCCTCCTCCTCCTCAGTTTGGAGCCCAGAGATGGTCAGGGAGGCCACCTGCCTGACCTGGAGCCAGAGAATCAGGCTGAAACCCCTATTATGCTATAGTATACTGGACTTCTCTGGTCGTCCAGGGGTTAAGAATCTGCTGGCCAATACAAGGACACTCAGTCCCTGATGCAGGAAGAGTCCACATGCCGCAAAGCAGTTTACCCCGTGCACCACAACTGCTGAACCTGCTCACCCTAGAAACTGCTCCCCAACATGAGAAGCCATTGCAAAAAGCCCAGCAGCACAGCTAGAGAGCAGCCCCGGCTCTCCACAACTAGAGAAAACCCACGCGCAGCAACGAAGATCCAGCACAGCCAAAAATAAATCACCAAATAAATTAAAATGTTTTATATATATATGCATAAAAATTATAGTGCACCATAGCCACTTTCCTAGTGGCTCAGACGGTAAAGAATCCATCTGCAATATGGAGACCTGGATTCAGCCCCTGGGTCGGGAAGATCCCCTGGAGAAAGGAAGAGCTACCCACTCCAGTACTTTTGCCTGGAGAATCCCATGGACGGTACTCTCCACGGGGTCACAGAGAGTCAGACACAACTGAGCTACTTTCAATTTCACTTTCATACTATAATACGGACTATATATTATAAATTGTATATCATATGTAATACGATATGGAATAATGTAAATTATTTATTGTATCATATATATACAATATTATACAATAATGATGCCGTTGGGGATCCAAAGACATAAAATTCTGCACCACAGAAGACCACAGAACCAAGTTATTTATTTTAGAACAATAAATCTCAAGAAAAATTGAGTATGGCTCCCAGTCTTCTGCTGAATAACTTATAGATCATCACCTATGTGACTCCACAGATGTCCCTCCTCACAAGGACACGGTTGCAAAGTCCCCAGTGGGGAGCAAAAGTCTCCTGCCCTCAGGCTTGGGGTTCATCCACCTTGGAGCAGCTAAAAGCATAGAGTACCCACTATTAGTTCCACAGCACCCCCTGCTGGTTCAAGTTGAACTCCCTCCACCCAGAGCTGGTAATCCTGGGACTTCTCTTGTCACAAGATGTTACTGATGCTGAAACTCCAAAACTTTGGCCACCTAATGCCAAGAGCCAACTCATTTGAAAAGACCCCGATGCTGAGAAAGATTGAAGGCCAAAGGAGAGGAGGACAGCAGAAGATGAGCTGGTTAGATAGCATTACCAACTAAATGGACATGAATCTGAGCAAACTCTAGGAGATAGCGAAGGACAGGGGAGACCGGCGCGCTGCAGTCCATGGGGTGGCAAACAGTCAGATATGACTTAGCGACTGAACAGCAGCAGTGAGACTTTGCAGCCCACATTGTTTTCATGACTCCAACAGATCAAGCAATGTCCTGGCCTTAATGTTGCAACAATAAACACATGACTCTTTATACAACTTTACATGACTCTGGTCTCCCAAAGGAGGAAGAACTTGTTCTCGTTCTAACAAGTTAACAGAAAGGACATTTTAAGGAGAGGAAATAGAAAGCATAACGCCTCTGTTGTATTTAAGGTCCAGGGACACCCAGGAGGTGGCAGGAGCCTGCAGTGTGTGCCACTTGCTGATGGTGGTAAGGTGGGGAAAGCCTAGGCAGATAAAGAAAGGAACAAGAGAGGCCTGTATGGGGGGAGGGGTGCTTTATGTGACAGGGAGCAGGCAGAGGCGTTGTGACTGCAGCAGTGAGGTGAGGACACAGGGGGTGATGGAACCGTTCCCAAAGACCAACCTAGACCCCTACCTGCAAATGCAGGGCTTTTAATAATTTTATTTGTTTATTTAATTTTGGCTTTGCTGGTCTTCATCATTGCACGGGCTTTTCTCTAGTTGCAGAGAGTGGGGCTACTCTCTAGCTGCAGTGTTCAGGCTTCTCGTTGTGGTGGCTGCTCTTGTTGTGGAGCACGGACTCTAGGGTGCCCAGGGCTCAGTAGCTGCAGTGAGTGGGCACAGTAGTTGCAGCTCCAGGCTTTAGCGTACAGGCTTAGTGGTCGTAGCGCATGGGCTCAGTGGCTCCTCAGCATGTGGGGTTTTCCCAGACTAGGGATCGAACCCGGGTTTCCTGCACTGGCAGGAGGATTCTTTACCACCAAGCCACCAGGGAAGCCCCAAACAAATACAATTGTCAAGCCAACTCTTCTATATAGATTTTCCAGAGAAGGCAGGAGAACTCGCTTCTCTTCTAGGGTAATAAAGTAATAAAGCTCCTTTATTAATTTTTCAGACTGGTCAATGTTCAGGAACTGTAGACCCACAGGTCTCTGAGGTATCCTGGTTTCCAGATTCCTCCTCCTTCTCCCTCCCCATGGGCCTGAGATGAGAGAATGTGAGTGCACGGCTGCAGGAACTAGAGAGGTTGAAACCAAATAGCTTCGAGAAGCAAGGGCTTCAGAAGGCCGGGATGCAGCACCTTGAGCCTCCATCCTGCGCACAGGATGAGGTAGGAGCTCAGAAGGCAAAAACTCCAGGCCTATAGATGGAAGACAATGTGTGATGCCCAACAGAAATTCCTTACTCAGAAAGAAAAATGATCCAAAGGAGACCTGCTGCTTGATGGGTTTATTTATTTGGTGAAGGAAAGTTATAAATATGGAGCTTTCCAAATCCTCTCCCGCATGCTGTATGATGGTTTTAGACTCAGGTTCACAGGTCTCTCTAAAAAGTGACATTTTCTTACCTTAGTCTAAGGTCAAGACTAGTGAGATCCATCTTTTATGCTCAATGTTTAGTTAACTTGGGACTTCTATGGTGGTCCAGTGGTTAAGGGTCCATCCCGCTAGCAGGGGGCATGGGTTTGATCCCTGGTCTGGGAACTAAGATTCCACATGCTTTAAGACAAAAAAAAATAAATAAATAACTATTTTTAAGTAAATAAATAAATTGATTAATTAAAGTGTGCAGTTTGATGAGTTTTTTTTTTTTTTTAAGGTTTAGGTAACTTAGCTATACTTAGTAACTTAGCTATACTCCTATTTTCTGTAGGGGGCCCATTTGATTTCCCTCTTGGCTCCTATTGAGGCTTTTATTTCATCCATGTTACTTCTGGATCTGCATTTAAATGGTCAGAAATGCTGACAGACAAAGGGGACACTTTAAATGCTGACAGATGTTGCAGGGGATACTCTACCCAGGATAGGGTCTCTGGGAGAGTGTGGGGGGTAATAGTAATGACCTGATGAGATGCCTCAGTCTACAGATCTCCATTATAATCATGAAATGGCCAGCAAAATGGTGGCCTAAGATATTCCAAGATTTCATTCCCCAACAGAAACATCAAAACAAGCAAAGCAGAATGTTGTTTGAGCTCTGGAAAAGAGCAAAAAGTTGACAGCAATCAAGCAAATGTTCAATCAAGAAAAAGACATCTTTAAAATGGTACAGGGGTTCATGAGGTGACATCAGCAAGACGGTGGAATAGAAAGTCTCCAGCTAGTATCCCCCCTCAGCAACAAAAATTCAGTATGGCTCCATGGGCAAAAGTACTTTTGGGAATCACGTGAACCCCTGATGGAGTCCAAGAGCAGGGAGAGGCACTTTTAGAAGGTGAGCTCATGCCCAGGTCATTGTCTCACTGACTGGGGTCCCATGTACAGACCTGAAAACAGATGCAGGAGAAGGATTTAACACCTTTTAATGATTAAAAACTCTCAACAAAACAGGTGCTGAAGGAACTTATCTCAACTCAATAAAGGCCATATCTGACCAGCCCATGGCTAACATACTCAGTGGTGGAAACCTGAAAGCTTTCTTTCTAAGATCAGGAATCAGACAAGGGTGCCCACTCTCACCACTCCTATTCAACATAGTACTGGAAGTACTAGCCAAAGCGATTAGGCAAGAAATCCTAAGAACTCCACACACACACACACACAAAAGTTGTTCAAACTAATAAACAAATGCAGTAAAGTTGTGGGATATAAAATCAATACACAAAAATCTGTTGCATTTTTAAACACCAACAATGAACTAACTGAAAAATAAATAAATGAAATAATCTCATTTACAATAGCAGCAAAAAGAATAAAATAGGAATAAATTTTTTTATCTGTTGCCTTTAATTTAATATCTAAATAGTAAAATAGGAATAAATTTAACCAAGGAAATGATAGATCTGTATGCTGAAAACTATAAAACCTTGATGAAAATAAGTGAAAAACATATAAATAAATGGGAAGATATCCCACATTCATGGACTGGAAGAATTAATATTGTCAAAATCTCATACTACCCAAGGCAATCTAAAGATTCAATGAAATCCCCATTAAAATACTGTTCACAGAAATAGGAAAAAATATCCCACCACAAAAGTTTTCAAATAGATAAAGAAATCTTGGGAAAGAAGAACAAAACTGGAGGCACGACACTCTGGGATTTCAATCTAAATTACAAATCTATAGTAATCAAAATAGTATAACACTGGGGTAAAAAAGAGATACACTGGCCAATGGAACAGAATCAACAGCCCATAAATAAACCCCAGAAAATGGTCAATTAATCTTTGACAAGGATGCCAAGAACACAATGAAAAAGGACAGTCTCTTCAATAAACGGTCCTGGGAAAACTGCATACCACAGGCCAAAGAATTAAACTGGATCCCTATCTTTCAACACTGAAAAAAATTAACTTGAAATGGAATAAAGATTTAAATGTAAGACCTCAAACTATAAATTTCTAGAAGAAAATGTAGGGGGAAATCTCCTTGACCTTGGTGTTAGTAATAACTTTTCTGGATATGACATCAAAAACCCAGGCAAGAAAAGAAAAAAGTAAATGCAAATGGGACTACATTAAACTGAAAGTTTTCTGCACAGCAAAGAGATCAGTCAACAAAATGAAAAGGCAACCTACAGAATGGAGAAAATATTTGTAAACCGTATATCTGGTAAGGAGTTAATATCTAAAGTATGCAAACACTCATCAACTCAAAAGCCAAACTGGGGACTTCCTTGGTGGTCCAGTGGTTAAGCATCTGCCTTGCAATGGAGGAGATTCAGGTTTGATCCCTGGTCAGGGAATTAAGACCCCACATGCAGTGGAGCCACCGTGCCCTTGCACTCTTGAGCCTGTGTGCCACAGCTAGTGAGTCCATGCACCACACCGAAACATCCAGCATGGCGAAGATCCCGAGTGCTGCAACTAAGATCCAGTGCAGCCAAGTAAATATTTTTAAATGCTTAAAAAAAAAAAAAAAAAGCAAAACCAAGTAACCTGATTCTCAAATAGGCAAAGGACCTGAATAGAATTTTTTCCAGAGAAGACACACCAATTACCAAAAAAGTATATGAAAAGGTGTTGAACATCACTAATTACTTGGTAAATGCAAATCAGCACCAAAATGAGATATCACCTTATACTTGTTAGAATGACTATTAAATCAAAAAGATTTAATATCCATTGACAGATGAATGGATAAAGAAGTGGTGGTACATATACACAATGGAATATTACTCAGCCATAAAAAGGAACACATTTGAGTCAGTTCTAAACAGGTGGATGAATCTAGAACCTATTATACAGAGTGAGGTAAGTCAGAAAGAGAAAGATAAATATCATATTCTAATGCCTATATACGGAATCTAGAAAAATGGTATTGAAGAATTTATTTACAGGGCAGCAATGGAGAAACACACATAGAGAATAGACTTGTGGACATGGGGAGAAAGGAGGAGAGGGTGAGATGTATGGAGAGAATAACATGAAAACTTACATACTTACATTACGATATGTAAAATAGATAGCCAACGGGAATTTGCTATATGGCTCAGGAAACTCAAACAGGGGCTCTGTGTCAACCTAGAGGGGTGGGATGGTGAGAGAGATGGGAGGGAGGTTCAGGAGGGAGGGGATACATGTATATATATGGCTGTTTCATGTTGAGGTTTGACAGAATACAACAAAATTCTGTAAAGCAATTATCCTTCAGTTAAAAAATTAATTAAAAATATCAAAAAGACTAAAACTTACAAATTCTGGCAAATATCTGGAGAAAAGGGAACCCCTATGCACCATTGCTGCTGTTGTTTAGTCGCTAAGTCATATCCAACTCTCTTGCGACTCCATAGACTGTAGCCTGCCAGGTTCCTCTGTCCATGGATTTCCCAGGCAAGAAACTTGGAGTGGGTTGCCATTTCCTCCTCCAGGGGATCTTCCTAACCCTGGGATTGAACCCATGTTTCCTGCATTGACAGGCAGATTCTTTACCACTGAGCCACTAGGGAAGCCCTTATACATCATTGGTAGGGTATAAATTGATAGTCATTAGGGCAAACAGTATGGAGGTCCCTCAAAAAGTTAAAAATAGAGCTATCGTTTGATCAAACAATCCGACATCTTTATATGAGTCCTGAGAATCATTATCACATGTTTTTAGGTTGATACGCCCATTGTCAAAACCTCTGTCCCAACCCACTCCACACCCCTGCCCCGACCCTCTGAATGCAGTGCTCGTAGAGCCACTTCCCCTTCTTGCAAGGGCTGCCTCAGTCCTGTTGTGTAATACAAAGTCTAACTCAGATTACCTGCTCCAGAGAAACGTAGAGGAGCCTAGGAAATGCAAAATAACTTCACCTTCAAGGGATATAATTTCTTGGTCAGGAATCTTATCCGCTCTACAAGGATCCCTCACCCCTTGTCCCCCTGACTCTTTTCTAGACCCTTCACCTCTCTCTTACCTCTCTCTTTGCCCCCTTCATCTCTCCCTAATCCTCACCCAGACTATTCAAATATTCTTAAAGATGCCATCTTTCCACACAGTGAACACCCCTCTCTCCACCTCCAGTTTTCACCCCATTTCTCATCTCTCACCCCTCCTTCCCACACTTCACCTGGCCCAACACGGCTACTGGAGGGCCAGGGTCTCAGAGCTTCAGAGGAGAGGTTTAAAGGTCCTCCTGCCCAGGAGATGGCTCTGATAGTGCTCCCCGCTTGCCCAAGGCTGATCATTAACCTAGAGCACATATAAGAAATGGGCTGTCCCTGGGATGGGGAAAGCAGTGCCTGCAACCATGGCCAGCACGCTAAGCCCCAGCACCGCGACTGAGACTCCCAGTCCTCCTGAGACATCAGAGCGCATACACAATGCTGCTGACATCTCCGTCATTGTCATATATTTCGTGTTGGTGATGGCTGTTGGACTGTGGGTATGTAGGAGCTTAGTGGGATGTTCAGAGTGGGCTCAAGGCTTGAGGGTGGGGGAAATGACTGAGGGAGGGAAAAGTGTGATGTGACAGAGCAGAGAGGACATTAAATCAGCTGTCAATAATCAGCTGTCACAGATTTTATTGTCCCTCCCTAAGCATTTTCTCATGTGTGATGCCAGTAATGCTTCCACTGATTTACTTTATTCTTCTAACAAGCCCATCGTGTGAACAGGACAGTAGACTTATCCTGTTCGGCATTTCCAGCCCCTGACATCATGAATAAAGATGTTGTGTTATTATCTCATTGATTTTATTTTCCTTTGCTCACTTTCTATTAATAACTTAGTTGATTTGGACGCTTATGTCATTTACATTCTTTCTTTCTTTTAAGTAATGAGCTGGAGGCCGCAAATTTTCTTCCAAGCACAGCTTTAGCGGTAGATACCTCACACTGTATTCATCAATGAAAATAAACAGGGCAATTGGGACAGAAGTTGAGAAATATGACTTCTTAAAGTGCTTTGGTTTCTATGAAGGTGTGATTTTGAAGTCCTTGAAAAATTGGTGCTGTATCAGAGTTTTGAGGATAATGTTTCTCTTTAGGAGTACTGGAAAAGAAGGTCATGTCTGTCAGAACCCTGGCCAGAGATTCTGGGACATCTCAGGGGCTCTTTCTGAGGCTTGACTCGTAAGTGTCTTCCCTTCTGCTCAGGCAATGCTGAGGACTAACCGGGGCACCGTTGGAGGCTTCTTTCTGGCTGGTCGAGATGTGACCTGGTGGCCGGTGAGTGAGTCAAAGCTGCCTGGCGATACATTTCCAGTGTGTATGTTTAAGGACAAGCCAAGAAAACATGTAGAGTGCTGATCATGTCTGAGGTGCATTGATTGCCTGCTTTCTGCTGTCTCTTTTCCTAAACCCCCGACCTCAGAGCTCAGCCCTGTCATTCCAATAAACAAGAATACATCACCCATTGTGAAAGCAGGTGTAGTGTGGCATTTGGAAAGAGCTGGTTTGGCTCTGATTCTTTTTTTTTTAATTTATTTTTAATTGGAAGATAATTGTTTGCAGTGTTGTGTTAGTTTCTGCCGTAGGGCCATGTGAACCATCCCTAAGTATACATACGCCCCCTCCCACCTGAACCCCCCCCCCACCCACCCTCGTCCTCTCCTCTAGGTCGTCACGGAGCACCAGGCTGAGCTCCTGTGCCACACAGCAGGTTCCCACCAGCTATCTATTTTACAAACGGGAGCGTATATATGTCAGTGCTACTCTCTCAATTTTTTAAAAATCATTCAGGGCCTTTCCTGGTGGCCCAGTGGCTGAGACCCCACCTTCTAATGCAGGGGACGCAGGCTCGATCCCTGGTTGGGGAACTAAGGTCCCACATGCCAAGGGATAACTAAGCCCGAGTGCGGCGACCTGAGAAGCCCACACGCCACAACTACTGAGCCCAGGCACTCTAGAGCCCATGCCCCGAAACAAGGGAAGCCTGTGCACCAAAATGAAAAGACCCAGCACAGCCAAAACATAATTCAAAAATGTGAAAACAATATTATATACCAACCGTGCAAAAACTCACGACCGGCTAAATTTAGGCCACAAGCTATAAGCTTGCTGACTCCTGCCGTATGGAGAAGTAATGGAAACATCTCAATATTTACCTGCTTCCAAGAAGTCTGATTTGGGACTTTTAGCTCTGACCCTAGTCTCTTCCCTTGGATTCCAGATGGGTGCCTCTCTCTTCGCAAGTAACATCGGCAGTGGCCACTTTGTGGGGCTGGCAGGGACCGGAGCAGCTTCAGGAATTGCCATTGCAGCATTTGAATGGAACGTAAGTGACATCACGGGCTTTTTCTTTAAATCAAAACTCTAGGTGTGTTTGTCTGTGCTACCCACTACGGTATTCTTGGGCTTCCCTTGTGGCTCAGCTGGTAAAGAATCCACCTGCAATGCAGGAGACCTGGGTTTGATCCCCAGATTGGGAAGATCCCCTGGAGAAGGGAAACTAACCCACTCCAGTATTTGGCCTGGAGAATTCCATGGACTGTACAGTCCATGGGGTTGCGAAGAGTTGGACACAACTGAGCGACTTCCCCTTTCCCTTTTCTTTTCTGCATAGCACAAACTCCTCTTTGGTTTGACTTCTATTTCTCCTTCTTCTTGAACATCAGGGCCTTCCCTGTGTAGCCCATTTTGCCCGGGCCATACCCTACCTCTGAGGTTTCACTAAAGCCATTATTCCCACCCTGGAAGTCATCTCTGTATCATTTAATCCCACTTTTACTTGACCTCCTTGATCATTTTAGCTCTCATTTCTCTCTCTCCCCCTGCCCCAAGCTATATTATACATTCAGTCTGAATTAGAAGCAAGAAATTAAAACATGAACAAGTAATGACCCCTTCTTTGAAAAGCTTACATCCCAGTGGGAGAGACAGATAAACATTCACTACATTGTAGAAAGTACAAGGAGAGAAGCATGCATGGAGCACTGAGAGATCTCAACAGAAGGAAACAAAGGGGCATGGATGGATGCAGAAGGGGCATCCATCCTAGATGGTGGCTGGGACCAGGCAGGTGTCCAGGGAACTTCCTGAGACTGCTGCCAGACAGAGGAGTAGAAATTGGCCAAGGAAGTGACAGAACAGTAAAGAGTAAATGATTTGGAGGCAGTAGATCGAATCTCTAAGACTTGGTGATTGGGTTCCTAATTGCTGTACGGCCACCTCACCAGTGCAAGCTGTGTGTTCTTAATTAGATTCTAAGACGTTTAAGCACAAGGGGCCATCTCCTCTCATGTCACTCACACCACCCCATCATTCAGCATTTGACTGGGCACATGCTGCAAACATTTCTTGAGTTGACTGAGTGTCTTCGGTTCTATTCTCTCATCCTTTCTAGTGTTTGTTTGTGAATGTATATGCCTATCAGTCAGGGAGATGCTTATGTGGGAGAAAGTCAGATCATTGTTAAATATATGTATATAAACAGACTGTCCTGGATAGACTCAGCAAGGGAGATCATTGTTAAATATATGTATATAAACAGACTGTCCTGGATAGACTCAGCAAGGGACCTTGTGTCGTCACAAGTAACTGTGCCCCGCCCCTATTGAAGATTTTGCCCAATAATTACTTTAGTAGTATCAGAGAGTCAGAATGGACCCAGCCTCCACGTGTGCCCTATGGCCTGGGTTTCGCTTTGATGGTGCCATGGAGTCGAGAAAGGAGCCAGCCTCCAGAAGCGTGGACAAAATGCCCTATGGCCCCAGGGAGTGTGGTTATCAGCTTGCTGAGAGCCTGGCTCTTTTAGCTGTGACCTTGGATTTCTTTAATCTCTGTGAGGTTCAGATTACCCCTCCATAAATCAGGAGTAACTGTGCTTATCACATCTGCCTCACCTGGCACTGTGAGAACAGCATGAGTGAGAGAGGTGAAGACGTTTCCATAAATGTTAATATTCATGTAAGATTGTACTATTATCTTCATCATATAGGGCAAGACTTGGGGAGGCAATGGGAATATTCTTCTGTCTCTAAATTTCTCATTGGTTTGTCACTCTATATGATTCCTGACATTCAAGAATAATTCCTGGGGACTTCCCTCGTGGCTTAGTGGTTAAGAATCCACCTTTCAGTATAGAGGATAAGGGTTTGATCCATGGTGGGGGAACTAAGATCCCTCATGCTGCAGGGCAACTAAGCCCACTCACCACACAGAAAGATTCCATGTGCTGCAAGGAAGACTCGACACAACTAATTTATTTTTAAAGAATAATTCCTTTTGGTTAAGATTGTATGACCTTCTAGCGGTCAAGCTGGGCTCAGATCTCTGACTGTCCATTTTTCACCACACATCTTTGCCACATCCTAAGCCTCAGGAAATGTGATCTCTGGCTCATGGAAGCAGAAGAAAGAGACCCACAGCTGTCTTGGGATCATAACTGTTTGAGTGGGACAGGATTGAAGCAAACATGTTATCTTCAGACTTGGAGGTTGTGAAGCGAAAAGGCCCACAAGCCAAACCTCTCTAACTTCCTCTCTGTCCTTGGTTTCTTGTAGGCCTTGCTGCTGTTGCTGGTTCTAGGGTGGTTCTTTGTCCCCATTTACATCAAGGCAGGGGTGAGTATCCACAGGTGTTCTCTGGCGCACATGTCAGGCATTCATTTATTCCCTCATTTTTTCTGCTCAGCTATGAAACCTGAGTAACATTATTCGCCCCAGAATTTCTGAGCTTACGTTTACATAAGACCACTAACTACTGGACTTCCCTGGTGATCCAGTGGTAAAGAATCTGCCTGCCAACGCAGGAGACATGGGTTTGATCGCTGGTCCAGGAAGATCCCACACGTCGCCGGACAACTCATCCCATGTGCCATAGTACTGAGCATGTGCTCTGGAGCCCTCGAGTCACAACTACTGAGCCCATGTGCTGCCCACAAAACTACTGAAACCAGCTCCTAGAGCCTGTGCTCTGAGACAAGAAAAAGCCACTGCAATGAGAAGTCCACGAATCACCAGCAAGCAGCAGGCCCCGCTCGCTGCAACTAGAGAAAGCCCGCAAGCAGCAACAAACACCTAGCGCAGTCAAAAAGTAATACAAATCATAAACGAATTTTTAAACATTAAAAAAAGACCATGAAGTGCTGCAGGATTGCTCTTGAAAATGGCTGCAGTCAGCCATCCTCTTGCTGATCACTGTTGGGGTTCTATTTTCCCGACATTCTTACCAATACATGATATTTTCCTTTATTCTAATTTTTGTTATTCTGATGTTTGTAGGGTAGATTTTTTTTTAATGAGGGGTAGGAAGCACCATGCTCTGGTGACTCCCCTTCAGTCTGGGTGTTGCCAGCCAACTGCGGCGCTGCCGGGCCTCTTGGAGCCTAACTGCCACACTCACTCCCTCTGAAGCTGAGGGGTGCTGTGTCCTGGGATAATCCCTGGGATGGGGCCGCGGGGGAGCAAGCTTTACTGCCTACTGCCTCTGCACGTCACTGTATAGCCCTTTGCTCATCTTGAGTCCCCTCCCATCCCAGGCTTGGGCAAGCTCTGCCCTCTTTGGTGCAAGGATCCGCAGCACATAACTTACGCATGTGTTCTTGGACATGGCTTACCATCCTTGAGGTGGATCTGCACAGCTTCTGAGCTCCAAGAGTTCCCCTTCTTGTCTTTGATAATATTATATTAATATTTATTTAAGATTCTTTTATACTGGGGGAGATGAAACCATGAGCTTTGTCTGCTGTGAAGGAACCAGAAAAATGTACCCTTTAAGCTGATCACATAGCTGATCTAGTATTTCGATAATGATAACCTCAGCTTTTTCTCCACATAGGATTTAATATAACTCTTCTTTTCAATAAAGATAATCGTGTGAATGTACATACAGATGTATATTTGCAATTTATTCAATTATCTACTTCTCATGTAACTGTAATTGCAGTCCGTCATTTATGTTGTTTTTGCTAGACTGCAACATTATCAGTGAAAATAATAAATATTATCTCTTGAGCGTCACCATTCATTTGGTGTTGTGGTAGGTATTTTACACCTACTTCCACATTAAAGCCCCACATTACAGGTGAGAAAACAGAAGTTCAGAGAGACTGTCATTTGCCAAAAGTCACAATCTGGGAACAGATCCCAAGAATGCTTGAGTCCAATGCCCATGTTCTTTCCAGACTCACAGCTTCCCAAGGGGCTGTGCCTTCTCACTCATGTCTCCCCACCTTGGGGGTGTTACCCACCTTGAGGGTAACTGCCACACACAGTTACCTGTCCACAGAGGCTTAATACATGTTGGATCATCTGAATGTGTGGGACCCTGAAGATGAATCCCTGCTGGTGTCTGTGTCTGCAGGTGACGACCATGCCGGAATACCTGAGGAAGCGGTTTGGTGGGAAGCGGCTCCAGGTCTACCTCTCCATCCTCTCCCTGTTCATCTGTGTGGCTTTGAGAATCTCAGTGAGTTCAATGCCCTGCTGGCGTTTTAGCTTCATGAGGGACAAGAGTGTTAAGATCAGAGAACTTTATGGGTCAAGCCATATATGGATGTTTTAAAACTACTTTGGGTCTCTCTGAACATGTTAATCACTCAGTTGTGTCTGACTCTTTGTGACCCCATGGACCATAGCCCAGCAGGCTCCTCTGTCCATGGAATTCTCCAGGCAAGAATTCTGGAGTGGATAGCAATTCCCTTCTACAGGGTATCTTCCCAACCCAAGTATCAAACCCAGGTTTCCTGCATGGCAGGCAGATTCTTTACAATCTGAGCCACCAGGGGGTCTCTCTACCAAGATTTTATGCCAAAAAAAGTGGGGAGAGCTTCAGAAACCCTGCATTCATAGAGTAAAAGAATTCTGAGTCACAAGAGTCTCCAGAATATAAACCCATCGTTTCATTAAGACTATGAAAAAAATAGTGGATGTACAGAAAGAGCAGAATGTCTCATTCAAGTATCACAGCAATTCAGGAGCAGAAACAAGAAGGATTCTCTAGCTCCCACCTCCCTCTGCACAATAACCTTTTCATTCTTATTGTCAAGGCCAGCCTACATTTACATTTTCCTTTTCAGCTTGACTATCTAACATGAAGACCAGAAGGGAAAGTGTTTTGTATTATTATACTGACTTTGCTTAAATGTACCTTATTTTATCTGAGATTGCCCATATGAAACAAATGACACAAACAAGAGTTAAAAGAATTCTAAAGTTTTTTTTTAAGTCTCTTGGAGATAATTATTGAGGAAATAAGAAATTTGAAGATTCAGTAGTACATGTAGAAACCAAAGAAAAATCTCCTCATGTATCAGTGACTAAGGACATAATCTCCTGCAAGTTTATAGTCCAGGCAGTTCACTAGAGCAGAAGTTCACCCTGCTTATTGATCCTCTGTTGAGACAAATCATAATTGGAAGTAAACCAGCTGCTTAGATTAGATGGCCCGAGCCTTCCTAATGCAACGTGAGCATTTCCCAGGACTTATTATGCATTGTTGGGCTCCATGTTAGGGGAACAAGATTCCTGTTCACTAGCAGTTCAACCATGTCGTTAAGGAAGGGAATAAGAATTTTACATGTGAAATAGCACTTTATGGCATTAGATGCAAATATATTAAACTAAGAGCTGGACTAGAGTGTGTAGATAAGTGCAGGAAATATGCTGCAGGGCGGGAAAGAGGATGGCAGTCCATGCCGGGTGGAATTGGAGGTCGTCTCCATTGGTGAGGGCTGGGGGCACTTAAGTCCCAGGACGGGAAGGTGAGGAGAGCCCAAGGGAGGCAGAGGAGCCCGCAGGTGTCGGGGGCTTCATGCTTACATGCTCCTCCGGTGGGTGGGAGCTGGTGATCTCCGTTCTCCTCTGGCTCTGACGTCTAGAGCTTTATGATGCTAGAGTATGAACGAGGTGCTGGAGCAGAATGACAGGTACCAAAGGGAGGCAGCCTCCTGAGGTGGTGGGTTCCTGCTGGTGGGGAGGGGTTGGAAAATTGGGGAGCTGAATGGAGCAGCACAGAGGCCCAGAGCATGCGTGTGACTATGCACCCTCTGGCGTGGGCAGCTGGAAAGATCCTGTAGCAAGAGTCCATTCTTACCTACAAGGTTATATCTCAAGTGGTGTCAATAGTCCTAGACACGACATTTTGTGTACTCTTATACAATGATAACAGCTTCTGTCCTGGTTACTTATTAAACAGATCATCAACTTTCACAGCCATCCCCTGCCCCAAGTTTTAAAAAGATCATATTGTTCACCGGTTCTCAACCTCCAGTAATGTGTAGGGTCCAAGAGTGCTCAGTCACGTCTGACTCTTTTGTGCCTCCATGGAATGTAGCCCACCAGGCTCCTCTGTCCATGGGATTCTCCAGGCAAGAATATTGGAGTGGGTGGCCATGCCCTTTTCCAGGGGATCTTCCCAGCCCCGAGATAGAAGTAGCATCTCTTATGAGGCAGATTCTTTTCTTCTAGCACCACCTGGGAAGCCCCAAAGGATGGTATGGTCTCACTAGGGTTGTTGGCAGGTGGCAAGTAGAGAGAAAAGAAAGGCTTTTCCTGACCAGGAATCGAACCTGGGCCGAGGCTGTGAGAGGGCTGAATCCTAGCCACTAGGCCACCAGGGAGCATCAAATATTAATGGGAAGACATCAGTGACGAGCTGAGCGATGCAGTGTGTGTTTCCTTTCCACCCTGATTGTTCTCTCTTTAGTCAGACATATTTTCTGGAGCCATATTCATCAAACTGGCCTTGGGATTGGACCTATACCTGGCGATCTTCATCCTCTTGGCTATCACTGCTATTTACACAATCACTGGTGAGCCCATGCTATCTTCTGCCTACCTCACCCCAAGCTGTCATTAGCATTGTCACTGCCACGTAAGGACACCCTTTTATTTCCATTGTGAGATTCAAGCACGGATGGAGAAACATAACTAGAGCAAAGAGAACAGTATGAGGTGTGAGCACCATGACGTGGTAAACAGGATGGGGAAATGGTGACTTGGCTCAGCTATGCGTCTGGTACGCAGACCGGCGTTTGGAATCCTGCGTAGCATACACGTGGGAGGGCGGGATGAAACAGCGGCTTAGACCCGAGACTGGCAACACCAAGGCAGGGCCCAAGGGCACAGTGGTGGGACTACGAGCCGCAGAGTCAAGAAAGGGGCGCGGGAGCGGAGGCTTGGCTGTGGAGGGAAAGGTGTGGTAGGAGTCCAAGAAGGCTTTCATGGGCCAGATATACCACTGTTCTCCCTCGTGCATGCTAATATAAAAATCAAACTATGCCAGCTCGACTGGAAGAATAAAGAAAAAGCATAGCTGGAACAATAGAGACAGTCCTGAAGCCATTTTTATACATCACATACGTGTCTCAGAATAAGTGACAGATAAGGGCATAAATCTCCTATTTTCAGTATCCATCTTGTTTCCCTCTCATAAAGGGAGTATCTCATTAACTGAGATTCTGCGAGCCCAGAGTTGAAAGGGAAGTTTTTGTTGTTCAAACAACGCTGCAGGAAAACACAGCCCATCAAATGTATCTGGTTCTCGACTAATGAAACAATAACACATTCCAAGGGAGAGCAAAAATGGCCTTGCCCAGATTTTTGAGAGCAAGTGTAATTGTGCTAAATGGAGCAAACTGAGGGATCAGCGAGGGAAAATCTATGGTATTAAAACTTTGCCTTTATCGCTATTTAATATTCAAAAACTCACACAAAGGTGGAACTCCACTATAGTTCATAGAAACTGAGTCAAGTCAAGGCAAGGGAGACAAGAGTACCAACGAGAGGCATAACTACTAAGGCTTCAAAGATGCCGAGAGGGGCTTGTGGTCCATCCAGGAGCGTTTCATATGTTTCTTGCTGAGTTATTTCTAGAGTTTGGGTAGAGGAGAACACAGAGGTGACAGCAGATACCTGAGGACGCATGAGTAAAACGTCCTGATTCCTTTCTTTCTCTTCACAGGGGGCTTGGCCTCAGTTATTTACACAGACACCCTCCAAACGGTCATCATGCTGATAGGTTCCTTTATTCTCATGGGGTTCGGTAAGTGATAACGGTATGAGCAATGCCCTGGGGTCAGAAATCCTGGGACTTGCGTCTGTTCAGTCTGACTGCTCTTGACTGATGCCTCCCTTCTATTTGGTCACATCTTCCAATCACTCGTATAATTCGGCGAACTTCTTTCTTTCGCGTACTCCTTAGGCAGAAAGGAGTGTCTGCGAACTTCTTTCTTACTGTACTATCTCAGCATGAAGAAGTAAGGGAGAACTTTGCCTTCTATGGGGCTCCGTGGTAGCTCAGATGGTAAAGAGTCTGCCTACAGTGCGGAGACCTGGGTTCAATCCCTGGCTGGGGAAGATCCCCTGGAGAAGGAAATGGCAACCCACTCCAATATTCTTGCCTGGAAAATCCCATGGATGGAGGAGCCTGGCAGGTTACAGTCCATGTGGTCGCAAAGAGTCGGACGTGACCGAGTGACTTCACTTTCACTTTTCACTTTTACCTCCTTTGAAAAACTATTGCTTAGATAAATTATTTTGTTTAATCTTAATATCCTTGTGTTCAGAATGGACAAAATTAGTACCATTGAGTTGACATTTTATGAAAGTATTGGTGCATTGGAGCCAATGCACAGAAAACTTTCATTTACATAAAATCCTCATTAAAGGAAGAATTAAATATTAGGAAATATTTAGGTAACTGAATATTAACTTCATTATGACTGATGGAAATTATTGAAGAATATTCCTTACTCTATTATTATATAAGTAACAGATATACTTTGTATTTTCCTTTGTGACTCTCACTTATTAGTACCATCAGTTATTCATTCTTTTAAGTCATGCCAGATCACTATTGATGAATCTGATTTACAGCTTGCTAATTTGGGGCTTCTTTTATTATAGTTTTTGTTTTTGTTTGCATAGAAAATCCATGCATAAAGTAAAAAGAATATAGGGTGAAGACAAATGCCCTTTCATCCCTCCATTGTCCAGCAGTCACCCTGCTCCAACACCCACTCGAGTTGCGCTGAATGAAACATTCCTGAACACGCAGGCACCTAGTCAGAGCTTAAAGATACGAGGCAAAAACTGATAGAACTACAGAGACAACAAATTCATAATGATGACTGATGATTTTGTCAGAACATGGTTGCTCTTAACCACATGTGGCTATTTAAATTTAAGCTAATTAAAAATTCAATTTCTCACTTGCCTAGCCATATTTCAAGCTCTCAATACATGGCACTGTCCTGCACTTGGTCGCTCAGTCGTGTCCGACTCTTTGTGACCCCATGGACTGCAGCCCACCAAGCTCCTCTGTCCATGGGATTTCTCAGGCAAGAATACTGGAGTGGGCTGCCATTTTCCTCCTCCAGCGGATCTTCCCAACCCAGGGATTGCACCCACATCTCTTGTGTCCCCTGCATTGCAGATTCTTTACCCATTGAGCCGTTAGGGAAGCCCCAGCAGATGGCCAGTAGCTACCACACTGGACAGGGCAGGTATGTAACGGTTCCGTCATTGTAGGAAGTTCTATTGCACGACACTAGTCCTGAAGCAACTACCAATTCCTTGTGAACTTGCTACTTAGCCAGAATTTCTGTTATTCTCGTTCATGCTCCTTTGGTTTCTGGCCTCAGTGGTGTACACCCTGGCATCAGCTTCTCTAAGACTCACTTATCCTATCCTTATGGGTAGACTCTCACCTCCTAGGTCCTCCATGTATTTTTGCTACAAACCATATTTCCCTTATCAGAACAATTGCCTTGTATTGTCTGCATCTTCCATTAGGTTGAGCTTCTGCCTTGCACGTTCATTTTGCCCATAATCCCACTACAATATTTGGTATACACAAACGTGTTAGTGCAAATTAAATAATGAATAAAGAAGTAAACTGTCGAACCCAACTCCACAAATGTAGAATTGTAATATCTACCACTCTAAAATTTACTCTGATGAATTTTGTGTCATCTGAACCTTTATAAGTTGTCCCAAATGTCTGGGCTCATCTTTCTAAGGTTTCCATCCATTGTGGTTCTTTGCTACACCTGACTAGCTTTTCCAGACCCTCTCACTGGGGTAAGTTTCCCTATTTCCCCTCACCACGCATAATCTGATTGGAGGTGTTTGAGTTCCTCCACCACAAAGGAGTGATTATGAACACTTTAGATGTCTAAGATTTGACAGAAAATTCATTTTATCCAATTCCTTTTCAGCTTTTGCCGAAGTCGGAGGCTACGAGAATTTTACAGAGAAGTACATGAGTGCCATCCCAACCATAGTGGAGGGGGACAACCTGACAATCAAATCCAAGTGCTACACACCTCAGGGAGACTCCTTCCATATTTTTCGAGATGCTGTCACTGGGGACATTCCATGGCCAGGAACAATATTCGGAATGACTGTTGTAGCTGCGTGGTATTGGTGTACAGATCAGGTAAAGTGTGTGCGTGTGTGTGTGTGTGTGAGAGAGAGAGAGAGACATGAATATGTTTATGTTGTTCTTTTTCTACTCATAGAAAAACATCTAGTTACTATTTCATACACACACATACATCACTTAAAGAGCCAAAAACTTCTATGAATATGACGCTTGTTATGAAATAAATTTTAAAAAAAGGGACCCTTTCCTGGTGGCTCAGATGGTAAAGAGTCTGCCTGCAAAGCAGGAGAGCCAGGTTAGATCCCTGGGTCAGAAAGAACCCCTGGAGACGGGCATGACAACCCACTCTAGTATCCTGGCTTGGAGAATTCCACGGACAGAGGAGTCTGGCAGGCTACAGTCCGTGGGGTCACAAAGACTCAGACTTGACTGAGTGACTAATACTCTTACGAAAAATAGCTGTCTGGTGTCCTACTTTCTACCTATTTCTCGTCTCCCAAAGGCAAACAATTTCAGCTCCCTCAGTTAACTATTTTGGTATGTATTTTTATTCTCTAAATCCTGTACTCACTGTATAGTTTGTGAACAACCAGCATGGATATTACCTTAGAGTCCATTAGAAAGGAATGCTCGTAGATGCTACCCACACCCATTGAATCAGAATTGTCTCATAAACCTGATTCCCGGGAGATTCAAATAAATCCTTGTATTGCTTCTTCTTACTTTTCCAGTTTTAGAGTTTTCTATTGCCTTCCCATAAAGAGAGATGAGAGTTTACCTTTTCAGTTTTCCACCCTCAGTTCCCTACGAGGCACATCTCCTGTTCATTCATCTTCCTAATAGATTCAGTTCACAATCTTGGTGAGATGTGCATTCAATGCAGCAATTTTTGTGACTACATAAATGTAACTCACAACCGAGCTCCATGTTCTCTGATTGATTTTTCTTTAGCTTTTTCTTTTCCCTAGAATGAATAACTCTAAATGCTTCTGTTTTAAATTTTCTTGGTGATTATTACTCATTCAATAACAAACCCTCAGCAAATTGCCTAAATCTCCTCTCAGTTCTTGCAAACACATCAAGTATTCTGTGAGCTGCTTGTTTCCTCTTGGAGCCTTTCATCTCTCACCAGCCCACGGGTTGTCCTCTCTACTTGGTACTCATCCTAACTCAGAACTCCCTTCATGACCACATTTGACATCCCCTTTGCTTCATTCTTGGCTTGTATTTCCTATTTCCAATATTCTACATCATCATCTTTCTTTGTTTAATCCTGCTTTTTGAGGCAATGAATTCTCCGGTTAGTTGCTGAGAAAGAAGGGAGATGTATTTGCTGTGAATTTGCATGTTTCAAAATGTCTTCAACCTAACTCTTAGTAAATTGATCCTCTGGCCATGTGCACATTTGTAGGTTGGGAATAATCTTCCCAGAGTCATAGATTCACTGTATTTTGACTTCCACCATCACAGGTGAGAAGCCTGAAGTTACTCTTGATCTTTTGGGTGTGACTCTGCTGGGGAAAAAATTGAAGGCAGAAGTAGAAGAGGGTGATAGAGTATGAGTTGGTTGGAGGGCATCTCCAATTCAATGGACGTGAACTTGGGCAAACTTCAGGAGTTAGTGAGGGACAGAGAGGCCTGGTGTGCTGCTGTTCATGGGGTCGCAAAGAGTCAGACATGACTGAGTGACTGAACAACTGTTTTTTCTCTCTGGAAACTTGCCTTTCCTTCAGCCTCAATATTTTGAAATTTCACCACAATGTACTACTGTGTGTGGATCTATTTTTACCCATTAGGACAGGCTGCTGTGAACTTCTTTGATCAAGTAACTGATGTCTTGAATAATTTGGGGAGATTCTTTCTTTGCTGCCTTCCATTTTGTTTGTTTTCTTGGAACTCTATTTTTGGATGTTGGTCTTCCTCAGTTGGTTCTCTAGTGTTTTACCTTCTTCTCTCCATCATCCATCTCTTGGTCTTTTGCACTACTTAATAGGAGACTTTCTTAATTTTATCCTCCAGTTTTTCTGCCTTTGTATTTAAAGCTTCTAAGATCTTATTTTTTGTTTTCTGGGTGCTCCTTTTTATAGCAAATGAGTTTGTTTTTATTTTGGTGGGGGTTTTTTGGAAGTTTTCTTCTTCCTGAATAGTCTCTGTCAACTTAAACTTACAATTTTACAATTTTAACTCACTTTAAATCAGTGGCCATACATGATGTTAGTGTCAGTTTTCTTTTTCTCTATATAGTAAACTGATCTCTTCAACATGTCTATCAAAGAATGCATCCTTACACCACTGATTTGTGGAACCATCTTTATTACTTGTGTTTTGCCTCTGACTAACTGACTAACTAACTTAAGTGACCTCACATTCTTCTTAGATGCAGGGGCTGAACCTGCTTGTCTGCTGAGGAGGCTTCTCTCCTTACCTGTAATTCGTGTTGCCCCTCCAACCATCAGCTTCCAGGCCTCTGTCCAAAACTATCGCCTGCTCCGTCTGCACTGAATAACACTGCCGCCGTCCCTGACAGGTCTGTCTCCCCAGAGACAACTAACCAGAAAAAGACATCTCTGTTTTACAAAATTCCTTGAGAAGAAAGAGTGACATCAAAATATTATTATGGTTGAAAATTCCACTTTGCTAGGAAATTACTAGTCAAGAAATTGTACAACGTAAGTAGGAATTATGAAATTGTATACATTCATTTCCCCAGGACCATCATATTTGATTCATAACTCAGTGCGGTCTGAAGAAATCTGGAGATGAATATCTCAGCATTCTATTCTGATGGCCGCCTGACTCTGGTGCTTCCATGCCAGTGAGCTTGCTTTCCCTTCAGGATAATTGCCTAACAGTAGGAGAGAGAAACCAATGAGTATATGACTTACTTAGTGCCTGAAATATCAAAGACTTCCCAGGTGACACAGTGTTAAACAGCCTGCCTGCCCGTGCAGGAGACAGGTTCCATCCCTAGGTCAGGAAGATCCGCTGGAGTAGGAAATGGCAAACTGCTCCAGTGTTCTTGCCTGGGAAATTCCACCTGGTGGGCTACAGTCCATGAGGTCACAGAGTCAGACATGACTGGGGGCTGAGCGCATGCACACACACACCAAAGGCACAACTTGTGGCAAAAGGCAATAGTGACAGCTTTGTACCTGGAAGAGCACATGGCCTTGTTGCAGTGCAGCCTGGGAGCTGTAAACATGTTTTAATAGTAGTGATAGGTATTGATTTAAACATGACAACAGTCTGACAAACATACCAAATATTCAGGATGCCCTACAAGAGATAACTTTATTTAGAGATGAAAAAACTGAGACTCACAGAGGTCAAATACTCATGTAAGAGGAGCAAGGATTCAAGTTCCAATTTTACTCTGAAGCCCATTATTTTCCGCTACCATGACTCTCTTTCTCACTGTAACATTAATTCTGAAGTGAGGCACTCCCCTTCACTGAAGTCACCCTCTGGTTTTCTTGGGACTACATCATGTTCCCCCGGCAGGTCATTGTGCAGCGCTGCCTGTCGGGCAAGGACATGTCACACGTGAAGGCCGCCTGCATCATGTGTGGGTACCTGAAACTGCTGCCCATGTTCCTCATGGTGATGCCAGGGATGATCAGCCGCATCCTGTTCACAGGTGAGTCTTGAATCCACAGATCCTTTTTTTTTTATTACATGTGAATTCCGAGTAGTGGTTTCAAGATAGATAAAATCTTTGATAAACTAGAAAATCCATTACATACGACAGTAAAAACAGAATCCCAAGAGAACAGCCTGTGCGGAGACTCAGAAGCAGGAAATGTTGGCACACTTCACATTCTGTTCTTATTTCTTTTGTACTGTACGCCTGTCTGCTTGCAGACATTTGAGCTTGCGAGCCTGTTTTCATGAGTGGCATGGATTTAAGCTAGTCTAAAGGATAATGCAAGAGGATGAGATAAACTGGAAAAATATGAGCTGAGTGAGCTGTAATGGTTGAGTCCAAGACATCTTTGACTGAGAATGTCGTCAAGATTCACTGTCACTTCTTGGTCCTTCCAAGATGGTTGGAGGCTGGACTGGGCTTTGGAATTGGGTTGTATGGGTACTTTAACTTCTGAGCCAGCTGAAAGTAGCTACTGATGTTGAAAATCTTCCTTAAAAAAATCAACTTTTCCTTTACTATGAAGGGTACAGGAAATATATTCAGCTAAGCAAGGCCTCTGGTTCTAGTGGGGCAATCCATCGGATAACACTGAATCCACATCATATTTTCTCAACTGGGCATCAGTTTATTTAGCTAAAATCTTGTTACAATGAAAATCACCTTTTTTCCCCAAAAATGATCCATCTTATTGTAAATAATGTCTTATAGGTATTCCTTGTGCGTCAATTCCCACTCTCCCTTATTTTTTTTTCTTAATTTTTTTAATGATGTTTATTTCAAGACTACTGTTTCCTTGGGGGTGTGGTTTCACATTAAAATGATTCCCCTACACAGCAAGTTAGAATGTTTCTTTGTTCTTCTTACTGCAACATTATAGTGCTGTTGAAAATATCCAACAACAACAACAAAAAAGAAAATATCCAACAAGTAAAGAATGGTCAAAGAAAATACTATATCCCTCTTCATAGAAAATTGCACACAAGGGACTGAAGATGATCTCAAAAGTCAGGAAAATGCTGAAGTTATTATATTAAATGTAAAAAGCAGATTACAAAATATTACCTCAACAATTACCATAGCTATGCACAAAATATATATATATATATATATTTTGGTGGGAAAGGATTATAAAAGACTATTGAAAAAAACAAAAGAAGTTAAAATGCTAAGGTATTAGCATTCTGGGTGGGGTTTTTTAATCAAGTTTTGCTATCTATTGTCATAATAGTGTTTAAGGAAAGAAAAAAAAAAGATATCGTGCAAATGCCACAGTGAAGTAAGATCTCCTACATGGGGCAGTCACTCCAACAACCACCACAGGTGATACTTCTTCTTAGATATAGGTGATAAAACACTGGGCTAAGTGATCAGACAAGGCTAACTTCCTGGGTGTTGTGGTGGGGGTGGGGTGCTGGAGGTGGGAGTAGAGGTGGGGTTGGTTTTGTCTCTGGAGTTCCGTGCTCCCTGGAGGAGTTGCACTCTTGCGGCTTTGCTGGAGGATGGAGCAGCTCCCTCTGTTTGCTGTCCTGCCGTCACCCAGCCACATCCCAAAGAAGAGTCCTGCCCCTCAGGTCAATGCACAGGGAGCTATAGGCATGAGACACTTAGGAGGTCATATTCTGGGCAAAAAGGGAGCAGGTTCAGAGTGTGGAGTTCAAAACTGAATCTCTAATTTCCGTGCATGAAAATTCCTCTCACCCATGATCTTACGACTTGTCTCTATGTCCAGTGGTTGTAGATCTTACCTGTTTGGCCCCACTCACTGAACCCACTTTTTGAATCCACCCCCCCGCCAGAGAAGGTGGCCTGTGTTGTACCTTCGGAATGCATGAAGCACTGTGGGGTTAAAGTCGGCTGCTCCAACTATGCTTACCCAATGCTGGTGATGGAACTGATGCCCAATGGTAAGAAAAGACGCATGCTCAGATGACGGGATGGAGAAAATGTGATGCTCGGTAGAGACAGATGGGTGGATGAACAATAGACACAGAGAGAGAGTGAGAGAGAGGTGTTGATAAGTGAACAGTATTCAGCTGTAGGGCTTCCCCAATGGATCAGTGGCAAAGCATCTGTCTGCAATACAGAAGACATGAGTTTGCCCCGGGTTGGGAAGATCCCATGAAGGAAGAAGTGGCAACCCACTCCAGTATTCTTGCCTGGAGAATCCCATGGACAGAGGAGTCTGGCAGACCACAGTCCATAGGGTCACAAAGAGTCAGACACCACTGAGCAACTGAGCATGCATACATGCATTCAGCCTTAAAAAAAAAAAAAAAAAAGAAGAAGAAGGAAATCCTGCCAATTGCAACAACATAGACAAAGGTAGAGGACATTATGCTGAGTGAAACAAGTCAAGCACCTGAAGACAAATACTGCATGACATCACTTATATGTGGAATCTAAAGAAATCAAACTCCTAGAAGCAGAGAGTAGAGGGTGATCATCAGGGGCTTGGTGGAGAGGGACAGTCATGGGGAGATGTTGGTCAAAGGGTATAAACTTTCTGTTATAAGATGAATAAGTTCTGGAGACCTAATGTATATATGTTAACCATATATATATATATATATATACACACACATACACATATATATGTATATATAAACTATAGTTGATAATAATATACTAATAATACTTACTTAAAACTAAGAGATTAGATCTCAAGCATAATCACCACAAAACCAGAATATGGTAACCATGTGAGTGATGGATATGTTCATTAGCCTGACTGTAGTAACTATTTCACATCACGTTATACACCTTAATACTACAGTTGATATCTATCAATCACACCTTGATAAATCTTTGTGCTGGGACTGCCTCAGAGGCCAGATCTGTAGATGGGCCATAAGAAAGGGTTATGCCATAATCCTTAATCATCCTTACTTCCATTAATTCAGTTGTTTTCATCAAACCTCTCCTGAATACCTTCCATAGGCTACCAGCCCTATTCTTGGCCTGGGGAATACAGAAATGAACCAGATATAATTCTTATTAGAAGAATTCTTACTCCTCTGAATTCAAAACTATCAAAGCAATCAAGGGCATTTAAATGATTGATTTATCACTAAAAGAGTTTCATAGCAATAAACTTGTAAGTTCGGAGGGCTAGAGGTTAAATATTCATTTTGCTTTCTTTACAGCAGTGGTATCCAAATAATATACCTCAATCTATTTAATTTGCAACTGTTTATTGAGTGCCTACTATGTGCCAGACACTGCTTTGTGCTCAGAAAACAACAGTGAAGTAGGCACAAAATCCCCTATTAAAATTCACATTCCAGTTTTGTAAGATAAAAAACAAACCACACATTATGTGAAATAAGTAAGTTATTAGGATACTAGATGGTGAGCAGGGTAAGGGGCTCCGTAGTGACCAGGTGATCCTGTGCCTTAGACTCATCAAAGGTTGGCTAACACTTTTGTGACCTTTCTGCTCCCTGACCCACATGAGCACTGTCAAGCGGAAGGGAGCATGACCCACAGGTGACCCCATCTACCCTCTTTCACACTTTGGGAAGCCTACATGGCATCACTAATAAGAAGAGGGAACTGAAGGATGAAGTTGCCACTGTTTTTTCAGAACTCTGCTTTGCCCACCAAAGATGTCTTCAAGAGAGCCTCCCACCAGGCTTTTCCCTCTCCAGTTCCCTAACCTTCAGGAAGCCAAGAATTCCTCCCCAAAGAAAGGTGGCAGAACCCGGTTTCCTCTCTTTCAAATGGCCCCTAAGTTTTTATTTACAACCAAAATTCTATGCTGGACTATTCTCAAGTCACCAGGAAATGTGCAGGAAGTGCCGTATGATGATCCATGTTGACAGGCACACCAGTCAGTGAATGTTCCAGGTGACACTTCATCTTTGAGCAACTCTCTGGTTTGGCAAGGCCCTCGTAGACCATGGTGTTCAGTTCCTAACTAGTGACTGCACCCTCTCCCGGCCCCAGGACTGCGAGGCCTGATGCTGTCGGTCATGCTGGCCTCTCTCATGAGCTCCCTGACCTCCATCTTCAACAGTGCCAGCGCCCTCTTCACCATTGATCTGTACACCAAGATCCGGAAGACAGCATCTGAGAAAGAGCTCCTCATAGCTGGACGGTGAGATACTCCTGGTTTCTGTCTAAAATTTCTCTACAAAAAGGCAGACATAGGGACTTCTCTGGTGGTCTAGTGGCTAAGACTCTGCACTCCCAATGCAGGGGGCCTGGGTTCAATCCTTGGTTGGGGAACTAACACTGGGTGCAACCAAATAAATATTTTTAAAAAGAAAGAAAGAAAAAGGCAGATAAATGAACTAGCATCTCCTCTACTTTGGGTTCAGGAAATTAATCGTAGCATTCTAGAGTAGGAGGAAGAGATCTTTACGCTCAGTTGCTAAGCTGTGTCTGACTCCTTTAAGACCCCATGGACTGTAGCCCTCCAGGCTTCTCCATGCATGGGATTTCCCAGGCAAGAATACTGGAGTGGGCTGCCATTTCCTTCTCCAGATGATCTTTCTGACCCAGGGATCTAACCCGTGTCTGCTGTGTCTCCTGCAGTGGCAGATGGATTTGGAAGAGACATTAGAGGACATTTAATTCAACATCATCTTTATAGCTACAAAATTGGGGGCCATATTTTAAGTGAAATAGTTGCTTTGTCCAGACTTTCAAATGCCTCTGTTTCTTATTCCTTCCTCTCCTCACACCATCTCCCAACCACACCTTCATGATACTCCTTCCATGTTTTTCTGGGCGTGTAAACTTCCCACTTACTCTGATAGACTAAATGCATTGTCTCTAGAAGCTTCCATGTGTATCTAAATCATCCACACACTACTACAGAGGAGTTTATCAACTGTATTCATTAAGAAATGAGGTGTTAAGAGAAACTGACCACCTATCTAAACAATTATGCATTACTGAATACAGTTACAAATGCTTTAGTAAATTAAGCACCTGAGGGAAAAATTCCAAGGGCTCACTTGGTCCAGATCTTGACTCTGGACAAAGGACAGGAAAAAAAATAAGACATCTGTGCTTTTGTGGTGGGGACAGTGTTGGACTAGAATTCAGCAGGTCCCAAGAGGCAGTGGTCACACTAAGAGGTATATTGTTTTAGGCATCATTCTACATTAAGTCTCAATGGTCTACTAATAAGCTTTTCTTTTTATCTCTCTTATTAAATGTCTACTACATCTCAGAATACAAATATGAAAAAAGGACATATATGTGACAAGCAATTTCCTGCTTTGTGGGATTTATGCCTTTGTGAGGAAGGTAAACAATAAATGTATGTTATACCTGGCTTCCCGGGTGGCTCAGTGGTAAAGAATCCGCCTGCCAACAAAGGAGATGCAAGGGACGAGGATTTGACCCCTGGGTCGGGAAGATCCCCTGGAGGAGGAAATGAAAACCACTCCAGTAGTCTTGCCTGGGAAACCCCGTAGACAGAGGAGCCTGATGGGCTACAGTTCTTGAGGATGTAAAGAGTTGGACATGACTGCACACACACACTCACACACATTCTATACCTGATGACAAAAAATGTTAGGTAGAAAAGCAAAACAGGGTTGAAGGCTGGTGGCTACTGAAGACAGGTGCTCAGGGAGTCCTCCCTTGAGGGTGTGACGTTTGAGCACAACCCTGAAGGAAGTCCAGGAGTGAGTCCCGTGGCTCAGTGTGGACAGGACAGTAAGTGCTGCGGGCTTTCAAGAGTCGTGTGTGTCATGCGTGTGAGGATCAAGGGGTGAGGCTGGCACATGAGAGCAGCTGGGAGGGAGACAGGAAATAGTCAGAGAGGTAAGGAGGTAAGGGCACGCAGGTCCATTCACGTCATAACAAGACTTTGGATTTCACTCCACGTGTGTTAGAAATCAGTCAAAGATAAGAGCAAGGGAGGTATGTGATTTGCTTTCCAATGAGGATAACAACTAGGATAGTGGGTGTTATCTATTGAATCTATACTGTGTTCTAGGCATCATGCTCAGGCTTGCCATGGTTTATCACATTTAGTTATTGCAAAGTTGCAGAGGTTTTGTAAAGATTAAATGAGACGCTTGAGCCTCAGTCTCCTGCCCAAATGCTTGCCCCTCCTGTCTCTCAATCTTCAGGTCTCTGTTTCAGGTGAGCACAGAGTTGTGATAACCTTTTACAGAAAGCCCAGTAAACTATGTTTGTTTGTTAACTTACACAACAAGCATAACTGAAGTTTAGAAAAGTGAATCAGTCAGGATCCCTGGACCCCAGGAGCCTCTAGAAGGTTTTTACTCTTGTCAATATTTTAACCAATTTTTTTCTACCCGTCAAAGTACTCAAGTAGTAAAACGCACAAATTAGCATTTCTGGCCACTTCACTCAGCATATCTGTTTTAATTCCCACCTATACAAACTGACTTAGTTTCTCTCAAGCTAGGATAAAAGACCACCATGGGAGTCTGCTTTCTTTATCATGCAAATAATTGCTTCTTAATAGAAATAGTGTGTTGTAGTTTCAATTGATATATTGCATAAGCCACAGTACAGATTAATCAATTGCTGACATTTGAATATTTAATCTCATTGTTGAAGATACTATGACTAATTATAGACAAGCAATTGCTTTATTAGAATTTTACTAACAGATAATCACTAGGCACAGTGTGGCTCCATGTGAGGTCAAGGAGCTTGATTTTATTTGGAAAATCAATGAATGGCCTCAGAATGAATTCAAAACGTAATACAAGTACCAATAAGGCTTTTGTTTAATATTGAAATAATTCTATTTTTTTCCCAGGTTATTTATCATTCTTTTAATTGCCATCAGCATTGTGTGGGTCCCCTTAGTACAGGTTGCTCAAAATGGACAACTGTTCCATTACATAGAATCTATTTCTAGCTACCTTGGGCCTCCAATTGCAGCTGTCTTCCTGCTTGCCATCTTCTGTAAAAGAGTCAACGAACAGGTAAGTGAAGATCGGGAAACTTCTCCCCTGCTGGAGTGAGAAAAAGGTATTTCATTCACTGGTAGAAAAATGCATTCTTCCCACCCTATTTATACATCTCAAGGCCCCTTTCAAGTCCAACTGTGGTCAGTTGCAATTCCTAATTCTAACTAAAGTGTATACAGACATAGAGCACACAATACAGTCTTTTTATTTCTTACAAAATAGCATCTGCATCCTCATCACAGAGCTGAGGAGCGCAAGGTCTGGAGTAAGACCACAGGGTCCAATCCTGGCTCTACCACTGAGTGTCATTGTGATCTTAATCAGACCATTTGACTCTCTGTAAAATTAAGACAATCACAATGCCTACCTTAAAAGATTGATGCAAGAAATTTTTAAAGATTTTTAAAACATGAAGTACTTAGAAGAAAATCTACTACACTCATAAAGATTTTAAAAATGCTTATTTTATGATGTATATAATTGATTATTATGGGCCTTGAACATTTAACTGCTTCTTTGTTCCCAGGTATTAGCCTTATTATTATAATTTTCAGATGAGGAACAGATGCCGAGAGATTAATATGTATGTTCTTTCCATATGTTACTTAACATTAGTAAGTGGAAACTTGAGATACAGACTAAGGTCTTCTTCCATCTAAAGCTCACAGTCTTAATCCCTATGCAATACTGTTTTTCCTAAACATAACATCTTGATCGGGCTTCCCTGGTGGCTCAGTGGAAAAGAATCCACCTGGAATGCAGGAGATGTGGGTTTGATCTCTAGGTTGGGAAGATCCCCCGGAGAAGAAAACGGCAACCCACTCCAGTACTCTTGCTTGGGAAATCCCATGGACAGAGGAGCCTGGCGAGCTATACTCCGTGGGGTTGCAAAAGGTTTAGACACAACTTAGCCACTAAACAACAACAAATTATTGATCAGGGAAACAGGGACATATGTTTCTACTCCCACCAACTTCACAGATAAAATGAAGGCTTTTAATTGTCAAAACCTTAATAAAGTTGTCAAACTATCTAATATCAATTCTTTAAATTGCGTAACATAAGGCATAGTTATGTTTATTCTCCAAAATGTCACAAGTTTTAGCATATACACGTACATAAAGTCAAACACAGAGGAAACTTCAGTTGTGTCAGCGTAGATAGTAGTGTCCTGGAGTCGGAGAACCAACAGTGGAATGATCTTTCAGAACCACAGAGAGCAACAGCCCACTGGTAACACAGGTATTTTCAGCTTTTCCCTGCTTTGATGACCTTGTGGTCAAGGATGGCCATTTGTTGGTCCTTAGTGGAGAAAACAGACAGGATGATAACTATGGCTTTCTTGAACAAGTGTGTTGTCTTTTCTAAATACGCAAATTTTACTCTTGTTTCTTTTCCAGGGAGCCTTCTGGGGTCTAATTGTTGGACTGGTGGTTGGCCTCACCCGTATGATCGCAGAGCTTGTCTATGGGACGGGGAGCTGTTTGGCCGCCAGTAGCTGTCCCCAAGTCATCTGTGGAGTGCACTATCTGTACTTTGCCCTCATTCTCTTTTTTGTTTCCATGCTGATCATCCTGGGAATTTCCCTGCTAACAAAACCCATTCCTGACGTACATGTGAGTAATAAGTAATAGATACGCTCATTTTCAAAGGATTCTTTGCCTTTTAAAGCTTCAACTGGTGTATGAGTCCCATACAATGGGACCTGGAAATGGAGGTTTTAAACATATTATTGATGATTTTTAATAACTACCAGAAAGCAGAAATATTATTAAAACCATAAATAACTTTGTTTTTAAAAAAGCAGAAATAATTTTAAATGATAAATGTTTTTGTGGGTGAGAGTGGTGGAAGAGCTCTTCTTTGTACTTTTCTGTGCCGTTTGATTTTTTTGCACTATACAATACACAAATGTATCATTGCATTATTGTAAACACTTGCTATCACTAATATATTTGTCTCTTGTCTCTGGTTAGCTATATCGCCTGTGCTGGGCTCTTCGGAATAGTACAGAGGAACGAATTGATTTAGATGCAGAAGAGGAAAGACACGAAGAAGCCGATGATGATGTTGATAATGGTAATACCTGGTTTACATTTGGTTTTCTCGTAGAAACTCTATGTAACTGTCTTTGTTTCTTTTTTTTTTTTAAATGCCATGAAATTCAGCTTTGGAAAAAGTTCTTAGGTTTATGGCAAACTTAGACTTTAAAATCTTACCTTCCCAACAACCAAGACAATTTGCTACATGTGAAGTCCATCCCTTCATCCACTTGTCTGTCAGTCTGTCTGTCCATCCATCCACCATCTATCCATGTGTGCCCGGAATTCCTGTAACACTTAGCAGCTATAATCATCCTTTACAAGCACCTGTACTACATTGACAGGATTTTTATTTCCCGTGTTCTGTGATCATTTATTTCTTCATTTCAGATAATCCTGAGGAAACTCGTGGATGTCTCAGGAAGGCTTATGACTTGTTCTGCGGTTTGCAGAGCAAAGGCCCCAAACTGAGCAAAGAGGAGGAAGAAGCCCAGAAGAAGAAGCTGACAGACACGTCTGAGAAGCCCTTATGGAGGACAGTAGTGAACATCAATGCCATCATCCTCCTGGCAGTGGCAGTCTTTGTTCATGGCTATTTTGCCTAAACTCTGTCTGAGCTACTAGAGTATTTATTAAGCAAAGGATAATTTTATTGATTTTTCACTTGTATAACTTTTTTGTGTTGCAAAGGCAGATAACCATTTTATTGAATATGACCATACACCTGGATTTTAGCTTTTGTTGTTCCTTTGTGTCAATAAAGAGAAAGAAAGAGTTGATAATTTAGAAAGTCAGTGAGTCGACTCAAGGTGTACGTAAACCAGAAGCACTGGGTCTAAATATTTTTTTATAGCTCAACAGGCAGATTGCCCTAACTTACATTCACTTTCTGCAATTTCCAGAGGTTTCCACTTAGAAGGAATGCCTCTCCCAACTCTGCCTCACATAGTAACCTCTTCATCTATCAAAGTGAACTTCTTCTGTCTTCCCTTCATTGCTCTCAAAGATTTGGAAAGTAGAAATATTTCCTAAAGGTTAAGAGAAGGTGAGTTGAAAATACCAGCTGTAAATATATTTGTGAATTTACTGGATATTATTAGCTTATATCTAAATAAAGTCACCCCCTACTAAATGTTAGCATATCAAGTCATTGATTTTTAGACTTCTTTTTTATTTTAATTTGGCCATGCCTTGTGGCTATAGGATCTTAGTTCCTCAACCAGGGATTAAACTTGGGCCCTGGCTGTGAAAGCACTGAGTCCCAGCCACTGAACCACCAGAGAATTTGCATGATTTTTATGCTACTTTTTAAAAATAGTTCACACAATTCATCTATTTAAAGTTTACAATTAAGTTTATTTCAGAATAGTCAGAGTTGTGCAATAATTACCAAATCTAATTTTCTATAATAACATTAATTCTTTATTTACTTTGTTACTGGAATATGTCTTTCTCTGTATTTGTTTTATTTTGACATTGTGTGTTGTTCTGTGACTGACTTTTCCATATAGAATTTATCTTGGAGCTCTCCACCTATTAGTACATACAGATATCCCTCATTCTTTTTAGTAGCACATTATTCCACAAAATCATTTACCATAATTTGACCATTTTTCTACTGAGAAACATTCACATTTGTTTCAATTACTTGGTATTATCTACAATATTTGACTAATATGTGCATGCTAAGTCACTTCAGTTGTGTTCAAGTCTTTGTGACCCCTTGGACTGCAGCCTGCCAGGTTCCATTGTCCATGGAATTTTTCAGGCAAGAATATTGGAGTGGGTTGGCATTTACTCCTCCAGGGGGTCTTTCCTCCTTGGTAACCATAAGATTGTATTCCACATCTGTTTCTGTTTTGTAAATAAGTTCATTTATACCATTTTTTGATTCCACGTATAAGCAATATCACATGATATTTGTTTCTTTCTGGCTTACTTCACTCAATATGACAATCTCTGGGTCCATCCAGGTCAGCGCAAATGGCATCATTTTGTTTTTATTGGTGAGTAATATTCCACTGTATACATGTACCACATCTTCTTTATCCTTTCATCCATTGATGAATATTTAGGTTCTTTCCTTGTCCTGCTATTGTAAATAGTGCTGCAATGAACAGTGCGTTGCGTGTATCTTTTCAAATTATGGTTTTCTCTGGAGTGGGATGCCCAGGAGTGGGATTGCTGGATCATATGGCAGCTCTATTTTTGGATTTTTGAGGAGCCTTCATACTGTTCTCCATACTTGCTGTACCAGTTGACATTTCCATCAACAGTGTAAATAGGTTCCTTTTTCTCCACACCCTCTCCAGTACTTACTGATTGTAGATTTTTTGATGATGGCCATTCTGACTGGTGTGAGGTGATACCTCATTGTAGTTTTGATTTGCATTTCCCTAAGAATTAGTGATGTTGAGCATCTTTTCCTGTGCTTTTGGCCACCCGAATGTCTCCTTTGGAGAAATATCTATTTAGATCTTCCACCCATTTTTTGGTCAGCTTGTTTGATATTGAGCTGCATGAGCTGTTTGTATATTTTGTTCATTGTTAAATGGTGTACAAGTCCATTTGTTTAGTGACTGTCCCAGACTATTGTGGCAATGCCCATATTCTTTATTGATGTGGCCACAGAAGTCTTTGTTCTTTAGCTTCTGTTCAATTGTTTTGATAGAGATTTCCTTGAATTCCAGGAAGTCTCCCAGTTTTCCAGACTGACTGTTCTGAGGCCCTTCTTCAGCTCCTAACCAGGCTTGCACTGGATCTGACCAAGGTGAAAGCTTAGGGTCTTCTCAACCCTTTTCTAATCATGTGTCTTACCCTGGTCTTTCTAAATAAGGCTTTCTAAATTCCCCAGTACATATAGTTGCTTTTGGATGTCTTAATTTCCCAATGACGTTTCCCCAAGATTTTGCCTTAAGCAGTCTATGCTATGCTTTTTATTTTTAGGCCATGCTGCATGGCACGTGTGCTCTTAGTTCCCAGACCAGGGATGGAACCCACGTCCCCTGCCTTGGAAGCACGGAGTCTTAACCACTGGACCACCAGGGAACTCCCTATTGTATGTTTTGAAATAACAGGCGTCTGCGGCTTGCGGTTTGGCTTGCAGTGTTTTCAAGCTTCCTCACTCTTGGGTTCAGTTAGGTGAGACAGAGTGCCACCTAGTGTCAATTCTTCAGGTAGCCAGCCAGGGAGCAAAGAACAGGCTTACACAGCCATTTGTGAACACGGTCTGCTCCGCCCTCTCTGGACCTAGGGAAGTGGCTCCACCCGGGGGCATGGGCTACCCCCACCCTAAGACTGGAGCCGCTTAATGGCAGGTGCTACTTTAGGGCTGCCAGCAGTCAGAGAGCGAGGGTGAGGGGACGGAGTTAGCGTGCCACAAAACCTTCCAGCCACTTCGTAGTGACTTTTTCTTTTTTTCTTGACTTTGTTTGCTATCGACTTTTATAAACCGTTTTCTAGAATTCTCACAAAATTGGTTCTGACAGTTTCTGTTCAATTTTCAATGTTTCTATTGGAGGATGAGAGTATGGAGTGGCCTCCTCCACCATGTTGCAGACATCACCTTTTTTTTAATGTTTATTTATTTATTTCTTTTTGACTGTGCTGAGTCTTCACTGCTTTGTGGGCTTTTCTCTGGTTGCACCAAGTGGGTGCTACTCTCTAGTGGGCTTCTCACTGCGGTAGCTTCTCTTGTTGTGGAACACAAGTTCTGGGGCGCTTGCACTTCAGTTAATTGCAGCATGTGGGCTCAATAGTGGGCTCCCGGCTCTGGAGCACAGACTCACTAGTTGTGGCTTAGTTGATCTGTGGCTTGTGCTTGTGGGATCTTCCCAGATCAGGGATCGAACCCATGTTTCCTACATTGGCAGGCAGATTCTTTACCACTGAGCCACCAGGAAAGCCCTAGACATCACCATTTTTCAGTTGAGTTCAGTTCAGTTCAGTCGCTCAGTCGTGTCCGACTCTTTGCGACCCCATGAATCGCAGCACACCAGGCCTCCCTGTCCATCACCAACTCACGGAGTTTACTCAGACTCATGTCCATCGAGTTGGTGATGCCATCCAGCCATCTCATCCTCTGTCATCCCCTCCTCCTCCTGCCCCCAATCCCTCTCAGCATCAGGGTCTTTTCCAATGAGTCAGTTCTTCGCATGAGGTGGCCAAAGTATTGGAGTTTCAGCTTCAGCATCAGTCCTTCCAATGAACACCCAGGACTGATCTTTAGGATGGACTGGTTGGATCTCCTTGCAGTCCAAGGGACACTCAGGAGTCTTCTCCAACACCACAGTTCAAAAGCATCAATTTTTCGGTGCTCAGCTTTCTTCACAGTCCAACTCTCACATCCATACATGACCACTGGAAAAACCATAGTCTTGACTAGACGGACCTTTGTTGGCAAAGTAATGTCTCTGCTTTTTTTTTTTTTTTTCATTTATTTTTATTAGTTGGAGGCTAATTACTTTACAATATTGTAGTGGTTTTTGTCATACATTGACACGAATCAGCCATGGATTTACATGTAATCTCCATCCCGATCCCCCCTCCCTGCTCCCTCTCCACCCGATTCCTCTGAATGTCTCTGCTTCTTAATATGCTATCTAGGTTGGTCATAACTTTCCTTCCAAGCAGTAAGCGTCTTTGAATTTCATGGCTACAATCACCATCTGCAGTGATTTTGGACCCAAAAAAATAAAGTCAGCCACTGTTTCCACTGTTTCCCCATTTATTTGCCATGAAGTGATGGGACCAGATGCCATGGTCTTAGTTTTCTGAATGTTAAACTTTAAGCCAACGTTTTCACTCTCCTCTTTCACTTTCATCAAGAGGCTCTTTAATTCCTCTTCACTTTCTGCCATAAGGGTGGTGTCATCTGCATATCTGAGGTTATTGATATTTCTCCTGGCAATCTTGATTCTAGCTTGTGCTTCTTCCAGCCCAGCGTTTCTCATGATGTACTCTGCATAGAAGTTAAACAAGCAGGGTGACAATATACAGCCTTGACGTACTCCTTTTCCTATTTGGAACCAGCCCGTTGTTCCATGTCCAGTTTTAACTGTTGCTTCCTGACCTGCATATAGGTTTCTCAAGAGGCAGGTCAGGTGATCTGGTATGCCCATCTCTTTCAGAATTTTCCACAGTTTATTGTGATCTACACAGTCAAAGGCTTTGGCATAGTCAATAAAGCAGAAATAGATGTTTTTCTGGAATTCTCTTTATTTTTATTTAATTTACTTTTATTAAATTTATTTTATTTACTAAACTTTATTACCTGGTCGGGGGGCGCGTGGTGCCACACCAAATGGCATGTAGGATCTTAGTTCCCGTGGCCCCTGCAGTCACGGTCTGGGGCACTAGGGAATTAGACTTAACCAAATGAATGAGTGGAAGAAGAGAACACAATTAAGCCTACAACACAGGTAAAGTCAGTTCTGCATCTTATGGATTTCCAAGTCATAGTTTCCTGTGGAAACAATAATCTGAAGTGGATGTCATGCAGCAAAAGGAAATAGAATTACAAACTGAACACATAGGGCCTGAGGGTGAGAGAAGGCAGGTGAAGCAGGGCCTTTGGATCACAGGCAGGATCACAGAGGTTTTCAACAAAGAGTGAAAGAGAAAGCATCTGGGGCTCCCAGGACTCCAGCACCTTGACTCCTGGACTATCGGAAGGCACAAGCCAAGCATCAGAATTCTAATTTGAATTATCTAATGTTTAGTTTGGCCTTTGAGTGTGATTTAGGAATGCAGGTCCACACAGGGACCAGCTTTTCTCCAGTTGGGTGTGCCCTAGAACCAGACAGCATCATTACCTGTGTCCTAGGAGTCGTGGAAGAGCCGTCATAGAAGAGCAGAAGCTAATGTGACAGAAAAAAACTGGCTGAATCAGGGATGCAATGTGAAGCTCAGGGACTGAATAACACTCACCTGAATCCTCCAGAGTCAGTCAAACAATCCCACCCCATTAACCCACCCACATCACCTTAATTCCATCCCCACCAACCCGTCAAGGCAATAGCACCTCATTCGAAACCTTGGTTCACCGAAATCCAGTTTGGAGGTTAGAAGGAGTATTCTTGGGACGGGGTTGGGGGTAATGTTTAAAAAAATCTGTCTCCTCCAGCTAAGCACACATGTGTTTTTCTTCCAAGGTTTGCTTTTGTGAAGCGGAACAAGCTGTAGCAGATCTTTCAGGAAATGATGATTTCAGTACTAGTAAAAAGTGAGAGCTCTAATGAGTTTCAAAGGGAGAAATCTGACTGAGAGTAGCACTGACATATACACATGACCCCGTGTAACATAGCTAGCTCATGGGAAGCTGCTGTATAGCTCAGGAAGCTCATGCGGCGCCCTGTGATGACCGGGAGGGGTGGGATGGGTCGGGTGGGAGGGAAGCTCAGGAGGGAGGGGATACATGTACACTCTTGGCGGAGTCACACTGTTGAACAGCAGACACTAACACAACATTGTAAAGCAATTATACTCCAATTTTTAAAGTAATTTTTTTTAAGGTAGAATTTTTTCCAAGTAAACACCAATGCCTGACTCAATTGTACAGAAGAAAGAAATGCTACCAGGTCTGTCAAAGGCCCCAGAACCAACATCAGTCTGCACAGAAGGAGCTTTGTCTTATCATTTTGAGAGATTCCTTTTAAAATGGTCCTCCATATGTTCAGTTCAGTCGCTCAGTCGTGTCCGACTCTTTGCACCCCCATGGACTGCAGCACGCCAGGCCTCCCTGTCCATCACCAACCCCTGGAGTTTACTCAAACTGATGTCCATTGAGTTGGTGATGCCATCCAACCACCTCATCCTCTGTTGTCCCCTTCTCCTCCCACCTTCAATCTTTCCCCGCATCAGGGTCTTTTCAAATGAGCCAGTTCTTTGCATCAGGTGGCCAAAGTATTGGAGTTTCAGCTTCAGCATCAGTCCATATGTAAAGAAGCTCCATATGTAAAGAAGCTTTTTTCCTGACAGGGCATGGTTTTTCAGTTCTATAAACTAACATTAATGAGCAATCACTCTGCACCAAAGCACATGCCTTGCATCTGAGGAAAGAAACAGCTCTTTCTTGCATCCCTGACATCATTCTAGTACAATTTATCACTTACTGGGCCCTGGTTACCAAAGTGGTTCTCATGGAACACTGTGCATTGAAGGTAGAGTTACTCACCTCGTTTTTACTAGAGGTTTTGAAGTTGAAATCCTTTCCAAACTTTGCTACATGTAGTTAACTTGTTCAAGTTGTCAGATTCTATTAACTTTCCTGGCCTCTGCTTCCTAATCCATATCTCATGCCAAGTAATTCTCACCACAGACATGGTCAGTATTTGTCTAGAGTGGCTAGAAAACAGGAAATCAAGACATCATGGCTTTTCAGTGTTTTTATTTTTTTTTTTACCAAAGTATTAAATTTTAATGAAAAGGACTAAATGCAGTTTAATATAACATCTGTTGGCATTCTTCATATATGTAAGAAAGATGCCATCCTCTTTTCACTCATCCACTTTTCAAAGTGACCTTGTCACACCTAGAGGAGGTAGGTACATGCTATAAGCACCAAGGTCCTCATTTTTTCAAAAAGAAAAATACACAGTTGAGAAAAAAATAATTTACCACAATATACACAGTGAATCATTGGCAAGGTCAGAAACAGAATCTAGGACATCTAGATACTGAATGCCTGCTCAATCCACCAGCTTTCAGTCATCATTCTTTATCTTCTCTGAGCTCAAAAATATCACAAACTCCCCACAAAGCTGAGTACTCTGAGTAATACTAGCCACGTGAAATTTTCCACTGTTCCCTCTTCTCTGCCTGGCTTAAGGGGAATATGAGGGCACATCAAATATTTTCATTTCCTTTCATAAGAACAAGCCATTCTTTACCTGTTGAACCATTTTTAAACCCCAGGAACTACTACCTCAGATCCCACCGATTTGCAAAGCTAATCTCAAATCAGCCAATACAAACAACATGACTTCCACAGAATTATATTACAAAATGATTAGATTTCACAGGTAGAACTAAAAGGATTAATCAAATTTAATTTTTAAAATTTCTCCTTAGGAAAGAGGTACAGCAGAAAATAAAAATGTTGAACAAAATACCACCTGGAAGAGACCACCCACTCTAACCTTGGTCAAAGGATGATCACCAATCAAGACACATAAGGGAAAAGAGCTGTGGCCACCTGAACTCATAGGGAGGAGGGTCTTGGGCTAAAAGTATCAGTGCTTTAGGAGAGTGCGGCTGCTCTGAGATGACAAGTGCCGCCAGAGGCATGTTTGCTCGCTATGTGACACAGAGTCAATTACTAAGCCCCCACAGAATCAGTTACATCAGCGCCACGAGGAAGTGCAGCCTCTGGGAAAGGCACCCCGATTCATTATAGTCACCAGACAGTGTACTCTGTGCAGCCATAAGGTTAACCAAAAAGAAAAGTGAAGTCACTCAGTCACGTCCAACTCTTTGTAACCCCATGGACTGTAGCCTGCCAGGCTCCTCTGTCCATGGGATTCTCCAGGCAAGAATACTGGAGTGGGTTGCCACTTCCTTCTCCAGGGGATCTTCCCCACCCAGGGATCAAACCCAGGTCTCCTGCACTGCAGGCAGACTCTTTGTCATCTAAGCCACCAGGGAAGCCCAAAAAGAAAACAAGCATTTATTAACAAATACACATGTCATCCATTCAGTCCACAAACATTACTGAGTGGCTAAGATAGTCCAGGCACAGGAAATGCCAAAATAAATGAAATCTCAAACACAAGGAACTGACAATGAACATTTTCAAGAAAGCCAGAAAACCCCCTTGACTCAAGATTATCTGCTTTCCCCTCTGGCCCAAGGCTGGTGCCTGGATCCCTTTGACTGGCACTGGTACTGCCATGTCCAGGCCTCTCCTTCAAAGAGCAAACACCCAGGACACAGACCCCATCAAGCTTCCATCCTCAGGTTCAATGTGTTCATCAATTTATCAGATTGATTTTTCTTGTGCCAGGAAAACTTGACAAGGATTTCATGAGGTAGGGTGATGCTTTCTTTTAAAAAAAAAATGAGGGGGGAGGTTAGATAGAGAAAGTGGTAGTAATCAGGGGACCACAACTCTTTAAGCAATATTTAAGGATCACAAACAATGTTAACATGCTGAATCTACCTGAGAAAAATTTGCATCAGACATCATGGGGCTTCTGTACCTTAGTCTGCTTTTACCTAGACACTGGACTGAGGGGAATTTCCTTCTGCAGCTCTGATATGTACAGATGACTATACCGCACTGGCCTCAAATATATAAGTTAACAGCAAATCAGTGACTTTTCTCCAGCTAGCCTGTAATTACAAATGTACACATTTATCAACAGGGCAGAGTTTACAACTGGCTGGTGTCCCTTTAACACCACTGAATGGGACCAAAGGGAGACAGAGTGAAGACTCCAGCCTCCACAAGCACAGCCTGCAGCAGAAAGCAGGACTCAGGCAAAGTAGGCATGGCAGAAGACAGCCACGGCCAACAGAATGATGCCATTGATGTTGACTACCATCCGCCACAAACGGTTCTCCGAGGTGTCTGTCATCTTCAGCTTCATGGCTGCCTCCTCTTCCTTCGTCATTTTGGGGCCTTTCTGCTGGTCCAGACCACAGAACAGGTCATAGGCCTGCCTGAAGCATCCTTTTTTCTCCTCAGAAGCTTCTGTGTCTGGGGAAAGGAATAAAAGGACTGTTGGATACAGAAGCAGGAGGCACTAGAAAAGATTTCCAAAGGAGATATCAGGCCATGATACATCTGCCACTTTGCACACAGCTCCCAATTTTCTTGTTTGCAGGAATAAAAATGGTACAAATTAATGTTTGGATAAATGTAATTAATTATAAGATGATGTTAATAGTTGGAGTCTATATAATATATACTGTGGTGGTATATTTTACCTCTGTTGGGCACAAAGGAAATACATTTTGATTTAGGACACTCAGAATCAAACAAGAAATAATAGCTTATGAGAGAGAAATGTTAACCATTGACTGGGGGACTGTGACATGTGAAGAATGTGGAAAACCCACCTCTCAACCAGAGAAACCCATACCTGTTTGCTACATCGCTGAAAGCAATGAGTTTGGCATGACTCAAGAGTGTATTGACTGCACCTGAAATTCCAAGGCTTCACAATAGATCCAGTCATGTGGCAAGGATTTGTCTTTTCAGTCCCTGATCCAGGGCAGCAAGTGAGCAGTAAGTGAGCAGCAAGTGAGCAGCAAGTGAGCAACTAGTGAGCAGCAAGTGAGCAGCAAGTGAGCAACAAGTAAGCAGCAAGTGAGCAAGGGAGCAGCAAGTGAGCTTAAGATCTGATACTGCTGAGTCAAACCATTCAACTGACCTTGACACTAATAGTGGATGCCCACCAAGGGAACAAATTCTGTGCTCTGAGCCCAGGTGTGGCATTAAAGGTGAGCAGACCTGGGTTAGAATCCCAGGTTGTGACTCACTAAATATGAAATCAAGCCCACTGTGTTTTCAGCACCATGGTCAGAGACCACTGCCCTCCCCTCTCCAGCCCAGGACCAGCAAATCACACATGACCTTGTGCTCCCACACCTCTGCACACCACACATCACCACGACCAACCTCCATATGTGTACCCCTCCCATGTAGGGAGAAAAAGCTCTGACACAGAAATTGAGGAATACATTGCTCCATGATCAGGATAAGTCTCTAAGCATTGACAAAGCATTATCTTAGAGCTCTGAAGAATTGATGCTTTCGAATGGTGGTGCCAGAGAAGACTCTTGAGAGTCCCTCGGACAGCAAGGAGATCAAATCAGTCAACCCTAAACAAAATCAACCCTGAATATTCATTGGAAGGACTGGTGCTGAAGCTGAAACTCCAATACTTTGGCCACCTGATATGAAGAGCTGATTTATTGGAAAGACTCTGATGCTAGGGAAGATTGAAGACAAAAAGAGAAGAGGGTGACAGATGATGAAAAGATTGGATGGCATCACCAACTCAATGGACATGAGTTTGAGCAAACTCCAGGAGAGAGTGAGGGCAGGGAAGCCTTGTGGGCTGCAGTCCACAGGGTCGCAAAGAGTCAGAAACCACTTAGTGACTGAACAACAAATAACAACAAGCATTATCTTAGTGGACTTGCAGGGAAATCTGATATTTTAAACATGATATGTTAAGCCAGCAAGACACAAGACCCTAAGAGCCTCCATCTCATCCCCCTGATATCACTAGAACTGACCACAGCTTTGGTTCCAACTGCTTTCAGTTTATAGGCTAGTGTCTTCCCTGTCCCTATCCAAGCCCCAAACCAGTCAGGGTGGTGAATATCTCACCTGTGCTTACTCACTGAGCACTGTAAACCAAGAAGGGAGGAGCTGGGACGATTCTGCATCCTCCTCCTCCCCTTGACAAGGCCTTGAGTGAACTGCCCCAAGCCCATTTATCCATCTCACCCCATACTCCACTCCTCACTCCCCTCCAGAAGAGAGATCTGAACTTTGAAGGCACTTGGTGAAGGCTTCAGTAAGTTGGTCTTGTGGTTGGAGGAGTAACTTGGGAATAGGCTCTGAGCCACAAATCACCTATTTCTAAGGCATCCTCCCGGGCATCTTGAATGTCCTCATCTTCTGCATCCAGGTCAATACGCTCCTCTTTGCTGTTACGCAGGCTCCAGCACAAGCGGTAGAGCTGTGGAGAAAGCAGAACAGGTTAGCAGGAAGATCCAAGTAGTGTCCTGGGCCAAGAAGTTGGGAGAACAAAGAGATGTGTGTCGAGAAGGGAAAAGGAATGTGGCTCTCAACTCCATCAACAACACAGATAACAGTTCCCATCCACAGCACTATCTCTGAATATGCTGGGAACGTGGATATTAATCATACACACACATGCACATACCATCCCCTAGGATATGGGCATATTCAGAGGCTAAGAGACTGTCATGAGCATAGAAATGTTTTGAATGATCTCTTGTTACACATGATAAATGAACTTGTTCCTTTTAGCACTCATGCTAGGAAACAAGCCCAGGCACCCATTTATCCAGACAGCAGTGTAAGTAAGATCAGACTTTTGTACCATGTTAATTGTAGACTCATGAGCCAGTTAGAATAGGAAGAGCTGGAGGTGTACTTTCTACGGACATGAAACCAGAAACTACTTTATTTCAAGAAGCATGGAACTAGATGAGTTTGGGGCTACAATACTTTGAAAAACTGAGGCATCAAGAAGCAATTAATACAACATAAAGAGAGTCTGTGACAGATTTGGCCAATACAGTTCTACTGCTATAAAAGCAATCTTTGTTTGACATTAAGATTGGTCACAGTTTTGAAAATTTGGCAGTGAGGTTAAAGGTCTGTTAGGGATTCCTGTTTTTCTGTATGCATGAGAAAGGGACCAACAAAAGCCTTTCTCTTTCTCTTCAGACAAAAGTGACCTTGGGTTAACTCTCTAGCTCTGTTCACTGGAAACCTGAAAAGGGTAGAATGCTAGCTGTGCTGGCTTACCAGACTACACTGCTTATGGTAAAAAGTGACCCACAGTTGGTAATCTTCACCTGCACTGGGAGGGCTATGAACATTCCCTAAACCAAGGGCAACATCTAGAGCTAAAGAAGAGTACCTGTCATCTTTGAAGTCTTGAATCAATTAGACTTTGATACCATTTGAAATTTCTTAAATTCCATGGGCAACTGTTTGGAGGCTTCATTGGGAAAAAAAAAATAATAAAGGGTATATCTTGCTTCAGATTTCCCTCAGTGTGGTGACTTTTACAACTAGGTATGTCCCTTGCTGGGACCTTTGGAAGCTATGACCTAGAGACTATTACAAGAAATGTGCATTCCTATCTGGGACATACACATCCAAGCTGGGGTAACCCTGTGTCTGCCCACGTGATCTCACTGCCTGTTCCTGAGTCGGCACCCAGGCAGCAGGACCCAGAGAAGCAGCCCCTTGTACTGAAATGTGACCTGCTGGAGACACGCTCGACACTGCTCTGCTGCAAACCCCGTTTCCTGTCCTGCCGTCCTGTGCAGGCTCAGTTGCTAAGTCATGTCCGACTCTCTGCAACACCACGGACTGTAGCCCATCCGACTCCTCTGTCCATAAAATTTCCCAGGCAAGAATACTCGAGTGGGTTGCTATTTCCTCCTCTGGGGCATCTTCCTGACACAGGGATCGAACCCAGGTCTCCTGCATTGCAGCTGGATTCTTTACCACTGAGCCACCTGGGGAGCCCATGTGTCCTTTTACATGACACCAAAGACAAGGACAGCCTATTTCAGTCATGAGAGTAAAAGACCTCTAATCCTAACTGAGCCAAAGCAGTCAAGTTGAGTGCTGCAGCGTGAACATGAAACCAGCGCAGGACAGTCTTCTACAGGGATACTCACATGCACATCTGCAATGGGCTTGGTGAAGAGGGAGACAGCCAGGATGACGATGATAGTGATGACAAAGAGGATGATGGCAAAATACAAGTAGTGCACACCGCAGATAATCGTGGGACAGTTGCTGGGCTCCATGCAGCTCCCGGTTCCATAGGCAAACTCGGTGATCATACGGGACACCCCGATCAAAAATCCTATGATCAATCCCCAAAAGGCTCCCTGTGAAAGAAAAGCCTGGTTAATGAACACTGTATCTAGGAAACAGCTGTGCATTCATTGGGGGACAGAGACAAAAGAATAACAGTGAGAGAAATACGAGCTCCAGGCCATCTGAAACAGGAACACTGGAGTTGAGAACATGACTAGGAACGTTACGTCAGGCCTTCGATGGCTCCATTTACCACCTTTTAGTAACTCGACTTGGTATTTGCATGTGCTTAGTTGCCCAGTCATGTCCAATCAACTCTTTTGCAACCCCATGGATCTGCCAGGCTCCTCTGTCCATGGGATTCTCCAGGCAAGAGTCCTGGATTGGGTTGCCATTTCCTCCTCCAGGGGATCTTCCCAATGGAGGGACTGGACCCGTGTCTCCTACATCTTCTGCACTGGCAGGTGTATTCTTTACCACTGAGCTACCTGGGAAGCCCTTGGTTAGAATAGCACCCAAGTTCTCAGTGCCAAAAAAAAAAAACCCTATAACTTTAAAAATACTTTGAATTTCTCTACCTGTAGCTACTATTACCATCAGACTCCAGATTTAGGTACATCCAGTTATAACACAATTACTTGTGAGCTAATCTGTATTCCTTGAAGACATGGGAAAGAAACTGGGTCTCTTAGAGGAAGAGGAGAAAGGAACTTTTCCATCAGCCCCTTTTATAGATCCAAAGTCCCCTCACCCTTATCCCTATCTGGCTGGAGTATCACTTTTTGGTCCTTCACTGGGCCCTGAGAAGTGCTGGCTGGAAAACCTAGCCCCCTGAAGAACCCAGGAGGTAGGCTGTGCTAGCACTTCCTATGGAGCTGTTCGCCCAGAGGCTACAAGCTTCCCAGAGAGTGCCACACAGTCAGAATCACCCAGAGTAGATGGAAAACACACATCATAACTTGGGAATTAATTTAGAACCTGCAGCGAGGAGGAGAGTCCCAAGGTCCCTGGAGGATTTTCCATATAAATCCTCACCAGCACCTTCATTCCTGCTCAAGATATCTGGAAGTAGAATTTCTCCCAGAGAATATACAAATCCAGATGGGAATTTCTGTGCCAAATGACTTTTCTAAACATTCATGATACCTACCGGCTCATTGACTCTCTTGCAGAAAATAGCAAGCAGGAAGACTGCTGCGATGGGTGGTCCCAAGTAACTGGTGATGGACTGGATGTAGTCGAAGAGCTGTCCGCCTTGTGCTGACTGCACGATGGGCACCCAGGCGATGCTGACGCCGATCAGCACCAGCATGAACAACCTGAAATTAAGCCCCACAACAGGGTGTCAACAAATGGCTCCACTGGAATAGTTATAGATAGATAGATAGAGAAACTACCTGCAATACAGGAGACTCAGGTTCAATCCCTAGATCAGGAATATCCCCTGGAGAAGGAAATGGCAACACTCTCCAGTACTCTTGCCTGGGAAATCCCATGGACAGAGGAGCCTGGAAGGCTACATTCCACAGGGTCACAAAAAGTCAGACATGACTGAGCGACTGAACAACAGCAACAGTAGAAATAGATAGATAGAAAGGTTTATATGACCAGAGCAGTGAAAAACAATTAGCAAATTCGTTGAGACTCTTCTGTATTCTGCTCCTTCAGAGGTTTCCCTTGTGACTCAGACAGTAAAGAATCCACCTGCACTGTGGGAAACGTGGGTTCAATCCCTGGGTTGGGAAGATCCCCTGAAGGAGGGCATGGCAACTCACTCCAGTATTCTTGCGTGGAAAATCCCCAAGGACAGATGAGCCTGGTGGGTTATAGTCCATGGGGTCACAAAGAGTCGGACATGACTGAGCGACTAAGCACATAGCACTGCTCCTTCAGGAAAATCTTCTTTGCCTATGAGTAAAATGCACTTGATTTTCTATAGTAAAGTAGAGCTACTAACCACCAGGAAAGAATCCAATTTGAGAGGCAGTGGTGTTTAGGAACAAAGGTGAGGACTTTGGAGCCAGTCTCCTTTTTTTTTTTTTTTTTTTTGGCCATGCCTCATAACTTATGGGATCTCAGTTTCCCAACCAGGGATTGAACTTGCACCTTGGCAGTGAGAACACGGAATCCTAACCACAGGACCACCTGGGAATTCTCTGAAAGTTAAAGTGAAGTCAATCAGTTGTCTCCGACTCTTTGCAACCCTATGAACTGTAGCCCACCAGGCTCCTCCATCCATGGGATTTTCCAGGCAAGAATACTAAAGTGGGTTGCCATTTTCTTCTCCGGGGGATCTTCCCAACCCAGGGATTGAACTCAGGTCTCCCACACTGCAGGAAGACTCGCTATCTGAGCCACCAGGGATCCCTAGCTCTCCTCCTTTTGAGTTTCACTTCAAGTCCTAAAAAGATGGGATGCGTCCTCAGTTATATATGACTCTTTACAACCCCATAGACTGTAGCCTGCCAGGTTTCTCTGCCCTTGAGGTTTTCCAGGGAAGAATACTAGAGAGGGTTGCCATTTCTTCCTCCAGTGGATCTTCCTGACCTAGGGATCAGACCCGGGTGTCCTGGAATTTCTGCATTGGTAGAGAGATTCTTTACCACTGAATCACCTGGGGAAAATGGGAGGGTTCCTTTTAACCTCTTGATTTAATTAGAAAGAAGGCGGTGGTTCTCTTATCTCTTGAATTTAAGGCAGAAGAGTCTTAAGCTACCCTTCACAAAGTAGTGTTCTTGCTCACACATTTCTCCCTCTAAAGTGCCCCTCCCATTGCCTCCCATTTACTCGGATCCTATCCACCATTTAGACTCAGCTTGGGGTCTCCCTCCCCCAGAAGTCTTGCTCAGCTACTGACTAGTACACTCATCTCTCCCTTCTCTGAGCCTGTGATTGCTCTTAACAGGCAGCACAGCACAGTGTAGAATTGTTTCCTGTAACTGTAAGCTTATTGAAGACAGGGACAAACCCCAGAGCAGCAGTTATTGGATGCACAAAAAGTGTGAGCCCCAACACAATCCAGGGCCAAGAGATCCAGCCCTGAGCAAAGCAACAAAATGATTTTCTTTCCATGTTGCATCTTGAGCCGTATACATAACAGAGAATGCCAGTAAACATCTTTCAGAGGAAAACCCTGTCAGGGGACTATGCTGCTTCCTGAGAAGCAGAGGGCAGACTCTGGCCCAGTCTGACCTCCCCTGGGTGCCAGGGGTCTCATCGCCTGCAAGTCACCTGTCATGCTCCTTTCCTTCCTTTGCCCCAGTCTTGCTCATGAGATTTAGGAGGTGGCAGCACTCCCTGGAAAGCTTTCCCTGGACAGGCATCCCAGGAATTTTTTCACCTGCCCTGAGGAGGTTGGCCTGCCTTCACCCCACAGAGAGACACAGAAGAGCTTCTGCTGGTCCTCTACCCAGAGCCTCTGCTCCATGGATAGTCAAGATAATGGGCACGCCTGGTGCACAGGTCCATACTTACTGTGTCAAGTCTCCTGTTGTGTCCATTAGCCCACTTGGCAATAACAAGTGCACACAGTCTGGTGTTTTAGACTTTACAAAGCACAGTCACAAGCATAGTGTCACCTGACCCTCACAATGGTCCTCTAAAATGCTACAGCAAAGGGTCAAGGCATTGGAGGCACCTGGGCCTAAAAGACTTCCAGAGAGGAGAGTCGCAATGTGCAGGCCTGAGGAAGACAGTGTGGGATGGTATACAGGGCCTAGACAAGGACTCAGTTGGCCGTGGGTTCCAGTCCTGGCTCTGCTGCTGTCCAAACTTCCTTATTTAGGTATGACAAGCCTCATTTTGTTCACTGATAAACTGAGGTTAGATTAATGATCCCTGATGTTGTTTCATGCTCCAGATTAAATGATCTCTGATGTTTCATGTTCCAGAGGGACACTGTTTTAATGATCTTGGATTTAAAGTTGAATGCCACTGAGTGCAATATAACTTCCACGGTGGTTACTCTCATTCTACCCAGCATCTACCAATCTTCTCCATCTTGAGAGAACCTCTCTGGTTATTCAAGTTTTCATGGAGCTTGACAGGGGGAGCTGTACTTACCTTCCTGCGATCATGAGCTCTTTCTCAGATGCTTTCTTCCGGATCTTGGTGTAGATGTCCATGGTGAAGAGGGTGCTGGCGCTGTTGAAGATGGAGGTCAGGGAGCTCATGAGAGAGGCTAGCATGACCGATAGCATCAGGCCTCGCAGTCCTGGAAAAAAGGAGGCTCTGAGTGGTACATGCAGCATTTCAGCTCTTTTGTGCTTGAAAATTTGTGACAACTCAAGGTTTTTTGCCTTCTGACACCATGCCATATTATTTGATTTATCTCTCCAGAGAGATTAGACATTTAAGGATGGACTGTGTCTTTAAGTTATATTGGAAGTCCTCATCAGTCAACAAAGAGCTAGGGACAAAGTATCAAAGTATACATGCAGTAAATGCTTTCCAGTTGGATTGCTGGCAGTAGTGGTGGTTATGGTTGTGTGTGTGTGTGTGTGTGTGTGTGTGTGTGTGTGCGCGCGCGCGCGGGCGCGTGTGTGTTTCCATCTGAGCCTTTATAAGGTCTCTCATCTGAAAGATTAATGATAATGGAGAAATATTTACACTAGGATTCAAAAGATGAGATTTCAAGAAAGTGAAAAGACAGCCATAGAATGGGAGAAAATATTTTCATATATCTAATAGAGTTTTGGAAAACTATTCTATCATCCTCTAGGTATTGTATCTGTAAATAATTTTATAGTTTTGTTTTAATCTACAGACTAACCAGAAGAAAATTAAAAGTTGCCTATTCTGATCATTTTGTCATTTGTTGGGAGGGTTTTTTAATGGTTCCTCTTGAGAGTCTGTCATGTAGACTACAGACTATCGGTGCTACAAAGATCAGCCAACTCTCTCATTTTTCAGTAATAGAATAAAATGTCCATTTCAAGGAATTAGTCTTAGTTCTTCAAGTCTTAGTTCTGCCCTTTGCTCAGAGTGATTTACCAGTTAATTACTAAGCTGGGATATAGCTCTCTCCTTTCTGTATCACCTCTTATCAAGCTCACATTCATTTATTCACTCAACAAATATTTGTTGAACATAATTTTACAGCAGTCCAGGAAACAGACAATGGCATATCAGAGTAGCATGATGGAGACAACAAGAGGAGGTAGATGAATATATGGAGGTAATATTGACAGACTTTGGTGAGGGATTGGTGGGATAATATTTACCAGCTAAGTGAAGAAGGCTGAATCCACAAATGAGACTTAAAAAGAATAGCTGGAAAGGATGAGGAGAAAACAGGAAAGGATAGTATTATAGAATCCAAGAGGAGGGAATAACTCAAGAAAGAGGAGTGGTCAATAATGCTGAATGCTACTGAGGAACATATGGACAATATCTATTTTATTTAGCATGGGGAGGTCACTGGGGAATCTGGTGTTTACAGAGGCCAGATTCCAGCCAAAGAGACTGGCAATGGTTTGTGCAGACACAATATTTTGTCTTGCATGCCACGCAGCTTTCTATCATGCATAATCCACTCTGGTATAGTGTTCAGAGCTACCTCACTCAGGATCTGCAGGTCCAAGGAAACAGCATAAACACCCCAACAGAGGCAAGAATCCCAGCCAGAACTCTAAAAGAGCCATGATTCTTGCTAACTGCAACCTTAATTAATAAGCAGCCCAGTTCAGTGGAATTGTTAACTATTACTCCTATTTTTATCGAAGTTGAATATAAACGATTTGCCCAAGGTCATATATCAAGTCTGTGGCTTAAAAAAAAAAAAAATTCCTCAGTTCTCACCTTCAGCAGAGTTAACCATGCCAGACACTGAGTTACTGCGTGACCTTAGAAAATCACTTTCTCTGTGTAGGCCTCAATTTTCCCAACTGTAAAATGAACAGGTTTTACTAGATGATCTTCATGTTTCCTTTCAGTAAAAAAAAATGTTGTTTACTCTAAATTTTCCTGATGAATACCTTTGAATTTTTGGTCTCCTGGGGCCCCTAACCTAAAGAGATTTCCATGCCTTAAAGCCAGAATTAGATTTTTAGTCAACATGAAGATGAAGAGTAAACACACAGGTCTACCCCAAAACTAACTATTCTGGACTGTAAGTCTTCACTCTCCTGGATTCCATATTCTCTATAATGAGACGCACCCTTGTATCTGATCTACCTACTGCCTTGAACTTCCTCATTATAGAGCTAAAATTGCTCTTTGCCCTTCTCTCCATGTTTTTCCTTGGAAAAACCTAGGAGTCAATTCATTCTCCAGGTAGAATTTCATTTAGTTCAACCCTCATGTTAATGTCTGTTGGAGAGCATCAAAAGACCTTAGAGCATGAAAAAGTTGTGTTTTTTCCCTAACATGTTTTCAGATGATATCCTTCCCATGCCTGACTGATGGATGCGTGCCAGGACTCACAGAGCCCAGCCAAGCCAGAGGTCTCCTTCCCACTGAAGCAAAGACAAGTTCAAATACTGAGGACCCCAGAGTGAGACTTTCTCTCCTAGACCTCCAGGCTCAGAAACGGCTTTGCTCCAGACGGCCCACAGACAGCTGTGTAGATAGAGCCCAAGTCCAGTCGGCCTCCCAAGAGAGCCCCTACCAGCCAGGACAGCCCTCACCATTGGGCATGAGCTCCACCACCAAGGTCGGGTAGGCGATGTTGGTACAGCCAACCTTGGTGCCGCAGTATTTCTCACACTCTGAGGGGACGGTGCAGGCAACTTTCTCTGAGGAGAGATAAAGAGTCATGTCAGCAAGCAGACATCAGAAATGCTTCCAAGATACACCTTGTTAAGCAGGCATGCGTGCTAGGTGCTCAGTCATGTCTGACTCTTTGGGACCTCATGGACTGTAGACCACCAGGTTCCTCGGTCCATGGGATTTTCCAGGCAAGAAAATCAGTGGGTAACCATTTCTTTATGCAGGGGATCTTCCCAACCCAGGGATCTAATGTGCATCTCCTGTGTCTGCTGATTGTGCAGGTGAATTCTTTACCACTCGTGCCACCTAGGACAACACTTCAAACAAGACATTCCTGCCCACAGCCCTGAAGTGGTTTCACAAAGAATGCAGCACCCAAGAGGCCCTTCTATGCCATCCCGCTGCCCTGCTAGTCCTGACCATCCCAAGCTCTGCCTGGGGAGGAAAGACAGCTTCTAGGCAGAGGAGGGAAAAGCGAAGAATGCTTAGGGAGGAAAGCAGAGGGAATAGTCCCCAGACTTTAGCTAGCTACAGATGTTGAGAATCAGACCATAAAGAAAGCTGAGCACCTTCGAATTGTGGTGCTGGAGAAGAGTCTTGACAGTCCCTTGGACTGGAAGGAGATCAAACCAGTGAATCCTAAAGGAAATCAACCCTGAATGTTCACTGGAAGGACTGATGCTGAAGCTGAAGCTCCAGTACTTTGGTCACTTGATGTGAAGAGTCAGCTCATTGGAAAAGACCCTGATGCTGGGTAAGATTGAAGGCAAAAGGAGAAGGGGGCGACAAAGGATGAGATGGTTGGATGGCATCACCAACTCAATGGACATGAGTTTGAACAGACTCTGGGAGATGGTGAAGGACAGGGAAGCCTGGCATGTTGCAGTCCATGGGGTCACAAAGAGTCATACAGGACTTAGCAACTGAACAGCAACACACTACCATAACCTGGGGGTGTGAGGGGACACAGAGCAAAAGATGAGTAAATGTTAGCTAGAAGAAGCCTTAGCTAGAGGCATATCATGACTTCAGAGAATCTGCAAAAGGGGAAACCGGAATTGTCTATGTAAAGAACCAGGGAACACAATTACACAAGTTCTGTGACCTCAAGTCACTCAGTGTCTGGGGCAGAGGGGACAATAATGCTTCATAATCATGGCAAGAAAAGAAGAGGGTAGAAAAAAGGAAGAGGGAGCCATGGGGGTTTTTGAAGTGGGAAAGAGAGGTTGGCGAGTCCAGCAGAAGGTGTCACCTGTGAACAGGATGCGGCTGATCATCCCTGGCATCACCATGAGGAACATGGGCAGCAGCTTCATGTACCCACACATGATGCAGCCAGCCTTCACGTGCGACATGTTTTTGGCGGAGAGGCAGCGCTGCACAATGACCTGCCAGGGAAAGCCCAGTGAGGGGGCGTGTAAGCAAGAGACCCTGCAATATGTTCTGACCACCCCAGCTCCCACCACCACTCCAGGTCATCAACCTGGCACTCCCATATCACCAAGATTCAGCAGCCCTCAGACCACAGGAGCCTGCTCTGCCTTCCCCACAAGCTGCACGAAAGGCAGGAAGCTCTGCAGCACCCTGGGGAAGACCCTCCCTCCTCCCAGGTCCAACAGCATGGGTACCTGGTCTGTGCACCAGTACCACAGGGAGATGATGGTCAGCCCAAAGATGAGCCCAGGCCAGGGCAGGTCTCCTTTGAGAGGATCTCGGAAGATGTGGAAGGAGTCAGCCCTTGGGGTGTAGCACTCTTCCTTGATGGTGGTGTTTCCATAAGAGGTCACAGTTGGAATGGCATTCATGTATTTTGTCACAAAGGCACCATACCCTCCCACTTTGTGGAAAGCTGGAAAACATTGGTGACAAAGTCAACTTCCTGAAACTCTCAGCTCTTCACAGCAGTTTCTTCTGCGGATGCCTGAGAAGCCCACAGCCAGAACTTGCACTGTGCAATCTCGGGCGTCATCGTCCCATTCTGGGCCTCAGCTTTCTCATCCATAGAATGCCCAGCCCCATCGAGGGCTACTGTGTGGGTCCAAAGCAATAACCTGTGAAAGTACTCCAACCATGAGCTTCTTTACAAAGGGCAAGTATTTGAATCATTAAAAGATAGACCTTGGTTTTGAACCAGATTCAGAGATTCTGCTTTCCCCCTCACCACCTGCTGTCCTCAGTGGCTTTTGGGATCCTGGATGCAGACTAGGACCCCCCATCCCAGCAGTGTGGTGGGATGGAAGAGGATGGGTGAGGAAGTCGGGGGCTCTGCCGCACCTTGGCTATGGGAATAAGGTATTCTAGGCCCTGCCCTGTGGAATAAGGCATTCCTTTCTCCTCCCCCAGTCTCCTGAGGACACCAAGGAAAACCAAACGGAAGCTCTTGGAAAACACAGCATAGAGAGACAATAAGAGGCTTCACAGAACACCCAGAAAGCATGGGCCCCTTAAAAATAAAATGGTTTTTTATATCCTCCCACAACAAGCACCTCTATTTGCAGGGTTTTCGGTCTTGTCCTTAGGATTTCAAGACAAATAAAATTTCAAAACTGGGGGGACTGGGACTACAGAGTTGCTGATTTTTTTTTTTTTTTGGTCAAATAGGGAAGTAAATAAGAAAATGATCAATTCACAAAAGAAAGGACATTTAACTTTAAAAGGTAGATGACACAATCCAAGATTTAAGATGTGACATTTAAATATATTTAGTCTGATAGATATTTAGCCTTATCTTTTTTTTTTTCTTTTTTTTTCCAGTTTCTCTGTGGAGAGAAGACCATGACATCAGAGGCCCTCCCTGGGGTGCACTAGTCCAGACTGTGTAGAGAGGGCAGCAAGGAATCCAGGTATTGCCTGGACTGGACCCAACCTGAGACCTCCAGGGTTGGGGAAGGTGTCCTCCGCACACCCACAGTGAGGGCCAATCCAGGCCAGTCCACTCCCCCAGGGAGGGCAGAGTGTGCCCAGTTCACTGCCCAGGTCAGTGGCCTCTAACTCTGCCTCCCCACCTCCCCACCTGCCCCTGCCCCACTTACCAAACCCAGTCAGGATGAAAGACCCCAGCAGCATGATCACCGTCTGCAAGGTGTCTGTGTAAATCACAGCCGCCAGGCCCCCTAAGAGCAAAGGATGCGATGCATCTGACCTTGGAGGGAGTGCACCCCGTTGGCCCACCTCCCTTCCCCACTCTCTCCCCAACTCCCACTCTCTCCCTCTGCACGTCTTCTGCACCCCTCAGTCACCCCCTGCCCTCCCTCCTTCCCTCTTTTGTCCTGTTACAGCCATCTGCCACCCACATGCTCCACTTTTCACAGAAAGGCTGGGAAGGCCTTGGAAAGAAAGTTTCCCCCTATTTGAGGATGGAGCGTTTGATGTGATGCTTTAAGCCAGGAGAAGCATCTGCCACAGACAGAGAAGGGAAGAGCAAAGAGGTGACACCTCACAAGATGTCTGGGGACATGAGCAAATCAGCACATTTCAAAGGGCTGCTTGTGTGTCCACTCTGTTTTCTCAGGCCATCTGAGTAACTTGTCCCCAACACTATGGGGCTCCAGCGTGGCAGCAAGTTCCATCACCTACCCTGCCTGCCCCTAATCAGAGTAGAGCAACACAGCTCTGCAAAGGTGCCCCCGGTGGCTGCTCATGTCTCCAGCTTCTCCAGTCACATCTCGAGTCTTCCTCTAAAATCTGTGTGCCACTCCCCCCTCCCTCTCTATAGTGCCCCTCGCCCCCTGTCATGTCAAACCCAAGGTCTCTGTCAAATGACTTTCAATACCCCCACACTGTGACCCCGCTTCAGCCATCAGGTCTGGCCACCTACACCCTCCACCCTTAACTACTTCCCACTGAGCCCCTCCTCCAGCAGGACACAGCCACCTGCTCACCTGCCCAGCCCTGCCACTCCCACTCCTGACTCCCTTGTTCCTACATCTCCCTGCACCTGGCCCTCCCTCTCTGCTTCTCCCGACTAGGCCAAGTTCTCTCCTACTCCCACCAACACTGGATTTTTCTGGGGCACCTACAACTGTTTCCTCGAACTGTCTCCTGGGTGGATCTCTTCCTTGAGAAGAGAAGCCACGTCTCCTCCCTCCTTTCACCCTTCACAAGTGCCTAACCCAAGCTGGGTTGGGGCTGAGCCATTTGAGGGAACTCACCTGTGATTGTGTAAAGGGCGGTGATTGCCAATAAGATAAAGATGGCTAGGTAGAGATCCAGGCCCAAGGCCAAGTTGATGAATATGGCCCCAGAAAAGATGTCTGCCTGAAAGGAGAGGAGAGGTGGGTTTGGGGTGAGAGAGACCAGCTGAGGCGCGTGAGTCAGCCGCAGGGACAGGTAGGAGGGCTTGGAGAGGTTAGCAGAAACTGACTCCTAAGTCATGTCAATGCCTGTGATTTCTGGGGCCCCACTCTGGCCCACAACCCCTTAACCTTTGGCTGAAATTTCACAATTAGTGGTTCATATCCTTATCTCCAGTTGAAAATATGGAAGACAAACAGTGCACAATTCCATGTATATGAGGTTTCTAAAATAGTCAAACTCATAAAATCTGGGGCTAGAATGACTGTTACTAGGGGCTGGGGGAAGGTGGAGCTATTAATCAACAGGCATAATCTCTCAGTTAAGTAAGAGGAATAAGCTCTAAAGATCTGCCCCACATCGCACCTGGTCAACAATATGTATTGTACACTCAGAATCTGTCAAGAGGTTGGATGGCAAGCTACGTGTTCTGACCACAATAAAAGTAAAAATAAAAAACAAAAGGAGGACTTCCCTGGTGGTACAGTGGATAAGAATGTGCCTGCCAATGCAGGGGACACTGGTTCAGTCCCTGTCTGAGAAGATCCCACAAGCCACAGAGCAACTACTGAGCCTGAGGGCCGCAACTACTGAGGTCCATGTGCCTAGAGTCTGTGCTCTGCAATGAGAGAAGCCGCCACAATGAGAAGCCTGTGGGCTGCAACAAGGAGTGGCCCCTACTCACTGCAACTAGAGAAAGACCAAACACAACAATGAACTTTCAGCACAACCAAAAAATAATAATTAATTAATTAAAAATAAATAAACTAACAGAAATAATAGAAAAATAAGAATATATATGAAAAAACAAAAGGATATGAATACCTGAAAGAGAATCCTGCTCTATTCCTAAATTTCCCAAAATGCTTTATTCAAGATGATAATAAATATTCCATAATTTAAAAAAAAAAAAAGAATTCTATAAAAGAGGCCTGTGAAATGCTGAATTAAACAGTTAAGGCAGTTTCTTTACCCACAACTTCTCTGAGCCTTCAGTATACTGTGCCTCCCCAGGAGAGAAATGTAGTAAATGACCCTTAACAAACTCACTCAACTGTGAAACTCTGTTTGCCAAGGAACAACTATTAACACCTTGAGGCTCCTCACAACCCACTTTGTGGGCTGCTATTGTGAGCTGTTATCCTTCATTTACACCTCAGTGTAAAAGGTTTATCAGATCTACTCCCAAATACAAGTGTGAGTGCTGGACTCTGTGAGAGGGAAAACCACTCTCACCCTGGAATGGAGAGAGATGTAAACATCACCATGATTTTATCTCCTCTGTCGAGATGGGATCCATCTGGATTCAAACACAGCCAGAGCATCACCAAGAACCTCCTGTGTGGCAGGCTTGGTGATAGATGTCTTTATCTAGATCAGAGGTGTGCAACCTCTGGGCCAGTACCTCCTGTCAGATCAATGGTGGCATTAGATTAGAAATAAAGTGCACAATAAATGTAATGCATTTGAATCAACTTGAAACCATCCCCTGCCCCCCAGTCCATGGAAAAATTGTCTTCCATAAAACCAGTCCCTGATGCCAAAAAGGTTGGGGACTGTTGATCTAGATTATCTCAAGTAAGTTTAGGGGGAAACACTCCCTCTTCACTCCTGAATTCACTGGTGCTTGATGCAGTTATTTTTCTCCCTGCCTCATTTAGCCCCATAAAGAACTTTCTACTTGGCTGGTTGGTGCAGTTAAACCAACAGAGAGCCCTGGAGTCACCCAAAATGAATGTTCATGTAGTCTCCAAAATACTACCAGAAGGACAGTATTAAGGGATGATGGTGGTGAACCTTTTGTTTTCAAATCTCTAGATGCAAAAGAACTAGGCTTTCCCTAGATGCAGTGCAAGGACTGTTTTATTGCATAAAACTGAACACATTTCAGAGCATGTAAGGGGCCACCCGGTCAGGCCCTGGGGAAGGGCGCCCTTGCATTTTCTCTTGATTCTTATCATCCCCTCTACTCCTCCTCACAGCTCCTCGGGGCCTCCAGTGGCTCAGTCCCACCGACCATATCTCCTATTCCCTGCCTCTTGGTTGGCAGAGAGCTCATCTCACACCAACTAATGTCTGGCATCTTCCCCCAAGTCGGGCCTCTTGAGGACCTAGTGCCTTAGTTCCCGGCAGATTCTCTAGTCCCAGGGGACCTACTGTCACTGTCTTCCCTGGAAGACGAAGAGAGGCTGATCCAGAACATGGGGAGAGAGACGGTGACTTAGAAAGAGATCTCTGCCCTTAGGGTTGGTGGTGAGAGGACCTGGGTTTTATCCCCAATACTGCCAGGATAGGTCTGAGTGACCTAGCATTTCACCTCTCCCTGTCTCAGGGTTCTCATCTTTAAAGTGGGAAGCTCTGACTCCCGGGGCTTGTGATCTTCAGTGGATGGAAGTGGAAAAGATCTGCAGCTGAGGAAAGAATTCCCCTCCTAGGTCTGAGACCTCTTCTACCTTGCCTTCTGGAGCAGCTAAGGCTGAAGAGGAAGAAAGAGCCCCCTGCTGCACAAAAGCCTCGCTAAGGGTGAAATGGCCACTCCTGCTAGACTCTGCACTCTGGGCCACGTGGAACTGTGATTGATGAGTGTTCACAAAGTCAGTCTCTCCCCTCTGAGGCCTCTGTACTGTCACTAAAGTTATTTCAGTTTGAGGGGTTCCATTCATTGCAATGCTGTTAAATGTGCACACTGTAGATTCAGTGAATTAGCTAATAAGCATAAATGAGCTATAAAAAGATTACAAGGCTGTTTCTCCTGCCTTTAAAATGCCCTTGGTTTATTTTTCAGCATAGTTAATTTGTAATGCTTTATGACAACACACCATAGCGGATTATGATACCCTCATTAATATTTGCTTTGCCATCATTAGTCACAAATAAGTAGCAATTCCTAAGATAACATTATAAATGAAGTCTATAGAGACTATGGGAAGTGTTGGGCTAATTGAAATCTTGCTCTTATAATATGCACTGTTTCCAGTTAACAGGACAGATAAAGAATTTCAAGAAAACCTCCCTCATGAATTGGAAAAACTCTTCCTTGAAAAATTCTTCCTCCTATGAGTCATTCTTAACTTCAAGAATGAAGTCTCTCTGCCCTTGGAGCCCTGGAAGTCAGCAGGTGTGACCAAGAACATGCTAGCTGAGCTTACTGTTAACCCCAGGCACTCTGACATGTCTTGGGGTCTCTTAGGTGCCCACATATTTCCCCACTTCATAAAAATAGTTTTTCCTCCCTATCTAGGGGATTTTACAGTTGACCAAGGACTTTTAGATACATATGTTGTTCTGATTCTCAAAACAAGGTAACAGGACAAATAAACTGACTCCACTTTATAGATGAGAGAGGAAAACTCAATGACTTGCTCAAGGGCTAAAATCCAGGATTTCCGTCTCCAAATTCAATGATTTCCTGCAACATTCAAAGGTAAATGTCTTCCTTTCTGGAATAGCTTCTGCAGAGAGCAAGGTCTTTTTTTTAATTGAAAAAAAAAATGTGTTTACTTCTTTTTAACATAAAATAATTATGTTGTATGATTCCAAAACAATAGCACAGAAAGTTATACATTGAAAGTTAATACAGTCTTGCTTCTATCACTAGACCCAAAGACGACCACTGTTGAGAGTTTTTCATCCACCAGAGGATTTTTAGGTGGCTGGCTGAAATCTGTATATCAAAAATTATGCTCCATGGCCCCTAAAAAGTAACTGTTAAGATGGAAATATGAGGAAATGTTTGATACTTAGTTTGATACTAAGAAGGGGGAGAATGGCCATAAAATGGCTTGCGTATTCTGAATGCAGCTCTCTAAAGGAAAACACACACTATAGGCCAAGTCAAACTGTGAAAATGTCTGTGTCATAATTATAGGGTTATGGGTGCTTTTCCCCTCTAGATATTCTTAAATGCCATCATTATATTTTTCTTACAGTTCCAAAGGTGAGGAAACAGAAATTTAATGACACGATATATTCCCTATGGATATATGAATAATACACATTTTATAGTAAAAATATTCTTAAAATAGACTAGAAGAATACATACCAAGTTCAAGATAATGTTTACCTTTTAAGAAGAAGGAAATGGGGTTAAAAGGTTATAGATGAGCCTTACTATTATATTTTATTTCTTTTTTTTTAATGATAAACTATTTAGATCTATAGAATCTTGGTGGTAGTACTAGCTATATTATTTTTTGTACTTTACTGTATGTTTGAAGCATTTCATTACTTTTTTATTCATAAAATTTGAGGACTGGATGCAGAATACACCACCAGCTTTGATATAAAAGAACTTGCCTCTAAACCTGTGAGATCAATTATTTCATAGCTCATCCCAAATTGCTCCTTCTCTAAACCCCTCTTAGCCCTTACTAAAGAAGGAAGGGAGGAAGGGAGGGGGTGGGGGACACAGAAATTTTTCCCAATGCTGCTAAGCAAAACCAACTTGAAGTGAACTAGACATTTATGATCCTCTAGACCAGGGGCCAGCAAACTTTTTCTGTAAAGGCTCACTTCACACATATTTTAAGCCTTGCAGGACATACAGTTTCTGTCCAACCTGCACAAAGTCATCTACTGTTGAAGCATGAAAGCAGCCAAAGATGATACGTCAATTAACGGACATGACTGTGTTCCAATAAAACTTTATTTACAGAAACAGGAAGGTGGATTTAGCCTTTGAAAGCTTGACTGAACAAGCTCTATGGAACTCACAGGGAACAATAAAATACAAATCCAGTTAGAAACCCTCTTAGAGTAACTAATCTCATTAGCCTTGGGAAGGTTATTTAGTCTTAGTTCTGATGCTTCGAAATTCTGTGATTTTACATGCATGCATTTGCTGCCCATTCTAGTCCAAGTTGATTTAGAGCATCCAGTAAATCTTGCCTGGCAATGAGGTTTGAGATGGAGAACCCAGTTATTCAAATTTCTCTATTTGTGAGTGAATGCACAAGGTGGTAAGCATTCAAAACTTAAGCAAAAGCCAAAGCTCTTATTTTCAACCAAAGACACAGAATAGATAGCAAAGTTGCTATAGAAGTTTATTACAGTTGTCATCTGTGATAAGAGTCCCAGGAAACATACACAGGGATTTTTGATTATCACAAGTAATTCATAAAATCTGAGGCTTTATCTCAAGTGATCTTGTACATTTGAATAAGAGACATGATGCCAGGAAATTTTACAGCACAGAATGCTTCTCCGAACTTGATAAGGCAGGGTGTTAGGGTGGAGTGGGTGGATGGGAGGGAGCCTATAAAATTCTGAGGAATACATGCTTGTATTCAGTCACTCAGTCATGTCCAACTCTTTGTGACCCCATGGACTATAGTCCACCAGGCTCCTCTATCCATGGGATTTTCCAGGCAAGAATACTGGAATGGGTTGCCATTTCCTTCTCCAGGGGATCTTCCCAACCCAGGGATTGAACCCAAGTCTCCTGTATTGGCAGGCAGATTCTTTACCACTGTGCCATCAGAGGAGCGCATGGAGGAAAAATGAAGTGTCGGTCTCAGAAACTCAGAGTTCAAAAGGACATGGCCCCAAGATGGCAGCCAGAGTCAAGACTCCATGCCACCCATGGTCAGTGGCCTGGGCCACATCTGGGACACTGCACCTGAAATTCATTTCACTTTTTCTCTCCTATCAGTTACATGCCCACTGGATCCCAAATCCTCCCAAAGCCTTCCTGTCAGGTCCCTGGTTGTTCCCTGTCTGGACGTGGATCTCAAAGGCCACTCTTCTTTTCTTATCCATCATAAACTACCCATGCCTCCACACACATAACAATAGTGATTAATCTCTGTGTACAATGACTACCTTATTTTAATTAACGATTCCTTTTGTCCACAAGCCCTGAACTCACGTGCATCTTAATGTGAGCTCCCCGCAAGTACAGTCACTATCAGTGTAATTCTTTTAAGGATTTCATGCTGTGTGACCCATGGTGAATCTGAAGTCAGGCTAATTTTTAAAGACAAAGCCTTGCCTGTCTGGCCTTCCCTGTCCCTCCCCACTGCCTAAATTGCCCACCTTCAGATCATTCATGCACCCAGTGTGAGCTGACTTCTCCCTTCACAGTCCTCTCAAATCCCACTCTCAGAGATGTGGTTATATTGGAAGGTCACTTAACTGGCTATTTTACTTTCCCCCAAGGTCTTGAATTTTGATCCGTTCATACTGGACTTAGAAGACCCAGGGGACATATTGTCAAAAGTATCAGAGACTCTGCTTCTCAACCTAGCTCTGCTACTGTTTAACCCCACAAAGCCCCTTCTCTTCTCTGGTCCTCAGTTTCTCCACTGAAAAATGGGAGCACCGATCATAGAACTAGATAATCTATCCCACTCTGTTATCCTATGCTTTCATCCCATCCAAGCACAGCGCAGAATTGTGAGAACACAGACAATGAGACTAGAGAGACCCAGACTCCAGTCTTGTCTTTGCCTACACTAGCTACACAATTGAAGACAAATTACTCAATTTCTCTGAGACTCAGTTTTCTCTTCCATGAAGTGGAAAATAAGTAAAAATCCCCACCTATGCCATACTCTTATGAGGACTGGAGATGGAAGAAGTCAAACCCCTACTGGAGACTAAATAAAAAGCTTGGCACAAAACAAAAGGCAGAGGTCATCCTTCATATGCATTTTTCAAGGGGTCACTGGCTCTGGTCATTGGGTGGACATTGGGCAAGGCCTCCAGTAGGCAGCCCCAGAAATCACACAGAAAGGGTGCAAGTTGCTTCAATCATGTCTGACTCTTTGTGACCTTCTGGACTGTAGCTCACTCAGCTCCTCTGTCCATGGGACTCTCTAGGAAAAAGTACTGGAGTGGGTTGCCATATTCTCCTCCAGGGAATTCTCCCAACCCAAGGATTGAATCCATATCTCTTACGTCTACCTGCATTGGCAGGCAGGTTCTTTACCACTAGTACCACCTAGGAAGCCCACAATCCATACTAAGTACTATTCAAAAGTAAAATTCAGAAGAAGCCAAGTGCTAGGGAAAGGATGGACTCCATCAGGACCTGAGCTGAGGGAGGCTGCCCCTCAGGTACCTGTGGGATCCCACGTCCAGTAGGTTTAATCAGTAACCTGAACTATAGCTGAGGTGATTGGGAAGGCAGACAGAGAGGCTGAGCCCTGAGCTTATTTATATGACTGCTGCTGCATTGCTCCAAGGGCAAAGCTCAGCCAGCAGACTTTCCCCCATCTGAACTGTGGACTTGGAGAAGGTTGGCTTCCAAGAAAGGGAATGCTGGTGCCCCCCTCTACATGCTCACTAGACAGGTGCCACCTCACAAGCTGAATCAGGGAGCAAGGAGCGGTCCCCATCAGCTTCTACAGGTGCCAGAGTCACCTCCGTACCTTTCTGCTTACATTCCTTTCCTCCTCTCACCCCTGCCCTCCCCTCCCTCAGGAAGCCTGATTTCTCCACCCCTCCCAGCAACTCCCAGTCCAGTCTATACACACCCATCTCTAAGAAAGTAAGACTGAAATGCCCAGGGTTTTCATCTTGTAACTAAAAACTACCCTGAAGGAAGGGAGGAAAAAGTGAAGGAGTGGAATCATCACACAGGCACCAGTCAAAGGTAGCAGCCCCTGACATCAGGAAGCTGGGGAGGGAGAGAACAGTGAGGCTGGGTATCAGTCCCAACTCCAATCAAAGCCCTACGGGCCCAATCCCTGAGCCCATGTTTCCAGTGAGACCATTCAGTCGGGACATAACAATCGCTTCAGTGGTTCTGGGAGAAACAGACGTCCATGTGCAAAAGAATGAACTTGGACTCTACTTTAATCATATACAAAGATCACTCAAAGTAGATCAAATACCTCAATGTAAGAGCTAAGACTATAAAACTCTTAGGAACAAACATAGCATTCAATCTTCATGATCTTGGATTTGGCAATGGATTCTTAAAATGACACCAAAAGCACAAGCAAGAAAAGAAAAAACATAAATTGGACTTCGTCAAGATTTAAAACTTTTGTGCATCAGAGGACACTAAAGTGAAAAGACAACCTACAGAATGGGAGAAAATATTTGCAAATCACATATCAGATAAGGGTAAGTTATTCAGAATATATAAAGAACAATTTCAATGCAGCAACAATAAGACAACCCAATTAAAAAAAAAGCATAAGAATGTAAAAGGTAATAATATAAAACAGAAAAATTATTGTTGTAATCTGAAAATATATATATACATATATATACATATATACATATATATATGTATATATACATATATTTCCTCTAGAGGAAGAAAACAGTCAAATGTCAAGTGTAAATTTCTTGTGACCCTGATTCAAGCAAATCAACTGGAAGAAGATATTTTCCAGATAATCAGGAAAATCTGAATATGGACCAGGAGTTAAAGTACCTAAAATAAGAAATGACTATAAATTTTGTTAAGCATGATAACAGCATAATGGTTATGTGTTTTCAAAAATTAAAAGTGCATTCCAAAGAATCTACAGTGAAATGACATGATGTCTGGCATTTAACTTAAAACACTACTGGTGATAAAAAGGTGGAAAGGAAGAGATGAACCAAGAATGGCAAAATGTTGTTCACTCTGAAAGCCAAGTTACAAGACCAGGTCCAGATTCTGACCCTGACAGGGTATAAAGGCTTACAGCTTTATGTCAGGGCCAGCCCTCAGGCATCCATTACTTCCTCTTAATCTTCTACTAAGAACAGCTTTCACTGAGCCTTCTCGAACCACTATGTCTTCAGCCTTCCCCACAGTAAGGAGGTCTGTGTGTTCAGTCCTTGATGTGTGAAATAGGACTTTGCCCTCAGAAGCAAGAAGGCCTAAGGGACCGAGTTAACAGCAACACAGCACTACCCTTTGTGGGCCAGCATTTGCTGAGGAGCAAGGTGGGCAGGTTCTGAGCCAGCAAGTGCCCAGCACCCAGGGCGGGGGGCTCACCGAGATCTTGGTGAAAATGTACAGCACCAGGGACAGGACAGACAGGTAGACCTGGATCCGCTGGCCTCCAAATCGCTTCCGCAGGTACTCTGGCATCGTCACCACCTGCACGGATGGAAGGGCAGTCACTGCCAGCCTAGGTGACCAGAAGGCCCACAGCAAGCAGAGCAGGGCACCACTCTGGTGTCAGAGGGGTGGTCACACCTCTGACCCTGCTGGTCAGGGGAGTCTGAGAGGCGTCCACGTGTTCCTGTCCTCCAGCCATTTGCTCATCTCAATTCTACACTCCCGACCACTGCAGAGGCAAATTGGTATTATCCCAGGACATGGTATGTGCCCAATAAACAATATTTTAATGAACACATGACTGCATATAACCAAGAAGACAGATCCTTGCCTTGAAGGAGAAAGTGATAGATAAATAGATCGGTGTGCATCTGTGCTCAGTCATGTCCAACGATTTTTGGATTCCATGGACTATAGCCCCCAGGCTCCTCCATCCATGGGATTTTCCAGGCAAAAATACTGGAGCAGGTTGCCATTTCCTCTTCCAAGGGATCTTCCTGACCCAGGAATTAAACCTGCATGTCCTGCATTGCAGGTGGATTCTTTACCACAGTGCCACTGGGAAGCCCCTAAATAGACAGTCTTATACAAAGCACCTACTGTAAACAAGATGTCATAACCACGGTGGGACCTTTTCAGTGCCCTGAAACAAGATGGCCAGGCTGGGAGCATGCTTCACCCTGCTCTGCACAGAAGCCTTGCCAAGGGTTGTGGCTGCTGGCCAGCTCACCTGCTCTCCTAGCTCCTTTCTGCAAATTCCAACCACACTCTGTCTCGTGTCCTCAACCCTGAGCCTGCTGTCTCCCGGAATCAGACATGTATCACCAACAGTCCATGAGCCTCCAGGAGATGCATGGTCTACCTGTGCTTCCTCTTTACTGCTTTCAGCTCCCAATGTATAGATGTACAGGTAGTAGATGCTCATTACATCTCACTGGATGGATGATGCTAAAGCTGTCTTATGTAAAATGTCAGAGGTTTAGTCAAGAGACTGAACACGCATTTGGTAGATGAGTACCAGCTGCATGCTCAGCAACAAGGACTGTCGATGTTTGTAAATGAAAAGAAACTATGGTTCTTTTTCTCATGCTGCTTCCCTTCCAGGGGCAGAGGTAGACGGTTATGTGTCGTGAGCAATGCACGGCAGTACCTTGCAACTATTCATTCACCCAGTATGAGGGAATGTGATAATTTAGGTGCTGAATAGACTGAGCCTGCTTAGGAGGGCTTCCTAGAGGGACAAGTCGTGGCCAAGTGGATCTATTTAATGCCTCTGAGAGCAGTCAGGAACTTTATAGCCCAGGAAAGAGCCAAGTCATAGGCTCTTGTCCCAAAAAGTCTCCTCTGCTTTCCAGGAGGACCAAGTTTACACAAATACTTGCCAGCAGGAAAATACATCTTACATAATAACAGAGCAGATACTTACCCCTGCTTTAATGTAAATGGGGACAAACACCCAGCCCAGCACAACCACCAAAACCAGGGCCTAAAACCAAAAAGGAGGCGGAGTCAAACCAGGAGGAGACTTAGCCCACACTGCTGCCTGCAGGGCCCACAGCTGCTCCAGAACAACCACCTGGCATTTTCTCTTTGAGCTCTAGGGACAGCTTCCTAAGTGACATCAGTGACTGAAGGAGACCTGTGATGCCTGATGGGCCCATGGGAGCAACAGTTGGGCAACAGTGGACAGGGACCCAGGCGGCTACCCACTGGCATCACAGTCCCTTCGCCCTTCTCTCTGGTTTACAGGAGTAAAATACCATTTAGAAAGCTTTTAAAAATAATAATAATAATATTGGAAATCTGGTGGTAAGTATTTCCAAACCTCTAATGTGGCTGAACGGGTAGGAGAGGGCCTGGCTTTTTTTAATTTATGTTTAGTTGGAGGATAATTGCTTTACAATGCTGTGTTGGTTTCTGCCGAACAACAACGTGAATCAGCCAATAGCATACGTATGCCCTCTCCCTCTTGAACCATCCCATCACTCTGGGTCATCGCAGAGCGCCAGGCTGAGCTCCCTGTGCTTCATAGCAGCTTCCCACTAGCTATCTGTTTCACTCATGGTAACGTACATATGTCAGTGCTGCTCTCTCAATTTGCCACACCCTTTTAAAAGAAGAAAGAAACACTAAGGCCATCATGTCAGTGGTTTCTCGTGGTGGAAGGGGAGCAGGACCCTGGGGGCCTGAAACTGAGCCCCTCCTCCACTGCACTGCAAGGTGGCCCCGGGAGGTCCTCTAACGTCTAGAACATCTCTGAGTGTGAACTGCACTGGCCGGCTGCTGAAGCTACTTCCAAGACCAGGACACAGAGTCTCCAGTGTTACTTACATTCCATTCAAAGCCCCCAGTGGCAATTCCTGCAGCTGCTCCGGTCCCTGCCAGTCCCACAAAGTGGCCGCTTCCAATGTTGCTGGCAAACAGAGAGGCTCCAATCTGGAAACACATAAAGTTCAGGTGAGGACTCTGTGCTTCACCAGGACACTCAAGGCCAGACCAAAGATAGAAGAGACATGGCAACCAAGAGAAGGATAAGAAAGAGTAGAAGCCGCCCAGGAACCTGACTGCTAGAGTCTGCTGGGACCACTGGTTCAGAAGGTGAATGTGGGGACTTGGGGAATGGTGAAGATAAAAAGGGGAGGACTGGAGGAGCTGTGGGATGTATCCCCAGATCAGATCTCTGTGAGACCTTTGTGAGCCCAGTGCTCAATAGTTAAGGAGGTCTGGTAAGCCCACAGCCCATCAGGTCTCCTCTGGAAGTCTCCTCAGGGGCTGGGGGTGCAGGTGCAGGGCCTCTGCCATTCATCTCAGTGTTCTCCAGCACTGCTGACTGGGGACCTTGACCAATACAGGCTCTCAGGAAATGGGGACAGTTTCGTTGAAAGAAATCATTTAAAAGGAAGCCTCTGGACCTCAGATCACTTGTCACTTGTCAAAGAAGGCAAGGGGTAGGGCCAATAATTTCCAAGTAACTCCTAGCTGTTACATTCTGTAATCCCATTAGCTCCCAAGGACTTCACTTTTTTTTTCACTTTTATAAGAGACACTACTAGTAATGATACTCTCTAAGGTGCTCAGTTGCTCAGTCAAGTCTGACTCTTTGTGACTCCATGGACTGTAGTTCACTAGGCTCCTCTGTCCATGGAATTTTCCAGGCAAAAATACTGGAGTGGGTTGCCATTTCCTCCTCCAGGGGTCTTCCCAACCCAGGGACTGAACTCACATCTCCTGTGTCTCCAGCATTGCAGGCTAATTCTTTACCACTGAGTCACCAGGGAAGCCCAATATCTCTCTAAATTGATATATATTTTTGGCCTTATCACAATCTTGTGGAACCTTAGTTTCCCCATGAGGGGTCGAACCTTAGCCCCCGGCAGTGAAAGCATGGAGTCATAACCACTGGATGGCCAGGGAATTTCTTCAATATAGTATTTTTATTTTTTACAAAGATCTCCAAGACCCCATGTATACATGTACAAAACACTGCATTTTTCAAAGATAGATTTCTAATAACATAAGCTAGAAGACAAATTGGAAGGATGTGTATTAAATACCCAAGAGTGGAAGCCTGGGAGAGGAAAGGAGAATGGGACTGTGACTAGGAGATGAAGAAGGAAGTATCAGGGGAAACGAGAGAGGGATTTTGCACTAACTGATCATGACACTGTACCATCAACTCAACTGCATCTGAGATCCAAGAGAACTCCAAAAAGTTCTAGAGTTTTTCTATATCCAGGAGGAGAAGGCAGAGCAACATTTGAAAAGCACCACACTAGTATTAATTATCCCCAGTCTTGCTGAGCAATGCAGAGAGGCTCTATTTGTCTAAAATCCGTAAGATGGTTCAAGCCTGGAACAAAACATATTTCCCAAAATGCAGATTATTGTTCAAGGAACTGTCCTAACTCTCCCTCAATATCTGATTTATAGCTGATATGCTTAGTGCCATATGCTAAGTCAGAGGAGAGGGTCTGGAGGTCTCCAGAATGAGGAGGAGATGATGGTGTAAGTTGCTTCATTCATTCACCCCACAAATGTTAATTAGCACCTATTCAATATGTCAAGCTCTATTCTAGACACTGAGGATTCCTCTATGAAAAGTACTGACAAAAAAGAAAAGAAAAAGAGAGATCAGTGCTGTGAAGAGAATAGAAAAGTGTGATAGAGTTATCCTCTGTGGGGTGTTTAAACTGAGATCAAAATGATAAAAGAAGTCAACCACCCTGGGATCAGAGGGAAAGCATTCCAGCAAATATCACCCCTCTGGCCAAGTAGAAAGGTCATCATAGTTGGAAAGCAGAAAGAAGGCCAGAGTGGCTGCAGTGTATGGGTGGAGTGAGATGAGGTTGGAAAGCTGGGAGGGGTACATCACGTAGGTCCAAGTGAGCTGCAGTAGGAGTGTGGATTTTACTCTGTGATGGGAAGCCACTGGAGGGTTTCAAGCAGGGGAGGAACAGGATCTAACCTGTTTTCAAGGCTTTCTCTCAAGCATGTGGAGAGTGTAGTGCTGGGGGCAAAAGAGAAAACAGAAACATGCAAGAGGCAATTTCTGCTTGTAGATGAGAAGGGACAGCGGCTTGGTCTCCGGTGGTGGCAGTTGAGACAAAAACAAGCATAGACATTGGGGTACATTTCAGAAACAAAGTTGATGAGCCTTGTTGATGGATCAGATGTAGGAGACTGGAGAGGGGATCATCAAAGATAATGCCTAGAATCAGGACTTCAGTGACTAGGTGGATGTCATTCACTGAGGAGGGAAAATGTGTACTTTAATTACTGCAGCTTAAGAATTTTAATCTTTTGTTGCCTATACTTTAAAGTGTGTTGAACAACATACACTTACTTGCCTTAGTTAAAAGAATAGGACCCGGTAAACTCTGCATAAAGAAGTAAATTACCGGGGACTTCCCTGATGGTCCAGCGGTTAAGGATCTGCCTTCCAGTGCAGGGGACACGGGTTCTATCCTTGGCCAGGCAACTAAAGCCCGCACGTGCCACTACTACTGAGCCCACATGCAATGAAAAGATCCCAAATGCCACAACTAAGACCCAATAGCCAAAAATAAAAATAATAAATTAAGTAATTAAGTGAAAAAAAAGAAGTAAATTACTATTGCCTCTGATCATAAATGGATGGAATTCTCATGATGTGAAAATTCTATTGATTCACACTACAATTTGTCCTCATTATAGCACAAACATTAAAATACTTTGTGAGGGTGAAAAAAGGAAGAAAAGGAAAGAGGAAGAGGGGAAGGGGAAACTGAGAGGAAAGCTGGCTGTTTAAGCTCATCCACCTCCTCCTCAAAGCTTGGTGGGAATAACAGTCCACCTTTAATCAGAATTCCCTTCTGTGTGTAGCCTGCCTGTCATGATCCATCATCTTTTTTTTTTTTTTTCATTTATCATTTCTTACTCAATAAATGATTAAGCCTAATGTACTATTAAGAGCATAATTATCAGTAATGATTAACTTCATTAGATTAACCTTAAGTTTAAGAAGTCCTCTCCAAGATCCCCCCAAAAGGAGACAGTGGACTTTAAGCAGTTGTAGGCTTTCTTGAGGCAGTCTGTCACCGTTTGACGGAGTGGTGGCCAGGGGAGCTCTGGGGATATTGATTCAGATTCAGTTCATTTTTATCATGGTCATCATTGTTCTCCAGTCGTTCACCTTGGCCTCATCTGAACTCCTAACCATCGCCATAAGACCTGCACTGAATCATTTACACCTGACTCTGCCTTCACAATAGCCCTGGCACCCAGCACTTTTCACATCATCCTTGTACAGGCTGTCATTATCTCCCATTTTTTCTTTTTTAAAATTTTTTTTTAATTTATTGGCTGTGCCAGGTGTCAGTTGCAACACTCGGGATCCTCGACCTTTGTTGTGGCATGCTGAATCTTTCGTTTCAGCTTGAGAGCTCTTAGTTGTGGCACATGGGATCTAGTTCCCTGAACAGGGGTGGTTGTTGTTCAGTTGCTAAGTCATGTCTGACTCTTAGCAACCCCATGGAGTGAAGGATGCCAGGCTTCCCTGTCCTTCACCATCTCCCAGAGTTTGCTCAAACTCATGTCCATTGAGTCAGTGATGCTATCTAATCATCCCATCTTCTGCCACCCTCATCTCCTTCTGCCTTCTATCTTTCCCAGTATCAGGGTCTTTTCCAATGAGCTCTTTGCATCAAGTGGCCAAGTACTGGAGCTTCAGCTTCAGTATCAGTCCTTCCAATGAATATTCAGGACTGATTTCCTTTAGGATTAATTGGTTTGATCTCCTTGCAGGGGACAGGGGCTGTGCCTACCCTCAAATCTTCTCCAGGCTAAGCTTTGTCTTCTCATGTGTCTGCTCCTCAAGAGCCACTGTTGTCGCTCTCTCTGCTGCCCGCAGCCCCAGTTATGACCCCAGATGGGCTTCAGACCTGAATCGACCAGTCCAGACATGACTGGACTGAATAACCAGCCTGAGCAGGCTACCCTTCTTGACTTCACATCTGTTTTTGACATCATGTGGCTTCAGGTACTCTTTCAAACCTGCCACTCAGCACTGGTCCTTGGCAGTACTGAGGACAAAGCCAGTGCCTCTGATTCCCATCACTGTCAGAGACTCTGCCTCTAAATTATCTGGATCATTTAACAGAAACAGATTTCTTCTCATTGCAATTTAGATTCCTGATAATGTGGAATTATCAATTCCACATTAACATTACAGTGGCTCTATTACTTAGAATTGTTTCCTTCAATCCCTCCAGGATTTGGCACAAATTTGATGTCTTCCCATCCATGAGCCTTTTCTAAAGGGACAACTACTGAAACCACAAGGAAAACATCTGGCCAAATTCATTTCTCCATACCAACTACAGTCAGTCCCCTACATACAAACCTTCAAGTTGGAAACGTTCAAAGATGCAAATGTGCGTACCAGCCCCGGTACACCAGCTGCTTTACTACTGTATTTTTCAAGGTGTGTGTGTGCTTAGTCGCTCAGTCATATCTGACTCTTTGCAACCCTAAGGACTATAGCCTGCCAGGCTCCTCTCTCCAGGGATTTCCCAGGCAAGAATACCAGAGAAGGTTGCCATTTCCTTCTCCAAGGGATCTTCCTGACCCAGGAATTGAACCCATGTCTCCTACATTGGGGCTTCCCTGGTGGCTCAGACAGTAAAGCGTCTGCCTGCAATGCGGGAGACCCGGGTTCGATCCCTGGGTCAGGAAGATCCCCTGGAGAAGGAAATGGCAACCCACTCCAGTACTCATGCCTGGAAAATCCCATGGACTGAGGAGCCTGGTAGGCTACAGTCCATGGGGTCTCAAAGAGTTGGACATGACTGAGCGACTTCTCTTCTCTTCTCCTACATTGGCATGCAGATTTTTTTACCACTGAGCCACCTAGGAAGCTCTTTCAAGGTATTGTACTATAAGATTAGAAGTGTTTTCTTTATTTTTTGCACTTGTTTTTTATGTATGTTATTATTTCTGTGAAAAGTATTATAAACCTATTACAATACAGTACTACCTGGTTGACTGTGTTAGTCGGGTACCTAGGCTCACTTACAAACATGCTCTTATGTATTTAGGGGACTTACTGCATTAATGTCAGGAGCTGGAAGCTCCTACTATCTCTCAAACCAGAGGAAAACATCAGTTCATCTAATGATCATTCCTTCAGTGTTCAGCCTTAGGACTCCCTGAACCAATGCTACTCACAGAGTGCCCTGTGGGCCTGGAGCTTTGGCTTCACCCAGGTGCTCAGGAGAACTATGAAAGTTCAGTCCCCACCCCAGACCCACTGACTCAGAGGAGTAAGGGTGGTTCTTATACACAGTAAAGCTAGAGAAGCCTGCCCTAGACTGTACTGAAAGTCACTACTCCTTCTTAAACTTGTTTTGGCCTCTTTTCTGGGGAGTGGAAGTGCAGTGACTAACTACAAACTTGGGATGCTAAGATGTGGAGGACAAAAAACGGGGCAAAAGAAGCTCCCTGCCCAAAATCTCCTACTTACCTCTAGAGTTGTTTGGGGGGTTTTTTAGTATTATTTTTATTTTAACACTTTCAGAGTTTTAAAGGCCTATTACCATGGCAGTCAGGCTACAAAGTGGGAGACACTGTCACTTCCCCATATGCCAAGATAACAGCACGTGAACTGGAACAAGCTTTGGCCAATCTCACGGGTGAAACCCGAGAACTGGCAGGCTCAATTGAATGAAGACTTCCAGAGGATCCTCACACCACAGGAAAGTTATTGAGACATTTCAGATGGAAATCTACACAAGTCACTCAAAGGCTCTTTGGGAAATTCTTCCACAAACACTTTGTCACCTCAAGGGATGGAGCATAAGAGTTCCCAGAGGGTGATCTCAACCACCAGAGTCAATCAATAGTGCCAACTGGAGGGCTCGTCTTTCCTGCCACGGCATGCAACTGGGAAGAGGACTTACAGGCTCTCAGTGGCCTTTGTAAACTAGCCCCGTCCTTCTTCTCCAGTCCCAGTAGCCCTCCACCCCCACCCCTAATGCCTTCCAAGTCCTCTGCACTCCAGTTAAATCACACAGACCCAGCCTTCTAGACATACTGAGGAGGCTTTCCTGCCTCCTGCTTCTGTTTGCACCATTTCCTTCTGCTTGGAATTCCCTCTCCATCAAGTTTTACCTGCAAAAACACTACCCCATTTTCAAAGAGAAGCCCAGTGCCATCTCTCTGCTGACACCATCCAGAGCCAGGCTCTTCCTCCCCTGACCTTGCCCCCTGTGTTGCCTGTTGCACTTTCCCGGTGCCCATCAGGCCCCATTTTGGTAACTGCTTCTGTATAAGTGCTGTTCCCCAAACATCCTCTAGTTCTTAAAGAGCATTCATGCTTCCACTTAGCACAGGACCTTCCTTGCACATGGCAAGCACTCTGTAAAAGCCTGCTGAGTGAGTGTGTGGGTGGGTGAGCGACAGCAAATCCTTGGAGCCTCCTCTTGGGGAAACAACAGGAACCAAGTGACCGAATGCCCCTGCGCTGCATTGATTCCCACCGGCTGTGTGGTATCGGCACTCTTAATGGGGACATGACAAGGATGGCTCTCTCCTGAGGAAGAGACAATAAACCTGTCCTGCCAGGCCCACAAAGAGCCCATAAAAACAGTGAGGCTCACTAGAGACTATGAACTGCTCTGAGATGTCAATAGGGTGACCTGTGAGCTTAGTGTTAGTAAAAACAAGACCTCAAGGGGGGTCCAACCTTGTGTGTGTCTGCATCACCCTTGTATTTCCAATTCCTCCTTCATCCTTTGGGGAACTGGTCTAATCTAAATTAACATCTTGATTCCCTAGTAAAGAGTCTTTTCACAGGGGAAGTTTGAGAAGGTTTAATCTTTGACACTCACCATCTCTTAGGGATGATATTTCCTGGTTGGGGATAGAAGAGAAGGTGGGGTTCCTACATTCAGGTTATTTCATTTCTTGAGGCTCTGGTAAATATTAGACACAGGCCTTCTCAAGAGTCATCATAATCTCTGTTTACTCTACATCAACTCACATTCCCCATGGACAAAGGTGGCCTTTCACTTATCTTCATGAACTCTCTCTTTGTCCCAGGAACCAAACAAGTGTGAAATCAGGAAACCACTGCCAAAGCTGTCATCTTCCCAGAGGCTGTAGGTGGGTGAGGCCTTCTGTTGGCATTTATAGGTCAAGGAGGCTGGAGACCAGTCCTCTCACAATCTCAGACAAACTCGTCCTTGGGATCATCGACAACTCAGGGCCCCTCACCTGAAAGGCCTGATCAGTATGCATGATCTCTCCCCTAAGCTGGCCCCCCTTAAGTTCCCAAGTATCCCAACCTCCTCCCCACCTCAGACCTTTGACCATTCCATCACTTCTGCTTGGATTGCTCTTTCCCCAATCTTCACATGGCTGCCTCTTTCTCATCATTCAGAGCTCAATCTAAAAACAGCCTTCCCTGATCCTCTTGTGTAGGTTAAGACTCAAAACACTGCCTTCTTACCAGTCACCACTGTTTGTAATTTTAGATACATTTTGTAAGAAGTTGTGTCAAACACACACACAAATATATACCAGGACCTAACACAGATGTGACACATAGAAGCTAATCAACATGCAAATGTAGATGAAATCACAGCAGTGCATATATAAGTAAATGGTTGAATTCATACTTTAACAAGGAGGATTTGGAGATGAGACACAGGGATAAGGAGGATAATAAGGGATAATGATGATGATGATAAGAATGGCCAACCTGGGTAGCACTAACTGTATACTATTCTAAGAGATTTACATGTATTAACTAACTCAATCCTCAAAACAACTCTGTGACGTAGGTACTATGATCTCTATTTTGAAATTGAGAAAACTGAGGCAGGAGAGGGTAAGTAACTCACCCTAGGCCATGGAGATAGGAACGGATAGAGCTGAGATTAAAACCAAGGCAGCCTGGTTCTTAATCCCAACTTCAAATCACCTCCCTAACATAAAGCTTACCCAAAGAGAAACAACCTCAAAATGAGCCATGTCACTGGCAGACAGGGAAAGCCCAGACACATTTCTAAGTTGAGTGATCCAAAGACTTCATCTTGGCTGACAGTTTCAGCACTCTGCTGACTTCCACCAACCAGCGAGATTGATTATAGGTTACTTTTCCCTTTCTCTGTCGGCGGAAGTACTAACGTGTTAGAAAATGCTGGGAAGGCAGCCAGAGGCAGAGGAGAAGCCAGGAACTTAGGTACAAACTAGAGGACAGGAACTTGGCTACCCTCCAGGCAGCTGAGGCCTTGGAACACAAAGAATACCTGGGTTAGTGAGCACCTGCCCAGGAATCAGAGAAACTCCTCAGAGGAGACCAGCAAGGTACATTTTGTAAGAAGTTGTGTCAAGAACACACACAATGGGAAACGGATCCAGAAAAGAGGCAGGGAGAGAGAAGGATGTGGGGGAGAGCGAGAGAGGGGAGGAGGGGGCGAGCAGAGGGGAGGAGGAGGAGGAGAAGGAAGAGAAGCGAGAGGAGGAGGAAGAGAGAGAACAGCTTCTTCAGGAGGTAAGCAGACACTGATAGGGCAGGCCAAAAACCCTTACCAGGAAGGCAACACAGATATGCAGGAACTGACAAATTTTGCAAAATTTTGACTCGAACTGAGAGAAACTACATGTCTGAAATAACAAGGAAGCGTGGTCACACCAGATTTTACCACAGTGTCCAGTATGGGCTGAAACCGGGCACTCTGATTAGGGCCAGGCTTGGTTTTCCAGTTTTACTACTAAAACTGAGCCTAAAAAAAAATATCCTAAAGGAAAAAAATTAGGTATACATAGGAACAGAAATGTGGAGCACTGCTGAAGGCAGGTTTTCACTTGGACCTCCTGAATTCTTAACACTGCCTACACTGTGCAATCACTGCGCCAGAGTAGAATGTAGGTTGAGGGCTCAGGTGACATCAACAAAGGGATCCGGCGTGAGCATCTGAGGACACGGCTCTCTTCTCCCTCTCATTCTTTCAATTAAGTACATGCTGGATGCAAGGCCCTGGACTAGGTATTGGAAGAGTTTTTCTTTTTTAAAGATTAAAAAAAATACAGGCTCAGTTCTGAGATAAATGGAAGCACACACAGCTTCATGCAATCAGCAGGAAGAGAGGGCTGCCTGGAGACTTGGCAGTCACCTCCACCCAGGCTTATGAAGGTCAAGTACCTGTCTGTCTCCCATCTCACATTTTCCCGACCTTGCTCCCTAGGTGAGTGCTCTGCTTCTCCTATGTCCATTCACTTCACTCCTGCTTTTCCTCTCACTCATGAGTTCCCACCTAGGTTTCAGGCCTACCAGTCTCTTCACAGTTGCCACTCCTAAGTGACTGACCTTTGATCTGATCCCTAGGTTTTAGACTTAGAGACAAAATTAGATACATTTCACTCAAGAGAGTTTAAGAAGTATGAGAAGCTGTCCTCTTTTCTCAGAAAATTTCCATCAGGGTCTCTGGTCAAACATAAATGAAAGAATGTCTTGGTTTTCAGATAAACCAGTAAACTGTGCCTATAGATCTCAGAAATTTCCATCTCAAAGAATAAGGAGAAAGAGAACTGAGCAACCAGAAGAACAGGGAGAACCCTAGCTCTATTCTTATCTTGTGGGAACATGGGCAACCCCTGGGGTTAATCGTCATTCTTGCTGGATGGCTGAGGATTCAATCAGATAAGTAATTGAAGAAAGAACAAGAGCTAAACCTGAGAATTTATCATATGCCAGGTTCTATTCTGAGACTGAATGTGCATCTTCACAACAACCTCAAGTAAGTACTATTTCTCTGTTATAAGAAAACAAATGTAAGTCACAGAGATATTCTGTAACTCAAATAGCTAGTGAGGGGCAGAGGCTGAATTTGAACCCAAGCAGCCTGACTCCAGAGCCCAGGCCTGAACAAGAGGTCAACAAACTAGAGCCTACGGGCCAAATCTGGCCCTCTGCCTGTTTTATAAATAAAGTTTTATTGGAACACAGCCATGCTCATCCATCTCATTGTCCATGGCTGCTTTCATGCTACAGCAGCACGGTTAAGTAGTTGTGACAGAGATTGTAGAGCCTCCAGAAATATTTACTCTCTGGGCCTCTGCAAAGAAAGTTTGTCAACCTGTGATCTAAACCACTATGATATACTCCTCTCTGATGATTCTCAAATAGTAAAGGAAGGAAAGAAACTATGGCTATTGAGAGACATACAGCCATCCTATCTCCACTGGAGATGGACTGGCTAGGATGATTGTTCCTTCCTCTGTAGTGTGGAATCTCAGCATTTCAGTACTGGTCAAGGCTTTGAGATCTTGATCTTACTATCTCCCACAGAGAGGAGACTCTCTGAGACTCAGAGAAGCTAATGATTGGCCTGATGTCACAAATCTAGGACAAGGCAAATCCTCCAGCTCCTTGTAAGATCCCCACTCTCTTTGGATACTAACTTCTGAAGTGTTCGAAAATGCCTTGAGGGTTGTTAAAGGGTTGGCTCAGCCCTGTTGTACCTGATGCTCCATGGAGCTGCTTCTGCCTGTGGTTCTGGCTGGTGTAACCAAACTCTCCTCCAAAACAAAAATTCTCTGTGGGGCTGTGTACATAGGGCTCTACCTCTCTGAGTAATTTCTGCTGCCACTAGCCAAGGCACGGGGAATTTCCCCTTCAAAGCTCACCTTCCTGCTTTCACATCACCTACACCCTTGAAAAATCATTACAACACAGCACCCAGGCAGTTGTTCGTCAACACACCTAGCCATGGTGCCATAGAAAAGGGGACTCCTGGCCCACAGTTACATAAGGTTTCATTTTACTCACGACGTTTCGTGTTTCTCAGTGGGCTTGGCTTGCCTCAAATTACTCACACTTCTGAGTCAAAGATCCCTGCCTGGCCATCTTTGTGAGCTAATTCCTCCTATAACGCAGCCCTGGAGTCCTTGCTTCTCCTCCTGATGGTCCCTCACTTCTATCCCCAGGCCAAGCACAAACTCTCTCTCTCTCTCTCTCTCAGTCTCATTAACTTTTTAGGAATGGAATCTTTTTCCAGAGTGCCTGGACCTCCATCTGTTACAGATCACAACTGCACCATTCAAAGTCACCAAAGCCCCCAGGTATACCCAAAAAAACTGGTCTCTCCTCTGTCCAATCTTCCTTCAGACATTATGAGCTCTGATTTCCACTTGCTTTTCTCATGGATGACTATCCAAGCCCTTGGGGCTTCAGGAATATCAGTCCAAGGCCAGTGCAAGTTCTTTCCTCCTGAAAACTCCCTGGGACTATTGTTCTGAAGCTTCTTTGCTTGCTCACCCTTGTTGCTGCTGTTTAGACACTAAGTCGTGTCCAACTTTTTTGCAACACCATGAATTGCAGCCTGCCAGGCTCCTCTGTCCATGGGATTTTCCAGGCAAGAATACTGGAGTGGGCTGTCATTCCCTTCTCCAGGGGATCTTCCCAACCCAAGGATTGAACCCAGGTCTCATGAACTGCAAGTGGATTCTTCACCATCTGAACCACCAAAGAAGCTCAAAACATAGGTTGGTGGGTTGCTCACCCTACTATAGCAGAAAGCAACAGATATAAAGGCAGATGAAGGGGACATGGGGGCCACCGGAAGCTGAGAGAGATGTCACCTCTGAGAGCCTCTGGTCCTGCGATGGCCTCCTTGAGCCAGCACACTCGAGGACTGATATTCTGACAATAAACTTACAGACCGATGACAGGTTTAAACTGACTTTGTATTTTAGTCCAAAGGGAAATTTAGAAGTATAGAAGTATTGCTTTGATGCAGTTTAGACTATTTTTCAAGTCTGAAAAGTACTTTGATTTGCATTTTCTTGCATGCTGTGTTGTCCTTTCAGATGTGTACTGCAATCGTTTTCTTTTTTTTTTACTGCAATAGTTTTTAAATCATTTTAAATTTTAGAATGGAAATCATCATGATTATTTTTCTTCTAAATTAGAGGTTGTTAAATTTCATAAGTTAGCAGAACATTAACCTCAAACAAAATTTTAGTAGAGTCCCCTCTTATAAAATAAATAAAAACCGGGTTGCTGGGAAGGAGAGCAAAAGCAGTCCCTGAAGCATCTCTGCAGCTTCCAAAGCTGTTAGCCGCTCAGTCGTGTCCGACTCTTGGCAGGCAGATTCTTTACCACCTGAGCCACCAGGGAAGCCCAAGGGTTGTCGTGAACATTCTTTTAAGGACTACTATCTTAGAATATAACCACAGTTTGAAAGTGAAAAGTCAAAGTGCTTGTTGCTCAGTCATGTCCGACTCTTTGGGACCCCATGGGCTATAGCCCTCCAGGCTCCTCTGTCCACAGAATTCTCCAGGCAAGAATACTGAAGTGGGTAGCCATTCCCTTCTCCAGGGGATGTTCCTGACCCAAGGATGGAATCTGGGTCTCCTACATTGCAGGTGGATTCTTTACCGTCTGAGCCATCAGGGAAGCCTATAACCACACTTCACAGAATCTAAAACACCAACTATTGTTAAGACATACCACATAGCACAAAGCTTGCCACTTAAAGTATGACATGCCACTGACTGTCAGACAGAGTCAGTCTCCGAGCTGTAAAAACGTGGTCAATGTGTAGCTGGAATCGATGATTTACACTAGGTGTAAATAAATTATGTATAAATCGTGTTCGTTTACACACGCAGCCGATGTGAGAGCTAAATTTAAGTGGTGTGGCAGCAATGGCTTTATATGAAGGCCAGCTTCCAGGTACTCGGCAGCCAACAAGTGCCAACTGAGGGGTGCTGTCCTGAGTCTCCTAACCTTCCTTCCACATGTTAATGTTTGCATTTACTGAGCCCCTGCCAAGCACAGTGCTGAGCGCTGTACATGCATAATCTCATTTAATCCTGACAAAGGTCCCCCACAGTAGGTATTATTCTCCTACTCTATAGAAGGACAAACTGAAGCTCAGGCAAGTTCAGTGACTTGCCCAAAGTCATACACCTAATACATGAAGCAGGTCAGATGGGCTGACTTCAAAGTCCACGCTCATTCTACTCTAGAATTTCCTGGAATCAGAGCATTTTCAGAATTGAGAGGGACTTAGAGGTCACTGCATCCCCATTCAAGAATCCCCTTGAGGTTTCCCTGGTGGCTCAGTGGTAAAGAATCTACCTACCAATGTAGGAGACACAGGTTCAATCCCTGATCATGGAGGATTCCACGTGCATTGGAGCAACTAAGCCCATGTGCCACAACTACTGAGCCCGTGCTCTAGAGCCTGGGAAACACAACTATTGAGCCCACATTCCCTAGAGCCGATGCTCTGCAACAAAAGAAGTGACTGCAACAAGAAGTTTGCGAATGCAACCAGAGAGTAGCCCCTGCTCGCCCCAAATAGAGAAAATCTGTGCACAGCAGCAAAGACCAGCACCACCAAAAATAAATAAATTTTTTAAAAATAGAGCTATCCAGACAGGTTAGATTCTTAATTTGTTGCCCATGGTTAATTTCCACAAAGAACCTTCTCCTAGAGCTCTGGGCTTCTTGCTGTTCTCTACCTTTAGGACTTTGAAGGAAACAAAACATTCCCCTATTTTAACACTGGGAAGTGTAGAGTCTTAACCATTGAACCACCAGGGAAGCCCCTGAGAAGCTTTTTTTTTTTTTAATGCAGATTCTTGGAGCCCTTCTTCAAGGTATTTTATGTAGTGGATCTGGAATGAGGCCCGGGAATCTGCATTTTTTAAAAGTACACCAGGTGACTTGGATACATGGGCAGTTTACAAACCTTTCATATAATCTCATGAAACTTTAGATACCATTGTTGGAAGAAGAATTTCAGCCTCATCAAGGAAGCAGGGACTTCTCCACAAAAGAGGAATGATGTTACATTGGTCAGAATAATCCAACACTGAGACAGGAAAACAAAACCCACAGGAAACCCACATAAACCTCTGAACCTGACCTGTTTGGTCAGGGTGCAGTGGAGCCAATTCCTCTCATCAACCAACTCTCAGCCCAGATCCAAACCCAGGTGTCATCAGGAAGGAAGACATCATCACTGGTTAAGATGTGATGTGTTCCCAGGCCGAACCTAAAATGTCTGTCTCCTAGGGTGGTTCCACCCCATGTCTCTGCCTTCTCATCAGCTTCTCTAAGACTCAGAGAGTGGAAGCTAAGGGCTTATCCCTAATGAATCAGCCCCAGAAAGTTTACACGAAGAGATATGAGTTTCCTGTTAAGGTCGGGGGAAGGAAGAGAAAAGAGGTCTGGATGCAAACCGAGGCTGGATGAACAGGCTTACTCTTAGGGGTGCTGAAGCATTCAATGGGGTGGGGTGTCAGTTTCCAAACAACTAAAATAAACTTCAAAGTCCTACTCAGTTTTCTAATTCAGCAAATCTCAAGTCCACTGAGATCTCATGCCAGCCTCTGGTCTGAAGTATGTAGAGCAGCAGTGTCCGATAGAACTTTCTAAAATGATGGAAATGTTCTAGATCTGCAGCATCCAATATGGTGACCACCATCCACATGTACCTGTTAAGCACTTGAAGCATGCCTAGTGTGACTGAGGAAATAAATTTTTGATCTTATTTTAATTTCAATTTAAAAAACCAATGTGGTTAGTGGCTACCATATTAGACGTTGCATTTCAACCTTGTCTTGAACTTTGTGGTCACAGTTGCCTATTCAACACCAGCCTTTAGAAAAGCATCAAAGGCCAAAGCATGAGAAGATAAAATGTGTCATGAGAGACCACCATGAGGGACCCCCACAGAAGTCAGCAGCTGCCCAGTGTTCTTGGCCACCTTAGAGATAAAGAGAAATGACTTCAGGGATAAAGCTAGCAACTGTGAAGATACTGATTTACTTACTTGCTTGTTTTACATTTTGATGGTGCAGTGTAGTGTATGGGCTCTTAACCCCCCAACCAGAGATCAAACCTGTACCATCTGTGGTAGAAGCATGGAGTCTTGACCACTAGACTGTCAGGCAAGTCCCAAGATGCTAATGATTAACTCCCATCTCCAAATAACTGATCAGAGGGCAGTTGCAGGAAGTGTCACGGTTTCCTCCTACCTTCCCTCTGTGCCGTGTGTTATGACAGTGACAGTCTCTACTTTCTTACATCTCTTCCTCCATAGCTGTCACTCTCTTCTTATTGTATGTACGCTTCATTAACCCCCCTTTCACCAGCCAGTCCTGCTTCTATCTTAGGCCCAAGGAATTGCACAATTTGGTCAATCTGGTCAACAGTAGTTTTGATGAGAACTCTGGATAGAACCAGTCACTGGGCTGACCTTATAACCCAGCAGAGCCCTGAGGAGACAGGATGAAAGGGCCCGCCCACTTTCTCTTCCACCTATGCATATGTCCTGTGATTGGGATTCTTCTGCCCATGTGCAAGTGTCAGGGAAACTACCCTACATACATACAAAATACAAAATCCAAGAGATGAGGAGAACTGTGGTTGGGGACAGTAGGGGCCCCTCCTCCAGCTACTCTTCAAGTGTTTATTGAGAGCCTCCTGGCTTTCAGGCCCTGTGTTAGGCTCCTGATGTAGACAGAGAAATTCTCTCCTCTGTGGAACTTGAAGCAAAAAGAACTACTATTTACTGAGTTTCTACCCCATAAGAGGGTCTCCACTTCTCATAATCCTCCTAGAAGGTAAATATCATCACTCCCATCTTGTTGAAACTGACGTGGAAGCTCAGACTTGCCCAAGATCACCTTGGGCTGGGTGCTCTTTTTGCTCTTCCATACTGTCCTCCCTGTGAAATCTTTCCTCTATTCATCCTTTGAAAAAAATGTCAAGCATTATTTCTTTAAAGCTTGTTCCCTTACCACTGGAGATTAAGGTGAATCGGTGACCTGGTGAGAAGGTGATCCATTTCTCGGGATCAAAGGCAAAAACAAAGAATCACCACCACCCAGAGCCAACAAGAAAATGGGGAATATCATAGTTCAGGGAAATATGTATTTCAGAGAAAACTTACCGGCCACCACACCATATTTCGTCCTGCCAGGAAGAAGCCTCCAACGGTCCCACGGTTAGTGGAAAACATGGCCTGGGGAGGAAGTGTCAAAAACTTAATAGAAAACCAGAACAGAGTAACCTTGCCAGCCAAGAGGACATCCCCCGTCTCCCCATTTACTCGCACTTTCTTCAACCTACTTTACTTTCTGAAACAATTCCACACTCTAGGACATCAGGTCACAGCTCGGTACCAGGAAGAATTTCCTTGCCACCAGGGTCATCCAGAAATGGAAATAGTGCTCCTGGGGGAAGTTTCTGCTGGAAGTTTTGCAGTCAAGTGCTGACAGTTTGGAGGCTTCCCAGGTGGCTCAGTGGTAAAGAGCCACCTGCCAATGCAAGAGATGCAGGTTCGACCCCTGGGTCGGGAAGATCCCCTGGAGTAGGAAATGGCAACCCATTCCAGTATTCTTCCCCAGAAAATCCCATGGACAGAGGAGCCTGGTGGGCTAGAGTCCATAGTGTTGCAAAGAGTCGGACACAACTGAGCAACTGAGCCCACACACATGCTGACAATTTGTCAAGGTGATTTTGTAAAGTGGTTTAAACAAAAGATTTGAAAATAGGATGAAGAGGGTTGAACATCATCAAGTTAGGTCCTCACTTTATCAGAATATATGAGGGACACTGTAACAGCAGTGCAAGTGGTGGTAAGGACCATGAAAAGGGTGTTCCCAGAAAGGACAGAGTCTTAGGGAGGGGGAAGGGTGAGATATCGGAAAGAGCATTGCCTTTGGCATTGAAAGTTCTGGGCTCTGGTCCCAGCCCTGGGGCTGATTCCTGAGTGGCTTCTAGTCACCCTCTCTGATCCTCGTCTGTTAAATAGAAAGGTTGGGCTCCCCCATTATGACTCAGGCATCCAACGATGCTGTTAATGCAAATGCTGCATAAAGCAGGGGTCGGTACATTTTTTTCCATTAAGAAAAAGGACATGTGACGTGAGCTTGTGCTCAGTCATGTCTAACTTTTTGCAATCCCATGGACTGTAGCCCCCCAGGCTCCTCTGTCCATGGGATTTTCCAGGCAAGAATACTGGAGTAAGTTGCCATTTCCCCCTCCAGAGGGATCTTCTCAACCCAGGGATTAAACCCTCATCTCCTACATCAGCAGGCAGATTCTTTACCACTGAGCTACCTTGGAAGCTCTAAGAAAAAGGGCCAGGTAGTAAAGAGGCTTTGTGGGATATATATGATCTCCACTACATATTCTTTTTGTTTGATTTGGTTTTTTACAACCCCTGAAAAGCATTTTTAAAAAAATCTTAACTTGTAAGTCATACAAAAATAGGCTGTGGGCCAGATTTGGTCCATGGGCTGTAGTTTAGCAATGCCAACACAAAGGGTTTCAGGATATCTTAATGAAGTCTTCCAGAAGGAATAGTCAGTCGAGAAGGATACAAAACTCCCCATAGGAGGTGGTGAAAGACACATGGAACTATACCCTAAAAAAATAAGAAATTCAAGAAACTCAAGCCCAGATACCATTGGATGAGGCAGCATTTTCCAATGATTAAAAAGATTTTTTAAAAAAGAAAAAATACTGGAAGAGACAGGGATGGACAAAGGGATTCTGGCCTGGGTGCCTTTTCTAAGTTGGGGAAGCACAGTGGGCCTGGATGACTGTTTCTGCAGCCTAGAGATCACACAGGAGTCAGGATGTCCATCCCTGAGCCAAACCACTCTTGACACTCGGTTGGAAGAAAGAAACCTAAACTAGAAGAAAGCTAGCATGTTAAATGATCAGGGGGTCGGAGGCACTAACTAATAGGGAAAGACTAACTGTAGACAAGCACTAAGAGGCTCATTAGGCAGCATTTAACAAGACAAGTAATACGAATTCACAGATAATTGAGAAGTGTAAACACCATAACCATCGGGACTGGCAGGGCTTTGGCTAGGGGAGTTGAGCTTATCGACAGTTGTCAGGGAAACAGGAGGTACCACTAGCAAACGATGGATTCCCATCTCACTTGCAGCACTTATTAATACAAGCTGGGGTGAGGGATGAAGGCAGGCAGGGTGACAGAGCACACGGTGCCATGGAAAACTGAGAGTCAGTGACCTGAGTTCCATGCATCTCAACCTTAGGCAAACCACAGTCACACAGAGCTTCCATTTCTTATTCTGTAAAATGAGCACTAGCATTCCTGCCCTCCTTGTGGCTTTTTGTGAGATGTCCTGCCCATCTGACCATTTTTTCCCATTGTACTTAAAAGAACAAAAATCATTCAGGGTCTGACTCATACCCTGGAGAGCAAATGATAGTATTAAGTTAGCCAAAAAGTTTGTTTGGGTTTTTCTGTAAGATATTGGAAAAACACAAATGAACTTCTTGATCAACCCAATTATACTTTTAAAAGATTCCTAGAGTCCATAATGAGCTTTCAAATGCATCTCCCAGACCCTCACAGCCATTTATGAGGAGTCATAAGAACAGGTAAGATTATACCCATTACACACCTTAATAAACTGAGACTGGGCAGAGTTACCAACATCACAAGAACACTGGAAGGTGCAGAAGCCAGTGCTAAACCTGAGAACCTTGGCCCCTGGCTGAACTTTCCAGAGTCTAGGAAGCTGAGACTACTGAGCAAGAATCAGTCACATAGACCCCTTGTGACACTTAAGGTCTTCAGTCACATCTGGTTTCTTTTTAAATTACATTTTTCTTTTTAAAAATCAATACTTCCCTTTTTCTGTTAAAAAAAAAAAAAAAAAAACAGCACTCTATGACCATGAAGGGGTTAATGTCCACCCTCCTCTCCTCTAAGTCAAAAGATTTCAATCAACTGCTAGCACCTCAGCTTCCTGGCCTGCCACCCCCCCATGGAAGCCTCTGAGAGTGACTGGAAGATGTTCACACTTAAAACACCTGTCTTCCAGTTGCTGGGTGTGCCAGAGTCTGTCCCAAGTGAAATTTCCAAGTTCAGGACTGCTGAGAACAAGTTTCTCTGGTTTGGTGTGTCCCCAGAGTCCCAAGAGGGAGCCCAGTCACTTCCTTCTCCCCAGCCCAGCCCAGGCCACACGCCGACCTTCCTCCTCCTCCTCCTCTCCCTGGGCCCAGCTTTCCCAGCTCTCTGTCACTTCGGCCCCTGCACGGGCACTGAGCCTCTCCCAGGAGGGGCCGCCCCACGGCATCTGCAGCTGACAGGTGCTGTGTCCTTCCCGACCCACCTGTTTCTCTTCCATCTGACTAAAGGCAGGAGGCAGTCACCTCCCTGAGTCTCACTTCTCAGCCCTGGGACCCTCCCTGCAGCTGCAAGCGGGTCCTCTGCTGCCTCTCAAGCCCCCAGCCTCTCCAACCTCTCACCCTCCTTCTCTGCCCACTGGCCTGGGATGGGGGAACCTCCCTGGACACTGACCAGCACCCCCTCCCTTCTGCTCACCCTTGCTTGCCCCCTCACCTCACCTGGTGCCCCCTGAACTCCTCTCAGACATTTCCAAGTCACTTCCACCTAGCTCCACATACCCTTCAGCCCACCCTCCCCTCCTCAGGCTTCACCAAGACTGTGGCTTCTCTGTGAGCCCCCTTCTCCCTCCCTCCCCTTGGCCCTTGCGCCCTCAAGCCCTGTGTTCCAGGACCCCCCACCTACCCACAGTCCGACAGCCATCACCACCACAAAGTAGATGACGATGACAGAGATGTCAGCCGCATTGCGGATGCGCTCATAGGCCTTGAGGGGCTCGGCAGTGGTCGTGGCCGGGGGGCTCCAGGTGCTACTGTCCATGGTGGCAGCCGCAATGTGTCCCTCCTGCCCGGGCTGTTGGTTCCTTATACAGCCTCCAGGTTAATGATCAGCCTGGGGGAGGGGACCTGTGGAGTCTGGCAGCAGAACTGTTGTGCAGGGGCCCCAGCACTGGTCGGAGAGCAACTCTGAGTGCAGAATGAGGACAAGCTGGCAGAGCTATTGGCAGGAGGTGAGTGGGTAGGTAAAGGCTCTCCAGAGAGCGGGGTGGGGCCGGCCAGGGGGTGGTGCCCACGGAGCACAAAAGCCCGCTGTGCTCCCATCGCTGGGCACCCGGCAGCCTCGCCCGGTCTGCTGTGGGGCCACACCCAGGCCAGGGCTCCAGCGGCTCTCTTGAGGAGCCAGGCTGCCTGGTGCTGGGAACCTAGAAGCTTCAGGTCGCCTGCCACCTGCCCGTGGACCAGTCTTGTGTTCTCCACAGACCTGGCTTCTCCATGTGTAAAAGGCATGCAGGACTGTCCCAGGAATCAGCCAAGTTCTTGGTCTCCATGGAGAACATTCTGGGGAAAATCAGAAGTTGCTGGATGTTGCTGAAGAAAATTCAGCACAGTGGCAGTACCTTAGCCAAAGGGATGACCGCTCACTCATCCACCTTTCTGCCCCTCCCTCTACAACCTGCAGCCCCCTGCACACGGTTATCCCAACTTAAGGAGGGAGACACCGAGCCTGGGAAAGGGGAGCTATTTCCTTGCCCTGTACCTCACCCGGTGATGTCATTTGGGGCCCTTCCAAGCCAGGGAGGGAAGATGCTAGAGAATCCCTCCCAAGGAGCTCACCAAACCTTGGCCCTCTCTGGGGCTCAGCCTGTCCACCTGGAAACACATGTCTAATCTGAAGTCAGGGCTCAGAAGAGAGGGCAGTGAGGAGAGGCGTGGCTGACCTGAGGGCACGCAGCGGGCCAGTGACGGAGGTGACCATGCAGCCCAGGTCAAGGCAGGCCTCGTTCAGAGAAGGGTTGGGATGCTCTCAGGGGCTGGTGCTAGAAACCCCCGAGCAGGCACTCTAGAGAGGGGAGCCTTGCTGGGTGATGAGATGCTTAGAGTAGGGAAGGTCCACCCAAACCCTGCCAGGACACTATGATGCCTCGGGCCCTCCCTGCCCACCAGACATCCAACCACTGCTTAAAATCAAGCAGTCCATTCCTTTGCACCTCACTGCCTCCGAGGGCTACTCCCCTCCTGTCCCTCCAGTGCCTGTTCGTCCCCCCTTCCCCATCTGTTCCCCAGGATGATAAACTCTATGAGGCTATGTCCAAGGCCCATCATAATACCTGTCCACCACGTGTGTACCTATGGTACGTGTGTACCTGATTTTTGTTGTGTTGATTGTGGCAGAAACCAACACAACATTGTAAAGCAATTATCCCCCAATTAAAGAAATAAATAAACAGTGAAAAAAATAATACCTGTCCACAGGAAAAAGAAGTTCCCCATCTGGGGATCTTGGGAGCAGGGGCTCTTCACCATGGATGCCTCCCATGACTTAGAGCTCAGCCATCAGCCACAGCGTGGAGCCGCTCACCTTCAATCCATATCTATCGGCTCCCGCATTGAGCAAAGATTTTTTCACCTGGCTCTGTGCCAAGCAGAGTCCTTGCCCTCAGGGAACTTCCAGTCTAATCTGGAAGTGCCAGTCTAATCTGGAAGTGAACCCCTACACCCGAGGAAAAGTCCAGCATTGAGCCCCCAGCTGCAGGTAGCCAGCCCATGCCCAGTTGTAAAAGTGAAGTCTGTGGAAACGAGAAAACGTAAAATGTGAGTGGGAGGTAGGCTCAGAAATGTTAATGGACCTCAGGGGGGACACAGCTGTTCTTTGACTCTTTCTAGGGCAGCAGAACATAGGTGGCCAGAGGAGGTAAGGCGCGGGTGGCAGCCAGGGAGAGACAGAGAATGCACTCATTCATGTATTCATTCATTCATTCTTGCAACAAAAGAGCAGCTTCTGTGTACCAGGTCATTGATGACACTGGGGTTACAGCTATGAATGAGACTCCCAGGGTTCTTGCTCTTCTCACAGGGTTTCCAGTCCAGTAGCGGAAACAGACTGTCAGCAAAGATGAGACAAATACTTCTAAAATTAGCACAGTGATGTGTGCTTTGCAAGAGAAGTACTAATGCTCCAAATATCTAGCAAGGATTTTGACCCGGGAATGAGTTGAGGTTACGGGAAGGTCTGGTTTGGGCAGGACCCTGAAACGGAAGGAATGAGTCAGGTGAGAGAGGAGTGAGGGATGTGCCAGGAGAGGGTGGCATGGTGACGGAGGGAGAGGATTCATCTACAGTGTGTAAGGAGTCACCAGCTGGGACTGGAGGTAAAAAATAAACTAAAGGCAAGTCATCAGCAAGCAATCCCCACCATGGCTATCCCCAAGCTTACTGAGGTCCTTTTGCAATTTCTCTTCCTCACTGGTCTTGAACAAATTAAGCCCAAGAAAACAGTATGGAGGTTTCTCAAAAAATTAAAACTAGAACTACCATATAAACCAGCAATCCCATTTCTGGGAATATATCCAAAGGAAATAAAAACACTGTGTCAAAGAGATATCTGTACTCCTGTGTTCGTAGCAGCATTATTTGCAACAACCAAGACATGGAAACAGCCTAAGCACCCACTGATGGATGAATGCATGAAGAAGGTGTGATATATATCATACAATGGAATGTTATTCAGCCATACAAAAAGAAGGACATCGGGCCATTTGCGACACCATGAAGGAATCTTAATGGCATTGTGCTAAATGAAATGTCAGGCATGGAAAAGCAATTGCTGCGTGATCTTACCTACACTCTAAAAATAAGGAAACTCATAGAACCAAAAAGTAGCATGGTAGTTGCCAGGGGCCGGGGGTGGAGGAAATGGTGGAGACATTGGTCAAAGGATATAAGTTCTAAGATTAATAAATTCTGGAAACTGAAAGCACAGTGTGGTGATTATAGTTAACAGTACTTTATTGGAAGTTGCTAAGAGATCTTAAGTGTTCTTATCACAAAGAAAGAAGGAAAAAAAGGTAACCACATGAGGTTAGTTAACTTGATGGTGGTAATCATTTCACACTGTATACACATTTTAAATCGTCACATAGTACACCTTTTAAAAAGTCTTGTGGTACAACCTAATTTTTTTTTTAATTTCCCCTGAACAGATACTTTCAGAGGGAGAAAGTATGATGCACCATTTGCCATCACAGCTGGCCAGAGTTGCTGAGTCACTGCTCATTGGTGAGGATCCTATTCACCTCTCTCCTGGCCTCCCTGTTGCCAACAAAACCTAGGGTCTGGTCTTTTAAAAGGACCTTATTACCAGAACCTCAGAGAAAAAAGCAGGCCAACCAACCTGACATGGGGAAGATGAGGCTGATGAAGAAAGACAGATGTGAGAGCACGAAGCAGAACCCACCTGAATCCACACAGGTTCACAACCTCTGGTCAGATTGGGGTCTTAAGTTTGAAAAGTCAGGTGCTCACAGGTTCACAGCTAAACCTGACTGTTGGAGAAAAATTTTCAAATGACTCAGATTGCTAACCTAGATCTACACATGGCCAAGGAGAGACCCAAGATTTGGAGGGTTGTTGTTTTGGTCATTTCATCACTAAGTCATGTCTGACTCTTTTTGTGAACCCATGGACTGTAAACCCACCAGGTTTCTCTGTCCATGGGATTTCCCAGGCAAGAATACTGGAGTGGGTTGCCGTTTCCTTCTCCAGGGGATCTTCCCAACTCAGGGATTGAACCAGAGTCTCTCGAGAACCCTGCAAAAAAGGCGGGTTCTTTACCACTGAGCCACCTGGGAAGCCCTCATTATTAAATGGGAATTGTCCTGTCTCCTCTCCTCTGCCTGCCTCCTCACTGCTCATCTGTGCAGGTCTCACAAGAGTCCAACCTGCTCCTGCCAGCCAGGAAGGCCCTCCCCAGCAGGCCCTTCCATCCCTCACTCAGTGAGGACCCCGTGGTGGGATGGCCGGCTCCTGAGCGCTTGTCACACAGCAAAGTCGACAGCCTCGGTGGGGAGGCCGTGAGTTTGAGAGGGTGTCTGGGGAGGGGCCCCATGTGTCTACCCGGAATCTCAGCTCAGCCATCACCAGCGGCAGACCATGGACAGCTCACAGGCATCTGTGACTCCCATTTGAAGAGAGACAAAGGACAGTCAGACAAGGACTGTCTTATGTACCTATGAGGTGCAAATGAGATGTGAAGAGGCCTGTTGACAATGAAAGGGTGAAAGTGAGGGACTGAGGGGGCTACCGTGATTTTTCTCTCCTTTACCTTTTCCCGGAGGTTATAAGCACAGGTATGAGAATCAGGTTGTTGATTAGTCTAAGTATTAGTTTCCTCGGTCTGGAATTACCACAAACTCAGTGGTAAATTACCACAAAACAGAAATTGGATTTCCCTGGTGGTCCAGTGCTTGAGAGTTCACCTACCAATGCAGGGGACACAGGTTCGCGCACTGGTCTGGGAAGACTCCACATGCCGCAGGGCAACTAAGCCTGTGCGCCGCAACTACAGAGACTGTGCCCTAGAGCCCATGAGCCACAACAAGGGCAGCCCGCGCAAAACAACTAGAGTGGCCCCCCACTCAACGAACGCAGCTAGGGAGAGCCCAGCGTGCAGTAGTCAAGACCCAGCACAGCCAAATAAAATAAAATTAAATTGTTCAAAAAAACATGTGTATTATCTAGGGTGAAACAGATCACCAGCCCAGGTTGGATGCATGAGACAAGTGCTCGGGCCTGGTGCACTGGGAAGACCCAGAGGGATCGGGTGGAGAGGGAGGTGGGAGGGGTGATCAGGATGGGGAATACATGTAAATCCATGGCTGATTCAGGTCAATGTATGACAAAAACCACTACAATATTGTAAACTAATTAGCCTCCAACTAACAAAAATAAATGGGAAAAAAAAAAAGAAAAGGAAATCTATTCTCTCACCATTCTGGAAGGCAGAAATTCAAAATCAGTTTTACTGACCTGAAATCAAGGTGTCAACAGGGCCACACTATTGAGGTTTGAGGGGAGGGTCCTTCCTCGCCTCTTCCAGCTTCCAGTGGCTGCCAGCATTCCTTGCTTGTGGCTATACCACTCTAATCTCTAACCCTGTCTCTTTGGGTGTGTGAGTGGTTAAATACACAGGGCATAAAATTTACCATTTTAACTATTTTAAAGTGTATAGTTAGTGGCATTCAGTATATTCACACTGTTGTACAACCATCACCGCCATCTATCTTCAGAACCCTTTCATTTTCTCAGAATGAAGCACTGTACCCACTAAACAGTAACTCCCCATTCCCTCCTCACTCAGCCCCTGGAAATCACCATTGTACTTTCTGTCTCTATGAACTTGACTACTCTAGGGTCCTCGTGTAAGTGGGATCATACTGTCTGCCTCCAACTTCATATTGCCTTCTCCTCTGTGTTTGTCTGCCAGACATCCCTCTCTCTCCCTCTCCTTCACAAAAACATTTGTGATGGCATTTAGGGTCCACCAGAATTATCTAAGATGATGTATCTTTATCTCAAGCTCCTTAACTTAATCACAACTGCTAAGACCCTTCTTTCAAATAAGGTAGCATTGACAGGTTCCAAGGTTAAGACCTGTATATATATAACTCCAGGTGGCCATTATTTGAACCACTGCAATCAGCGATGGTGAAGAAGTCTGAATGTGGAAAGCGTTGATGGACCGAGACTGAATCCCCCTAAAACTGATGTTTCTTGCTGAATTTATGATTCACTTTTCTATCTAAAATGTTATTCTATTTCTTGTCCAATCCCTGCTCCCCTAAGGGTTGAGGAATATCAAAGAAAAGCTAGCTTAAAACTCAGTATTAGAAAAACTAAGATCATGGCATCCGGTCCTATCACTTCATGGCAAATACTAATAGAAAGGGTAAAAAATGGAAGCAATGACAGATTTTATTTTCTTGGGCTCCAAAATCACCATGACAGCGACTGCAGCCATGAAATTAAAGGATTTTTGCTCATTGGAAAGAAATCTTTGACAAACCTAGACAGCATATTAAAAATCAGAGACATCACTTTGCTGACAAAGGTACATATAATCAAAGCTATGTTTTTCCAGTAGTCACGTATGGATGTGAGAGCTGGATCATAAAGAAGGCTGAGTGTTGAAGAATTGATGCTTTCAAATTGTGGTGCTAGTGAAGACTCTGGAGAGTCCCTTGGATAGCAAGAAGATCAAACCAGTCAATCCTAAAGGAAATCAACCCTGAATATTCACTAGAAGGACTAATGCTGAAGCTGAAGCTCCAATACTTTGGCTACCTAATGTGGAGAGCCAACTCATTGGAAAAAACCCTGATGCTGGGCAAGACTGAGGTCAAAAGGAGAAGGGGGCAACAGAGGATGAGATGGTCAGATAGCATCACTGACCCAATGGCCATGAATCTAAGCAACCTTCGGGAGATAGTGAGGGGCAGGGGAGCCTAACGTGCTGCAGTTCATGGGGTCACAAAGAGTTATATAAAAAACTTAGTGACTGAACAACAACAACAAAGAAAAGAGGGGACTGAAACCAAGCAGGTTTGATCCCTGAGTTGGGAAGATCCCTTGGAGAAGGGAATGACAACCCTCTCCAGTATTCTCGCCTGAAAAATTCCATGGCCGGAGGAGTTACAGTCTACGGGGTCGCAAAAAGTCAGACACGACTGAGTAACTAGCACTTTCATTTTCACTTCAAGTTCCAAAGAGCAGACATAAGCATTTAACAAATAGAACAATGGTCGAAGGACTCCTAGGTCCTCCTGAAGAGAGACAGATAACAATCTGATTCATACCTTTGAGTTGTTCTGCAGAAACTAAGACACTGCCCCCCAATGGTGATTACATGCTGACCACAAGCACGTAGACCCCAGACTGGCTGGAACCAGAAGGTTGACAATGAAGATTCCTGAAACATCACCCTGTTACCTCACCACCAACCAATCAGACTAATGTCCATGAGTTGATCCCTCCTGGGAGCACCCTACAAACCTCCCCTCAATGTTGCCTTAAAAAAACCCTTGCCTAGCTTTGCGCAGTGGTAGTATCGTAGCCAATGAGGTTTATCCAAGGCGCGATTATTGCTAATTGAAAAAAACCCTTGCCTGAAAGGCACTGAGCCACCCAGGTCTCTCATCAATAACCTGCATTCTCCTTACCTGGTGCCCTGCAAATTGATGCTGCACTTGGCTTCACCACAACCTGATGAGTAGATTGCCTTTGCTAAGCTGAGCAAGCAGACCCAAGTTCAGTTTGGTAACAGGAAGAAGCAGGCTTGAAGCTGCTTCGGGAAGGGCAGGGAGGGGAGGAGGGAGCTGCTGGAGGGATAAGTCCAGACACAGGGGTAAATGTCAAAAAGCTGCCAGGAGAAGAGGTGAAGATGAATAGAAGAGTTGGGAGAGGGAACCAGTGAGTTGGCCTCAGCTGTCCACCCCTCTCTCCTGAACTACTGTCTGGGCCCAGGGAGAGCAGAATGGAAAGCTGAAAGGGACAAAGTGCTCCTGACTCTCACTCTAAAGCTAAAGTCAGCGGGTGTTGACCTCTTGTGGTCTCCATCCCAGCATCAGAGCCCTGGCTAGGCCTCTGTCATGCGGGGTGACCTTGGGCAAGCATCCTACGTCATCTGAGAATCACCTTTACAGTGGGAGTGGCTGTTGCATGCACTCAATGCCACTGAATTTTTCACTGCAAAATGGTTAATTTTATATTATGTAAATTTCACTCCAATCTTTTAAAAACCCATACACAAGGTTACAGGTCTGGAGATCATAAAAATCTAATTCCCCAGGAAGATTATTTCTCCCCAACCTATTGGCTGATCCTAAAAGTTTCAAGAGTTTCATTCATTTGTCCAACAAGTCATTTGAGCAAAATGAAAAGGTGAATTTATTTCTCCATCAAAAGAATTCTCTTTGCTGTCTAATGGCTGGTCCTGATCATCCTACACTGAGAAGTTCCATTCATGGATTCATTCATTCAGACTATCCATTGTATGGCAGGTACTAGGGGTTACAGACTTGAATAGGATAAAATCTTTGCAGTGAACACAAGAGTGTAGATATCTCTTTGAGGTATGTATTTCATGTCCTTAAAACGAATACCCAGAAGTGGGATTGCTGAATCACATAGTATTCTATTTTTAATTTTTTAAATATCTTCCATACTGTTTTTCCATGATGGTCACACCAATTTACATTCCTACCAACTCCACATCCTTGCCAATTGTTATCTCTTGTCTTTTTGATGATAGTCAGTCATTCTAAGATGTATGAGATGTGGTTTTCATTTGCATTTTCCTGATGATTAGTGATCTTGAACACCTTTTCATGTACTGAATGACTCCTCAAATATTGTTTGTTTTTCTTCCATTTTGGGGGTATTAAATGCTAACTGTGTGAAATGATGAATATGTTAATAAATTTGATCGTGGTAATCATATATAATGTATCCATATATCAAATCATCATATTATACACCTTAAACATATACAGCTTTGTCAGTTACATCTCAACAAAGTGAGTGGGGAAGAAAATACTAGCCAAAAAAGAAAAAAAGACACAAATTCTGCCTTGGGGCCCTCCCAGTCCATCAAGGAAAGTTTACATCCGACATGCATGTGCTGTTCCCTATGCAAGGAGGTCTTTTTCCCTGCTCTTCACCTGGCTAACTCTTAATTCTTTATCTCAGCTTAAATTTCTTCCAAGAATTTTCTTGACCTGCACCCTACCCCTAACCTAAAAGCTCTTTGAGAACCCTGTTCTCAGTTCCTATTCTTGCCCGCCCTGTCCTTGTCTCAATTTTCTTTTTTTTTTTTTTTTTTTTTTTTTTTTTTTTTTTTTGGCAAAGTAATGTCTCTGCTTTTTATTTTTTTTTTTTTTTTTTAATATTATTTTATTAGTTGGAGGCCAATCACTTTACAACATTTCAGTGGGTTTTGTCATACATTGACATGAATCAGCCATATAGTTACATGTATTCCCCATCCCGATCCCCCCTCCCACCTCCCTCCCCACCCGACTCCTCAGGGTCCTCCCAGTGCACCAGGCCCGAGCACCTGACTCATGTATCCCACCTGGGCTGGTGGTCCGTTTCACCATAGATAATATACATGCTGTTCTTTCAAAACATCCCACCCTCACGTTCTCCCCCAGAGTTCAAAAGTCTGTTCTGTATTTCTGTGTCTCTTTTTCTGTTTTGCATATAGGGTTATCGCCACCATCTATCTAAATTCCGTATATATGTGTTAGTATACTGTAATGTTCTTTATCTTTCTGACTTACTTCACTCTGTATAATGGGCTCCAGTTTCATCCATCTCATTAGAACTGATTCAAATGAATTCTTTTTAACGGCTGAGTAATATTCCATGGTGTATATGTACCACAGCTTCCTTATCCATTCATCTGCTGATGGGCATCTAGGTTGCTTCCATGTCCTGGCTATTATAAACAGTGCTGCGATGAACATTGGGGTGCACGTGTCTCTTTCAGATCTGGATTCCTCAGTGTGTATGCCCAGAAGTGGTATTGCTGGGTCATATGGCAGTTCTATTTCCAGTTTTTTAAGAAATCTCCACACTGTTTTCCATAGTGGCTGTACTAGTTTGCATTCCCACCAACAGTGTAAGAGGGTTCCCTTTTCTCCACACCCTCTCCAGCATTTATTGCTTGTAGACTTTTGGATAGCAGCCATCCTGACTGGCGTGTAATGGTACCTCATTGTGGTTTTGATTTGCATTTCTCTGATGATGAGTGATGTTGAGCATCTTTTCATGTGTTTGTTAGCCATCTGTATGTCTTCTTTGGAGAAATGTCTGTTTAGTTCTTTGGCCCATTTTTTGATTGGGTCGTTTATTTTTCTGGAATTGAGCTTCAGGAGTTGCTTGTATATTTTTGAGATTAATCCTTTGTCTGTTTCCTCATTTGTTATTATTTTCTCCCAATCTGAGGGCTGTCTTTTCACCTTACTTATCTTGTCTCAATTTTCAATTGACTTTTAGTTGTGTAACTATATATCTAGGGTTCCCTCTAGACTATGAGTTTCATGTGGGTAGCCCCAGTATTTCTTGGCCATTCCTGTGCCTAGGACTGGGGCTGAGATACAGTAAATGCTCAATAAATATTAGCTGGACAAAATGAATGAATTAAAATAATGAACACAAAAAATTATAACATGACAGATGATGAGGCAAGGTGAGGTAGATCAGGCTTAATTTTGTCCCACTAAAGGATGCAGAGGGGACAAAAGAAATCATCAATAAGAGGGGATATTTACACTGAGTGTTCAGGGAAGGTACATATTTGCTTACATGTACAATTTAAAAATATCTTGGAAACACAAGAAACTGGCAAAATTGATTGCCTTCAGGGAGAATATCTGGATGACTGGGAGACTTTATATATGTTCACATTGGAAACATGAGAATGTCTAATTAATTAGTTCAATAGATAGTAAGAATGAGAGAGGGTACGAGGGAAAGAGGAAGAACCCTACACTAGGATTGCTGAACATTCAAGTATTTGGGGGCCTCAGAGATCTTCCAACCTGGCTTCATATTATGTTCACTGACTCAAGAAATATATTTTGAGGGACTTCCCTGGGGGTCCAGTGTCTAAGACTCCACACTCCCAGTGCAGGGGGCCCGGGTTCAATCCTTGGTCAGGAAACTATTAATAGATCCCACATGCCACAACTAAGACCCAGCACAGCCAAACAAATAAATATTTTTTAAAAATAAAGAAAGAAAAGAAATATATGTGGAGGGTCTTATATACCCCTGGCACTGCTCTGGGTGCTGCAGATAGCAAGATGCAAAGATGTAGGAGTACAGAACCTAATAGGGAAAAGACCTTCTAGTGAGAAACTGAGGCCCAGAGAAAGCAGGACCTCGTCAAGGTCGCCCAAATTGTTGGTGGAAGAGCTGGGGCTGAAACCCAGGTCTGCAGGTTCCTGCTTGGTTTTATTATCTACCCTGGGATTAAAGTACAGTGAAGCAAATGGACTTAATTACCCAGGCAATGCTTACAAGTATAAAAATAAGCGAACCACAAAACTGGCTTCCCAGAGTTTTCGTCTCCTACGCATGCTTTCTAGTGGTCGTAGTCACCGCGAACCCATAAAAGATCTCCCAATATGATCTTCAGCCTTCATTCACACTAACAGTATTTGTTGTTGTTTAGTCACTCAGTCGTGTCTGACTCTTCTGTGGCCCCATGGACTGTAGCCTGCCAAACTCCTCTGTCCATGAGATTTCCCAGGCAAGAATACTGGAATGGGTTGCCATTTCCTAGGAGTCATTATAAATAAATACTAATACACACACACACACACACACACACACACACACACACACACACACACACCTTTCCAAATGATGATTCATTTGTCCTTGTTGAGACACCAAAAAGGCTAAGACAAAGTAATAAAGCATAGACTCAGCTAAAGAAAGATGTTCTGTCTGAGCAAGAGGAAAGACCTAACCCACAGTCAAGTAGACCTGATCCCTGGCATTTTTTAAGGGTCTTCACCAAACTCTTCAATAGGTTTTTTCCAAGTTTGGAAAATCCTACCAGGAGGCAAGAAAAGAAGAGCATCACTCTCATTACATTGAATAACAAAGATGTAATCATCAGTGGGCTGGGGTTTAGCCTAATGTCTTAGGCTAACTTATTAAAGTATTATATATACATAAACATACAGCTGATTGACTTTGTTGTACAGCAGAAACTACACAACATTGTAAAACAACTATACTCCAATTAAAAAAGTATTATAGAACAGGTATAAAAATGAAATCATATATACACAAACACATATAAACATCCCCATAAACATAAACCCACATAGACATACACAAAAATATCAACTCCAAAGCGCAGAGTAAAATTCTTAGTTGATGAACCATCAATTCTAAATTGGCTACAGTTAAAGAAAGAACTTCTTAAGTTTTTTAAGTTCAGGCTTCCCTGGTGGCTCAGTCGGTAAAGAATCTGCCTCCAATGCAGGAGACCTGGGTTCAATCCCCAGGTCTGGAAGATCCCCTGGAGAAGGGAATGGCAACCCACTCCAGTATCCTTGCCTGGAGAATTCTGTGGACAGAGGAACCTGGTAGACTACAGTCCATGGGGTTGCAAAGAGTTGGACACAACTGAGCAACTTTCACTCACTCAAAGAAAGAACTATTGGGATGTTACAAAATGCAAAACCCTGAAATCTCTGTCTTCCAAGTGATTCTATGATTGAAGGAGGACCTCCTGGTTGACCTTCCAGCTTTAATTTGGCTCTGACAGGTAGGTCGAATAAGGAATTGATCTTTGCTGAGACTGTAACTGCTGTTGGATGAAAGGAGAAGGTCCAGGGTTGTGTTTGAAAAAAGTGGAGAAAGAAACTGAGATCTTTTTATTACAGATTTAGGACATGGATCCAACCATAAGGCCTTATTTTTAAGGGAGGGCCACCACAAAGCCCATTTGCTCTGCTAGCCAGCCAGCAATCATCACAAATCTTTGTTTAATCTCTTGTTTTCATTCATCCTGAGTCAATACCCACTTGTTTCCCACTTCCACTCCTTGTGAGAGCTTCACCTGATATTCTCCAAAGTCAAGTCAAATTCATTGTTTCATGTGAAAGAACTATGAGTTTTTGGGGCAAAGGCCTCTTCAAATCACCACTGTCATTAACATTGTGATTACACCCACATAGCCTTGATATGGGAGGGCTGCTTGTGCCTTCTTGGGCACCAGAAGTTGCTGGTGAGTGGCCTTGAGGGCCAGTTCTTTTAATACCTGAATCAAACATGTGTCAGATTTTCAATTTCCACAATCTGTAAGATAAAAGACTCTTCAGGTTAAAAGAAGTTTAAGAGCATTTAATCCACCCTGTCACTTCTGAGGTGGCATAGTGGTAAAGAATCCACCTGCCAATGGAGGAGAGACAGGAGATACAGGTTCAATCCCTGAATTGGGAAGATCCCCTGGAGTAGGAAATGGCAACCCACTCCAGTATTCTTGCCTAGAAAACCTCATGGACAGACGAACCTAGTGGGCTACAGTCCATGGGATCACAAAGAGTTGTACACTGCTGGGTGACTGAATATGCACACATGCCCATTTTATACTGGAAATTGAGATTCAAAGAGGAAGGGTGATTTGTCCAAGGTCATTGCCTGATCTCTGAGCTCCCAATCCAATGCTCTGCCTTTTCCCCAAAAACATTGTTCAAATAAACTCTTACAATTTCTTATGAAGTTAAACCTACATGTAGCCTATGACACTGCAATTCCACTTGTAAGTATTTACTCAAGAGAAATGAAAACATGTGGTATGGTCTAAATGTGCCCCCCTAAAATTCACATGTTGAGTTCTAACCCCAAAAGATAATGGTATTAGGAGGCAGGGTCTTTGGGAGATGATTAGGTCATGAAGGTGAAGCACTCATGAATGGGATTAGTGCCCTTATGAAAGAGGTCTCAGAGAGATGCTTAGCTCCTTCCACCAGGTGAGGACACAGTGAGAAGGCCCCAGCTCTGAACCAAGAAGAGGGCCCTTACCAAAACTCAACCATGCTGGCACCTTGATCTTGGACTTGCCAGATTCTGGAACTGAGAAATAAATTTCTATTGTTTATAAGCTACCTAGTCTGTAGTATTTTGTTATAGCTCTCCAGAACAGACTAAGACAACATAATTCACAAAAGGACTTCAACACAAGTGTTTACAATAGTTTTATCTATAGCAAGAAATTAGATGCAACCCAAATGTCCACTAACAGGTAAATCAATAAACTGATTTTGGTATATTCATTAAGTATAATACTACTCATCAATAAAAAAGGAACAAACTACACAATACAACATGGATGAATCTCACAGACACTGAACTAGGAAAAGAGGGCAAACATAAAGACTACAGACTGTATTATTTCATTTGTCATAGTTCTTGAAGAGGCAAAATTAACTATAAGTCTATGGTGACAGAAAACAGAATACAGTTTTCTGGAACAGGAGAGGAGTAATTAACTGCAGAAGGGTATGAGAAAATTTTCTGGGGCATTGGCAATGGTATATTTCTTCACTGAGATGGTGTTACATTTGTCAAAACTGATCAAACTAATAAACCTACTGAAAGAGACAAAAAAAAACTGTACTCTGAAAACTGTAAGACATCAAAGACACAAACAGATAAGAAGATATACCATGCTCATGGATTGGAAGAATCAATATGTCAAAAATGTTTATACTACCTGAGGCAATCTACAGACTCAATGCAATTCCTATCCAATTACCAATGGCATTTTTTCACAGAACTAGAACAAAATATCTTAAAATTTATATGGAGACACAAAAGACCCCAAGTAGCCAAGGCAATCTTGAGAAAGAAAAATGGAGCTGGAGGAAGTAGGCTCCCTGGCTTCAAATTATACTACAGAGCTATCATCATCAAAACAGTGTGGTAATGGCACAAAAATAGAAATATAGATCAATATTTAGACCCTAAATAGAAATATAGATCAATCAAAATATAGAACAGGATGGAAAGTCCAGAAATAAATCTATGCACCTATGGTCAATTAATCTATGACAAAGAAGGCAAGATTACAGTACAGCAGAAAAGTACTCTCTTCAACAAATGGCGCTGTGAAAACTGGACAGCTGCCAAAAAAAAAAAAAAAAATGACATCAGATCATTCTTTAACACCACACATAAAAATAAGCTCAAAATGGATTAAAGACTAATGTAAGGCTGGAAATCATAGAATTCCTAGAGGAACACTCTGACATAAATCATAGCAATATTTTTTTTTCAGATCTGTCTCCTAAGCAAAGAAAATAAAACTGAGAAAAAAAGAGAAAATAAACAAATAGGACCTAACTAAACTTAAAAGCTTTTGCACTGCAAAGGAAACCTACTGAAAGGGAGAAAATAGTTGCAAATGATATGACTAATAAAGGGTTAATACCCAAAATATGTAAACAGCTCATACAACTCAACATCAATAAAAACAAGCTTCCCAATTTAAAAATGGCCAGAAGACCTGAATAAACATTTTCTTCAGTCCACGGGCTCCCTTCATCCCCTCTGGCATCTTGCTACTGACCCCCCTCTTCTCATATTTCCAACTGAGCCAGACTTAGGTTCTAACTGGGTCCCAAAGTCTTGATGGCCTGTGGGTGGAGGGACAGACAGGAGATTCCCGGGAGCTCTGCTCAGCTCAGGACCCTTAACTCCTTCTCTGTGACCTTTAGCAGGGCCCGTATCTTGAGCCTTATCACATAATGAGTTTGGTACATTCATAGGACAATAAATCAGAAGGTACTCTTCTCTCAGAAGGTATATAATTTAGGTGGTAACCTCAGTCATGCCAACATGCTGCTGCTTAGTCGCTTCAGGCATATTTAACTCTGCGTGACCTTATGGACTGCAGTCTGCCACACTCCTCTATCCACGGGATTCTCTAGGCAAGAGTACTAGAGTGGGTTGCCATGCTTTCCTTCAGGGGATCTTCCCGACCTAGGGATCAAACCCAGGTCTCCTGCGTTGCAGGCAGATTCTTTATCACTGAGCCACCGGGGAAGCCTCATGCTAACATACCCCCACTGAAAAATGTTTGAGGGAGAAGTTTCTAATTCTGTTATCACAGCTCCCTGATTACACATGTGTCACAAAGGCATCCACGGCTACCACACTAGGAGCCCAGAGCCAGTCTTGCCAAAGCTGGCTCACCACCCAGAGGAAGACAACTGGTCTACATTTCCAAATCTGCTCACCTAGATGGGAACTTTCTCAGTTTCATTCAAAGATCTGGAAATTCCATGGCTTGACTGTGAATCCTGGAAAGTTCACTAGAGATGGCATGACTCATCCTCTATCTTTCACAAATGGGACACTGAGGCTTACCTTAGTGAGGCCATGTGGCTCAGCCAGAATTCAGGCATGCTGCCACCTTAATGGTTGCCCCATTTCACCCCTCAGGTTTCTGGGCCCATGGAGTCAGCCTTTTAATGCTTCTTCCAGTGCTTTCCTCACCCCTCCCCCCAGCAGCCTCCCAGACCATCATCTCTCTCCAAATTGTTGCTGCAGACTCTTGTCGTTTCCCTCCTCCAAGTCTCTGCTTCTACCAGTCCATCCTGGGTGATGTGCCGAATCACTCTCTGACCTGAAAATTGTCAAGGGCTCCCCCTTCCTGCCGAAGAAAACCCAAAAGCCTTGACCTGGTCTTTAAGGCCCATCACCATCTGACACCAACTTGCTAATAGTTTCCCATTCCCCTTGACCTCCCCTCCCCACAGACCCTAGGCCTAGGCTAAATCAGCTGGTTGCTGTTCCTAGTATCTCCCTTCTGCTTCTGCATTTGGTCATGCTACTTCTTCTACTGAGTTTGCAAGCCTGGACTACCCACTGCTCACCTGTCACCTCCACCTGTCTAAACCACCTTCCTATAAGGCTTGACTCAAATGCCCTCTCATCCCAAGAAGTTTCCCCATACTCCACTCCCAATGGAAATTATTGCTCCTACCTCAAGATCCTTGGGCTCAAGACCTTGGGCTTCCCAGGTGGCACTAAAAACAAAAACAAAAACAAAAACAAAACACCTGCCTGTGAATGCAGGAGACGTAAAGAGACACAGGTTCGATCCCAGTGTCAGGAAGATCCCCTGGAGGAGGACTTGGTAACCCACTCCAGTATTCCTGCCTAGAGAATCCCTTGGACAGAGGAGCCTGGCAGGCTATGGCAGGCTACAGTCCATAGTGTCAAACAGAATCTGACAGGACTGAAGTGACTTAGCACCACACACAAGACCCTATGATGGATAAATCTTAAGCCTTAGGTATTTATGTACCTGTTTTCTCTCCTAATAGGATACAAACTTTCTCAAAAACAGAGTACATATTGATTTGTCTGGATGTTTCCCACAGGCCCAGCATGGTACCTTTTATTCATTGATTAATTCTTTCATTAATAATTTACTGAATGGAATTTTGGAGTCCAAGAGACCTGAGCATGAGTCCATAGCTCTATTTATCTACTACTAGATAGAGCATGCTAGTATTATGATCTTGAGTAAAGCACTTAACCATTCTGAGTCTCAGGTTTTCTCCTCTGTGAAATGAGGATAAGACCTAAGTCACAGTGTTACTGTAATGATTAATGAGGTGACATATAGGATATGCTTAGCACAATGCCTTACACATATTAATAGTAATTATTCAATTAATAAGGCAATACCAATAATAAAAATAAACATAGCTCCTGCTATATGCCTGGAATTTTGGAGAATGCTGGGGATACAGAGGTAAATAAAACAGAGTCCACGCCTTTGAAGACTCAGAGACCAGTGAGGAAGCAGCCAACAAGGGAACATCTAGGCTGCACATCGTACAGGGTGAGAAGAGCTCTGACAAAGACACCCACGGGGTGCTCTAGAGCTTCCAGAAGGGGCCCTGAATCGGGGCTGTGCCCCAGGAGGAAGGGGCTCAGGGACGCTCCCGGAAGAGTGATGTGAGTAGTTCTGGAAAAACTAGTGATAATGATCCAGGGGAAAGAGGCAAAATAGGCAAGAGGGGCACGAGGAGCACCGCACACATCAGAGCATCACTGTACCCTGCACGCAGCCGGCGCTCAGTAAGAGGCAGCCTGGGGCGCAGGGCAGAGCCACAGGCTCGTCTGCCACAGTCACGGCGGGTGACCCTGGATAAGTCTTGTCCCTGTCCTGAGCTCACCGTCCTCAGGTGACCCACTCCCTGATGCTGAGGTCTGGGAAGGAAGCCGAGCCTCTGGTGCTCCCTCACTCCTCTGGCTGAGTCAGGTAAGGGCATGTTTTCACCTGCTCCATTCAGGAGTCTGGCCAAAGAGGTTGGCACCACCCTCTTTAGGTCACACCTGTGTCTGAAGTAAGAAACACTAATCACCTTACGAGCATTGTCACACCCTCTTCCTGGGAAATTTTCCTTTCCACAGCTGGGGTGGGGAACCCAGAGACTCCAGAGAGCTACCTGGTCTCAGGTTCTAGCCACCGGACACCTATTGTGGACTAGGAGCAATCACAGAATTCAAGGCAAAAATAAGCATCCTCAGTGACTGTAATTTTTGTTTATCTGATAAGAAACAAATAAGCTACACTGTAAACATTTTAAAACAATCTTTTTGAGTGGAAAATTACTGATTTATATAAAACTGGTCAATTTTGTCAATGCAATATTTTCTTTTGATTTTATTAAGATACAACTGGTATGCGTGCGTATGTGCTCAGTCACTGAGTCGTGTCCTACTCTTTTGCAACCCCATGGACTGTAGCCTGCCAGGATCCTCTGTCCATGGAATTTCCCAGGCAAGAATACTGAATTGGGTTGTCATTTTCTTCTCCAGGGGATCTTACCAACCCAGGGATCAAGCCCACGTCTCCTGCATTGGCAAGCAGATTCTTTACCACTGAGCCACCTGGGAAGCCCAGTTTAACCTTACGTAAGGGGAAACAAAACAAGCAAAAGATAAAGAGTAAGTAATGTATTTGCATATTCAACAAAATAGTGAGAAGGACAACGGAGAGCTGATTTATGCATGACTGGATCCAGAAACCCAAATGATGTCAAGATTTCCTTGTTCTAACTTTGTGCTTCATCTCTGCTGCTTCTATGTTGACTGTCAGACTGTAGCTGAGCATTCCCATCTGGCGCAGAAACTGTTCGCTATTGAAAAGTATTTTTAAGTCATCCAGGATCCAAAAAAAGCACTACTAACAATTTTCCTTTCCAGGTTTTATGTATGTTATTGTACACACATCTGACACACCCTAATATGTGTGCTCACATACATACAAACATGCATACATAATTATTTGTTGTTGTTTAGTTGCAAAAGTTGTGTCTGACTTTTCTGCGATCCCATGGACTGTAGCCACCCAGGGTCCTCTGCCCATGGGATTTCCCAAGCAAGAATGTGGGAGTGGGTTGCCATTTCCTTCTCCAGAGGATCTTCCCAACCCGGGGATCAAACTCGTGTCTCCTGCTTGGCAGGCAGATTCTTTACCACTGAGCCATCCGGGAAGATGACATAATTTTCCAGGGAGCATTTATCCTGTGCATATGGCTTTGTAGCCTACTTTTGCTACTTAGTACTCTTATGAAGATTTTGCTTGTTATTAAACCTTTTTGAAAATGGGGGGAAAGCACACAACTATTCTCACAGTTTTGGCTCCAAGATCAGAAGTCTAAAATAAGTTTCCCTGGGCTGAAATTAAACAGGGCTGCACTGCCTCCAGAAGCGCTAGAAGAGAATCTGTTTGCTTGCCTTTCCCCCTTCCAGAATTACATGCCCATGGCCCCTTTGTCCACCTTCAAAGTCTTCTGTGTCAAGTCTTCCTCTGTCTCTCTCTTCCAAGAACCTTTGTGATGACACTGGGCCACAGAGATAAACCACGATAATCTCCCCATCTTAAAATTCTTACATGCACATCTGCAAAATCCCATAAAAGGTAACATTGGCAGGCTCTAGGGATTCAGATATACATGCTTTGAGGGACCATTACTCAGCCTCCCACCACAGGGAAGCCCCCACCAGCTGACGGAAGGAGACATGTCTCACACACACCCAATGAGGAGGAGGCAGCCAAGCCAGCTGCTAAACTGTAGTCACATCCCACACTCTGCTGGAAAGTCACGAGTTGAAACTCTTGGCCACCATCCAATCTTGTGGGTTTGTGATTTAAATACATGCTCCCATGGACCCTTACCTCCACCACCATATATTTAAAGCACAAACTTGGGGAGCAGAGTCTCAGAACCTGGAAAACTTTGCTGCCCACTCACTCCTGCAAAGGGCCCACTCCTCCTAGGGTTTCCCACAACACTAACTGGAAACCACTCGTGAAGCCCACCACCCTTGATTTTATTCTTTTTTTTTTTTTTTTTTTTTTTTTTTTTGACTGCTACAAGTCTTAGTTGTGGCATTTAGGATCTTTCGTTGTGAAGGCATTCGGACTCTAGTTGTGAGTTATCATGTGGGATCTTAGTTCCCTGACCAGGAGTCGAGCTTGTGTCCCCTGCATTGCGAGGCAAATTATTAACCACTGGACCAACAGGGAAGTCCCACCTGCCCTTGATTTTAGACACTTCTCATCTGTCAGAGCTCTCTTGCCCTGCCCACCTCATAGCTGACTCTCACCAGGCTGCCTTGAATAACACCCTACACATAGCTCGGTACTGGGGAGTTCAAAGATAATCAGACACTGTCTTCAAGCTCACTGGAGAGATGCCACTTACATTAACTCATTGTTCCTTCCTCAACAGTTTTACTTCTGCCCAAACTGCCCTGCCCTCTAATAATAATATGAACAATAATACTAACACTGCCATGTTAATATTATGGCAGCTACTCACCATGTACTAGGCACTAGGCTAGGCACTTTTCAATATATGGCTAGTTTAACTTTCATAAGAATCTGATATAAGGTGAGATCTATTACCAGGTTTCATAGATGAAGAAACTAAGACGCACAGAAGTGAGATAAATGGCCCAAAATCAGAAGTAGTAAGAGACAAAGCTGAAATCTGAAATTTATATCTTAGTCTGTGCCTTTGGCATAACCAAGCAACATTCAAGTCTTCCATAATTAGCCACATCCAGCAAGGATTCTACCCTTTCTCTGGCATCCCAAAGCCAGATAATAATAATAAATAACCTGATTTTAAATTTTAGTGAAGGACCCTAAATAGACATTTTTTCTAAAGAAAAAACACAAATCACAACTAAGTGTACAATGGTGCTCAACATCACTAATCATCAGAGAGAAAAAAAACAAAACCACAATGAGAGAGACTTCGCCTTCCAATGCAGGAGGTATGGGTTTGATCCCTGGTCAGGGAACTAACGCTCCACATGCCTTGAGGCCAAAAAAACAAAAACATGTAATGGAAGCAATGCTGTAACAAATTCAATAAAAAATTTTTAAATGGTCCACGTCAAAAAAAAATCTTGAAAAAAAAAAAAAAAAACTCAATGAGATATCAACGTGCACCTGTTAAGATGGCTGAGTCTAAAGTTTGTATGGAAACTTCCCTGGTGGTCCAGTGGTTAAGAATCCTCCTTGCAATGCAGAGAATGTGGGTTCATCTCTGATGGGGGAACTAAGATCCCATATGTGACAGCACAATTAAGTCTGTGCGCCATACCGAAAGATCTCACATGACGCAATGAAAACCCCCTGTGCCACAACTAAGACTGAATGCAGTCAAATAAGTATGTTTAAAAATAAATAAAGTTTGTATGCAGGCCAAAGTCCCAGGATAGACAACACAGTATTTAAGATGAGGAACAAAGTTGGAGGACTGACATTATCCAACTTCAAGATTTATCATAAAGCTACAGTATAAAGACAGTGTGTATTGGCAAAAGAATAGACAAACAGATCAATGGAATGGACTAGAGAGCCCAGAAAAAGACCGCATAAGCATAGTCAACTGATCTTTGACAAAGGAGCAAAGGCAGTACAACAGAGAAAAATAGTCTTTTCAACAGATGCTGGGAGAGCTGGACAGTCATATGCCAAAAAAAAGAAAAATTAATCAAGACAAAAATCTTACACCCTTCACAAAACTTAACTCAAAATGGATCATAGACCTAAATGTAAAATGAAAACTATAAAATTCCTAGAAGGAAACACAGGAAAAAACCTAAGTAACCTTCAGTATGGGGATGACTTTTTAGATACAACAACAAATGTATAATCCATGGAAGAAATAATTCATAACCTGGACTTCATCAAAATTAAAAACTTTTGCTCTGAGAAAGACACTGTCAAGAGAATAAGGAGATAAGCCACAGACCAGGAGAAAATATTTGCTAAAGATACATCTGATAAATGGCTGTTATCCAAAATATGCAAAGAATTCATAAAACTCAACAATAAGAAAATTAACAACTCAATTTAAAAATAAGTCAAAGACATGAAAGCACATCTCACTAAAGAAAATGTACAGCTGGAAAATAGCATATGAAAAGATGTCCAACATTGTATATTATTGAGGAAATATACAATTTTTTAATAGTGCTGAAAATATAAAAGAATGCAGGATGTCAGCCCCCCAGCCCAGAGCTGCTGAAGCAGAAGCTGCATTAACAGATCCCCAAGTGACATGGGCTTCCCAGGTGGCTCAGTGGTAAAGAATCCACCTGCAATGCAGGAGACCCTGGTTTGATTCCAGGGTTCAGAAGATTCCCAGAGGAGGACACGGCAATCCACTCCATTATTCTTGCCTGGGAAATTCCATGGATAGAGGAGTCTGGTTGGGCTGCAGTCCACAGGGTCAGAAAGAGTGGGACACAACTGAAGTGACTAAGCACAAGCAACGTGCACGTGAAGGTCTAGAAAGTATTGAGTGAGAGGAAGGCACAGTTGGGACACTGGTGCTGCTACCTGCTCATTAGACAAATAACTTATTTCTTCTTGACTGAAAAAATTAGGGACTTCCCCGATGATCCAGTGGCTGAGGCTCCATGCTCCCAATGCAGAGGGCCCAGGTTCAACCCCTGATCGGAGAACTAGATCCCTCAAGCTGTGCTTAAGAGTCGGGATGGGGAATACGTGTAACTCAATGGCTGATTCGTGTCAATGTATGACAAAACCCACTGAAATGTTGTGAAGTAATTGGCCTCCAACTAATAAAATAAAATTTAAAAAAAAAAAAAAAAAAGAGTTCACATGTAGCAACTAAAGATCCCGCATGCCACAACTAAAGAACCAGCATGCTGCAATTAAGACCCGGCACAGACAAATAAATAAATGCATATATTTTAATTAAATTTTAAAATAATAAAACAGTGCTGGGAAAATTAGACATCCTTACACACAGGTGAAGTTCAATCTAAACTTCATACCTTATATGAAAGTTAACTATCATAGATATAAATGTAAAATGTTAAACTACAAAACTTTAAAACACAGGAAAAAGTCTTCATGATCTAGAGGTAGGCAAAGAGTTCTTACACTTGACACCTAAAGCACACAGGGCTTCCCTGGTGGCTCAGACGATAAAGAATCTGCCTGTAAGGTGGGAGACCTGGGTTCGATCCCTGGGTTAGGAAGATTCCCTGGAGAAGGGAACGGCTACCCACTCCAGTATTCGTGTCTGCAGAACTCCATGGACAGAGGAGCCTGGCAGGCTACAGTCCATAAGGTCTCAAAGAGTCAGAAATGACTGAGCCACTTTCACTAAAGCACAATATCAAGCACTGGAGAGGATGTAGGGCAACTGGAACCCTCATATATTGCTGGCAGGAGTATAGAATGGCACAGTCACTCTGGAAAACAATTTGTTGCTTTCTTCTAAAGTCAAACATATAATTACATGTGCCCCAGAAATCCCATTCTTAACTATTTATTCAAATAAAATGAAAACCTACCTTCACCCAAAAACCAGTCATGCTAAAAACTGGAAACAATGTCCCTCAACTAGGGAATGGATAAACAAATAATAGTATAGCCATAAAATGGACAATTATTCATTAGTTAAAAAGTAACACTTTACTGATTCATGCAACAACACTGATGAATCTCAAATATATTTTGCAAAATGAAAGAAGTCAGAGTCAAAAGGCTACATGCTGTATTGTTTCATTTATATACATTCTGGAAAACAGCAAACCATAGTAATGGAGAACTGATCACCAGGAGTTAAGGGTGGCAGGGTTTACTACAAATTGACAAAATGAGGGAATTTGTGGGGAGGATGGAAATTTTCTGTATCTTTATTGTGGTGGTAGTTCTATGACTCTGTATGTGCCAAACTTCATAGAACTAAACATTCAAAGAAAGTGAATCTTATTATATGTAAATTTAAATTTAAAAAAAAAAAAAAAAAACCTGCCCTGAGGGACTTCCCTGGTGGTCCAGTGGTTAAGACTCCACACTCTCAATGCAGGGGGTTTGATGTGTGGTCAGGGAACTAGATGCCCCAGGCTGCAACTAAGACCTGGCTCAGGCAAATAAATTTAAAAATAAATAAATTTTTTAAAAAACTCCAGTGAAAGATCTGTGATTCACAATAAAGTGTCAGTTAATAAATTATCTTTTTTTTTCAGTTCAGTTCGGTCACTCAGTCATGTCCGACTCTTTGTGACCCCATGGACTGCAGCACACCAGGCTTCCCTGTCTGTCACCAACTCCCGGAGCTTGCTCAAACTCGTGTCCATTGAGTTGGTGATGCCATGCAACCATCTCATTCTCTGTCATTCCCTTCTCCTCCTGCCTTCAATCTTTCCCAGCATCAGGGTCTTTTCAAAATGAGTCAGTTCAAAATGAGTCAGGTGGCCAAAGTATTGGAGCTTCAGTTTCAGCATCAGTCCTTCCAATGAATATTCAGGACTGATTTCCTTTAGGACTGACTACAGTCCAAGGGACTCTTAAGAGTCTTCTCCAGTACCACAGTTCAAAAGCATCAATTCTTCAGTGCTCAGCTTTCTTTACAGTCCAGTTCTCACATCCATACAGGACTACTGGAAAAACCATAGCTTTGACTAGATGGACCTTTGTTAGCAAAGTAATGTCTCTACTTTTTAATATGCTGTCTAGTTTGGTCATAGCTTTTCTTCCAAAGAGCAAGTGTCATTTAATTTTATGGCTTCAGTCACCATCTGCAGTAATTTTGGAGTCCAAGAAAATAAAGTCTCTCACTGTTTTCCATTGTTTCTCCATTGTTCCGTGGAGTGATGGGACTGGATGCCATGATCTTTGTTTTTTGAAACTTGAGTTTTAAGCCAGCTTTTTCACTATCCTCTTTCACTTTCATCAAGAGTGAAAGGTCAGGTATGTTGAGGCATGCCCCGGAAAAAGTGCCGCAGACAAGTTCCGGAGGCTGGCTAAACTTCCTGGGACCGACCCCCTGCAGCTTGGTCCAATCAGGAGCCGACACGGAGCCCTTGGACACCCACCGCCGCTGTAGCCCGCGCTTTCTTCCTTACATGGAAGGACCTGGCCTGGACGCCGACCCTGGCTATAAAACCTCTCCCCACCCCTCATACCTCGCAGACCCCCTTTGTCCCCTCGCTCACCCGCCCCCGGGAGTTCTGCCCGAGAGCGACCGCCCATTAAAGGCCTTCACCACCGGTCCTTAGAGGTGGTTCTTTCTTCCCGCGGCGTTTTCTAACAAACAGGCTCTTTAGTTCTTCACCTTCTGCCATAAGGGTGGTGTCATCTGCGTATCTGAGGTTATTGATATTTCCATTTTTTAACTGATATTTACTGATGACCATTTTTTTATAGTGTAATAAAGGAAAAATCCCCCAAATGGTTCCAAAATGCTATTAAGGTTAAGAACCACAGCCCAGGGCAGTTATCTTCCCACATAGGTGTGAACACAGCTCCCCTAGGCCTGCCTTTTCTTCCCAGTCTTCTCAAGAGAAGTTCAAGTCTCCCCTCAAACCCCACTGGGTCACTAACAAAGACTCACTGCATCACTAACAAAGACTCACTGCGTTGTAAAAGATGACCCATGAAGGCTTTCAGAATGAAAGTGGAGATTGACTGAGCTAGGAATATTTCATTTGGTGAAAAGGAGACTCAAATCACACAAAGTTATTTTCTTTAGGGTGAAGGTGGGTCACCCAGATAAAGGGTCGCCTTTTATCCGAAGGGTGACCAGGTGGAAAGAATAGAAATGCTTAGTGTTTCTAGTGGGAAGCCAGGAAACATTGGGCGGAAAGGGGACAAAGTCCAAAATAAGGAAGAGATTTCTAACAACCAGCTAATTTGAGAATAGAATGAGATGCCTCATGGAAGAAATAAACTTCTCAACCTCAAGGACTAAACAACAGAAGTGGGTTGACCGCTTATTTAAGATTCCATACAGGGGATTTCAGCACTGTATAAAAGGTTAGAATCAATGGCATCTTACTTCTAGGTCAGTTTTAAAATTCATGAAGTCCCAAGCACTGCACGGCAGAAGCTGAATTCCCCTAGACTCTTTAACTTAGTAAAGTCTGAAAAATACTATGAAGTCCTACTGCCCCAAATCTCTCCTCTGCCTGAAATTCCCTCTTACTTCCACAAACACTAAATAATGCTCAAGTGGAAGGTAATGTGTGAAAAGTGTTGCTAGGGAGATAAAAAGAGGAAGAAGATATGGCCCAGTTCCCCAACTGGCTACCTCATCCCCCAGGAACTCAGATTAACTATCATTTCTAAGGAAGCCTCCCACTGCACCTAAAATCTGGCTTAAATATTCTCCCTCTGTGTCTTTAGTTCTGGGTACTTCTCACAGCACACATCATACTTCATTTTCCACTTTCTTCATCTGACTGTGAAGTCCATGAGGACAGGGAATAAACAGATGCACAAAATAAACACCCAGAATATCTAAAGAGCTCTTATGCTTACACTCTCTTTCTGGAAAGCTCTCCACAGGCTTTAAGAGCAACCTGAAGACTAAAGCCAAAGTGTTAGTCGCTCAGTTGTGTCCGACTCTTTGTGACCCCATGGACTGCAGTCCACCAGGTTCCTCTGTCCATGGAATTCTCCAGGCAAAAATACTGGAGTGGGTAGCTGCTTTTCTCTTCTCCAGGGGGTCATTCCGACCAAGGATCAAAACCAGTCTCCTGTATTGCAGGCCAGTTCTCTACCATCTGAGCCACCAGAGAAGTTCATAAAAGTGAAAGTGGAGACTAAGCCCTGCCTTGTCATGTCCCCAAGGCATATATGCTAGTGTCTTTATATAGACTAAACAGCTAATAAAGAGATAGAATGAAAGCAATGTCATCTAAGGAGCAAGAGGGTCCACGGGCTCCTAGAGTTTTGCAAGAAGGAAAGACCAAATTATTGCCTCTCTTTCAGAGAACTTATAAGAAGGAATGTAGCAGAAAGTTCTGGAAAATCTATACGAGTAAGGTGAGAGTTAAGGTTTCAGTTCAGTCACTCAGTCGTGTCCAACTCTTTACGACCTCATGGACTGCAGCACACCAGGCTTCCCTGTCCATCACCAACTCCCAGAGCTTGCTCAAACTCATGTCCATCAAGTCAGTGATGCCATCCAACCATCTCATCCTCTGTTATCCTCTTCTCTTCCTGCCTTCAATCTTTCCCAGCATCAGGGTCTTTTCCAATGTCAGTTTTTCACACCAGGTGGCCAAAGTATTGGAGCTTCAGCTTCAGCATCAGTCCCCCAGTGAATATTCAGGACTGAGTTAAGGTTTAGAGACCCTCTCTTTTCTAGCGTAATGCCATTACTTTGAAAGCACAGCTAAGAAACAAATTTATTTGTAACTATCTGAAACCTAATAGAACATGAGATAGGATAGTCAATTAAATTATCTATTTAAATTGTGAAGCCACCCCTTAGTCACAGTTCTATTTGTTGAATGACAGTGTGCAAATTTAGACATTTTCCATCAAGATAGAAACTAAAAGCAAAGAAGGATACAGCGCCATCCTGCAGTGAGACCCAGCATTGCACTGAGGTGGTTCCTCCCAAGGCTATTCCACTGGCTGTATGTTGTCTGGGTGCGGAGTCACCGGAGACAGGTGGGAGTCCTCAGAAACTAAGAACTAGAGTAAACAACAGACATGACTAGGAATCAGGAGAACCTGTTCTGGGGTTCCCTTGAAGGAATTGGAGGCCTGGAGGCCTCCCTTCTTCCTAACATACTTCAGGCAAAATCAGACGGCCTACATCAGAAAGCCTGAAGGTGAATGAAACAGGGGAAGACAGAAAGAATAAATAGTATATTACCACTGATGTTCCCAGAGCGTGAGTGAACTGGTACTGGACTATCTATGAGCCTCATTCCTTCTTGAAAAATAAGTTAACCTTTTGGGACTTCCCTGGTGATCCAGTGGTTAAGATTCTCCACTTCCATTTTGGGGGGCAAGGCTCAATCCCTGGTTGAGGAACTAAGATCCCACATGCCTCAGGACAACTAAGTCTGAGAACACAACCAGAGAGAAGCCCAAGCACCATACAGAAAGAGACTGCATGCTGCAACTATGACCCAACACTGCCAAGAATAAACAAATATCTTAAAACCTTTTATGTTAAAAAAATGATAGGTGTTGTGAAAATAACTACTCCTTCTAAGCTGAATGATGAATGTGGAAGATGTCATGTGTTGCTTCTCAGTCATCTGAAGGTTTACATGTGTGAAGGTTTACAACGCGTGGTTGTTTTGATTTTTGCTATGTGTGCAGAATTGCGTAGATAAGAGCCCTTGCACACAGGGCAAGTTCCTCACAAGACAGTTTCTGTTCCCAAGAGAATGTGGACCAGTGCCCCGAGAGTATGCCCCCGAGAGGCACGTGTTTGGGTGTCTGCAACTGAGCAGTGTGCACGTGTACATATGTATACACATACTGTATATACATAAAACATTGTTTCCTCTGAAGACTTTTGTTGTCAAGGAACAAATTCAAAAGTCATTTCCTCGTGTTTATCAGCATATCAGCCAAGGTTAGTGAGTGGCCAGATAATTAAAAATTGTTTGTTCAATGGGGCAGATCTTGTTTTAATTGAAGCCTCTTAGAAGCTTAGATATATATATATATAATATATATCTATATCTTAGGTATATAGATACCTAAATATCTCCTAGATAGTGGAGAAAAATGTGATGACTGGTTATAAGCATTCTGGTCTATAGGTTGGTGTGGATCACCAGGCTATAGATATCACAAGGCCCTCTGCCCAGGCTTCCCAGTCAGAGTAGGAACCCTATTCTGTGGTGCCCCCTTGTCTTGGGATACCTTTTCTGCTGCCCTTCCACGGAGGTCCACTCGGGCTCAGGAGGGCTAAAGTCTAGGAGACAGGACTCCAAGCTCTGATCAACCTCTGCAGTCAGCTCCCTTGCCTGTGCCAGGACTCTGGGGTCACACCTGCAGAGGGGTTGCAGTGTGATGCGATGGTTCCGTGCACCAACATTAAAGCCAGACAAACCTGGGCTTAACTCCCAGTGCCTCCGCCTCCCAACTGGTAATTCAGTGATTTTCTTTCCTAAGCCTCCATTTCATGTTTCAACTATGAAACATGGATTTTTTAATATATTTTTAAATTTATGTATTTGACTGTAGGTCTTTTTGTGGCACAAGGGATCTTCAACCTAGTTGTGGCAGGTGCAATCTAGTTCTTTGACCAGGGATGGGACCCAAGCCCCCTGCGTTGGGAGCAAGGAGTCTTAGCCACTGAACCACCAGGGAAGTCCCTGGATTTTTGGAAAATAAAATTCACCAGGTTATTGAGAAAATTAAGAACTTGAAGTGAAAAATCCTTAATAAAGTGCCTGATATAAGGTGATGTTCATTTAATAATTATAGCTAATATTTATTGAATATTTACTCTGTGCCTGTCTACACAGGCATCATTTCATTTAATCTTTACAACAATGGCAGAGTAGTAGATAAAAGTATTATAATCCCCATTTTACAGGTGAGAAAACTGAGTCACTGGCACAAAGTCACACAAGTAATCAGAGAGAAATCTGAGCCCAGGTAATCTAACTCATACACTGTCATTTTTAATATTATTATTGTCAAAAAAAAAAAACAATAACTCAAAAAGGATTCCAGTGCCAACTGTGGAGGGAATTGCTCTGCCATCAGATTCCCCTCAGATTCTTTTAATATTAATGTTAATGTGCATCCTTTCCCCCTGCTTCTTATCCAGATTTTAGCCACCATTCACTTATTCTCTCAACAGACATTCATTGGGTAGCTACTATGTGCCAGGCACTGGGCTTGGCTCTGAGGACACAGCACTGGCAAAACAGTGAAGATCCTTGCCCCCAGGGAGCTTGGGGCTGAAGAATGAGAGCAGCCAGTCGTGCAGAAACCAGAGACTCTAAAGTAGGCATGAGTGTGGCTGGCACGAGCTAAGATGAGACAGAAGGACAGAGTGGCTGGAGCACTGAGCACGAGGAGATGGCCCCTGCCCCTCCCTGAACTCGAGACCTGCAGTTCACAAGCTGATGGCACACACCTCCCTTGTGGTGCCCAGAGTCCTTGAATATAATATGTCCAAAACACAAGTCATTATTTTCTGCAGCCCACCCCCCTCCCCTTAGCAGCCACTGCTCAACTAAACATCCAGTGGCCCAAGCTAAAGACCTGTTAAACGTCTCTTGAATTTGTCCTTTCTCAATCACCATAATCCTTGTTTTGGTCCAGCCCTCATCATCACTTGCCTGAGCCACTAGACTGACCCGAACTGCCTCTTCACCTTCAACACCTCCCTCAGACTGCTGCCAGAGTTCTTCCCAAAACAAACATGTGAATATGTAACTCCCCGGGTATAAAAACCCTGGTGGTTCCTTTGTAGTCTCAGGATGAAGTCTAAATTCCTTGGCCTGGCAGATAACACCCTTCATAATGAGGGGTTAAGCCACGTTTCAGCCTTATCTCCCTAGTTGTCCACGTGTCTCAGAGTACTAGCCATATCTAATGACTTTTCCATAGGACCAGGAACAGCACATGCTGTTCCCTCTGCTTAGAATTCCTCTTCTGTTCCTCTCTCCTCGAAGTACTACTATTCAACCTTTCAGATACAGCTCATCTCCTTGATACAGCCTTCCTTGATGTCTCCAGGAAGAACCATCCACCTCACTCTCCTAGGATTCATCGGCTCAGTTCAGTTCAGTTCAGTCACTGTCGTGTCTGACTCTTTGTGACCCCATGGACTGCAGTATGCCAGGCTTCCCTGTCCATCACTAACTCCCAGAGATTGCTCAAACTCATGTCCATTGAATCAGTGATGCCATCCAACCATCTCATCCTCTGTCGTACCCTTCTCCTCCCACCTTCAATCTTTCCCAGCATCAAGGTCTTTTCCAGTGAGTCAGTTCTTTGCATCAAGTGGACAAAGGATTGGAATTTCAGTTTCAGCATCAGTCCTTCCAATGAATATCTAGGACTGATTTCCTTTAGGATGGACTGGTTGGATCTCCTTGCTGTCCAAGGGACTCTCAAGAGTCTTCTCCAACACCACAGTTCAAAAGCATCAATTCTTTGGTGCTCAGCTTTCTTTATCGTCCAACTCTCAATCCATACGTGACTATTGGAAAAACCAAAGCTTTAACTAGACTAACTTTTGTTGGCAAAGTAATGTCTCTGCTTTTTAATATGCTGTCTAGGTTGGTCATAACTTTTCTTCCAAGGACCCATAGTACATGATATTTACAAAACAGCTATAGCATTCATCAAATGTGTTCCTTGTTATTTGGTTATACAGCTATCTCCCCACCAAACTGAGCTCAGAAGGGCAGGGACTGTGCCCTGTTGAGCACAATGCCTAGTACACAACAGATGCTCAGTGAGTGTTTAGTGAAAGAATGAATAAAAAATGATAGGCCCTAGAAAAAAGTCAATGAGTCCCTTAAAAGCCAAATTTCCAAACTTGGTCTCATTAGCTCAAATCAAAAATCTACAAGAAAGCCTGAAGGCTGAGAAGTAACCAAAACCAACCTTGTCTTACAACCTGGGAATCACAGACTGTCAGAAATAACCAAAGCCAAAGGAGATACTAAGGTCTCAAGATTAGTAATTTATCCAAGGTCCCCCAGTTAGATGCCATGAGAGCAGAACTGGAAGCCAAGACTCCTACCTCCTAGTGCAGGAAGGGCCTATCCAAGCTAACCTCCATCCACAATTCATAGATGAGGGGAGTAGGGAGTTCCCTGGTGGTCCAGTGACTAAGACTCTGCCCTTGAAAGGCCGGGGGTGGGAGGCAGGTTCGATTCCTGGTCAAGGAACTAAGATCTCACATACTACAACTAAGAGGTCACATGTCACAGCTAAAGATTTCACATGTTGCAACTAAGACAAAAAAAGATTCTGCATGCCACAACTAAGACATGGTGCAGCCAAATAAATAAATAGTTTTAAAACAAACCAAAAAAAGCCCTATGTTTAAAACAAACACAAGGGGAGCACTGTTTTGTACAAAGATCATTTTGTACACAGGGCCTCCAAGAAGGTTTCCCTAACTCAACAAGTTAGTTCTGCTATTGGGTGAACTGTGTCCCACCAAAATTCATATGTGGAACTCCTAACCTCCAGTAGCTCAGAATGTGACCTTTTTGGAGATGGGGTCTTCACAGAGGCAATCAAGTTAGAATGAGGTCATTGGGGTAGGTCTTAATCCATCAGTATGACTGGTGCCCTTATTAAAAAAAGGGATGTTTGGATACAGACACATATACAGGGAGAATGCCATGCAAATGTGAAGATGGCCATTTTATATAAAGGACTTGAGCATCACTGGATTTTGGTATCCATTGGGGGAGGGGGAGGTCCCACTGGACCCTGTGAGGCCAGTCTCCCACAGATATGAAGAGACAACTATACTTTGTTATGGCAGCCGTAGTAAATTAACAGAAGCTCTCTAGCAAAGTGGTTCTGAAAGTGCAGTCTTCCAGTGGAAAACAAGGGAAAAAGAGAATCAGCACCACCTGGGATTTGTTAGACAGGCAAGACCTACCAACCAGAACCTCTGAGATGGGGACCCAGCATCTGTGTCTCAGTAAGCCCTCCAGGTCACTTCTGATGCACACCCAACTTGAGAACCATGGTCAAGAGCTACTACTCTAGCTACACTGGGTTCTTTTTTGGTTTTTGGCTGCACTGGGTCTTCATTATGGCATTCAGGCTTCACTTGTTGCAGCGCATGGGCTCTAGAGTGAACCAGCTCAGTAGGTGCAGTGCACAGGCTTCTCTAGTTGTGGCTCAGGCTTAGTTGCCCGGAAGCATGTAAGATCTTAGTTCCCCGACCAGGGATCAAACCCACATCCCGTGTGTTGGAAAGTGGATTATTAACCATTGGACCACCAGGGAAGTCCCTACCCTGGGTTGATTAATGTACCTCCAAAATTTATGTCCACCCAAGACCTCAGAATGTGACCTTATTTAAAGTTAGGGTCTCTGCGGATGTAACTAATTAAGATGAGGCCATACTGAATTAGTGTGGGCCCTAAACCCAGTGACCAGTGTCCTTTTACACAGAGAAAACAGACACACAGACACACAGGGAGAACACCTTGTGACAACAGGCAGAGACTGGAGGGATGTGTCTACAAGCCAAGGGATGCCAGAGATTACCAGGAGCCACAAGAAGCTAGGTGAGAAGCAAGGAAGGACTCTTCCCTAGAGTTTTCCATTCCTGCTAATATCATGATTTCAGACTTCTAGATACTTTCAGCCTCCAGAAATGTAAGAGAATAAGTGTCTGTTGTCTTAAGCCATCCAGTTTGTGGCACTTTGTTACAGCAGCCCTCAGAAAATAATTCTGTATTCAATACAAGAGTCACAAGCCATATGTGGCTGTTTAAACTGGGGAAGGATATGGCAACCCACTCCAGTATGCTTGCCTGGAAAATCCCATGGATGGAGAAGCCTGATAGGCTATAGTCCATGGTGTCGCAGAGTCGGACATGACCGAACAACTTCACAAACGTAAATTAATTAAAGTGAAATAAAATCAAAAATTCAGTTTCTCAGCTGCACTGGTCACATTTCAAATGCTCAATAGTCACATGTGGCTTGTGGCTACTCTATCTGATGGCACAAATACAGAACATTTCCATCAGAACCAGAATGGCTTTCACGTTTTTAAATGATTGAAAAATTAAAAGAATAATAATATTTTGTGCATGTAAAAATTATACAAAGTTCAAATTCAGTGTCTATAAATAAACTCTTATTGGACTACAGTCACATCTGTTCATTTGCACACTCTGACTGCTTTTGTGCTACAACAGCTGAGTTGAGTGGGTGTGACAGAGATTACATGGCTCATTAAACAAAATATCTACTATCTGGCCTTTTTCAGAAAACGTTTGCCCTACTTTTTTCTAGAGCAAGTTTACATTGCTCTAGAGAATAATGGAGAGTGACAGGAAAAGATATTTTAACAAATTTGCACCATGCTGAGCACAGAGGGACCCATTCTGAGATGTCCATTGGATGTACTTCCCAGAATGGAGTGAATTCAAGATTACACACTATCTTTTTTATTTATATGCATATAGTATACATATAAATAATAACCACGTATGAACACTCGCACATGTACATTATTCACAGTCACATACACACAGTATATGTTTAGAGAAGGAACTAAAGGGACATTGACCTAAGTATTAAGGATGGCTGACTAAGCAGAAAGGGGAGAAGGGAACTGTGGAGTCTATTCTGATATTATTGCTCTCAGTATTTTCTGATTCTTCTGTAATAAGGAGATATTGTTGTTGTTTTTTTTTTTTATATTGCTTTTTTAATAAGAAAAAAATCTGCCTGATTCTAAAGCCAAGCTCCTAACCTCTATAGCATATTGAAAAGGCTGGGCTTCATGCTTTCTTTCCCTATGCTTTCTTGCCCCATTTACACTGACATATTGCCAACTGACTCTTCCTCTCAGGGCAGAACAGTGTTACCTTTATCTGTGGCCATGAAGCTCTACCAGCAGAATGTTAGTGATCAGTAGCCAAGTAGAAACACAGAGGGCCTTCTGGTCACCCATGAAATCCCTGGGAACTGTCCATCTTGGTTGCACACAGGAGCCCAGCCAGTGTGCAACGTTAACCTCTACTTCCAGAAAAATCAGCGAATACATACAGCTACTCTTATAAGGAAGGATCCAGGTTGAGGATCCTTCAGGTTGAGGTTTACCCAACACTAGACAGAAAGCCTCCGAAAACCAGCCCACTTTTAAGACCCAGTTGATGATGTTCTAAACTCAGGGGACCTGAGTTCAAGGTCCTGCTCTGTAACTAACTCCTTGGGAAACCACAGTCCCTCTATTTGTCCTCTCCTGACCTCAGTTTTGCCTCTGGTAAAGGGTCAGCCTTGGATGAAGTGACTTCCAAGTTTCCCCTCAGCTCCAGTCTGGGCCACTTTGGATTCTCCAGTTGTGTGTGTATGCTTGGGACAGAGTCCAAAGAATTCCTCAAGGGTCAAACGATTAACCATTGTACTGGGTCAGTTCCAGAAAGAACTCAAAAATTAACCTGGTGGCTCCTGTTTTCCCCTCAATCTTTACCATCCATACTCTGGTGAGGCACCATTCCTCTCCTGCCTGCACGGTCCTGGTGCCACCCCCTAACCCTCTATCCAAAGTGCCCCAGTCCCTGCCCCCCACTTCTCCCTCCTCCTAACTAAACCACATCATTCCTCACCCCTTAAATCCTTTTTGACTTCCCAAGGCTCTGTGACTACAGCTCTCTGTTCACCTCAATATATTGCACTCTATCCCAGTGGAAGGCATTTACACAGATAGACTGAGGTTGTAGTGACCACTCCTATGGTTACTTCTTCCTACTTGGTTACTTCTCTTGGGAGTAGAAACAGCACTGTGTTCCACCTTTTATTCTATGTATGGGTTCATTGTTGAGAATGCTGGAATATTTGAAATGCCTTTCACTGAGCTGAGAAACAAGGCCTGACCATGGGGAAATATTCCTCACTCTTCAAAGTACTTGTAAGCTCTCTTAGCTCCTGGGATTATCATGGGACCCCTGTGAAACAAGTCAACTACTTAACTGGAGTGTGAAGCACGTAACATGGACATGAAACATCTCCTTAAGGCCACATGGCAAGTTGGTGGTAGAGCCCCAGCATGTGCCAGAGTTTTCGCCTCCCAGTTCTGGGCTTCAGAGTGTGTGGCACACAGCAAAACCATAGCCTCACCCTCTTTTTAAAAATTATAGCTAGCTGCAGCCTCCATACCAACATGTGGATACACACACACACTTCATGAATACCTCCCACTGGGCTCCAGCCTGCTTGAGGCTTTACTTCTTTAGAATCTCAGACTGTTTTCCTCCCCTCTTTTGATGTATTATTTACTTGACTAGGTTTTAGTTGTGGCACACAGGATTTTCTGTCTTCGTTGGGGCATGTGGAATCTTTAGTTTCAGCCTGTGAACTCTTAGTTGTGGCATGTGGGATCTAATTCCCTGACCAAGGATCAAACCCAGGCCCCCTGCACTGGGAGGACAGAGTCTTAGCCACAGGACCACTAAGGAAGTCCCTCACCTCTTTCTTCATCATCCTTTAAGGGAACAACAGTTCCCAACCAGTACACTTTTTGAAGAGATTACAAGAGGCCAGGAGATGCTGAACTTGGTCCTACTTGCTCTGGTGTGCTCCCCTCACCCCTCCTTGTGCACTAAACTGCTTACCAGGGAGAGGAGAGGCATAAAAGCTTTAGACTGTGGGCAAGCACTCCAGCACACAACTGGGAGCTGGGCTTCCCAACGGAAATATCTTTGCCCTGTCCAGTGTCCACGGAACCATACTGTCTCCTCACAGACACCACCTTTACGGTTTAGCAGGGTTATTTAGGAATCTATAGATAAATTCACATGTTCATATATATATGACTCTTAGGTGCCAGTGTTTTTAGACAGGTGCATTTATGCTAGTGTGTGTGCAGTATGTAGGTATAATGTAGACATCCATGTGTGGCATCAGCAAGTCCCTCCTGAAAAAGCATATATGTGTAGATGAGTATGTGCATGGGCATAAATCACCATTTACCCATCAGTTCAACACAGATGTGTTGTTATTTCAGGCACTCTGCCAGACTCTGGGCTGAATAAGACACAGTAGATGGATGGGCACACACCAGGGTACATGAGTGGAAGGTGTGTTTTTCAGTACTATGTAAATGTCTGTGAAATCACTGCACATATGTATGTGTACATCAGGCCCACAACAAGCTAGGAGTGCACATCTTGTTGATGCTGCTACGCTCTCTCCCCAAGCCCCAAGGGTCAGATCTAAACAGCCCTTACCTGAGCCTTGGGCAATAGAGGCATCCTCTGCCCCCTGCTCTGCCAAGGAAGAAGCCTAAAGTGCCTTGTCCACCTCAACATTCCAGCCATGCCACCGTCCCCACCCACAGGGGGGTGAGGCAATATTTCTTGATAACAGGGCACCAAGAGTCCAGGCTGCTGGAAACCATCTGAGTTTCACATGGTTTTATGGTTCTACAGTTAATGTTTGGCCCTGGGTTATTTCTATCCTAGGAGGTAAGCCAGAAAAGGCGGGGGAGAGATGGAGGCAGGGGAGATAAGGTGCCAGGTCACTTGCAGGAGGCACTCACCCCAGTAGTCACCTCTGGCACCTTAATACCTGCAGTGTTCCAGGCCCTTCCAAAGGAGGGAGCCACTCAAGCAGGAAAGAGTAAGGGCTTCTGGGAACAGGCCATGGAAAAGAGAGCCCTTGCAAAATGTACCTCACAAGTCCAGCATCCCCTCTCCAACCTTCAAATGGATCCAGGAAGCCCCTCCACCAACATGTCAGTTGGCCTCTGTGTAGTCACCTCCTAGGACACAAGAGCTCACTATCTCCAAGATGCTCTCTTGAGAGTTTCTCTTTTATCCTGGGACAAAAATCAACTTCCCAGCAACTTTCATTCATTGGTCCTACTTTCCCTTTCAAAAAAAAAAATATTCTTCCTGGGAAAAACTTTGATTAATAAATTTGATTGATGTCTCCAGAAGGTTCCTATTTCAAATGCTAATACATAACCTGGGAAAAATACGGCATTCGTTTAGCAGACTTTCTCTAGTTGCTGAGCACGGGCTCTAGAGCTTGTGGGCTCAGTAACTATGGTGTGTGGGTTTAGTCACCCTGCAACATGTGGGATCTTAGCCCCCTGACCAGGGATCAGGGCGACTAAGTTGGTGACTATATATATTTCCCTTTGGGATGATAAAAATGTTTTGGAACTAGACAGAGGTGATAACTGTATCACATTGTATTTGTACTAAATGCCACTGAATTATACCTTAAAATAGTTAACTTTATGTGGTGTGAATTGCACTTCAATTAAAAAAAAAAAGACCTGGGCTACCAAAGCCACTTAAATAACTTCGTGGGCACTGCCTTCTCACCAAACTGAACACCACCCCTCTGCTTAACAAAGACAGGGAACCACAGCTAGGGACCTTTCCAAGCCGACAAGCCAGGGAGCCGGGGCTCCCCTTCCTCACTCCGTCTCCACCTCAGCAACTCTGTCTCTCACTCTCTGCCTAGTGAGGCCACATTGCCCCCAGAGCCCTCAGAGGTGAGAAGGCAGGAAATCAGGGCAGAGGGGAGCTCCTGAGCACTGACCATCCTCCAGGCTCACTGTGTGCCTCCTTCACAGCCCCCACAGTAGTTCACCAGCTGCCCAAAGCATCAGTCCTGCTAAAGGGGTCTATGCAGGGGGCCCAGGTTCTATCCTCGGTCAGAGAACTAAGATCCCTCCAGCCTTGAGGCGCAGCCAAAAAAAAAAAACAAAAAACAGTTGTAAGACTACAGTTCAAAAAAAAAAAAAAAGACTACAGTTCAAGTCCAGGTCTTCCCTCTCCCAAATGAATGCTTTTAACCATGACATGACCACACTTTATTTGCAGGCTGACTAGTCCCAGAGGGTTCTTTATCTCCTTCCTTTCCCCATACAAGCTCCTGTTTCACACCCAACCTTGTCCTGTCCTCTGAGCACCAAAAACTCCAGGCAAGTGGTTTCTTCTACCTAAATGGTTTCTGTTTCTAAGCACTCTCCTCAATTGTTCCCGATTCTCTACAGTCTAAAGCCAAATTTCCTTAACCTGAGAATCAAGGCCTCTCAAGATCTGGCACCAGGTGTCTTTTTCTATCACTCTGCTCCACACACCCAATATTCTAGCCAAACAATTCTTTCTCTGCCCTTCCGTGAATCATGTCCTTTCTTGACATACCATGTCCCTGAAAAACCCTCTCTCCCCACCTCCACAACATAGCCAAATCCTGACCCTTTGCTCTGATCCCACTTCGTATCTTCTTTGAGTTCAAAATTTACACACATATACACACACACACACAGGCTTTCATTCTTCCTCTAGTTCTCATGGGTCTCTGTATAGACCTTTATGCATGTGTCCCTGTGTTAAGGTATTTCAACATATATTCCTTAGAACAGCACAGTAAACAATCCAGAGCACCCAGTCCCAGTGTTTGGCACATAGTGGTACTCACAAAAGTCATGCCCAACTAACTGAGGTGAATTCAATCTCACTCCCTCACTCAATTCAACTCACTCACTCAATCACCTCATTTCTCTTTTCCCCCAATGGAAGTTTTCCTGCCAATTAGAAACACTACAGGCAATTCGAGGAAGGTATTTAGAATGCTAATGAATGAAAATAACTTTCAGTCACATCTATTTCATATAATCACTATGAGTTTTATGACCTTGCTGGTGGCATGCCCGGCTCAACTCAAGGAGTGGAAGTGTTCCCCTACCAGATGATGTCAGCCAGGGGTAACATGAAGGGAATGAGAATTCAACATCTGAGGTATCCATATCTTCCTGAGTTCATTGAGATCCCTCCTGCCTCTTCCTCAACTCCAACTGAGAGAACCAAGTAGTTGGGAAGTCCAAAGGCTGTGCTGCAATTCTGATCTGACAAGGTCCCAGGAAGGCAAGCAAGAAAGGGCCAAGCCAACAATCCTCACTCTAGGTGTCATGTAAGGCTGCCCTCAGCAGAAGTGCCCTTCCATTTCCTAACCACCACTGCCCCCTGGTGCCCTGAGTGGCCACATCTGACAATGTTTGTGCAGCCCAAACCTCTAGTGCAGCACTGCCCAACAGAAATATAATGCAAGCAAAGATGTAATTTTTTTAATAGCTACATTTTAAAAGGTAAAAAGAAACAGGTGAAATTAAGTCTAATAATATAGTTTATATAACCCAATATATTCAAACTATTACTACTTCAACATGCAATCAATAGAAAAAATATTAATAAAATAGTCTATGCTCTTTTTGCCATGCTAAATATTCAAAATCTGGTGTGTATTTTATATCTATGGACACCTCAATTCAGACAAGTCTTTTATGTTAAGTGCCTAACAGTCACATGTATCTAGGGGCTACTGTAATGGACAGTTTAGCCCTAGTGCCTTGACCTGCACTGGCCTAACTAGCATTATCTCGTGTCCCAAGCCAATGGTAACTCTAGATCAATCCTCTCCCCTGAGCTCCAGGCTCAGAGAACTAGCTTCCTTCTTGGCCTCTCCACTTGCCTGTCTAACAGAAATCTCTGTAAGGTCTCCAAAACTGCACTCACTTTCCACCCCAAAACCTGTCTCAACAGCCCACTCAACTCAATAACATCACCATCCAACTGGTTGATGGAATTAAAATCCAAAGGGTTATCCTTTTCCTTCACCCCTGCCCCACTTCCAAGCAGTCATTCAGTCCTATCCATTCAGCCCGTAGATATGTCTGATTACTTGTCTCTACCTCCACTACCACCACCCTCATCCAGGCCAACATCATCGTTGCTCTGGACTACTTGCACCAGCCTCCAAACTGCTTCCACTCCTACTCTCCCAACCCCTCACTCCACACCCACAAGGAGCACCGAGGGATCAGACTTCTCATATCCCTCACACTGTCCACATCTTTCCATCAGCTTCCCAGTGCCTTCTAATAAAATCCAGAGGCTTTCCTGGCAGTCCACTGGTTAAGAGTTTGTACAACCACTGCAGGGGGCACAGATTTGATCCCTAGGCAGAAAACTAAGATCTCACAAGTCAAGAAGCACAGCCACATACATACAAAAAAAAATCCAAACTCCTCTCCTGGCTTGGCCACTCCCTTCATCACCTGCTCCCTGCACCTGGCTGCCCATCACTAAACTACCAGATATATTCTGCAAACAAAACCTGCTCAATTCATTTCCATGTCCCTCTGTCTGGAATATTCTTCCTCCTCCTTGCATGGCTGTCTCCTTCTCATCATTCTGGTTTGAGAAGCCTTCCCTCACCATCCTATCTGCCATAGTGCCCTCATCTTCAGTCATTTTATATCCCACAACCTTGTTTTTATTTTCTTTATAGCATTCATCATCCCCTGAAGTTGTCTTCCGTCTCCTCTGGCTAGAACATAAACTCCATGAGAGAAAGAACTTCCCTTCTATTGTCCACCTTTGTTCTTCTAGCAACTAGAACAGCACCTGGCACACTGTAACCTAGGAATGAGAGCGTGAGTAAGTGAACGCTATTCCCTCCATTTGGAGCACTCTCTCCCTTCCTGGCTTGGTTCCTTCTTCAGGTCTTAGGCTGAGTGGCACCAGCCCAGGGAACCCTCCCAAACTGCAGTGCTTTATCTTTTTTCTCAGCATCCTCTCTGCTGCTCTCATAGCACAATTTTGACCACAGTCAATTTGTTTACTTCATTTTTTGTCTTCTCTGATCTCTCTTACCACCGCTGTACACTCTGCACCCCAGAAACAGGGCGGCATCTGCTCCATTCGCTCTGTCTCTCACAGCCTAGCGCAGAGCTGCACTTGTGGGGTGGCGCACACATCCTAATGAACAGCTAACTCTTCTTGGTTCCTCCCAGACCCCCGCCCCCGGGGGTGTTCTGCAGGCCCGGTCCCCTCCGGCTCTGGAGCTGCGGTTCCACCTCGTGGACTCTGGCTCGCACCTGACAGGAGAGGGTCCCCCACCTGGAAGAAAGGGGAGGGGGCGGGGGCGGAAGGAGGGGAGACCAGCCTCCAGAGGGAGCCGAGTTCAGCACCCCCAACCCCGTCCCCACCTCCCTCTCCACGTAGGTAAAGCCTCCTCCTCGCGAAGGTCTCTGAATCACCGCAGGCCACGCTGCGGGCGCCTTCCGCCCGGAGACCCTGCCCCGCCAGGCCCATCCCCAGTCCGCTGCGTGTCTGCTAGAGCGCCCCCGTGGCCGCGGGAGATCCTCCTTCCCTCAGTCTCGGGCCGCGGGGGCTGCGGGGGACGCGGGGGACGCGAGCGCCGCGAGTCCGGCCGCCCAATCACTGAAGCTCGGGCAGGGGCAGGGACGCGGTCTGGCCTCCTTCTCTGAGTCCCTCCGTCGCCCCTGGGAAGCCACCGAAGCCGGGTGGTGACCCCCACTCCCCTGGCTGCGGCACCCGCAGAAGCCCCGCCGCGTCCGCCGCCAGGTCAGGGTCCCGCCACCCAGCTCCTCCCATCCCCACGGACCCTCGGCCTCGACGGCGACAGAGCCCCGAGATAGCACAAGGGCCGACGGGAAACTGCGGCCGTGTGACCTGACCAACTGACCTACTGACCGGCTGACCGACTGACGGGACCAACAGATTGACTGACAAACTGGCTGACAGGATGGTTGACAGAAATGACAGGCTGACTGGACTGACAGGCTGGCTGACTGGCTGAAGGAACTGACAGGCTGACAGACAGAACTGACAGGTGACTGACAGGCTTGCTGGCAGGATTGACAGGCTGAGTGACTGGACTGTAAGACGGCTGACGACATTGACTGGCAGGTCGGCGGCGGCGGTGGGTGTTACCATGGCCTCTCAGCCTCGGCCTCCACCTCCCGCTCACTTCACGCCAACTCACCCACCGCGAAAGGTTTCCACAGAGACCTGTGGCCGCGACTTCTTTCAGGGGCCAAGACGGAGACCTTACGCGGTCCGCGGGGTCACCTGGTGGCCTCACTCTGAACGAAGGGGCAGGGTCGAGGGGTGGGGCAAGGGCTGTGGGCGGGGCCATTGGTGGGGGGGCGCGGGAGGGCGGGGTCGGTTGGGCAAGGCGATGGGGGCGGGGCAAGGGCTAGGGGCGGGGCGACGGGTATATAAGGGGCTGTGATGGGAGGAGTCGGTGAGTGGGCGGGGATAGAGGCTGGACTATGGCTGGAGAAATTAGAAGACGCTTGCTCCTTGGAAGGAAAGCAATAACAACGTCGTAGACGGCATATTAAAAAGCTGAGACATCACTTTGCCGACAAAGATCTGTAGAGTCAAAGCTCTGGTCTTTCCAATAGTTATGTACAAATGTGAGAATTGGACCATAAAGAAGGCTGAGCGCCAAAGAATTGATGTTTTCAAATTGTGGTGCTGGAGAAGACTCTTGAGAGTCCCTTGGACAGCAAGGAGATCAAACCAGTCAATCCTAAAGGAAATCAATCCTGAATATTCATTGGAAGGACTGATGCTGAAGCTGAAGCTCCAATACTTTCGCCACCTGATGCGAAGAGCAGACTCATTTTGGAAAAGATCCTGATACTGGGAAAGATTGAAGGCAGGAGGAGAAGGGGACGACAGAGGATGAGATGGTTGGATAGCATCACCAACTCAATGGACATGAATTTGAACAAAATCCAGGAGATGGTGGAGGACAGAGGAGACTGGCGTGTTACAGTCCATGGGGTCCCAAAGAGTGGACAGGACAGCAACTGACCAGCAACAACAGCAACAGCTGGAGAATGGCAGATTTCCCCTTCACCCCTGGGCCTCCTCCTCTGGAGCAGAATGGGCGTGTCCCCTCAGGAGCCTAAGCCGTGCGGCAGGTCAGTCAGGTGACCTGTTGGAGAGAGAGGTTTCCGCCTTCCTTAGAACCTGGGCATTCTGGGCTTCCCAGCTTCAGCAGGGGATGGACAGGGCCTCTCAGCGACAGGCTAGCACAGAGCTCCACAGTGATGGAAACCTCAATATGCCTGGGGCCCCAGAAATCCTGGAGGGCTCTTCAGGGACCTGGGGGACCCAAGTGAGCAGGTGGGGAGAGGAGCCAGTGGGATATTCATTGTGTCTGTACTGAGCCCACACTCGCCCCCATCTACTCCCTCCCCCCACCCGCTGGTCCTGGCAGCTCATCAGCCAACTCATCTGCCTTCCCAGGGCCTGTCTGGAGTGCAGCGAACTCCGGCGAGCCCCCTAGGTGGCGGCAAAGGACCGATAAAGTGCTCCCAGAATGGCCTGTCGCTTCAGCCCTGAGCCCAGAGAAGTCTGGAAAGATGGAACCACCTCGCAGAGAACCGAAAGCCCGAAACGCAGGATCGCCTCACATCATGCGATTTGAATTCTGACTTCTGGTTCAGGAGCAGAGACAAAGCGAGAGAGGACAGGCCAACAGGAAGGGCCGGACACTTGCCATACCAAGGGGTCCTCACCCATCTGAGGCTGTTTTCTTACCTGTAGAATTAGGTCCAAGAAGGGCACCTGCTCTTACAGGAAACTTTGAGGATTCACTGATACACTGAATGGAAATCACTTGGTACGTTGCCTAATACATGTTAAGTCCTCAATAACTAGTCACGTTAATAAACATAAAGCAGCTTCCCACACACCTCCCAAACCACGTCCAGCTGCAAACTGAGTGTGATGGTCTTGTTTACTGTGTCAGCTTGGCCAGGTTATAGTCCCCAGTTATTGCAATCAAACACTAATCTTGGTGTCATGATGAAGGTAGATGCAATTAAGTCAATTGACTTTAAGGGAGATTATCCTGGCTAATCTGGATGGGCCTGATTCAGTCCTATTTGGAAGGACAGAGCTTAAGAACCAAACAGAGGCTTCCCTGAGGAAGAAGTTACTCTGCCCTTGGACAGTAGCTCCCGCCCTTGGCAGGAGTCCCAGCCTGAACCTCACGATTTCACACTCACTTTGCCAGCCCCACACTCACGTAAGTCAGTTCTTTGCAATAAATCTCTTAATGTGCATCTCCTATTGGTACCATTTCTCTGGCTGAACCCTGATGAATATACACAGAGGAAGCAGGGGTGAGTTAGTCTGTCTGTATATGTGTGTGCTGGCATCATAGGGCCCAGTCCTCTTGTTAATTCATTTTTTTTGCAGCTCAAGGTAGCCTATGTCTTTAGGGTCCTATCAATTCAGTCGCTCAGTCGTGTTTGACTCTTTACAACCCCATGAACTGCAGAATGCCAGGCCTCCCTGTCCATCATCAACTCCCAGAGTTTACCCAAACTCATGTCCACTGAGTCGGTGATGCCATCCAACCATCTCGTCCTCTGTCGTCCCGTTTTCCTCCTGCCTTCAATCTTTCCCAGCATCAGGGTCTTTTCCAATGAATCAGCTCTTCGCATCAGGTGGCCAAAGTATTGGAGTTTTAGCTTCAACATCAGTCCTTCCAATGAACACTCAGGACTGATCTCCTTTAGGATGGACTGGTTGGATCTCCTTGCAGTCCAAGGGACTCTCAAGAATCTTCTCCAACACCACAGTTCAAAAGCATCAGTTCTGCGCTCAGTTTTATTTATAGTCCAACTCTCACATCCATACATGACTACTGGAAAAACCATAGCCTTGACTAGACGGACCTTTGTTGACAAATTAATGTCTCTGCATTTTAATATGCTGTCTAGGTTGGTCATAACTTTCCTTCCAAGGAGTAAGCGTCTTTTAATTTCATGGCTGCAATCACAATCTGCAGTGATTTTGGAGCCCAAAAAAATCAAGTCAGCCACTGTTTCCACTGTTTCCCCATCTATTTGCCATGAAGTGATGGGACCAGATGCCATGATCTTAGTTTTCTGAATGTTGAGCTTTAAGCCAACTTTTTCACTCTCCTCTTTCACTTTCATCAAGAGCCATAAGGGTGGTGTCGTCTGCATATCTGAGGTTATTGATATTTCTCCTGGCAATAGCTGGAGGCTAAAGCAAAACCATGACTGTTTAATAGCAGGGCGTGGGGGGGGGGGGCGGGGGGCGTCGACTGGGAGGTAGATGGGGCGGGTGCCTGGGTGCAGATCTCTTATTCCCTTGCACCACCCCTGCCGCTAGGCTTTAACCTCATGGGTGTGAACTGCTTGTTTCCAGGCTTTTTCTAAGATGCCCTTTTCCCAAGGGAGGCCAGGCTCATCTTCCTCCCCCTGCAGCAAGCATAGGATTGGAAGGAGGGGTGCAAACTGTGCTGTCTTCCCGGGAGCCAGCTGGTGAGGAGGAGGCTTCTCCCTCAGCCATCAGCCAGTCTTCATGTCCTTGCCCCGCCTTTCCCACCTCCATCCCACAGGCCGTGTGTCACATGAACACCCCACACTCCCGCCCTCCTGCCCTCATCCTGATAGCTGCCGACACCCATCGATCCAGTCTATACTGGAGGACCATTCTGATCACTTTACTCACTTCATTCAGCCTCAGCACAAATCTATGGGGTGGGAACTCCTACTGTCATTATCCCCATTTTACAGAAGGGGAAGCTGAGGCATGAAGGTCACTCCTCCTGGGAAAGCAGCCTGGGGAAGGGCCCTAAAGCACAGATGACAGTGGTGAAGATGAAGAAGGTGGCCCTTGGAAATCCTGTCAGCTCTGTCTTCCAAATATATGCTCCTTTTACCTGCCTCCCATCACCCAACTCCCCCGTGCCAATACTCCCTCCTAGGCAAACTGCTCCGTTACTCTGCCCCACATTGCAACAAGATTTTGAAGATACAAACAGGACTGTGCTTCCTGCTCCTCTCAGCACATCCACGGGGCTGCCTAGCACTCTGGTCACCTCTCTGCTCTCATTTCCTGCCTGCCCACTCCCTCCTGCCCTGCAGACTGACACAGCTTCCTTTCCATTCTTGGTGCTCTGCACACTCCCTTTGCAGATGCTGTTCCCTCTGCCAAACAGACTTCTCCCCACCTACACCATCCCTCCCCCGTTACTAAGTCCCCTCCTGCCGCAGCTGCTTCAGTCACCCGTGTTGAACACACCCCTGGTGCCCTGGGCCCTCCCTTCCGAGCACTGCATTCAGTCTGCACTGCAGGACTCACCTGGTGACTGCGTGTTACCTCAGCCCCCACCACACACACACACACACACACACACACACACACACACACACACACACACAGCTGTGAGTTCTGTTAGGTGGGTTTTGCTCACTGTGGTATACCCAGTGCCTACACACCAAAGAGCAGGATCCATGCTTGTGGGATGAGCCGTAGGTGCGGAAGTAAGGCCAGGCACTAGCCTGACCTAGGCAGGAGCCACATGCCCTGGTTCACTGGGGGAGGCCCAGTTTTCACCTTTTTCATCCAGTGTAATAACCACCGTGCCCTTATTTACTCCCCAGTGTCCCAGTTTGGTGACATATTAAATGGTCAGCCTAGTTATTAGAAAGTAGAAGGGCTTTATCCCAGAGCTTCTTTTCCAGCCCCCACATTGGCTTCCCATTTTTTTCCCTACAGGCCCAAAGCTTTTACTTCTGGTTCTTGAGATCTTTGTAATGGCTCCCTACATTGTCCCCGCCCCAAGCCCCCAGAAATACATAAGAATTCTATTTGCCCATTTTACTGCAGAACTATCCTCCTGGAGGGTTGCCATGGTGATTGAATGATGTCACTGCCTTAGAAACTGTTGCCTAGGAGATGAGTGATGTCACTTCCAGGAGATGATTGCCATGGAAACCCTCTTAGTGGAACTAGGGGGTGGCCAGGAAAGCAAAGGGGGGGGGTGTGGAGGGCGGATGCAATAGGGACAAATGTGAAGGGCGGAAGGAAAAGGGAGGGGGAGAGCAGGAAAAAGGCCAGGAAGAGGATGGGGACCATCCCAGAGCAGTTGAAAATAACAGACCATCATAGAATCTCCAAAATGCAAAAGTACCCAAAGACCACCCCAACCATCTGCCTCGGTTTTAGAGGCTGCTGAGACGTCAGGACACGCTCAAACCAGTTTATAGGTGATGTTAGAACTAAGCTCAAAGACTCATGACTCTGGTTTTTCTTTTTTTTGGGGGGGGGGGGCCTACACCACTAGGCATACAGGATATTAGTTTCCTGACCAGGGATCGAATCCATGCACCTTGCACTGGAAGCATGAAGTCTTAACCACTGGACTCCCAGGGAAATCCCGACCCTGTTTCTTAAGTGGCTCATTGGTAGATTTGAGTGTGGAAGTGAAGGATTCCTTCTGTTCACTTCTTTTTTCAAAATTTTGGTGTCAGGTCAGTCATTTACTCATGAAGTCAACAAATTCTTACCCTGAGCTGTGTGCTGGGCCCTGAGAACTTGAGTGGCGTCTTTATAGTTATTGTATTATTTTATGTTTGTATTGTATCCCCCCCACTAGTTCTAGCCCCACAAGGACAGGTAATTCACCAAGGTATCCACCCCCAGCACCCTGACCAGTGCCTACCACATGGTAGGTAATGAGTTGTTGACAAGACAGGTGATAAATGCCATCATGCGGTGCAGACCCACAGTACAGGAGCCCAGGGGGGAGCTATAGATGAAGAAATCCAGTGTCAAGTTCGTTTTCCCACAAGCCATGAGGCGCTGAAATCATTCCTATCTTCCAGGGTCTCTGTAAAGACGCAGAGGCCAGGTACTTAGTGTCTAGAACACAGAAGGTGTTTGAAATGGCTGTGCCCATCAGCCCAACATCTGCGTTTTGTAACAGAAGATGATCTATTCAGTCCCACCCAGCTGCGACTCAGTGCCTGTGCCTGCCCCATAGCTGGGGGCGGGGACCGGGGGTGTCCTGAGAACGGAGGACTCCCTCGGCCTCTGGCAGGGCCCAACAGTGGAATGCAGCCTACTTTACAGAACCAAGCAGCGCCCTGAGCTCCCCAATCCCAAGTGATCTGAGATGGCCAAGTATTTACCCCACAATAGCACCATTATCAAGAGTCCTCCCCTTTCCTCCAAATCAAACAAATGGACCTTTGAGCAGGGTTTGAGGAGTTATTGAAAATCTAAGCATTAGCACCAATACACTGAGATACTCCTTGCCAAGTGTAATTCGTTGAACTGTAAGTGAAATATTAAAAGCACTGAAAAGTGTACCCAGAACAAGATGTGTGTGACATCCATTTTTTCTTCTCAACCCCAAAACTGTAGTCCAGTGAAAAACAACATAAACAAGGATTCCGGGGATCTGAATGCTAATCTAGGTTCTGGTACCAACGTTGCAGTGCAACCCTATTCATTTCTCTGGTCTCATTTCCCCTGCGGTAACACTGAGATGACCCTATTTCATTCCATAAATTTATCTTGACAAGGTTTTTTTCTTTTTTCTTTGATCTTGACAAGTTTTAAAACATCAGAGCATGCCGAACTGGAAGGAAACCTTTGAGACCACGCAACAGAGATGGTTTCAGCTTTACATCACGTGTTATTTCAGGTCCTCTCAAAGAACCCTGTTTATTACTTGTGGGGCTGACTGGAATTATGTGTCCATACTTCCCCACACCCTGTTTCCAGACCCAAGAGCCTGCCTTGCACATGGTACTCAAGAGTTGAATTAAAACTTATATTCCAAATTCGATGAGGGACCTGAACCTCGAAGGTTGTCAGCTGCCTGGGGCCCACCAGAGGGCAGTTAGGACTCTGAATTAGACTGTGAATTAAGACAGCCTTAGGTCATGGGCAGAGGCTGCCTGTGGCGCCAGCTGATTCCAGAGGTCCGCCAGCTCTGCATCTATTTCCTACCCCTGTAAGGGAACAAAACTTTTCATAAGACGGCTGTGAAGTGAAAATGTGCTTGCTTTTTCTAAATCCCTTTTTGTGAGGTGCATTCCTAATATAAGAAGTTATAATGTTTGAAGTATTTTCATCAAAGCCAAGTACCTTAGCCACATAAAGCTTATAGCTTTAAAACACGTGACCTACTAATTGAAGCAAAACTCAGTAATGATTTTTGCTAGCAATTAGGTCAACCAGAAATAGCTTCCTAAGGACTACTCATTAGCATGTGGGTCGTATCAGGGTGAGAAAACAGGTTAAGTGTCCATGCTGCTGTGCTCCACCACAATGGAGGACCAAGGACAGACTCGGCATGGCCCCCTTCACCAGTCTAGTGTTCAGCGTCAGTCAAGAAGGCCCTATGGGGCTCAGGGCCTTTGTGTAACCCACCCGCTGGACAAGCATATCCAGTCCCGAGTATCAGGCTGGCAGTGCCAGAAATCATAAGGGGCTGGAGTTCAAGGGTCCAGTTGGTGACACAGGGCTTCAGGAGTTGCCTGGGGTGGAGGCAGATGGCGGGGGGAGTATACTAGGGGCCTGGCCTTTCTTGTTCTTAAAACTCAGAGGGAGTTCTGTTATCCTATTTTAAAGAATACTCAGAGCTTTCTTAATTATGATTGCTCAAGATTGTACTGGGTATCCAAGCTGTGTCCCTAACATTTTACTCCACGCAGTGCAGAAAAACTATTAAGAAAAATGGTGAACCTACTTTGTGTGTTAAAAAGCAGCCAACATTCTGTGGGGTGGCTGGAGGTACACCCTCAAAGTCAGACACAGACACAGACACCTTCCAGAGGGGCTGTGCCTCAGAAGACGCACTAGGGTCTTCCCTTTAAAGGAACCAGCAACAGGAAGAGGGGACCAGAGAGGCCACATTAGCTGGGTTCAGAGAAAACTACTTAGAATTCATGAGTCTTATGTGTATGCTGCAAAACCTGTGATGGAATCAGGAGGCACAGCCTCCCTATTCCAGAAATGCTTTGGAGTTTGGAGAAATCAGATCAGGATTCAGAGCGGGGAGCTCTGACAGCTCTTCAAGTGAAAGAAATGAAGACCATACACGTAGAGGTAATATCCCCAAAGCAGCATTTTTATTTACCCACTGAATTCCAAAACATTTAATTTAGGAGTCTGGCATTTCATAATCACCCATCTTGATTGACATGGGCTGACACACATGGCGCTGTCAGGATACACAAGGACGATAGCCAAAGAGTTACAAAAAATAAATTCATGATTCTTAAACAATTGCAACCAAAAAAAAAAAAAAAGTTACAGGTATCAAAACTTTAGATGCATTGCATTGAAAAGAAGGTTTGTGCACGTCATAATTTAAAGAGGCGAACAAGGTGCTACTGAAACCTCACGTTAAAGTTTATTATTAAGCTGATGGAAAGGAGCAAGTGGTCTCTCGTCCCGGCTTCCCTTAATGGGTTTCCGTTAGCTAAGAAAGAAGAGGGAGGGGTGAATTCACTTTTGCATGCACAGATGTACTGCTTTAACAAAACACTAGCAGCTGGTTTGAAGTGGACCATTTAAATACCAACTGTAGCCTGGGTGGCTAATTCTCCTCTCTAACTTTCTGTGGCTTTCGCCTGCACTTCACCTAGACAGGCAAGCAAACGAAAATGCCTCCTTCAGAACGCACCTGTCTGCACAATCCAAAAAGGGAGCTCCTGTGGGCTCAAAGCAACCGTCAGTCCAGCAATGCCCATGAATTAACTTATCTGGAACTGCTTCCCGGGGCGGAGAGCAGGTCTGAGTAGCTGTGCTGCCGTACAGAGAGGTTGAGCACTGGATACTGGGTGAGTGTGGCGAGGAGGGACTGGTGGGGGGGCGGGGCGGGGCGGGCCGAGGCGCTCAGTTGCCTTCTCCGGCTTCCTCGTCCTGCTGGTCGCTCGTCCAGAGGGTGAGGTTGTCTCGCAGCAGCTGCATGATGAGCGTGGAGTCCTTATAGGAATCCTCGTTTAGCGTGTCCAGCTCGGCTATGGCGTCGTCGAAGGCTTGTTTGGCGAGGAGGCAGGCCTGCTCAGGCGCGTTCTGGATCTCGTAGTAGAACACGGAGAAGTTGAGGGCCAGGCCCAGCCGGATGGGGTGCGTGGGCTGCATGTGCTCCTTGCTGATCTCGAAGGCCTCCTTGTAGGCCGCCTCTGAGGCCTCCACCACACTGTTCTTCTTCTCGCCAGCAGCCACCTCGGCCAGGTAGCGGTAGTAGTCGCCCTTCATCTTCAGGTAGAAGACCTTGCTCTCGTACTGGAAGTCGTTGCAGTTCTTGATGAGGAACTTGTCCAGCAGCGCCAGCACGTCGCTGCACACCGTCTCCAGCTCCTTCTCGATCTTCTCCCGGTAGGCCTTCACCTTCTCCAGCTTCTTCTCATTCCCGTCAGCCATGGTCTTCTGCTCGATGCTGCTGATGACCCTCCAGGAAGACCTCCGGGCACCGACCACGTTCTTGTAGGCCACGGACAGGAGGTTTCGGTCTTCATTGGAGAGAGGCTCATTAAGCTCGGTCACCTGCAACATCCCCAAAAGATAAACACTGAGACCCAAGTTCGAAAACCTGGGAGAGATCTTCCCTTCAACCCGTCAACAACCCTCCTGAAAAACAGAGGATTATGTGGTACTTCGCTGGTGATCCCATCGTTAAGAGGCCATGCTCCCAATGCAGGGGGCACGGGTTCGATCCCTTGGTCAGGGAACTAAGAAGCCACATGCCTCACAATATGGATAAAAAATATCCAAAATGAAACAGGATTACAGAGAAGCCACTCAAGAAAAACCAATTGGACAAGGACCCTACCTCAAGGGAGACTGAAGTCTAACAGAAGAGACAGACACCAACTCAAAAATATTAGAACTTCAAGAGATTCATAATTCAGGCAGGCCTGTGCCAAGTTCTTAAAAAGTGAAACAAGCAATTGTCTATCACCACTTCCCTCCTCAATAAATCCCAGACAAAATATAAACACCCTCCCTCTTCTAGCTTTCCCCATTTCCCAATCCCCAGGACTCTTCCTCTTCTGCTACAAGCCCTTAGCCGGGGATGGTCTCCCCCTCTGCCCAATTCATCAACCCAACCACACTTCATTCTCCACAGTGTCTTCAGCTGCAAGCCTCCCCGACATTCCCCAGGAGGGTTGCCCACAAGCTGGGCTCCTTGGTACCATCACACAGATAGGAATGGTGTCCACACAGGTCTGAAGTAATCCCCTATTCTCTACTCACACACATTCCCAGGTCCTTCAAGACCTGGAACCCCACTGGTGTTCTCCAAGGACTGCCTTTAGACACTCACATACTCGTATCGCCTTACTACAAGTATAAAGAGATTTTATATTTTCCTGATAATTTGGCCTTTTATGGAAGCAACTCATATAAATCAAAATTCTATCTCAAATACTATGACAAATCTCAGAATGCCTGAATCCTTTAGAATGACACTTTTCTAGGACAATATAGCATAAAACAAAATGTGAGGCAAGAACAGAATTGAGAAAGCGCCTCAGATCTTCCAGTAAGCAAATCCCAACTAAGGCCACTTGATATTAAAGTGCAAATGACATCCATAAGAAGTCACTATATAATATACTTCATCCTGTGACCAATAAAACTGCTTTTGTTGGACTATTGCAAAGACACCTCAAGATACATCCCCGGAGTATATCATTAAAATTGAGTGCATACCTGAAATATTTATATATCACAGAGTGTTTGTACAAGAGGCAGTATCATTATTCAGAAAAATCCTAAGACATCTGGAACATAGCCTGAGCTAGTTGTGACCTTCAACAGAACACAACTTTTCTGGGCATCAAAAGTCAAATTAGTGAAGCCAGCCCAAACAACCTCCAAGGATTTCTTCAGCTCTAAAACCCTAGGATTCTGTTTTTCCTGAGCAATAATAGGTGTGGTTAAGGCCTGAGGTCAGTACTATAATGTGTGGGTCTATCTGTGGGTCCCAGGAATCCACAGGTCTGATCCCTTCTCCATCCAGAATAAACCGCCAAAAAAGGCTACTGGGCAATATTTGTAATGACACCTTCACAAGAAACACTACTGCCTAGGAGTGTCAGTGTTTATGTAACGATCACCTGGTCGCCTGCCAGTCTGAATGAATCACTATCGGCATCAGCTGAGTGTGACTAACAGCTAAACAAGCATTGTTCTCAGAACCCCAGCCAAGGCCTAACTAGGAAACAACTGCATATGTTTAAATATAGTGTTTTTTAATACTCCTGGATTACAACTTGGCTAACAAAAGGAAACTTATGGGAGGAAGATAGCTTTATTACTTGATCAGATAACTAAAGAAAAGTGGGCATTTTCCCCAGATTGGAAAATTATAGACTGAAGTGAATTCCGATGGCCTGTTGTAAAACAAGATTTACAGCCAGTCTTGACTATTGATACTTACTGCAAATAACCTTTGCTAATGTTTGTTAGTGCAAATTCTCAACACTTCAACTTCCAAAATACAGGAGCCAGGATACTTAAAGACAAGTCTGGTCACCCACTAAGAGGGGTAGATCCTGAGGGCAACGCAATGCAGGGCAGGAAAGTAGGAACTGCTGGTCCCAACCAACCCTCAGAGGAGCCAGGCGGGACAGCCACCTGCAGGTTCAGCAGAGAGGACTTCCTGCATCTCTAGGATCACAAGTTTCCGAACAGCTAATCAGGAGCAGAATGACTAGATACGGAATTCTCAAGACAGAAGAGACCTAGGCAAGGATTCTCAACCTTCTTTCTCCTCCAATGTTGGTTCCAACACTCTCATGTCCATCATGAGATGTCCACTGGGCCAGCTGTGCCCAGTGCAGCGCCCCCCTGCCGACACTGAGTCTTCACATGGCCACGCCAGCTTTGAGGGACTCCCCCACCTCTGCTCACAGCCCCTCTGTCTGGTTCTCCCGCCCCACTCCTCACCCCAGGTAATCCTACTTAGATGCTTCCTGAAAACCTTGAGATTGTTGAACCTTTCCCATTTGGGAAGGAGCTCCTCCCATCTCCTTTGAGGACTGGCCTCCCTGCCAGTCATTCTGCTCATGTGTGTCCTCACCAGGGAGCCTCTGGCTGCACCAACTCCCTTCACCCTTCTCTGCTCTGGACCACATGGCATTTCTGAAAGCATCGAATGACCTGGTCAGTTATGAATTTATTTATCTTCTTGTGACACCATTGGCTTATTCAACAATCCCCAAGGGCCTCCTCCCACTAACTCAAAGGGCAATAAGCTATGTGTTTGTGAGTAAAAATAGACCCGCTGCCAAAAATAGCACATGAACTATTTGGGAAAACTTAAAGTTCTCAATCTGGGAAACATCCAACCTCAAAAGTAACACTGAACAAACAAATGAAAAAAAAAAAAAAAAAATCACCCCTGAGCTGCCAGACCACATGGCTCACGCTGAGGTTTAGATACTCCTCCTCCCAAGAAGACTTCTCATCCTTCATGGCCAGACACACTCCTACCACTCCACACATTACAGCCACCCACACCTGCATGCTACCAACAAGCTTGCTTTTGATATAGAAGTTTACAACAGAGGAAAAAAACATCCTCAAGAACAATTACATAAACATAACCACATGATAGTCTTTAAGCTTCTTTGGCAGAACCCTATATAGATTTTTAAAAAAGAAAAGTGACCTTGAAGAATGAAAACTTTTTTGGGGGGGGGCTGATTCTTTCCCAAGTTAATGCCCTCCAAAGTGAGGATTCTGCCTGGTGCCCCACTGGCAAGGCACCCGTCATTGGTCTCCACTTGCCCTAACCTGGCAAGACCACCTTCTGTCCTCACCAGCGAGAAGCTGCAGGTTCTGCAAGGCCAGGAAGGGACCCGGCTTTGAGCTCACAGCAGGTGAGTTCAGGTAGTGACTGTTCCCTCTAAGCTCACTACCGGTCAAAATAGCTACCCTTGTATCGTTAAGAAACCACCTTTGTCTCACTCTGGGCTTAAGTAGACATTTTCACGGGCCGTGACTGGCATTAAACACAACCCCATCTGAACAGGGTTACTGCACACTACTGCCCTGAGGCACTAGCTCCGAAGTCTTCAGAAGCTGAGCCGGTTCCAACCAGGGAAGTGCCAAAACCCACCACTAAGGAGCGGACGCCACTGCAGGTGAGGAGCAGGAGGGGCAGTTTCAGCTGGCTTCTACCTGGACACTTGGAAGAATCTGACCAACCTAAACACTGAAACTTGGGGGGTCTCTAGGCTTGTAAAATATACTAAACACAATATGGAGAAACAATCTCTTAAAACTATAATTTAACAGTCTTGCACTTCTCAATTCGTAACAGGAACTCAAAATAATACTTTGCTTCCTAAGCTAAAAGAAACCCAAAACAAAACTGGTCTTTAAGAGACCAAGCACAATCCAGATGTGAGTCTGCCTATGTGAGACCAAGCATAATCCAGTTATGTTCCCCTGCTGTAGCTAAGACCCATAAGTGGCAGATTCTGTCTTTAATTAAACTTGGCATAAATGACTTATTTCTAATAGAGGGAATTATTTGTTCAGTAAGTCCACTTATGTGACTGGCTCAGAACTTAAGTCACCAATGATGACAATGGCTAACGGATGAGAAAGTACAGGAGAAAGAAACTTGATCCCTCAGCCTCATGGGGCATCATCACTGGGTTAAAGGGACAGCTCTAAACTTGAGAGCCGAAATCTTCACTTTACTCGACCTCTTTACTCTCAAGCTCGACCTTGAGAAAATTCATCTCTTCAAACCTCATTTGTAAAATGTAGTAACAGGATCCATCCAGAGTTGTTCTCAAGAGTAAATGAGAACATACACATGGAATCAAAGCCACCATTTATTGAGTGCCTAATAGGTAAAATGGTAAATTTAATAAACCTGATGAACTATAACATGGAACACAAACTTGTGTTAGCCCCCCGTCATTATTTCTGAAAAAGTGTGACAGTGAAGTCTTATCACTAATATTAAGTTCCAGACAAAGAAGAGAAAATACATTTTTGGTTTCTTTAAAGGAATGGTGGGGTTTTTGACAGCGGGAGCTCTTTTGGGGATAATTTAGGAACCCCAAATCCAGATGGGGACAGCTCATGTCAATGCAGCACAGCTATGTAAACTGCTCACCAAGTGAATGTCTTTTAACTGAGAATACTACAGGACTAATGCAGAGCCCTCTTCCTTCCTCAGCCATTAAGACAAAGTGGTACTTACATTGGCAACACGGCTTGCTGGTTCACATACATGTCAAGTGGTAGTACCAATGTGGCTGTATGATGCACACTGGTCAGTTCTGATCCACCTCAGAATCATCCTTAGTTTCCATATCTGCAACATGGGTTAAGTCCCAGCCTAGGACGCTCAGCTGTGCTCTCCTTTCACAGAGCACTTGCTCACTCCCTACTTCCTGAGATCTTACAGCTATTGGAATTAACAGCCTTTGGCCACCAGGCTGGACCTCAAAAGCCGCAGCTTTGTTGCCTGCACTTAAGATTTCTACAGATAGCCTTCAAGTACTTCAGGTGTATTTCTCTCCATCCTTTGTCGATGACTGTGCAACAATATTAGAACACACCATGCCATCCCAAATAATTTTGACATTTTGTAACTTCATGATTGCCACCTATGTTTCAGTATGGATGACTAAGGGTAGTGACATGACTGAATAATGTCTATCCATGAGTATTCACTAGAAATCTGATTAATTATTCTTTCCTTAGATCACTTAGTTTTATGCACTAATATTTTTATCCCACACTATGGGTCTATCTCATAGTTCTCAGGAGAAACTAGGCTCATTTTATGGAGGTGATGAATTGTATAAGGTCATTCCAAGACTGGTCTGAAAAGGACTTGGGTTCCAGAATCTTTCACAACTTTTCTTTCCACTATTCCACTCTAAGCAGTTAGATGTGAGATGAGCTGGAAGACACATCTTTATTTAACTTCAAAAACATTTCTTGCCTCTTCAAATTGAGGGATGAGGCAGGGAACTGCAGCTCTCAACCGATGTGAATAAACATGTTTGTTTTCAACATGCGTGATTTTCAGGCCTTACCGACACCATCCTCCAGGTGATGCTGGGAGCATAAGGAACATCAGTCATTACAGGCAGGCAATATTATTAGGTACCATTTAGACGATAAAGGAAACAGAAAACAAGTTAGAAGAATGAAAGCTAAAAACCCACTTGACAGTAATACCAACATAACTAGTTTTGCACTTCAGAGGACCAGGAGACAAGAGATTGTGAGCTTCAAGGTCACAGACTGGCTGCATTAGAGCATTTCCTCACTCAGGTGCTTTACAGCAGTCTACTTACCTGCCCTGAAGAAAACCCCCATAAACCTAGAGAGTTAACAGAATCCCAAATGTTCCCAAAAGCTGTATTTTAGGCCTAGGATATCAGTGAAATAGGGACCAAGCCTTCAAATAGGGACCAAGCCTTCAAAACATTAAAAATTTAACGTTCAAACGTCAACTTAGGTAAAATGTGAGAAAGTTTTCCACTGACCTTGCTGAGTCCTTTCCAATAAATATATCCGTTAATTTAGATGAGAAAAAAAAATTTCTTTAATAGAAGAAACAGGCATATTGACCAAAAAAGTTCTTGTTTTAATAGCAGTTACCTTGAGGAAATGATTCTCACAATTCTGAGATGACATATTAGAGCTTGGATTGAATTTTCAGGAGCCTACCCAACCCGAGCCTATCCAACCCACCAATCATCTCTGATACCGATGTTATGTTTCCAATACACGTTTGCAAAATCCTACCTTAATGTCTCAGAGAAAATCTGTGGCCACAAGTAGGAAGCTACAGGAAAGCATTTTTCAAGCCTGCTTACAAAGAGCAGAAAACCAATTATTTTTTCTCTGCAAACTCTATTCCTTTCCTGTTACATCTCTGCACTCTCTCCTTACTTCTCATTTCAAATTTCCTGTTTCCCACAGTTCCACAACTGCCTTCTAGTCATTTTCCCTTAATCTCACTCACTTTGTTTCCAGCCCCCTCTTTAGTCCCCAAAAGGCTTCTAACACCGCAGTCTTCAGGTCCCACTGGCAGGACAGGTGAGGGCCTCACTAAAATGTCCAGAGAATGGTCTCAACCTGCACAACCCCGGGGCTACTCAGTGACGAGGGAGAAGAGGCGCACTGTAGTGTGACGTGCTGAGTGGACAGGAGTGGCTTTATCCCAAAGATTAAGCTCAGGGCCCCTTGCGAGGAAATACACTCATAGTCAGTCTTATTTCTGTAAAATCTGCTAAATTATTAAATCTTTTTTTTTTTTCCTTATGAAATCCTCAGAATTACATAGACTTCAGGTTCCAAACCTACATCGTGCCTGGCCTGGATGAAAAGCTCCTTCTTATCTAGCCCATAACACCCTGCTTGGGCTCAACTGGAGATAAGCAATGAGTCAACAAATAGGCGGTGGTGATGGTGGTTTCCAGACACCTGGTTCAAGGTATGATGTGGAGAACATGGGAAAGATAGTGCTTCAAGTACCCTTCTCACCTGGATGTTCCTAAATTTGGACCCCAACAACAGATTTTACAACAGCAGATTTTGTATTAATAACAAAAATCTTAAAAGGAGCTTTTCACATGACTCTGAAATTTTAGGGAGCCACTGTATTTGAGGATTTTTCAGTACCAAATCTCCTCCCAAGGCACGAAAAAAGGGCAAAGGAGCTAAATAACCCGGGACAGTCATTCTTGAACTTAAACCCACTGGCACTTGCCTTGAGGGATGGGTAAAGGGCAGCTCTGAGACCCACCCCCCCCCACCCCGAGTATCTGAGTCTGCAGGTCTAGGGTGGGGCCCCAGCGGATCCGCCCCCGTCTCAGGAGGTTGTGCGCTGGGTGAACTGGGCAGGTTGCGGACTGTGGCTCTAGCCCTGTGACCTTGACGCAGAGAGAAGTAACGATCATTTAGAGAAGACGTGAAAACACTACTAGGAGACAGAGCAGTGAGGGGGTCGCTGGAACTCTAGGTCTCAGACACGCAGGTGGTGTCTAATCCAAGGCACTGGCCAGGGTGTGGCCGGCCACGATTCCGTCCCCGGAAATGGAGCTGCAGGCGGGTCTCCGAGGATCTCGAGAGGGCAAAGGCACATGGGTTCGGCTCGCCCAGGAGTCGCAACCCGTTTGGGGTTCCAGGCAGACGGGCGCAGCGTCCGACATGGGAGGGGGCCCCACGCCCTCGCCTGACTGCAGGGTAGGGGTCTCGGCACACAAAGCGGACCCCGGGCGTGGGAGGATGGAATTAGAGCGGTTCCGGGGAGCAGAAAGAAAGCGCATCGGGATTACACCGACTTCGGGTCGTGGCAGCGGAAACCAGTGGAGACAGGGCGCCACTCACTAGGTGATTCTTTATTACAAGTTGGGGTGCGTGGAGGAAAGCGAGGGGGTGCCCCAGCCTGGCGGAACGGGCCGGAGGAGGAATGCGGCTCCCCCACGCTCCCCCGGGCACCCTCCCCCATTCGGGGCTCCAAGCTGGGATGCCGCGCCCCCCATCCGCCCGCGGGGTCCCCGCTGCGTCCCCCCCGGAGACCCCACCCCGCCCGGCCGCAAGAAATGGCGGGACGCGCGGCGGGCGCGGGAAGCGAGGGCTGTGGGCCAGGGGCCGCGCCCAGTCGGGCGGCGGGCTCGCCCCGGGCCCGAAGGGGCTGCAGCCAGGCCGCCCACCCCTCCCCTACACCGGGCCCCCGGCCGACCACCCGGACTCCCGGCCCGCTCACCGCCTTCATGGCGGAGGCCATGTCGTCGTAGCGCTCCGCCTGCTCGGCCAGCCGCGCCCGCTGCAGCAGCTGCTCGCGGTCCCCCATGTCGCTGAGCCCGGCCTCGCCTCGCTTCCCGCTCCGCTCGCTCGCCCGCGCGTCCTCTCCGGTCGCCGCGGAGGCCGCCGCCGCGCACGCGCACTGGCTTGCCGGCCGGCCGAGGCTGCAGGCAGCAAGCAGCGCCTCTCGCCCTCTCGCTGGCTCGCCCCGCGCTCTGTGGCTCGCGCCGCGGACGCCGCCGAGGGAGGACAGGCGGCCGCGCGGGGGGCGGGGGATGGGAGGACGGGAGGACGCCTGCGCAGTGGGAGCGGCCGGGCCGGGCGGCGCGGAGCGGCGCGAGTGGGGGGGGGAAGGGCGGCCCGGCCCTAACGGTCTATTTCAAGGTGACGTCACCTTCTATAAATAGCTGCGGCCACCGCCCCGCCCCAGAGTCGCGCAGGCGCCGTGCGAGTGCTGCATTTTACCGCCGCAGAGGTGGAGGTACGAGCGGGGAGCCCTGGGGTGGGGACTGCGGAGCCGGGCAGCGGAGCGCGGTAACGGAGGCCCGCAGGCCGCGCACTGTCACGGCCCCATCCAGAGAGGAGGCCCTGAGCTCAGGATAGACGTCTGGCTTGAGGAGGGGCCCAAAAGCAAACACACTTAGTGCTTGGGAGAGCCAGGAGGCCGCGTGCCCGAGGGGCGGGCAGACCAGACTCGCGCCCGCCCAGCCTGGCCGTTGGGCTTCTGTGGACCACACCCTGCGCTTGGGTCCGCGCTGGCCGGGCGGGGTGGGGTCCAGTCTTCAGGAACAGCCCCACGCACGTTCACTCAGGGGGTCCCCACCCTGGGAGGTGGCCTTGGCCCTTCCGCCACGGGAGGAGGGACTGAGTGGCCCCGCTGGAACGGGTGACACCACACACCTGCTAGGAGCTGAGCCGGTGCTAGGCCCTTGCAGGCACGATGCTATTTAATGCTCACAACCCCACCCCCGTGGGCCCTGCTGGTCTCCCCATCTTTCAAAGCCGGAATAGTGACATGCTCAAGGTTACACCGCCTGTAAGTTGTGGCATGATTCCCCCTGTGGGAAAGAGGAGAGTGGACCAGCTGTTCACTGAGCCCAGTCCTGCCGTTCCACGCTTAGGACCCCTGATGCCAGGCCCTGGGCCAAGGAGGAAAATCCCAGTGACTGAAGCCTGGCCAGACTTAGTACAACATGCCAAGGGAAGTGCAGGAGAAGGGAGGGGCCTTTTGCTCGCTGAGGACCTTATTGAGCGCCTACTGCATGCTCAGTACTGGGGAAAGGAGTAGCTACAGAGTAGGATACAGTGCCTGCCTCTGAGAGGCAGAGACCTAAGTACTCAAGAGCAGGTGGGCTAGATGTTGAAGGAGGTGAGTCAGGGAAAAGGTCTTAGGGAGTGGGGTCCAGCAAGGGTGAGGGCTTGGCAATGAGGAGAGAGGCCTGGCAGTGGGACCTGAGGTTGAGTAGAACAAGATCATGGAGTGTTTTCAATGCCAGACTGAAGATCTGAGTCTTTCCCCTTGGGTGACTGAGAAATACCAGAGGCATGGGAGAGATATTTTGGGTCCAGAATCTTGCTCTGCAGAGTCAGATGCATTAGAATGGAGAGGAAGGGGACTTCCCTGGTGGTCCAATGGCTGGGACACCACGCTCCCATTGCAGGGGCCAGGGTTCCATCTCTGGTCAGAGAACTAGATCCCACATGCCACAACTAAGACCTAGTGCAGCCAATAAATATTTTTTTAAAAGGTGGGAGAGTCTCCCTGCTGGCTCAGTGGTAAGGAATCCATCTGCCAATACAGGAAACGTGGGTTCAATCCCTGATCCTGGAAGATCCCACATGCCATACAGCCAACTAAGCCTGTGTGCCACAGCTGTTGAGCTTGTGGTCTGGAGCCTGGGAATTGCAACTACTGAGCCCATGTGCCTAGAGCCTGTGCTCTGAAGCAGGAGAAGCCACTGCAGTGAGAAGCCCACACACTGCAACTGGAGAGTAGCCCCGCTCACCAAACCTGAGAAAAGCCAGAGCAGCAATGAAGATCCAATGCAGTCAAAAATAAACTTTAAAAATTATTTAAAAAGAAGGGAGAGAGAGGGACTGTACAGTGGGCCTTTTTTGGACCTCAGTTTACCACCTGTAGAACTAGACTTGAACTGTTGAAAGCACTGTAGAATAGGAGAAATCCTGGAATGTCAGAGCTAGCAGAACCCTTAGATTCACCACTGTCTGACCCCTCGTCCTGATTCGGGGAGAGTGAAGTCTCGGGGAGGAGGGGTTGGCCCCAGTTTGCACAGCCAGCAGAGCCAGGGCCTCCACACTCAGTCCTCTACCTCCCGGGCCGCCTTCTTCCTGCCGTGATGCTGCAGTGAGGGCCCATGACGCAGCATTTGAGCGTGTGTCTGGAAGGAAGCCCCCACCCCAGGCTTCTCCATGCTTTGAAGAGTCACCTTTGCTAACTACAAATGGAATCAAGGTTAAGGAACCAGGCTGATCTTTCCCCTAGTGAATATCTTTAAGGTGTGTGATGAGTGACTGTTAGTTGCTCAGTTGTGTCTGACTCTTTGTGACTCCATGGACTGTAGCTCCCTAGGCTCTTCTCTCCCTGGAATTCTCCAAGCAAGAGTAGTGGAGTGGTTTGCTATTCCCTTCTCCAGTGGATCTTCCCAACCCAGGGATCAAACCTGGTTCTCCGGCATTGCAGGCAGATTCTTTACTGTCTGAACCACCACGGAAGCCCCAAAGAGTGATAGATACTAATTTATCATACATCTTGGGCCCCAAGAGGATGGGTTCCTGTGACAGGCAGGAGGAGGGCAAGCACTAGGGGGTGCTTCCACAGTGCCTTCCAGTCCTTAGATGTATTTGAGCCCTTCTGGCTCCTGATCATGTTGGACTGAGAGTGATTTCAGAACAGTGAAAATCAGGTAGACTGGGGCATTCATACGTGTCAAATGGGGGACAGTGGTTCTCCCATAAGGCTTTTTTCTTCTCACAAAACATCAGTGTCTCCACCTCCCCCACCCCTTAATCCAGTGTACTCTGGCTCTACATCCACTCCTGCACCTGGCTGGCCCTCGCTGTGGCCACCAGTCCAAGGTCACTGCACAGTCCTCCCCTTCCTGGCCCTCTTTTCTGCACTTGGTACAACTGCTCACCCCTCCTTAGCAGGTTCTCCTCTTAGCTTTCATGACCCTGCCTCTTCTATATTGCTTCAGCCACCCCTCTCTGTCTCCCGTGTGGACTCGTCTTCTCAGCCTACACAGAAATGCTAGGGCTTCTCAGAGCTCTGCCCAGGCCCTCTGCCCTATCCTGGGTGACTTCATCCACTCCTGCTCTTGAAAGGAAGGGAACTTCTACCCCATTGCCAGCTCTGGGCCAGGGGCTTTGCAGAGATGTAAAGTTGGTAGGACCTCCACCTCCATCTAACAGATGAGGAAATTGGCTTGAAGATATTCCATGACTTGAATAAAATCATGCAGCAGACCCAGGATTCAAGCTCAAGTCTATCCACCTCCTGGGCCTGATGGCCCCACGATGTCTTGAGGTGTAGCTGAGAAGGGGTCAAGGTGTGACTCCCCTTTAACGGTCACTCAGACTGTGAAAAGCACACACAAGCGCCCCTCTTGTAGCCTACACATTTACCAGCATCCATCTCCTTCACCCTCAAGGGAGAGCTGCCTGCTCCCTAAAGTCTTGTAAACAGAGACCAAGATGACCACCTTAGGTCACCTTCTCCCAGAGCTCAAAGTACCATCAAAGAAACATTACTTCTGAGCAGTTTCCAAGAGGGCCGCTGAACCCGGGGATGGGGGCTGATGATCAAGGTCAGACACACTGTGTGGCCCCTCGAGCTCGGAGCAGGTGCCCAGAGCAGGGGCCAAGTGCGCTGCATCCTCACCTAGCAGGGTCTCACCCGGGGAATGGAGCAACACTCTCCCCACTGATACGTGCGTGTGACGGAGATCTGGGCTTGGGTCTGCTCTGCCGGTTACCAGCTGAGCACCCTTGGGAAAGCCACCTGTCAGGAGAACCCTGTTTCTTAGGGTTGGGGATCAGCAAGAGCAAGTTCCCACCCGCCTGCACCAGCCATCACAGCTGTAGAAAATTCCGTGCTATGCCCTACCCTGAGCCATTGGTAGCGACTGTTTCTCATGCGGGACTGGATTTCCAAAGCATCACCAGAACCCTCCGCCGGAGCCCAGTGAATAGGTGACCCAGAAAAGGCACGTCCTACTTTTATTTTTTTTTTTTTTTCCCCCTCTCTGGGACACTCTGAGCTCCCTGTGAAGTCTGGACACCAAGGGACGTGTTACAAAGAAGCCCTAGTATTGTTCTGGAGAGATGGCGTTCACACCGTCGGCATGGTTACCAGCTTGAGCAGGAGGGGCCGCCCGCCCACAGATTCGTGTCACCTAGATAGGATTTTCAATTTTATTTTTCTCCCAAATGCAGGCCTCCTGCTGCTTGAGTGACCTGGCCAGTTCCAAGCCAGGGATGATATCACCACCAGGAGCAGCAGCAGCAGCTCTCGCTGTTAATTGCTGGCTCTCTGCCTGCCTTGGGGGTAAACACTTGACCCCTCTGGACCAGCTCCCCAAGTCCTCACATCATATGGATGAGGAAAAGGAGACCTAGCTAGAGCAGTGAGGTGCTTGCTCAGTGGTCAAGGCAGTCACGCCCAGCCTCCTTGTCCACGCCCACTCTCTGCCAACTGGCCAGGCCCTTTTGCAGATACCAACTTCCATCGGCTGTGTCTAAGGTCAGATTTCCGGATCTGAGTGCACAGATTTCAGGATCAGCCAGAGTATCCCTCTGCTCTTTGAAAGCCCTCCTTGGGAGCAGATTGGCTTCCACGGCAGCTTTTGGCATTAAGAAGTGCGAAAATGTCCTGGTAGCCGCAATCTGTGAGCTGGTGGGGAGCTTGGAGCCCTGTTCTCAGCAACCCCCCATCCCCTCCCCCCCCTCCCCCGCAAGCTTGTTCAGCAGAGCTTGGCTCTGGGGAAGAAGGCCAGGCTGTTACCTATAGAATCATAGTGAAAACAAGGGCGAAAAAGGCTTCTGCTTCAGTTCCACAGATGATCAAGGAGTTTGTGTTTCTTAGCCAGAATTTTCTAGATCCTGTGGCTGGAACCATCTGGATAGTTGCCTTCTGTGTGGCTCTCAGGAGGTAGGCCCAGGTGGGAGAGGCTGTGGTGGTCCAGGAAAAGCTGGAGTGCAGTGACTTCCCTTCTCAGAGCCTTGGACTTCCTGGCTATGAAGCGGGAGGCTGTGCTGGCAGACGGCCGAGTTCTGTCTTTTTTCGAGCTCTGAAGGTCTAGGGTGTGACACCACTGGAAGTTCCATAAATGACATGGCAACTCAAGAGGATGAAGCAGTGATGCCTCAAAGGCCCAGTGTCTGGCACACATCCACACAGAGAGTGGAAGAGGGAAGCAGGACCTCCTCCTCCGCAGGCCGTGGGCAGCGGGTGACCCGTGAGCTCCCGCTCAGTCAAGGTAAGGACGGTGGTGTTGCTGTTCAGTCAGTAAGTCATGTCTGACTCTCTGGGGCTCTGTGGACTGCAGCACACCAGGCTCCTCCTCCTCCACTATCTCCTGAAGTTTGCTCAAACTCATGTCCATTGAGTTGGTGATGCTGTCTAACCATCTCATCCTCTGTCACCCCTTTCTGCTATTGCCTTCCATCTTCCCCAGCATCAGGGTCTTTTCCAACAAGTCGGTTCTTTGCATCAGGTGGCCAAAGTCTTGGAGCTTCAGCTTCAGCAACAGTCCTTCCAATGAATATTCAGAGTTCATTTCCTTTAGGATGGACTGTTTTGATCTCCTTGCAGTCTAAGAGACTCTCAAGAGTCTTCTCCAGCACCATAATTCGAAAGCATCAATTGTTCAGTGCTCAGCCTTTTTTATGATCCAGCTCTCACATCTGTACATGACCACTGGAGAAACACGAAGGTTCGGTATTTCCGTTCCGATTTTACAGAGGAAGAAGCTGAGGCCCAGGAGGTTGAGACTGTCCCACTGCAGCACAGGGAGCAGGGGGCGGGAACCCGGATCCTGACCCACCCCACCACCATCACCATCCTTCCCATGCCCGCCCTGACCTTGTGAGCACGTGAAAAGTTCTTTCAGTTGTTGAGCTGCGTGCATAACTGTCATTAACTGCTGCTTAAACCATAGCGTTGGAAGTGAGGGTGAGAGCTGATAAGTTTCTACCAAGGTTCTCTGCCAGGCAACTGTGCTCAAAAACAGCTTTTCCTCCCCAGTATGTTAGTAGGAGGCAAGCAGATTGCTGCAACCTTCTGTCTTCTTCCAGACGACAGTGGTGGGCTGGCCCCGACTCGGGAGACAAAGGGATCTAGAATCGCCAAAGCCAGGGGAGAAGACTGACTCTAGAGGGCTGGTCTCTGCAGACGGCCCTGAGTGGCCACCGGGGTCATAGGTAGGAAGAACGTTCTCACCCTTAAAAGATGCAAACCCCTCTGCCTGGCATTTTGTGACCTGGCCCTGGCCCACCTTTCCAAGCTACTACCTACTCTATGGACATCCTAAGACCACTGGGTTCACAGGCCCTGCCCCAAGTTTCTGCCAACTTTCCCATTCTTCCATCTTTTCCTCTAAGTCTTTAATACTCAGCTGAAAGCTCACCTCCTCTCAAGAGCTTTCCCAGGTCTCCACCAAGAAGCTCTCTCTCCTACTCACTCCCACCATGACTCTAGTATCCACCACCTGCATGGACTTCTCTTGGTAGGATTGGTATTTCCTGACCAGCTACTAGGCATCAAGCCCTATGTTATGCAATTTAATCTTGTTTAATCCTCATGACAACTGTAACGTGGGAGCATCCTCTTGTACCCATTTAAACAGACGAGGAAACGGAAGCTCTCATACCCAAGGTTGTGGAGCTAATGGGGGCAGAGTCAGGATGTGAACCCAGGCCTTTCTGACTACGAACTTCATGCTTTTTGTCACTTTTACCAGCTCTTCCTGCTTCCTAAAGGAAGTTGGCATTTCCCGCCTAAAAAGTAAACACTAGAGGACAAGCCTGCATTTCATTTCGTTCACCATCTAGGGGTCCGGGGTGCCATTCTTCATGAATGCTCAATCAAACCTGATCATACCTTGTGCCTACTGCAGAAATGCCACTACAAAGGACTTCCCTGGTGATTCCGGGGGTTGAGAATCACCTTGCAATGCAGGGGATGAGGGATCGATTCCCTGATCGGGGAACTAAATTCCCACATGCCACAGGGCAACTAAGCTCATGTACTGCAACTACTAGGCCCACACACACCAACTAGGGAGTCCGTGTGCCACACAATGAAAGATCCCACATGCTGCAACTAAGACCTGACATGGCCAAATAATTTTTTTTTAAAGAAATGCCACCACCAAGATCCCTCTTTGTAAGTGACCAAGGTCTTCTAGGAGGGGAATGTGCTTTATACTGGCCAACAACTGATTGGCAACCTCATGGAAGATAAGACAGGAGGGAGCTGAGGGAGGAAGGCAAGAGTGCAGGGCCCAGGAGGGGGCTGAGATGAGGAGGAGGAGGTCTCCCTGTTGAATTTGGCCACCTTGCAGTAACTTGGAGTATAAGATCAGGAGTTGCCTGATGGGGCCTCAAATCCCAGCTCTTCTGCAGTAGCTGGAGGAGCCTGGACAAATCATGGCACCTCTCTGAGCTTCAGTTTCCTCATCTGTAAAGTGGGCTTGTTGCTCCCCTGGCCCCTGATGCCAGGAAGAACAAGGATGAGGAAGAGAGTGGGTGCTGCCTGCCTGGCAGTTGTGGCTGTGCTGTTCCATCCTTTATGTGAGACGTTGGAGGACCAGGCCAAACTGAAATGTCCTCCTCATGAAATCGCTGGGCGCTGCAGGCCTGGGGAGCAGTACAGAACTGACTGAATCACAGACTTGTAATAGTGGTCCAGCAGTTAAGACTCCGAGCTCCCAATATAGGGAGCCTGAACTGTGGTGCTGGAGAAGACTCTTGAGAGTCCCTTGGACAGCAAGGAGATCAAACCAGTCAATCCTAAAGGAAATCAGCCCTGTATATTCATTGGAAGGACTGATGCTGAAGTTGAAGCTCCAGTACTTTGGCCACGTGATGTGAAGAGCTGACTCCCTGGAAAAGATCCTGACGCTGGAACAGATTGAGGGCAGGAGGAGAAGGGGGCAACAGAAAATGAGATGTTGGATGGCATCATCGACTTAATGGACATGAGTTTGAGCAAACTCCAGGAGACAGTTAAGGACAGGGAATCTTGGCGTGCTGCAGTCCATGGGGTCACAAAGAGTCAGACATAACTTAGCGACTGAACAACAACAGGGAACTAGATCCTACAAGCCACAATGAGGACCTGGCACAGCCAAATAAACAAATATTTAATTTTTTACCATTTTTCCTCACCAGGTATTGAACCTGGGCCCCCTGCATTGGAGGTGCAGAGTCTTAGCCATTGGACCACCAGAGAAGTCCCTAAATAAATGCATAATCTTTTAAATAATAAGGATCTTAGAGACAACTGAGGCTGGCTTTCCCACTCCGAGACCACACTGCATGATGGGCTATTAGCTAGCTCTGCCAGCAGATGAGCCTGGCTCCAAATCCAGCCCCCGCTTGCTCTGTGGCCTGGCTCCTCATCTTTAACAAGAAATTACAAATAATTGCTTTGCCACGGCTCTGTTGTGAGGATCAGAGACCCAGGCTGGTGTTAGTGTTAACTATGGGGATGAAGCTCAGAGAGGGAAGGAAATTCACTCAGTCACACAGCAGAGCAAGGCATAGGCCCTGCCCCCCCCCCACCCCCACCCAAAGCCAAGGCCTGGGCTGTCCTTGGGCAGCTGCAGCCTTAACCTCAAAGAAGGCTGAGGAATTCACACTGTGATCTCTCGTGGGATTCTGGGTCTCATTGAGCTGAGACCCCAGCTGGGTTGCCTGTGGCTGGAAAATGTCAGAGAGCCAAGTCAGAGCCTGGGGTCTTATGTCCAGCTGGGGTCTGATCCGCAGTATTACCCAGGGCTTGTGATGTCACCTCTCTGAGCCTCAGTTTCTATGCTCCCCAAATCAGGGTAAGGATCCCTGACAGGGTGAGGAATTCTATGAAGGCACAGAGCTATTTTCATAACAGTTACTCCTGAGTTCTCGCTGGGCATCAAACCCTCTGCCATCATTAGCTGTGGCTTCCTAGAGTCCTCATAGCAGCCGGTACAGTGGAAACCCAGCTGCAGGTAAATGACTGAGGAGTGATAGAACTCAGGTCTGAGATCTGATCCTAGTCCTTCTTGCTAAAACCCTCACCCGTCCTCTTTTCAGACCTAACTTGGGCTCCTTCTTTGGGTTTAGCATAATCCTAGTTTCCTCTGGGAGGATCTCTTGGTCGCAGGCAGGCTGGGGTGGGCGCCCCCCTGGCTCACAGCACTGGGTCTACCGTTCTGCATTAAGACAGTTTCTCCCTCTCCACCACCAGACAAGAATGTCCCATGATGAAGGACCCCGTCACCCTCATAACTGCATCCCCAGAGCCTAGACCTGTGCTTGGCATACTTGTTGTTCAGTCATTAAGTTGTGTCCGACTCTTGCGACCCCATGGACTGCAGCATGCCAGGCTTCCCTGACCTTCACCATCTCCCGGAGTTTCGTGTCCATTGAGTCAGTGATACTATCTAATTGTCTCATCCACTGTACGTGCTTGGCATACAGCAGGTGCTCAATAAATATCTAGCATCAGGATGCCACTGGGGCCCTGAGGGAGCCAGAGAGATGGGAGGAGAGCTCCTGGACTCCTGCCACGCCTTACATTAGTGGCATCTTCTCCAATAATCGGCCCCCAGGGACACCATCTGAGCCGGCTGAATTCCGGGCACCGCTTCACCTTGGAAAGAAGGCCACAGCTCTCATCAAACAGCCCAGTAATTGACGTCATAGCAGTGCCGGGAGCGGCCCTGTTAATGTTTAATGAAGACTCCACTGCGGCAGAGCTGCAGGCTAGGAGGGCTGCGGGGCCATGCTGAGTCCCCACGGGGTCGTGAGGAGGGCACAGATGGTAAAGTTTCCTAAACCGGAAAGCCCCCCCCCACCCCACCCCGGCAGATGAGCTTCACAGCAATGAGTTTTAGTCCCCCGGCTTAACTCAGAAAGAGCCAGGGTATCACGTGCCTGCCGTGAGACAAGGAGACTGCTGACCAAGCCCCGGCAATAAATGTGGGGGGATTAGGGGCTCCCGGGGACGTTTCCTGGAGACAGTGGGGGGACAGAGTCCTGGCGCCGAGCGGTCCCAGACTCCACCCCAGGTTTGCATTGCACAGCTGGGCGGCAGCTGTGCCACTGAGCCTCAGTTCTCTGATCTGTGCAATGGGAATCATGATACCGTCCCCGAGAGGCTCCTTTGAGAATTAACGGAGATGAATGCTGTAAATCGGGAACTCGCTGGTGGCTCAGTTGGTAAAGAATCCAACTGCAATGCAGGAGACACAGGTTTGATCCTTGGGTCAGAACGATCCTCTGGAGAAGGAAATGGCAACCCACTCCTATATTCTTGCCTAGAAAATCTCATGGACAGAGGAGCCTGGAGGGCTTATAGTCCAGAAGGTCACAAAGAGTAGGACATGACTGAGAGTCTGAAGCACCACCAGTGATGTAGAGGACCAGCCCAGCACACGGCAGGACCTCAGCAGACACTGTGTGCCTTCTCTCAAACCAGGTGTGGGGGCGTTTCATGCGTTCATCGGCTGGAGTGATGGGGGAAGGGAAGAAAGAGCAAGGGGGCGAGGGAGGGGAACTCCGTCGCTGTCTTGGGTTTGGACTTGTCACCGTGGTGGGGCAACGTCCCAAAGAGACGTCAGACGGAGGATGGACAGAAAGCCCAGGGTGGCAGGAACCTTGTGAACCGTCTCTTCTGATTATCTGACCCCTTCACTCGACAGAAGAAGATACCAAGGGCCCCGGAGGGAGCAGATCAGCCCAGAGGCTCACACTGCAGAGCCAGGGTCTGACCTGGTCTTCAGTCACCCACCTGAGACAGCATCAGCTGAGGGATGTACCCAGGGCCACCCGCATGGAGGCAGGTGACGTGACAAGAGGCCCTGTCCTCTGCGTCTCTGACCTGGACAGAGCAGGGCCTCATCATTCCGCCCCTCTTCCCGGTCTCCCGTCAGTGTGTTTTCCCACAAATTCCTGGAAGTTTCACAAAAATGTAAATCCAACCGTGTCATCCCCTGCGTAAAGCCCTCTGTGGGCCCCAACTCAGGGGTGCCAGAGACGATGCAGCAGGCCCCGTTAAAACTGAATTTCAAATAAACAAGTAATGGTTTTTAGTATAAGAATGTTCCACATATTGCGTGCCTATAATTATACTTAAAAATGTATTTGTTGTTTGGCTGAACTTCACAGTTAACAGGACAGCCTGTATATATATATATATATATATATATATATATATATATTTTTTTTTTTTTTTTAAACCTGGCAATCCTATGCAGACTACCTTCAGGAAAGAGCTGGAGTCTTTTAACTGGCCTCCAAAGCCCACTTTAATCCCATCCATGCTTAGCCACTCAGTTGTAACTCTTTGTGACCCCGTGAACTGTCGCCCACCAAGCTCCGTCCATGGGATTTTCCAGGTCAGAATTCTGGCCATTTCCTTCTCCAGAAGATCTTCCTGACCCAGGAATTGAACCAGGGTCTCCTGTATTGCAGGCGGATTCTTCAGCTGAGCTACCAGGGATGCCCTATAAGCTCCTCCTTTCCCCTCTGCTTCAGACACAGCTCTTTGCCTTTACCAGACAATCCCCAGCTCTCCCCACCCTCTGGCCTTTGCAGCTGCTGTTCTTCCGCTGGAACCATCTTGGTGTTTCCACGCCCCTGCTGCCCCACCGTGCTTGACCTGACAGCCTTCAGGCCTCCAAAGGATCATTGCTTCCTCCTGGACGACTTCCTGGCTCTCCAGGCCTGGGTGGTACTTCTTGGCTCCCACCACGCCTCGGGCAGGTTCCCCGTCCTGGTGCCTCAATGCAGAGTAGGGATTCAGCAGACATTTGTTGCCTTAGATTGCTAAATCCCACAGCCCCTCACACCTCGCCTATCAACGGTTTCCCCTTCTTTATCCAAGTTCTTTGCATTCACATATCACCTCCTCAGAGAGGCATTTCCTGACCATCCTGGCTGAAACAGGAAACACAAACCCCCTGTCCCAGTCAGCCACTGCCTGTCCCATTACCCTGTCTCATCCCGTGCACAAGTCCTTGGCGTTTTTTTTTTTTTTTTTTTTTTTGGCCGTGATTGTGGCATGCAGGATCCTAACTCCGTGATCAGGGATTGAACTCCCATACCCTGCATTGGGGGCACAGAGTCTTAACCACTGGACTGCCAGGGAAGTCATCCACAACATTTACTGCTGTCGGAAATCACGGCTTATTCACTTGTGTTCCATCGTCCATCTCCTCCACCAGGCAGCCGCTTCCCTGAGGGCAGTGCTATAGGGGCACATTCCTGTCCATCTCCCTAGCTCCTGTGGGGTGTCTGGCCCAGGGAGGATGCTGCAGACTTGCTGATGGTAACTCCTGGGCCTGCCCCTTACTGGTGTGGCACTTGGGGTGCAGAGTGATGGGCATGAGCTCCCATGTTCTGTGTCCTCCTCGATCCTCGCCTTTGGGAGGGCAGGCCAGGCTGGGCTGTGTTTCAGGGGCAAGAGCTTCAGGGAGCCCAAGCTGAGCAGGAAGGAAAGAAATCTGCCAAAGCATTCGTTTTCAGTAGGGGCTGAGATTGCAAGCAAGGACACCACTGGGTTTTCCTTCCTCCAAGTTGATGGCTGAGTACCAGCCACCCAGCACATCCTCCTGAAGGGTGGCAAAGCTGAGACCCTAGGCCACAGGAGACGGTGTTGGGGGCACTGGGTCACTCCTCAGCGGCCAAGGATTTCTAAATCCCTAACACAAAGTAGATCCTCTGAGCCTGTCTTCTCCAGCACTGCCTCCACTGTGGGAAATGCACACCCCAGAGCAACAGCACCTGCTCTCCGATGCCTCACGGAGCTGCCGCTCTGCATCCTGTGGGGGCAGAGAGCCCGTCACATGTTCAAGTCAGCCCACTTTCGAATCAGGTGGCCTCCTGTCAGAAGTGTGGTCACACTGCCACCTGTGTGACCTTGGCATGAGGCTGACCTTCCTCGAAGCCGGCCTCTGCATCTGTAAACAGTGGACAGTGAAGACCCAAGGCTGCAGTGAGGAGTCAGGCAGGCCCTCAGCTCAGATTCAAGCACAGAGCAACGTTAAACTGACTGTAATGTTTATGAGCGTATCTTCTTGCGTTCATGTAGCAGGGTAGACAGCAAGGTTTGCAGTGAAACAAGGACCCTTCCTGGGAACTGGAGCCACATTTAAGAATTGCCTGGCAGGGACTGGAGTTTTGATGTGAAACCCTTGGCCCACGTTAGAGACATTGATTCTATTCGGCAACTGTTCTCTAAACAGATGAGAGAACCCCTCAGAGCATCCCTTCAACCCTCCTGGGGGCCCCCTGGTATGGATAAGCCACTGGTTTCAGGGTAGACCCCTGACAAGGATTCAAGAGGCCTAGGTTGGAAGGCCAGCCCTGGCATGAATATCCTGTGTGATCTGGCACAAATCGCTTGCCCTCTCCGGGCCCTGGCGGCCTCATCTGTAAGACAGGTCATTCCTCCCTGACTTACCAAATTCACAGAGTTACTGGGAGGATCAGAGATTTGTTGGGGGAGTTTTTGTTGAAGGAGGATTGCTATTAAAACTGAAAGCACCATGGGAAACTGCTGTACCTTCAGCTCTGTGCCTTTGCTATGAACCTAAAAGTGCTCTGAAAAACAAAGTCTATTTTTTTAAAACAAAAGGACCCGTATATTTTCCACCAAAGACCCTCTAAGAAGCCTTTATTTAAGTCAGGCAATGTAATGAGGGTTCAAGTTCTAACTTGTAACTTGTGTGACTTTGGGCAAATGAGTTAACCGCTGGCAATGCTAGAGGTTTGATTTTTCATTCTGTGGAGACAGTAGCCCTGGGGCAAGAGAAGGATTGGGAATGTGCTGCAAGATACAGGATAGATGAGACGAGGAGGAGAAGCTCAGCAGCCTCCCAACACCTTGGGCAACTAAGAACTGACCCACCTGACTTTGAGCTGAGGTGGGGCTACCTGTTCGTTTGCATCCCCTGCAAGCAGCCCTCTGGATCTCAGCCCCACCCCAGGTAGAGAGAGACTCAAGCTGTTCTGCAGAGACTGGTCCCTCTGCTCCTGTTGCCATGGCGCTGCAGCACCAGCCTGGCCAATCAGGAAGGAGACGTGTATCTGAGCCTCTGTTGCTAAACCCAGAGCAGGACACCCAGCCAATGGGAAGGGTGGCAGAGTGGAGCCACCATGGAAACCTCAGCCCTGAGGTTCCAACTGGGTTTTTGTCTCCATATCTTGTATGCGGGGGTAGGGGGAGGGGTAGGCTGGGTTTTCTGAATTCCTTTTTCTGCAGAGAGTATCCTGCAGCCTGTGGAGGACACCCAGGAGTCACGGCAGGGGTGCATGACAAGCAGATATCTTCAATGAGTCAGAAAGGACCCCAGCTTAGCAGGACACAGCTTCAGATGTCCCCTTCATCACTCTTCCCCCAGATACTCGGCATCACCTGTGTCTGTGATCTTAGCTTATCCCCACAGCTCTGCCTAGCCCCATCTGTCCTAAGAAACAGTGGTAGGCTGCAGAAGAATCCCCACCCCCAAAGTAAGAAGAGGACAGTGGGGCTAACCTCAAAGGACGCTTTTCTGCCCTGTAACTTTGTGGTTCTTTGAAATATGTTCCCCCTGTTCTGCTACATGCAGGGTTGAGCAGGAGGAGAGAGAAAAGGATCAGTCAGACACAAGCGCTGCCCCTTTGTAAAATCAGAGGATGGGGCAAGCAGGTTCTGCGAGTCCTCTGAGCTCACATTCTAGACTCAATACTGATTTTTTTGTTTTTGTTTTGTAAATATTTATGTATTTGGCTGCTCTGGATCCTAGGTGCAGCATGTGGGCTCAGTATGCAAGATCAGCCTTCAGTGCAAACTCTTAGTTGAGGCATGTGGGATCTCGTTCCCTGGGCAGGGATCGAACCCGGGGCCCCCTGCATTGGGAGCACATAGTCCTGGCCATTGACCACCAGGGAAGTCCCCTTGGTGCTGTTTTAACCTTCAGGCTCTAGATAAAGGGGATCTACAAGGAATAACTTCCCAAGGGGGAGCCCTGTAAATAATGCCAGTGGAGACAAGTAAGACTCAGGTTGCTTTATGCCCTTAAGATGCCCGGCCGGCAGGGCTGTCCATTGTGGAGCCAAAGCCCACAGAGATGAAGCTGCCCCCTCAGGTCACACAGCTGCCCTGATGCAGAGCCAAGCCTGGAAGGCTAGCTAGCTCCCCAACCCAGCTCTGCAGCCTGCCATGTGTGGTCTCCTCAAACCAGCCTTCCCACCCCCAAGCAGGCGCGTTCGTTCATTCGGGGAGGGGTGTACGCCCACACTCCCGACATCCTTATTTTGCAAACACAGACATAATAACAACAGCAAGGGAAAGTGTGTCCCACCCCTTCCCCCGCTCTCTTCTCACTTTCACTCTGTTGCCTGGCAACAGCTCCATCCAGAAACCTAGGTAGCATCCTAGGCAGCTCCCTCGCCCTCATTCTTCCCACCAAACACATCGCCCAGTCACGTCCCTTTATCTTCTAAATGGACTCCTCGCCCACTTGTTCCCCCGCCCCCACCCCTTCCCAGCCCGAGGTTCCATCATGGGTTTCCTGGCTTCTCACAGGTCTCCTGCTGTTACCCCTGCCTGTCCCACCCCTACTTCCATTTTCTATAACCACAGCCAGACAGTCTTTACAAAATTTAAATCTGACCATGTCACCTGATGCTTCCTTAGAACCTCTATGGATGAAAATTGAAATCTTAAACAGGCCCAGGAGGCCCTGCAACAACAGGCTGACACCCACCTGCAACTTCGTCTTGCCCTGGCATGTGCTCTGCCCTCTCTGCCTGGAACATTCCCCAACACACTTCCATTCCTTCTAGTTACTCCAACTCACCCATGAGTTCTCACTTGCTCAGGGAGACTTTCTGACCTCCCTGAATAGGTCGAATCATGCTGGTTTGGACTCTCCTGGCACCACGAACCCCTCTGACCATATTACTTCACAGTTGCAGTTTTATACTTATTCATGTCATTATTTGATTCATATCTGTAAGCCCTGTCCCACTTGATGTAAGCTTTTAGTGACTTTTTTCTTGTTCTCTACCTGAAACATGTGGATGGAAGGATGCATGTGGGTGTTGTTAGGTGATGGACAGGTGTATGACTGGATGGAAGAATGCTCTCACTTTCCCCAGGTCACTTAGATCTAATCATATCTCCCTCTATTCTGAGCCAATCACATTCATTCAACATGCACCAAGCATCTTTCATGTGCCAGGAATGTGACCACAGAGCTGTGACAGCCCAGGGAAAGAGATTGCTCTGCCCTGGAAATTTAGGTAATAATAACAGCCACTTACTAGACCCATACTTGGGCTTCCCTGGTGGTCGGACGATAAGGAATCTGCCTGCAATGCGGGAGAACCCAGCTTCCATCCCTGAGTTGGGAAGACCACCTGCAGGAAGGAATGGCTATCCGCTCCAGTATTCTTGCCTGGAGAGTTCCATGGACAGAGGGGCCTGGTGGGCTATATACTCTTTGGGGTGGTAAAGAGTCAGGGGTGACTGAGCAACTGACAACAGACTCGTACTCAATAGACCGCCGTACGCTCTCCTCCCGGGAAGCTCCCCACCCTTTCCTCTCTACTTGTCCAGCCTGGGAAGTGTCTCTAGGTTCAGCCTAAGTGTCAGCTCCTCCCCTGACCCCCCGTCCTCAGAAACGCCCTGGCTCAGACGTCTGGGCCACTCTTGCAGGGCTTTTTTGGTAAATTGCTTCACACGATCCTTTCCTCTGTGAGGCCCCTGGTCTCTGCCAGACTCTAAGTAAGCTCCCTGGGGACAGGATTCACTCTCCTAGAAGGTCTCTCTCCTTTTTTGAAACCTCATGAGACCCTGAAGGTGACAATGATTACCCCCATTTTAAATAGGAATTGGACTTGCCCAAGGTCACACAGGTAGTAAGTGATGCAACTGGTGCTGAAAGCAGGTTGAATCTAAACAAAGATTCTTAATTGGTCCCCCCGCCTCGACCCTGGTCAGAATATCTTCTCTACCAGCCCCTGATGGAGCCCCCCAGCTGTGCCTGGACAACTGTGATGGGGTGGGCTGCTCTGCGGTTGAATAAGTGCCTGTCAGAAACTATTCTAAGCCCGGGACGTGCCCGTCTGAAACTGCTCCCCAGTGACCCCGGGGTGCAACCAGAACAAGCGTGTCCCCTCTTGCACATGGCAGCCCGTCAGTAATTCACGGCCAGCTCCTGTGTCTCCCCGCATTTCATCCTCTCCATGGAGGGGCTGCAGAGTGGAGACAGCGTTCACCCCCACTCAGCTGCTGTCCACAGACCAGGAAATTTCAAAAGAAAATTAAGTAGGTAATTTGACAAGTGGTGACATTAAGAGGAAAAAAAAAAGTGGAAAGAAAACCTATCTCAACCTCCATCACCCTTGTTTCATAAAAGAAAGGGCATCTTGACACACAAAAAAGGAGGGCATACAATCTGAGAATTAATTTAGCTTTACAAGAACTCCCTGTAGTGTCCCGGTTTTTCTCATTTTGGCACGTTCTGGCTCAGACTTGAGGTGGGGGGACCGGCCCAGGACTGGAGCCTGCGAGGACCTCTGGTCCAAGCAATCGAAGGAAACAACCATCAGCCAGAAAAATGAGGGCATCGGGACCCCAGAGTTGCCCTGTTTCGAGAGGGAAGGAAGAGCTGGACGTCTGGCTGTGAGCCGGCCAAGCTCAGGAAGCCAGACGGACTTCCCCATAGAGTCGCTGCTTCATGTTCCATTTCTGTCTTGGCCTCGCTGAGCAAAGGCTCTCCCGATGCCTGCAACCTTGTGGGCACCGTGTGGAAGAAGGTAATCTGCAAGCAGGGGCTGCCCCTGGCCACGCTGCGAGCAAGTGGACCCTCCTGGAAGTTGAGAAGGCTGTTCCTGCTCTGTGGCCGGAGGCTGGTGAGGGAGGCCCGTTGGTTCTGCAAAGGCAGCAGATTTTTCTCTTGGGGCGGTTGTATGTGCAATCCAAAGGCTGTCTCCCCACTCCTTCACTTAATATTTACCATATGCAAACACCGTGAGTACAAAGGTGGCAGAGGATGACCTCATCTCTGCTCTCGTGGAGCTTAGGGTCTCATAGGAAAGGCGCACATCCACCCAGGGCAGGCGTGCGTGCCTGCTCATGGCTGCAACAAGGGTGGCAGAGAAGACTCCCCGTTGCAGGGTGGAGGGGTGCTGGAGGGACCCCCCGTCAGAGGTTTCGGGAGGCTGAAGGGCCATGACCAAGTGAGGAGGCCTCAAGCAGGGGCAGAAAGAGAGAAGGGTCATTCTAGGCAGAGTGCCTGGCGTGGGGTGAGCAGCCGTCGAACAAAGAACTGACATGAGGGGACTTCCTGGTGGCCCAGTGGTTGAGAATCCGCCTTGCAATTCAGGTTCAATCCCTGGTCAGGGAACTAATATCTCGCATGCCACAGAGCAACTAAGCCAATACAACACAACTAGAGAGTATGCACGCCACCATGAAAGATTCCACATGCTGCAATTAAGCCCCACACAACCAAATAAATAAATACTTTTTTTAAAAAAAAAGAAGAATTAACATGAAGTTGGTGTGACTGCAGAGGGTTGAACATGAGGGAAAATTGTGCAAGGTTGAGGCTGCAGAGGGAGGTGGGGCTGCCAGGCTGCTCCCGGGGGTTTGGTCTCTTCCCAAGTGGAATAGGAAGTCCCCGGAGGGTGCCATGCAGGCAAATTGGCCAGGTAAGTGTTCTTGCCTGGAGGCAGAGAGGAAGCAAGAGTCGTGTCTTTCAAGAATCAAACTGGTGCCAATGGTGGTGAAAATCGCAGTAGAGGCAACAGTGGAGAAGGAAATGGCACCCTACTCTAGTATTCTTGCCTGGAAAATTCCATGGACAGAGGAGCCCGGCAGTACAGTCCATGGGGTTGCAAAGGGTCGGACACAAGTGAGCGTGCGCATGCACACACACACACGTTCACCTATGAGGTGGGCAGTGTTACTTTACAGCTCTCAAAATCGAGGCCCGGAGAGATTAAGTAACTTGCCCAAGGTCACAAAGCTTGTAGGGGGTAGAGCAGGCAGGTGACCGAGCGACCTCTGAGCACCTAAAGAAATGACTGTTGTAAAGAAATCAAAGGACAGGGAAGTGCTGTCTTGCAGGAGAGTCTGGGGACAGCAACGCAGGATGAACCTGACGTGAAACTTAGGCCCTGTGTTTGGTTCTGTGATCAGGCACTCAATGAGTACCCACTGCATGCTAGGTACCCTGTTACTGTAAGTACTGAGGCAGGAATGGAAAGCAGTCCCAGAACTTACATTCCACTGAGGAAAGAAGAGAGTGCACGCGTGGGCCAATGACGCGGGTGGATTCAGGTGATGTCAGGGGCTGCGAAGGGGAGATGATGGGGGGTGTGACGGGCAGTGGAGGGCAGAGGGAGGGTGTTTCTCTAGACAGGGGAGTCAGGGAGGGTGACAGGTGACATCAACAATGAGGAAGCAACAGAGCCACGATCCTGGGAGGAGGATTCCAAGAAGAGGGGAGAGTCATGCAAAGGCCCCGAGGCAGGGGCAACCTTGGGGCATTCATGGAGTAGAAAGAGGAGGCACTGCCTCTTTCGGAGTGAGTAAGAGCAGTCAAAAGAAGCATCCAGAAGCCCAGGCCCCATATCGCCATGTGGGTCATGGCAAGGAGTTGGAATTTCATCCCAAGTTGACGGGAAGTCACTGGTGGGTTTTCAGGCAGGAGAAGGATACACCCTGTTTTGTGTTTGAAAGGCAGCACATTAGTCGCTGTGAGTAAAGTTTTCAAGGCGAAGAAGGATGCAGGAGGACCAGCCAGTGGCTGCTGCTTCAGATAAAGGTGGAGGTAGGAAGAAGGGTCACAGTACATTTTTGCTAATGGATTCAATGTGGGGGTGGAGAGAAGGAAATAAAAGATAACTCCAAGGCTTTCAGCCTGAAAACTGGGTAGGTGATGGTTTTTATTGTCATTCAGTTTCTAAGTTGTGTGCACCTCTTTGCAACCCCATGAACGGCAGCACGCCATCCTCCTCTGTCCTCCACTATGTCCTGGAGTTTGCTCAAATTCATGTCCATTGAGTTAGTGATGCTATCTAACCATCGCATCATCAATCACCCCCTTCTCCTCCTGCCCTCAACCTTTCCCAGCTTCAGGGTCTTTTCCAATGAGTTGGCTCTTTTTATCAGGTGGCCAAAATATTGGAGCTTCAGCATCAGTCCTTCCAATGAATATTCAGGGTTGATTTCCTTCAGGATTGATTAAAACTAGCATGACTGTGGGAGGAGCAGGTTTAGGTGGTAGCAGGGAGGATCAGCTAAATCAAGACCTGTTTTTTGTTTTTTGTATTTTGGTTGTTTTTTTTTTTCACCACAAAACATGGCTTGTGGGATATTAGTTCCCTGACCAGGGATAGAACCCAGGCCCTTGGCAGTGAAAGCACAGAGTCCTAACCACTGGACCAGCAGGGAATTCCTAAGAGCTGTGTTATGGGCACATCCAGTTCATTATGCTCTCTCAGGTCTCTAGGGAGGGCCAAGAAGGCGACTGGACAGACAGGGTGGAGTTCAGAGTCGAGGCTAGAGGTCTCAAGTGGAGACTCACAGGCATGTTGATGGTGGCCAGAATTACAGGACCGGCTCGCCGGGGGAATGAGACGCAGAAAGGAAGTTCAGGGTGCCTGGGCTGGGATTCTCCAATGGAAAGAGCTTGGACAGCGGCCCAGAGGTCAACAAGGGAGGTCACAAAGGAGACACAAGGAAAGCCCACCTGGCCCAGCTCTGCTCCGACCACCCTTGTAACCTTGGGCAAGCCGCCCCTCACCTCCAGACCTCGACTTCCTCTCTGAAACCACGAAGGGGGGCCCCAACCCGACCCAGCGCTGAGGTGCCTCCAGCCTGTGGCCCCTCGCCGGATGAAGAAACCGAAGCTCAACCTTGTCCACCTCGCTTCCAGGCCTCTTACAATCCGACTTATGTCAGATGAAATACAAAAATATAGCAAAACCCAGCCCAAAGGGCCACCAGCCACGGGGCAGGTGCCAAGGCAAGATCATGGTGACCTGGAGTAGAATCCAGACTCTCCCACTTGTCAGCTGGGTGGCCCCGATCCCCAGAGGGTCCTTATCTGTAAAAGTGGCCAGTGGTCCCTAGCATGAGGGGCTGTTGCTAGAAAGGAGCCAGGTCCGAGTGGAGCACCCGCATGGCTCCAGGCGTGCGTGCCTCCGGGCCAGCTCCTTTCCCCCCTCTAGGGAGATTCCTTCCCTGAATCAAGAGAGGGGCTCCAGGTGCGTCTACCCTTGCAGGACAATGCAGTCCTGCTGTATTCAGGCCCGGGGCCGCGGGCTCTGCGTCACCCCTGCCGCTCACCTGCAGGCACGTGGCTGCCATGGCAGGAATCGGGTGTCTGCAGAGACCAGGCTAGTCAGTCATCTGCTGGATCCTGCCTGGGGCGCCGCGGGGACTAGGAGGAGGGAGGGGCCGTGGGCTCCTAGTCTGGCTGTGGCTGTGGCCCAGCGCCACTTTCCAGGCGTCATTTGCGTGACTGGCAAAGGGCAGTGATGTGACAGCAGGGAAACGCTTTAGTAGAGAGCAGGCTGGAGCTCGGGCCAGTGTGTTCAGCCCGATGACAGCTCCTGGCTCCGTGTCTCCTGGAAGCATGCCGGGGGAGGCAGAAACTGCAGCCACTGGAGCCCGATTCCTGGTCCCGCTCAGTCACGATTAGACTAATGACTCCACTTAGGGGGCACCTCCGCCGTGCCAGATGCCTCGCCGGCGCTCTATGTAAGGGCTCAACAAACCCTGCAAGGACACTGAACATGTTCCTACTGAAAAGATGGGGAAACTGAGGCGGGGGGGGGGACAAAGACTTGCCCAAGGTCCCCCAGCCTTCAACACACCCCTGGAGGATGCACCAAACAGGTAGAACCTTTGTGAAGCCTGCAAGGTCCTGCATGATCCAGTTTCTGCGATGACATCGTCCCCCACTACCCCTGAAGCTTCTTTCCATCACAGGGTCTCAATCTCCTGCAGCCAGGAGCTCCCCTGTCTACCGTCTCTGCCCTTTGCAAGCCCTGCCATCCACCAGGTCTCCATGGAAGAGCCTCCGTGAGCCCCAGTCTCGGTCAGGTGTCCGTCAGACCTTGTGCAGTGGCCTCTCCATGGCCTTTGGAGCATTTTTCCCACCTATATTTATTTCACAGCCATCACCATATTTATTTGTGTGGCCTTTGACCGTGTCCTTCTCCCTCCTGTATCCACTCAAAGCCTGGCACATAGATGGGTCCTAACGTAATGATGGATGGGAAAGTGGAAGCTGAATGCGTTAACAGTGAATGAGTGAACAAACCACACACACCTCCCTCCTGCAGTGACGGGATGGCTGTGGCTCTGCCCGGAGACCAACCCGCTTAGAGCCTAAATCATAACACTGGGTAGAAACAGCATCTTCCGGTCATAGGGATGCTGCCCGAGGCAGCGAGCACAGTGGGAGGTGGACCCCAGCTCCCTGTGTGGGTCCCCACACCAGGCCGGCTCCTCTCTGTCGTCCTCTGAGTCTCAGACCCCAGCAGTGGCAGACAGGCTCCCGCTCCTGCAGAAGGCGGTGGTGAGGGGGTGGGCCAACTTGCTTCCTGTCTCACAAGGGGAAGTGTGTCCCATTTCACTTCTGCTTTGAGGCAAGGCACATCCTTTGTGTTAGACCACCCTGGAGTGTTCTCATCCTTGAGCACCAACTACCAACGGCGGCCAGTGCGGTGGTCAGGCCCTGGGGAGCCCGGAGCCCAGCCTGCATCCCTGTGGGGGAGTCCAGGCTCGCAGCCCTGTCCTCCCTGCTTCTGGGACGTGGCCACCCCGCCCTGGAAGCCACTCTTGGTGGGCTGCTGGCTCCCACGTCTCCACCTGGGGTGGAGAATCCTGAGTCCAGTCCTTCCTGTGTGTGTGTGTGCGCTCAGTAACCCAGGCTGAGTCCCTCCACTTCCCTGAGGAGCAGGGGTGGGTGGGGAGGGACTGTCCTCAGGCCCCAGCACCCAGACAGTGGACGCACACCGGCGGCTTGGAGGGGGTCAAGGTTACCTTTCTTCTGCTTTCTTTCCTTCCCTTCCCAAGTTTCCAACCGGCTGGTGGTACACCAGGCTCTCAGTTGACCTCCGGGCACATTCAAGTCAGAAGTTTTGGACGGGTGCAACAGCCCTTGCCCAGCTCCCCTGTACAAAATTACGCCCCCTCTTCTAGTTCTGCCGTACTTCACGCATCTGCTGTCCTTCACCAGGAGTGCAGGGCCGCCTTGGTCCAGCTTTACATAAATGTTGGCTGAACAAATGAATTCAACCCATTCTACATGAGCACCCGTGTGGCGTGGGCACCCGCAGTGAGGGTACACGGTGAGCGAGGTCTGCTCTCTGCTCTCGAGGAGCACAGACACAGCTGGAGAGGCAAGCTACGGGTACCACGAAAGGGAAACACAAGAGCCGCCCTGAAAACCACATCCCAGGTTGCTTATCCAGGCTCCATTCCTGTCCCCCCGCCTGGAAAAGCAACCCGGGACGTGACACTCCATCCCCACCAAGGCTGCTGAAGGACCAAGAAGGGGGCACCAGCCCTCTCAGCCTTGGCTTCCTGCTGGTTGAGAAGGGAAGGTCTGGAGTCCCCGGGGCCCCCGGGTTTCACCCAGACTTGCTGCCGAGGGAGAAAGTGCTCAGAGAGCCAGGGGCCTCTGGGAATGGCACTGCAGCTCTCCTCCTCCTCTCACCCTCATGGGGAAGAGGGCTTCTTCTCGGAACGCTGCTGTGAGGATTCACCGAGAAACAGATGGCTCTTGCCGCAGCCGCAGAAGCGGGCAGAGGTCAAATGTACAGGCTGGTGGCACTGAGCTCTCGGCACCCGCACATTCCAGGCCAGGCCTGGGGCCAGCCTGAAGGCTAGGAGCTGCCTGGAGCGCTTGCAGGCTGACGTCAGGGGCTTCAGGCCAGAGGGGGGCAGCCTGAGGGAGAGGAACAGCCCTTCCCACCAGACCTGACACTGCACCTCAGCAGAACAGTCAGCTGGCACAGAGGGCCCCCAGGAGGGAAGGGTGGGCGACGCCTCCCTGTCCCAGCTCCCTGGGGAGAGGAGGGGTGCAGGGCAGTGGACGGGGCCTGGCTGGGCTCTGGGGTCCCACAGACCTGATTCCAGCCACGGTCGGCTGTATGGCCTGGGTGTGTGACCTTGGGGCTCCCACCCTCATCTGGTCGTGACAGCTGTTGATAAGATTACAAGACGGAAAACATGGCAAGTATGCTTACACTGTCCAGAACACAGGCTCAAGGAATGGCGCAACCATTATTATTTCACGCATCTGTTTTCCAGGTAACTGAAGAGGCCTGTGACTGGTTTCTTCTGTCTTCTCCCCCGCTCCCTCCACGTGAGCAAAGCCTTGTGGCATCTCAGCTGTGTATCGTGTGCTCCTTTCTTGTACTGCCTGAACCTTCCATCTTGTCTTGATGGGTCTCTTCCTACAAACGGGCTTCCCTGGCTCAGACAGTAAAAAATCCGCCTGTAGTGCAGGAGACCCAGGTTCCATCCCTGGGTCGGAAAGATCCAGTGGAGAAGAGAATGGCAACCCACTCCAGTATTCTTTTGCCTGGAGAATTCTGTGAACAGGGGAGCCTGGTGGGCTACAGTCCGTGGGGGGTCAGGAGGAGTCAGACACGACTAACCGACTTTCACTTCACTTCTCTACAAACAGGAGACGGGCTTCTGTGCCTCTCTGATGGAGAACTTGGCAGTGTTGGCCCAGCCTTTGGGGGTCCTGTGGCTTTGGGGTCCCACGCACTGAGTGGTCCTTGTGGCTCTCTGTCCGCCCCTACTGCCATTGAGCTGTCACTTGTCATTCACCCTGCTCGCGAGTCCTCTGGCTTCGGGTGTGTGACCTTTGCTCTGCTTTGGTCTGAGAACCAGATTTCCAGGCGGGTTAGGGCTGCAGGTGAGGTAAGTGGGAAGAAGCCCAGAGGAGGGGTCTGGGGGCAGGGCTTCTCAAATGGACCATCTAGAGACGGGTCACTTAGGCGTCATTTACAGCACAGAGTCCAGAGCCCCCAAACCAGAATCTCTGAAGCAGGCTGTGGAGCCTGCAACTTAAGGTGCTCCTGTGCAGAGGAGCCTTGAGAAACCACGGCTGGGGCTAAGGCGGCCCCTCCTGCTCTGAGGCCCCGCTGGCTACATTCTTGCTGCTCCGGTAACGGGATGCATTTCTTCCACACCCGCCCCCACCCCGCCCCCCGCGCTTTCCTTCCGCAACCCCCATGTGGTTCCTCACCCCAGGCTCATTTCTACATCCGGGAGGCTGACGGGTGCCGCCCAGGTATATAGAGGGCCTGTGTGCGCCCCCTACCCCCGGCGCAATCAGCGAGCTGAGAAACGTCTCCAGAACTCCCAGCCTCGGACCACCACCCTGTTCCTGATGGGCAGGAGCCAGGAGGCTCTTCTTCCTGCTCTCAGCTCAGAGACGACTTTCAGTGAACCCACAGCCACACGCCCCAGGTGGATTCTGGAGTCCTCCCCAGCATCCGCGGCCATGTCACCAGCCTCCAGGGCCCCGGCACGGGGCATAACCACCCAGCCCAGGAGGGGGTAGCTGCCACCGGGGACCAGATTGGGACCGAGATGCTGCCTGGGGCACTTTATTCCCGCTTCTGCTCTGTACAGGTATATACAGCTGTGTGAGCCTATGGTACATTATTTCACAAAATTATACATCCTGTGCGCACTCCTCCTGTGCCCGCTCCCAGGGCACAGCGGCTCCTGGAGCCTCCCTTCGGGGAGAGCATGGATGCTGGTGGGGGACATGCACCCATCCCCGGAGCCTGCCTGACCGTCCCCCTCTGAGTCTCATGGGCAGTGGGACGCCAGCTCCCAGCACCCCGGCCCATCACGGGGCGCTGGCGTGCATCTTCTCCAGGCAACCGGTCCAGAAGGCCAGCAGTCGGTTGTCACGGTTGCCGCAGAAGTCTGTGAAGTCCTTCAGCAGCCGGTCGGCAAACCTCTCGTCGCCGGTGGCGCTGGAGCGCCAGGTCTTGGTGAGCATGGTGTTGTAGGCCCAGTTGTAGCCCACGCGCTCCTCGCAGAACAGGGTCTGGCTGGCGGAGCTGGTGGAGTTGCGGCGCCGCCGCGGCTGCCCCGAGAACTTGCGCTTGGAGTAGGGCAGCTGCAGGAACACCGTCCCTGGGGGAGAGGGCCGGGTCGCGGTGCCGCCAGAAGGGAGGGAGACACGGACCCCAGGCCAGCCCGCACACACCATCCTACCCCACCACCCACGCCACGCCCGGGGTGCCTCACCTGTGACGTGAATGTACTGAGGCTTGTTCTCTGCTGGGAAGTTGAAAGCGGACGCAGAGTATTTATCTTGAACAAACCCAAACCTGAAGGACAGACAGGGAGACACGCTGCTGAGGATCTCCTGGGCCGGAGTGTTGCTGACACAACCCTTGGGTGGCCCAGCCCGGGAAGAGGGGACTTGGAAAGTCCCAGGGGAACATCCCCGCTGCTCCTCTCCATCCTCACCTCTTCCCACCCTCTGCCCCGCCCAACTTTTCCCCTCTGGGGAGCTGAGAGCCCCTCACCTGCCTGGCTCTCCTTCCTCCAACCTTCCTCACTCCATCGCACTGGCCCTCCCTCCCTCTCCCCTCCACCACCCCACCCCCGAGACCCTCAGCTCCCCAGGGAAGGCCCTTGTCTTAACTCCGCTGAGTTGGCCGGCCTCACTCCCCTTCCTGTCTGTGCTCCCACGCTAAGTGCAGTGGTTCTCAGTAAGGGCTTTGCACTGAGCAATGCCGTAACTGCAGTCATTTTCCTTAAACCGAGAAACACACGGGGCCCTGCCTCACTGTGTTCTGGAAATGGGCAGGAGGGGCTGTTTTTCATCCATGCGTGGTTCTGGGCCTGGTTTTTCTATTTCCACGAAGCCCATTCATCACAGCTCCACCTGCCAAGTGCTGTAGAGGATGTGCTGGCGAGCGCAGCTCCTGCCCTGACTTGAGGGGTTTTTGTAACAAGGGCTGTGAGGCGGCAGAACTAAAGTAGGTACAGTCCTGTTTCCTTCCTCTCCTGGACTGAGCTCTGGGGAGGTGCTGTGTTGCATCCTCGGCAGAAGCTTCTGGTTTCACACGGGCACCTGATAACTCTTTGCTGAAGGACACGAGAAGTCAGATGCGCAAATTAAACAGATCGGCTGCTTGCGCCGTGAGCTCATCGCCATCGGCCAGTTCTAGCACAGGCAGGCACCGCTCTGGAGTTCACCCTTCCTCCTCTCAACTTTCCCATCAAGGCTATCTACTCAGTGTGGATCAGCACAGCCTGCTGACAAACTCGGCTGGGGTCTTCCTAACAGTAACTACTGTCTCCTGGAGGCTTACTAGGTGACAGGAGTGTCAGGGAACCCTGCCAACAAGTCGGGAGAGCATGGATGCACCGCAGCTCACGACTCCTCGGCTGGATGCTTGGTGGAGGGGTGGGCGGGGCAGAGGTGAACCAGGCTTGTCTGCTTCTCGTGTCAGAGTCCTTTCCCACCGACCTCTTCACTTGATGGCCCCGAATCGTACACCCTCCTCCTGGGAGGAGGAAGCCAGGTCCCTGGCACTTATTTCACAGCCTTAACCAGGCATCAAAGACAAGGGCAGAGGCAGACCTAAGGCAGGCCTGGGCCCGTTTGGGTGGAGGAGGCTGAAGGGTCTGGACTTCATCATATGGTTGTGGGTGTGTGTGTGGTGGGGGTGTGTCTGTGCATGATGGGGTGTGTGCACAGTAGGGGTGTGTGTGTGTACACGGTGTGGCATGCACACATGGAGTGTGTGAGCATGGTGTCTGTGTGCATGTGTGCTTGTGCACAGTAGGCATGTGTGTGCACAGTGGAAATGTGTGTTCATGGTATGTGGGGGTGTGTATGCATAGTGGAAGGGGTGTGCACAGTGAGGTCTGTGTGCATGGTGTGTGTGTGCACGGTGGGTGTGGCTGTGCACAGTGGTGTGTCTGTGTGCATGGTAGGGGTGTGAGTGTGCATGTGAGTGTGCACGGTATGAGTGTGCACAGTGTGGGTGTGCACAGTGCTGTGTGCATGGTGGGTGTGGGTATGCACAGTGGTGTGTGCATGGTGGGTGTGGCTGTGCAGTGGTGTGTCTGTGTGCATGGTAGGGGTGTGAGTGTGCATGTGAGTGTGCATGTGAGTGTGCACGATGTGTGTGCATGGTGGGTGTGGGTGTGCACAGTGGTGTGTGCGCGGTGGGTGTCTGTGTGCATGGTAGGGGTATGAGTGTGCATGATGCGTGTGTGCACGGTATGTGTGTGTGCACGGTGGATGTGGGTGTGCACAGTAGTGTGTGCACGGTGGGTGTCTGTGTGCGTGGTAGGGGTATGAGTGTGCACGATGTGAGTGTGCACGATGTGTGTGCATGGTGGGTGTGGGTGTGCACAGTGGTGTGTCTGTGTGCATGGTAGGGGTGTGAGTGTGCATGTGAGTGTGCACGGTATGAGTGTGCACAGTGTGGGTGTGCACAGTGCTGTGTGCATGGTGGGTGTGGGTATGCACAGTGGTGTGTGCATGGTAGGTGTGGCTGTGCAGTGGTGTGTCTGTGTGCATGGTAGGGGTGTGAGTGTGCATGTGAGTGTGCATGTGAGTGTGCACGATGTGTGTGCATGGTGGGTGTGGGTGTGCACAGTGGTGTGTGCGCGGTGGGTGTCTGTGTGCATGGTAGGGGTATGAGTGTGCATGATGCGTGTGTGCACGGTATGTGTGTGTGCACGGTGGATGTGGGTGTGCACAGTAGTGTGTGCACGGTGGGTGTCTGTGTGCGTGGTAGGGGTATGAGTGTGCACGATGTGAGTGTGCACGATGTGTGTGCATGGTGGGTGTGGGTGTGCACAGTGGTGTGTGCATGGTGGGTGTTTGTGTGCATGGGAGGGGTATGAGTGTGCACGATGTGAGTGTGCACGATGTGTGTGCATGGTGGGTGTGGGTGTGCACAGTAGTGTGTGCACGGTGGGTGTCTGTGTGCATGGTAGGGGTATGAGTGTGCACGATGTGAGTGTGCACGATGTGTGTGCATGGTGGGTGTGGGTGTGCACAGTGGTGTGTGCACAGTGGGTGTCTGTGTGCATGGTAGGGGTATGAGTGTGCACGATGTGAGTGTGCACGACGTGTGTGCATGGTAGGTGTGGGTGTGCACAGTGGTGTGTGCACAGTGGGTGTGGGTGTGCACAGTGGTGTGTGCACAGTGGGTGTCTGTGTGGATGGTAGGGGTATGAGTGTGCACGATGTGAGTGTGCACGACGTGTGTGCATGGTGGGTGTGGGTGTGCACAGTGGTGTGTGCACGGTGGGTGTCTGTGTGCATGGTAGGGGTGTGAGTGTGCACGATGTGAGTGTGCACGACGTGTGTGCACGGTGGGTGTGGGTGTGCACAGTGGTGTGTGCACGGTGGGTGTCTGTGTGCATGGTAGGGGTATGAGTGTGCACGATGTGAGTGTGCACGTGTGTGCATGGTGGGTGTGGGTGTGCACAGTGGTGTGTGCACGGTGGGTGTGGGTGTGCACGGTGGGGCTGGGACTGCTGAAGGCACCTGAACAAGGTGAAATGACCCTAAAAGCAGCATAGGGGGCTTTGATTTTCTGTGGTTAACACCGGGCAGCCACCGGAGCCTGAGCTACTGACACTCTGGAGACAGAGCTGGACTGGCCTGAGCCCAGGAAAGGCCTTCCTTGGTACACACAGCAGGTTTCAGTAAGTAGCCACTGAATGTATCTATTGCTTGTTAAGTGTTCACTGTCTTCTCAACATGGGTCAAGCGGCTCCCGAAAAATTCTACTGGTCATCTCCTGGCAAGTTTGGCTCTGGGTGGAGGCCGAGGAGATGGCTCTCTGCTCGCCTACCAACATGAATGAGAGGGAGCTGGGCCTGAAAAACTTTAGCTCCAGGACCTGGACAGGAGGTGCCCATCTCTGAAACCACGGCAGAGGGACCTGTTGGAGATATGCAGTAAATCTGTCCTTGGAGGACTGGATCTGTCTCCCGAGAAAGAATGGACTAGCTTCATTGTTTGAGACAAACACCGGCGCTTCCCCATGCTTCCTTCTTGTTAAGAACAAACCTGTGTGCAATGGCTTCCTGGAAAAGGTGCATTCGGTCCCAGTATGTTTCTGGTTCAAAGCCTGAAAGGAAAAAAATAAATGCTGAGTTGCTATTCCAAGCTTTGCAATCATCCCTGGGTCCGGCCTCCGTGATCCCTTACTACTCTTGGCAATTCTCCCCCCTTGAGCCTGAGCTCTGCTTTTCCACGCCACCAGCTTTCAGAACTGGCCTCCACCCCAAGGAGGAACGTCCTAAAGAGAATGACAGCCCCCAAGCTCCATCAAGGTCTAGAAAGGGGAGGAACACGAGTCCTCAGCGACCAGCATGAGCAGCCAGAACTTGCTATGAGACTCATTCTAATGAAGCCTGTGCCAAAAGCAGAAAGGAGCAGGATATTAAATCCAAGCGAAGGACAAGCTTTAAGTGCATGCTATTTGCTTCCAAGGAGAGAAAAACGATTTACCAATTTTCCAGCTTAGGGGTGGGGAAACTGAAGCAAATCAATATACAATGGTTTTTGGAAAAGTGATCAGCTGGGGAGGGGCGTGGAGTGGGGTAGATGGGTGCCCGCCCCCACCACCCACTTCGTGCTGCGGCCTGGCTGGTGTGAGGAAAGGAGCAGGGCAAGGAGGTGGCAGGGCTTAGGCAGCTGTCACACGGTAGAGGCCACGGGCTGGGGCTGCTTTTGGGGTCAGAGTGCTGAGTGCTAGAGCAGCAACCACTCAAGACGGCGTCCCAGAGGCCAGGGTCACCTGCAGGGGCCTGGCTGCTCTTTCCTTCTTTGGAATTTTATACATATGATAGATGTGACGATTCTGGGTAACCAAAGGGCAAAAGAAAAAAAAAAGACTTTGGCTTTAATTGGTAAAAACAAGACACAGCGTGTTCTTGTCATGTTTTTAAGATTTTGAATCCCTTCTTATCAGAAGGGGAGAGGACAGGAGAGATGGCACAGAAGCAAGAAAATCGACTTTCAGATTCAAACCCTTATTCCTTTCAACTAGGATGCCTTTCCTTCAGCCGTAACCATGGCAACCAACAGAGGATGCTGGTCTTGCAGACTGGTTACAACTGGCAGGGAAAACCATCAGCTCATACAGCAATGTCCTCCGGAGCCAGCCCTGTGAGCACTCCTGCCCAGTTACAGCGAAAGTGGGAGACCCCAGAAGAGTCTTTGGATGGTCTGGGTGAAGATCTCCCTTCTTCACAACATATTAACAACAGCAATAGGAGGTGGTGCCTGGCTTAAAGTCATCAGACACAGATATAAACATCTGGCAATTTCAGGACTGCAGAAAACGGTCCCTCCGTGGCCATACCACAAGGGGAAAGAAACAAGAATGTGGGGGGTGGGGGATGTCATAAACTCCAAGGATCACGGGATCTATGGCCTCCAGGGGTCATGCAGCTCGCCTGGATCCCCAGTTACTGCATAAAATGTTGTGTCTGTACAAAAATGTCTTCCAAGATGTAAAAAACATACAAATGTACCTTCAGAACAAAAGCTCTTTGCACCCCAGTGGGGGGTGGTGAGGGGGGAATGGTCTCTGCCATAAACCACGCCACGGACTCATGAGAACTCAGGGAAAGTACCTCCTTTGCCTCAAAGGTTTCTTCTTCCACACTGATAATTTCTACACCTAGGAAGCTAAAGGGTTCCAATCACCAGCAGTGACTCTAGCTTTTCCTTATAAAAAGGTCATCTGTGAGCTTATGGAAGACTTTGCAGGAGCTAACGAAAGGCTCATCACAGTGCACTTGGTGATGGAAAGTCCGTGCCGTGTGAACGCAGCTCACCCCGCGGTCTGTCCACACCTGCCCCTGGAGTCAGGTGGGCGAGGGTGGAGCAGCGGGCGAGGTCGGCCCCGTGGGCTCCGTTCTGGGGGAGGGCTGGGATCAGGGGGTCCCTCGTCCTCCTCCTGCTCTGCCTCCTTGGGACATGGGACTGGAGCCCTCCAGGTGCTAAGGCGCCTCAGCCGTGCACAACAGCACACTGTCCTGCCCTGCTCTCAGTGCCTCCCCTTTCCAGCCCTTCTCCGTGGAGCAGTGGATGCAAGCCTCCCATGAGGTTCAGCTTCCTGCCACCCAAACCAGTTAGGCTGTAGTGGAGAGAGGAGGCCGTGGTGAAAACTCAAACAACAGCGCCCCCTCCCCACCCACCATGTTCTCCAGGCCACACGAGGGTCTCCCTGAGCTGGCAAGGCAGCTCTGGCCACCCCCATGTTAGAAACAAGGCCATTTGAGGCTCAGAGACATTAGGTGACTTGTCCAGGGTTGGCCAGCCACTGAGTGAAGAAATCAGGATTAAACGCTGGTCCCTTGTCCAGAGGCCCCTTCTTTTCACCACCCACGAAAAGCTGACCTCCCTCCCGGTGCCTCGGGAGGCAACGCTGGCGGTGGGGGGTGGGGTGCAGGGGACAGCCCTCAGGAGGGGGGTGTCTCTTACTGTCAAATAGGTGCTCGCTGCCCTCCTTGAGCAGGCAGCTAATGTTGAGTGGGATGAACAGCTGGGCCCGGAGCGGGTCGCCGTACAGGTAACTGGGCAGAGCAAAGGGCCCCTCCAAAACCGGCACCAACAAAAAGCCACAGGAGGTGGCCTTGCGGTGCCAACCTTGGACCTGGTGGGAAGCACAGAAACAGAGTTTCCTGTTATGCACAACTCCTTTTTTTTTCCTGTATCAAGCAGCATGCAGAATCTTAGCTTTCTGGACCAGGGATCGAACCTGAGCCCCCCTGCAGTGGAAGTACTGAGTCTTGACCACTGGACTTGCCAGGGAAATCCCACATAGGTTAACTTGTAAGAAACAAATGCTATTTTAAAAGTCTTCCCCCGAAAAGGAGGCAAAACCGATTAAAAAAGAAAAGAGGCCGACTTATTCATAAAGATACATAGGTGATAGAAAATTCTCAAAAAATTATCTACCTGTTAAAAAAAAAAGGTGACAGGGCCTCTACCTGCACAGAATGTCTCCACCGTAACAGCAAAGTGTCAGGGCAATAGATGGAAGTTCCAGCGAACGGTGGGAGGGTGAGAGAGAGGGTTACTTTTTGCTCTACACCAGGGATTCTCAACTGGGGGCAACGCACCCCTCCCTGGGCACATTAGCAAAATCTGGAGACATTTTTGGTTGACATAGGAGGGGGTGCTACTGTGGGTGGAGGCCAAGGATGCTGTTCAACATCCTACAGTGAACAGGCCAGGCCCTCCACTCCTGACAGAGAACAATCCGTCCTACATGTCAGTAGCCCCAAGGCTCAGACACCCCCTGATCGACACCTTTTCCAACTGTTTGAATTTTTCACAATGTTTAATTTTTTGAGAGAGGCTATTACAAGGGTCCACGTGGAGGTAACAGGAGCCTGAACTGAAAACAGCTGTTTAAGGGACGAAAATCCCTGCACAGGCCCGACCGCGCATGGCGGGGGTGCCTACCATCTCAAAGAGCACGGCGGCGGTCACAGCCATCCAGTGCAGCTTGATCTCGAAGGCCGCGTTCAGAGAGAAGTTCCCGTGGTAGTAACAGCTGCACCACTCCAGGCGGTCCGTGCGGTTGTTCACGTCCACGTCCAGGGTCACGGTCCTCTGCTCCGGGACAGTGGCGGCTACGTCAGCGCGCAGGTGGAGGGGAGCCCAGGGGAGGGAAAGGAAGGCAGGGGTGAGGAGGAGGAGCAAACAACCGAGCATATAGATGTGAGACTGCAGATTCTAGACGCTTCCTGGAAGTCGTCCAGTCCAGGGCTCGGCAAATGTTTCCTATGAAGGTCCAGGTAGTAAGTATTTTAGGTTGTGTAGCTATAAGGTCTCCGTTCTCACTACTCAATGCTGCTGTTAAGAGTGCAAAAGCATCTATTCCCCATCCCACAGAGTCCAAAAGTCTGTTCTGTACATCTGTGTCTCTTTTTCTGTTTTGCATATAGGGTTATCATTACCATCTTTCTAAATTCCATATATATGTGTTAGTATACTGTAATGGTCTTTATCTTTCTGGCTTACTTCACCTCTGTATAATGGGCTCCAGTTTCATCCATCTCATTAGAACTGATTCAAATGAATTCTTTTTAACGGTTGAGTAATATTCCATGGTGTATATGTACCACAGCTTCCTTATCCAGATTCATGTCAATGTATGACAAAAACCACTACAATATTGTAAGGTAATTAGCCTCCAACTAATAAAAATAAATGAAAAAAAAAAAAAGAGTGCAAAAGCAGCCAGACATTACCTAAATGAATGAGCACACGGTGTTCCAATAAAACTTTATTTACAAAAACAGGCAGATTTGTAGGGCAGTGAGACTACTCTGTGTGATACTGTAATGGTGAGTGCTCCTGTGCTGTGCTAAGTCGCTTTAGGCATGTCCAACGCGTTTCGACTCTGTGGACTGTGGACTATAGCTCGCCAGGCTCCTCTGTCCACGGGATTCTCCAGGCACGAACACTGGAATGAGTTGCCATGCCCTCCTCCAGGGGCTCTTCCTGACTCGAGGACAGAACCCGCATCTCCTATGTCTCCTGCATTGGCAGGAGGGTTCTCCACTAGTGCCACCTGGGAAGCCCCATAATGGTGAGTACATGTCATTACACACTTGTCTAAACCCGTAGAAGGCAAAACACCCAGAGCACACTTTAAGGGAACCGTGGACCTGGCTGATGATGATGTGCTGGTGCAGGGTCATCGACTCTAACAAACAGCCCACTTCAGTGGGGATATGTCGACGGCGGGGGAGGCAGGGGTGGGCAGGGGGTATGCGGAAACTCTGTACTTTCTGCTCAATTTTGCTGTGAATCTAAAACCAAAGTTATTATAAAACAAACAAATGAACAAAAATAGGCGTGTTTGTTCATAGCTTGCCTCCTCTAATCCCACCCCCAACCTACAGATGAGGAAACAGCAGCCCATGGAGGGGAACTGCCCTGGCTGAGATCAGAGTCAGAACCTCAGCCAGGCTGAGCCCCAGATCTTCCGATTCCAGAGACCAAGCAGCCTAGACCAGAGTGAGGAGTGGGTATTGCTTTTTGGTTTCAACCCAGGAAGGCAACAGTTCTATAATCTTTTCTCAAGAAATGAAACTCTTACTGAAGTCTAATGCTCTGTCCCCGGCTTCCCAAGTGGCCCTAGTGGTAAAGAACCCTCCTCGATGCAGGAGACGCAGGTTTCATCCCTGCGTTGGGAAGACCCCCCTGGAGAAGAAAATGGCAACTCACTTCAGTATTCTTGCCTGGAAAATCCCCATGGACAGAGGAGTCTAGCAGACTACAGTCCCTGGTGTCGCAGAGTCGGACATGAATAAACATACATATGCAATGCTCTGTCACAATGACCGGGTGCTGCCCACTGATGCCAGCTCAGCACCAAAGTAGCTCATCCGACCTGGGCTCCTGCTCGCAAATCCTTCTCAACCAAGACGGGTGTTTTAGAGATGGGTCAGACATAGAGTTCCTGACCAATGGCCTGAAGCTGGCTCAGAAGTAAATAAAAACCAGGGCTCCACTCTTGTCTTTCTGGGTGAGGCCAGACCCGGGGCTTCTGTAAACTGTGATCGGCCCCATTTCCTCCCTCCCCCTCGAATCCAATGGCATTTCTTCATGGGCAGCAGTCCACTGTAACAATCATGGGAGCTACTGAAATAGTAAGAGTGTTTTCCCAGAAAACAATACACATGAAAGATTCTGCTTAGTTCTAGATGTTCCTAAAGAAACTGTCAAGAACCAAAATGATAACACTTCTCCCAGAAGCAGAAACTCTAACAAAGGGGTAAGTGCAACACACGGGGTCCTGCACCCACCCCTGGGGGGACCTCGGTGGTGGGCGGTGTCCTGCCCCACCTCTCACACAGGGCACCGGCCACGCAGGCTCTGAGTGACTCTGAGGATCTGGAAACCAGCACGGTTTCCATTCCACCAGCCAGGCAAGAACTCAAGTTAGCCAGGCACTTCCAGGCTGACCAAGAAGGAACAGGAATTTCACTGGAGTCTGGCCTGTGTTATGTTTGTTTCCCTCCTTCTGGGGGGTTTTCAGGGTCTCTCCAACCTGCCTTTGAGGGGAATCTCACGACTCCTTGCCCAGAACTCACATCTCAACTCATCAGTCTGGTTCTCAAAATCAGAGGTCACCATCATTCAGTAAGAATGTATTCACCCCACCTTAGGCAAGGGTCCTGGGGTGCATGCCCCAAAGTAAGCACATTTGGAGAGGGAGGGCAGAGGGGAGGTCCACGCTCAGAGTGAGTGCCTGGAATGGACCACCTCTGAGATCCTGTCCTCTTCTGAGGTCCTAAGATGCTCTGGTGTGGGGATAGCCCCTGACAGGGGCTAAACCAGCAGAGAATAGTCATTCACACCCACTGTGTCCTGACCCCTGGGAAAAGTGACCACGCTGTCTGTCCAGTCCATGCAGGACTAGCACCTGGCCCTGATCTGACAACTGCCGAGCCCTGTTGGTTGGCTGGGACAGTAATGCACGCGCCCCACTCAGCAGGTGGAAGCTGCACAGGAGCCCGCAGCATTGACAGTCACAGCATGACAGCCGCGGCGGCCCCAACCCTGGTTCCCACGGCACTGCCCTCTGCCCAGCTGCCCGCCAGCACTCCCCGGGCCCCACCAGCCCAGACACCTACCCAAGAGTGCGGCGGCCTGGCTGCGGCCCCCGAAGCTGCGGCTGAAGGAGCTGTGCCTGCTGGCGTAGGAGGCTGGCCGGCTGGGCAGCCAGGGCAGCAGGAAGGCGGGGATCTCCGAGTGCAGGAGCTCCTCCGCCACGAAGGCCACCTCGAACCACTTGCGCTGGAAGCTGGCGAAGTCATCCACTGCCGTCGTATGCCAGGTGGTGGGCTGCTGCACAGCCACTGCAGAGGGCGGTGGAGGGGGGCCTCAGCACGGGTGACCGTGTTTTCACCGATTCGCGCCTGACGCAGTGAATCTGAAAACACGGCGCTAAGAAGCCAGCCATGAAAGGCCGAGGAGTGCGTGAGGCCACTTGGGTAGAAATGTCCAGAACAGGCCAGCCTTTAGAGACAAGACAGCTGACTGGTGGCCAGGGCCTGGGCAAGGTGGAGTTCGGGAGGGAGCACCCGTGAGAATGGGGCGTCCCTTCAGGGTGATGGAAAGGTCATGGAACTAGACAGAGGTAGTGGCTATGCGACACTGTGAGCCCTACGTGCCACTGAACTGTCCCCTTTAAAATGCTTAGTTTGGGGGAATCCCCCAGTGGTCCAGTGGTTAGGCACTTTCACAGTGGTGGTCCTAGGCTCAACCCTTGATCAGGGAACCAATGCCACAAGCCACGTGGCATGACCAAAAAACAACAAAAAACAATGGCAAAAATAAATAAAATGGTTAGTTTCATGTTATGTGACCTCTACTTCAATTAAGGCTATTTTATAGTGCAGTGACGCTCAAACTAAGTACAGATGCTCAGGGAGGTTGACATGTCTGTCAACCGAGGGAACAGCATCACACAAGGAGCCTGAGAAGCCCTGTCATTTGAGGGGGTGCATCGCCGGGAAACCCCTGCCTCGCAGGCAGCAGGCAGCCTCACCTCGCTCGGGATCTCTGTCCATCACGATCTTGTAGAAATAGAAGCCGTAGATGAATGTCCGCCAGGCTTCGCCAGAGGCGTGTGTGATGAGTTGCTCTTCCAGCATTTTCTAGAAGGAGAGTCAGCGAAACTCTGAAATTCCTGCAGGGGAACATCTCAGAGGGACAGCCCTCAGAACCCACCCTCCTCCCCATCAGCTGTATCGGCTGCACTGTGTTAAATGCTGTGCCTGATACAGATTACATTATAAAATGCAAACACATAATACAGTGTCATTAGATATTTCAAACACACAGACAAATACAAAGAAAATTCAGGTCATACCATCAGCCACCTTTGACTAATTTAACTTTTTACTATACAGACTTAAGAGATTTGTTAAAGATCCTGCAAGCCATGCAGTGTGGCCAAAGAAAACTAAACAAAATTTAAAAATCTCTATGGATTCTCCCATGTCTCACTCCCTTTCTCTCTATCCAGAAATAAATGGTGAGTGTAATATAATTCTCATGTATGTTTTTTAATAATTTTATTATACAGACACATACTGATCAAACGTCATTGATTCTTCATGGGGGCCTCTGTGTGGACAGGACGGTGTGCACTGACCTTTCCCTTCCCCCACTTCTCGAGTTTAATTCCAGTTCTGAACAATGTCATTAAATTCAGCAAGGGCTGGCTCAGTGCCTACCATGTGCCAAGCAATCCTCAGGCACACAAGGTCGGAGCTGCCCTGTTCTCAAGGGGCCTGGTCAGGGCGGAGGATGAACGAGATGCGGACAGACCACACACGGCTGTGCCTGGCGCGCTGGGAAGTGCAGGGAGCCAGGAAGGCGCTGAGGCAGACAGAGGGCCTTGCCTGGGCACTTTTCACAGGGATTCCCCACCGAGGGTCAGAAGTATAGATTCTGCCCAGAACACTTCAGCGCACATGGCAGACTGTGCCTGATGTTTAAGTCAGGGACGGAAGTGCCTTGCGAACCACGACGGGCCTGTGGTTCATCGGTTAGCCCCGCGCCGCCCCGGGGCCTCACCTGCATGATGTCGATGGCCATGGCCTGCGTCTGGACCCCCTCCACGTGGTTCACCAGCCAGTGCACCACCTCCGCACTGATGAAGCAGCTTGGCGACAGGCCCTTCTGCTCAGGGAGCAGCTGGACACCTGTCCTGAGTTCCGAGGAGGCCACAAGGAGAGACAGGAGGTACGGAAAGAAGAGCGTCCCCCACGGAAGGGAGGGCCCTCACAGTACAATTCCTCCCCGCTCTCCCCAGATGCAGGGAAATCCCTGTGGCTGGACACAGAAGGCGTGGCAGGGAAAGGAGACAGGGGAGGGGAAGACCTGGCCTTCAGAGAACACCTGCGACTCAACCACTGCAGCCCCACTCTACAAACAAGCTAACAGGGCTCGGAGACGTCAAGTAACTTGCCCAAGGTCACATAGCTGTTGAGGAATCAGGTATAAACCCACCAAACCCCACTGCCTGAGCAGTGCCCTGGCTCACGCCGTGGGATCCTCTGACCCCCTGCATTCATCCACAAGAGAAGCCACTTACGAGGGGTGCTTCATGGCCTCCAGGATCTCCACCAGGGTGGAGGAAGAGGTCAGGGAGCTGGCCGCCAGTTGCTGAGAGCTGCAAACAGAGAAGGAGAGTGACCTTTCTAAGAGTCTTGACCTTCCTCCTTCACTTCTCATGGAGCTGGAAGCCAGGATGATCTGGACACCACAGATGCGGAAGCAAAGTATGGCCAGCTACAACCTGGGGATGTCTCAGAGGGGCTGTCCTGCTTCCAACGTGCGCGCGCGCGTGTGTGTGTGTGTGTGTGTGTGTGTGTGTGTGTGAGTCGCTCAGTCATGTCCAACTCTTTGTGACCCCATTTACTGTAGCCCACCAAACTCCTCTGTCCATGGAATTCTCTAGGCAGGAGTACTAGAGTGGGTTGCCATTTCCTTCTCCAGGACATCTTCCCAACCCAGGGATCAAACACTGCAGGCAGATTCTTTTCCATGTGAGCCACAAGGGAAGCCCTTTCCAAATAAGTATATCCCCTGGGGACTATATACGACATCACGGCTGCCCTCAGGCTGGGCTGGTTGGGCTGATCTGATAAACCTAACTGCGGGGCAAAAATAGAGACTCAGACCTACAGAACAGACTTACAGACCCAGCGGCAGCAGAAGAGGGTGGGACGAATGGAGACAGTAGCACTGAAATAGACACATTACCATGTGTAAAATATTTAGTGAGCTAATGGGAAGGTGCTGTGTAATGCAGAAAGCTCAATCCGGCGCTCTGTGACAATCTAGAGGGATGGGGCGGGAGGGAGCTTCGGGACGGAGGGGACATACGTACACCTGTGGCTGACTCACACTGCCGTATGGCGGAAACCAACACAACACTGTAAAGCAATTGTCCTCCAATTAAAAATACATAAATTTACTTTTAAAAAAAAGAATTCAAAGTGGTTTCGTGTCCTAACTTGCTTCCTTTAACGAGCCCCTCCCCTTTGAATAATCTATGTCAGGCTCGACCACTTCCAAGATATCTCCCTGGAGGGACGCTCTGGGCCTCCCACCCGGGGCGTCCTTCTTCCCTGGTGCCTCAGGGGTAAAGAGTCTGCCTGCAGTGTGGGAGCCGCAGCAGACGAGGGTTTGAGCCCTGGGCTGGGAAGCTCCCCTGGGGGAGGGCATGGCAACCGACTCCAGTATTCTTGGCTGGAGAATCCCCATGGACAGAGGAGCCTGGTGGGCTACAGTCCATGGGGTCGCAAACAGTCGGACATGACTGAGTCACTTAGCACGTACGCAAGCATTAGGTAACTGTGGCCAGAGCACGGGGTACAGAATCCCACGGTCATCACCACCAGTGGGAGGGCCTCTGGTTTTACTTGGCCTCAGCTTCCCCATCTATAAACTGGGGAGGACACTGTTCCTGTCCTCCAGGGTTGCTGGGAGGTTAACGTGTATAAAATACTGAGCCTGAACTGACGCCCACCAAGTCCAAAACAGTCAGTGATACTAAACACAACAGTAACAGCCACCCTCTTGAACTTGGAGACATGAAAGATGCTGGTGAAGGGGACTTCCCTGGCAGTCCAGTAGTTAAGACTCTGAGCTTTCAATGTACGAGGCACAGGTTCAATCCCTGGTTAGGGGACCGAGATCCCACATGCCACATGGTACGGTCAAAAAAGAAAAAGACCTGGTGAAGGTCAAAGAGCCAGGAAGCATCAAGGGTCCACATTTGAATCCCGTCTGCCTGCTCCCAGTGCCCAGATCTTTCTATCACCCGCTCCGCAAGCTCTTCCTTGACAATACGACGGTTCATAAAGATGCTAAATACTCAGCAACTGAACCCAGATCCCAGGGCATGGGTCACACCAAACCTGGGGCTTATCAGGAAGCTCCTTAATCCCCATCCCCCTCCCCAGGTGCCCCTGTCTTGGCCTCTTCTTCCTACTCAGCAGGTCCAGGACCCACCGGAGCATTTCAGAACCTCAGGGGTTAAAGAAGCCTTTAAAGAAAGATCCTGGAAGTGAACTTCCTTCTGATGCCTGAGTCCCTGTGACAAGCATCTGGACAGAGGCTGCCCCATCGTGTGAACATCATCAGCGGCAGAGAGCTTGGTTCCCTGAGGCAGGAGCAGCTGCCTGGGGCTCTCTGCCGTGAGATGGAGTGTGTTCTCTGTAATTCAGCCAGGCGTCCTGACTTGTGTCGGTCCCGGCCTTCTCCAGCCTAGACATTCCCAGTTCCTCTTCCAAAAGCAGAAGAGAACCTACTGTTCTACCCTCGTGAGCAACAAGGAAGCAGAAACGTGCACGCCTTTCCTGCGCTCTGGACAGCTGGAGCTGAAGTGTCCACCAGGCTTGGTGGGGACGTGGGCCTGGAGAGACGAGAGGCTGGACGGGCCCAGCCTGCACAGCGCCTGATGCCTTGGTGTTTCTACAGGAGCCTGTGAGGAGGGCCGGGCATGGACCACCAGCCCCGTGGAAGATGCCGGTGAGGACTGACTGCTCTGGGCTCCCAGACATAACTCGTAGTCGAGTCAGAACTCGGGCCCGAGATCCAGACCCCCAGCCTCTGCAGCCTCTGAGGTCAGAGCGCCCCCACCGCCCAGTAGCACGAGTGTGGCCTTCCTGAGTCTCACCTGCTATCACTGGAGTTTGCGGAGGGGAAGCCCTGTTCCCCCAAGCTCTGCGAGTTCCCGAAGGTCTGGCTGTTGCCCCTGTCCACGGACTGGCCTGTGCTCACCCCCAAGCTGCTGCCGTCCAGCACTGGGGCGGCCGTCTGGTCCAAAGACACCTGCAGGAGATTTAAAAGTTAACGCCAAAAAAAAAAAAAAATTAATGCCAAAAACCAAAAACCTTTCAGGCTGTTCACAAGTACAGTCCTTCCTATCCCTCTCCTTCCTAGTCCCCGCTGGTCCCTGGGGGAAGAGCTAAAGGAGTCCAGGGACTGCCTCCCACCAGGCGTGCACCCTCTTCCATCAGAGTAGGGGGAGTTCATGCACCCCAAACCGAGGCCATGGGAGGCCATTGTGCACAGTGGCCCCCAGACCAGCACCTAACTCAAACCACAAGATTTACACTAAAGAAAACCCCAGGAAAAGGAGTGAAGAGGCCGTCCCCCCGGGCTGGGAGGAGGGAGACAGCAGCCCCACACCCCCCAACCCTGTCCTCCTAGCCCACGTCCGTCACGGGCCCGGTCAGTCTTCCCAGTTGCCCAGGTTCACACCTCAGGCACACCTGGAGCTTCCTTCTCCCGCCTCTCCCCTAAGGAGAGGCCTCGTCCTGCGGCCTCCCCTCTGCTGACTCCCAGGGCCCACCAGGTGCGCCCAAGAACCACCCAGCTCCCACCGACGAGGGGGAGCCACCTCACACACACCCTACCTGCGAGCACTCCAGCTTCACCCTCCTGAAGGACAACTCAACCCCATCACTCCTTACCCTGACATCTTTCCAGTCTCCGCACGAGTTATCAGACTGAGACCCGACTTGCAGAACTGGGGGCTTCTGCACACACACACACCCACACCCACGGCTGCATTTCCAGCAGAGTCAATCCTGTGTTCAATCCTCTCTGTGTGCCCCTCTGGGACTCCCTTCCCTACCAACACGGGCTAGAAACGCTGTGTTCCAAGTGCTGCTCCCTTAGTGAAATGCTCCCTGACTCACTCTGGGCCCCAAACAGAAACCTCCTTCTCTGCTTTCCGTCTCTGACCCTCGCCTGGGGGCTGGCACATTTTGCTTCACGTCATGGTTTTCTGTCTCATTCCCTTTAAACAGCCTGAAGGGCAGGACTGTGACCTGCCCACCTAGAGCGGCTGCACCCAACAGCGAACATCTGGAGAGAACAGCAAGTCTCCAAGAGCATTTCTGGAAAACTACAAGCCGCCTAGTCTCTCTCACACGGGGTTCTCGAGTACTTACAGAAGAATATTATCAGATACTCTATTAGGTGATAAAAAAAATCACTCCTTCTAAATAAAACAGAGCATCTCAACCCTGGTACTGCTGCCATTACGGGTCAGATAAGCCTTTGCTGTGGGAGTTTCCCAGCTGGCTCAGTGGTAGAGAACCTGCCTGTAACGCAGGAAACACAGGTTTAATTCCTGAGTCGGGAAGATCCCCTGGAGGAAGAAATGGCAACCCACTCCAGTCTTCTTGCCTGAAGAATCCCATGGACAGAGGAGCCCGGCGGGCTACAGTCTTGGGGTCGCAAAGAGTGACTGAGCACCCACGAAGCCTTTGTTGTGGGGACCACTGGGTGCAGTGGGTGCTCAGCAGCTCCCCTGGTTTCTGCTCACCAGACACTAGCCACGACCCCCTTATCATCTCCCTCTGCTCCAACTGTAACGAAAATACCTTCAGGTATTACGAAAGGTCCCCTGGGAGACAAAATCATCCCTGGTCTGAAAGAACCAGTTTGCTCTTCTACACCAGGCTCAATGAATTGCCAAAAAAAAAAGAAAAGGACCACATAGACTCTGCCAGCCCCAAAAATACAGAGAGAAACGCAGCAAGAGGTAGCTTGCAATTACCAACCACCATCTGCCCTCAACCAGTAAGACTTGGGAAGAAGTGCCATGCCATGAAATTAAGTTAGAAGCTAATGCAGGGGACCAGACCCAGCTCTCTGGCACAGGTGCTCTTTCCGGGCCTCTCTGTGGGTTATCTCTTGTCTACTGCCCCTGAGTCTGGACCCCACCACCAGCCCACACCAGGATGTGGTTAAAGAGTTATCCTCTAAATCAGAAGTTGGCAAATATCTTCTGTCAAGGACCAGACGGTAATTATTTTAGGCTTTGTGGGCTATAAGGCCTGTTGAAACTGCTCAACTCTGCATGAAAAAGCACAAAAACAACCATCAATGATGTGAATGAAGGAACGTGGCTCTGTTTCGATAAAGCTTTACTGACAAAAGCAGATGGTGGGTCAGACTAATGTTTGTATGATTACATGGTTAATCAATATAAAATAACAAGTTAAAAAAGATAAAACTTCCCCTGCCTTCATGACACTTACCATCTGGGAGGAAAAACAAATAAGAGTTCAGCTTTTAAGTCAGGTTGCTACGTCATATGGACAAAAACACCTAAAGGGGAAGATGCTACCATGTGGGTGAGTCAGCAGCAACCACGTGGGCAAAGATGAAGACAATGAGCCCCCTTTGTTGCCACAAACAGAAGGTACTGCATCTCCAAGATGAAATTCAATTTCAACTGCCCCTCAAACTCAGCTTCAGCCCAATTCCAGGTGTTTTCAGAACCAAGCTGAAGGCCAGGTCAAGGCTTCAACTGACAGACAGGCACACACGGGCTGCAGGGCCCTGGGGTTGGACTGACCTGCGGGTAGAAGGCGGATGCTGCTGTGCGCGGGCTGCGGACAAACTCCATAAAGAAGGCCCCGTCCTGAGGTCAGAGCGGCGGGAAGCGGCGGCAGGCGCGAGGGGGTGGAGGATGGCACGCGGCCCAGCGGTGAACCATTGCAGGAGAAAGAAGGGACGAAAGAAAAAAACAAAAACAAGGAGGGAAGGAGAGAAAGACGGGCACATGAGGGGAAAGGGGGAGAGAGAGAGAGAGAGAGAGACCCATCCACCCAGGAGGAAGATATCCAAATGCAAAGCATTAGCAGAAACCCACACCTTCCCAGGCAGAGCATCCCAGCCATGTAGGCGCAGCACCTGGGGGAAGGTGTGTCCAAGCGCCTCAGCTCTCATCAGAGCCAAGCTTGGATGCCTGCGCCCCCACATAGCTCTGAATGTCCTTCAGACCCACGCCAAGGGGACAGAAAGGCAGGGCAGCGTGTGTGTGTGTGTGGGGGGTGCACAGGGCAGGAGGGAGGGCAGTGTCCTGGCCTGGTGGGGAGACTCCCAGGCTTCTGGAATTTACATGGACACCTGAAGCTTACTGCTAAACACGGCAGCAGGTGGGAGAAGAGGATTCAATGAAGGAAAAGTTCTTGCTAAATTTTCCAAGCGAACCAGGGAGACAGAAGCAGCAGTACCTTCTCCCCTGCTGGTTGTGTAACAAAACCACGAAGCCGCTGAGACATTTACAGTGTCAGACACGTGTGTGCTCACCAGGAGGGGCCCCTGGAGCGGCCTCCCCGCCATCCTTGCAGGGTTCGGGTTGCCGTGGACTTGAAACATAAACGGCAGAGAACTTTTCCAATCACACCTCCCTCCCTCCTTCCTTCTTAAGGTCAAGACATATCCTCTTGTCCCTTCAAAATCTGCACTTTTTATGTCATTACTGAAATTTGGAAATAGCACTCCATATCCCTGAAGGTCTCTGCTTTCCTACCACTTCTCTTTAATTCTAGAAGTAGAATCACTGAAGTATTTCACTGTCTGTTTTACCAGGACTGCTGTCCTGGCCCATCAGCCCCGACAAGCTCCAGTAACGAGCCGTGGAAACACACACATGGGTACCCTGCACACATCCCAACATGCAGGAAGCTGCCTGGAGACAGTGTCGGGCCATCTCTGACCCCCTGCCTCCCGCGGACCACTTGGAAATCCATCCCCAGGCAGACCCATGGCCACCTGTGGATTTCACTGTCCAGCCGGAAGATGAGGGGAGTGCTGTGGACAACAGTCTCCTATCTGCTCACCGGCATATGTTAAGCCTAATCCTTGTGGTTCTGTAATCTCTCACTTCTCAGTACAGTCCCCACAGTTTCTAGTCCTCAGAGAGGACAGCCAGCGGAAGGCACACAGGCACTTGTGTGCCCATGCTCTATTTGCACCCCTCCTCTGCCAGAACACAGAAAGAGGTGCTGCTGTGAGGCGCCCGTGAGGACAGGTGAAAAGACTTCCTTCACTGACGGGTCGTTCCTGACGCACAGACTGCACTGGGGACTGGACCCAGAGCCACGGTCTTAGAGCTGGGCTTGCAGAACAGCCTACAGAAAAATGTGGTCCCCTGGTTATTCCAGCCCATGAATTGAGAACTTTTCAAATTTTAAATGGTGGAGGAAGAGTCCACACAACAACCTGGATCCTGCCTCTAAGCCCACAAAGTCTAAAATATTTATTAAGGTTTGCCATCTCAGGTCTATGAACTCCCCAAGCTGCTTGCAGCCTCAGTTGCTACTTTTCCCAGATTTTAACCCCTCCATCCTAGTCATCTAATTCTAGGAACTTATCCTGAAGAAATAGTCAGAGATGTGATCAAATAATTATGTGCAAGGCTGTTCGCAGCATTATTTGTAATTGTGATACACTGCAGAGTAATTATAAAAACCTTACAGAATAGTTACCAAAAACTATTTTTAAAAATCAGAAATAAAAAAAAAATAAAATAAAAATCAGAAACCAACATACATATTTTTGTAAACAAATGAAGGTCTATCCACATGATGAAATATTATATATATATTTTTTAAATCATGCTTTGGAGAAATAATGAGACAGGGAAATGTTCATGATGTGGGAGAAAAATAAATAGGCAGATGGATATATAAGTTAACCACAATGTTGAAAAATAAAATACATCTATTGGATCTGCTTCATCTCTGAGTGAGAGAAACCAGATAAGGGAATGTGCAGCCACATCAGAACGATCTCAGGTTCTGAGTTTCTGGGGAAAATGAGCTGACAAAGTCGTATCTATTGGTCTTCGAGGGCAGGACAAGCCTACCCTGTGGAGTTTTCAGCCCCTCTACTGTACTCGCCAATTCCGTGCAGAGGCCAAAGTCTCAGGTTTTGGTTTCTGTCTCCCAGGACACTCCCAGCTGACTACTTCTCAGGAGTCTATGCAAACTGATGGGAATTTCGTTCACCAGAGTGAGCTCTCCTGGAATCTGCCTCAGTCGTTTTCTATCCTCCCCCCGCCCACCCACACACCCACCCCCGTCCCTACCCCACCCTCACCAGGGAGGGCTGAAGACGGAGCTGAAGGGGAACCAGAGGCCAGCGTCACAGCTCAAGCCAAACCTTCAGTCTTGACTGACCCAGTTAACCTGACTGATTTTACACCTGCTTTCATCAGGTACTCAGCTTCCTTACAAGTCCCTCCATCAACACAGCGATGCTACAAAGGGTTCACCAACTCCTCAGCACACTTGGTTCTGGCTCCCAGGGCTGTGTGCTGCCTCCCACGTCGAGGCCCTGAGTGCACACGCTGGCCCCCTGCCCATCCGAGGGGCTCCTTTACCTTTCGCGGGCTGTCCATGTAGGTGGGAGTCATGGCAACACCGCTGCTCTCTGCCGGCGGGGCGGAGCTCTTGACCCCATGTGCCACTGCCTGCTGCTCTCCCAGGCACCTGAGAGGAGGAAAAGCCCAAGGCGGTTCTGCTCAGAGCCGGGGGAAGGAGGAGCGTCAGCCACAATGGGGCAAAGGCTGCTCTGTGGCCATCATCTCTGAAACACGCTTTTCCCTTTGTTTCTCCTCAGACCCTGTGTGGTGCCCTTAATTTCATTCTTTGTCCTGAATGATTGCCAGCTGCCACCGAAAATCAGAAAATAGCTCAATTTTAAAAGCATCTTGGTGGTCCCGTGGTTAAGATGCAGAGGATGTGGGTTCAATCCCCTCGTGGAAGAACTAAGATCTTGCATGTCACACAGTGCAGCCAAAAATAAACAAGTAAATAAAAGTATCTTGGCACAGCTTAGGGTTTACATATTCCTTTGAAAAGGCAAGTGACATGGTTTGAGTCACTCCATCTGTGAATACCATGCTTTCAACTCTCTGGGACAGAGCTTTTCCTGTTTTTATTAAATAGACCACCAGAAGCACACTCTGAAAATTAGGGCTGTGTTACCATCCAGCACAACTAAATAGGGTGGAATGTGTCAACTCTTTACATATTTGGAAGATTTGTTAATCTTGCAAATGCACACACTTAATCCCTCCCCACCCCCTAAAAAAAGCCACGCACATAACAGGCATTATCTCAGACGCAAGACCACTGTGGTTTTCTTATGACATCTCCTCCCATCTTGGTTCTGGAGTCCATAAACGCCTAATTTCACATTTATTTTTCTAGTTTCTTTTCTGTACTAAAATAAACCATGAACCACTGTGACTTAGGGCTTCTCAGGTGGTTCAGTGGTAAAGAATCCACCTGCCAATGTGGGAGACCTGGGTTCGATCCCTGGGTTGGGAAGATCCCCTGGAGAAGAGAATGGCTTCTACTCCAGTATTCTAGCCTGGAGAATCCCACGGACAGAAGAGCCTGGCGGGCTACAGCCCATTCAGCTGAGTTCAGTTCAGTTGCTCAGTCGTGTCCCACTCTTTGCAACCCCATGGACTGCAGCACGCCAGGCCTCCCTGTCCATCAGGAGTTTACTCAAACTCATGCCCACTGAGTCGGTGATGGGTCAGTCTACGGGGTCACAAAAAGAATCAAACATGGCTTAACGACTAAACAATAACAAGTTGTAACTCAAATGAGCCCCCAAATTAGACTTTTAATATATCACTGACTCTTTACTTGGTAAGTCTTAGGAGGCTCCCATCCCAGTCTTGAATGCTTGGTTGTTACTGTAACACACACACTCGCAGTGGGCACTGCGAGGCCCAGACCCTCTGCATGGCCGCACTGCACCAGGACCTGCGTGCTGTCCGGCGGCCCCCAGCAGCCCTCCAGGAGGGCCCACGCCCCTCCCCAGGCAGAGAACCATCACAAAAGGGTGTAAACGCCTGGCCCGGGTCCAACTCGGCTCACTTCCCAAGGCGGCTCCAAGGGGAGACCAGAGGCGTCAGTGGGTTTTCCTGCAGCGGGGCCTCCCCCTCCAGCCTCTGCCCCCTCCCTCCCCCAGGAAACCAATTCGTGACGTTTCTCTCGTCTTAAATTCTGACACGTCTGTTACTGATGGTGAGGTGATCTCATATCAGAGATTAAAAACTGGTTTCCATAGTAACCTGCTACACCATCTCTTTTTGGTTTTTATCATGGAAAATTTTCAAACCCATATGAAAATACAGGATCATGTAATCGAACCCATGATCTACCTGGACCCCAGGATCATTTATGATGGAGCCAATCTTGTCCCATCTATACCTACCCACCTCGATTATTTGGAAGCAAAACTCACATATGCTATTATTTCATCTATAAATACTTCAGTGTATACTGCATCTCTAGAAGAAAATAAAAGAATAACAATCCCATCAGCACACTTAAATTTCTAAAAATTTTCTAGTATCAAATATTTCTCTAATTGTCCCCAAAAAACCTTTATACAGTGTGCTTGTTGGAAGCAGTTAAGGTCCCTACGCTGCAGTCAGTCATGTGTCTCGAGCATCCTTTGAGCCGGAAGCTTTATCTGTGGGAGAAAGGAGCTCCCTGGTCCTGTACATTTACCATCTGGATGTGCTCATCACATCCTTCATTGTTTACCCCGCCCCCCTGTGCACAGCACTTCCTGAGAACTAGAAACTGTATCTAGAGGTTTGAGCACATTTAGGCTTGATGGGCAGGACCTTCTCCTCAAGCATGCTGTGTGCTTCTACCCGGAGGCCTCGGCGTCTGGCGATGTGAGCGGTCAGTGGTGACCTCTGCTAGATCCGTAAGCGATGGGGAGCCCACATGTGATGATGTTTGAGCGCTCCCTCTGGACCCATTAGCTTGAATACTGGAGAGACAGACACCTCCCCACACCAATCGCTTGGCTACTCTGAGGGGTGATTCATACATGAAGAGCGGACTAAAAGTTTGACTCCGCCTGAGCCCCGTACATCGTGCCGTCTCTGCATCACATCACGGCATGTTCCTCTAGGCCTCGTCCACAAACACACACTGGGACGTCCGCCTGTGCTTCCTGGGAGCCGTGGCCGTGTTCCTGGCTGTGTCCCCGGGCTCCCTCATCTGACACGTGTGACAACCCTCATGTCCTGAGCTGCTGTCTATGTGCTGACCTGCGGACCAGGAGCTGGGGATTTAGAGACACCCAGGACCTATCCTTGCCCTTGGAGGCGCCACAGCTCAGGGGAGAGGATGCCACCAAAAAACACTGCTATCCTGTGCACGCCCATACACGAGACACGTATGGGGCACACTGCCTTCTTCCCAGAGGCCATGACGACTGCCAGGTGGGCTCGCTCCCTGCTCTGACTCCCTGATGTCAGTTTATCTCCACCAAACAGAAGCCACAGAGCCCATACTGCCCACAGCCCTTCTCCCATGGCCCCTGCCTCCCACGAGAGCCTGACGCCACGTGAGCGCCTCCAGGCAAAGACTCAGGAGAACTGGAGGAAACCGACACACGTGATAAGATGGCAGGACTACAGGTGAAACTTCTAAACCTCTTCTTCATATTGCTGCAACACAGTTTTCCATAATAAAACTGGATCTGCTTGGTGTAGCAAAAAATAAAGAAAAGCACAAGGTAAAAAATGCCACATGAGCAAACATTACGTAAAGGCCTGGCTCCCTCTGCTCGGCCTCCAGCTCTGAGAAGAGGCACCACGTCCCCCAGGAGCGCCCATCTGGGGGAGAATACATCTCAGGGCGCCCTGTCCTGCCTCCTGCTATGGGGTCAGCTGAGCTCCCCACACACATTAGGGGACACTGTCACCCCAAGACATCCCTCCTCTTTCCATCTGAGCAGAAAGAGGCTCCTTGGAGTGCTCGGAACAATGACTCACTGACACATTAAAATAAGATTCCCCCGCCCCCAGCTTCACACCCCTCCCAGCAACATATGTTCCTTGTTCTTTTTTTCCAGCGGGAAAGGTCTGTGATTAGCTAAGGGACAATCTGCAGGCAGAGTTCTGGGGTCTTTCCTGGGTCAGATTTTCTGGAGGCCCCAGCACCCTCAATCACGGGCCTGACCTACCCCAGCTTTGCCTGTCATCTGCCTGCCCCGCCCTCCCTCCCCCACCGTCACCCTGGCCACCCTCTTGCCTCCCCGCTGCATCCCTTCCTCTCTACCCCATCCTCGCCTCCAGCCTCTCCAGCCTCTCGCCTGGACCAGTGAGGCCTCTGCCTCCTGAGCCTATCCACCAGGACTTCCCATACGCAGGACCCATCTCTGCAAACGCCACTGCTGCCAAAGATGCTGAATGAATGTTTCATGATATTAAGGAACTGCTGTGGCTTCTTAGGTGAATTACGCTATTACAGCTTGAAGAGTACTTATCTTTCAGAGATGCACACTGAAATCTTACAGAGGAAGAGATGAGATGTCTGGGGTTTTATAAGAAATAAAAGGAAGAGAAGCAACTGGGATATAAATGAAACAAGACTGGCCCTGAGTTAACAATCACTGAAGCTGGGTGATGGGTAAATGGGGATTTATTATGCGAATCTACTTTTTTTTTTAATGTTTGAAATTTTACATTAAAATAAAGAAACTTTTAAATGGCCACTCTTGCTATAGGAACATGTAGGAACAGCTTCGAGTCTGACTTCCCACGCTGTCTTTCCAATTGTATCTCCCGTTGGGCCACAAGCTCTCTCACATTACCTTCTGAAAGCTCAACATCTGTGGGCTCCTGCAGGCACGGCTCGGAACCCCCCAGCCCACCAGACAAACAGCGGGGAGCACAGAGGGGACTTGATCTGGCTGGAAGAGTGGAGGGGGCGGGGTTAAGGTTAGGGTTTGTGGCAATGTTTTCTCCTTTTCCCCAAGTCCCACCTCCCCTGGTATAAATGCATCCCTTCCTACAAAGACATCTTAAATCCCACCTCCCAAAGCAAGATGTGATCCCTCTGGGATCCTGAGAGGCTACAGCACCTGCTGTTCACTCTAATGCCCAGAGAAGCTGGTCAGGGGCGGACTGAGGGACCAAGTCAGGTCCAAGCACATAGGATGCGCTGGCTCCCCAGTAAACCAGGGCTCAAGTCCACCTAAAGTGCCAGCCCATACTCCGTGGCCAGGCTCGAATGGGGACCCAGTGCTGAGTCTCCACTAGCCCAAGCAAAGCAAATATTACATATTATATGTAACATAACTTTATATGACATTAACTATATTTTTCATATAGCCATGCATCATGTATGTATATGTTATCTATTTTTTCATACAGGAATTTACTAAGAAATTAAGATTTTTTTTTTTTTACTATTTACTTATTTATTTTGGCTGTGCAGCATGTGTTATCTTAGTTTCCCAATCAGGGACTGAATCCGTGCTGCTTGCAGTGGAACCACACAGTTTTAACCACTGGACCACCAGCCCCCGGAAGTCAAGATTTTTACATGAACTCTTCAAATGAAAAAAAATTGACTCAAATATTCTACAAATATTCTGTGTTTTTTGGGTAGAGAAACTACTCTTTAATGGTGGCTATGTGTCATTATAAGTTTATCTGCACCCACGGACAGAGAAGCCTGGTGGGCTACAGTCCATGGGATTGCAAAGAGTCAAACACAAATTATGACTAAACCACCACCACACCCACAGAGTGTGCAATACCAAGAGTGAAGCTTGATGTAAATAAACGGTGCACTTTGGGTCCATCAATGGTACCAAACGGGCCTCTCAGTGAGGGACATGGATAATATGTGGGGAAGGGTGCATATGGGAACTCTCTGTACCTTCCACTCAATTTTGCCTTGAACCTAAAACTGAATTAAAAATAGAAAAGTATTAAAAATAAAGACAAACAAAAAATCAACCCACTAACAACAACAACAACAAAAAACTTTGTGGACCAAACCAATTGTACCTGTACTTCAAATCAAGCTCTAGACTACAAGTTTATAAATTCTGGCCTATTTCATGACATTCGACACTTACCACGTATTGACCTTTCTTTTCACCTGCCTGTCTTTTGTCAATTACTGGCTCCTTGGCAGACAGAAGCCACATTTCACTGCACTTGGGCCTGTGGGGTGCGGAGGTGTCTCCCTCCACTGGACACTTACTTCTGACTAGCCTCCATCTCCAGCAGGGCGGACAGAGCTGAGGTTCCCTTCTTCCCAACCGGGGGGCCAGCCGACTCGAGGGAGTGCGTGGGGATGGGCCCGGCCATCTGCAAGCCTTTCATGGCGGCCCCTTTCTAGAGCAGAGAGAAGGAAACAGGCCATCAGATGCCACTGTGTCCGCTGTGCCTCAGGTTCTGGGAACCCATCAGTACAGTCGGGGAGGATGAGGTCCAGGAGCCGGAAATGCCAGGGAACAGCTTTTTACTCAAACCAAAAGTCCCAAATAGCTGGCAGACTCAAAACAAACTGCCTCCCTGAGGCGGTTTACGTACATCATCTAATTTTACTCTCCTCATAGCTTGAGGAAGTAAATAATGTTACATCTACTTTATGGAAAAAGAAACTAAGTCTCAGAAAAGTGAAGTAATGTATCCCAAATCCCACTGTGGCAGGAATTGGAACTCCAGTTGACTGACTCCAAAGCCAAGGTTCTTTCCACTACACAAGCTCTCCTGGAAATGATGCTGTGTACAGAAGGCAGCTGAACTTGAGGTTAAAAACGAAAAGTAAAAACGACGACTGATGATGAAACACTGCTCAGCAATGGAAAGGAATGAACTGTGGAGCCAAGCAACAAGCTAGATGAATCCCAAAGGCCTTATGCTGAGGGGAAGAAGAGCCTTGAAAGATTATGTGCTGTATGATTCCATTCATAAGATATTTGGAAAGGACAACCGTAGAGTGATGATAGCAGACCAGTGGCCACCAGGGTTAGAGGTGGAGGGATAGTGTGACTCTAAAGGGCGCTGTGAGAGCTTTCCTTGGAGTGATGGAACTATTCTGTGTCCTGACTGTGGCGGGGATGGTGGTGACATGAATCTATACATTTATAAAATTCAGAGACCTGTGTGCGGAGGCACACAGGCCTGCAGCGGGCCAAATCACCCCAGATCAGCCCTTTGTTAGCTGCGTGTCCTCAGACACATCCTCCCATCACCCCTACAAGCCTCAGCATCCTCACTGGGGAGTGAGTCACCGAAGGTGCGGGGAAACTCCACAGGTGACAGGAGTGACGCGGCTGCTGTTGAGCAATCCAGGACCAGGGCACGCAGGCAGCTGGCCTGAGGCTGGGAACCCTGCGGGGAGCTCATGGAGGGCTTTGTCCTCCGGTGGGGCGCTTTCCCCCGCTTCCCCCACCACCAGCCACTTCATCTGGACTGAAGATAATCCCTGGGCGGCTGTGCGGTAAAGAACGGGCCGCGAGAGGCCGCTGACACGAGAGGAGGCGGGCCCTGCAGCCCAGACCGGGCGCAGCCCGCGAGGGGCCCCGGGGCCTCACCCGCATCATGCGGTCGGAGCGGTGCCGCCGGCGGATGCGGTTCAGGCCCTCCACGAAGCGGATGAAGCCGTCCAGGAGCTGCCACTCCTCCTCGTCCGCCCGCGGCCGGTCCCCGTAGATGTCGCAGTGGGCCTCTCCCTCCGTGATGCGCTTGGTGGCGGTGACGCAGGCCGGCAGCAGCAGGAAGCGTGTCCTCCAGAACTTCAGGGACTCGATTAAGCTGCAGAGGGATACGGTGGGAAAGGAGGCGGAGGTGAGCCCAAGCTGGAGGTGAGCCCAAGCCGGAGGAGGCGAGCCCAAGCCGGTGAAAGAAGCAACTCCGGCGAGGTGCATCCATCTCAGCAGCTCCCAACCCCCACCTCAAGAGCGGGGTGTGAAGGTCCTTCTGCCTGGGAGCACGTGCCCATCTGAGGTCGCAGGCTCAAAGGAAGACCTCCAAAGCTGCTTTTCCCTTTTACCCCAGAGACGCTGGAATGCTTGTGTGCACCCAGGCCCTGGGTCGTGGCAGCATTTTATCATCACAACCATAAATCACGCATAAAAATGAAAACTTAAAAACAAGACATCACAAAGCTTTTTATGTAGAGAATGCATAAACAACAAGGTCCCACTGCACAGCACAGAGAATGTATTCAGTAGCCTGTGGTCATAAAAAAGAAGGAAATACTGCCATTACTGCGACATGGATGGGCCTAGATATTATCATACCGAGTGGAGTAAGTCACAGAGAGACAAATATCATATGCTATCACTTATATGTGGAATCTGAAAGAATGGTACAGATGAACTTATTTACAAAACAGAAACTGAATCACAGATGTAGAAAACAAACTTAACCGGTTACCAAGGAGGAGAGAGAGTGGGGAGAAACAAATTGGGAGACTGGGATTGACATATACATAATACTGTATATAAAATAGGGCTTCCCTGGTGGCTCAGTTGGTAAAGAATCTGCCTGTCACACAGGAGGCCTGGGTTCAATCCCTGGGCCAAGAAGATCCCCTGGAAAAGGAAATGGCAACCCACTCCAGTATTCTTGACTGGGAAATCCCATGGACAGAGGAGCCTGACAGGCTACAGACCTTGGGGTTGCAAAGAGTCAGACATGGCTGAGTGGCTAAACCACCGTATATAAAGTAGATAACAAGTAAGAACCTACTGTCCAGTACAAGGAATTCCACTCAATACTCTGTAATGATCTATATGAGAAAATAATCTAAAAAAGGGTAGACATAGGTTTAACTGATTCACTTGGCTGGACACCTGAAACTAACACAACACTATAAATCAACTATACTCCAATTTAAAAAAAAAAGAAAAGTATATTTACATGAAACCATCACACTGTACACCTTACATATATACTACTTTTGTCAATTATACCTCAATAAAGCTGAAAAAAGATTTTTAAGGATCCCAGGATAAACCATGGTGGGGGGGGTTTCCTCTGGTGGCTCAGATGGTAAAGAATCTGTCTGCAATACAGGCGACCCAGGTTCGATTCCTGGGTCGGGAAGATCCCCTGGAGAAAGGAATGGCAACCTACTCCCACTATTCTAGGAGCCTGGTGGGCTACAGTCCAAGGGTCGCAAAGAGTCGGATCGGATGCAACTGAGTGACTACACTTTCACTTCCACAGGATAAACCATAATGGAAAAGAATATTAAAAAAAGAAAGTACATATATAACTGAACCACTTTGCCGTGTAGCAGAAATTAACGTGCTATTATAAATCTACTACACCTCAATTTAAAAAAAAGTTACAAGCAGTCAGGAAAATGTGAAGAGCACTGACACCCCACCAAAGGGACATCTTTACCAGGTTTTTGTTGTTGTTTGTTGTTTCATGTGGCAAAACACATGTAACAACATTTACCATTATAATGATCTTTAAGGGCACCTTCAGTGGCACTCAGTACGTTCACACTGCTGTGCAATCGTCCCCATCCATCTCATCGCTGAGTTTTTAACCCAATCCAGATGTGTTTTTCCCTCCATTTTTTTTCCCCCTAAAAATGTCCTCATTTTGCAATCAGGAGGAAGGACAGAGGCATTAAATTACAGACATGTGGCAGGCCACGATGGTGGGAAGCCAACTCGGGCTCTCTGACCTGAAGTCCTCGGAGCCGGCAGAGCAGATGTACTGATCTAAGTAATTCCACTTGTACTCCTCCAGTCGCTCGTGGGAGAATTCCACCCAACAGGAGACGAACTCTGAATCGGAGTGGGAGGGGCAGAGGCTGTAGGTGTAGTGGATCTGGGCAGACTCGTACGGGTACCTGAAAAACAAAGGTCCAAACAACGATACCCACCAACTCGTCTGTACCTTTTCTTTCTCAATACACTTGGCATTCAACCACAGTAACCATCTCATCTCAGGGGACTGGTAATGGAGATTTCTCAGTTTTTAAACCAGAAAAACATCTACTTTTGCTGTACTGATTATGCCAAAGCCTTCAACTGTGTAGATCACAACAAACTGTAGAAAATTCTTCAAGAGATGGGAATACCAGACCACCTTACCTGCCTCCTGAGAAATCTGTATGCAGGTCAAGAAGCAACAGTTAGAACTGGACATGAAAAAATGAACTGGTTCCAAATTGGGAAAGAAGTACGTCGAGATTGTATATTGTCACCCTGCTTACTTAACTTATATGCAGAGTACATCATGTGAAATGCCGGTCTGAATGAAGCACAAGCTGGAATCAAGATCACCGGGAGAAATATCAATAACCTCAGATACACAGATGACACCACCCTTTTGGCAGAAAGCGAAGAAGAGCTAAAGAGCCTCTTTATGAAACAGAAAGAGTAGAGTGAAAAAACTGGCTTAAAACTCAACATTCAGAAAATGAAGATCATAGCATCCAGTCCCATCACTTCACAGCAAATAGATGGGGAAACAATGGAAACAGTGACAGACTTTATTTTTTTGGGCTCCAAAATCACTGCAGATGGTGACTGCAGCCATGAAATTAAAAGAAGTTTGCTCCTTGGAAGAAAAGCTGACCTAGAAAGACCAACCTAGATAGCATATTAAAAAGCAGACATTACTTTGCTGACAAAGATCTGTATAGTCAAAGTTATGGTTTTCCCAGTAGTCATGTATGGATGTGAGAGTTGGACTATAAAGAAAGCTGAGCACTGAAGAATTGATGGTTTTGAACTGTGGTGTTGGAGAAGACGCTTGAGAGTCCCTTGGACTGCAAGTAGATCAAACCAGTTAATCCTAAAGGAAATCAGTCCTGAATATTCATTGGAAGGATTGATGTTGAAGCTGAAACTCCAATACTTTGGCCACTTGATGCGAAGAACTGACTCCTTGGAAAAGACCCTGATGCTGACAAAGACTGAAGGCAGGAGGAGAAGGGGACGACAGAGAATGAGATGGTTGGACGGCATCACCGACTTGATGGACATGACTTTGAGTAAGCTCCGGGAGTTGGTGATGGACAGGGAAGACTGGTGTGCTGCAGTCCATGGGGTTGTAAAGAGTTGGACACAACTGAGTGACTGAACCAAAACCACCTTATTCTTCTATCATATTCTTTGTTTTTAATTGGAGTGTTAAGACTAATGCTAAACATTGTAAGCTGAATCAAATCCCTTTCAGAAATAGGTGAGCTACAACCATAAAACACAACCCTGGAAAGCAGACTTTCCTGGTGGTACACTGGATAGGAATCTGCCTGCCAGTGCACGGGACACTGGTTAGATCCCTGGTTCAGGAAGATTCTACACGCAGCGGAGCAGCTAGGCCCATGCGCCCCAAGTCCTGGAGCCCAAGCACCTAGAGCCTGTGCTATGGAGCAAAAGAAGTCACTGCAATGAGAAGCCTACACGCAGCAACTAGCCAAGACACCAGCCCAGCCCCTGCTGGCTTCAACCAGCCCCTGAAAAGCAATGAAGACCCAGTGGGGCCAAAAATAAATAAATAAAAATTAAAAACAAAAACAAAAGAAAACCCTGGGAAACAAAATAGTAACTCCAAAACAACAACTACTCACTCAATCTCCCCGGTTTGAATATACATGTAATTCAGTATGTGGACAGTATGTGTTATAAACATCACTTGGTAGGCGGACATGATCTAGGACAGAAGCTGAAAACGTTAAACACCCAGGACTCACTTGGGAAGGTACCGGGTCACTGTGATCATCTTGTCTTTCAGTGTGACTTTGTGGAAGGTTCTGCCCATGCTCAGCCAGTACTGGTCTTCCTTCTCTGGGCGGTTTCGGGACACAAGGCCTAATAAGGAAAAAAAGAATTTCCTCCATCTGGTTGAGGGTCCTTCCTTTAAAAGGCAACTGCTTCTCTTCCACATAGATTCAAAAAAGGAGAGACAAAAGAGGCAACACTTTCAGTTTGGCGATTTCGTGGAAAAGAAATACTCTTGGTTAAAAAAAAAAAAGTCCTGAAGGTGGAAGATTTTTCTGTTACTGAACCAGCCAGCAGGGGGCTGGAATCGGGGGTACTGACAGCGTCTGGATGATACACTCGAGGCTGAACCACCTGATGCCGCGTCCCCTGTGAAGGGAAGCTCTGAGGCGGATGTTAACTGACTGAGATGGAACCCCACCCCTCTCAGGCAGAAGCTGTCACCTTGCATCTGAGACCCTCACCCCTGGGGCGGCCCACCCAGCCCGTGACGCCCACTCTGCTACACCATGTTTCAGGCTTAAAGGACCGCTTACTGGGGACTGCCCTGGCAGGTCGGTGGTTAAGACTCTGTGCTTCCACTGCAGGGGACATGGGTTCGATTCCTGGTCAGAGAACTAAGATCTCACATGCAGTGCAGCCAAAAAAAAAGGAACCACTTATTTAATTGATCAAATTTCCTTCTCCAAACATCTGCTCCTGTTGCTTCTTCTGCCTTCTCTTCCTGGGCCACCTTCAAATTCCTAAAGATTGTTTAAGGTCACCATCAAGTGCCACCTTCTTCAGAAAGCTATCAGACTCCATCAATGGTGAATTCTACCCTGGATATAGCTCCTTGTATGTGTCTGTCTCACTCCATGACAAAGTAAATGTTCCAGGAGGCCAGGGCCCAAATCTTGTTCATCTTTGTATTGTCAGTAGCACTGGATAAAGTGCCTGTTTAGAGAAAAGGCAGCCTGGATGGGATCACTAACATGAAAGGGGAATTCATACCACCGTGTTTAGGATAAGAACAAAATCCTTCACATGGTCTGTGCAGCCTGGGTCTCCTGATGTCTCTGGCCATGTTGCTGGCTTATTCATGGTCCTCCCCACACTCATCTTTCAGGTGCCAAGAAAATCTCACAAGGTCTCCAGCCACAGGGCCTTTGCACACACACTAATCCTGCTGCCTAGTATGCTCTGCCCTCCACTCCTCTCCCCTCACACTAAAAACTCCTGCATTTGTTTCAGGGCGCAGCTCAAACATTACCTCCTCAAAGAAGCCGCTCCTGACTCTCCAGACCAAACCAGTCCCATATTAAATAATCTCGGACGAGCATTTTGATTTTTCCTTCATGGTCTTTATCATAACATGGAATTATATTTCATAATTTGACTAATGTTATTTTGTCCTATAGAGCAGGAGCTTCAAAAATACTAATGAATGAGGGACTGAATGAATGAATGAAATAATGAGTGATTGAATGAGTGACATAATAAAATGGGTGAACTAATGAATGAATGAGTGAACTGATGAACAAATGAATTAGTGAAATAAGGAATTAATGAATAAAATTAGTGAGTGAAATAATGAATGTGTGAAATAATGCATGACATAATGAATGAATTAATGAATGAACACATCATAAATTCATAGACCCACGCTGTCCTATACCAGGCACAGTGGCTTCCATAATGGAAGATAATAAGATGAAGCTGAAGTTATCCTAGCACTCAGAAAGGTTATTATTAGTAGAGTCTATAATATGAGAAGAAGGTGTCAGGTGATACATACCACAAGAGGCTTTTAGAAAAAACCCAGAGGAGCCCAAAGCTTCATGGTGAACAAAGGGGCATGGACGCAAGGACCACTAAGCCCCTGCTGACAGGTCCATGCTTCTTTGATCCTCTGACTGGAGGAGCTTTAATGGAACCAAAGCTGACCTGAGGTCTGGTTCTGGCTGTCTAGGGAGCAGGGTGGGGTGCTCATTAGCTATAAGGAGGAAGCAGGGGACGAAGAGATGCTCAGTGATGGCTCCAGGAGGTGACCGCTGCTCTCCAGTTCCAGGCCCCAAAATGTAATTCCCGCTGCTGGACTTGTTTCAAGGGAGACCTCCAGAGCCCAGCTCAAACTCAGCCAGCACCACTGAGTCTCTATACTCACTAGCCTCGGCCACTCACGGACGACCCATCTTGGCTTCAAGTCACTGAGCTGCGGTGAGCTGCAGTGACAGAATAGGGAAGGAGAGGAGAACAAGCATAAACTTCAGGTTCAGGTAACATTAGAGGACCTACAGTGTCAGGCACTGTGCAAGAAATAAACCCAGGCCTCTGGGATGGGAATATTCACCCTGTAGTTTGATGGTTCGGCCCCTGCTCAGCAGCCTGGGACCCAAGGTACTGCTCAAGCCAGGCTGGAACAACCCTGAACTTAGCCATACCCTCTTCCTTAAAAGGAGAGTTGATTAAAGAGTTTTAAGATAAGTCTGAACCCAGAGGAGACATTAATTCTTGTATAAAGTAAAAATTTAAAAGGGAAAAAAAATGCATAAACAATACAGCAGAGAATATGTGTAAATATGCCATTGCATAAACATATTATGTTATATATTAGTATACATAAATGTATGAATCTATGTACCTAATATGAAAGTACTAGATCAAAAAAAAAATGTGTGTTGAAAAACAATGATTTTAAGAGCATGTATTCCCTACTATCTTAAGAACTTGTTCGTACAAATTGAGTACAGAAGAAAACTCAGGGTCCGCAGTGGCACCTCACCCCGGCTGTAGAGCGGGCTGCTGCTGAGTGGCGGTGGGCCGACAGGGCTGGGCTTCTGTGCACGGGGCTGAACAATGATCTGGTAACCCTGCATGAGCCGCTGGCAGATGAACTCTTCAAACACCTGCTGGGCCGTCATCTGCACACCCTCCTCGTCCCTCCTAAAAAGACAGACGGCGTTCACAGGATATGCCAGGGGCACAGTGACAGAGTCCCCAGTCCTCAGCTCCATCCCCGTGAGCCTTTCCATGGTGGTGCGTGAAACTGAGGATTTGCAAACCAGTCTTGGGAGAAGCAAAAGCCAGGCACCTTCTCTCTGTCACCGACCTGTCGATGTCAGCCTCTGGGAGGAGATCGTAGCAGCCCTCCGTGTAGTCGTTCTGTAGGCCCTGGCGGTCGGGGAAGTAGTCCGTGGTGAGGGGGAGGCACGCGGGAGTCGTGAGTGACTTCCAGTCCACACCAACTGTGCAACAGAAGCCTGGCACTACAGGGGGAGCAGACAGCGTCAGAACTGCCTCGTGTGAACAGGGAGGAAGGTAGTGAGGTCACCAGGCAGGTGTGGGATGTGGGTGGGGAATGGGGGGGAGGAGGGTGGTGTGACAGGTGATCAAATTGCCAGGAAAGGGAGGGAGAGAGAAAGGGAGGGGGAGGGAGAAAGAGAGAGAAACAGAGGCTGTTAGACAACGCAGTGCTTATCCGATCCCACCATGCAAATGGGAGTCGCAGCCGACACTTTTCATTTTCTGCTGATTGTGAGCTGCAGCCGTGAGTCCAGTGAGGTTACGGCAAGGGCAGGCCAGGCAGAGTTACACATCGAAGCAAATCAACGTCCTGAGAGCAGAAGAAAGGCTCAGGCCGGGAGCCTCCCCGAGGCTCCCCGAGGGGGTGGGGGGGCCAGGTAGGGAGAAGAGAGGGGAGCAGCTGATTCTGGCACGAATAGCACAGAGGGGCAGAATTCAGGATTGAAAAGTAAGTCACGGATCCATCAGGGCAGGAAGAGGAGTCAAGGGAGGACGTCTGGGAAAGTTACGAGGCTGGAACTTTAGAGCTGGAGTTTAATAATCTAGAAATGAGAGCTGCTGTGGCAGAGCGGGTCCGACCCCCTGGGTCGGTCAGAGATCGCCTGCACTTTGGTGAAGCAGGGCTTCCCCACTTCGGGGCATGAGACCTACTCTGGTAAGGATAATTCTCTGTAATGGGGGCGGTCCTGGGCACTGCGGGATGTGGGCAGCCTCCCAGTCCCTACTCACTACATGCTAGTGGCATCGCCTGGTTGTGGAAACCAATGGTATCTGCAGACACGGCCACATGCACCCCCAATGAGCAGAATATCCCTTGCTGAGAATCACTGATTTAACACAGGGGGGTAGTTAGCTTCTTCAGTCAAGTAAGTGAACATTATTTTTCAAATCTTCATACAACGGAGCAACGAGAAGCAGATATACTCCACGCTTCAGCCTCTGAGTCCCTAGCAAGACCCTCGGACGCCTCATCTCCTGTGGCTCCTCGGTCTTCTGCCCGCTGTCCTCCCGACAGCCCTCCTCTGAGCAGCTGTGGTGGCATCATCAACCCCTTTAAACACCTGGCCGAGCTGAATCCCCCCGAAGTCACAGGACCAGAAGCCTCTCTGCTCAGGGATCTTTCCTTCATAAAGTGACCAACATGCCCCCAGGAAAATAGTGTCCCTGAGCCTGGGGGCCGGGGGCCAGGGGCCAGGAAGACTTTCGAGCTGGGTCCCAGCGGGAAACATGCCCCGTGTGCAGCCACAAGGCTTTGGGGAAGATGACCTGACCTGCAACAAGCCTAACTCCATGGTCTCCACTCCAGGTCCCAGGGTGACTTCCGCTTGGTTGGTCTGAATTTTATTTTATTGTGGTAAGAACACTTAACTTGAGATCTACCACCTTAACAAATTTTTAAGTGTACAATTCAGTATTCTTAAACTTGGGACAGTGTCATGCACCAGGTCTCTAGAGACCTTACTCATCTCACAAGGACTGAAATTTTACGTCCACCAACTAGCAACCCTCCGCACCCTGCCCACCTTCCCCTGGGACCCTGGCAACCAACTCTCCACTTTCTCAGTCTATGAGTCTGAGTCCACACAGGCCTCTTGAACTCCTTAATACCCCAAGAGCTCAAAACACAGCTAAAGGGAAACGGGAGGGAGAGGAATGGACTGGGAGTCTGGCGTTAGCAGATGCAAACTACTACATGTAGAATGGATCAACAGCTAGGTACAGCCACAGGAAACTATATTAAATATCCTGTAATAAGCCATAATGAAGAAGAACATAAAGAAAATAATGTATGTTTGTGTATAACTGAGTCATTTTGATGTACAGCAGAGTTGCACAGCATTGTAAATCAACTACATTTCAATTAAAAACAACAACAAAAAAACCCCAGCCCACAACATCCTAGTTAGCACCCCAATTTCCCATATGGCAAACAAGGATGAGTTTGTGTGAGCTTCCTTGTTAGAATCAGCAGCAGAAGGTGGGTACCGCATGGAGCCCCCAAGGGGAGGCCGGAAATACAAGGCCCTCTATCTCAGCGCCTTCTTACACCCTTGTGTAAGCTGGCCCTTGCCAGCTCCCTGACCCTTGGGATTATAAAAGCCTTTTAGAAACAGGGTTCGTGGGCACACATGGAGACTTCAGACCTCGTGGAGAGAAACGCTCCCAGTTCTTAGCTGGATGCTGCTGCTGCTTCCCTGGGTAAAGAGTCTGGGTGGCCTCTTTTCCACCTCCAGTACCTCCAGGCCCTGCCAAAGCCTCTGAGGTGGTTCCAGCTCAGAACCACACAGTGACAAACACAGATGACAAAATCCAGTGCAGGGCTTGCAGAGGAGAAATAGGCTCATCTATTCAAGGCTGGCAGCTTTCTAGAAAACAATCAATCTGCCAACTATTCTTTGGAATATATTCCAAGGATCTGAACCAAGAGAAAAAAATACACCCATGACACCATGCATTATATGCTAAAAAAAAAAAAAAAAAGTAGAAATCACCCAAATGGCCACCAATAGACCTGATTATCCAAATCACAGTATAGTAATACGTTTGATATTGACATGAAAAATGACTAGCATGCCAGACCTGGAGAACTAGTGAAATGATTGCTAAGTTACTTAAAAGTGGGGACAGTAAAAGATTTGGTGATGTACATACATCCATCGGTCACAGTGAGGTAAAGCAACGTTGATCAAGCAGTAGAGTTTCTTTTTCTGGTCTTTTGCTATTGCTGATATTTAGATGTTCAGCTATTTCAACAGACAAGGATGATCAATGTAAATACAACCCAGACACACACTTCCAACGGCAGGGATGTAAATAGCTTCAGGTCTTATTCCTTCCGACTTCTCCCCAGAGCCATTGTTAGGCATCTCAGAGCCAAGGCCAGCGCTGGGAATATGGCCACCCTTCCCGTGTGGCCTCCCCGCTGCTCCCTTTCCATCAGACAGGCTAGAGACTCTCCCTCACCACACTGCCTTCCCGCACCTGAGACATGAACGTCCAGGCTGTTCTCCCCCCACAGGGCAGCTCCCTCTTGCTCCCCCACAGTGCCCTGACCATCCACCTCACACCCCCACCTCCCTCCGTCAGTCGCCCCCTCTTACTTGGGTCTGGAGAGGTAGACACACTGTCCTCCGGAGAATCCTTATTCTGGGTCCGAGGATTCACACCTACGGAAAGATAAAAAGAATCTGTTTCACTGAGGCTCATTTTGCAAAAAAGTTCTGACCAGTTATAGTTTAAAAAAAAAAAGAGACAGAGAGAAGCTTCCACACCAGTCATTAAATAAGGACTTCTCTCTTTTCTCCAGAGCAGATTCTACAGTTCCAAGACTCATCTTCTGAGGAATCAACGGGTCTATGAGAGCTGCCTCCCCCAGGCCCAGAATCACACTCCATGACCACCCGGGGAAAATCCTGAAGCAGTTACCACCTGAACCCATGGTTCCCCTGCTTCAGGTCACCAGGAAACTCGCTCCAAGTGTGGTTCCGTAAGCCCCAGAGCAGCCCTCCTTTGTATGACTTGACCCCAAACAGCTGGGAAGGTCAAACTCTGGATTCCTATAAAGTGGCTCCTTTTAGCAAAGTAACAGAAACGTTGCCTTTATCATACTCTTTTTTTTGAAGTTCTTTTCTTTTAATATTTATTTGGCTGCATAGGGTCTTAGTTGCGTCATGTGGGATATTTTTGTTGCAGCACATGGGCTGTCTAGTTATGGGGCACAGGATGAGTTGCTTTGCAGATTGAACCCACATCCACTGCACTGCAAGGCAGATTCTTAACCGCTGGACTGCCAGGAAGGTCCCTTGCCTTTATCATATTCTGAAGGCACTTTCCAAGAGCCTGGAAGCCAACTACCATTTTCAGCTCCCAAGCACAGGGATCAAAAATATCTTAGCCCCAAACTTTTATTCAATATGTCTTCTCATTCAAAATGAATGATGGAAAGATGGACTAGAAATAGGAAGGAAATAATTACGATACTTTAGGAATCCTCTCACTGCCAATCCAATTTTCAAGCCTTAGTTATAGGCCACCAGAAACATCACTAGCTGAATCCACCCATGAATGTAGGCAAACTTTATTAACTAATTTTATAAAATTTCAATCCCATTGTTTTCCTCAAGTCAACATTCAGAAAGGCAAGTTAACAAAGACAAAGACATGAAATAGTAAGTTCATTTTTTCTTTCAGTTTTAATGTTTTTCATATTCATTTGGTGTAGTATCTATCCTTTGAGGCTTTCCAAAATCTGCCCCCCACCCATCTAAACTCATGTTCCCCTACCCCTGTAAAGGTTCTCTGAATAGTGCAGAAATCAGAAACAGCAGCCAATGCAGGAGACATAAGAGAGGCGAGTTTGATCCCTGGTCAGGAAGATCCCCGGGAGGAGGGCAATGCAACCCACTCCAGTATTCCTGCCTGGAGGATCCCATGGACAGAGGAGCCTGGCGGGCTAGAGTCCATGGGGTCGCAAAGCGTCGGACACCACTGAGCACAGAAACAGCAGGAACAGCTGGCTGCTGGCTTGAGAGATCAGAATAATATCTCCACATCTCTGGGTGTTAAGTTGCTACATGTGTAAAGTATATTTAATGACTTACTCCCTACAGGAATGATCAGATAACAAGTGCTTCCAAAAAGCATACAGCCTGTATCAGTAAAAGCTCCTACCCTCCCTGCACTTAGAATCCCTCACCTTCTAACTCTCCTCCTGACCAAATACCACCCCTTCGTGTCTGAGGTGCCTATCCACTTGTGTAAGCCAGTGGTCCTCAAACTTTTTGGCACCAGGGACCGGTTTTGAGACGATTCAAGCACATTACATTTATTGTGCACTTTATTTCCATTACATCAGCTCCACCTCATATCATCAGGCATTAGATCCTAGAGTTTGGAGACCCCTGCTGTAAGCAACAAGGTCACCCTTCTCTTCTCCAATCTCAAACCACACTGCTCCCTCTGGGTCTCTGATCATTTTTATGGGGGGGGGGTCCCCTTCCACATATAATTGAAAGCTTCTAAGCCTGGTGCGGCCCCCAATAGTGATCTCATAAGCAGCCCTCAATCACGACTCACTGACAGACCAATGATAAATGTGTTCCCGACCAACATGTTCTCAGCTAAAAACGTTAACGTGCGGCCCATTTATAATTCCATGCATTATACAGCACAGCTTCTAAATAGGTCACCCGAAATTGTGGCTGAAATGATCCTGAAATAGACACGGCCCTGCTTTTCTGTCCCATGTCACTCCCAGGGGTGGGCCTGCTCAGAGCGTCTCTTGGGCGGGTTACCTGCGCCACTGCCGCTGAGCAGGCTGACCGAGAGCTCCTCCGTCCCAGCGAAGCTCAAGAAGGACGTGCTGTCGCCGGGCTGGCGGGAAGAGCTGTGCCTGCAGAGAACAAACAGAGCCCAGCCGCCTGGCTTACTGTGGATCATCACCTCTCTCATCCTGCTCACCCTGTCTCCGGGGGGCTTTCATCAAAAACAGGCCTGAACGTTTGGCCACACGGGCTGGCAAACACCGAGATCCACATCACAGCTGCCAGGCTTCAGGATTCGGAGCACATGCCAGCTCGAGGCTCCCACCCTGGCACCCCGGCTGCACCCCCATCGCCATGCCAGATGCCTGCCCTCTCCTTCCGAAGTCTGCCCTTGCTGATACCCACAGCAGGACGTGAGGTGCTTCAACAGAGCTATCACGTTAACCTGGTAAAGAGGGTCACGCCCTGCCTGTGACCCACATCCAGCCCACGGGATGCTGGGATGACTGGAAAGGGGTCAAAGGTTGCCCCTTGCGAGAGTAACGCATCACAGCAGATCCAGCGTAGCCAGGGCTAGAGCACGTCAAGGTTTAAATGACTTTCTTCCTAGGCCGACTCTCTCTGGATGCCTTGTAACACATTTAGAACCCCGGTTCAAAAAGACTTTTTTCTATAAACACAGGCCTTGGTCTCCATTGTTTTTACTTATTTACTTTTTATCAAGCAAAATTTTAATAATATAGAAATATGTAATAGTCCTTAACTTGATCAAAAATATCACTGGAAAGTCAGTAGTACCCATCTTATGATTTGCAATTTGTCAACCATTGCTATTAGATAAATTCTTATACACTGGTTATTTTGAGATCCTAAACAATGCAATAAAACATGAAAAACAATTAAAATTATAAATATTTGCAGTGAAGGCAAAGGATTCTAATTCATTTGGGATCCACTGCTTTCAGCACTAACACAACAGTGGGACTCCTCAATGACCAAAATGACAAAAGTCACAGACTGACTGCCCAGAATACACAGCAGGAACCACCTGCCCTGGAATTTATTTTCAGCCTTGACTGAGGATCAGAAGTAACTCATGTCTGCAGTTGACAAAGTATGTTTTGAATAAAAGCAGAAGCTAAAGCAGGGCCCGGGGAACATCTCTGGCAAAAACACCTCAGGCTGTCTGTGTCCAGCGGGCCCAGTGAAGGGGACTGACAAAGGGATGCTGCACCCCACCACGTCCCCGAATCTCCCGGACGTGACGTGTCGTGGGCAGCCCGCTCCGCCATCACCCCGGCATTCTCACAGCACCTCCTGGAGCCCCAGGCCCAGCCTCACCTGCCGGCGGCCTCATGGTATGCCAGCTCCAGCAGCTCCGCGGAAGAGTGGGTCAGGTCCCTCTGTCCGCTGCCCTGCAGCTCTGCCATGTTCTGTCGGGTCTGGTGATGGATCTGAATGGCCTCTCCAGACGGTCCTATCCAGACAGAGACCCACTGACTCACCGTCCCCCCAGAAGCCAGAGCCGCGCACTCTAACTCACACTGTCTCTCTTCCTGCTGCGAGGACACGGGCGCTGGAGAGGCTGAAAGGCAACTGCAGCACACGGGAACATCATGTCCTCAGCCCTCTGGCTCCCAGACAGGACATCGCCTTCTCTGAGCAAGGCTTGTCCTCCTGTGAGGCCTCAGCCTAAGAATATTGCAGGGACTTCCCTGGTGGTGTAGTGGATAAGAATCCGCCTGCCAGTGCAGGGGACACAGGTTCAATCCCTGGTCTGGGAAGATCCCACATGCCTTGGAGCAACTAAACCTGCACGCCACAACTACTGACCCCAGGCTCTAGAGCCTGAGAGCCTCAAGACTAATTCACCAAAATAAGAAGCCCACACACTGCAACTAGAGAGTAGCCCCCACTCACCACAACTAGAGAAAGCCTGCACATAGCAATGAAGACCCAACACAGCCAAAAATAATAAAAGAAAGAAAGAAAATTGTGGGAGCCTTTGTTTCACACACATCAAGTGAGATACAGCACAGAAAGACAACAGCACAGGAGGCAGGGGCTCCTCCCAGGAGGCTTAAGGCAAGTCAGAAGAACACACGTGGCTGTCCCAGCCTCCAGGTGCAGAGAAGGATGGCATCTCTGACTGAGGCAGAGCAGGAACTAGTGCTGAGGGCCAGGACTAGGATTTCCGGGCTCGGGCTCTTTCCCGGGAAAAACATACCCACAGGGAAAGTGTGCATCCAGCGCCTCCTGTTGGACGTGAGCTTCATGGGCATCCGCGAGGGCGCAAAGGGGTTAATCAGTGCCCGCTGGGGCGTGTACCCCCCGGGGCGGACGTGCAGCATGGACTCTGCGCTGCCCACGTGGAACCGGCCCGGTGCGCTGGAATCCCGCTGTGGTGGCTCCATCATGTTCTCCAGGACGTCTGCCAGTTACCACGGGGACAACAGGGGGGCAGAGAGAGAAAGCACAGGGTCACAGGGAAAGCAGGACTAGGCAGGAGGTCCTCCGGGGCTGACAAGGGCCTTGGAGGGTGCACGTGTTCGGGAACGAGGGAGACGAGTGAAGTGACCAAGTTATAAAGAAATGGAATACTGGGTTTGTTTACTTTTTAAACACTTAAGAGAAGGAGGTTCTGGTCCCTAAATTACTAGCCTAGTGAAGCCACACCCAAAGCCGACGGGGAGGACCACACATTGCCTGGATACCCCGGACTCTGAGCTGGATGCAATGACTCCATGGAGCTGTCTCCTCTGGGGTGGGTGTGTTCTGTATACAGGAGGAACAATACATGTAGGTATTTGGTGACCAGAAGGGCGGACCCTGGCAGAGACAGCCAGTGTGTTTAGTTCACTAGACCCATTTGACTTTCCTCTGAGGCTCACAAGGAGAGGGCAGTTTCCAGCCCCTTTGCACTGGGGCCACATAACAGAGCTCCAGTCAGCAGAGCAAAGGCAGAAGCAACCTGCTCCACCTGAAGGCCTGGACCACTGACATCTCCATTCACAATCTCCATTCTCCTCTCCCCTGCTATGGAAACTCTGGAGACCTGAGTTGATGACCCTGGCATCCCAGGATAGAAGGAACCCCAGGCCCTAGGTGACTGGGTAGACAGAAACCCCCTCCCACTGATGCAGAGGCCTGGAACATGAATAAGCAATCAATGTGACTGTGTTTAAAACAACAATAATAAATTCATGGGAGGAAAAAATGAGGAAATGAGTACATCCAGCCTTGACCAGGCATGGAGATGGCGTGCTATTTAGACCCAACCTGTCCCACCCAATTGCAGACAGGTCCCTAACGTGAGTGGATCAGAGAGCTGAAACCTACTACCAGATCCCCTGGTGAGTGTCCCACACCCACTAAGCAAACACCCAGGTTAGGAAGTGGGTCCGGGGACTTCCCTGGTGGTCTAGTGGCTAAGACTCTGTGCTCCCAATGCAGGGGGCCTGGAGCCGGTCCCGGGTCAGAGACCTAGACCACACGTGCCACAACTAAAAAAGATCCGAACAACGAAGACTGAAGTGCCTCAGTGCTGCCACTAACACCTGATGCAGCCAAATAAATAAACAAACAAAAGAGCAAAAAGGCTGCCCAGCCCTGCCCTCTGACCTCGAGTGCTGGTGTAGCCCAGGGAGCTGCTGACTTCGTACTGGTGCAGGTGGGGGTGAGGGATCACCAGGATGTTGGCGCTCCTGCCCAGCGAGCTGTCGTCGGAAGCCTGGCTCCTCACCTCCTCCGTGGGCAGCGTCCGGCCGGGCAGCGAAGGACTGGACGAAACGTCACAGGAGCTGGCGCTCTTCCGGCTGTGACTCTCCCGCTCTCGCACAGACCTGGCAGGCGAGAGACCAAGTCACTGTCTCCAGCACAGGCTGCATGGAAGACCAGTAATGATGACCCCTGTGGGATCTCTGGGTGGGAGGTACTCTGGATGCAGGAGGTACTCTGCCCAGAGCAGCTCTGGGAAGAAACAGGGGAGATGATGGACAGTCCTGCTGTGGCCGGAGTCCTGGGATCACAGCCTTATAGAAGCGATCCCTCAGTCTGACCCCACCTCATCCCACCATCAAGCTCGTGTCACGGAGAATGGAGTTTTGACTTGAGGTCATCCAGGAGGAAGCACACAGCACCACCTGAGACGTCTCCTGGCATCAGAAATTGAATCTAAATTTCACTGGGCCTCCAGAGACAGTTGCCAATTTACAGAAGACTCAGAGACGACAGGGCAAGTTAAACATAATCAAGGAAACAAAGAGCCAGACGAAGAAAAAGCAAGACACTCTACAGTCACAGAAAGGACACAAGATGAAATGCCACCTGTGCATCTTCTTCACGTCCTAACTCAAGCAAACTAACCATAAAAACTGCATTTTTGAGACAATTAGGAAGTCTGGAGAGGGACTGGCTATCAGAGGATATTAGCAATTAGTGTGAATTTTGTTACCAGGAAAACAGGTACTATTATTTGTTAGAGACACACACTGAAATATTTACACGTTAAAAAAAAAAAAAAGAGGGTATCTGAGATCTGTTTTAGAATACTCCAGTGAAATTTCAAATGTGGGAGAAGTGATAAAACAAGATTGACAACATGCTGATAACTGTTCATTTCACTAGTCTCTGAATGTTTCCTTAATAAAAATGAAAAAAAAAAACACCAGGATGCCCTTATTAAAACATGAAACTCCCTGAGCGGGGAGCCTCTGGAAGCGGCAGGAAGAAGGATCAGAAGGAGAGAAGTCCAATGGAAGCAAAATTTCAGAATGAAAGAGTCAGCAACTGCCCACAGGGCTGCCCCTGGAGTATCAAAGCTATTCTCTCTCCACCTGGAAGAGTTTTAAAGTGAGCTTAAATGGAGCCTGAAGATAGATCCCAAGGGCAGACTGCACATTTCATTATTTCAACAATAAATACTTGAGCACCAGCATATGCTCCACCCAGTGGAGGGACAGAGCACCGATTAGGGCACGGTCTATGCCCTCAGGGAACACAGTCTGAGTCTCTGAGACATCGGGTCTTGCCATCTTTGGTCAGAAGAAAGAAAACCAAGCATCTTGGACCCAGAAAGTGTTCTTAGATGCTCAGAAGAAAAGCACCACCAAGCCCTTGGGCAGCATCCAAGTGCAGGGAGCTGCTGCTAACAGCACTTACTCTGAGCTCTAAGCACTCTCGGGACCAGACATCAGGATGGGATGAGGGGAATGGACAGAAGACAGGCACGTGGCCACGATGAGCCCGTCTGCCATGATGTGAAGAGACGGGAGGTTTTTCTAGCCAGTGGTACTGAGTTACAGTACACTTTCCATACTAAGAAATGCAGAAAATAGACTGGCGATGCTTGGTCAACGAGGGGGAAAAAAAATTAAAAAATAGAACTCTACTTCCAACATTCTAAAAAAAAATTCTACACAAATCACTAAGCACAAAAACTAAGACTATAGGGACTTCCCTGGTGGTCCAGGGGTAAGGGCTTCAAGTTTCCATTGCAGGGAGGTGTGCTGTTTGATCCCTGGTTTGGGAATCGCATGCCACAATGTGCGGTCAAAAACAAACAGACAAACAAACAAAAACCAAGACTAAAAGAATTAGAAGAAAATACAAAATACACATCTTGGATCTGGGATGGCTTTCTTACATAGACCCAGAAATGAATATGTTGGTAAATCTAAACACATCACAGTGGAAAACTACTGGGTGACCCAAATACCAGGGAGCAAATTTCAAACACGAGAGTTAAAGAAGGAAAGGTATCTTGCCCTCTGGGAATAATAAACCTAAAAGAAACTCTGGACACTAGGATCGATCTATTGATCTATCTAACTTGGTGGTTCAGACGATAAAGAATCTGCCTGCAATGCAAGAGACCTGGGTTTGATCCCTGGGTTGGGAAGATCCCCTGGAGAAGGGAATGGCTACCCACTCCAGTGTTCTTGCCTGGAGAACTCCACGGACAGAGGAGCCTGGTGGGCTACAGTCCATGGGGTTGCACAGAGTTGGACACAAGTGAGTAACTAACACACTTTCACTTTATCTATTAGTGGCTGCTCAGTGAAATGAAGATTCTAGAATTCAATTGTTCCTCTTGGTTAGAAAAAGCAGGATGCTCTCCTCATTTGGGAACACTTCATCATAACAAACATAGCTAACCAAACAGCTAGGCCAGAGAACGGGAAAACAGACTCCCTAATGATGTATATACTATGGCTTCCATTTGGCTAATTTTAATTTAAGATATTTTCAAGGTTGCTCTCATGTAGGTCCCTCTGGGGCCTCAGGTTTTCCTAATTAGTTTCTACATCCACCCCAAAGCACATCTGGCAGAGAACCTGCAGGTGGCGAGGCGCTGAGCCCGGGAGGGACCTGGCAGCCTGAAGACTTGTGCGTCGTAAGCATCGTAATCCACCTGGATGGGAAGGGCGTTCTCAGATTCTTTGGGGGTCCCGAGAGCTGAAACACATGAATAATATCAACTGTCATCAAAACACACTTCAACAAGAGGCCTTTGGATGGTCTTCATCAAAATCTGCAAAGTATAGGTCATCATCAGCATCTTCTCATGGAAAAAAATGAGATAATAACCCATGATCAGGTTGCAAAGAGTAAATGATTTTTGCATCAAAACGATAGAGAAATTACTATTTACAAGCACTAAGTAAAGGCCAGATGATGGCACCATTTCCTTCTATGATACCATTGTTAAAAAACAGCATTTTACTGGGATGTGGGGGCTGGGTGGGAGGGAGGCTCCAGAGGGAAGGGATATACGCATGCATGTAGCCGATTCACACTGTTGTATGGCAGGAACTAACAAGGCATTGTGAAGCATCTATACTCCAATTAAAAGAATAAAAAAGCAATCATAAAAAATAGCACCTTAATGTATATATTTAGTCCTTTAAAACTTTTCACCCGATTCCTATAACCAACCTATGGAAAACAAACACAAGATTTTGAAAAAAAAAGAAAACAAAGTTTTGTTATCACCCATTTTGCAGTGGGTAATAGGACAAAAACATATGCAGTCATCAAGGGACCTTCCAAAGGTCACACAAGGCGAATTCAGGTCCCAAACTTGGTCATGAACTTTTTACGCAACCTCACAAAAACCTGTTGCCATGGGTCAGCTGACTCTTCCTAAAAGTGATGAAAGAAGGAAAAAAATACTCACATGTATCACGGCCGTTTTTTGCTTTCTCAGAGGTGGGCTGTAAAGTTAAACAGATAGTTAATCAGTCCTGGAATTTGCCCTGGTGTTTATTTATTTAATGCAGAAGACTATAAAATCTTAAAACGAATTTCTCAATTGCTATTCATGACCACTGGGAAACGGCATAACTTAGGGCCAAAATAACAATATCAGTGACAGTCCCCAAAGGCCCTGCTGGTCAGTGAAGCCTACCTTCTTTCCTGCCAGTTTAATTCGTGGAGTGAAACTATTACAAAAGAGCTGGCTTTTGGATGTGTAGAAACTGTGAAAGAAACAGACAGGGTCACTCATCTAAACCCCTTTCATTTTATTTTTAATTAAAAAAATTTTTTTTGACGGTGCCACACAGCATGTGGGATCTTACTTCCCCTACCAAGGATCAAACCCACGCTCCGTGCAGTGGAAGTGCAGAGTCTTAACCACCAAACCACCAGAGAAGTCCTCAAACCCCTTTCATTCTAAACCTCCAGACACAGCTGGAATCCCAGCCATTGATCAACCCTCCTAGGAATGCTCACTCAGGCCTCACTGATCTTTCCAATTCTAACTTTCCTTTGTAATTACTAGGAAACATTGATTGCGTTTTAAATTATTGTTCTATGCCTTTTCCCCATAAATTGTCTCATGTGTGGTTTAGAACCCCCTCCTTGAGCTGAAATCAGCAGGAACACGGAGGGCTGGTCCCAGTGAAGAGGAGGCCCAGGGAGCTTCCTACAAACAGAGGGGCCCAGGCCCAGCATCAGTCAGCTGTGGGCTGTGGGAGTCGGGAACTGGTGTGGAAAGAAGTCCTTCAAACTTGGTCTTATGCTTTTCACCACAGACTGCAATTATGTCATGGCCATGGCTTTGCATGTAGACAGGTTTGAAGCAAATGTTACACCTTAAGTTTCCACACTTTCTTGACAAAAGATTTTATATTAAGAGCTCAACAGGCTTGAAGAAAAAATGGCAAGGGAGCTAACAGAATCCCTGATCACCTACGGTGAATCTGCTCTCGCTCACCTGTGGTTTATCCAGTGAGGGATGTTGTAGTCATCGCCCAGACGGGAGTCGTGAGGGGCAGTCCGATTGTGCAGCTGAAAGGGAACAGACCATGGACCAGGTGAGCAGGGAAGCAGGCGGGACCCGGAGCCGCCCAGCTTCTCCGATTCTAACTATTCCAGACCACCCTGCACTGGAGCCTGGCTTTTAGCAAGCAGGGCGAAATCAATCACCTTGAACAACGGGACCGCGTGCAGCGGCTGCTCCCCCATGCACACCAGGTCCACACCGATTCCTAAGGAACAAAAAGGAGAGTTGGGGGGTGCGTGTGATTTAAGTGGGGTCAGGGTTCGAGACACAGCTGACTTATCAGCGCTGCCCAAGGCAGGTAAGAAGGAAATAGGTGCATTCCATCTTTCTAACCTTCACCAAGTCCCACTGCACCTGCCACTAATCAGCGTTTGACAATCCGCCTCTGACTGCCTTGTAGGTCATGATCTGTCAAGCAGACCACCATGCAGCCATGAGCAGTTTCAAGGCCAGAGAGGAAACGGAATCCTGCCAGCTCAGTAAAAAACAAAACAAGTCCATCAGTTCAGAGTCTCTTTACTGGCCGTCGGGACTCATGTTCCCAACTGTGTCTTGCTGTTGGAACACAAATCCAGCTGGGGGAGGGCGCAGGTTGGGGACATCACGGAGGGAGTACCAGGCGATGCTGTGGCACTTCCCAGGACGGGCCGATGGGCACTGGATCCTGGAAACAACCCCCAGAGGCGTTCTCCAGCGTCAAGTGTGTTTGGGAGACTCAGAGTGCCAGTTCTGTCCTTTAGAGGCAAACAAGACACTCCGACACCGTCACACTGGCGATGAGGAACTGTGCCTGACTGCGTTCCCAAGCTGACCGACCATGGAACTCTTTTTGGTACCTGACGTTACTCAGGTCCCCAGTCCCGATACTCAGAGCCCTAAGGCTAAGCCAGGCTATAAACACAGGACGCAGGGCAGCGCCCCAGGAGCATTACCGTTATCTATCATCCGCTGCTTGGTCAGGATCATGAGCAGCCGGTCCACTTCGAACACGCCCACCCCGGGTGTGATCACCACCGACATCTGCCCGGTTCGGTCAAAGTTGCGGTTGATATAGTGCTTGTCAAACACTTGAAACAGAGCAAAAAGTCCTCCCATGAAGATGCTACAGTGTCTCAGAAACCAGCCAATGGCAAGCGTTCCTGTGCTCTCGGACCCGCTTCGTCCATGTCCCTATCAGAACGACTGCCACCTCCTGGCCTGAGCTCACGACTGTCCTTCTCCTTCAATGTTAAGAGCTTCTTATGTACAGCTCTATGTCCCTGTCACCTTTGTTAATCCCCCTCTTCAAGGGTGTATACCTCATTTGTGCAGCCTTCTGTGAGAAGTGAAAGTGTTAGTCGCTCTGTCGTGTCCAACGCTTTATGACCCTGTGGACCATAGCCTGCCAGGTTCCTCTGTCCATGGGGTTTCCCAGATAAGAATACTGGAGTGGGTTGCCATTTTCTCCTCCAGGGGCTCTTTCTGACCCAGGGATAGAACACATGTCCCCTGCATTGCAGGCAGATTCTTTACTGTCTGAGACACCATGCCTAAATTTCATGTGGTTAATTTAAACCATCCATAAATGGATCTGTATTGCAACTTAGAAGAACCAAATATTAATTAAGACAGTATTCTCTGCTAAATGTTACATGGCAGCCTGGATGGGCGGGGAGTTTGGGGGAGAATGTATATGTATGGCTGAGCTCTTCTGCTATACATCATGCTATTAACAACGGTTCCTTTTTGGGAAGGATCTGACAGTGGAGGCAGAGGGGATATTTTTACTTTACTTGAAGTACTTTTCTAGTATTTGAATTCTAGGAACATGGGTTCCTTCTGTGATTTTTTTTTAAAAAGTAGATATAAAAAAAATTACCTAGAAGCAGTTAAGGGATAGAGTAGAAAATAGTTAAGAACACAGTTTTTAGGAAAATAAACGACCCAAGGAGAATTGCCTACAGCTCTTTACCCTTGGGTCAGCGTGAGACAAGCAAGTCAACTGCCAACAGAAGCCCCAGGACCTACATGGTGGCCATTAAATCCATCTAATCAGGACTTCCCTGGCAGTCCAGTGGTTAAGAACCAGCCTTTCAATGCAGGGGACATGGGTTCGATTCCTGGTGGGGGAACTAATATCCGAGAGGCCATGGAACAACTAAGCATTGCCACAAAAGATCTCGCGTGATGCAATGAAGATCCTGCGTGTTGCAACTACAAGCCGACGGAGCCAAATACATGAATATATAGTTTATAAAGTTACTGCTTTCAGTTAACCTGGGGGGTAGGTAGCTGGGGGCATCACCAGTTCGGCCTGGGTCTCTGCACATCAATAAAGAGAGGTTCACGGTCACGTGATCAGCAAAATGCCCACAGACCGTGGCCGGCACCCTTACTCACCGTTGAAGGACAGGTTGATGGCCTCTAGGTAATTTCCTTGTGCTGAGGTAGAATTGTCTCCTTGAGGAAAGCCCTCTGAAGCAAAAGACACAGAGAAGGGACATCATCTCATGAAAGGTGGACTCGCAAGGAACAAGCGGAAGGTGCCTGGCTCCGCAGGGCCCCACCCTGCAGAAGGGACATGACTGAACTTACTGCACGCGCAATGACCAGCGGGACCCCCAACCCGAAACAGACACCTGGCCAGAAGCAGAAGCCACACCCCGCGCTGGAAGGGAGGCAAGCAGGAACCTCTGCGTCCCCCAGCCTCCACCCGACACTCCCTCTCCCACCACGCCTCCCGGCACGTTAAGTGCAGTACCTGCCTGTTCCAGTCGCACCAGCACTGGGTACTGGATGAAGAGCTTTTTGATGGTCACGAGGAGTGAGGTCCACTCTTCCCTCCTCTCGTTCTGCACCACCACCCTGAAAGGAGCACCATCGAGAGGTGGGGCCTAAGCAGCGATGACACATGGGACGTCGGGTCCCTTACAGGGTTTCACGGAAAGGGGAGAAGGGACTCCTGGAGCTGGGGTCATTTACCATACAACCATACATGAAGTCAAATGTGTTTAACAGACATGAGCAGACTGGACCCCTCTAATGGTTCAGTGGTTAAGAATCCACCTGCCAAAGCAGGGGACAAGGGTTTGATCCCTGGTCCGAGAAAATTCCCTGTGCTGCTGGGCAACGAAGTCTGCTGCCACGAAAAAGAGTCGCCCCCACGAGATACAACTAGAGAAAGACTGAATACAGCAACAAAGACTCAGCACAGCCAGCAACAATTAAAATGCTCTAAAAAACAGCAAACTTGAGAGGAGGATATAGACACGTCCCACGTACTCCCCTCCCCTGACTATGGTCAATACTCCTCATTGGAGTGGGGCATTTGTTGCAATTCCTAAACCTACAGGGACACATCATCATCGGAAAGTCCCTTTATTCTTTAGGAACAAAATGCTTTAGTATCTGTCATTTGCTCTAAAGTAAAATTTAATACACTCACACACACACACACACACACACAAAAAAAAACACAGGTGAAGCAAACATGGAATGATATTAACTGTTTAATCCAGGAACTAGGGGTATGGGTTCATTATATTTAGTTCATTCTTCTTTTCTGCGAGAATTTGAAATTTTTCACAATAAAAAGTTTGGGAAGTTCAAAAGCAATGTGATATCCTAAACTGGATGCTGGAATAAAAAAAGGTGCATAAGTGGAAAAACTGATGAACTCTGAGAAAAGTCTGAAATCTAGTTCATAGCAATGTACCAGTGTGGGGCTTCCCAGGTAGCGCAGTGGTAAAGAATCCACCTGCCAAGCTGGAGATGGGGGTTCGATCCCTGGGTTGAGAAGGTCCCCTGCAGAAGAAAATGGCAACCCACTCCAGTACTCTTTCTAGAGAATCCAATGGACAGAGGAGCCTGGTGGGCTACAGTACATGGGGTCGCAAAAGAGCCAGACAAGACTGAAGCGATTGAGCACACACCAGCGCTCATCTCCAAGTTCTAACAGATGCACCTTGGTGAGGAAATGTTCAGAGGCAACTGTGTAAAGGGTACATGGAGCTCTCTGTGCTAGCTTTGCTACTCTCTGCAAGCCTAAAATTATTCCAAAGTCAAAGGGTAATTTTTTAAGTCAGATAAGAAACAAGCAAGGAGAAAAAAAGGCAAAAAAAGCAAAGCACCCAAACATACTTGTAAAAGTCTTCATAGAATCGCCCCTTGTGATCCTGCCTAATTGAGGCTCGGTTTATTTCAGGAAATTCATCTGAAATAGAGAAAACAACATACAGAGATCAGATTGAAGAGAGAAATTCAGCTTCTCTGCTCCCCCTTCTGGATTGAAGATCGACATCACACAAACACACACAAAAGATAACTATATTTCTAATAAGTTGGGAAGTTTTCAATTAGCAATAATGGCACCTCGGATAAATAAACCTCATGGGCTACGATACTGCCACTGTGCAAAACTAGCTTGGTTTTAAGATGGATCGCAGCCCAGAGACTTCTTGCATTGACTAATGGACTGAGTCATTTTCTACTCTATCCTATCTTTTAACAGAAAAATTGGGAGAGATGGAGCAGGAGAGATAAAATGATACAGAGTGAATCAGGATGGATGTGTGGAAAGCTTAATAAAAAAACAACTTTAGGAACAGTTAGAGGTTGGGATGGACATGTACACCCTGCTATACTTGAAATGGATAACCAACAAGGACCTACTATGTAGCACAAGGAACTCTGCTAAATGTCATGTAGCAACACGGATAGGAGGGGATTTGGGGAAAGAATGGATACATGTATATGTATGGCTGAGTCCCTTCACTTTTCAGTTGAAACTATCACAACACTGTTAATTAGCTATACCCCAATACAAAATAAAAAGTTAAAAAAAATATAGCTTTGTAAGAGAAAGAGTTACTCACCAAGAGATTTTGCATCATAAAAAGTCCTAGAAAACAGGACCACTGTCACTTCATGACTGCAGTTCTTCTCCTAGGCATGAATAGAGAAAAAGAGGGCTCAAGTTTAATCCATTTACTTCACCATGAAGCAGCCTGTGTGAACATAGCAGTTTCAGCTCTGGAAGGCTCGGAGGCTCAGGTATTGGGTGACCTCCTGTAACTGTAGGCTGCATAATACAGCGGAGAGATAGCTAGGCTGACTCGTGGCTCTGAAAGTGACCACTACATGACCTTGGGCAAGTATTCTGAAGTCACTGCAAATCACTGGGTTTCCCCGGTGGTCCAGTGGTTAAGACTCCACGCTTTCACTGCAGGGGGCACGGCTTCCATCCCTGATTGTGGAACTAAGGTCCTGCATGCTACACAGTGCAGCCAAAACAAACAGACAAACAAAAACTGCAAATCATCAATAAGGTGGGGGTGCTGTCTCCTTGCTGTGGTGTGAACAGACCAGCCCACTGTCAGAGGATCCTGGTATTTATACCTGGTGTTTTTTAACCTTTTCAGGACTGTGGTTTAGAGAAGAACAGAACTTAGGGTAGTGGGATGCCAGAACCAGACACTCCCACCTACTTCCAGGGTCACAGGACGGGGACTGGATGCTGCTTCAGATGCAGGGGTTGAAATTAAGGCAGAGAATTACCTTTGGACTGGGATGGGGATGAGTGAGAATAAACATTTCCATGCAGTCGGGAGTTCAATGTTCTAGAAGTAGGGTGTTTACAGACGGCATGAAATTTGGCCTGCACCAGGGAGTCAGCAAGCTCAGTATCAGTTCCTCCTGGTCTTTGAAAACAGAAACCCACACTAACCAACCTAGACTCGAACTCAGCCTACTGATTGCACAATTCAGCAGTCATCATATAAGGAAGACAACATAACGCACATCGCACGTCACCTTACGTTCTTCATAGCTATCTCTCAGGTAGACAGAAACTCCTAAATACAAGCCACAGGACCAAGGGCACACTTTCACTAGCCGCCAACTCATTTATTGGACATCTAGCACTCCAAATGCAGCTTCAAACTCATCTGATTGGGGTGCAAGTTTTAGACAGGAAAAATGCCCGACAGCAGGCTGGCGTGGGCATGCGAGCTTCTCAACCCATGTATGACGGAGGAGGTGATGTGCAATGGGGCTGACATGGCTCAGGATTATAGAAACACAGACAGGATGGCCTGGGGTTACAATCCCAGGAGAGCACTAGGGGAAAGGATGGAGTAGGATTAGAATTCTTATTCTGCTTTCGTAGGCTACTGATCCCAGGCAAGGTACCTAACCTCTTTCAGCTGTACCTTCCCTATCTGTGTAAGACTGACAAGAGGATTCAGTGGGATAATGTAGGTAAAACACTCATAACAACATCTGGCGGCAGTGGTGGTTGTTTAGTCATTCAGTTGTGTCCAACTCTGTGCAACCCCATGGACTGCAGCCCACCAGGCTCCTCTGTCCATGGGATTTCCCAGGAAAGAATACTGGAGAAGGTTGCCATTTCCTTCTTCAGGAGATCTTCCCGACCCAGGGGATCAAACTCATGTCTTCTCCACTGTAGTCCGATTCTTTACCGTCTGAGCCACCAGGGAAGCCCTTGCGTAGTATTGCTATCTTAACAATATTAAGTCCTCTGATCTATGAACATGAGATGTTTTTCACTGATATGGGTCTTTCCTTGAGCAAAGTTCTGTAGATTTTAGTGTACAAACCTTGCACCTTCTTGGGTAAATTATTGCATAGTGTTTTATTTCTCTGCTGCTGCTAAGTCGCTTCAGTCGTGTCCGACTCTGTGCGACCCCATAGACGGCAGACCACCAGGCTCCACCATCCCTGGGATTCTCCAGGCAAGAACACTAGAGGGGGTTGCCATTTCCTTCTCCAATGCATGAAAGTGAAAAGTGAAAGTGAAGTCGCTCAATTATGTCCGACTCTCAGCGACCCCATGGACTGCAGCCTACCAGGCTCCTCCATCCATGGGATTTTTCCAGGCAAGAGTACTGGAGTGGGGTGCCATTGCCTTCTCTGTTATTTCTCTGATGCTCTCGTAAATGGAATTTTTATTTCTCTTTAAAATTTTTAACTCCTTGTTTTAATTTCCTGTTCAGATTGTTCATTGTTGATGAAATACAAATGATCTGTGTGCTGATTTTGCAACTCTGCTAAATTTGTTCATTAGCTCTGTTTTTTTTTAATGGACTTGGGGGGGGGGTTCTACATAGAGGACGTCACCTGTGAGGAAAGATAGTTTTACTTCTTCTCTTCCAATATGGATGCCTTCTTTTTCTTTCTTTCTTTTCTTGGCCTAGTTGCTCTGGCTAGAATTCCCAGTACAACACTGATTGTTGTTGTTCAGTCCCTAAGTCGTGTCTGACTCTTTGTGACACAACGGACTGCAGCACACCAGGCTTCCCTGTCCTTCACTGTTTCCCAGAGTTTGCTCAGAATCCTGTCCACTGAGTCAGTGAGGCCATCCAACCATCTCATCCTCTGCCGACTTCTCCTTTTGCCTTCAGTCTTTCCCAGCATCAGGGTCTTTTCCAATGAGTTGGTTCTTCACATCAGGTAGCCAAAGTATTCGAGCTTCAGCTTCGGCATCAGTCCTTCCAGTGAATATTTAGGATTGATTTCCTTTAGGATAGACTGGTTTGCTCTCCTTGCTGTCCAAGGGACTCTCAAGAGTCTTCTCCAACACCACAATTTGAAAGCATCAATTCTTTGGCACTCAGCCTTCTTCATAGACCAACTCTCACATCTGGACATGACTACTGGAAAAACCATACCTTTGACTCTACCGATATCTGTCAGCAAAGTGATGTCTCTGTCTAGGTTTGTCATAGCTTTCCTTCCCAGGAGCGAGCATCTTTTAATTTCATGGCTGCATCTGCAGTGAATACTGGTGGTGAAAGCAAGCATCCTTATTTTGTTCCTGAACTTAAGGGGGAAAGTTTTCAGTCTCTTACCACTGAGTTTGATGTTAGCCCTGAGTTCCTCGCAAGTACACTTCACAATGTTGAAGTGATTAAGGTAATTTAAATCTACAGTCTCATCAATCAGACTTTAGCTCTGGTGCCTCCATTAAATGCAGATTAATAGAAATTGTTTTTAAAATCTGCACTGAATGATGTTTATACAGCAAGACTTGGTGATGAGAAGAAACATACCTTCCACTTGGTAAAGAGATCAGCAAGGAAACCATTCACAGCTTTCTCAAAATACAGATCCCCTGAAAAGAAACAATAGGAAGAAGGTGAGAATTCTCTTTATTTCTTGCTTGCAATTTCTTCCTCCGTAAAGTAATAGGAATAGGACCAGTCAAAGAGAAGGTGGGTACTGCTCTATCCTAAGAGTGGTTTCAACCTAGACTTTCTATTGAGCCAAATTTAATATTTACCTCACTCAGTAAGAGGTCATGGGTTCAAGGTAAAACACAAGATTGAACAAGCTGTGATGCTTGAAAAGAGTGTCTCTTCAAAATGAGAGAACCATCTAAAGTATTCTCATAGTGATGGTTCGTATTTGTTCGAAGGTGATCTGGTAGACCCTGGGCAGTCACTAAATTATCACTTGCAGTTTCTGCTGTTCTCGAGAAAACCCTTGATGACCTACATGAAAAATTAATTTGTAGTTTTGCTAAACACAAGTTAGAACTGCTTGAAACATGAGGCTGGTGTGTTGGGCACAGCATCCACACTTCATGGCAGTTTTATCATACTCGACTTACAGTACGGTAATTCTAATAAAATGAGACAAACCTGGTGATTTCTGTGAGTGATAGAACATGAAATGAAAGTTATCAAAGAAGCTGCTGGTTCCTGGCCATAAAGTCACTACCTCTATGACTTTTGATTCTGTACTTGTAGAATAATTGAAGATCTGAGAAGACAGATTTTTCATTAATGCTTTACTACATTTCATGCAATTCACTGCATATATAAAATGTACATTTATTTTTAACATTTGAGGATTCCTAAAGATTCAGGACATATCTTCAGAGAATGTTCAGAGATTACTGTAAATGATACCAATTTGAAGGAAACCAGAAACCTCCCCATTAGCATTACAACCCACACTTAGGAACAGTACCATAAATATCAAAATCCCACATTTCACAGCTCATCTGAATAAATATGTAAACCATAGCCGACGTAGAACGGAACACCACCTGCAATAAACAAAAACATAATTGCATCAAAAAGCAATGATGGATAGAATTTCAGTTCTGCAAAATGAAAAAGTTCTGGAGATTTGTTTCAGAATGATGTGAATATACTCAACACTACTGAACTGTACATTTAAAAATGGTTAAGGGAATTCCCTGGCGATCCGGTGATTATGACTCCACCCATCCACTGCAAGGAGAATAGGTTTCGACCCCTGATGGGGAAACTATAGCCTATATGCCTTGCAGTGTAGCCAAGACAAAAAAAAAAGAAAAAAAGGAGTGAATTGCTATAAAACTGGGGGAAAGATCACTGTAAAATACCAATGCATGCCCACTAGAGTGGAAAAAACTTTCAAATTTTAAAACTGGGTACTGGAGAAAGTAAAAAATATGAGGTTTTATATATGGGTACTAGGAGTATAAATTGTTCTGAAGAATTTAAAAGATAATTTGGCATTATCTTACAGAGCAGAACCTATGACATAACAAATACACTCCTAATCAGGGATTTAAGATATAGTGAGTACAAACAAGACAGCTAAAAGAGAGAGTGAGAGGGAGGAAGGGGGAGAATACATTTTCATTCCTCTTTAATAAAACTCGAAAGTAAGCAAAACGAGTAATATACTGCTTAGGGTAAAACATATATGTATCGTCACTATATAAATAAGCAAATTACAAAAATAATTTTTTGTAAGACAGACTGGTTATGTCTCAAAGTTGCCCCAAGTCCTCAACTATCTTGCCCGCCCAGGGGACGTCTGGTGGTGGCTGGTGGCCTTTCTGGAGGTTATGACTTGCAGGGGGTGGGGACGGGGTGGGAGCTACTGGCATTTACTGAGTAGAAGCCAGGGACCCTGACCCGCCCACAGCGCCCAGTACAGCCCCCCCACAACACTACTGCCCTTTTGGGCCAGGTGATTCTCTTTCTGGAGAGCTGTGCTTCATGCCGTAACAGGCTGAGCAAAATCCTCCACACAACCCCAGTTTGACAAACAAAGATGTCTCCAGACTTTGCAGAAAGACCCCTGGGGAGGCATGGTCACCCTGGGGTTGAGCACCACTGCTCTCAAGGGAGGCTGTGGGTGGGAACACGGAAGAGCAGACAGGTGCTTTCGCCAGGGTGGGGAAAGCACCCTGTGCTCTGGAGCCCTGGGGCCACAACTACCGAGCCCTAATTCCCAACAGCGTGCGGACGCTCATGGGTGCTCAGCTTGGAATTTCCCAACTGTACCAGAGTCACAGGAGGAGATTCCTTGGCAAAGGTCTTTCTCCGGGTTTACCAACACAATCTTCTACTGAGCTTAACTTTTGCTGTGTATTAATGGGCACAGAAGTCTGTGCCCTAGACACTTCTTTCTTACGTCTGATATTAAACAAAAGAAAACAAAGATCACCCCCAAACCAGAGAGATCAAACTGTAAAACCCTAGAATTTCAGGAGTCCCTGCTTTATTACAGTATTATTCCAGTTGGGCAGATGGTAAGTTTGGTCACGAGCTTGATTGTGAGATCAGGTTTTTACTAGTTTCTGTTTTGTTTTTGATTTCACGACTTACAGACATCACAACATGGGGAAACAAATCCAAAAAAGCATCGTATCGCCCTCACCCTGGTATCTTCGCTGATATAACCACACATGACCTTCTCATTCTTGACCCACAGCTCACCAGCCTGTGCCCTGAAAGGAGACGCACACGCATTATTACGAGTCCTACATAAACCAAGAAATGGAGGAGCCTTCAGGGTAGCTCCCTCTGCTCTGTCATTGTGACCCAAATAACCTGGTCACTTACAGATTTCCAGAGTGCCACGAACACAACACAAAGAACTTTCACCGTACACTGAATTTATACAATAGGACCTCTTGATTTGGGGGTCCACAGACAACCTCTCAATTTGAGGAAGGGCTGTGGGGAACCCACAAACCCTCTAAATGATGTAATCTTTCCTAAGCACAGAACTGTACACTCTGTCAAATCTCAAAAGGGTCCATATCACAAAAACCATTAAAAAGCACTGATGAACAAATCTGCTAATCCAAGCTTTGAGATAATGAGCTTCAAGAAAAACAAGATCCACTGCAATATCACAAGTAGACAGAACGTATAAAGGCACGGGGTCCCTACTCAATGGAGGCCATCTTTTCCTGGACGAGCCATGCAGCATGGGGATCTTAGTTCCCCAACCCAGGATCAAACTCACGCCCCCTGCACTGGAAGCACAGTCTTAACTACTGGACTACCAGGGAAGTCCCAGTGGAAGCCACTTCACTGAAAAATTTTCATGTCAGTATTAAGTAATATGCTATCTTCTGCCCCGCATCTTTTTTACTACACATTTTTGTTTATTTTTCAGTCATTGTTGTGAGATTAAGCTATTGCTTTTTCTTCTTTTTTGGCTATGCTGGGTCTTTGCTGCTGCATGGGCTTTTCTCTGGTTGCATCGAGCAGGAGCTACTCTCTGGTTGTGGTGTGTGGGCTTCTAATTGCAGTGGATTCTCTTGTTGCCGAGCACAGGCTCTATGACGAGCGGGCTTCAGTAGTTGCGGCTCCTGGGCTCCAGAGCACAGGCTTGGCAGTCATGTTGCATGGGCTTAGTTGCTTGGTGGCATGTGGGATTTTCCCGGACCAGGGATTACACCTGTATCTCTTGCATTGGTAGGCAGATTCTATCCACTGAGCCACCAGGGAAGCCCTCCTCTTGGCTACAATGAACAAGCACTGTATGTAAAAATATTTAGCACACGCCTGATACACAGCATGTGCTGAACAAGTGGAGCTCAACAGTGTTAATTCCACAACCAGGACATGTGTGTTGAGACTGGTCACCACATAATCAGAGCTCAAGTGAGAGAGAAGGTTCCAGAAGATCCTCTGCAGTTGGGCAGATTGAGCAGAAAAACACCCAAATTGGACATTCCAATGGGCTTTAAGTGTGCCTAGCAAACATATCTATTCGCTCCTGGACCTACTGTGTATTTTATTATATGGATATCCACACGCCTCAGAGGCTGTATGTAAAACAGTTACTGCACTGGATCCTGCTCCTGTTTACAAGCTGATGAATCAAGAGTGACACAGTAGTTACCTGATGCCAGCGAATTCCACCTTCTGAGTGATATAGGCACACGTGCTGACCTAAGTGGAGAGAGAGAGACTCAACAGCACATCGAGGCCATAACACGTCACAAAGACAGTCTCCTGCTTTCTAATCTCTTCTAACAACCCGATACTCAATTAACACGGGAGTAATAGATTTATCCCACAGGGAGACCTGCTGGGGCGGGTCTAACAGTAGGTTCTTAAGGGCTTGGCAGGTACAGACAACAGTGAAGACTGGGTGGATAGTAAGGGGCCAGCTTCACTAGTACACTTGTCATAGATGCTCACATATGCACCTATTATTTACACATAGAACATCTACTTCTCATTTTAGAAAATGGAACCTTCTCCCACCAAATAAAAAATAAGCAAAGACATCGCTGTCTAAAAATATACAGTGTGGACATTTTACTTAGGATTTGCTGTTCCATAACTGCCAAAGAGTCCAAAAGGAGAAGCTTCCGCACCAGCTTGCAATTCTGATGAACTGATCATGTTCAGTGGAAAATGCCAATTAAAAATAAATAAACAAGGAAACATGGGAGGAGGGGAAAGTGAAAAGCAGCCTAATCTGGAAACAAGATCTGGGTTCCAGCCTAGTGTCAACTGTTTACTGGCTTTCTTGTCATGAAAACTCACTCAACCCCTCTATCTCAGTTTTCATATAGATAAATTCGGGGTAATAAACGCCTATCCCCAGGAGGAGACATGAGGAACAAATGAAATCAGGTGAAAACTTGCAAATCAAAGTTCCATTTAAATGTAAAATCATATTATACTTTTCCATTCAGACCAAAAAATGCAGAGTAAAACTCTGTGACAATAAACAAGCAAAACAAAGCATTAAAAAACACATGAAAGGGAGAATGGAAGGAGACAGACAACATGTCTACAATAATTGTCTGTAATGCTGGAATCAGAAATGATTTTATACTCTTCTGACTAGATATAAATCTCCCCAGTGACATGGATTATTAACATAATAGAAAAAGTAATAGACTTTAAAACAAAAAAAAATCACATCTTACCAAACTTTTCTTTAGTCGCCACATATCCCCACGGCCAATATATTGATCCTTAAAGGTTAATTCCACAAGGTCAAGGGTCACATCCTAAAAAGGATAATCAGATGTATGTCTCTGCATTACTCTGCCAGGCTTTACAGTTGTAAGATAGTGCTCAGTCACCACAATGAAAGTTTTTGACAAAAAGACAACCACTGAAGACCATTCAGTAGCGAAAGTGAAAGTGAAAGTCACTCAGCCGTATCCGACTCTTTGTGACCCCATGGACTATACAGTTCATGGACTTCTCCAGGCCAGAATTCTGGAGTGGGTAGGTAGCCTTCCCTTCTCCACGCATTTTCCCAGCCCAGGGATCGAACCCAGGTCTCCCGCATTGCAGGCAGATTCTTTACCAGCTGAGCCACAAGGGAAGCCCATTCAGTAGCGGAACCCCGACAAACAGAATCTTATCCTGCCTGAGAAGGCTTTTGAGGACAGGGAAGTTTCCAACAGACATGACAGCCACTGTACAATGGTCAAGTGCAAAGCATACCAGAGTAGAGAGTCAGGGTTTTAGTCTTGATTTTGGTGCACAAACATGACACTGAGCGGTGGGCTTTATTTCCCTAGATAATATCAATCATGTCTTTTGGACAATGATTTTTACCTCTTAATTTTATAGCATCATTGCTCCAAGTAAAATGAGAGCACAGAAAGAAATTTTAGTATTTTTATAGAAAATTTTGTATTTAGCTTCACAAACATACATATATGTACAGAACCTTTATAGGACAAGCTTTTTAAAAAGGAGGACTTTAAATACAATGTACATTCTGTCCATAATCTAAATGACCTATGCATGACCACATATTTAACAGTCTAACACTATACTTGGTGTGTTAGTTGCTCCATCATGTTTCACTCTTTGCAACGCCATGGGCGGTAGCCCACCAGGCTCTTCTGTCTTTGGAATTCTCCAGGCAAGAATACTGGAGTGGGTAGCCATTCCCTTCTCCAGTGGATCTTCCCAAAGCAGAGACTGAACCCAGGTCTCCTGCTTTACAGGAGAGTTCTTTACTGTCTGAGCCACCAGGGAAGCCCTAAGTAACTCATGATTTCCTTAGAGACCTAATGTTGAGGAAGGGCGTTAATCATTCCCCATAAGATATTCAAATCCAGAATAAAGACGCACCTTAGGGTCTACAACATTCACATACACATCTTGATAAGGTCTTAGCCGGAACACCTGAGTCACCGTCTGGTCCACACTGATAGTTTCTGAAACAGAGAAGAAATCTGGATCAGATAACACATTCTGAAAAACCAGGTAAATACATTCTAATCTATAAAAGGCTTCCGAGGTGGCTCAGTGGTAAAGAATCTGCCTGCCACTGCAGGAGAAGCAGGAGATGTGGGTTCGATCCCTGGGTCGGGAAGATCCCCTGCAGAAGGAAATGGCAACCCACTCCAGTATTTCTTCCCTAGAAAATTCATGGGCAAAGGAGACTGACAGGCTGCAGTCCATGGGTTCACAAAGAATGAGATATGACCGAGGGCATGCGTGTGCGTGCGTGCATGGGCACACACACACACAATTTATAAATACCCAAACATCCAACAAACAATACAACTGATCCTTTGTTAAGGGCAAGACATGTTCTCCACCTTCAGGAACTTAAACCTTAGAGAGTTCTCTGCTTTTCAGGTGAAGTAAGACCTGAACCCAAGCAATTAAAAAATGAGAGAGAGACAGACTGAAAATTTACATATAGAGAGAGAGAAAGAGAGAGAAAAGAATTTAAGAAGCAACATAACAAAGCTCAAAGGGTCCTGAAAACTTAGAAGAGGAAAGAGATCACTTCTCTTTTGGAATGAAAGCAGTGCTGGTAGTCAAGGAAGAAACAAACTTTCCAATGAACCCTGAAGTCTGGTAAGTAAAAAACTGAACAGGCAGCAGGAGATGAGGTGAGAGTAAAAAGGACACTCAAATTTGAAAGCATGTTTTCCCATCAAGTTAAAACATAAAAAAGTGGTTGACATCAAAATCCTTTAGAGAAGATTTTTTTAAAAATTTTTTTCTTTTCAGTGCTATTTAAGGAATTACTTTTATTTGCTATCAACTAACATTTTAGTTCCTAGATCAGCATGGTACAGTCATTAGAAGAAAGGATTTGGATCTAGAATGAGTAAGTATTGATAGAATCACTGCTCTGGTTCCTTCACTTGCTAACACCAGGCAAACTTGCTCATCCCACTGAGACAAAGGTTCCACCCTCACTCTAGTGGGAGCTAGTGGGAAGATCAAGAAAGATAGATGACAAACAGCTCCAGTACAGAGCCTTGCACAAGTGCCAGGTAATCAGCAGAGTATGTTCCTCCCCTGCTCCAACCCAATGTAGACACTTAACAAATATTTTGTGAAAAAATATAATATTGAGGAAAGCATGCTTTGCCAACAATTGTTTTGGAGTTTAAGTGTAGGGCTTCACCTTCTTTCCTTCTGATTCTAAGCATAGTTTTTGTTTTCTTATTAATATTTATTTATTTGGCTGTGCACGGTTGTGGGAACTCTTAGTTCCCTGACCAGGGATTGAACCCGGGCCCCCTGCATTGGGAGCACAGAGTCTTAGCCACTGAGCCACCAGGGAAGTCCCTAAACATAGTTAAAAATTTCCAGTGCCTTCAAGATGCTGACAAATGAGATTCCTCGGCAGTTTTGGTATCTGACAATATTTTTACAAGCAGGAACACAATTTGATAAGGAGAGATTTACTGTGCCCTCATTGTGAAGGGGGGTTTCTTAAAGTTTCTGAGACAATAAAGTGTAAAAAATCTTAGAAAAGAGAGATGGAATTTTTACCTTTCTGCAAATCCTCCTTAAGTGACTTGACCTGCAAAAGCAGAGGGCTGTGGGGAAGAAAAAGCAACAAAGAGAAGAGATGTTGTCAGTAGTAACTAATCAGCTTTCTTTACCACCCACAAAACACAAACAGATCACTCTGGACATACTGATAGCAGCACCAGAACAGGGGAGTTCCTTCAGAAACAAACTGCACTTGTACAGTGAGGCCCCTACATCCAAACCCTCAACTTGTGGACTTTCAAAGACGTGACCATGCGTGCCTGCCCCTGTGTGCCTCCCACAGTACTAGACGGTACTGTGCTGTGAGATTAAATTATTTTTTGTGTTTTTGATGTATGTATTATTTGTGTGAAAAAGTACTAGGCTGGCCAAAAAGTTCATTTGGGTTTTTCCATGGAAGAACTCGAATACTGGCCAGGCCAATGTTCTGAACCTACTACAGCGCAGTACTGTACAGCCGATTATGTCAGCTGGGAACCTAGGCCAACTTCGCTGGACTTAGGGACAAACGCACTCTCAGAACAGAACTCATCTGTATGTCAGAGACTTACTGCATTCAAGGAAACGAATAAATGCCACAGAATTGTTCAGAGTTCTCCTCTCAGCTTCGTAAACAGAAAGAATAGACTCCTTTTAAAAAGATGATTGGTCTAGCAAATCCCAGAGGGCAGGAACATTTTTATCCCAAGGCAAAGAGACATCCCGCCCTCCATCCCCTTAGACAACACATCACCTGGAAACAGCGGGCTGCCCAGCTAGCCCCCTGCTCCTGCTTAGACGCTCACCTGTACTCATCGTTGGGGTGGGCAATCTCCACGATGTCTCCAAGCTTGATGTGTGGAAATACTTTGGGGTTCACAACTAGCTCATCGTCTGAAAGACAATTCAGGGATCTTAGGCAGCAAGCAACTCACTTGGGTTGTGGGTTGCTGCGTGTTCTCATGCTGGGTCCTTACAACCCCATCATTCAGTGTGACAACCCCATCTCACAGAGGAAGTTCCATTTAAAATTGAGATTTAAGGTTTCCCCAGTGGCTCAGTGGTAAAGAATCCACCTGCCAATGCAGGAGACATGGGTTCGATCCCAGGTCCGGGAAGACCCCACATGCCTGGGAGCCGGGAAAACCCCACATGCCTGGGAGCAACTAAGCCCGTGTAGCACAACTATTCCGCCCAGAGCCCACAAGTACTGAGCCCAGATGCCACACCTACTGAAGCCCGCATCCCCCAGAGCCTGTGCTCTGCAACTAGAGAAGCCACTACAGTGAGAAGCTCATGCCCCACAACTAGAGACTAGCCCCTACTTGCTGCACCCATAGAAAAGCCTGCACAGCAACGAAGACCCAGCAAAGCCAAAAATAAATAAATAAAATTATTTTTAAAAATAAAAAAAATAAAATTATTTTTAAAAATAAATAAATAAAGTTATTTTTAAAAATAAATAAATAAAATTGAGATTTAGCTTGACTGAAGGATTTGTACAGGAAGCCAGAACTGGTGAGCAGCTCAGTGGGATGGTGTTCGGGGACCTTTGTCTCCAGAGCTTTACCTGACAGCCCACTGCTCCCAGGGAGAAGGCAGCTCTTCCTCTCTGGGAATTAGGCCTCTGGGGCAATTCTTTACTTCCTCAAATGGTGTGCATCTGGCATCACCAGGAACAAGACAGCCAGGGGCCCACATACAGCACAATCCCTTCTATTTAATATTCAAAGATTTTTTCAAAATGCTGTCTGAATGTGACCCTCACAATAAATCTCTAGAGCTAATAGAAGCAAGGAAACAACTTAAGAGATAAAGCAACTTGCCAAAGGTAGATAGCTAGGAACAACAGTACACCAGGACTGGTTACTAGTCCAGGGCTCCAAAACCCACTGTCTCTCACATCCCTCAAGCCAAATAAAACACCCTGGACTTGGAGGGCAATGCTTGATCAGGGAAAAAATTCACATATAGCAGAATTGAACAGACAACAGAAATAACTTGACAGAGGACAGGATGCAAGGATACAGTATATACAGTATATCTATAATGTATGAGAGTCTTCTTTTTCAGTCTGGAGCTGGGTACAGGAGACTCTTAAAATATAGAGAGAATGTGATTTTATATGTTTATCTATCCCTGCCCCACACTAGGGGTTGGGGGTGGGGGGAGGGAACTCTTTGAAATATAACAAACTCAGGATCATAAAGATATGGTATTTTTTTGTTGCTGCTTTTTCTTTGTCTCTGTTTTAGCTTTTAGGGAAAGATGGTCTTTTTTTTTTTCCTTTTCTTTTTTTTGGCCATGGCTTGTGGGTATTAGTTCCCCAACCAGGGATCAAACCCAGGCCTTCAGTAGTGAGAGCGCAGAGTCCTAACTGCTGGACCACTAGGGAATTCCCAACATATCCTTCTATCATGCTAAAATTATGACAAATAAATATGTCCAGATTTCAGATATAATCAGAACCAACAAGAATTCAGCCTAGGAAAGCAAAGTGCTGAGTTAATCCACAGTTGCTTTTTTTTTTTTTTTGGATATAGATTCCATTGACAGGTGTAAAGCAAATCCTCTATGAAGTCTTCCTCTAACTTTCACAGTCTAACAAGTATTCCTTCCTGTTTAATCTTATCATTTCTTTTTGCATGTATGTCTCAACAAGTTGAAAGCTCCTTAGGGAGAAGGAACCTTGTCATATTCAAAATATGCTTGGTATAGGTAGGTGATTTAGTCACTAAGTCGTGTCCGACTCTTGCAACCCCATGGACTACAGCCCACCAGGTTCCTCTGTCCATGGGATTCTTCAGGCAAGAATATTGGAGTGGGTTGCCATTTCCTTCTCCATTGGTATAGGTATGTACCTAATAAATATTTGTTGTATGTATTTTTTCAATTTGATTTTTATTTTATTTATTGACATAAAATACTGCATTAACTTCAGGTGTTCAGCATATGATTCAGTATTTTTGCAGAATATATTCCATTATGAGCTATTACAAGATAAGAGGTGCATTCCCTCTGCTATGTAATAATATCATTGTTGTTTATCTATTTGATACATAGTAGTCTGTATCCACTAATCCCATATCCCTAATTTGTCCCTCCCACTTCCCCCCCTCCTTTGGTTACAAGTTTGTTTTATATGTCTGAGAGTTTGTTCGGCATATACATTCATTTGTTTTGTATTATTTTTTAGATTCCACACATAAGTGATATCATAGTATTTGTCTTTCTCTGTCTGACTTAATCACTAAGCATAATATTCTCTAGGTCTATCCATGTTGTTGCAAATGACAACATTTCATTCTTTTTTATGGCTGAGTAATATTGTAGGATGTATGTTTTTCTTTATAATCTTGCAGCAGACTGGGTAAGGCAGGGATCCACCACCATCTTGCACACATGAAAAAGAAGACTTGCATACATTGTATTAATAGATACACTGTATATACTGTATCCTTTTATTCTTTCCTGTGTCAAAAGTTATTTCTGTTTGTTCAATTCTGCTCCACAAAGATTTAGACAGTTTCCACTGCATACAAAGTACAATGTTAACAACAGACTGTGGTTTTAGCAGAAATTATGTTTTAAATATAGTAATGCCTGGTATATCCTTTTCCTGGTACTTACAATGGCTACATTTATTTAACAGCTAGAAGGAGCCTGGCTGAATACTTTACATACATCACTTAATTTGATTCCTTAAGATCTTATGATATAGAAACTATTATTCTACCTTTTTGGCAGCCCTTACCTTTGGGAGGCTCATACATATATAACCCAGGAGCAGATATAAAAGTGAAAGTGAAGTCGCTCAGTCGTGTCCGACTCTTTGCGACCTCATGGACTGTAGACTACCAGGCTCCTCCATCCATGGAATTTTCCAGGCAAGAGTACTGGAGTGGGTTGCCATTTTCTTCTCCAGGGGATCTTTCCAACCCAGGGATTGAACCTAGGTCTCCAGCATAGCAGGCAGATGCTATACCATCTGAGCCACCAGGGATTTTGAGCAAATATATAGTAAAATACAATTTTTTAAATACTGTGTTGTTAATTCCAATTCCTGAAGTAAATAAGGTTATTAGAACAGAAAGGAAATTTATTCCTTTAGGGGAAAAAGAAAAGGTCATATAAATAGGTGCTTCCTTATTCTGCAGATTCATAATCTCAATGTGCTAAGAAAAATGGAGAAATTACCCTAAAGAGCTGGAATTTGTAATTAAGGTAAACTAGAGGCTTGCTCAAGGTCACAGGGAAATGAGAGGCAGAGCTGATACCCAGATTCAGGTGTAATGGAGGGCAACATGCTGTGTCCTGCCCCGACTCATGGTGCTTCAGGGCTCTGCAAAGGCTCCTGCTTTGATCATACCTGTCTCACGCACACCTACTACCTCTCTTTCATTGAACATAAGTTTCTCTCATCTGCCGAACCAACGCAGACTGGAATTTTACAGAACATACACAGTAAATATGAAATAAAAAACACAAACAAATCAACAAGGACCTAGCACACAGAACTATATTCAACACCATGCAATAACCTGCAATGGAAAACAATACTTGAAAAAATATATATATATGAATTACTTTGCTATACATCTTAAACACAACACTGTAAATCAACTATACACCAATTAAAAAAAAAATAAAGCAAAAACAAACACATGAAGAGTAGTAAGCTAGAAATATCCACAACATCCCTGAAAATGCAGAATGCAAATGCTTCTGGAAGAGGCTTGTGCTCTCTGGTCCTGCTACCCTTTCAATACTTCAGCATCACACCTGCTGCTTCACTCAGTTAAGCTACCTGCCTAGCCTCCATTGTCTCCTCAGTCAGCGTGTAAACTTCAAGGCACAGGATATATCAGAATCTCAGCCAACTAACAGAAGCCCAAAGACCAATCAATACTGACCACTGCCCCCGAAGCCCTTCTTGTGGATGACGAGTTTGTAGACCTTTGTTGTTCTCATCTTGTACTGTCGTTTCCTTCAGCTGTTCCAAGTTTGGGGGAGAGAAGTCATCTTGCCTCCCTGCCAGTGAAACACAAACAAAAAAGGCTGGAATGTCAGAGTTTTCTTTGCAGTTTTCTTTGATTTTAGGGCAGTGAAAATACTGCTCTCGCTTAGCTGAGAGGTGACACCAATCCTTGGATGAAATCACTCCTCCAAATACCAAGAGGGATGGGAAAGAAACAGAACCAACCAATCTGGGAATGCAAGGGAATTCAAGTCAGGGTCTACTTCAACCTCCGAGATACGCTATCATACCCTAAAGGGGAAAACTCGGAGTGAACGAGGCACCATTACCTTGCCTCTCTATAAATCAGTAACACTCAAACATTAAAGAGACCTTAAAAGAGGTTTGGTACATTCATTTTGTAGATGAGGAAAGTGAGGGCCAGCGCAAGGGACATGCCCGAGGTCTCTGAGACAGAGAATTCCTACTGTTCACGTTCGGCCACCGATGTCTTGGGCGAGGAGAGTGTAAATAGAGGAAGGCTCGCTCCCCAAACCACCTGCACAAACTCTCCGCGGTTCCTACCCGTACCAGCTCCCCTCTTGTCAGAACTGATGTCACTGAGGCTCAGAGACGGACAGAGACTTGTCTAAGGTCACACAGCAGGTTGGGGGTAGGGCCAGGATTCGAACCGGGGCCCTGGCCCTCTCCTCCTGATCCCCAACTCCGGCCCCGGCGGACAGGTCCACTCACCCGCAGCTCCGGAGCCCCTTCCCGCTTGAGGCCGGGGTTCCGACGGCCGGACCCTGGCCAGGTCCCCGCGCCTCCTCCGGACGTCCCTCCTACGCCCGCAGAGTCCGCGAGGATCCGGCGCGCGCCGGCCGGCCCGCCCCAGCCACAGAGCGCTCACCTGAGAACCCGCGCCGCTCCGGTGGCTCCGCCCCGGGGCACCGCCCCCTTCCCGCCCACCCGCGCCGGGCCGCTCTGGCCGGGCCTCCGCCTCGTCTCTGTGTCCACGCCACTTCCCCATCCGGGGCTCGCATCGGGGGCGGGGCCTCACGTGCGGCCTATTGGCCGGGATGCCGGACGGCGTTTCCCGCTTCCTAAGGGCCGTCGACCCGGGCAAGAAATCGTCTTCCTCCTAGACGTTCCGAAATAGATTCGAGCCCAAGAATTGACTTCCGACCTAGTGATTTCCCCCACAGGACGAGCGTCCCGGGATCTATAAAGGATGTTACGGACCTTCGCGGGGCCTCCTAGGGCAACGGAGAGGCACAAAATAAGAGTTTCTGGGGGAACTTTTGTAAAATGTAAAGGGCTGAGCACGTGCGACTTAGTGCGATGGCCCCTGCTGGGAAGTATCCACTTTGGGGGGGCTTTTCAAATTCTTCCAAACCCCAAGTGGTGTTCTGTGCCTCTGTTTATTGGTAATAGCTATCATGGTTTTCACAGACATTCTTATGTAATCGTCACATCCCTTTATGGAAGCAGACACTATTTCATTTCACAGACAACTGGAACAGGCTGAGGACAGAGAAATCCTCGGGAGGAAGCGAGTACGGATCCTGACCCAATGCAGTCAAACTTGGCTCCAAGGCTGAGCGTTTAACTAGCATCCTCATGTCTCACGCAAGGGCCTAAGCTCCTATTCTGTTGGGACACCTTTCTCTTCTCAAGGGAAATTAGCGCCGTGTGGGCAGTGCCTGAAGCTGGCTAAGGGCTTCAGGCAAGTTTCCAGCTCCATCTAATTGACCTATGAAAGTGAAAACTAGTCGCTGTGGGTTGCCATTCCCTATTCCAGGAGATCTTCCCAATGGAGGGATCGAATCCGGGTCTCCTGCATTGCAGGCGGATTCTTTACTGATTTTGACTGAGCTACAAGGGAAGGCAATTTACCTATAGTTTTTGGAAATTTTCTGAATGCTGAAAGGAAAAAAGCACTGCATATCACAAAGGAACTGGGGGGTAGGTGTAGGGTTCAGAAGTTAAATAATTTTTAAATAATTGTAATTTTTAATAGTAAAGAAAAGCATGTAATCAAGCACACTGCAACAGTTGCAAAACTTTTCAAGGATAAAATGTTAAATGTTAGACATGTTTATGTTGCCATTTCAGGGTGGCACCCCCTGATCTCTCAGACGGTTTTTGTTTGTTTTTTAGTAGCTAGTGAGAAGTTCTTCCATCCCAGACAGAATTAAGGGGACTCTATGTCCCTGGCCCTCGGGGGAATTTGATTCTTTCTCCTGAGCAATGTCCATAATTGGTGTCATATCTTAGCAATACAAATATTTCACTTTTTAATTTGGCAAAAATTCCTTAAATCAAAAAACGACAACAACAACAACAAAACCTTGTCAAGGTTTGAGACTTTAAAAAATGTCTAAAGCTGGGCAAAGCTAAGGAAGGCTGGAGCAGGTAGCCGAAATACTGGGGAGTCAATAACCTTGGTTCTACAACCACCTGTGGGATTGCCTGTTTTTAGCTGTGTACCTTTGCACAAGATAATTCTCTTTGCTCAAATTTCTCCCTTGACAGATGGGAATTAAAAGTAAGTGTTATTCTTCCTTCGCAAGGTGTTTGAGGGTCAGATGAGGTGAAGGACATGTTACATTAGGTCTTTGAAATTAAAAGAACTTAAAATGCCATGTAAATGTCACCAAAAGCATGGAATTTATCAGGAAATTGGCTCTCATTGACTTTTAGGGGGTTGAATGATGATGCTTCTTTGAGGTCTCTTTGTGTTTACTACATACAGAGCTAAGAGCAAGACTAGGACTAGGGTGAGGTGGGTGAGGCTAATGAGTTGTTCAGTCATAAATCCTGTCTGATTCTTTTTGACCCTTTGGATTGCAGCACACCAGCCTTCCCTCTCCTTCACTCTCTCCCAGAGTTTGCCCAAATTCATGTCCATTGAATCGGTGATGCTATCTAACCACTTGCCTTATTTAGGGCACAAAATGCTAAGGGGGTGCCAAAAAACTCAGCGAGATAAATGATAATGGTGATTGTTTTTAAAGGAAGCAATACAAAAAAAAAATCCATGTTGAACAAAATATCACATTTTAAAAATAAAGATGACAACAATAATGGTGCAGTGCCTGTCATATTAGAACCTGAGGCAGAAGACAAACCAATAACACTGGGTTTCTCAGATCCTAGTCTGTAGGCATGCAGTGGCCTGAGGAAGAACCTGAGGTCTTGGATGCTCCTGTAAAAATGTGTAGAAATGTCTTAAAGTGAGTTTCTAGTTAATTAATCCCAACAACATCTGTAGTAGCCTATATGTGAAGTGCATGCATACATGGACGATGGATAGACTCATTAGATGTAAACAATAGTTGGCATTTGGGTTTTTGTATCTCCAGCCCTAACTAAAACTGGGAAAACCACTTTCTCAGATAAAACAGTCCGTATGTTGACTGGTTCAAAGATACCTTGATCGGAGAAGAGAAAATTAAAATCTCTCACAAAACTGTAAAACTTTAGCTCTCTAATCAGCCAAGAAATAACAGACTTCTGTTTAAACACAAGACTGTAATTTGGAGCAAGTTGATTGCATTCTCTAGACCTTTTCCCTCTTGAAAGAACATTCTTTTCCTTCCTTCAAATATCTGCTTAGTGTTTGCTTGTGCGGGCACTGCTCTAGGCGGTGAACAAAGAATGAGGAACAAAACAGATGAGGGTGGGAAAGAGAGATGATAAAAGGAGTCGATAAATAGATGAAATGGCAATTTCAGCTAGTGTTAAAGCTATGAAGAAATGAAAACAAAATGCCAGAAAGGAGATGGAGCAGGGGACTGACATGATCTAAAATACTGATTCCAGGTATAAAAAGATATATTGGGCTGCCAGGGTAGAAGCCGAGAGGTCCCAAGAGTTGCAAACATTAGGGCCAGAAAAGAGGACTGGACCAGGGTGGTAATAGTGGAATCAGACACTGGGCCTGAGGCTCAGCATCAGTCAAAAGGTGTGTTCCTCTTTAAGAGTCCTGGAGGCGGGGGCGGGGCAGAGGCCGCCGGAGTTGGCCGGGGGAGGGAGTCTCTACAGGGAAGAGCCGCCTCAAGGGTGCGCGCGCGCAGTGCGGGGGCGGGACTTGGGCGAGTCCGCATGGCTGGCTCGGGCCCCGGATGAGGAAGTGCAGGGCGACCATAGAGACGAAGAGGCGGCGGCGGCCGGAGCGCCCCCGGGCTCTCTCGGCTCCGCAGGCTCAGGTAGATTCGGCGGCGACGGGGTTGCTGCTGCAGAGGCCGGGCTGGCGGGGCGAGCGCGGGCCGCGGAGCAGGCCTCAGGGTAAGAGGCCGGGGGCGGGAAGGCTTGGGGCGTAGCCGCCCCGCCCCACTCAAGCCCTAGCGGACCCTCAGCCGGGCGGTGCAGGCTGAGGGGGAGCCTGGGTCCCCCGCCCTCTTGGGGCGCCGACGGGAACGCAGGCTGCGCTGCGGGCGCCGAGAGACTAGGGGAGAGGGAGGAGCCCAGGCCCCGTGTCGCGAGGGCAAAACGGCTTCTCCGAGTCATGGCTCCGGCGGGGGAAAGCGACTCTTCGTCGACCTTAGTACGGCTGGGGACCCCCCCAACTTCTCTCCTCAGGAAGGCGACGCCCGTTGTCGTGGGCGAACGCGCGTCTCCGGCTGCATCGCGCTTGTCAGTGGAGGGAGATCCGCTCCCGGGGTGCGAGGGGGCGATTCCAAACTTGTTTTCAGGAGGGATAAGACCTCTGTTGATTTGGTCGGCGCCCGTCAGGTGGAGAGAAAGACTCAAGTTGTCTAAAAGTGAGAGAGATCTTCCTTTCCTGTAAAAGATAGAGTTATCTTCCCTCTTATTTTTCGCCTTTATCCCGGTATATGGGGAAGAAGACCTAGAATTTACTTAGTGGTGTTAGTCAGCCTTTCTCCCCTCCTCCAGCAGTGTCCACCGAGGCAGCCTTGCTTCTCTGCCCTCGAGTCTCCTGGTGTGCCTTGAGCTCTTTACCTTTGCACAATGAAGAGCGTGGTGGTTGGAGTGTGAGGGATGCAAGCTTGTGTGTCCCACTTTACATCTTTATGACCTTGACTCACTGCTTCACCTTTTTGTCAGTTAGCCCATCTCTTAATTTTGGTCCTCTCTTCATAGAATTGTCCCTAAAACTACAGGAAATTTCTTGTAACTGCTTGGTACACAGTAACCTTTTGGTAAACTGTTGCTATTAGTTACTTAATTTGTTAGGAAAGAAAAGTAGTATCTTCCGTAGAGAAACAGATTTTTCCATGCATGCCTCCTCCCATCCCTCCCCACCGCCCCCCGCATCACTTCCTCACTAGAGAGGAGGCTTTTAACCCCCCGGGGGCAGAGAAAGAGGCGCTTTTACTCTTTGAGATCCTAAATTAACAAAGCTGTTAGAGTAATCTGGGGAAAACACTGTTTGGGCAAACAGGTTTGGAAGATCTGATAGGAGAAGCAGCCTTCCCTTTGTCCACGGAAGCTATCAGTCCTTCCTGACTGGTCAGAGCTGCCCTCTTCCACTCCTCGTACTTGCTCTGCTGATGAAAAAGTTTCCCTCTATCTGATCTGCACACCCCTCACCCCCAGAAAGGAGATTCCAACTTCTTTCTCTTGCTCTCCCAAGAAAAATGACTCTAGACCTTTGAGAGGAGTGCCCTTTCCTGCTGTATCTTTGGAGTGGCACAAATGGTTTCTCTTCTCCCCTCCCTCTGAAAAAAGGATGAAAATCTCTAATGCAGAGTCCCTGTCCGTAGAAATCAGGAGGATTTTCAGTGTTTCACTCCCCCCTCCCTACCCCCGTGGAGACAGAGGGATCCTTTTTCTGAGTGCTGATAACGGGAGGAACAGGGGAGCTGTGCCTGTTGCTCTTGAGATTTCCTGTGCACTCTTGCCGTGTGGAAGAGCGAGGCCCTATTCACTGTATGGACTTCCCTGCTCCACTTTGAGCTTGTCTGGAGAGCTTGTTAAAAGATCCCTCTTCCTCTGTCCCTCAAGAAGAGGCCCCTTTTCCAAATTGCCTCTGAGATTGGCTACAGTGTTTGAATCTTTGGAAAAGAGGCCCTTTCTCAAGGTGAAAGGCGTGTGGGGAACTTCTGAGGTCCCGATCCCTATTGTGAGTATTGTCCCCTGACACAAGTGTGGCAGCGCCTAGTGTTCTAACTGCTTCATTTCGTTAAGAGCAACCCCTTTGCTTTTGGAATTAAAGAGAAGGGAGACCTTCAGACTTGGGATTATTGGGGCACATGGCTTTCTGTTCTGCTGTTTTCTTTGTTTGGCTCTTTTTTTTTCTTGTTCTTCTTTTGCTTAGTGCTGTAAACTTTATACCCCCAGAACTTTTGTTTTGGGGAGTGTTTGAATGACTAAAGTAAAAGTTGTCACTTGGTCAGGTTTTTAATATTACTATAATAAAACGTATTCTAATGAGGCTGAGAGCTGCAGTGTTAGTTAATCTTTGCCTGGTAGGCTCCCCACCCTCCCCCTGGCTTTTGTCATTTGGTGGGATAGGAATTAACACTTCCCAATTGCCTGAAGATACGCTAAAGAACAGCGTTCTATCCTTTTCGTATGTAAAGTGTTCTTAAATTACCTTCTTTGCTCTTGCTGTGGGGATTAGTCTGAATTCTGTACCACTTTTGTTGGCGTCTGTAGGTGCGCTTTGCCAAAACAAAGTGAAACAGAAAAGTTATTTAGAGTCTTGGGAATTTTATGGGTTAGCAGGACTCTCTGAGATTATTTTGTTCGACTTGTCCATTTCCTGGGCTTGTGCTTGTGGAAAACAAGCCCAGGAAAGTTCAGTGACACACACTCAAGGCCTTGCTGCTAGTTATGTGAGGAGCAGGATAGGGACCCTGGTCTCCCACCTTGGAGACCAAAACTAGACTACTTCCTAGCCCTGACTCTGCCTTTGAAACAGAAAGACTGGGAGATGATTGGTCTCAATTGAAAAATGATTTCTTCTGTTGGAATAATTGTACTGCCTACTCCCCAAAATGTTAATCTCCCCCCAGGGATAGTTCCATCCCCTAAACAATTTAATTCTTATTCGTGTTCATGGTAAAGATTACAAGCCAATAGCAGTAGGGAAGAGTTGTTTGTGAGTCTATGGGTTAGTTTTTCCTTGTACCTCAAACTAGGTAATTATCTGCTGTCGACAACCCAGTGGGTTGGTTGTAAGTCTGTAGTAAGGATTAAGCCATAAATCTCTGTCTACATTTTATAAGCACATGTTATACTCACACTTTATCTCAAGTATATTTAAAACTTTAAAAACTTTCATGGTTGAGGGAGAGAGCTAACATTTTAAAAATACTGATAAAAGTAAAGGGATAATACACTTAACAGTTATTCTTTATTGCTTCATATTTGGATCTTGAGATATAATATTTTTAAAAAATTTAACATGTATTACACACTCATTGTAAAAAAAAAAATGAGGATATGTCATTCATAATCCTATCACCCACGATAGCATTGTTAATATTTGGCTTATAGTTTTTAAAGCATTTTCTCTATATGGATATAGGTATATATTTTACCAAAATAAAATAATCCTATTGTTTAATATGGGCTTTCCAGGAGGCACAGTGGTAAATAATCTGCCTGCCAGTGCAGGAGATGCGAGAGACACGGGTTCGATCCCTGCTTCAGGAAGATCCCCTGGAGGAGGGAATGGCAACCCACTCCAGTGTTATTGCCTGGAAAATTCCCTGGACAGGGGAGCCTGGCGAGCTGCAAAGAGTCAGACGCTACTGACAGCAGATAAACACACAATGTTTATCTAGTTTGATAAGACATCCCAGACAGCTTTCTATGGAGAGGTATATTTCTATACCGTCATTTCTTAATTGCTCCGCTGAATTCAGAAATTTAAAGGACTCAAATGGTAAAATTTTGTTTCTGCTGTCTTTGTGGCACAACCAAGTATCTTGATAGTTGGAGAATATTGAAAGGAGAGTTTAGTGACATGAGCTGGTGAGCTAAGAATAATTGTAAACTGCTACTCGAGGCTTGTGTCTAATTACTACTTCACCTCTGGGGCTTCCCTGGTGGCTCAGACGGTAAAGAGTCTGCCTGCAGTGTAGGAGACCCAGGTTTGATCCCTGGGTCGGGGTGATCCCCAGAGAAGGAAATGGCAACTTGCCAGTCTCTTGTCCTTCACCATCTCCTGGATTTTGTTCAATTTCATGTCCACTGAGTTGGTGATGCCGTCCAACCATCTCATCCTCTGTCGTCCCCTTCTCCTCCTGCCTTCAGTTTTTCCCAGCATCAGGGTCTTTTCCAGTGAGTTAGGGTTCATATCAGGTAGCCGAAGTATGTAGAGCTTTGGCTTCAGTCCTTCATGAATATTCATGGTCGATTTCCTTTAGGATTGACTGGTTTGATCTCCTTGCTGTCCAAGGGACTCTAAAGTCTTCTCCAGCACCACAGTTTGAAATCAATAATTCTTTGACGCTCAGTCTTCTTTGTGGTCCAACTCTCACATCCATATGTGAGTACTGGAAAAACCATCGCTTCCAGAAGTAGGTGACCACTAATCCACTTTCCAGCTCTAGATTTGCCTGCTCTGGACATTTCGTGGAAATGAGATCTTATAACAGTGGTCTTTCATAATGGCTTCTTTTACCTGCATAATGTTTTCAAGGTGCATCCGTGTTGTGTCATGAACCAGCACATTGGGTCTTTTCATAGTTGAGTAATACTCCATTGTGGATGGACGACATTTTGTTGATCATTCATCAGTTGATAGACATTTTGAGTTGTTTCTGCTTTTTGGCCCCTGCGAACAGTTCTACGGTGAACATTCATGTACAAGTTTTTGTGCATTCGTGTAGTTTTTGCACATGTTCCTCAGAGTGGAATCGCAGAGTTGTGTGGTTACTCTGTGCCTAAAAGGACAGTTTTGAGTCACCCTGTTGGCAGACAAGTTGCATGAAAAGGCAAGGGCATGAAAAAAGTGAAGCCGGGGAAGGCGTGTCCAGGGCTGGATTTGAAAACCCCCACACAATGGCAACTGGGGAGACCCTTGGAGCCTTCTCCAGCCACAAGACCATCTTCTGCAGTGGACTTTCCACTTCTGCGCTCACTGTTTCGGTCTGTTTGTGATGTGACAGTCGAAGCTGGATGGTGTCTGTTGAGGTGAAAGAGAGCTGAACCAAATTAAAATGGAGCACTGCCAGCGTGTTTTGGGAGGGGCTTCAAATAGCAATTCCACTATTATTCCCTTAACCCCACGTATCTACACACACACATTGGCCTAAAATCCAGAGTACCCCTGGAGGTCTCCAGGAGCTAGCGGAGAACGGAGACTAGCTCCAGAAAGGAGGCCTTGTCAACATTCTCTGCAGAAGTCTGCGAGCCCTGCTGTGCTCCTGTGCTCACTGGCCTCTCTCTCCTTGTTTCCCTTTTGGAGTTGTCTCTTCTTATGTTACCTCAACCTCATGGATCAGCCGTCTGCTTTCCTATAATTTCTAGCGTTTAAATGAGTAGTGTCACAATGTGTCCTTTCATTTGGAGTAGGGTTCCTTGAGAACAGAGGCGCTCAGCAGATGAGAGCACAGGGACGTGAATAAACTCTCCATCTCGGGTCGGAAAACCTGGAGAAAGGCAGGATGGCCCACAACGAGGGAACCTATCACCCGCCCCCTGCCCCCCTTCCTCGGTCCCAGCTCCAGTCCAGCAGCACAGGCCAGTGGGGGGACCTCCCATCCCCCTGTTGGCCCAGGGGTGTTCAAGGAGCAGGGTGCTCAGTGATGGGGAGGCGGAGCGTGTGCCTTTGTGGAAGCGATGTCGGTGGGCTCCCTCAAGGAATTGGGGTACAAACAGAGACAGGGCCTGAAGGCCGCTGGGTCCTACAGAGTTACACGGTGTCTCGGGGAGCCCCTCCTGCCCAGAAACTCAGTTGTGGTCGCTGGAGAGAAGGTGAGACTGCTCATCAGTCAGAGCAGTTCTGTAGTTGGCACTGGGTTTTACTTGACGTAATGCGTTTCTTATGGGGAAACGTGGACATTGAGAAGCACTGGGAGTAGCTTTCCGAAACATCCTTTCTGTGTGCATTTCGGTCAAAGGGATTGGCTGCCAGTACCTCTAGTAAATTTTTGTTCTGAATTCGGAGATGCCAAATATTTCTCACCTTCTCTGTTCTTCTGTTCAGGGTTAGGGAAAGCATCAAGAATGAAAGTATGCAGTATCTCATTTGGTTAACCATTTCCACCTTGGTCAGGTCAAGTGGATTTTGTGGTGGAAACTGCACACATTTGGTGGACTAAAATGGAAAAGTCACCAGCCAGGAAACCCTGGTTCTGGGGGTACTGTACCTTATCTCTCTGTGTTTGTTTTGATTACTTTAATAATGTAGTGTCATGAACTACTTAAACATACTTATTTTAGCAGATAACCCATGTTTCTGTTGCCCAACAGAAGAGGTGAAACATGACCCCCACATTAGAAGCCCCGGGCGTCCCCTCTCCTCCTTTGCATTAACCATGTAATATTTAAGGCGTGCGTGCTCACTGTCTCCTTCGTGTTCGACTCTCTGTGGCCGCATGGACTGTAGTCCACCAGTCTCCTCTGTCTGTGGATTTCCCAGGCAAGAATACTGGAGTGGGTTGCCATTCCCTTCTCCAGGGGATCTTCCCAACCCAGGATCGAACCCATGTCTCCTGCATTGGCAGGCAGATTCTTTACCACTGAGCCTCCTGGGAAGCACCCAATGCTTCCGGCAGGTCACCCTCCCCCTCCTCAGCTATGGTGTTGGAGCCTACAACGGGAGGACAACGGCTGCCCTGCTCAGCTCATGGTGCTGTCAAGAAAATCACGTGAGCGGTGTCTGGGAAGGTGCTTGGGCAGTCTTGAGGTGCTGAGTAGAAGTCAGGAAGGATTCTGCCCCAGAGCTGGTATAGCCCTGTCCAGCTCCAGGCTGTGTGGACACAGTTCAGGGCTTTGGTGACAATAAAAGAGTGGAATTCTCTTTTCTCGGTGTGTTCTTCCAAAGAAAATTCTTAATGAAGAGAAGTCAGTCAAACAGATTCTGAGTCTCTCAGTGTATGTTAATTCAGAAGATACCTTGAGTACCTGCTAGATGTGAGGCAACTATTCCAGGCAGTGGGGCTACAGCACTGAATACAATGGGCAAGGCTCATGACCTGAAAACAAGTGGAAAACCATCTTTCTCTCCTAATTTAAAACGTTTATTTCTTTTTGACCTTGCCTCACAACTTGCAGGGTCTCAGTTTCTAAAGCAGGGATTGAACCCAGTCCCCAGCATGGAGAGTTTGGTATCCTAACTGCTGGGCCACTAGGGAACTCCCATTTATTTTCTTATTTATTCAGTGCATTGGGTCTATCCTTGAGTGCTTAGACATGTCTTATTCTTATCTACATTTGATCAGATCTCACTTAAATCCAGCTTTAAATTGAGAATTGTTCACAAGGCAGTCTCTGGATTGAGATTAGACAGACGTCTACTAAAGGTTTAAGGTATTTATTTTTCCTCAAACTAGTCTGTTAAGCAAATTCCTTGGTGCCAGATAATGCTGGCATTTGAGGTAGAATTTTTGGCGCTTGTTTTAGCCAATTTGAGCTGAGACAGCTTCCTTCTACCCTGCAAGGTTTTAAATTCTTATCCCTTCCTTTGATTTGTGTCAGGGTGAACCGTTTGGTGTAAGAGGCTTGACTCCATATCTGCACCTGCCCCCATGCTGTCATCCGGCGTGGAGACCCAGCCTGTTCCACTTGATTCCTCCATGTCTGCTGAGGTGCAGGAATTATACTCTGAACTCCCAGGGAGTGCCTCCAAAGAGCTTCATGCTGACCCCGAGCCGAGTGCAACTCCAGATGTAAAACCCGGAGCCTCAAGCTCTCGTGTAAGTCAGAGTAGGGCTGCGCCCTTGGAGCTGCAGAGGACTCCTGCGGAAAGTTGTCGTGAAGAAGCCCCCGAGACCTCGGACCATGGGGGTGAGCCTGGGCCTTGTGGGCTGGTGGACCCCTCAACAGAAGGTCCCGTGGCTCCTGGGAGCTTGGATAGGGAAGCGAAAGCCGAGAGCCTGGAGCAAAAGGCCTTCAGTGATGGAGGGGACCAGGCAGAGGTGGTGAGAGCCCCCTGTGAGGGAGCGGAAGAAGACCTGCATCAGTGTCCCACAGCCACTGGAGAACAGCTCAGCCCCGGCCAGGTAAGACAGAGACCTTGACTCGCTCGGTGTCTCCCCAGCTGGACTGACACTTCCCAAGATAAAGTACGGACGCTCACAGGTGGCTTACAGTTCATTCTTGAAACATTTTCCAAATGTTGATCTCGATGTTAACTTTCTTTCAGTGATCTTTAAAAATGTGTGTCACATCAGACACTTGAAGAGAGGAAGTGCTTATCTCATGAAAAAAGTGTCAGTCCTTTGTAGCAGCTGCTGTGTGTGGACTGTTGAGTGTCTTTGTGGCAGTTGTGTGGGGTCTCTGCATCCAGTGTTAAGGAACCATGTGGACTGGTTCCTTGAGTTTTGGTAGCATCACGGTTAGGACAGAGTGAGGTGTCACAGAGGTGCCTGAGGGAGACTGTGGACGCAGCAAGGGCTTCACAGGATGGATACCCTCGAGGGGTCTCCATGTTTCGGAAGTCATTTCTAAACTTTGATTGTATTTTTTCTACATCAGAGATGATGATCTGCAAAGAACTGATTCAAGGTAACCCACTTCATGGGAGGCTAAAGCTTAAATCAGAAAGCCCGTTCTTTAATACAGAGTGAGAAGTGGAATCTCTGCTTGGTGTGGCATGAAAAATCCAGTCTCTGTGAGTTTGATATTAGAGTAAGAGGGATTAGTTAGGTGAGACTAATGGTTAGTTGATCCATGGTATACGGGATCTTCCTGGACCAGGAATCGAACCCATGTCTCCTGCATTTCAGGCAGATTCTTTACCACTGAGCCACCAAGGAAGCCCTGTGCTTGCTCTTTTGTTTGTTTTTCTTGGTGCTGAGTGTCACAGGGATAGATCTGCCAGGTTGAATCTGTTGTGAAAGTTTTAGCCTCAAGATATTCATGCTCAGCACAGACACCGGAAAAGTTCTGAATTGTCTGCTGGGTGAAACATCCGAGGACTCAGTATACATCGTCTGACAGATATGTGAAGATATGTGGACAGGAGACATCCAGTAAGGATGCACAGTGGCTGGAGATCACTCGAGGTGTGTGACGCTCTTGAGAAACTTGTTATTTAACGGCATGTTCATAAAAGGCCCAATCTCGTGCAATTTCCATGACTTCGTTTAAGTGAAAGGCCAGTATGCTGACGGCCAGGTAAACCTGCTTCATCGCTGCCCCGAGAGTCTGATCCTGAGGAAGCTTCTTCACAGTGTGAAGGAGCTGCCATTTGTGTAAAAGAGATCTTGTTGGACAGAACTTGTTTTCAGTGATTAAGGTGAAAAAATCTGAACTTCACACTGTCAGTGGTGAAGCTGAAGGCCGTAAGCTCTCCTCCAGATCAGCCGGGACACAGTGACCCCCTCACGCCTGTGGTTCTCTGCTCCTGTTGTTAAAAGTGTGACGAGCAGTGCCTGAGGCACCATGTGCTTATTGCCAGGCCTTAAGGTAGAACTAGGGCTTCCTCAGTGGCTCAGCAGTGAAGAGTGCGCCTGCAGTGCAGGAGATGAGGGGTTTGATCCCTGGGTTGGGAAGATACTGTGGAGGAGGAAATGACAACCCACTCCAGTATTCGTTCCTGGAAAATCCCATGGACAGAGGAGTTTGGCGGACTACAGTCCAGGGGGTCACAAAGAGCTGGATGTGACTGAGCACGCACACAAGGTAAAACCTTCTCATTTTAGCAGTTCTTTTAGGTAAATCCCTGTGGGGGACTGTCATGAAATGCCTTACCTAGCTTACATAATCGATGCCCTATCTAAAGTTTCTCTGACTTGAGATCCGTGGAGGAACATTCCTTGTAAATCCTGTAAAGGTGATTTAGAGTTCCTGTCCCACAGCTCTTCCTCCCCAGTTGTGCAAGTGTAGGTACAGGTCCATCTGGAGACTCCAAGTCTCATTGATTTTCAGTGGTCTTCAGTCTACACGCGTGATCATGGCTATTTCCATGAGTGTCAAGAAGTGTGGGGTATCTCGTTCGCTCCATGTTGTGGCCCAGCTCTTGTGTGTTCCATGTGTCAGCGGTAGTTCTGCCTGAAGCTGGGACCACCACTGCCTGCAACTCAGGAAGCTCAGTCTTAGAGGAGGTCTGCGGTATCTAGGGCTCAAGGCTCAGAGATACATCAGGCCCCAAGGAGCTTGTAACCAGCCTGCTTACAAAAGCTGAAGAGCCTGGTATGTGTTCATTTCTCTCCTAAAGATATTTGTGGGTTTTTTTTTTTTTTTTTTTTTTCTGGCTCTATACTAACCTTATAGATATGAACCAGTTTTGCATCTTTTCTAGGACTCATAGGCAACTTTTAATAGGAAATGAGATTACAGATGAACAGTAAGAATGGTTTTCAGTACCCTCCTAAAATCTGCCTAGACTAGAGGAGTATGGCAAGCTGGTTTTGGTTGAAAGCAGTGGGCAGGAGAGTGACATGTTGGCTGTGGCAGGCTGAGGTGGAGAAGTTGCTGTCAATTTGACGAATTCCACAATGGTGTGACCTTTCTTCGGAGAAGGCAGTGGCACCCCACTCCAGTACTCTTGCCTGGAAAATCCCGTGGACAGAAGATCTGGTGGGCTGCAGTCTGTGGGGTCGCTACGAGTCAGATATGACTGAGCGACTTCACTTTCCCTTTTCACTTTCATGCATTGGAGAAGGAAATGGCAACCCACTCCAGTGTTCTTGCCTGGAGAATCCCAGGGACGGGGGAGCCTGGTGGGCTGCCATCTCTGGGGTCGCACAGAGTTGGACACGACTGAAGCGACTTAGCAGCAGCAGCAACAGTGACCTTTCTTACTTTACGTAGTTTATATAATGCTACAGATTACTGCCATGATCTCACTTGATTTTGCAAGAGGGATCCACATTAACTTTTATCTTGGAAACAGATTTTGCAAGGAATATTAAGATACTAGTGATCAGCTATGGAGATTTTTAAAAATCTAGATGGTAGAGAGAAATGTTTAGGACTTTACCTCTAGGAATCCTGAAGCTTAAATACATTTGTTGTTGTTATTCAGTCGCTAAGTCGTGTGTGACTCTTTGCGACCCCATGGACTGCAGCATGCCAGGCTTCCCTGTGCTTTACTGTCTCCCGGAGTTTGCTCAAATTCATGTCCATTGAATCAGTGATACTGTCTAACCATCTCATCCTCTGCAGCCCGTTCTCCTGCCCTCAATCTTTCTCAGCATCAGGATCTTTTCCAGTGAGTCGGCTCTTTGCATCAGGTGGCCAGAGTTTTGGGACTTGAGCTTCAGCATTAGTCCTTCCAGTGAATATTCAGAGTTGATTTTCTTTAGGATTGACTGGTTTGATCTCCTTGCAAGACTCTTCTCCAGCACCACAGTTGGAAAGCATCAGTTCTTCGACACTCAGCCTTCTTTGGGCTTCCCAGGTGGCTCAGTTGGTAGAGAATCCGTCTGCAATGCAGGAGACACAGATTCAATCCCTGAGTTGGAAAGATCCCCTGGAGCAGGGCATGGCAACCCACTCCAGTATTCTTGCCTGGAAAATCCCACAGACAGAGGAGCCTGGTGGGCTACAGTCCATAGGGTCACAGTCAGACAGAGCTAAAGTGACTAAGCACACACACACAGCCTTCTTTATGGTCCAGCTCTCAACATCTGTACTTGACTACTGGAAAAAACTAGCTGATGAAGTATTATAGGAGAAGAACTTCATGTTTGATAAGTTTTTGCAAGTGTTTATTACATGATGGGCTGGCCTCAGGAGGGTGGTGGAGTTACACACAGGACGCTTAGGCTGCTCAGCCACGGCTTGCAAGTTGTCTGTTCTATGCCCTTATCTGCACTTGGGGCCCAGGCTGGTCAAGCTCCCTCCTGATCTGGAGGTCGCCCACCACCCTGCTGGCGGTGCTTGGGTGTCCCTCAGATCCGACCTCAGCCTCACCTGGTCATATCTGATAACCCAGATCAGATTTGAAACTTAAAGCCTTGTAGGGTCCGCAGCCCTTGCGAGGGGAGACTTGCTTTTCCTGACTCAAAACCTTTCGAGAGGTCAGCGAGGCAGAGGGAGAGGTGAGTCTGTCGCTCTTGGCCCCCTGCTTCTCCCCTTCCCTGTTAGGATCGTGGCTGCTAACCAGGGAGAGGGGGATGGCCTGAAGTAGTTGGCTTGGGTGTGGGGGTTGCAGCTAGGACCCCTCCTTCGAGCAGCAGGTGTGGAGGAACTGAACTCCCAGCAGCCCCACCAGGGCCCCCTCAGGAGTCCCCTGGCGAGATCAGCAGAGCCCTTGGGAATCTGAGGGGAGCTGTGTGCTGCCTGCTGGAGGTCCGCTCTCACCCTGCAGAGGCTCTTTTAGACCCAGAGGAGCTTAGGGCGGTCACCCCAGATGACACCGGGGTCTGCTGGTCACAGTCCTGCCAGCATTCTCACAAGAAGGGATGATAAGTGTCTAAGGTATGCTGGGTGGCGAGAGCTTCTGTTCATGGCGCAAGCTGCCTGTGGTCCCCATTTATAAAACCAACTGTGAGCTCACTCTCTGCCCCGCAAAGCTACAGGTGGAAATCCTGAGGCCAGAGCAGAGCTGAGTCTGGGTCCCACTCCCTTGGCTTCTGCTCCAGCACTCGACCTTGCCTATAGAGTGTTAATCTGAAGAAATACTCTAATGGCATCCAGTCTCACCCCTCAGACACTCAGCCTGAGAACTAGAAGTGTGCAGGGCAGTGTCATTTGGAGTAAGGATCAAGGGTTGCCGCAGAAAAAGGTGCTTTCTTAACCTTTCATTTTGAAATAATTTGAGACTCACAGAGAAGTTGCAGAAGCAATGTAAAGACCTTCATGGGGATCCCTCACCTGTTAGCTTTTCATCACATTTGCTTTTTTTCCCTTCTGATCTTAGTTTGTAGTTGCAGATGTGAGGCCTAAATACTTGACTATGTATTTACTCGCAAACATTCAGCATTCTGTTAGGTGACCGCAGTACACTAATCAAAATCAAGACATTAACCCTTTTATCGAAAGACCATATTCACACTGGACCAGTTGTCCCACTGATGTCTTTTAGCAAAAGAAAATGTTTTTTTTGGTCTAAGAGAAAAATTCAAGATCACTCGTGGCATTCATTTGTCATGTCTCTTTCGTCTCCTTTAATCTGCAATGTTTCCTCCGCTTGTGACCTCGACACTTGAAGAGTACAGGCCATTTATTTTGTAGCATTTCCCTCAGCTTGAGTTTGTCAGACGTTTCCTCATGATCAGATCGTGGCTGTGCATTCAGCGGGGCAGGAATCCCACAGAGATGATTGGTTCTTCTCCTTGCATCCTCTCGCAGGCTTGGTGTAGGGGGTGCCTCCTTCCTGGGCGGGAGAACTGCCCAGCCTCTCCACTGTGAAGGTACCATTTTCCCCTTCACAGTCATTGAGTATCTTGTGGGGAGATATTGGAGACTACATAAATATTTCTGTTTCTCATTCAGACTTTTAACCACTAGGTTTAACACCCACTGATGATTCTCCTTGAGGTAATTATCACCATGATGGTTCCCAAGTGGTGATTTTCTAGTTCCATCCTTCTTTCCATGATAAATAAGAGCTTTCTCCTCTCCCCATTTGCAAATAAATTTGACCCAGGATCACGCTAGAATTTGTACGTTTTGGTCAAGTACAGTAACACGTAAGTTCTGTGGGAGAGATCTGTTTTAAATTCACGGTCCTCCAAAGCATTCATCTCTGAAGTTGCGAGGAAAAGCAAAGGAACGGTCCTGCTTCCTACATGACGCTCCATGCCTGGTCTGTTCTCTCAGGTCCAGTGATGAGGCTTTTTTCCCCTCCCATTTACCCCTATACTTGCCATCGCTTGGGTCTTCTGTTTCCACCATAGAACTTTACTTAGAGATGAAATGGTTTTGCTTGTTGATTTTTTTAGATGCTATAAAAAAATTATCAGAAGTTACAGTGACTTCACCATCTGTAGATTTAAGTGAGTGTTGTGTCAGTCAGAATCTTGTACTTACCAATTAAATTAGTGTGGGGAAAAATTTTACTCATTTTTTTTTTTGAACATCAAAAGATTATTGATGTAGAAGAAAACCAGTGGTTAGAACTCTACACTTCCGCTGCAGGGGGCATGAGCTGCACCCCTGGTTGGGGGGGGTGGGGGGAGCAATGTACTAAACCCCTCGTGCCTCAGGGCAAGGCAAAGAGAAAAACCAAAAGATTTAAAAAAAAAAAATAGAAGACCAAAAAACCCCCGATATCTCCAATTAAGGAATTTAGTGCTTCTGTCTATATGGGAAGATGCAGGAGTCTGAACTCACTGAACTTGTTCCTTTGATACACACCTTAGCTACCTGAGGTCAGTGTCCTGTGCCTCTCTCCCTGAGTCTCCTTGGGGTGCACCATCAAGCGTGGGCGTGGCTGCAGCAGTTGGCTGCTGGACGGCGGGCATCAGGTTTCTACCCTCAGTTTCCTCAGGGTGATGCTGAAAGTTCAACCTTTCTGTGCACCGATGCTGGTACTGATCAAATCTTTGGGACGGGTGAAGTAGAAAAGGATAGCTTTGTTGCCTTGCCAGGCAGAGGGGGACACAATGGGTTAATGCCCTCAAATCCAAGTGTCCCCACTTGGGGAAGACAGTGAGAAGTTTTATAGTAATTGTTCAAAGAGGGTGTGATTAGCTGGTGGACACCCTTCTGATGGATTGGTGATGAGGTAAGTAATAGTCCACATCGTCAACCTTTAGGTCCAACTAGTCTGGGATCTACATGCCAAAAAGTAAATCTGTGGGCAGATAGAAAGAGGTGACCCCGAAGGACACTTTGATGTGAGCAGCCATCGCTGGTCAGTCAGTGTCTGCAGCCGGACCCTGTCCTCACGGGGCTGCACACCCATGTTGCCCCTGCCTGTTTCCCTGAAGTCCCTTTTGTCAGTTGTCATTGATGGCGCTCCCTCTCATCCCCTCCTCCAGTGAACAGGGATGAAAAGGGAAAGTAGCCCTTCCAGGAGGGAAGAAAGTGGTTAGGGGCTGGGTGCCCTCCAATTTCCCGATAGTTTCCAGTTAGGTTTTCACTCTATTAAGATCACACTGCACCAGTGTGTTTATTGATTCGGAAGACACAAGGTTTTGTTTGGATCTGTCAGGACCTTGGGAAACTTGACTTTTCAAGCTCATATTCTAGAGGAATGGAAGTTTTACTAATAATATGAACTTGAATTTGCAGCTTCTTTCAGTTCCCAGTCCTTGTGACAACTAGCACATTTCCAAGAGCTGCAGAGAAGCCTCTCAGAGGATCGTTGGCACTGTGAGCTCAGGGTCTCTGGCTCCTCCTTGACCACTGGGTTTTCTTACCGCAGGAGGACCTCCGGATGCAGGCAAGCGAAGAACTTTTGTGCATGGGCCTCCCTGAAGATGGTCGGAGGGACACAGGTATCTGTTTCTCTCACAGCCTTTCCTTTTTCCACTTGTTACTCCATTTTTGTTCCCACTGAGAACATGAGGATTGTAAGTCTCTGTCTTGCACAAGGGACTGGCCTTAGCAGCTGTCGGTATTACTGCCCATGGACATGCTCGGAGGCCCCTGGTGTTATCCAACAGTGCCTCTTTTCTGTGACAAGTTTGCTTCCCACTTTTTCTGTAATGAGGCCCCATTGACTATGAATTGAACCTTAAAGCTAGTGTGGAATCTTCCATTTGACTTTATAAAGCAACACTGCCTTCCAAACAAGTTCACATGGACGGGGCAGGAACCACTGCCTTGCAGGACATCCCACTCTGTTCATCCCATGTCCACTCCCCATCACCTTGAGAGTTTGCCAAGCTCATTTCTGTTACCTCATTTGCTCCTCAGGTATTGCAGTGGTAAAGAACTCTGCCTGCCAGTGCAGGAGATGCAAGAGACTCAGGTTTGATCCCTGGGTCGGGAAGATCCCCTGGGGAAGGGAATGGCAAACTGCTCCACTCTTCTTGCCTGGAGAATCCCATGGACAGAGGAGCCTGATGGGCTACAGTCCATGCGGTCTCAAAGAGTCAGACATGACTGAGCACGTACACATATTTGCTCCTCAAAACAATGGTAGGATATGGGCATCGGAGATACTGCCTTCATTGTGATTGATCTTTTGACTGATTAAGGAAGAAACTGAGGCCTAAAAGAAAGTGCTGAGCCAAGATTCTGTATGTATCTATTATGTAATTAAGATTAACTATGTAGAATAATTAGAGCTGCAAAAAAAAAAAATACAGCAAATATGTTTAATCACGTGAACCTTGTTACTGTGGAACAGTATCAGATTTGATGATGCTTCTTGGCAGCCTGGACAGAAAAGAGGGTGCAGACCATCCCTGTGAGAAAGGACATTTGTCCCAGTTCATCCTCCTGCTTCCTGCTGATGGAGGTTCTCTCTGTGGCTCAAAGGCCTCGCTGTCCTGTGGAGAGTAAAGCTCTGAAGCTGAAGATGGTCATTATCTTCCTGTAATTCACATTTTGGAGGAGTGGAAAGTTGAAAAATGAGCCAGTACCACACCCATTTAAAAGGCAACCAGGAAGCGGTCTAGACATTTGGGGCACTGAATTTTTTTTTCTTTTTAATTAAGGTATAGCTTATGTACAGTGGAATTCACTCGTGTGTGTGTGTGGACACAAACACATGCAGTTGTGTGATCACAGCCATACCGGCACAATAAAAAAATGGAACATTTCCATCTTGCAGTCTCCTTATCCTCCTCTCCGACCCCTCCAATCCATTTTCTTTGTTCGAGATTGTATGTTGGCTGTTATGTGTCCATTGCATTTTCATATGAGTTTTAGGATGTCTGTCAATTTCTGCAAACGTAAGCACCATTTAAACAGTTATCACTTGACCACAAATCCAGGATGTTCAGCCAAGGTCATGCAACTCCTGTGCTGCTTAAACCTCACAGAACACATTTCACCCTCCAGTGTACCTAACTTATAACAGCTTCCCTCACTTAATTCCTCATTCTGCTGACATCTGTAACATACCTACCCATCGCCAGGGTCACCATGGGGTGTTCAGTACAGAGTGAGCAGTAAGATCCAATAGCATTTGTTGACGTCACCTGACTGTAGTCATTTATCAGCTCCATAAATATTTACTGAGTGCTGTTATGTACTGGGTATTATGCTAGACAACAGGGAGGTGGAGATACCAAAACAGAGGTGATCCTTCCCTTTGTGGAGCTTATGTTCTAGTGGGAACTAGATCTGTAGGTCGATTTGCATCTTGCTTTGTCTGCACAGTGCAGGCGTCCTGTTACATGCATGCAGCGTATGTACAAGCATATTCACATGTTTACCTCTAAGTGAACAGCTCTGGGAGAAGGACAAAAAGTCTTTTGTAGATTAACAGTTTGGGGGATCTTCTTTATACTGCATCCTGTGCCTAGAATTTCAGAGACGTTCTGGGCAGTAAAACTCTTTTGTGAGTTACATTTACATTTTAGGTATTTTTTTGTGTGTGTGTTTTAATGTTTCATAACGAAAAATTTCTCACTCATTCAGAAGTGGAAAGGAGAAAATACTAAACCACTGTGAACCTATCTCTCACCTTCAATTATTACCAATTCTTGACCGACCCTGTAGGGAGGCAAGCCTTGCAAGTAATTGGGTTCAAGACTGATATTACACTTACAGATTAATCTCTTTTACTTAAGACTTTATGTGTTACTATTCTTTTTTAAAGATAATTTTATTTATTACTTATTTATTCGAGTATTAAGATGGTCATTTCATAACATAAACTGTTTTAATGTGAGTCTGCTTTATAAATGCTTTAGAATGGAAGCTCCCTAAGACTGAATATATCTCCCCATTATCGTCATTTGTCCAGCTAGGTCAGTGCATTTAAGTAAGTAACATATTTAAAGAAAGGATTTGTTCAGAATAACCTGTTTCTTTCAGGTACTCTTTTGGCTCTCTGTCATATTTTGCAAAGAAGAACAAAGCCAATGGTACTGTAGCACTAACTTTGCAATTCTCTTTTGGAGTTGTTTTTGTTGCGTGATTAAATTTATGAAGGTAGAGCAAATGATTACACATTAATTCAGGTTTATTTCTCTTGCACAGAAGAAAATGTACAAATCACAGCTGAAACTCTTCTGACATCTACTGAGGAAGTCCAAGTTATGAAGGTCCATGGAACTAAGGCGGATGATAACGAAGGACTCGAGAATGGCCGTGTGAGTCAGGGTCTCTCGGCTGGGTGCCGTGGACACTCAGAGACAGACAAAATCATGACCAGTGCTGAGCTTTCAGAGTCCAGCACCTTAGTTTCCCTAGAGGCTTTAAACATTGTGGACCCTGGACTAACAGAAGCAACTCCTAAAGAAAAGGAATGTGAAGAAATAAGAACTTATCCTTCTTGGTTGTCATTGTTACCAGGGAACAGTGCCATTTCCAAAGCGGACAGCAGGGAGGAAGAGTTACGTAAACTAAACCTTGTCTGTGAAGCCGACGACAATCACCAGCAGGACCCTGGCCACCATAGTGAGAGAGACAGTTCTGCACGTGACAGTCCCAAAGCCACGAGAAAGGTGGTTCTAACAGAACCCTCAGAAGAAAATTCTAAAGTTTCCCATTTCACATCAGGCTTATCTGGTCCAGGATCCAGAACAACGTCCTCAGAAAAGTGTGGTCTTGAAGGTGATGGCTTGCCAAAGGGATCCGCTGAAAAGACGCACAATTCCTGTTTGGATGGGAATGGTCAAAGCCCGAACTTGTCTTCTAGAGAACACAAACAGCCTTTGAACCCCAGGAGTGAAAGAGAACTCTTCCTTGTTAATGCCAGGCAACCAGGAGAGGATGCTAGTCGTCACTCTTCTGGAAAAAAAGAGACTACTGTCTTCCCCAAAGAAAATGTCCATGATCACTACTGCACTCGAGGCAGTCCCCATATAGGCTGCTCCAGTTCCTTCATGCCCAATTATTTTACTAAAGCCGTGGAAGGAGTGCTTGAAAAAAATGATTTGAAAATCACTTTAGACGTTCATGGTAGCTTGGCAAATGATGAGGACCACAGAGGAACTTTTGCTGAAATGAGCCATCCAGGCCCAGACTCTGAAGGGAGTCATTTTCCCTCCTCAGTGCGGATTGAAGAATCAGAACAGACAACCACTCTAGAGCCCAGTGTGCTGACTGAGAAGACTTACAGTAGAGACTGTGAGTCCTTAGTCCGTACCCAATCTAGAAATCTAGAAGGCAGACCCCAGTTAAACGAAGCCTCACCTAATGTATTTTTAATTGAAGGGAAATCCCTTGTGAGTTTAATGCCAGAGGACCAGATCAATTCTATAACTGAGATGTCTAAGCTCAAGAAAGACATTACTCTGTTACCACCATCCCTAGAACTTGATGACAGGCCTGAATCAGAAATAGCCGTACAAAACGCCCAGGACCACGGTCCACATTTAGGTAAACAGAGCACCTCCTGGGAGGTGGATAAATTTGCTCATGACAACAAACTGGTTATAAACAAAACAGGAAGTGAATGTGTTTTAAATCAAGTGTCCCTTAATTCTCAAACCCACACAAAGTTGCCAACCAACAAAGAGATGCCTGTAGCAGCAAGCGGGGGTTCCCGACAGAGCCAGCGCCCTCCATCAGAGGATGGCGCAGGTGTCGCTGCCGGAACCCACCCTGTTCCCATGAAAACAAAGACGAAAGACATCTCTCCACCAAGTGATGGATCCTGTGGTGCCTCTTCAAACAGTTCCACCTTAAACAGCAGACTAGAAAGAGAGACCGAAGCAGCCAATTCGGGAGCAGGTAGTCTGCATTCTGGACTTCTCTCAAATAAGAATGAAGTGGCAGCCTTGCCTGTAGAGGTCTCTGTCCGGGAACGTCAGAGTGTTCCGTCTCGGGATCTCTCTAGCTGCCCTTGTGTGAGGAAAAACGTCCCAGAGGAGAGCAGGTGTCCTGCCCATGCTGCCCTGGAGCCCAGCAGAACTACCCTGGGCATCAAGAACTGTCTGTTAACCAAGTGTGAAGATACCTTTCAGCATATCCATCACCACCCCCAAGGGAGCGACAGCTCTGTGGAAAGCTTTAGCTGTAGAAAGAATTGTGCAGGTGAGGGAGACACTGAAGACAGCCTCCCCGGAGGTGAGACCAGAGATGAAACGATGGCAGGCACGTTAAACAGTGAAGCTCCAGACCAAACCACCCAACCAAGCAAGGAAGGGCCAGAAGAAAAAGAACAGGACACACCCAGAGAGACTGTGTTCTGTCGATGTGGCGTTTCTGATTGCGTCGCACAAGAATTCAACCAACCCACAAACATTCCAAGTCCTGAAAAATTGTTTGGTCAGTGTCCTCCCGTGTTCTCCGGTGTTAAGAATGTGAACCAAGCAACTGAAACTCCCAAGCAGAAGGCAGATGATGCCCTCAGCTCCCAGGGTGACCCAGGCAGACCCAGTGAATGCAGAGGTGAAGGTAACCCAGCTGAGGAGACACTCGGCCGTGACCAGCGAGAGTCGCCCACAGAGCCTGACAGAGAGGCGAGCCACAGCCTGAAGGCTCTACCCGTTGGTTCAGGCAGAAACAGCTCAACATCTGGCAGGAGCCCCACAAAAGGGGGCTGTGGGAGCATTTCTGATTGTGAGGCGCCCACAGATGGGACAGCAGACATGGTCTCCACAGGCGGTAGTGACGAGTCCTCAGAAGGCTTTCTGGAAGGAAGGCTTTCTGGTACTCTCACTGGGGGTGCAAGGCACGCCAGGGCGATGTTGCTGGAAGCCTCAGGGAGTACGGTGTCCCAGAGGGGAGCACCTGTCACTGCTTTTGTAGGAATGATTCGCCAGGATCCGGATTTCCAACATGCTGCTTCCTCTGCATCAGACTCTCTCAATATTAAAAAATCATGTGAAGAGAAGGTATGCAGACCCATAGAAGACTGTGAAATGGAAGTGTGTCCAGACCCTTGTGTGCCTGACATAGGGTCTATCGCAGATCATGAACCAGATGTGAGAGTATTGGGTAAAATAAATATGTCTTTCAATTATGTTCATCATGAAGAGCAAGTTAAAGAAGCATCTCTGAGAGAAACACAAGGAACAATTGAAGGATCAAGACTCGAAATAAACCTTGAGCAAGACAAAGAAAATACCGTTGGAATTTCTTCAGTAGAGTTAACATCTTCTGGACACCAGGGTGTAGACTCTGTACCCTCAAGAAGCCTGAAATCCATCGAGATAATGCCTTTGCACCCATTGTGTCAAAAAAAATCAGGAACAATTATTAATAGTGAAGAAACTGACCCCCCAAACCTTTTTAAGCCAATAGATGGTGAAATGCCTTTTGAGAATAAGAACAACACAGTCCTGCCTGAGATGGAGGGAGGAGCAGCGAGGAGTGAGAGTGATCCTAGCAAAGAAGGCAGCACAGCCCTCAGGGCGGAAAGCTCGCCTTTGACGCTAGATGCAGAAACTAAAGTGAAAGGAGAACACGCTGCAGAGCAGCAGAGGGGGCCATGGGGTCAGCCTCCTGCCGGGCAGGAGTCGGAGGAGATGGCGATCAGGGAAGGTGGTCTCGCTGACACTCCGAGCCAGGTCTCTCAGACCCACCTTAAAGCTCCGAGGATGCGGGGTGACTCGGAGAAACGACCAAGCCAGAAGGTTCTGAGCCACAAGGAAGAGGAGCAGGTACCTCAACAGGAAGCACACACAGTACTGGAACAATGCACAGCATCTCATACGTTGTCGGATGAGGTGCAGGAGGGTGGCGACGACGAGCCCACCTCAGAGACGGAAGTCACCTCAACAAAGCCGGCCACGGGCGCCTCTGCCGTGGGGCCTCAGAAGCCCACAGACCTGACGGAGGAAGGCTCGTGTCACCCCCCAAGAAAGGACACGGAGTCATGCACGTGCCCCGGCCCCCGCACTGCCCCTCGGAGGGCTCGAGACCCCTGCTCCGCCGGGCGTGAGGCCTTCCATGGTGCCTTTGGGAACACTTCTCACCGGAAGGGGGCGCTGCCCTTAAAGAAGCAGCCCCCCCGAACCTGCAAGAAAGTTTCCTGCCAGGAGCTGGTCTCCGTGGGGAGGAAAATGAGTAGAATCGCACGTTCTGCTTTCCTAAAGAGCTCCTCTGAGACCATCCCCACGAAAGCACACAGATTTCTCAGTTCCCATGCCATGTCTGTACCTGTGCGCCCAGAACCCGAAACAGCCCCTGCCAGAAGCCTTGTGAGCCATGTACCAAAGCCGAAGGCCACCCCAGGCCTGCCCTCGGGGGGCCTGAATGTGCGGATGCCTACCAAAGAATTGGCCTTACTCAGCAAGCTATCCATCCTCGCCTCCAGACTGGCCCCCGCTGCCAGGACCCAGAAGCTGCGGTCTCGGCGGTGCTCCTCGGAACTTCTCCCCATGGCTAAAAGCTACAAGCAGCTCCGATACCGGAGGCTCCTGGACGGCTTCTCCTGCAGCACAACGCAGCTGAACCCATGTCTGGCAGCTGGTGACTGGGACAGGAGGCCTAACAGTAAACCCCTGACGCTTTATTCGCTCGAAACTGTCAAAATGAGCTTCATAGATCTGAGCGAGAAGATGCCATCGCTGCTGTTCGGTTCCGAAACCTTCCCGGTGTCCTTCCATGTGAAGCTGGGCCCTGAGTGCGTGGCTGAGTCCCCCAGGACTTTCCCTGAGCACTGTGCGCCCTCGAGACTCGCCTTAGGAGAGGCCCGCTGGGGCTGTTCTCCACCTCCCAAGTGGACCTTCTCCTTCTTCCTGGCCCATGGCTGCCCTGGAATGGCCTCGTTCAGGGAAGACCCCGGCCTCCATGACCAGGCAGGCGCCCAGCCTTCAGTTCCCCTCCAGGACCGCAGGGCCACTGCCCTAGTCCAGAGCAGAGGGGGCTGTTCCGTCCTTGGCCTCCACACGCTCCTAGCGCTCTGCTCCCCGGGATGCTACCGGATCTGGACGAAGAAACGGAGCTGTGCCAGCCACACGCCTGCCATGCAGAGGTTCTTCATGACCCAGTTAACACAGGGCCTCAAAGGGCTGCGGTCTCCTGCCTCCATAGCTGACAAGGTCTTCTGTTCTCTGCCCTACTCGGTGGGCCGGGTGCTGTCCATCTGGAGCCAGCATGGGCCTTCCGCCTGTCCCTTGGAGATCTCCACCCTTCCACCCTCTCACAGCAAGTGGCAGTCACCTCTGGGCGCCATGAGCAGGTAAACTCCATGCCCTGTCCTTTGCTTAAGTCCTGTGTTTGCATCCTCCCACTGGGAAGAGGGGAGGGCGCTCCTAAAGCTTCAAGGCTCAGCGTCTGTGTCTGCATTGCCTGTTTATTGCCAGATCTCTGCTAAGAAAGTGCAGCAGTAATTCTGAAGTGCGGGCCCCTCGAATATTCCGGAAGGATCTGGATTTCCTGCAGAACCCTTTATTTGGTACCTTCCTTCATTGTGTTGGTTTAATTCTATGAACCAGTAAATCTTAAATCTCTCCTTTTCTTCTCTTGGCCTCTTCTTGCCAAGAACAAATCGCACTGCATGTTAAAGACCGTAAGCGGTGACTTGTACCTATGGTCTGTTCACAGGTGTTACACTCCGTGTTTGGCGTGTAAGTGATACAGAGGTACTTTTTAAATTATTTATGCAGGCAAAACCCAATCTATTTATAAGCCTACCTCTGTTTCTTTCTGGAGCAGAGGAGCTTCAAAGATTGGCATGTACATGTTACAGCTATAGAATTCATAGACTTTTATGTGAACTGGGAAGGAGTTCTTGTGGTTTGACTGCTGAGAACAGTTGAAAATAATTCCACCAGTATTGTTTGCTTCTAATCTCTCTGCCTTTCCATTTAAGTCAGAACACAGCCCTCCTGTCAGCCCACCTCCATCCCAGTGATGGGCACGTACATGACATTTCTGTGCCCTGGAGGCAGGTTTTTGTCTCCCTGGTAGATGGACGCTTCTCAGGTCTTCCTTGGGCTCTGACTGAGCATCCTTCCAAACCCACGGGTCCCCACAGCCTCTCCCACCATCCTGCCGCCCTAACCCGTCACTCTTTATTTTTGCTCCACTTCAGCCACACCGTATTACCGTCCATGCCTCTTCCGGGCCTGGAAGCTGCTTACAGTGTTGGCGGCAGTCACATGAGGTGAGGGCTTGTGGAGGGAGGGAGACGTGGGGAGGGAGGGTACTCTAGCTGCTGTGGGTTGAGCTTGGTGCAGTTCTGGCCTCTTGTTCTCCTTCTAAGCCTGATCTGCATCTCTCAGGAGCACAGGCAGAGGTTCAGCCTCAGGACTGTGTAACTAAAGTTGTGTGATCAGTTCCATTTACTGAAAAAAAGAAAAAAGTCAAATCAGGAGCCAGCTCATTGTACTGCAAGTCCAAGATACCTGTCAGGCATTGAGCTGATTTCAGTGCCCGGATGCTGTTGATCACATCCAAGCAGAATTCGTTTGTTCAGTTCCCTAAATGTCTTCTTCCTGCAAAAACTCCTTTCTTTTTTCACATTTTTTTCCTTATTCAAATCTGCATCTTCCAAGTTTCCTTATTCCACTCCAGGGAACTGGGTTGACCACATTCTTGTAGTTTATCACACATGCAGACACAGGCGTGTCCAGAAGCAACATGGGGATAGCCTTATGGGAATGTCACTTAGCTCTTATCTGGATGTTAGGACGAAGGTGCTGACATGGAAGATGAACCTGTCCCACGTTTTCTTCTTTGTCTCTCTCTCCGTGGTTTCAGGCTGGAGCCTCCATTCCCTGCCTTGGTACCAAAGTCTCACCTGGTAACAGACTCAACTGTCAGCAAGCTCCTGTTCTCAGCCTCCGAGTTCCCGGTTCCAGGGTTTGACGAGCTGGATGGTGTGACGGCCGCCTGCCCCCGACCACAAGGCAGCCCTCCAGAACAGAAAGAGGTAAACTCAGTGCCGGTGGGTTCGGGCGGCAGAAGCGCCTCAGATCCCGTGACAGGTGCAGACAGCCCCCCGGCTCTCCTTACTGCCACCTTTAGCTTCAGCCCAGTACCGGATGTCAGCAGGACAGGGGCTCTTCCGTTGACCACCAAAGGGCGCCTGTGATCTGTTCATCCTCGTTGCTCTTCAGACCCTTTTTTCTCAATGACACATTTAACAACATTCAGAGAATTGAAGCATAGAGCAGGGGGCTTCTCACATTCAGATGCTGTGCTTCAGTTTCTCAGCATCCACTGTCTCCAACAGTTTTAAACTGTATTGATCATCTCAGTATCTGAACTGCACACACAGTAACATGAAGGGGGCAGTTGCTGAAAGTGCTGTTGGCAGGAGTGGTTGGGTGAAGCTTTGTCATAAAACTACTTCCTGAAGTCCCCCGTACACTGAGGAAGCAGTGTGGTGTCAACAAAGGGGCCTCTGTGTATTTAGAGTGACTAACAACCTTACTGTCTTTCTTCTTAAAAATAGGCTGAGCCGGAGAAGAGGCCGAAGAAAGTCTCACAGATTCGCATCCGGAAAACCATTCCTAAGCCAGACCCTAACCTCACACCCATGGGCCTTCCTCGACCCAAAAGGTGAGCGCCTTCTCTAACACACACGGATGCACTTTTCTGGAAATTGTTTAGTATAATATATTGGCCTTTTCAATGATCAGATACTCTGAGCTTTTGTTATATCAATACTTCTAGGAATTTATCCAAAAGAATTTCACCAGTACTGTGGCCAGAGATTTGTGCGCAGGGTTCTGGGTCACTTCTGAGTCTCTATGCCCGGTTCCTCTGTGTTTACAATCCCAGGGCCGCCTCCAGGGGCGCTGGGAAGTCAGCACTGCCGTTGTCCCCAGGCTTAGGTGCCGGTGCCAGGGCTCAGGGGCTGAGAGACCTGTGTTAAGCCAGAACATCTGTCCTGGCCCTGGTGGCTCCATCCCCACAGGTCTCACCCAACCCCACAGCCCAGACTCATGACATTCTACACACAGAACTGGAATGCGACCCACAGGTTATGAGAGCAGTCTTTTTGTTGTTGTTGTTTTAATTAAGAAAATGCTAGATCCATGTTATGGTATAGTATAGCCTTTAAAATTTTGGATTCTAAAGGTTTTTGTGACAGAGATGATTGGTCATCCCTAAAGAGTGAAGTGGAAAGAAAACGGTTACTAAATGATGTATTGGGCATGATTCCAGATTGTATGTTTCACATGATCCGAGTTTGGCGGTGATGTGTGTCACACAGATGGGCTTCCCAGGTGGCGCTAGTGGTAAAGAGTCCACCTGCTAGTGCAGGAGACGCAAGGGACCCGGACTTGACGCCTGGTCAGGACGGCCCCCTGGAGAAGGGGACGGCAGCCCCCTCCAGTATTCCTGCCTGGGAAATTCCACGGGCGGAGGGGCCTGGTGGGCTGCAGGGCTTGGGGTCACAGAGGGGACACACCATGTGCATGTGCACGCACGCACACACAGTGAAGATACACACGTTGTTAAAAGATATCTAGTTAACGCTTCCTTTGTGATGGATTTCACTCATTCATTTCTCATTGGCAAATGAAAGCCTGTGTCCCTTGACTAACCCAAAGTAAGTTATTTCACCCTCCTGAACATCAAGGACTTACCTGTAGAAAGTAAATAAGAATTCCCAATATTTAAAATTGTTGTACAGTCCAGTTGTGAAAAAAAGTTATCTGTTTTATTGCTTCACACAGCACAGATGTGACAGTTAACTGTTCCTATGATTGACATTCCACTTTTCCCACTTGGTTTTATCTTAATGTGTTGTATCCTACAGTTCTTTTATTGATCATCCTACGATGTCTTTTCAAGAGAAATTTTTTAAAGTATTTCAGATATCCTGTGTTGAGTACTACTTTTTACTAGAATAAAATAGGGTTCAGAAACATGGTATTCTACCTTGAATTTTTTGGTAGATATAAGTTCTAGAAAACCTTATTCAGATAAGTAGTGGGAGTGGAGAGAGTTTTAATGGAATAATGGCATTCAACCCTTTCAAGTTCTGTCAAGTAATATTAAAAAAATCTCAGTGATCTATTATCAAATTATATTTGATGGTTTATCACTTAATTTTTTTTTGAAAGCAAAGAATTGAAAAGTGCTGACTCCCTTGGGTTCTGTCACCCAGGCTTTGCAGGTAGGCAGTGTCTGGGCTTGTGGGATGTGACCCAGGAGGATCTGACCAGTGTCAGATGGCTAACAAATTACATGCTACTTTGGCACTTAGAGGTACTTTATTTAATCCTATATAATGAGTGAGGTTGAAAACTAAGATCTTCAATAAGCCTTTACCAAAGACATTTTGATTAAGATGATTTTATTACTTCAAGTACACTTTTGTGTCTTGAAGATGCTGATTTAGTGCCTTAAACTTAGGGAAAATTTTTGACATGTAACTTAATTAGCAAAGGCATATTTTATTTTTCAAGCCCATCAGCCAGATCATTCTTACTTTCTTACTTTTCTGTTTTCCAATTCAAATGTAGTCGTCCCTCAGTATCCTTGGGGAAGTAATCCATGGATGCCCAAGTCTCTTATATAAAATGACATAGTGCCACAAATACGGTCTCCCCTCTATGTCAAAGGCTATGAAACAATAAGTGTGTTAATATTCACATTTAAGAGAACCATACAGACCATTGAGAAATAAACTATGGAACACATCTTATAGATTTCTAAAAGTCATAAGACAGTTTAAATTTATAAGAATTTCCTATTATTGAATTTATAATAAAGCAATGTGATTTGTAGCTAAAATAAAAATTACGAAGAGAGGAGTACATAAAAAAGCATGATATTGCTTCAGTACATGTGTGCACATGCACCAACCAAACTGTGATTAGACTTTTAGAAATAATTAATCGTGGGGAAAAAAAGAGATCCATTAATTAATATAAAATCTCATGATCGCTTCAATGTAGGGTACAAGTGTATCACTGCAAACCGATTGTCATGGCAGCTCATCATATAATTTTTGTTGTTAACAGGAAGTAGAAGTTGTATTTTATAAGATGAAGATTGAATAATTGACTTAAATGTTTCTGTATAAGATTTGATTAAAGTTCTTCTAAGTTTTATATACTTTATCTTCAAAAGTTTGATAGTCCTAGTAAACATTTCACTTTTTTTTTAAAAGAAGAAGAATCAACAGCTTTTCTAAGTGATAACAGACTGAGTGTTGAGAATAGTTTGAAAAAGACATTGTGTACAGTTAAGCTATTTTTGGTGTTTGAAGCTGTCCTTCTTAAATAGGCGTTGTCTGATGATAGTCAGGAGGTGAATGATGGAAACAAAGTCCCTCTGAGAGCTCCCTCCCACACTGAATCTGAAATCCAGATATCCTTATACCAAGCCAAGTCTCTTCTCAGTAAAGCCACTTCATGGAACCTGTGTGAAGTGGGGAGAGACACGTCCAAGACAGGTTTACGGTGACTTCATTAATCTCTAAAGAGGGGTTGGCGAGATCATTGATTTGATTCCGATACTAAGGTAGAATTCAGGGTGGATGGGGCTATTCAGAAAGAATTTGCGGGAAGTTATGCATGAGTGTACAGATACTTCTAGATGAGTCATGAGCAGGAGATTAGAGTTCAGGAGGTTGCTTACACTGGAGGTGAGTTCCCGTGTGCTGTCTTGAAAGTCTTCCAGTATGCTGGTATGAGGACCCCTGGTCTAGCAGAGCCTTAGGGGTTTTACCTTAGTATCACATATCAGTCTGAGTCCATTCAGGAGATGGAAACCACATGGTATGTTAAACAGGGCAAGTTTAATATTAAAGTGTTAAACTATTAATATAACAAGAGTAACCATAAAGGTGTGCAGAGAGTTTTCTCTAGTTGCAGGGAGCTACTCTTGGTTGCAGAGGGCAGGCTTCTCAGTGCACTGGCTTTTCTGCTTGTGGAGCACGAGCTCTGGGGCACTTGGGCTTCAGGAGTTGCAGCACGTGGGCTCAGTAGTTGCAACACATTGGCTTAGTTGCTCTGCGCCATGTAGGATCTTCCCGGACCAGAGATCAAACCTATGCCTCTTGCATTGGCAAGCAATTCTTTATTACTGAGCCACCAGGGAAGTGCCCCGTACAGAGAATTCTGAAGGGCATCTTAGGGCCCTCCCCGCAACTGGAGTCTGACTTTGTTGCAGAAGGTATGGTTGCAGCCATCAGATGGTGGGTTGCTAACACTGGAGCTGGATGAGCAGGAAACAGCAGCAGCCTTATGGGACACGAGATGAGGCTGGAGGGCTGCACCCAGGGTGTTGGGGTGCTGCTGCAGTTTCATGGCCTGCAGTGGGGGATGTTTGCTCCAGGGGAGTCACAGGAAGTGACCCCCAGGAAGCTGGGGTCCCACCATGGGCTTCTGTCCCTGAATGCCTTATCTGTGGTGTGGCAGTCACCAAACTAGTGCGCAGGGGTCCTCAGGGGCTGCACACTCTGGCTGTTCAGGTAGTGCTGAGCCCCTCCAAGTGTCCCCATCTGACTCACCCCAGACACCCCAGTACACAGACACCCATGATGGACCATGTGGCAGAAGCAAGGAAAAAAGCTCCCTTCCTCCTCCAGTGCTCCTCTAGTGCCTTCTTTTGCCAAAGTCCAGCACTGTACTCACTGTGGAAAAGAAATGTGTAAGGAAGCCAAGATTCCATTATCACAGAGCAGGTACTAAGAGCACGTTCTGAGCTGAGAAGCAGTAATTTAGTAACTGGTACATTCCAGTAAACAAAATTTAAAGCAAATACACTTGACCAAGCTCTGTAGTTTCAGGAAGAGATATGAATGAACGGAAAGCCATGTATTTAATGTAGGTACAGAACTAAAGCAAGAATAGCCTGGAAAATTCAGCAAACAAGTGAAATAAAAGAGTACTAGTCTTGGGACTTCCTTTGTGATCCAGTGGTAAAGAATCTGCTGCCAATGCTTGGGACATGGGTTCGATCTCTGGTCCAGGAAGATTCTACTTACTGTGGAGCAGCTAAGCCTGAAAAATGCAGCTGCTGAAGCTCTCACATCCTACAGCCTGCATACCACAGCTACTAAGTGTGAGTACCTGGAGCCTGTGCTCTGCAATGAGAAGCCCATGCAACACCACGGAGAGTAGCCCTCGCTCGCTGCAACTGGAGAACGCCCAAGCAAGACCCAGCCCAGCCAAAAATAAGTAAATTAAACCAAAAAGAATGTAGTCTTAACAGATCTTACAATATATTGTAAAATATCAGCAATTTAAACAACATGATGCCAGGACTTCCCTGGTAGCACAGTGGATGAGAGTCTGCCCGCTAACACAGGGGACATGGATTCAGTCTGATCCAGGAAGATCCCACATAGTGCGGAGCAGCTAAGCCCATTCGCCACAGCTACTGAGCCCACGCTTTAGAGCCTGCAAGCCATAACTACTGAAGCCCACGCGCCCTGGAGCCCATGCTCCACAAAAGAAGCCACCGCAACGAGAAGCCTGCGCACTACAGCGAAGAGTAGCCCCCACTCGCTGCCGTTAGAGAAAGCCCAAGCACAGCAGCGAAGACCCAGCACAGCTAACAGTAAAGCAGTGTATGTGGCAAAGAACCCGCCTGCGTGTTGGTGCATAGCAGAAACCAACACAATATTGTAAAGCGATTATCCTTCAACTAAAAATAAAAAAAAAAAAAGAATCTGCCTGCCAATGCAGGAAATGTAAGGGACCAGGATTCAATCCTGGGTCAGAAAGATCCCCTGGAGTAGAAAATGGCAACACCCAATCCAGTGTTCTTGCCTGGAAAATCCCACAGACAGAGGAGCCTGGTGGGCTACAGTCCATGGGGTCACAAAAGAGTCAGACGTGACTGAGCGACTAAACACATATATGTCAAAAAATAAATAAATATGGCAGTGTGAAGAAGAACAAAATGATTTGATGCCACAGGATTAATATACAGGCTTGTAAAACAAAAATGGGAGTCCATAAATAGACACAAACACATAGAGAAATTCAATACGTAACAAAGGTGTCCCCTCAGATCAGTGATATAAAGATGGGCTGATCAGTAAAGTGCTACTGGGACAGCTGGGCAGTCATTCTAAGAATAATAAAGCTGGGTCTCTATCTTAGACCTTTCACCAGAATATATTTAAGTCTGATTTCATGTGAAATCAGACTTAAATATAAAAACAGAATACTTGAAGAAACCATAGGAAATGGTTAACTATAACAAAATTCAGAGTCATAAAATAAAAATCTGAATAATCTATTTCATAAAAATCTATCTTTCCTGCTGGGGAAAAAAGAAAGAAACTATAAACAAAGACAGAACACAAACTCGTATATACAGGGGAATATTAGCCATAAAAAGGAACACATTTGAGTCAGTTCTGATGAGGTGGATGAACCTAGAGTCTGTCATACAGAGTGAAGTAAGTCAGAAAGAGAAAAACAAATATCGCATTTTAACACATATATATGGAATCTAGAAAGATTGTACTGATGAACCTATTTGCAGGGCAGCAGTGGAGACAAAGGCATAGAGAACAGACGACATGGCAGGGAGGAGAGTTCAGAGTTCCAAAGACAGAAAGGTAATCTTAAAAGAAGCCAGGAAACGTTTGTAAATGTAGACACCAAAATCGTAAAATACTAGCAAACTGAATCCAGCAACATATTTGAAAAAATGATTATACCCATGACCAAGTGGCTTTTATCCCAGGAATGCAAAGTTAGTTGAACATAGGAAATCAATCCATGTAGTATACCATATTGATAGAATAAAGGAGATTTAATTAACAGAATAAAGAGATAATATGGTTATCTCATTAGATGCATAATTAAAAAATCAAAAGGCAGAATAGAACACTGCTAACGTATAAATTGGGACAGTATTGATTAGACTTAGAACTTCCAGGGACCTTGTGTTGTTTGAGAGAAGGGTAAAAATAAAATGTTACTGTACTTCAGTTTCTAAGTTAAATATGCTAATCAAAATTCTTGCCAACCGCTAAAAGAAAAGAAGATGTATAATTTTCAGGCCAGGATGGGAGGATAAAAAAGAGAGCAGTCCGTCAAAGAGAAGAAACATTGAAAAAGTAGGGAAAAAACGAAGCTGTAAGCTAAGATAACAGGTAGAGATCCAGTTATATCCCTCCCAGTAAGTATAACTGAACTGAATCTCACAAAGTCTAAGATCAGCAGCATGAAAAGGAAGATCCAGGATTCATGGTTCACGTGAGACATACCGAGAACTCTTGGAAAGTAAACGACTGGAAAGGATAAAGTTGGGAAACCAATCCTGTTCCTCTTAGGAGACCATGAAGGGACTTCCCTGGTGCTCCACTGGCTAAGACTCCAAGCTCTCAGTGCAGGGGGCCTGGGACTGATCCCTGGTCAGGGAGCTGGCTTCCACGTGCCACAGCTAACCAGCAGAGCCAAATAAATAAATCTGTCTTCTTAAAAGCGAGATCATGAAGAATTTATATTTCTTTCTCTTTTCAGGTTAAAGAAAAAAGAGTTTAGTTTAGAAGAAATATATACCAACAAGAATTATAAATCTCCTCCTGCAAACAGGTAGGTACACACAAGTAGGAAATAACAGATTGGGAGGGCTTCCGAAACGATCGACATAAATCTCCAGTCTTCATTTTGGAAAGGGTTTTATGTTCAGTTCTTCCAATACCGGATCTCAAAAATAATTAGTGTTCACTTGAGTTGGAGTCGGTAGTAGGACAGGAAAGAAATGTGTGTCAGATTGGGTATCCTCTTTTCGTTTGTACTTGCGTCTTCAAAACTAAGAATCATTGATCTTTAGATTTGACTCCACCCCCAAATACAGAAGGCATTTCACTTACTTGGCTTTGTTTGGGTCTAAATTCTGTTCAAATCATTGAACGTTTATTGCATTCCTGGGGTGTCTAGGATGAAGGAGGAGAGTTTTATCTTGTAAGATAGGATGAGCATTTGCTCTGAAGCCTTTGTCATATAATGCTATTCATTGCAGCATCGCTAAATATTGGATTGGCAAAAAAAGTTCTTTTAAATTTTTCCATAAGATCTTACAAACCTGCACAGACTTTTTGGCCAACCCAATAATAGGAGAGGGTTGGAAACAACTTTAAAAATACCCATGACTAGAGTTCTGACTAAATTATGATCCATCCTGACTGTGGGTTACACCGCACAGCCATTTAAAATGGGATCCCTTAAACAAGGATCATTCCCTCAAAAATAAAATAAAATGGGATCTCTGCGTACCCAGCTGGGGTGCTCTTAAAGGTGTGATTGCTCGTCAGAGCAGCACAGTGCAGAGGATAGCCTGTGGTCTGCTACCCCTTGAGTAAAGAGGAACCCAGACTGTTGGATGGATGGTGCAAACTACAGGCCAGGTTCAGCCAGCCGCCTGTTTTCTTTCTTTTTTTCCAGTCCTATGAGCTAAGAATGACCTCTTCTTTCAAAGGACTGTTTAAAAAATGAAAATAAATATGTAGCAGAGACCCTAGAGGCTCATCAGTTTTTAAAATGTTTGCTACCCAGCCCTTCACACAACAGGGCTGACCTCTGCTGATGCATGCTTACCTGTGCACATCTGTACATTGAATGACTTTGGGAGGACACACGAAACACTCTTGCTAGTGGGGTGGGGGTGTCTTACTTTTATTCTTTACCATCCTGTCCAATTTCCGTTTCTTCACTATGTGTTTGTATTCACTTCAGTTCAGTCGCTCAGTTGTGTCCGACTCTTTGTGACTGCATGGACCTCAGCACACCAGGCTTCCCTGTCCGTCACCAACTCCTGGAGCTTGCTCAAACTCTTATCCATTGAGTCAGTGATGCCATCCAACCATCTCATCCTCTGTCATCCCCTTCTCCTCCTGCCTTCAGTCTTTCCCAGCATCAGGGTCTTTTCCAATGAGTCAGCTCTTCGCATCAGGTGGCAAAAGTATTGGAGTTTCAGCTTCAGCATCAGTCCTTCCAATGAGCACCCAGGGCTGATCTCCTTTAGGATGGACTGGTTTGATCTCCTTGCAGTCCGAGGGACTCCCAAGAGTCTTCTCCAGCACCACAGTGCGGAAGCATCTGTTCTTCAGCATTTAGCCTTCTTTATGGTCCAACTCTGACATCCATACATGACTCCTGGAAAAACCATAGGTTTGACTAGATGGACCTTTGTCAGCAAAGTAATGTCTCTGCTTTTTAATATGCTGTCTATGTTTGTCATAGCTTCTCTCCAAGGACCAAGCGTCTTTTAATTTCATGGCTGCAGTCACCATCCGCGGTGATTTTGGAGCCCAAAAATATAGTCTGTCACTGTTTCCATTGTTTCCCCATCTATTTGCCCTGAAGTGATGGGACTGGATGTCATGATTTTAATTTTTTGAATATTGAATTTTAAGCCACCTTTTTCACTTTCCTGTTTCATCAAAAGGCTCTTTAGTTCTTCACTTTCTGCTGTAAGGGTGTCATCTGCATATCTGAGGTTATTGATATTTCTCCCGGCAATCTTGATTCCAGCTTGTGCTTCATGCAGCCTGCCTTTTTGCATGAGGTACTCTGCATATAAGTTAAATAAGCAGGGTGACAATATACAGCCTTGACGTACTCCTTTCACAGTTTGGAACCAGTCTTTTGTTCCATGTTCAGTTCCAACTCTTGCTGCTTGACCTACATACAGATTTCTCAGGAGGCAGGTAAGGTGATCTGGTATTCCCATCTCTATCAGAATTTCCCAGTTGATTGTGATCCACACAGTTAAAGGCTTTGGCATAGTCAATAAAGCAGAGGTAGATGTTTTTCTGGAATTCTCTTGCTTTTTCTGTGATTCAGAGGATGTTGGCAATTTGATCTCTGCCTTTTCAAAATGCAGCTTGAACATCTGGAAGTTCATGGTTCATGTACTGTTGAAGCCTGGCTTGGAGGATTTTGAGCTTTCCTTTGCTAGCGTGTGAGATGAGTACAATTGTGCAGTAGTTTGAACACTCTGGCATTGCCTTTCTTTGGGATTGGAATGAAAACTGACCTTTTCCAGTCCTGTGGCCACTGTTGAGTTTTCCAAATTGCTAGTATTACATATTCAAAGTGCCTGTATTACATATTCATATTTGTCATAAAAAAATTAAAGCTGCAGGCCAGAGACAGGAGCTGAGTCAGGAGCAGTGAGCCTTCAGCATAGACGGGGAGGGTCGGTGGCCCCCCAGGTCTGCGTGTCAGTGACCCTGTCTTGTACTTCACCTTTAGGTGTTTAGAGACCATTTTCGAGGAGCCTAAGGAACGAAACGGTACACTCATCTCCATCAGCCAACAGAAGAGGAAGCGAGTCCTGGAGTTTCAGGATTTCACAGTCCCTCGGAAGAGGCGTGCGCGCGGAAAGGTCAAGATAGCGGGCAGCTTTACTCGGGCCCAGAAGGCGGCCCTGCAGAGCCGGGAGCTGGACGCACTCTTGATACAGAAACTGATGGAACTGGAGACCTTCTTTGCCAAGGAAGAGGAAGAGCAGGGGCAGCCGTCCTGCTGCTGAGTGGTGATTCAGGTTGGGGGTCTCGGCTTCAGACTTTTCTTGGCCTCCTTGGAAGAGGTTGCCTGATTTTGCCCTCCCGCCTAAACCCCTCAGAGCGCAGGCTGTGGATTTTTACCTCCTTCCGGGTGCAGCTTCTGTAGGAGCTGGTGCAGGAGGGCCCTCTAGCTTGTACTGCTGAGCACAGAACCTCAGGAATGCTCCCTTTCTCTTGGAAATGGTCCCGGATGACGCCGGCCTCCTCGCCCCACTCTCTGCCATCCATGGAGGGGCACACGGCACCCCTTCAGCAACACTAGGTTTCAGCGACTCACAGCATTTGCACGTCCATGTGAAAGTCCCACATCGTTTACGGTGGTGCTAGACCAAGATCATTCAGACATGTGGCCTAGGGAGAGAGACCTGGCGTCCTGTCCCGTGAGGTCTCACTGGCTCACTTCAGTAGTTGAGGAAAGATGAGCTGTTGTGTTTTCTAATCCTTTGAGTCCGTCTGTCCAGAACCAGGAGTGTGTGTGTGTGTGTGTGGCTTTTTCCTATGTCTTCTCCCCTCTGTGACTGTGGGTCACTAGTGCCAGAGGAGCCCATCCAGGGCCCATTTGAAGTAAGTTGCACTTTTTAATGTTGTGGTGTTGATTATTTTCATTTGTTTTATTTCCCTCTTTTTTTTTTTTAATTTTTGCTGCATGTTTCGAGCCTTTAAATGTGATTTTAAAACTAATTTTTTAAGACATCAAGAAGAAAGACAATACACATCTCCAGAACACACGACAGGCATTTGACCCGGTTTGTCGGTGGGTAGCCAAGAGCCTTTCCCCATCAATGCGTTCTGGCAGCCTCTTCCCCACATGCAACTCGAGGCATGACCATTGTCTCATCTGGGTTCTCATTCTTGCCCACTAACTAGATGTATTTATCGTAATGATGAAAGTAAGAGCAGGTTTCTCTCCCGGTCATTTAACAAGTCGGAAGGTTGGGTGTGGTCCCAGTGGGTTTCATCTGAAGTGGTGTCCGTGACAAAGGTCCACAGTGGCCCTGGTGGTGACAAACGCCAACCCAGAGTGTCCACAGCTGCCAATCCTGCGGGAGGAGGGCTCAGCCGAGGTCATAAAGTTCACGGGCAGCCCCTTCAGAGGGCACCTCGCTGTCCTCTGGGCTCCTGCGTCAGTCCTGCTGGAAGTCTGGAGGAATGTCAGGCAGGTCTCAGCTGCTGTGTGTGCACCTGAGGGGGTCTGTGGGCAGGGGAGCAGGGGCTGCTGCGTGAGGCCCCCGGCCCAGAGGTTTCATTCCTTTCCTGCATCAGGCCTGCGTGCCGTCACCTGCTTCCCCTCTTCCCCTTCCCTTGTGTTTTATCTTGTTTTTTCATCTCTGTCTCTGAAAACAAGAGTGCAGAGAATTAACATTCCTTGGCTGGAGAGCAGGATACTAAAAACCTAGCCCCAGGGCACTGGTCGCCTCCATCCTCCTACGGGGAGCAGCGCGGCCAGCGGGAACTGTCAGATCCCCAGGGGCGTTTCCGAGTCAGCCTGTGGGAGGACTGAGCGGTCCCGTCCTGGGTCCTGTCTCCCAGGCTCCTGTTGTCTCCCCGTGTGTCAGCGGGCAGGGAGGTGGAGTGGGGTGGGGGTCTCTCTGTGCCTTTCCTCTGCAGGTTGACAGTCTGCCACACTGCAGCAGAAAAACTGACAGTGTGAGAAAAGTGCCACATCTGTCTCGTAGGCCCACTGCCTCAGAGCTTTCAGTAACTGAAGTACCCACCTGCTGACCCTCGGAGGCTTCTCAGGCCATGGCCACAGCACATCGGAGGAGAGCCAGGCACTCACACCGGCTGTGGACGGTGCAGACCAGACGCTGCCCCCGTGCGTCGCCTTTGCTCAGACTGTAGACATGACCTGTGTGTCGCCTCGGTACCTCTCCCGTCCTGGGACAGGGTCCTCAGACACGAATGCTCCATCTTTTTGCTCAAGGGAGCAGGGATGAGTTTGTGCCCGCGCACGAACATTTTTAGGGCACTCCCGCTGGACAGACTCCCAGCTGTTCGCCAGCTCTGTCGTCAGTGGAGATGAGTCCACCAAGTGTCAAACGTGGCAGACTGAAGTGGGTGCAGCTGCGGTTTCACCAGCGTTCTGGAGATCCAATTTCAAGTCTGCCCGTTCCAGGCGTGGCACCTGTCAGGGCTGGGAGCTAGGTTTGGAGCCTCAGTGTCTGGAGTGGAGGCAGGGATGAGGTGGGACCCAGGTTCCTTCCTGTCCTGGGAGTGTAGGAAGTAGCTTCTCTGAGGCCAGCCTCCCCTTGTAATTTTTGGCCTGCCTCTGGCCGAGGCCCCGCCTCATTCCAAAGTTAAAAAGGGGCCCCCACTGCAGACTTGAAGTTGCTTGCCTGAAGTCCACGTCAGGTTTTAGCTGTGTTCAGCCGCACCTGTCTTAACGTCTAGCAGCTGCAGCGCTGTCTGTGGGTCCTAGAAGCTGTGCCACCTGCCACCAGTTGGCTGCTGGCGCCACCTGCCCAGACCCTTGGGAGGTCTGGTTCTGCGCTGGGAGTTAGTAGCTTCCAAGGATGGGGACTTCCCACCCCACGAGATTTAGTGATTTTAATATGGGAAAGAGAGGAGAAATCTCAGGTCCAATCAGCGGTTCTGCCCGTCAGCTTTTCACTGCCCCCTCAGCTATGGTTTTCTCCCTGTGTCAGTTTCTGGCAGTGTTGGCCGCCCTCCCCCCTTTCCTCCTGGTTTCCTTTGCAGCTTCCTTTCTCTATCAGTTTAAATGTACCTCATCACCCATTCAAACAGATTATGTCCACTTTTTCTCACTCACCTTACTCTTAAGAGCTACAGCCAAGGAGCGTGCAGTGCAGAGATATGTAGCGTTTGCCTTACTTGGAGCCTGAAGAGCTCAGAAACTCATGCTGTGAATCTGGAACTCAGCACTCCCCCTGGAGCTGTGAAAATCAGACACTTTGTCACAGTTTTGCCTGGAAGGGCCTTACTTTGGGCACCAGAGCCAACCTGAGGTGGATTGCAGATCCCACCTTCTGGACTCGGTCCGCTCGCCGGGGAGCTGGCTCCCTGCCTGCAGGCCGAGGGCGGCACAGAGTGTGCAGGGCAGGGTCACCGATCCAAGGCTCTTGCGGCTGGTGGAACGCAGAGCCAGCACTCGTCTCCAAGGCTAGGATTTCATCTCATAGTGTACGTTGAGATCGGCAAAAGACCAACTTGTAGGCGGTGGCACTTTCCCCCATTCCCTGGGGGCAGAGTATGCAGTCGGTGCTTTCCTTAATTCCCTTGTGTTCTGTGCGTGTCCCCCGACCCCAGGATCATGGAAAGGACCCCTGAGACACAACATCGTGGGTGGCTGTCCCCAAAGTCTGTAAGTGGTCGGCCAGAGGCTCGGAGCACCCTACCCTGGATCCGTGCGTGGGGAGGGCTCCTTGCTGTAACCAAACTTCCTGTATCAAAAGCTGGCCAGGAAGAAGGCTTCATTTTACTAAAATCAAAGTGTGATACTATCACCTAGCCACACTGAGCAGCAGAGGCTATTTATTCTGATTGTGAAGCAAGGGTCCCCGCATAGTGTGCCCTCTAGCACCGCACCCTGTCAGATCGGACGCTTGTACATCGTGTGTCTTCAAGAGCCCCTCTCTGGTGCTGAATTGGATTTTAATCCTTGGCGAGAGGCCTCAGCATCTCCTTGGGCTGGTCTGGGCCAGTAAATAGCCGCCTGAAGTGTTTATATAATTATCATGGTCAATAGTTCAGTGAAATTTGTACATTTTTGGTAACATTGGCACACACAATGCCCCTGCAGTTCCTTTTCTGTTCGGTAGTTTGTGACTAAAAATCCCACTGTTATGTGTGTTAATTTATGAAAATAAAAAGATTCTTTTTTTTTTTTTTTTTGAAAACCTTTCAAATAACTCTCAAGGCTGTTGTTCTTTTGGCTTCATAAGTTAAATTTTTACCTGTAATGAGGTTGCTGTTGTTTTTTAATAGACATTCCAAAGTTATATATATCACAACAAACACGTTCCCTCCCGCAGTGGTGACCATTTTCTGAGGACTGCCCAGTGCTCCGGACACATGTAGAGTTCCACCTGTGGGTGGCCGTCTGAGCCAGTTGTGCAGCATTTTAAGTTTACTCGGGTGGTGAATCATTTTGAGGGCCATCTGTATCTGGAAACAGCTAAGACTCCCTGAGATTCGAGTCACACCCAATTAAGTTGGGTAGGGAAGCCGACCACACACAGTGTTTTAGGTATGATTTTTGAATAGTGCTAGATTTGTCACATGGTTGGGAAATGAAAAAAGCAGTAACAAATTCAGGTCAAAATGCACATCAAATATTAGCAAGATGTCTGGAATAAGCTTAGCCTGCTGAGGAGGCTACCTGGGAGAGTATAAATATGGTGGAGCACATTCACTTACTTTTAAAAAGGCTTTAAAACAATAAAATGAAAAAAAGGTCTTGCTTTCTATCACATATCCTTCCCACCTGTACTTGAGGTTAGGCTGCGAGTCTTCTGATTCTCAACTCTGTATTTAACCAGTGGAAACGAGTGGGAGAATGACTGAATACAAGGCAATTTACCGTCACGTTCCAGAAAGAAGCACAATTCCTGAGGATATTCTTTGTCCGGGGAAAAGCAGCACCCAAGTCACTCTTCCTGGCCTTTTTCCAATTCCTGGATTTCTGCAGCAAAGACCTCTGTTGGTGTGATCTGTCACCTTCGGGGAGCGCCCTGCCTGGTGGATGTGCTTGTGCTGGTTAGGTTTCACAGTTACTTGGAGTAGAGTCCTCTCCACACCTTTTCTTCCTTTAGAAGGAAGAGGCCCATCATCATCTAAGGCTGTGTTACTAGTTTCATCCTTTATGTTTGGCTGTGCTGGGTCTTTGTTGCTGTGCGGGCTTTCTCTAGTTGCATGGGCTTCTTATTGCAGTGGCTTCTCTTGTGGAGAATGGGCTCTAGGCATGCGGGCTTTCGTAGTTGTGACACCCAGGCTTAATTGCTCTGTGGCATGTGGGGTCTTCCCTGGACCAGGGTTCAAACCCATGTGCCCTGCATTGGCAAGCGGTTTCCCAACCACCAGGGAAATCCCCATGTTACTGCTTTAGCATCCCTACCACAGAAGCATAGCCTTGATAGCGCCTCTTGAGAGCAAGAGGTCCACACTGACGGAAGAATCCTCTACTGTGTCCTGCCCTCTGCGTGTGATGGAGACCTAATTTCTGCAGTTCCTCTGGGACTTCTCTTGAGGAGGGTTTTAGAAAATTCAGTTCTTCAGGTAACTTCCAGGGTCACAGGTGAGTCTTTCCTAACAGCTTTCTCAAGCTTACTCCGTCCTCTTCCTCCTCGCTGCCAGCCAGTACTTCTGCTTGGGCATTTCCCTGGGGTGGGAGCAGTTTGACCAGGACTTGCTCGCAGACCCTTTCTGCAGTTCCTTGGCCGGTGCAGGCATGGTCCTCCCTATGTGTTCACCCAGCATCCCTGCTGCCCAGAAGGGTTTTTTCCCACATGGTCACATGGTTCCCACAGACACTGTTCAGCTCTCTGCCTTCCCAAATCACTCTTCTTAAAAGTGTACCCTCCCTCCACCCCAGCTCCTTGTCCATCCTCTTTCCGATGCTTTATGTATCTAGCACTTATTTCCTCCCTGTATCTGTTCATCCCTGTAACGGAGGCTCCCCTCTAGTCCCTCTTGTGACTCCTCAGGCACTCAAAACACTGCCTTGTTGTTCAGTAGCCAAGTGCTGTCCGACTCTTTGTGACCCCTCGGAGTGCAGCCCACCAGCTTGCCCTGTCTGTCCTTCACTCTCTCCCCGAGTTTGCTCAAGCTCATGCCCTCTGAGTCGGTGATGCCTGGTGACCCCGTGGACTGTAGCCTACCAGGCTCCTCCCTCCATGGGATTCTCCAGGCGAGAATACTGGAGTGGGTTGCCATTTCCTCCTCCAGTGTATATTACAGGGTTTCCGTAAACACTTGCTTGTGAATGAAAGGTCGTCTTCTTTAACAGACCCTATTGTTTTGACAGGCCGGCTGAGGTTCTGTCCATCCTGCCCATTCTGAGTATTTGAAGACCTCATAACTCTCCTCCCTTCGATTACCCTTCCAAGGACCTGGTTGGTGACTGCGCGGCAAGTGAACTGGGCCCTTCCCGGCGCGGCCACACCCACTGCTGGCCTCGCGACGTCTGATTGGCTGAAGCTCACGGGTGGGGCGAGGCCAGCCAAAGTGTTCGCCCTTCCTGTGGGGTCGCCTACCTTCCGGGTACCTCCGCGCAGCCCAACCTGGAGCCTGCATCCCTGGCCCTGGGCACGGACACACCGGGATGCCGAGGGTGGAGGTTCCTGCGGGAAAGAATCGCCTTGAGAATTTTTCTCCCTTTTGTGTTTTAATTTCAGACTTTGGGAGAGGGTAAAATGGTCCTTGTAAGAGTACCAACACGGGGAAAATATCCCCAGGTACTGCAGCGGTTGATGGGTGCCCCCCTACTGCCACCAGCCCGAAGTGATCTAATTTCGCCCTTGTCAGAACCACTCACTCCCTTGAAATCCTTCCCCAGTGTTCCTCTCGCCCACACTAGCGTTTACTGACCCCCAGTGCCAAGCATTCTGTGTTTATTACCTTCTTGAATCCTCACAACTTGATGAGGTAGATGTTTTTAATCCCCCTTTGTGGATGAGGAAGCTGACCTTACAGACAGACTGATTGACGGCGCCTGTGTGGTAAGTGTTAGCGCCGAGGTCTCTTCCTACGCGCCATCCACCTCTGCTAGCAAACCCCACCCCTCGGCCCGCACCTGCCTCTCCAGCCCCAGCCCCGCCTCCCCAGGCGCTCCGCCCTCTAGTTCTTCAAACCCTCCTTGCTGCCTCTGGCCTTGCTGCTTTTGCACAAAAAGCGGCACCATCCGGTGCAAATACTCTTTCTTCCACCCCTTCGCTTATGCCTCCACGTCTTCGGGTCTCTGGGGGTTTCCCCCCGCCGCCCCGCTCCCTTCGCTGTCAGGCGCCGCTCAGCCGCTGCCTCAGCCCACACACCCCCCATGCGCTCAACTATCTGCACTGCGATCCACAGCCCTCTCCACCCTGTGAGCTTCAGAGAAGCCCCACCGAGTACGTTTATCTGCCTACAGGTCGTGCACTACATTTAGGTCCGCAACACAGCCTCGGAAGAACTTTCATGGTGTTCTCTAAGAGGCCAGGTGCTGGAGGTGAACCTGCCGGGTGCCAGGCCGGTGCACCCGCCGCCCTCCTTACAGCCTCCTGTTCACGTCAGCAGCTCCCTATGGGCGTGTTTGTTGCCATCATGCCTCTTCCTTTTCTGTCACTCCTTTCCCTCCCTCCCTCTTTGTCCAGTAAGTACCCCCTCTCTTCTCCTCATTAAATAGACACAATCTAGAACAGATTTATTATCTTAAAGATTTATGGGGACATCCTTGGCAGTCCGGTGGTTAAGACCCCACAATTCCAATGCAGGGGGCACAGACTGGGTCCCTGGTTGGAGAACTCAGATTCCATATGCTGCATGGCTGGCAAAATATATATATTATATATATATAAAATTGAACTGAATCCCAAATCAGGCACATGCTACCTTAAAATCATAGAGCTGCATAGCTGGAAGGAGGCCTTGGAAATAATTTTCCCTTTTGGTGAACTATATCCAAATCCCTTCTTAGGTTTTTTGTGAGGCTGCGGCTAGCTCCCATCTCTGATGATGCCAAGACAGAGGCCCCCATGCAAGGTGTTCTAGACAAGACTTTAGACAACTTTTTCTGTGAAGGGTCAGACAGTAGCTATCTCAGGCTTTGCAAGTCATATGACCTTTACTGCAGCTACTCAACTCTATGGTTGTGGCAGGAAAGCCACTGTAAACGATATGTGAATGAATAGGGGTGACTGTATTCCAATAAAACTTTATTTACAGAACAGGAGGTGACACCTCATGTGCCAGCCTTCACTCTGGAGGATGAGCATCTTTACTTGGACTCAGGAAACTCCTCCCCACTTGGATTTTACCTTGGTGGGACTCACCAATCCAATGTGTTTCTACATGAGATGACTTCAAGAAAAAATGAGATAAAATCTGTCAACACATGAAATCAGTATAATTGTCCTGACCAGAGGAAACCCATTGTCAACACAGTATTTTGGAAGCTTCTAGTCCAGTGCATGTCAAAGGCCTGCTGGGAAGTAGCCAGAGGAGTCCAGAGCAGAGGGTTCCGTCTGACCATGGTAAAGGCCCTCGAATCGGTCCCAAGCAACTACAGTGTTTTGTCCTCCTTTTAGTGCCACCAGGACCTGGTTTGACAGTAGGTGGGGTCCTAGGAGAAGGGTTGTGTCTTTTACTGTACGTGGGGCCTGGGCATGCCACAATGAAGATGGAAGATCCCGTGTACTGCAACTAAGACCTGGTGTAGCCAAATAAAATTTTTTTTTTTAATGGGGCTAGAGACGAATCCATGCACCTATGGACACCTTATCTTTGACAAAGGAGGCAAAGATATACAATGGAGAAAAGACAATCTATTTAACAAGTGGTGCTGGGGAAACTGGTCAACCACGTGTAAAAGAATGAAACTAGAACACTTTCTAACACCATACACAAAAATAAACTCCAAATGGATTAAAGATCTAAATGTAAGACCCAAAACTATAAAACTTCTAGAGGAAAACCTAAGCAGAACACTCTCTGACAGTCATGTCCAACTCTTTGCGACCCCATGGACTGCAACACACCAGGCTTCCCTGTCCTTCACCATCTCCGGGAGCTTGGTCAAACTCATGTACATCCAACCATCTTATCCTCTGTTGCCCCCTTTTCCTGCCTTGGATCTTTCCCAGCATCAGGGTCTTCTCTAATCAGTTGGCTCTTTGCATCAAGTGGCCAAAGTATTAAAGTTTCACCTTCAGCATCGATCCTACTAATATTCATTATTCAGGGTTGATTTCCTTTAGGATTGACTAGTTTGATCTCCTTGCAGTCCAACACCACAATGCAAAAGCATCAATTCTTCAGCATTCAGCCTTTTGTATGGTCCAACTCTCACATCCATACATGACTACTGGAATAACCATAGCTTTGACTAGACGGACTTTTGTTGGCAAAGTGATGTCTCTGCTTTTTAATATGCTGTCTGTGTTTGTCATAGCTTTTCTCCAAGGAGTAAGTGTCTTTTAATTTCATGGCTGCAGTCACCATCTGCAATGATTTTTGAACCCAAGAAAATAAAGTCTGTCACTGTTTCCATTGTTTCCCCATCTATTTTCCATGAAATGATGGGACCAGATGCCATGATCTTTGTTTTTTGAATGTTGAGTTTTAAGTCAGCTTCTCACTCTCCTCTTTCACCTTCATCAAGAGGCTCTTTAGTTCCTCTTGGCTTTATGCCATAAGGGTGGTGTTTTGATTCCAGCTTGTGCTTCATCCAGCCTGGCTTTTTGCATGAGGTACTCTGCATATAAGTTAAATAAGCAAGGTGACAATATGCAGCCTTGACGTACTCCTTTCACAATTTGTTCCAGTCTGTTCCGTGTCCGATTCTTTTTTTTTTTTTTCAGTGGGTTTTGTCATACATTGATATGAATCATCCATAGAGTTACACGTATTCCCTATCCCGGTCCCCCATCCCACCTCCTTCTCCACCCGATTCCTCTGGGTCTTCCCAGCCCAACAGGCCCGAGCACTTGACTCATGCCTCCCACCTGGGCTGGTGATCTGTTTCACCACAGATAATATACATGCTGTTCTTTCGAAACATCCCACCCTCATCTTCTCCCACAGAGTTCAAAAGTCTGTTCTGTACTTCTGCGTCTCTTCTTCTCTCCTGCATATAGGGCCATCGTTACCCGTGTCCGATTCTAACTGCAGCTTTTTGACCAGCATACAGGTTTCACAGGAGTCAGGTCAGGTGGTCTGGTATTCCCATCTCTTTAAGAATTTTCCACTGTTTGTTTTGATCTACACAGTCAAAGGTTTTAGCGTAGTCAATGAAGCAGAAGTAGATGTTTTTCTGGAATTCTCTTGCTTTTTCTGTGATCCAACAGATGTTGGCAATTTGATCTCTGGTTCCTCTGCCTTTCCTAAATGCAATTTGAGCATCTGGAAGTTCTCGGTTCACATACTGTTGAAGCCTGGCTTGGAGAATTTTGAGCATTACTTTGCTAGCATGTGAAATAAGTGAAATGTGCAGTAGTTTGAACATTCTTTGACATTGCCCTTCTTTGGGATTGGAATGAAAACTGACCTGTTTGAGTCCTGTGGCCACTGCTGAGTTTTCCAAATTTGCTGGCATATTGAGTGCAGCACTTCAACAGCATCATCTTTTCGGATTTGAACTAGCTCAGCTGAAATTCCATCACCTTCACTAGCTTTGTTCATAGTAATGCTTTCTAAGGCCCACTTGACTTCACACTCCAGAATGTCTGTCTCTAAGTGAGTGACCATACCATCATGGTTATCTGGGTCATTAAGATCTTTTGTGTGTAGTTCTGTGTATTCTCGCCACCTCTTCTTAATATCTTCTGCTTCTGTTAGGTCCATACTGTTTCTGAGCCATGGTTGAGCCACTGGGGAAGCCCAATTAAACTATACAACCCAGAAATTCCACTCCTAGGTATATACAGAAGAGAAATGAAAATATATGTGCCGGGGTCCAGTCCCAGCAGGATCCAGGGGAACCCCAAGGATGAATGACGTCAGCGAGAGAAGACACGTAAGACCGGCCTTGATAGGGCCAAGTCTGCGAGGGAGAGAGAGAGAGAAAGAGAGAGAGACCAGAGCAGACCAGGAGTGTGTAGCAGAGTCTGGCAGTTGCTTTATTTTTCACCATCGCCTTTATACCCTAAGTTGGTACATTTCTAAGGGGCAGATAAGCACACAGACTTACTTTAACATTACATCAGTTTGTCCTTCACGAAACCAGGTGTGCTCTGTATATTTTTGTTTATGAGAGTCTTTTCCCATAGATTTTTTGTACATTATCTTCTGGTCTTGAGCTTAGCAGAAAACAGAAAAGTGGCAGTCTCATGATACAGCAGGTTGCAACATAATAGAAATACAATCCTGTTAACATAAAAGTCAGTCTTTTTGCAGAAGTTCTCAGCTAAATTTATCTAAAAAGTTTAACACACAAAGACTCTGCAGCTCTGATGAGGCAGCCCCTGTTTAGCACTCCTGGTTAAAATTAACAATTATCTTATTGTTTTTACACTAGGGCTAAACTCTTATTTTACTAGATCGCCAACTCTATTAACAATAGTTTCCACTGCACAACCTCAGCACATTAACATCAATCAAACGTTGATCTAATAACCACTTTTAAAATAATAATTTTTGTATTTTCTAATAGGGCTTCCTCACCCCCCAAAGGGCTCTGTGCCTATTAGGGCCTTTTTTAATGGTTAATCTCTATGTATAATATCTTTGGGCTTTCAGGCCTGTTGACAATTTATGGCTTGCACCTGGTGCAACGTTAAGCAACTTCAGTAGCCGACCCTGTCTTTTTTGTGGTTAATCTATTTTCTTTCTATTAGGTGTCATCTCCATGGAAACTAGATAGGATTACATTTTTACAGAACAGAAATGCAAAGGATTGCAGAAACAGCAGATATGGCTCAAAACAGGCTCTTAGTCTAAAAGTAAACTACCTACAAGAAGTCGCCAGCTAATCTCTATCTAAAGTATTTACCATTAGGCACATTTGTGGCTATTTTATTTGTGGAGCCTTTCTCACCCCGCGGAAGGATCTATGCTTAATAGTTTCTTTTGTTAGCGTACTGTGCTTAGGATGTTTAGAATAATCAAGAGCATTTTTTGGAATGAGAGCACACATTTATCACACAAGCCAGAATGCCAGCAAAAGGGTTTGAATTGAAGCATTTCCTTCATCCCTGGCCCCTTCATAGGGTACCAGTGTCCAGGAGATTTATTAATTAGGGTTTTAAGTTGGTCTTTATTCAGTGAAAGAGGAGCAGGAGAGCTCTCGGCAGGCAACACAAGAATCCGCAACAGGGTAAACAAGAACAACAGCAGAAAAGGGGGGAGAATACAGGGTGGGGTAGAGGCCGAGGTCAACCTGGAGGGTCCCTTATCCTAGATGGCCTTGCCTGTCAGGTTTTTTCCTCGTGACCTCGTCATGGATGGGGTCCCGGACGGCCTTGCCTACCCGGTATTTTCTTCATGACCTTGTCACGGGTGGGACCCCCCCATAACGGCTCCTGGCATATATGTCTATACAGTAAACCATATATGAATGTTTATAGCAGTATTTTTCATAATTGCTAAAAGGTAGAAATGATTAACTATGAATGTATAAAGAAATGCAGTCTATCTATATAATGGAATACTCTTCAATGATAAAAAATGAATGCAGTACTGGTACATATTATAACATGGACAAACCATGAAAATTGAAAGAAGCCAGTTATGCAAATCCATATGTTATATAATTTCATTCATATGAAAATGCAAAATAGGGAAATCGACAAAAAGTAGATTATTTATTGTTTGCATGCTCAGTCCCTTCAGTGATGTGTGACATTTTGCAACCCCATGGACTATAACCCACCAGGCTCCTCTGTCCACGGAACTTTTCAGGCAAGGATACTGGAGTGGGTTCCATTTCCTCTTCCAGGCATCTACCCAACCCAGGGATCAAACTGGGGTCTCTTGAATTGGCAGGCGGATTCTTTACCATGAGGGCCACCTTGGAAGCCCCCATTCAAGAAATGGCAACCCACTCTAGTATTCTTGCCTGGAATATTCCACGGATAGAGGAGCATGGTGGGCTGCAGTCCATGGGGTTGCAAACGAGTTGGACACAACTGAGCAACTAAACAGCAGCAAGCACTTCATATAAGTGGAATTAAACAATATGTGTCCTTTTGTGACTGGCTGATTTTACTTACCATAATGTTTTCAAGGTTTATTCCTGTTGTAGCATGCGTTAGTACTTCATACACTTTTTTTTAAACATTTACCTATTTGACTATATTGGGTCTTAGTTGCTGCTCACAGATCTTTCTTCCAGCAAGAGAGATCTTTTGAGCGGTGTCCGGGGTTCTCTCTCTAGTTGTGGCTTGGGGGCTCAGGGGTCCCAGACTGTGGATTTATTAATAGTTGCCCAATAGCATGTGGGATCCTTGTTCCCTAACCTGGGATTGAACCCATGACCCCTGGGTTGGAAGGAGGATTTTTAACCACTGGATCACTAGGGATGTCCCTTCATACATGTTTTTATAGTTGAATAATATTCCATTATATAGATATATCACGTTTTTATTTATTCATCTATTGAACCACGTTTCGGCTAATGTGAATAATGTTACTATGAACACTGGTGTACAAATCTCTGAGTCCCTGCCTCCATCCTTTTAGGTTATACCTGGGTGCTTGACTGGGGCTTCCCAGGTGTGCTATGGTAAAGAACTCGGTCAGGAAGATCCCCTGTTGGAGGAAATGGCAACCCACTCCAGTATTCTTGCCTGGAGAACCCCATGGACAGAGAAGCCTAGTGGGCTACAGTCCATAGGGTTGCAAAGAGTCAGAGTGAGCACACACACAGGTACTGGGTCCTATGAAAATTCTGTGTTTAACTTTTTGAGAAACCACCAAATCATTTTGCATAGCAGCTGTACCATTTTACATTGTTACCAGCAATACATAAGTGTTCTGATTTTTCAAAATCCTTGCCAACACTTGTTATTTTCCTTTCTCTTTGATTATAGTCATTTTAATGGGTGTGAAGTTGATATCTCATTGTGCTTGTGATGTGCATTTCCCTAATGATTAGTAACACTGAGCATCTTTTATTGGCCTGTAGTATATTATCGTTGGAGAAATGTCTGTTCAAGTCCTTGGACTATTTTTGAACTGGATTATTTGGTTTTTTGTTGTTGTTGAGTTTTAGGAATTCTGTATATATTCTGGAGACCATACCCTTATCAGATAAGTTTGTTTGCAAATATTTTCTCCCATTCTCAGGGTTGTCTTTTCAATTTATTGACAGTGTCCTTTGATGCACAAAACTTAAATTTTGATTAAATCCAACTTATGTTATTTTGTTGTTGCCTATGCTTTTGGTGTAATATCTGTTGAATTCAATGTCATGAAAATTTCCCTTGTTTTAAGAGTTATAAAGTTATAGTTCTTAGCTTTAGGACTTCGATCCATTCTGAGTTAATTTTTGTATATGGTGTAAAGTGTAAGTGTTAGTCGCTCAGTAGTGTCTGACCCTTTGCAACCCCATGGATTGTAGCCCATCAGGCTCCTCTTTCCACGGAATTCTCCAGGCAAGAATACTGGAGTGGGTAGCCATTGCCTTTCTCCAGGGGATCTTCCTGACCCAGGGATTGATCCCAGGTCTTCAGCACTGCAGGCAGATTCTTTACCATCTGAGCCACCATATGAATATTCAGTTTCCACAAATGTGCTTCATTTTGAAATAATCTCGCTCTCCCACTTCTTTCTTCACCCTGGTTTTGAGTTACCACTCTCAATGAGTAGCAAAACCCATTCTATACTCCCCACCCCCTTCAGACTTTTGAAAACCATAGAGGGAAATCTCTCCTCTTCAATAGGAAATCCGATGCCTGTTAGGCTCCCTGTAGGGCCTGGTTATGTCCTAATTGAGCATAACTAACCATATAGAACTATCAATAATTGCAGGCACCAGGCAAATATCAAATGGCTGGTGAAGACAAGTACAATTAGCAGCTTAGGGAGGAAAAAGAGGAGCTATATTCCTTTAGTTTGGGGACCCATATTCAGCCAGATTCTAGGCAAAGGGCTTAAGAGGAAGAATGTTTAGTTCGTGGGTTTTGGAACCAGAGATGAATGTTCAAATTCTAGCTGTTCTTTTTTTTATAGCATGTGCCTTTTAGCTTCTAATGGTTAGCTTTCCTGAGCTCTGATTTCTCTATCTTTAAAATAAGAATAATCCTTAGAGCTAGCTGCCGAAGGCAGATACTATTAAGTCTATTTTCACTTAAACCTGAAGGTCAAGAAACTTTGCAGGTGCACTCGTTGTCACATCGGTTACCTCGTGCGACGACTAATTGCATTTCTAGGTGATCCAAGACCTCTGGTCTCTGGACTCCCTGATAGTACAACGAAGGGAGGTTAAGAATGAGACACCATGCACGCTAAGTCATTAGCACAGAGCTTGGCACATAAGAAGCGCTTACTCAACGGCAGCTGAGCTGTGGACGCTTTCAGATTCCGCACCCGGAAAATGAGCGGTTTAGCTCCATTGATCCATTTTCAAACCTTGGGTGAGTCAGATTTTCCGGGCACATGCGGAAACGCACATCAGAGGGAGGAAGGAGAACTGGCAGCCCTGCGCCCAGGTCCAGGTTTAGCACAGTAGCCGCGGCCACTTTGCTCACCTATCCGACCCGGCTCTGCAGGTGCCTAAAGGGGTTGGGAAAGGATCTTAGACACATAGCCCCGCCCACACACACTCTGCGTTCTTCATTGGCCCCGAGAGTTCCGCGTCTCGTCACGTCACACGCGTGCGCCCCTCGTGTAAGAGGGGGGCGTGTCCCGCCGAGAAGGAGGAGACAAGATGGCGGTGTCCATGGGGCAGGGATGTCTGAGGTGGCTGCACGGGGTCGCGTGGCGGAGCAGGTACAACTGTTTGGGGAGCCTCCTCGGGGGCGGGGGGCGGCGCGAGCCAAACCGGGGTCTAGAGAGAGGAGTCGTTTCTCTGTCGCGGGCTCGCCCTGAGGAGTGCTCGAGTGGAGACGGAACCACTCACCTTCACCTCGAGCTCGGGCGCAGGTGTGACTGCCTCCGCCTAGGACGGCCCGAGTCTGGCCTAAACCTCTCTGTCCTTTCCACTCCACAAGGGACCAAAAACATAAAACAAAAAGCACCCCCTAAGCCAGGTGAAATGGGCTGCGTGTCCGCCACTAGAGCCGAGGCAGGGCTGGGCGCTTTCTCAGGGAGTCGTGTTGCTGGGAGGGGCGGCGAGATGTGGGAAGAGCACTGGCGTGGGAGTTGGGCGGCTTTCACTTCGGATTCTTGGTCTCTGAAGTGAGAGGGTTGGATTCCGTAATCTCAAAATAGTCCATGATGGAAATAGGTCTCGGTTACCCTGGTGACTGTCAACTCTTAGATTGTTAGAGAGGTCATAAATCCAGCCCTTTCTTTTTGGGGAAGTCGAGACCCTGATAGAGGGAGGGACTTGCTCAGTTCCACCCAGCCAGGTAGCAGAGCTGAGACTCCTTCCCAGGTACCTCTGTGTCTCACGCAGGGACCTTTCCTTCAGGCTGCCCATCGTGAGGACATTCATTATTCGAAATAGCTTATGTAAGAACTAGCATGGGAGCATTTGGACTCTCGGAAAATGGATTAAAGTCTTGGTAGCTTAACTCAGAATCTGTTGCTCGATGTCATTTCGAAGAGCTAAGATGTGGGAGACCCACAACTTTTGTGTTTCGAACTGACTTCATTTTGTCACTGTGGACCAGAGCTTGCGCTGTAATTTTGGGAAGTAGAGACACTGGTTTCGGGCTGAGAGGGAACAGAAAATGTCATTGCCCTGGCCAGGAAAGCTTCACTCTATTATTAACTACTCAGAAATGGTGTAACTTTCTCAAGAGAGGGCTCCACAGTGTGGTGGTAGTTGTTAGGATTTGAACAAGAGGGTCTCTGTGGTTTTAACGTTGTTACCAGTTGTGCTGTTTATGAGTCAGTTGTGAAATCATCTAAAATGTGTCATAAATTGGAAAGACTAAAAAAATAACCTTTTTTTTTTTTTTTAACGATGGTGAGGAAGATGACTTCACCCACTATCATTTAAAAAGGGAAAGAAGAAAAAAAAATAAAAAGGGAAAAAAGTAAAAACTTTAATACCAGTGTAGGTAGATACAACTAGATTTAGGTCCACTGGGTAGGAGGGGTGAGGATTTGGGTACAGTAATTCAGTTTTCAAAGCTGTTACATACCCAGATGGAAACTATATTGAGATGCAAAAAACCCCCAAAAGATAACATTTCCATGATTTTTAAGTAAAGCAGTGTCTGTCTATGAGACATATATTTGAAAGCCTCATACTGCAGAGTTTTCCACTGAGTGATATGTGACAGGTGAGAGAATAGAAGAAGTAATTATAAGTGATAATCTAGGGCCATGTTTCCTAAATTTGATAAAAGAATGGAATGGGTGTTTATTAGTAAAAGAGATTCCCAGGTATATCCCCACAATGCTGCCACAGTCAGGCTCAGTAGGTGTAGGTTGGGGCCCTGGCAACTGTACTTTTTATGGATGCTTTGGACGATTCTTTGGCTCAGGCACATATGACCACAGCACCTAGATGGGTGGGTGGTTGTGTAGGACTTTCCTTCAGGAGTATTTATGACATTTCTGCCACTGTCAGCTACAGTATCAGGGGTGACGGGGGAGGCAGGAGAAAAGAGGAATTAAAAGATACAGGCCTTGCATTGAAAGAACTTTACAGTTTAGTAGGAGAGAGGGAACACAACTAAATAATATGAGATAGAAGATGGAATAAGGCCTTGAGAAACCTGCCAGTTCACTTTCAGGAGAACTTTTCACAACTCTAAAAAGCAGGACGAACCAGGGATGATGTTAAAAATATTTTAAAACAGGGCTTCCCTGGTGCCTCATTGGTAAAGAATCTGCCTGCCAATGCAAGAGACACAGGTTCGATCCCTGTTCTGGGAAGATCCCACATGCCCTGGAGCAATTAAGCTCACGTGCCATAACTGTTGAGCTTGTGCTCTAGGGCCCGGGGAGCCAAAACTCTGCAACAAGAGAAGCCACTGCAATTAGAAGCTCAAGTACCACAACTAGAGAGTAGTTCCCACCCCCCACAGCTTGAGAAAGCTGCTTCTTCGCAGCAAAGACCCAGCACAGTCAAAATTAATAATAAATAAATAAATCATAAAAATATTTAAAAACTATGACAGTGTGGACACAGACCAGTTAGGGTGAACAGTGGTCACAGTTGATGTGGCCATCCCAGTGTGTGCCAGCTGAATATCACTTGCATTACTTTTTATAAGAGTAATATGGAGCTAGGTGCCAGGGCCTGGGACTAAGGTTTTATGTGATTGTCTCATTTACTCCTAATGAGGTAGGTCCAGTTTTTAGAGGTGGAGAAACTGAGGCTTAGAATTAGTTAACAAGTGGAGGGATGAAGATCTGAGCCCCAAAGTCAGACTTGAGTGCTTAATCATGGGCTTTAATTGCCTGCTTACAGGAGGTGCACGTGGGTTCAGCATACAGAAGGTACATGTGATTGAACGTAGTCGTTCATTTCTTTGAAGCTTAATCTCACTGTTGAGATTGAGGCCCAGGGGGAAGACAGACAAAACAGCCTGTATTTGTCGATAAGTACAGACAGAAACAAATAAGGGAATATATATAAAATCAGTTCATTTCAGGTATTGAGAAGTTGTTACAAAGAAAAATAAAGGAATTTAATTAAGGAGTTAGCACTCCAGAGAGAGAACTCTTGGGCTTGTGGTCAGAAGGAAGCATTTGAGCAGAGAATTGAGTGAGGAGGGACTAAACCAGCTGGAGGGGTGTGCCCAGCGGAGCAGACAGCATCTGCAGAGGGGTGGGTGTGCAAGGGGTGGCGGTGGATGCATGAGGAGAGGGGAAGTAGCAGGAGGTCTGGGGTTCAGAGGACCACTTACGTAGGGTCTGTTTTGAAAAGGTCAGTCTGGATGGGACATGGAGGCCACACAGGGAGAACAGGCCAGTGCAGCTGTCCAGCAGCAGCTCCAGTGACTTAGCCCAGGGAAGGCAGATAAGGGTGTATTTTGAAAGTGGGGGCTTCATGCCTTGTCAGTAGATTGAGTGTGGACAGTGAGAAAGAAAAGACTTGCAAAGGAGTCCTAGGGTTTCAACCTGTGCACTGGGGGACTTGTGGTGCCTTTTTTCTGGGATGGTGTATTAATTATAGCAGTCTTGCTATGGTAACAGGTAAATTCTAGCATCTTGGTGACTTAACACAGTGAAAGTTTTTGTCTCTATCATGTAAGTTCAGGCTGCTGCTAATTGGGAGGGCAGCGTTGATTTGAGGGTCCGTCTCTCGCCACATGTAACACATGGCTGCCCAAGATCTGTGTGTTTGTCTCCATGTAACAGGCCGGAAGGGGACCTGGGAAGTCTGAATGGTTCTTACAGTGGTTAGAACTCACTTCTAGGAAATCTGATCTGTTGGGTAGAGGAAGTGGATTTTTTTTTTTTTTTTAATTTTTATTTTTCAGTGGGTTTTGTCATACATTGATATGAATCAGCCATAGAGTTACACGAATTCCCCATCCCGGTCTCCCATCCCACCTCCCTCTCCACCCGATTCCTCTGGAGGAAGTGGATTTAATAACCATCTGACTAGTCTCTTCCACAGATGGACAGCTCTGGGAGATGGAGCCGTTGAAGGGGAGTGAGGGAGGGTTGGGAATTCTGTTTTGGACAAACTCAGTTTGAGGTGATTCAAAGTGAGGATTTTGGGTAGCCAGGTTGAAATACGGTCTGGAGGTCTCTGTGGTGGCAGTGAGGGGAGTCCTCCGCATCTGGCTGTTTAAAACCAGACTGGGTGAACGTCTCTAGGACTACAGCATAGACAAAGTAGGTGTCTGAGCCTTGGGCATGGCAGCTGTTTGACGTTAGGGAGACCGGACAGACAGGAGGAAAATCAGGGTTCCAAAGGCTATGTGTGTTTCAAGAAGGGCAAGGAGTGAATGAAGGTGTTGAAAGAGACAAACTCCCAGTTAAAAAACACGAAAGTCCCAGGCATATACTGTACAGTGTGGGGACTATAATTACTAGTACTGTCTTGTGCATTTGAAAGTTGCTAAGAGAGTATCTCTCATCACAAGAAAAATTTGCAAATATGTATGGTGAGGGATGTTTAACTAGATTTATTGTGGGGATTCTTCCACAATATATACAAATAGGCAATAATATTCTACACTGAAACTAATATAATGTTACATGTCAGTTATACCTCAATTGGAGGGAAAAAAAGAGGGGATCACCTGTGACAAATGCTGCTGAGAGGTCAAATAACATGAGGTCCAAGAAATGCGAGTAGGCGTTGGCAGCGTGGAAGAGGTGACCGTGGCAGGAGATGATGTAGTGGGAAGAAAAGCCTGGCTGAGTGGGATTAAGAGAGACGGGGAGGCGAGGAAGTGATGGCAGTGAACATTGCTCTTTCTGCACACCCGCAGTGCGGTGGGCAGTGTTCCTATAAGATCAGGAAAAGTGTGGCGTTGATATGAGAATAAGAATGATCCAGAAATGAAAGACAAGCTGATGCAGTGAGCTATTTGCCAGGCACTTGTTTCAGGAGCTAGGGCTGCAGCAGTGGATGGCAAGACCTTGACTTTGTTTTGGGAAGATCTGAATGCAAACCAGCTACCTGGGTGCTGTGCATTGGGTTACAGTGGATAAACCATGATCTCCTACTTGTACCTCCCCTAACCACGCCCCACCCCGGGCGGGGGAAAGTCTCATTCAACAGTCTGCAAGCATTCTTTCAGTTGGGGGCTCAGCAGCAGTTCTGGAATGCACAATGCAGCAGTGTGCACCACACGACAATGCAGCCTTCAGTCAGAATGTACACTTCTTGTTCTAATTCCACTTGGAAAGCAGAGTTTTAGGCGCTTGCTTTTGCAGTGGGAGTGTCCAGTCTAAGAGATGAGCGTTGTTCACTCTGAAAGAACATTCACCTACTGCAACATACCCTCCTTTGTGTTAGTAGCTGTCCGTCCATCTGGCCTCTGAGGGGGTGGTGATGGCCAAGGTCCCAGATTTGTTCTGCATACAGATCTTGCTTGCCTGTAGGAGAATCAGATTCACCCTGTTAACCCCATGCTGTGACAGTGTTATTAAGTCAAGGAATTTTCACAGGAGTAAATGAAGTTGTTTAAATCTGATCATGTTTGCTGCTGCTGCTGCTAAGTCGCTTCAGTCGCATCCAACTCTGTGCGACCCCATAGACGGCAGCCCACCAGGCTCCCCCGTCCCTGGGATTCTCCAGGCAAGAACACTGGAGTGGGTTGCCATTTCCTTCTCCAATGTGTGAAAGTGAAAAGTGAAAGTGAAGTCGCTCAGTCGTGTCCGACTCTTAGCGATCCCATGGATGGCAGCCTATCAGGCTCCTCCATCCATGGGATTTTCCAGGCAAGAGCACTGGAGTGGGGTGCCATTGCCTTCTCCACTGATAATATTTACAGGATATTTATGTAAGACATAACTACTAAGAATCCATGAATGGAAATATTACTGTATGAAAGTCATAAATGCCGTTCTATTTTCCACAAAAATAGCAGTTTAGACATTTATAATAGAGTAAATTTTTACTTTTATGAAAGACTCCGAAGGGAAAGAAGAAACCCTTACTAACAAGACATAGTTTCTTTACTTAGATTTCAGGTCAGTATTTGGGGGACCCGAATTGAAGTTGGGGTGTCTGCTGATGAAGGGAAGAGCCAGCTGTTCACTAAAAGTCCGTCAGTGCAGTCCTCGCACTAAAAGTCCGTCAGTGCAGTCCTCGATCGCAGTCACTCACTGCACTGGGGTGTGTCCCGTTTCCCCGGGTAAAGAGGAAATGAAGAGACAAATAATAAAATACTATTTCCTTACAGCTTGAAGCCATGAAAATGGTCTTTTTTTTCTCCCTCAGAATGCTTGAAAATCCTTTTACCTGTGAAAGTAGCTTTTGTGGCAAAGTAACCACAAATAATAATTTTAAAATTCCAAACAAGTTGAGCCTTCCAGACTCAAAGTAGATTAGAGTAGCTCAGCCTGATTTGTTTGCGCCATTCTTTCCCCAGGGTAAACATTTAAAGTTTAAAATTCAGGGTATTCTCTGGTGGTCCCGTGGTTAGAACTCTGTGCTTCCACTGCTGGGGGCACAAGTTCAATCCTGCAGGTTTTGTGGCACAGCCCAAAAAGAAAAAAATTTAGATTTCAGCCGCTTTATTAGGCTCTTTAATTAATAGGAGTCAGAGGCTACAGGGCCGCGAGAGCTGTTCTCTTGTGGTGAAGAAACATGCTTTTTGTGTAAGTCAGCTTTACTGCTAATTATGGTCTTAGGGTAATTCTTTTGTGAAAAAGTTTTAGATTTCAGAAAAGTTGTGAAAATAGTACAGAGAATTTCCAAATGCCCGGTACTCTGATTCCCCATATGTCAGCTATATCTGCTTTACCATTTTCCCTTCTCTTCCTTTTTTTCTTTTTGTGAGTGTGTATATGTATATATTTTCTGCTGAAACACTTGGTGCCCCTTTACCTTTAAATATTTGAGCCCTTTTCCTATAAGGACATTTTCTTACAAAACGACAGTACTGTACAGTCATCAAAACTGGGAGATTAAATGAATGCAATAGTATTATTGACTCTATAGATTGTATTCAAATTTTCGCAGTTGATCCTCTAATTTTTTTTAATTAAAAAAATGTTTAACGGTTCCTTTTTGCTTGATTATAGGCGTCCTCACTGTGAAGATGTTGCTTTGAGCCACTTCCTTCAGTCCTTGAGGAAGCCGCCTCTCAGAAGCTTTTCCACAAGTAAGTAGCAATTTTCTACTTACAAAAGATTGGACTTCCCAGGTGACACAGTGGTAAAGAATCTGCCTACCAATGCAGGAGGCTCAAGAGATGTGAGTTAGATCCCTGGGTGGGGAAAATCCTCTGGAGAAGGAAATGGCAACTCACTCCAGTATTCTTGCCTGAAAAATTCCATGGACAGAGGCGCCTGGCAGGCTACAGTCTGTGGGGTTGCAAAGAGTGGGACTTACTGAGTGACTCAGCACAAGCAGCGATTAGAGACAGTGCCGGCCTCTCTGCTTCAGTTTGCTCATCGGCAGATCCACACAAACGCGGCACCTATTTCATAGGGCCGTCGTTAGATGGAATTGTGCCTGTGAAGTGCTTAGAGTACCTGGCACATAGGTACCACTGAAGCTTTAGCTGCTGTTACCGATTATTTTTACTGGGTGCATATGTGGTGTTCCGTCGCTTGACTGTACCATTTGGTATTGGACATTTAAGCTGCTCCTAGTCTTTTGAACTGTGGTGCTGGAGAAGACTCTTGAGAGTCCCTTGCACTGCAACGAGATCCAACCAGTCCATCCTAAAGGAAATCAACCCTGAAAATTCATTGGAAGGACTGATGTTGAAGCTGACATTCCAATACTTTGGCCACCTGATGTGACAAGCTGACTCATTTGAAAAGACCCTGATGCTGGGAAAGATTGAAGGCAGGAGGAAAAGGGGACGACAGAGGATGAGATGGTTGGATGGCATCACTGACTCAATGGACATGAGTTTGAGTGAGCTCCAGGAGTTGGTGATGGACAGGGAAGCCTGGTGTGCTGTAGTCATGGGGTCGCAAAGAGTCGGACACGACTGAGCGACTGAACTGAGCTCTTCTTCTATTACAGACAGTTCTGTAATAACATATTTTTATGCATCCTCAGGATAAATTTGGTGACTTAGAATTGCTGACTTAAAAGGTTTGTGTATTTTATAACTTGGTATTTAGACCAAATTGCTCTTCAGAGAGGGTTGTCCTGAGCAGAAAAGGCTCATGAGTACATCAGTTCCCCACACCCACATCAGCACTAGGTTATGAACTTTTTGGATCTTTTAAGCAGCTGTTTGAATCTGTACAAAAATGTGTGTTGTTTTTATTATCTAGTTACCTTTTTTATTCTGTTGTACCAAAAGCTGTTTTTGACTGCCCAGTAATCATACCTTGGGAATAAAATGAGATGGTTAGTGAGAATAAAAACAAAAGGCTTATTATTAAGGTAGTTAAATAGGGGCATATCTGAGTGTTACTTAATTAGGACTTGTGTGTAGGAACATGTAAGACTCACTTTGAAGGATGGAGGGGACCCTCAGAAATGAAGTCAGGATGTCACAGATCTGCAGAAAAACTGTGCTTTTATAAAGTGACAAACACAGCGGGGAGGCAGTCAGGAGTGGAGGGCACCCTCTGCTTGCGGCTTCCTGTTAGAGGAGGAAAGAAAGCCTTTGGAGAGCAAAAGAAAGAGACCTGTAATTGAAGCAAGGACCGGAGTAGTCAAAGCACTGAGGAGGGTATGACCCGTCAGCCTGGGATGCTGGCTTAGTGCCGTGAGATTGTGTACAGCAGGTCTGTCCTCACCAGATAATCCAGAAGAAAAAAAAAGTTTCTTGCTTTCTGACAGGTTTTTCTGGTCAGAGGTAGACTGTTTAGCTGTTAAGTAATAAGGGTTCTTTAGGAATAATCCAAAGATGGAAGAGATTAATGACATCCATAATTGCTCATTAAAAAAAGAAGCAGCAGGGAATTCCCTGGTGGTCCAGTGGTTAGGACTTGAAGCTCTCACTGCTAAGAGCCCAGGTTCAGTCCCTTGTCTAGGAACTAAAATCCCACGAACCTCTCAGCATGGCCAGAGAAAAAGAAAAACAAAAACTCCAAAGCCCTCTTCTCACTGTGCCACAGTCTTCTTCACTTGCTGCCTTCACCTCACTGCCCTTGTCTTCAGATGGCCTTCTCCCCATATGCCTGTCTCCAGATTTTCTCTTCTTATGGACGAGTCATATTATTAGAGCCCACTGTGGGGACCTTATTTTAACTTGATTCCCTCTGTAGAGACCTATCCAAAAAAGGTGACAGTCTGAGGTGCTGGGATCAGGACCTCAGCATATGAATTCTGTGTGTGTGTGTGAGCTCAGTCACCGAGTTGTGTTTGATTCTTCAAGGCCCCATGGACTATAGCCCACAGGCTCCTCTGTCCGTGGGATTTCCCAGGCAAGAAGACTGGAGTGGGTTGCCACTTCCTTCTTCAGGGGATCTTCCCCAGCCAGGGATTGAACTCAAGTCTCTTGTGCCTCCTACATTGGCAGGTGGGTTTTTTACCATGGAGCCACCTGGTTTGGGGGGACATAATTCAGCCCATAATGGATGTTGAGCATCTTTGCACGTACTGACTGGCCATTGCTATATCTTTGGAGAAACGTCTGTTCATATCCTTAGTGTGTGTTTATTTATTTGTTTACTGTTTTCCTTATCTTTGGCCGTGCCGGCTCCCTGTTGGCACGGGCTCCTCGCTGCGGCGGTGCCTCTCGCTGTGGAGCACGGGCTCTCGGCGGCAGGTGGTTTGGCTTCCCAGGCGCTAGAGCGCAGGCTCCACAGTTGTGACGGGCGGCTTAGTCGCTCCCTGGCGTGTGGGCTCTTCCCAGGGCAGGGTGGAGCCTGTGTCTCCTGCACTGGCAAGCAGGTTCTTCACCACTGAGCCACAAAGGAGGCCCTTGGTGTGTTTTTTAATTGGACTATTTGTCTTTTACTGTTGAATTGTAAGAGCTTATGCAATTTTGCCTTTGAAAGAATACTACTGTCCAGTCAGAACTGGGTCTGGGTCAGAAAAGTGAGATCAGAGAGCCTGTCCCTGTCTGGCCCTGTGGGTAGCCAGCAGGGCAACCTGGGATATTTTCTTGACCTCTTTGCATTTGATGTTTTCATCTTAAGCCCTGTAGCTATGGCGGCAGTTGAGGTACATTGTTGTTTCATGGGGAAGATGTGTGAGTCCCTGACTAGGTAGACTCTGGAGGCAGCAGCGTTTCTGCAGTGACTCGGGGCTGCTCCTGCTTGTCAGGTCTCTGGGGTCTGGTCAGCTTTGCTGAGGGCTGGTCCCAGCCTTCCTGTTGGTACCGTGTTTGCATGACTCAACCCTGCCCCTTCTCCTGGCTCAGCATTCTCCTGTTCTTTGTTGCAGATGCCAGGAGAGTCCACACTGCCCCTGCCCGCACCTTGTCCCTGCTGCGCCCCCTGCCCATCCTGGTCGCCACAGGGGGCGGGTATGCCGGCTACCGGCAGTACGAGAAGTACCGGCAGCGAGAGCTGGAGAAGCTGGGCTTGGACGTCCCGCCCAAGCTTGCTGGCCACTGGGAGGTAGGAACCGGGGGAGCCTGCTTGCATTCTCCTGGAGCACAGTTCCTGTCCCGGCGTAAGTTGCCCCGAAGTTAAGCCGTCTGAGGAAGCGGATTGTGCTTTCCTGGAGCTCACGTCTCCAGTGGGTTTGGGGTGATGCAGAAGTCACACGCTGGGCGTCGTGTCAGGCTTCTGTCTGCAGGCTCACCCTGGTCTCCCAAAGCCTCTTGAAATCTTGGGAGCTCATGCCTTCCCCTGGCGCTGGCGTCCTGGCTGGCCATGCTTCCTCAGTCTTGAGGGCGAGCGGAAGGGTTGGACTTGGGTGATGTGGATACGTTCTCACCAGAACCAGACTGAAGCCGTCTGTTTCTTTATCATTACCGCTCAAAGTGCTCTTGCCCCGGGAAGTGGGGGTGCGGTTGGGTGTCACATAGTGACAGCTACGGCTCAGGTGACGGCCAGTGACCTTAACTCACCTGGGCTTCCCGCAGCACTGGCTCATTCCTGACTCCTCGTGGACTGTCAGCACTGAAATCGAGTATAAAGGTGTGAGTTTAAAAACTGCTTACTTTTCACCCTTAATTTAACAGATGAAATACCTGCACTGTCAGTAGACCCTGATAACCTGTGAAAGCAGACTTGATGGTATTTGGGGTGATGTGTGTGGGTTTCCCTGTGAGCCTCCCCGTATCATTAGTCCAGCTTGGCTGCCCCCGGCAGCCAGGGTCCCGGTCCTGAAGGCTGGTTCTGTCTGTGCTCCTTAGTAGCTGTGTGGATTCAGACAGATCACTTTCCAGGTTTTCTGTTTCGGGGTCACATACTCCAGACCCCTTTTGGTGAGGGATCATGGTATAGTATGTTAGTCACACTTTGTAAGTATGCCGAACGCTGTATATTTCCTTTGTCGTTGGTGGTTTCCTGTGTAAACATATCCTTCCAACTAGTGAAGTACTTGTGAGACTGTGATCCATGACCCCACTGGAGTGTTAGCCCCACGCTTACTTCCCTCTGACCCTGAGCATCTGTCAGCCTGACCCACCCTGTGACCTGCTCACCTGCTTTCAGGAAATCCCCACTCATTTCCAAGGAATTCCAAGAGAATTTGCGTGTGGAAGAAATCTGCTGCTTCCTCATTCACAAAAGACCAACGTCAGTAGTTTTTTTTAGCATCCATTGTTTGTATAACTGGAATTACTGCCATATGTGCGTCAGTACCTGAAAGATGACTGTTTGTAGAGAGGACAGGGTTGAATTAGCTCATAAGTTCCAGGCTGTGAACAGTGACAGGACATGGGAGCAGAGTGGCGCAGTGCAGCGAGAGGTCTGGGAGAGCTGGGCTTATTGCTGAAAGAGCCGGGCTGAAGTTAGTCCTGCTCTGTCTTCCTCTTTAAATGTGTTTATTGGCTGTGCCGGCTCTCCGTTGTGGTGAGTGGGGGCGGTGCCGGGCTGCTCGTCCCGGGGTCTCTCTTGTGGAGGAGCACCGGCTCGAGGTGTGCACGGACTTCGTTGCCCCATCGCGTGTCATCAAACCCCAGCCCCCTGCTTGGGAGCTCCGTGGAGGCTTAACCATTGGACCACAGGGGAAGTCTCTCCTCTAAGAATTCTATGGTTTTAGGTCTGATGTTTAGGTCTCTGACCCATTTGGAGTTGTTTTTTATGTCGTGTAAGGGAAGTGTCTGACTATTCACGGGAATGTCCGGTGTGGCCAGCACTGTTGGTTTAAAAAGGCTGTCCTTTTCCCGGTGAGTGGTGTCGACCCCCTTCTATCTCATTCTCTCTTAAATGACAGAGGTGATGTTAATGCTCCGACAGAATGTTGGAAAGCAGGGAGGACAGTCATGATCCCCCTCCTTCTCACCAGATGACTTGTTGCATAATCGTGGGCTTTATTTTTCATGTATTCACTTCCGGTTTGTCTCTGTTTTTAAATGGATATACAGTTGACCCTTGAACAATGTAGAGATTAGAGGCACCAGCCTCCGTCCGTGCAGCAGTCCGAAATGTGCATGTAACTTTACAGGCCACCCTTGGGGTGCGTGGCTCCGTGTCCTCCACTTGCATGGCTCTGTAGTACATGTTTATTGAGAACACTGCTTATAAGTGGACCCACGCAGTTTGTACCTGTGCCATCCAGGGGCAGCTGCTCCTGTTTCGTATCTTTAGGTTGGTGCAAAAGTAATTGCGGTTTCAGATCTTGAATTTTAAATCATCATAATTAGATTCAAACACATCTTTATTAATCAAAATAGGAACCATTACAATCAATACAATTTTGCCAATGAGAAATAAGTTGATTTATTCCTGTGGTGTAAAAATCTGTGCTTCAGGATTCGATAAATTCTTCGAAAGCATTCTCTGCCTCCTGCTGGTCATGGAAGCGTTTTCCTTGCAAAAAGTTGTTGAGATGATCAAAGAAGTGGTGGTTGGTGAGAGGTCAGTAAATGTTCAAGAGGTCACTGAATATTGCAGATGAGGCAAAACTTTAGCCAAATTCATTCAACTTTTGAAATGCTGGTTGTGCGATGTGTGGTTGGGCGTTGTCATGGAGAAGAATTGGGCCCTTTCTGTTGACCAGTGCCAGCTGCAGGTGTTGCAGTTTTTGGTGCATCTCATCGATTTGCTTGGCATATTTCTCAGGTGTAGTGGTTTCACTGAGATTCAGAAAGCTGTAGTCGACCAGATGGCAGCAGACCACCAAATAGTGACCATGACTCTTTTTGGTGCAAGGTTGGCTTTGGAAGGTGCTCTGGAGCTTCCTGGTCCAACCACTGAGCTGGTTATCACCCATTGTTGTATAAAATCCACTTTTCGTTGCATGTCACAATCCTATTGAGAAATGGTTTGCTGTTGTTGTTTAGAATAAGAGAAGATGACACTTCAAAATGCTTTTTTTAATTTTCAGTCAGCTCACGAGGCACCTACTTATCCAGCTTTTTCACCTTTCTGGTTTGCTTCAAATGCCGAACAACTGAGAATGGTCAACATTGAGTTCTTCGGTAACTTCTCGTGTAGTTATGAGGGGATCAGCTTCGATGATCCTCGCCCTTGGTCACTGTCAACTTCCCGTGTCTGGCCATTACAGTCCTAATCTTCAAGACTGTCGTCTCCTTTGCAAAACTTTGAATCACCACTGCACTGTATGTTTGTTAGCAGTTTCTGGACCAGATGCGTTGTTTTGTTGCGGGCGTTCTCCACCGCTTTAAGACCCATTTGAACTCAAATAAGAAAATCGCTCAAATTTGCGGTTTGTCTAACATCATTTCCATAGTCCAAAATAAATATAAATTAAACGGCAAGTAATAAGTTATTAGCATAAAAGACATAAAGCGAGAAATGCACATTAAGATGTTGTATAACACGTCATTTAAGAATGTATTCCAGTATCAAACAGCAAGTTTCTACAGTGCAAAAACTGAAATTACATTTTCACCGACCTAGTATGATGATTTTGCAGACTCCATGTAAGTACGAACTTTAAGTGACTCTGCCTCTGTGATGGATTCTGGTGCACTGGTGGTTTTTACTGGTGATTAATGTTGTTGAGCAAGGCTTTGCACACAGGCCTTTCCTCAGGCCGAATGCTGGGTGTAGAGTTGCTATCTGAAAGGGTCTGGGCACCTGCGCAGTTTGTGCTGTGTGTGTGGCATCTAAATCTATTGTAGCCATCTGCAGTAGGCATTGTTCATTAGGCATAGGAGCATTGTACATGAACCACAATGGGTGTCAGTGAAACCGTTGTCACAGACAAACATTATTCCTCTCGTGTTTACTCCATACAACAAATCTTTGAGCTCCTTTATGTGCCGGGCCTTGTTGAGCTGCAGGGGATTCACTAGTGAACAGAACCGGAGTTCCCGTCCTCAGAGAGCTGCCCGTACTAGGGGCTCAGACAGACGAGAAACAGGGACACGTGGGCATGTCGAGGGGTTGAAATGCCGCGGAGGAAGCACAGACAGGTGCAGGGCCCAGTGTCTCGGACTGGGCAGGACCAGGGAAGGAAGGAAGGCGGCCGGCTCAGTGCCGTGTGGGCTCCCTGGGCATCCGAGGGGCGGGGAGAGCCGTCCGGGCAGATTGGACAGAGAGCGCTTGTCGCTGTTGGTGGAGAACAAAGAGCCCGTGAGGCGGGAGGCCCGAGGGCGGGAGGCCCCGCGGCGCCAGCTCTGCCTGCCTCTGGAGCGCACACTCGTCGTCCTGGCTGCCGTGGCGACAGGCTAGGGGACCTGTTGGGACGCTCTGACAGGATCCCAGCAGGAGCGGCGGGGCCTGGGCCAGAGTGGGAGCCGTGGGGGAGAGGACAGGCGCTTGGTGCTGTTTTCTTTATTGAAGTGTGATTAATGTAGAATGTAAGTTACAGGTGTACAATCCAGTGATTCACGAGTTTTAAAGGTCATGCTCCATTTACAGTTATTATAAACTGCTGACTGTATTTCCATGTCATACAATATATCCTTGTAGCTTATTTTGTACATAATAGTTTGTACCTCCGACCTCCATCCCAGTGTCCGTCCCTTCACCACTGGTGACCGCTCGTGCTTGGTATGTGTCTGCTGTGCTTCTGTTCCGTGCACCAGTTCACGGTATTTTGTGGCTTGCACATTGGATTCCGGGTATGTTTTGAGGGGAGAGTGCACAGGATGCACTGATAGATTGGAAGTGGGAGTGGGAGAGGAAAACGCCTCATGAGTTCTGACTTGGGCAGGTGGAGGGGTGGAGGAAATGAAGAGCCTCCAGACTCACGAGGTATTACAGCCTGCAGTCGTCTGTGCTCTGAATGTGAGTCCCCATCAACATTTCTCATGTGTTTATTCTCTGCCTGTATTGGCTCAGTGTACTTGGCAGTTTAACATTTAAGTCTGATTGGCACGGACTAAGGAGCCCACCCTCCTGCAGCCCCGGTCAGATCAGGACACCTGCCCTCAGAGCCAAAGCTGGGCGAGGTGAGGACTCTTCGCCAAGTGTCTTTTCAGGAACTCATGATGTCCTTCCTGGGAAAGCTTTGGGTTCAGGGTCAAAGAGCCTGATCATTTTGGGCTGCTCGGGCCTGGTGTTTGGCCTCCGGGGGGAAGGCAGTCGCCCCTGGGCCTCTGTGGAGAGGTGGCTTTGAGGGGACAGCTCTGCCTGGGGCTGGAAGGCCCCCCACCGTGCCCAGAGTGTCACACAGTCTGTGTCTGTGTGGCGGCTGTGATTTCAGATATGCCCTGCTTGTGTCTCTGTAAGTGCTTCTTACCGAGAGGCTGAAGGTGTGCCAGCAGGTGACATGGGTGGCAGGTGTGTAGTGTGAGCAGGGTGGCATCTGGTGGCAGAAACCCCCCCCAGGTTCTGGCACTTCTGAGGTGTCCCTTTCTGACTGAGCCTGAGGACAGGTATGGGCATGTGGGCAGGGTGGAAGGGTGGCTTTGGGGCAGAAGCTGGCACGTGTCCTCCATGGAGACGGGGCCCGAGGTGCAGGGTGGTGGTTGGAGACTGCCTCTCCCACCAGGCGAGGAGCTGCTGTGTGGACAGAGAGGGGTTCTCAGGAGAGGCACTGTGTGCCAGCCTGGTCTGGGGCTTTTCTCCCCAGTAGTAGAATTTAGAGTTTTTCTGTGGCGTAAACAGAGTCTTCAGTTTTTCTATTGTGAGCATTTGAATAAGGCAGAAAAGCTGAGAGAAGAGTTACCCACACACACCACTGGATTGATGGGTGTTAATGTTTCACTGTTCCTGCTTCGTCTGCGTGTGTTTGTGGACTCCCCTCAGAGCCACTGAAAGAACACTGCAGACGCAATGAGCTGCATCCCCACACCTCAGCCCACATCCGAGCATAGACTGCCGTCTGCTGTCGGCTCAGCCTGGCTATGGGGTGTTAGGGAGCAGTCCCTGTGTTAACGCCGCTTCCTGGTTTCCGGCTCTGTTTAGTATTTTTAAAAGGAAGGTGCAGCATTCCAGCTGTGAAAAGAAAGCCAGATCAGCCTGTCGGATCAGCCTGTCGGGTCTCCCATGTGGCCTGCCCCCACCCACCCACCTGCAGTTGGCAACTCCTTCCCTCCATGACCCTGGACAGTGCGGAGCACGTTTTACGTGTTTGTTAACTTCCGGTAATTGTTACAGCTTTATTGTTCCTCTCTTGTGAACAGGCTGCTTTTAGATGACAATGACACAGGTATAAATACCTGGTCCCCTGCTGGCTGGAGGTGGGTATTCAGTAAGTGCTATTCTGATTCTTACCTCATAGGTGTTGAGAAGACAATTCTGGATGTTAAGATGGGCAGACAGTCAGGTTACTGGGAAGCAGACCCTTGGCCTGCCCAGCTCTGTCCTCAGAGTCTGGACCTGCCAGGAGCTGTGGCAGCGCCTCCAGCCTTTCCTCTCCCCTGGCCTGGGGGGCACCTGTGCCTGGAGCCCTGAGGGGGCAGGGAATGGATGAGGCTGGGCTCCGGGTCGGAGGGAGCTTTCTGCTGGGCGTCCGTATCCTCTGCGCCCTGTTTGCTCTCTGGGTGGCAGAGGTCATCGGGCTGGTGGGACTGCTAGGGAACACTGGAGAAACCCACGGGAGATTCTGGCAGAGCTGTGAGCAGCCTTTGGATCAAGAAACCACCTGCAGGCCCTCCATGCTTGTCCCGGCTTCGCCCAGGCTCCTGCCAGGCTGATGGCCTGCCTCTGGCTCCTTGTGCCAGCCTTGGGATGCCAGCCCTCACTGTTCTTTCTCAGGGGCCTCCACTAGCCCCGGGCAGTGAGAATTAACAGAGGACACCCGCCGCTCCCTGGCCCCAAAGGGCATGGCGTTCACGGTGTGGGGAGGGGCCGGGGGGCTGGCCTTGGTGCGCTGGCCGAGTGGCCGGGGGCCTGCAGAACCTTGCGGTGGCGCTAGGTGGCACTCCCGCCCAGGGAAGCCAAGCAAGGTAGAAATAAAGGACCAAGTGTGACTGGCCAGAAGGGACCTCATTTGGGGAAAGTGCACCTGCCAAGGGGTTTTGTTAGTCCCAGAAATCATGTTGAGTTTTGTCTGGAATATGGTCTAGAAGGCATTTCCCTCCTGAGGTACAGGTGGTGGAGGGCAGGTTAGAGGGCAGGGAGGGCTGGGCTCAGGGCAGACCCGTGGGCTGGTTTATGAGTTTTGTAACCACCGATCAGCCCGAGAGTTTTGAATGATTACAGACGAGCTCAGGTCCACGTGGAGCAGCCCAGTTGGTCCTTTCACAGTGAAGAGCAGCAGTGCTCCAGGGGCCGCTTGGAGGATGAAAAGCTGGGCTCTTGGGCCACATTTGTCACCCACCTCGGGTCTGACTTGGGCCCCGTCTGGTCTGGGTGCACTGCAGGCTTTGGGGAAGCCGGGGTGGTCTCCCCAGGTTTCTGGATCCTGTAATTTACTTGTTAGGATTGTGTATCAGCATCTTCTGTGCTTTAACTCCTTTTCATCCCATCGTGAATGGTGTTTGGTTGGAGCTCTAAGCTCAGAAGGGGTCTGGAGACACACTGAGAATGCTGTGAGCCAGGCTGGGAGACCGAGGTGGGGAGGCATTGGCTGGCCCCATGCACGCCCCGTGCCCCCCAGTTCTTGCTGGTGCCTTGTTGGTGTTGGGTGTCATGCAGTCCCTGAGGGAGGAGCCTCCCGTCTTCTCTCTCCTCCCCGCTGAGATGCCCCCTGTCTGTGGTTTGTTACGGAGCCCTGGGTTTGGTGGATGCAGATGCAGGCGATGTGTGGGCTGTGCATACCGCTGCATCTTCTTCCAGGCGGCGTTGGCTCCCCTGCCCATCTCCTTACAAGCCCTAAGGCTTCCTGAAGAGGAAGAGCCTCTTCTAAATGTTGCTCTGGAAAGTGGATTCCCCGTGGTCAGAAGACGCAGGGGTGGTGCCGCGTGCTTTCTGTTACTGAGCGGTGGTGCGGGTGCCCCCCTGAAAGCCGGTTCTTTCCATCCCCTGTTGACCAAGTGCTTCCGGTGGGCATGGGGGGTAGGGTGCTGAAGCCTGCAGCCTGGGGCCCCACCATCCAGTGGGGCAGGAAGATAGGAGGAGAACCACCCCACGGGTCTTGATCCCTGCGAGGAAGCCTGCGTGCAGGGCTGGGGCGGACCTTGCCCACTGGGCCTCCTTTGCCATCGGATGGAGAAGAGGGGTGGGGGCGGGAGGCGGCCTTTGTCTTCAGGGTTGGGTGTGAGAAGGAGCGAGGGCTTCGCTGCCTTCTGTCAGCTCTGAGGGCTGGCTAGAAAAGGCGGCCGGGGTGAGGTTCGCACCGCGTGGGGGCCCCGGCGGCGGGGAGGGGCGAGTGTGGGGCCGCGGCTCCCCCAGCCCCGAGGAGGCGCCCTGCGCGGCCCTGGGGCCGCCGGTCCCCTCTTCCTGCCGCTCCTCCGCCCCGCCCCGCCCCTTAAAGGGACCCCGGCCGGGGGCGGGCGCGGCTGAGCCTGGTGTCCGGCCTCTGCCCCCGCCCCGGCGGCGTGAGTGGCTGCAGCCGGGCCCCCGCCCGCCCGCCCCCTGCTTCCGTGGAGCGGCGCCTCCCCGGGAGTTCAGTCGGGCGGGCGGCGCGGACGCGAGCGGAGCCGACCACCTGCGGGTGAGTGAGCGGCGCGGGAGGCCCTCGGCTCCTGGGGATCTGAGGAGCAGCCCGCTCCCTTCCCCGGTCCTGAGCGAGCTGTGGCTTTCCTGGCCCCACACGGTGGGTCACGGGGCCGGCGGATGAGCTCACTTCCTCCGCGTCTGTAGCATCTCTTCGCCCCTCAGCCCGGAAAAGGGAAACCCGGGCCGCTCGGTGCCCTCCGTGCGCCGTTTGCTCAGCGCTGCCGGGGCGGGAGGGAAGCGGAACCTCGGGCCGGAGGGGGTGAAACCCGCCCTTCCCAGAGCCCCATTCCCCGCTGGTGCCAAGGAGTGCCCTGGAGAAGGTTCCTTTCCTTGGGGGGATCTAAGAAAGACTCCTGCCTCCTGCCCTGCACCTCCCTTGAAAGAGGCGCATTTGGCCCTTTCTTTTTGCTTCCTCCTCTTTCACCCGAGGCTTCCCCAAGATGGCTTACCCATTTCACAGGGAGAATCCATTTTCTCGGTTCCCTACTTCTGACATTTTGTCACCTCTAGCCCTGGCACTCGCGGAGGAGTGGTTGGTGGCCCCACCTGGACACAGCTGCCCTGTGACCCTACCCCACAGACCAGACACATGCACCGCAAGTCAGACCAGGGGCGTGTGGCTTGGGGGCACGGGGGTCACCTGCCCAGGCTTCAGGCCGGGTGTCTGGCACCCAGTGAGCTTTCCACACGGAGCACCCTCGGCTGGGGCTGACTTAGACAGGATGTGAGGGGTGGGCGGGGATGTTGCGGCCCTGCTAGGGTGTGAACCCCAGAAGAGCACGTCCTGACAAACGTGAGCCCCTCCAGCTTGGTCTTCTTGAGCCCTCCCTGCCTGCTCACATCACTGCTGCCCTGGGGTTGGGCTCCTCTGTCAGGACTGCCTCCTCCGCCCTGTTCCTTCTGTCCTCCCTGAGAGCATGGTTCTGTCCTCCCAGAGCATGGGCCTGAAAGGGCCGGGAGGCAGCAGGAGCCAGGTCTGCGGGATGAGGCTGCGCTAAGCTTTTGGGGGAGTGGAGGCGTGGGGTTTCTGAGCCTCCAGACAGGTGACCAGGAGGAACAGTCCTTCCCCTTTCAGATGAGGAGACTGAGACCCAGACAGCACCTGCGACTTGCCTTCCCTGGCTCGCAGGGTGAGGCTGGCGGGGGCGTCCAGGATCACAGCCACCAGCTGGTCCTCGTCCCCCACCAGAGCCACCGTGTGTTCTCATGTTCCACGTGGCTGGCTGTTAGGCTGCGTAATGACTTTGAAGTCCTACTGGTCCCAGCCCCATCTCATCCCACAGAGTGTCTTTGGGACTCGAGGGAGAGAGGGGAGGTGTCTGTACTTCTCTGCTTCAGGGTGCTCTCCTTGCAGAGTCCTCATTCAGGCCTGAGTGCCCCAAGTTGCACTCAGGGAGCCAGAGAGGGAGAATGCTCTGGCTTGGCCTCCAAAGGCCACTGCAGGCACACAGGGCAAGTGCAGCTCTGAAATGGGGATGCCCTCACTTAGTGAGAACGGGTGACCTGTAGGGACCCCCTTCCCGCCATTGTGCAGCTCTGAGCTGATTGCTGCTTGAGCGTGCTGGCCCATTTCCCTGGGGACAGCTGAACTCACGTCTGCTTGCTGGGGCCTTTGGGGGCGCCCCGATGGTGAGTTAGAAGAAATCTGAGCCTGGTCTCGGTGTACCATGTTAGAGGCGGCAGCAGAGTAGTGACCGAGACAGGACTGAGGCGTGAAGACGTCAGGCTCTTCAGGGCAGTTCTGGGGTGGCTCCAGGATAGCAGCTCCTTGGGCTGGTCCCCCCAGAACCCCCTCTACCACCCTGGTGGGTTGTCTGGCACCCCCCAGGCACCCCTGGACTGCCCTGGGAGAGGATGCATTGCAAAGGCACACACAGGGATCTGCTTTGAGGGCCTGACATTTTGGAGTGAGCTGGGTTTGTTTGTGGGCTCCTGAATGTGCCTGACAACATGTAGAATAGGCCATGGTCCCGCCAGTAGGACAGTGAGGAAAACTGCCCCAAGGAGGTCTGGCTCCTATCCAGGCCGACAAGACTTCACCAGGCCCTGCCATGAATCCAGTTTTCTAGAGGGGGGCAGGGTACAGGTGGTGAACTTTGTCCTGAAGCCTAGCTCCATGCTCAACCCCAACTGCCCATCTCCCCACTGGGCCTGTCTCCCTTGGGAGCCGGCAGGCAAGTTTGGGGCCTCCTAGATGGGCGGTAGGAAGGGAGTCAGCATGACCTCAGCTCCGGCCTGGCCCAGAGGCAGAGGAAGCCTGGGTGGGCGCCCTCCGGCCACTCAGGAGGGTGGCCTGGGGAGATGGGTGTCCTGGCTTGAGATGGGACGGAAATCCAGTTGAACATCAAGCCTTAGTCGGCCTGGTCCAGCCCCATGGCCAGGTACACCCAGGGAGCCGGTAGTAGCAGGACTTTCACCTCCCTGACCGATGTGGGTTTACCCAGGGTGGCAGATGTCCAGCTGGTGTGAGCTGGGGCTTCTTGCTCTGCCCTGGGCCGGCCGGAGCATCCCTAGGTCCCTGCGAGTCTTCCTTTAAAGATGCCCCCAGGCTCGCGGGGTCGGCGGTGTGCTGGGCCAGACGGACTCGGGACTCCGCGAGGCAGAATGTTGCTCCCCCTGCCCGCTATCTGCGGAGGCGGGCGGCGGGTTTCCCCGAGGGCGCCTGACTGCCCCTCTTCTGAAGAGGGGCGGGCGGAGGCGGCGAGGAGAGCCACAGCAGGCCAGACGCCAGGGCCCACCGCCGCGCCCTCATCCCTCAGATGTCCCTTTGTCACCTGAAAGGAAAAATGGGTCAGGTCCTGGCGAGGGAGGGGGCGGCAGGGCCGACGCTGGGTGCCTGCCCGGAGCGCGGGGCTCAGATTCCCGCTTGGGCTCCTGGGCCCGCGGCGCCGAGTCCTCTCCCTACCGGGAGTGGGCAGGTGGCCAGGGACACAGTGGGCCGAGCAGGTCCGTGACCCGCGCCTGTCTCTGCAACAGCCCCGACTTCTCACCTGCGCCCCCGAGCCTTCGGACCGGACCGAGCCGGGGAGCGGTCCCCCCGCAGCCGCCACCTCTGGGGCCGAGGAGCGGTGACCGTGCGGACCCGGGGGGAAGGGAGGAAGGAGAGACAAAGGCGCGCGCCGGCCCCGCCTCCTTGCGCCGCCCACCATGTGTCAGTCAGAGTCGCGGCGAGGACCCGAGCTCCGCACGGCGAAATGGTGAGATGCCCACGGCTGCGTCCTAACCCCGCCGCACCCCGCCTCGACCTCCGGAAGGTCAGAGTTCACGTCCAGCGGCTCCGCGGTGGTGGCGGCGGCGGCAGGGGGCTAGGGGACCAGCTTCCGCGACTAGAGGGGCCCGCTCCGGGGGGCCTGAGTCGGAGAGCCCGCTTCAGGTATTGGTGGGGGCCAGCGGGCTGTTGGTCCAGTGTCCACGCTGCACCCCGGCCCCGCTTGGGCGCAGCTTCTCTGGGATTGGTCCCCGCTCTTCTGCAAAGAGCTGGGTGGGCGGGAGAAACCTGGGGTAGAGGAGTGATGTGTCCGGCTTGGCTTGGCCCCTGCCCATTTCGTGGACCTTTTTAAAGGGATGGGAGAGAATGGTCGCAGAGGATCTGGTGAGCAGTGCAGAGGCAGCACCTTCAGGGCCCCCCACTGAGCTGCAGGGCCCGGCCTTCGGGTCAGTTCTCCATTTTCTCTGCTTTTAGTACCAGCAGTGTGCCTTTGTTCCTTGGTTTGTTGAGCAAGTGGGCGCAGAGGACCAAGCTGCTCTGAGAGCACAGGCACAGATGGAGCTTCCTCCTCCCGTTGAATGTAGTGTTTTTTATGAAACCGAGGCACCAGGACGTTCTTCAAGTGGGTGGTAGTGTGGTCTCCTGATGCCCACAGTGGGACCTTGAGAGCCTCTAGGTCCTGGCCTGTGGCACGGGGACCTGGGCCTCAGTGTCAAGACTCAGGAAAAACTTACCCCGGTCTCTGGCTGGCTCCCTTGAAGCTGAGCCTTTGCCAACTGTACCGAATTGGAGCTGGTGGGGTCGGGGGAACGTCCACCTACCTTTACTGGAAGGAGAGGCCTGGGTCAGGTGTGTGTGGCCCCAGCAGGCCTGAGGGTTGGCAGGGAGCTTACCGCCACCACCCTCTGGATTGTTGTGGAGACCCTGAGCTGACGTAGAAAGACAGCAGGGTGGATGGAGCAGTAGCAGTAAGGGGTTTGTGTGTGCACCTGTGTGTGTTTGTGATCTTATGAGGCCTGATCGCTTATCAGATGAGGAAGTAAGAGGCCTGATCCATGGAGAGATTTACCTGGATCCTGTGCTGCCCGAGGCTTGGGGGCTCAGCCTAGCTCTCCTTGAAGCCTGTGTGAAAGAGCTGGCCTTGGGCAGGTGGGGACCGCCCAGTGGGCTCTGTCTACACTGCCTTCCTGGTGCCCCTAGCCCCAAGGTCTGAGAGGGGGTCCCTGGCAGGTTCAGAAGCTATTCTGAGAGGTCTCAACTGACACGCAGGTAGAGACTGGGAGGTGAGCGCCGAAAGAGGCAGCCCAGCCCCCGACTCAGTGTGGTTGGCATGAGGGGGTCCGGCCGGCATCACCCGCACCCATGGAGAGGCAGGCGAGCTTGCCGAGGGTGGGGTGGGTGGGGAGGGTGGGCCCTGGTCCTCTGCTGACCCCGGCCCTGCGTGGACATGTGCCCCGCAGGTTGCACTTCCCTCCGCTGGCCCTGAGGCGGAGGCTGGGACAGCTGAGCTGCATGTCCAAACCTGCCCTGAAACTGCGCTCCTGGCCCCTGACGGTCCTCTACTACCTCCTGCCCCTCGGCGCCCTCAGGCCCCTCAGCCGGGTGGGATGGAGGCCTGTGAGCAGGGTAAGTGTGCGGGGGCTGCCGGCCCTGCCTCCCCGCAGCAGGCCTGAGGGGGGGCCCAGTTGTCTGGGCAGAGGTGGTGCTGTGGGGCCTGAGCCCTTCAACAGATGCTGTTGGAAGGCAAGGAGTTGGTGGAGGGGGTGGGCTGGTCGGTGGCCATGTGGGCTGTGGACAGGTGACTGTAGAGGCCCATCATCCACGGCCTGCTCTGCCTGCGTTTCTGCCATGAAAGTGCTGTTTCTGGAAAGAACCCACATTGGGCAATCAGAAAATGGTGTCTGTTTCATCTCCTGTGTTCAGGCAGAAAAGAGCTTAGAGGTGATTTTGAGAAGAATCAAGTTTCTGGATGCCAGAGGGTAGTTCACACAGGCTAGAGCCTGTGTGGCCTCTGTGGGTAGGGATGCCCTTGAGGACCCAGGAGCCCCCAGCAGGCTAGGTGAGGGCCCCGGGCAGCCCAGCGGGTGTTGCCCGGCTTGGAAGCTGAAGGTACCTGTGGGGCCCCGGGCATCAGGCCTAGGGTCGCAGGGCCGCCCTGGGCCACCCACACACGGGTATCCACTGGGAGTGCTGAGAGCCGCTCACTCAGTGCCGCTTTAGAGGTGTTTAAAGTTGGGAGTGGAATCGCTTTTGCACCCTGGGGCCTAGGTGTCTTGGCAGCGTTCAGCAAGCCGCAGCCACTGATTGAAGCAGGTCCCATGATGGCAGTGGCCCCTGACGTTTAAGAGCTCGGGCTGGAGGGCCTGATGGGGGTGCAGAGCCCCCTCTCCAGGAGGAGCTGCGGGTGGGGACGGCTGTGTGGCCGGGGGGGCCCTTGGAGTCTTGGTGTCAGTGTCCAGCACCTCTGCCCGACAGGCCCTGTGCTCAGGGCAGGCTGGGCGCGGGCACTTGGGTGTGGACTTGCCTGAGCACCGAGAGCCGACTCCTTCTGTGCTGGTTTGGGATGCCAGCAGCACTGCCCACCACAGCCTCTGTGTGACCACGTCCGACCCTTGTGTGCCCTTCCCCATCCACGAAGCGAGGTAGGAACTCTGCAGGAAATGGCCGATACCTGAGCTGTGCGAGTCACTGGGTGGAGGCCCAGCCAGAACTGTGTTTAAAGACTTGGAAGCTCAGTCTGGTTCCTGGTGAGAAAGCACCATGTCACAGAGCCCTCGAGGGTCCCTGCTGCTCAGGCCTCAGGAGGTGGTCCCTGTGGGGGGATTCGGGGGCTGAGTGCACGGCGTGGCACACTCACCCGCCCCTTGGGACCTGCAGGTGGCCTTGTACAAGTCGGTGCCAACACGCTTGCTCTCGCGGGCCTGGGGCCGCCTCAACCAAGTGGAGCTACCGCAGTGGCTGCGCAGGCCCGTCTACAGCCTGTACATCTGGACCTTCGGGGTGAACATGAAGGAGGCCGCGGTGGAGGACCTGCACCACTACCGCAACCTCAGCGAGTTCTTCCGGCGCAAGCTGAAGCCGCAGGCCCGGCCCGTGTGCGGCCTGCACAGCGTGGTAAGGCCCGACCCGCCTCCGTGCCTTTGGGCACAGTGGGCCTGGTGGGTTCTCCTTCCAGCCTGGACCCCCGGGGGGCCGTGGTCCTCTCCTCCACACCCTCCCCTACAGCGAGCCTCTCCTGACCCTTCCAGATCAGCCCCTCAGACGGGAAGATCCTCAACTTCGGACAGGTGAAGAACTGTGAGGTGGAGCAGGTGAAGGGGGTCACCTACTCGCTGGAGTCGTTCCTGGGCCCCCGCACGCCTGCAGAGGACCTGCCCTTCCCCCCAGGTGGGTCCTGGCCCAAGGTGCTGGGCGCCAGCAGGTGGAGGGGCGGGGAGGGAGGGAGGGAGGCCTGTGGACAGGAGACCTGCCCGCAGCTCGGGCCTCCCTGCAGCCGGCGTCCAGGCGGCACATGCAGGGCTCTGAGCAGCGGGCCCGCATCTGCCCACAGCCGCGCCCCACAGCTCCTTCAGGAGCCAGCTGGTCACGCGCGAAGGGAACGAGCTCTACCACTGCGTCATCTACCTGGCCCCCGGGGACTACCACTGCTTCCACTCCCCCACGGACTGGACCGTCTCCCACAGGCGCCACTTCCCAGGTAGGCTGGGCTGGCTGCCCCTGGGGCCTTGGCTGCTTCTGTCAGAGTTGGGGGCAAGGCTGGGGGTACCCCAGGTTGGGGTCCAGCCTGCTCTGCATCTGGAATGGCAGGCCGGGCGGGGACCACCTGTGTCTGTCCCCACAGGCTCCCTGATGTCCGTGAACCCTGGCATGGCCCGCTGGATCAAAGAGCTCTTCTGCCACAACGAGCGCGTGGTCCTGACCGGGGACTGGAAGCACGGCTTCTTCTCGCTGACGGCCGTGGGGGCCACCAACGTGGGCTCCATCCGCATCTACTTCGACCGGGTGAGCGGGTCCCACTGGAGTCCGAGGGCTGGGCCACTCTGGGCTCCCCGCACCGTCTCCTGTGCGGCCAGAGCTGCTGGGGCTGCGATTTCTAGGAAGGCGGGTCCCCCACCCCGGTCTAGAGGTGGCTGCAGGGGGAGGGAATTCACCTCCCTGCTTGGCACTTTGCCTTTTGCTGGAAACCCAAGGGGAGCCCGGGCAGGACTGCTGCTGGAGGGCAAGAGTGTGAGGGGCACAGGGCTGGCTCCTCCACTCCCTCCGGCCCCAGTTCACAGCAGGTCAGGGGCTCTCAGCTCAGACCTGGCCCGTGGCCCGAGCTGCTGTCCCCACTTCCCTGCCCGAGCAGGGTGGGTGACAGGCTGTGTCCACAGCCCACACGCTCTGTCCCCGCCTCCCAGGACCTGCACACAAACAGCCCCCGGTACAGCAAGGGCTCCTACAACGACTTCAGCTTCGTGACGAAGGCCAACAAGGAGGGCGTCCCCATGCGCAAGGGCGAGCACCTGGGCGAGTTCAACCTGGGCTCCACCATCGTGCTCATCTTCGAGGCCCCCAAGGACTTCAACTTCAAGCTGCAAGCAGGACAGAAAATCCGATTCGGGGAGGCTCTGGGCTCCCTCTGAGCCTCCTGCATGGCCATGGCTGCTGAGGGTCTTTTCAAGGGGAACCTCTGAGGCTGTCTAGGGAGGGCACCGTCACGTCTAACCAGGCAGGACCTGGGTGACTTCAGTCTCTGCTTCCGGGGTGCAGATGAGGTCGTCAGAACCCGTCGTGGCCTAGACCGCCATCACACCCCTCCCACCCAGAGAAAATGTGGGCCAGGATGACGGATTTTCCCTCTTGGAGACTTTTTAACATCTCGTATAAACTGGATCTTTTACCTCCCGGCCGAGCATTCGGTTGGTCCCGATTTCCGTTCTGAGATAAGCAGTAGTTAAGGTACCTTCTTGCGGCTCCTCCCGTCACTGCTTTCTGGCTTCTGCTTCCCCTGCACAGGGTGAGGTGCCTCCTGGCACTGACTGTGGGCCCCACAGCGGGGCTGGTAACAGCTGCTTTCTGTCCCCAAACTTGCTCCGCCTTGCTTGTTGGGAAAGGCTTTTTTCTCTCTTTGCACTTGTGGCTGAACACGTCACCTGCCGAGACTCTGCCAGCAGCTTCCAAGGGTGGCCTCTGGTGGCTCGGTGCTTTGCAGGCCCTGGTGAGTGACCTTTTGGAGCTGGTAGGACCCATTATCAAACCCCCTGCAGTGGTGGCCCAGCTGGGACCAGGGGCGAGCTTGTGTCCCCTCCCTACATCAGGCCTATGTAAAATATGGAGAAGTTGCTGCTATTGATCAGGGGCTTACACTGGAAACAAAGGAGCCTTGCTGTTGTCTTTGGTGTGTGATGGAGGGGGGTGTCAGTGCCTAGAAAACCCGTCCCCAAGTAACAGATACTAACAGGTACGAAGTCCTTAGGGAGCCAGTGATGGGGGCGGGGGGAGGGCCAAGTTTCATGGTTCCTGGGGATGCTGTGAATTTCTCCTGCAGGAGAAGCCATTTGAACTTTTTCAACTGTATCAGTAGCACAGTATTTTTGTATGAAAATGGGAGACTTCTGAACAGTGATTCATTTAATTGCAACATTTTGAAATAAACTAAAAAACATTGCCGCTCTGCCTTCTGTTCTTGGACATGGTGACTAGGACAGAGCCTGCCGCAGGGCCTGGACCCGAGCGATGCAGGTGTGGACAGGCTGGCGCCGGGCCTGCAGCTCACGGGCCAGCTGCTGGATCTGCACCTCCACCTGAGGGACGGGGGGCCGGCTGAGAGGAAGCCTCACCCAGGAGCCCTCCTGGCCGCCCGCGCCTCACCTTCCGAAGCTCCTCCTCAACCTGCTGCTCAGCTTCCTGGTCCTCAGGCTGGGGCTCCTCCCTGCTCAGCTCTAGCCACCGCCTCAGGCTGTGCGCTTGCCGCTGGCAGGACCTGAGGGCGTAAGGCACCTGCTGCCCGGCTTTGCCCAGGCAGAGCCTGCAGCTGGGGGACAAGCACAGCCGCTGGGGTTGCTGGGGGCAGAGGCAGAAAGGCTATCCCACCGTCCGCGGCCTGTGCAGAGCAGGCCTTGGGGGACCCAAGCCCTTCCTTCCCCTGGGCGTGGGGGAGGCTGGCTGTGCACCCGGAGGGCACGCGCAGGGCACCCTCCCACTTGAGTCACATGTGCTGGGCAGACCACCGGCTTCCAGGGGCCACAGCTGGGTGTAAAGTTCTGCTCAGCTCTTCTGAGCATTACACCCTCAGGTCCCTGAAGGTGAGACCACCCTGGACCTGAAGGAGCTGGACTGAGCGGGTCAGGCCCCTGGGTGGGGCTGCAGCAGTGCCGAGGTCTCACCTGAGGTTCTGCCTCGTGGCCTGGTAGTCCTGCAGCTGCTGCCGGATGCCCTCAAGCTCAGCCTCCAGGTTGCTGTGGCCACTGCCCACAGAAGAGGCTTGATTTCGGCCAGCCTCCTGGCTCAGTGCAGGATGAGCCGAGCTGCCGGGAGGGGCGCCCCCTCTTGAGGTGCTGACAGGCCCCCGGTACACAGCTTCAGGGTCAGAGCCAGGCCCAGGCCTGGTGCCCTCAAAGTCCCCAGGAAGGAGCAGATGGGGGCTGGGGACACCGGCCAGGGACAAAGGGATCTGGGACGGAAGCCCAGGGGTCATCGGCTGGGCTGACAGCTGCAAGGGAAAGATGACCATTGATCAGGGAAGTGGGAGGAAGGTGGGGAGCCAGGGTTCCCCACGCCTGCCGGGGCCAGCTCACCTGGCCTTGCCCTCTTACTTCCACACCCGACCCCACCAGAGGGCCCCCACCACCAGAGCAGCCGCTGCCAGCTCTACCGAGCTTTCACCTCTTCCGACGATGACCGTCGACCGTCCTTTGCCCTGGCAAGAACGCTGGTGCTCCAGCCCTCCTCCCCTCCCTCCTGGTGACGCCGGCCCCTGGAGGGACGCGATGCTCCCACCCTCTCCCCAGCCTGACTCAGGTCGCAACCCTTCGGGCACTAGCTCCTGCGGGGCCAGCCCAGGGCACACTCGGGCTCCTCACTTCCCCGTCCCGACTCCTTGACGCTCACGTCACAGGCCCCAGAGTTGCAACCCCTCCTCCCTGTAACCCCTTCAGTTCTCGGGAGGTTACCTCCAACCTGTGCTGCCAGCTGTCAACTTTGATCTGCAGCCCTGACCTCATTCCTGGAGGCCAGGCTCAATCTGTTGCTTTATCACAAACCTGACAGTGAGGACTCACTCCATGCTTCACCTGGGTCCCCAGCCACATCTTCCCTCTCACAGTAAAAGAACTCATTATGCCCGGAGTTGTTCAGGCTGGAAACCCAGAAGCCATGCTGGACTCCTTCCCTTCCTCTCAGCAAACCCATCAGAGCAAGCCCTGCCTGCTCTGCCTCCCATGGCGTCCATGCACCGTGTCCCAGCCAGCAGCACCTTCTGCTGGACCCGCGTCCACAGCCTCTTGTTCACCTAAAGTCCAGCTTCTCCCCGAGGCCTGCATGACCCTCCATGGTCCACAGCCTCTGCCTCTCTCTGCGTGTGGGGTTTTCTTTCGTCTCCACCTCCGTGTAGGCGTCACAAGCAGGGGCCTCGGGGGCCATTCCCTGCTGTGTCCCCAGGACAGTGGCCCCTACACTGGGTGCGTCTCCCGAAGCAGCGGGCACAGCTCTGGCTACAGCACCGAGCACGCGAGAAAGCAGCAAAGGCCGGACCCAGGACAGGCCCGGGGGTCTTACCCGAATGGGGACGTGGGCCCCACGTGGCGCAAACGAGGACAGGGGCAGCAGCTCTGGGCCCGGGTGTGCCGTGGATGGCGGCTTCAGGCTGGGGGCACGTGGCAGGGGGCCGCTTGGGTCCAGCGCTGACCGGGCGGGGCCCACTGGCCGGACCTGGTGTAGGCCGCGCTCCCACAGGGCCTCGGACCTGAGCGGCGGAGCGGCAGGAGCCCATCAGGCAGTGCCCCAGAGGAGCGGGAAGGAAAGGGGGCCAGGCCCCACGGCCCCAGACCAGTGCCTACCCCCGCCTGCTGAGGGGGCCGCGCCCCAGGGGCGCCTGGCTCTGCAAGGGCTCCACCAGGAAGCTTGGGCGTCGTGGCTGCTTCCGTGCCCAGCGGGCAGCACTGCTGGGAAGAAACGAGCCGTTTCTCCAGGCTGCCCAGGGCCTGGGACCTTGTGGGCGCAGTCATCCAGCCCGACCCCTGAACTCTCTCGGGGAGACTGGAGGTCAGGTGAGGAAGGCTCTCGCCGCAGGTGCCTCCCTGAAGAGTAACTCCAGGAGCCTGCTGCCTGCGGGCGCCCCACCCACGCCGTCTCACGGGAGCCAGGCGCGGAGGCTGCAGCAGCACAGCCTGCAGGGCCGGGGTGCCCCAGAGGGCACCGTCTCCTGGCTGTGACGGGAGGAGTGGGGAGACTACAGGCCTGGCGGGGAGGGGCTGCCAGGGGGCCCATCTGGGAGGAACAGCGGCCGAGCCCCCCGGTGAGGGCCCCAGAGAAGCGGGGGCAGGATTCTGCTGCAGGGCGGGCCCCCAGTGGCTCGGCTGTGACCCTGGAGCCCCGTGTCCGTCCTGTACTGTCCAAGCTCTGCCCAGGAGGAAGCGAGGAGGACGCCGTGAGGGATGGGCTACTCACAGCCCCAGGAGCTGGGGCTCCCCGGGGGCTGACGCCAGGCCGTCCAAGGCTCCCCAAAGCCCCCGAGGAGCTGGTGGTCTCCTGGTCTCCAGGGGGGCATCGCCAGCGCCGGCAGCAACGTGGCTGGGAAGGGGACGCTCAAACGTCACTCTTCGGCTGGGCTCGGTGGACACAGGGGGCTGCGGCTCCCCGCCCCGGCCCAGCGCCTTCCGTTTCCAGAGCGTGGCACAGCGACGCACCGCGCGGTGGAGACTGTGGGCCGCCTGCAACCGGCCTCCGGTCAGCTGGTGCTGGGCCCGCCCGCTGCCCACGGGGCTGGGGGTGGGGACACCCCAGACCCACCTGCACCTGCTGCTGGGCGTGCAGCTGCTGCCGGAAGGCCTTCATGCCCGCCGCAAAGCGCAGGAGGCGCTCGACGCCCTCCCTGAGGAGCTGCTGGTGGTAGGCCTGCACCGCCTGCTCCTCCCGCGCCTTCTTCCTCCTCCTCTCCTGCACGAAGCCCCGCCAGGCGGCCCAGGCCTCCAGGGAGAGGAGAGGTGAGGCCCAGCCGTCCTACTGAGGCCCCCCTCCCGCCAGCTGTGGCCTCTGCTGGGATGGGGAGCCCGTTACCTTCGCCTGCAGGGAGAAGGCCCAGAACCACAGGCCCCGCGCCGTGTGCTGCCGCTCTTGCCTCCTGTCCACCAGCTAGAGCCAGAAAGGCAGTGTCCCCTTCAGGGAGACCCCCGCACGCGGCCCCAGTCACCCTCAGATCCCTCTCCAGCTGGGTCCGGCCCTGCCTGCTCTGAGGCCGAGGATCAAGGAAGCCCCTTGGGAAAGAACCATGTCCAGGAGCTCCGGGCTCCAGGGTCAGGAGCAGGAGCAGGGCAGGAGGGCAGCGCTTGGGGCTCTGGGGAGGAAAGGGACCTGACCCCTGAAGGGCCGCCGAGCGGGACACAGCACACAGTCCACCCGGTGTCTTAGCAAAGCCTCAGTAAAGACCTAAAGTGCGTTTCCAATCAATTTCTACATGTTACCCTGATGTGTTTTCAACGGGACACCGCAGGAATGGACCTGGCCTTAGACAGGTTCCCAGGGAAGGAAGCTGGCAATGCTGGGCAGTGGCTGGCGGGGCTGGCAGTGTTGGGAAGCCCAGGAAGAGGGTGAAACCAACATGAACTGGAGGCAGGCCCAGGAGGGAGCAGGAGGGCTGGGAGAGGGCTTCTCCAGGGCGCCCACCTGCCGTTTCCACTGGTGGAAGCAGGCCCGGCTGAGCGTCTGGGCCAGGAGTCGAGCGGCCTGCCTCTGCCGCAGCTGGGGAGAGAGCACGCAGTGGGCCGTGTGCCCTGGGCCAGAAGGTACACACACCCAGAGCCCCCGGGGGCGGCGCGGGCTCCAGGCCCACTGGCACCTCCTCCCACCAGCAGGAGTTGTCCTGGATGAAGCCAAGGGCCTACTGCACAGACGGAGAGTCCCGATGGCTCTGCACTTCACCCAGTGCTAACAGGTGTGGTTCAGACTGAACGGGTTCTCTGCTGAGCCACCGTCCACCCGGGGGACAGGCTCCCGAGGCCGCTTCCCCAGTCTTCACTCGACAACCAGAAAGGCAGCCTTGTGCCCGCAGGACCCCGGCCACCACCATCCACACTGGCTGCTGGCAGCGCTTCAGGGAAGACCTCTCCTCGCCAGAATGCGGTCTCCCGGCCCAGACAGCCCAGCTGCGTTGGGGAGCTCGTGGAGTTGCCCGTTGCCTCACCCTCTTCCTCACGCAGCCCCGATGGTGCGCCTTCCACCGGGCCAGGGCCTCCTGCAGCAGCTTCTGGCAGTAATGCTGCACTGCCTGCTCCATCTGCACCCTCTGCTGGGCAGCCCTCCGGCTTCGGTCCCGCCAGCGCCAAAACCAGGTCCTGAGACGGCCTGAGACAGATCGGAGTCAGTCAGCTCTTGCGGAGGACGCGTGTGGACCACTAGTGCTGTGCGTGCTAAGTTGCTTCAGTCGTGTCTGACTCTGCGACCCCATGGACTGTAGCCCGCCAGGCTCCGCTGTCCATGGGATTCTCCAGGCAAGAATACTGCAGTGGGTTTCCAAGCCCTCCTCTAGGGGATCTTCCCAACCCAGGGATCGAACCTGTGTCTCTTATGTCTCCAGCACTGGTAGGTTCTTTACCACTAGCGCCACCTGGGAAGCCCTTATGGACCAGTAGGCAACAGTGAAATTCAGGGTGGAGAACCTGGGTGTGGACATGGCCACTCCGTGAGGACAGCTCTGGCCACCTTCCGAGGCTGCACACACCCTGACAGGAACCAGGTCTATTGATCGCTGGGCCCCCACCCAACCCGAGCCATAAGCCCGTGCACAGCGACCGCAGGCGTGCCAAGACCCTCGCAGAGCCGCCTCCAAGAAGCTGCTGGGCTTGAGGCAGTGGGAGGAAACCAAGGCTCAGCAGCCCAGGCTGAGTGGGCCTTAGGAAGCATCACTATGAACAAAGCTAGTGGAGGGGATGGAATTCCAGATGAGCTCATTCAAATCCTAAAAGATGATGCTGTGAAAGTGCTGCACTCAATATGCCAGCAAATTCAGAAAACTCAGCCGTGGCCACAGGACTGGAAAAGGTCAGTTTTCACTCCAATCCCAAAGAAGGGCAATGCCAAAGAATGCTCAAACTACCGCACAACTGCACTCATTTCACATGCTAGCAAAGTACTGCTCAAAATTCTCCAATTCAGGCTTCAACAGTATGAACCGTGAACTTCCAGATGTTCGAGCTGGATTTAGAAAAGGCAGAGGAACGAGAGATCAAGCTGCCAACATTCGCCGGATCATAGAAAAAACGAGAATTCCAGAAAAACATCTACTTCTGCTTCACTGACTACGCTAACACCTTTCATTGTGTGGATCACAGCAAACTGTGAAAAACTCTTAAAGAGATGGGAATACCAGATCACCTTACCTGCCTCCTATGAAACCTGTCTGCAGGTCAAGAAGCAACAGTTAGAACCAGACATGGGACAATGGACTGGTTCAAAACTGGGAAAGGAATACTTTTAGGCTGTATATTGTCACCTGCTTATTTAACTTATATGCAGAGTACCTGATGCAAAAAGCCAGGCTGCATGAAGCACAAGCTGGAATTAAGATTGCTGGAAGAATATCAATAACCTCAGATATGCAGATGACACCACCCTTATGACAGAAAGCCAAAAGGAACTGAAGAGCTTCTTGATGAAGGTGAAAGAAGAGAGTGAAAAGCTGGCTTAAAACTCAATGTTCAAAAAATGAAGATCATGGCATCTGGCCCTATCATTTCATAGCAAATAGATGGGCAAAGAGTGGAAACAGTGACAAATTTTATTTACTTGGGCTCCAAAATCACTGCAGATGGTGACTGCAGCCATGAAATTAAAAGATGTTTGCTCCCTGGAAGAAAAGCTATGACAAACCTAGACAGTGTTATTAAAAAGTAGAGACATCACTTTGCCAACAAAGGTTCATATAGTCAAAGCTATGTTTTTTCCAGTAGTCATGTATGGATGTGAAGAATTGGACCATAAAGAAGGCTGAGTGCCAAAGAACTGATGCTTTTGAACCATGGTATTGGAAAAGACTCTTAAGAGTCCCCTGGACTGCAAGAGATCCAAACAGTCCACCCTAAAGGAAATCAGTCATGAATATTAATTGGAAGCACTGATGCTGAAACTGAAGCTTCAATATTTTGACCACCTGTTGTAAAGAGCCAACTCATCAGAAAAGGCCCTGATACTAAGACTGAAGGCAGGAGGAGAAGGGGATGACAGAGAATGAGATGGTTGGATGACCTCACTGACTCAATGGACATGAGTTTGAGCCAAGCTCTAGGAGACGGTGAAGGACAGGGAAGCCTGGTAGTCCATGGGGTGGCAAAGAGTCAGACATGACTGAGTGACTGAACCACCACCACCTAGCTTCCGGGCCCCACTTACCCCTACTCAGCACCAGCTGGGCCTCCCTGAGAGCCCCATCCTCCTGCTCTCGGTAATACACCTGCACAGATGCTGCCTCCCGCCACTCAAGCAGGACCTGAGGGGCAGAAGCAGAAGAGTGTGGTCACAGCACGTCCCCACTTCCTGGGGTCACCCCGGCTCTGCGGGTGGCTCCTTGTGGAGTGAACAGCATTCATATGGGCTCCAGGAAGCGCCCGCTGTCCACACAGACCCAGGCCGTCATGGCCAGCCCCCTGGCAAGAAGCCCTGTATCCCAGGCGATGGGCCCAGAAGAGCTGAATGTCACACAATGTCGTGAAGACGGCAAGTCTCACTCGGGCTCTCATCCTACTTGTTAAGTGGAAGCTCCAGGTCACGTGCGCTTTCATACGTGAGGCGCACGTGCAATCACAGTAGCAGGACAGAAGGTGTCTGCCGCTGCTCCCCCCAGTCTCGAGCTCCACTCCCCAGAGGCCACCTCCCTTCGGAGCCCCGAGGCCAAGCAGAGCCCTGACCAGGGCCAAGCAGAGCAGGGCACTCACACTGGCCTGTAAGCTCCCGAGAGCAGACCGGACCCTGACCACGTGGAACTGCTGTCCGTCCACGGAGGCCCCAGAGCTGTCAGGACCAGCACCGAGCTCCCAGCAAGCTGCCTTCTGAAACGCCCCAGAGTCGAGGACCACCGCCATCACGGCACGTGCATCCTGTCACGTGATGTGACTCGTTCCCACAGCCACGCACCCCCAGCACGTGGAACCAGGTCACACCAAGTGACGGCCAATTCCCGCCAACCGTGACCGATGACCTCATGTTCCCGGATGCTCTACGGAAAGCCCCTGAGGCAAGAATCCCGTGAGGCCGAAGAGCAGCAGGAGTCAGGGAGGCCTCTGCGCTGTACATCCCATGCTGATACGAGGAGACGTGTGTGGGAAACCCTGGTTCTGGGGAGAGCTGGTTCACAGTCAGTATACGCCCTGCCTTTGCTTTATGGATGTTGGTTCAGAATTCAGTAAAATGAACGAGTAAACAAGCTCGCCTGCCGGCCCAGCTGTGTGTGTGCAGAAGGGCGCTGTCTCTTGTTCCGGGCTCCTTGTTCAGTTCACGCCTCTGGAGCTACTTCCAGGCCGCCCCCTCGCAGGAAAGCAGCCCCACCCCCCGGGCCACCAGCTGGCCCACAGGGCTCACCTTGGAGCACAGTGTCCTTCTGTAGTGAGCTGCCGCCCAGGATGTCTTTTTCGCTTCATCCGCTTGGGCCACGGTGTTCTCTCTCCAGCGACGTAACACACGCCTGCGGGCACACATGGGGACAGGGTGACCTGGGGGCGGGCAGTGCGAGGCTCTTGAGCTCGGTCGTGAACCGAGGTCTCCCCACACCCTAGCGTGTCTGTTGCATGCCGATTTATGTTGACTGCACACCCTGCACGCGGCTGAGCCGTGCCGTGGGAGCACCATGGCCCCGCGGCCTCGTGCATTCAGGCGCCACGGGGAACTCAGGGCTGCAACAGGCGACGACAACGACACAGGCGATGCATCCACGATGAGAGAGGCAGACGGGAAGATGGAGGGGGGCCCGGGCAGCCTGGAACAGCAGGTGCGGAACAGACTGAGGCAGGGGGAGAAACCAGCAGAGCCGAGGGGCGCGAGCGCGTCCACGGGCGTGAGATGCAGATGGCCCCAGGCCGGAGAGAGGCCTAGAGCAGGGGTGTGGGTGAGGGCGGGGCCCTGGGAGCAGAGTGGCGGTGACGAGGCACCTCCCGCAGGTCTGAACGGGGCAGGGAGAGGCGCTCAGATGAACGAGACACGCGGGAGACGGCGCAGGAGCCTCCCCGAGGCCCCGCTCAGCACGCGGTGCACAGCACCAGCATTGAACACCGAAGCCTCACTCCGCAGCGGGAGGCGGCCAGGCGCAACTGCCGGACCCTGGGCGGGGCCCCCCAACCTGCCGGGGTCTGCAGCCTGCTCCCTGGCCCCTGGGCGGTGCTGGGGACGCAGGGACTCACCGCAGCAGCCGCCTCTTGTGCTGGCTCTCCCTGGCAGCCGCCTCCTGCAGCACGCGCCGCACTCGGCTCTGATACACCTGCAGGCAACCAGGAGGACTGGAGGGCCCGGGCCGCAGCGCTCCCCGCCCGGGGGCAGCCGCAGAGGTGCACGGCCTGATGCCTGGAGCAGGCACCACAGAAGGCAGGGGGCGGCCAGGAGCCCAGCCAGCGACAGGGAGAGGGCCGGCTATGCCCTCAACTGGCGAGTCCAGCCCCCAGGCCCCCGGCCCCCAGGGAAGGATGGGGAACTAGCTCAGGGGTGTAAGACCCACTGGCCAGGCTTGCTCTGAGGCTTGTGGAATTACTACCTCGGGAGGGGCGGGAGGAACAAGGAAGGGGAGCAAAGCCTTTGGAGGCCCCCTCCCTGCAGCCGAGGAGGTCTGGGGGACGGCGGCCTCTCGTGCCCCCCGGTCAGCAGCGCCCTGCAGCAAGCTGTGCTGGTGGTGCAGGTGGGCGCGTGCCAGCTTCTGCCACTCGGCACTGCGCAGGGCTCGGCGCTGCGGAGAGGAGAGCCGGCCGCCACGGGCCCAGGGCTGAGCAGGGCTTGGCCGTGCTTCGGGTTCACTCTTGCTTTGGGGGAGCTCGGGTAAACTGGTTATTAACCCCAAGCCCAGCATCCTCCTCTGTAAACACGCAGTTCTTAGGGGGCAGTGAGGATGACATGGGGCAAACGCCTCCTGTGGGTCAGTGTGAACCAGTATCAGTGTGAACGTTTTTCACCCTGAAGAGGACGTCTGTGAACCGTTAGACCAGGAACTTTAGACTCAGAGCGTCCAGGAGGAACAGCCTGGCACCTAACACAACAGGGACCTGTGAGCCAGTCGTCTCATGAAACCAGCTGGGCACTCACTCCACCTGCCGCCTGGCCTCCCCCACACACTCAGGGGCAGGGGGTTTCCGCAGGCCCATGGAGGAGACCATGTGTTCGTCCTGAGTCACCCTGACAAGGCTCCACCCATCCACAGCCCCAGGTGGGCAGCGCCCGTGCCAAAGCCTCACCTCCTGCCACCTGGTCCAGGCCCAGCGCAGAAGCCACGCCACGTGGAACTGTGCAGCCTGCACATTGCCCGTCCTCCTGTGGGGAGACAGCTGGCGCTCAGCCCAGACCCTGCGAAGGCCCTCTCGAGGGGTACCCCACTGCAGCCCAGACCCTGCCCAGGGGATCTTAAACATGCAGGGGAATCGAGACCCTTTGGGAACAGCTGCCAAAGGGTTTGGGCATTCCACCCAGAACAGCACTCATAGAGCCCAATTTTTGTGGACAAATTCACAGGGCTCTGCGTTCATGTGGGAACAGGTATCTGAGGAGGAGGTTCAACGTGGCCATAGTTCGAGAGGTGAGCGACCCTCAGAGGCCAAAGCGGATCAAGAGGAGCCAGGGCAGGATGACGCCCGCAGGGCACACGGGGGTGTCTGCCCTGGTCCCTGACTATGGGCTGCGGTGAAACTGCCACAGCCTGCCCCAGCCACAGGCGCTTCAAGTGGCCCCAATCAGGGAGCAGGATGGAGCTGACGGGCAGGACCTCAGGTCCATAGGCCCTGCTGACCAGCTGAGTTCCTGAACCCAGAGATCCACGAGCACCCCAGAAGCCTCTCACTGCAGCCCCGGTTTTGCTTAGACTGTTTCAAGTTGAATTTCTGGGACTTAAGACCAGAATCCAGGCTGACACAACCACTCCCCCACCCTTCCACCGGCCGATACTCAGAGCTAACAGTCTGCCACCACAGTCAAAGCTGCCCCGAGCCGGGAAGGGTTTCTGAAGCACAAGTGGCCACTCACTCTGTTCTGAGACCTCGGGCGCCCTCCCTCCAGACACAGAAGGCCCCCCTGAGCCGCCCGAGGTGGTGGTGGGCATAGGCCAGTGCATGCCGCTGCCGCTCCAGGTGGTGCGCCGCTGCCTGCTGGCGCCACGTGGACCACGACTTCCGCAGAAGGTGCAGCTCTGCGTGGAGCACGGCCTGTGGCAGGAGAGATTGGAAGGGTCACAGAGGCGGCGGCAGGGAAGCCAGGAAAAGTCCAGGCCACGAACGATGACCAAGGCGGAAGAGCTGGAGGTGCAGGAGCTGGGCGGGCCCAGAAACCATCTGCAGACTCCACTGACAAGGAAACAGATGCCAGGCCCTGCCCTGGCCTCGTGAATCCTGGCTGCAGGCGGGTTGCCCTGCAGCATGGGTGTGGGTTTAGCAGCATCCTCAGGGGCAAGGCGCCAGGTGCAAAGCCCTGAAGCAGACCCTGCGCGTCCCGGCCACCTCCCCAGGGGAACCACTCACCATCCTCTCTGCTAAGCGGTGTTCTCGAAGCTGAGACATCTTCTGACACCAGACAGCAAACACCTGCTTCTCTAACATCTCCCTGAAAGAACCCAAGTGAATAACAGGAGAGCACTTAACTCCACAAGAATGAGAAGTTCCAAATGACTGGATTTTGTCCCTTATATTAAGAACCAAATAAGCACAGGTGGGGGGCAAGGAAAGCAGACAAAAGCCAAACCCCCCAAATGACCCGACACTTTCCACGTTGTTTCCGGCCTCACCCACACGGCGTGAAGATGACTCAGGCTTGGAGACCCTGTTTCTTCCCGCGCCCCACGCTGAATTACCCACAGTGCTCGACAGGCACAGGGGAAGCCCTTCCAGGCCCAGCTGAGCAGCCTGGCTGCTGCTACACACATCCTTAGGGGAAGCAGTTAAAAACAGAAGCCGGACCCCCCAGAGCTGAGCTGGGCCCCAGGAAAAAGAAGTTTAAACAAGTATTTCAGGTGAAGTGGACAGAGGGATGGTCTGCACCTCTTCCCAGGCCTACCTGCACACCGTAACGACACCAAAACCTGCAGAAGCAGCACTGGGACAACTGGTCAACAGCCTGCAGGGGCTGTGCCTTGGCAAAGCCACCAGGACTGACGCCGGGGGACGGGAGATGGCGACCGGCGTTTAACCCGTCGGACACACCACTCAGAACAAAGAGCTCCACTTCCTGCCAGGACACTGCGGCCTGTCCTGGGCCTGGGCTCCAGCCACGTGGTACAAACTGGGACAAGATACACGAAGTTACTGCTTCCAGGCACCGCAGGTGTGATCCTCGAGGGACAGGGAACGTGCAAGGTGAGCCCCGTTTTGCCTGGGGGCACCTTCTGGAGCCTAGGGACAGGGGAGGGAGGCCAAGGAGAGCACACCAATCTCACTGAGCTGAGGCAGAGACTGCCAATTATTTCTCAGAATCCCCAAATCACAAATTATCAAAGGGAAAAAAAAATCAAGGAATCGGACTGTACTGAAACACTTCCACTCACAAAAAAACAAAAACAAAAAACACTGTTAATCCATGTCAGTACATATATATTCACCTACTTTGCTCTCAGGTAAAACAAATACTGTTAGAAAATGAAAAAGCCAGCCACATCCTGGAAGAGAATATTTTCAATACCCTAGTCCAACAAAGAACTGGTATCCAGAAAATATTTTTAAAATCTCCTACAAATCAATAACAGTTTTCAAAAGACACTCAATTTTTTAAAAACTAGGAGAAAGACTTGAACAGACACCTCCCAAAAGGTATAAAGTGGTCAGTGAGTATGTGATAAAGGCCAAAAGGATCAAAACCTGTCTGGTATTCCAAGGATGAAAATCAGTTCAGACTGAAAAGCGTAAAAGTAGCCTGATCATGCATCGGGTCTGGAGGACAGCCACACTTAATGAAGCCAACCACGAGTAAAGCCTGCTTCTCCCTCAGCAACGCGGCAGCTGTCAGACGCTATGAGGACCCCCTCACCCTCAGCAGTGACACTCAGACAAGCTCTGCCATGACCATTCACTCCCGAGGACACTCACCACGGCAGTGCTCCAGAGTGAGTCCCCACCTCTCAACCCGCCCCGTCTGGCCTCAGAAACAGCGATCCGTGCAAAACAGATCCCTCTTTCTCTTAGAGCCTCCTCGGTTACAAATTCCCTTCCCTCGGATACAGAGAGCAGCACTCTAGAGTTCCCTGCTTCCTGGCAGTCAATCTGACTTGGTCAAATTACACAGGTCCTACTTCTGGCTCATTAGGCTTTAAGGCAGAGACGTCACTTTGCTGACAGAGGCCTGATCAGTCAAGGCTGTGGGCTCCCCCGATAGCTCAGTTGATAAAGACCCTGGTTCGATTCCTGGGTTGGGAAGATCCGCTGGAGAAGGTAGGCTACCCACTCCAGTATTCTTGGGCTTCCCTGGTGGCTCAGGTGATAAAGAATCCGCCTGCAATGCGGGAGACCTGGGTTCGATCCCTGGGTTGGGAAGATCCCCTGGAGAAGGAAAAGGCTACCCACTCCAGTATTCTGGTCTGGGGAATTCCATGGATTGTACAGTCCATGGGGTCATAAAGAGTCAGACACGGCTGAGCGACTTTCATGGTTTTTCCAGCAGTCATGTACGGACATGAGAGTTTGACCATAAAGAAGGCTGAGCGAATCACCGACTCAATGGACATGAGTTTTAGCAAATTCCAGGAGACAGTGAAGGACAGCAAAGCCTAGCGTGCTGCAGTCCATGAGGTCACAAAGAGTCCAACATGACTTAGCAAATGAACAACAACAACAAGGCTTTAAAGAAACGCTGTACATCATTAGTCATCAGGAAAATGAAACAGTTCTCCACATACCAACCAAAATGGCGAAGCTGAAAAGACTTCAAGAACAAGTGTTGGGGCTTCCCTGGCAGTCCAGTGGTTGAGAATCCGCCTTGTAATGCAATGGACACAAGTTCGATCCCGGATTTGGGAAGATCCCACATGCTGTGGAACAACTAAGCCCATGAGCCACAACTAATGAACCTATGCCTTAGCACCCTGAAGCCCCAGCTACTGAAGCCCACATGCCCTAGAGCCTGTGCTCAGCAACAAGAGAAGCCACTGCAACGAGAAGCCTGCCCACCGTTAACTAGAGGGCAGCCTCCACTCGCCATAAGCAGAGAAAAGCCTGCAAAGCAACAAAACCCAGCACAACCAAAAATGAAAAAATAAAACATTTTCATGTTGGTGAGGATGCTGGAGCACCCAGAATCCTCAGGTTTTCTGGTGTCAGCAGAAAATGATATAGCCCCCTACAAGATTAAGCAGATGCCCACCCTCTGACCCAGAAGTCCACTTCAAGGTATCTACCCAAGAGAAGTGAAAACTTACTCCACTAAAACAAAATGTCCACAGCAGCCTTAGGCATGATGGCCTCAAACTGGAAAACAATTCCTATGTTAAAACATATTGAAACAGTGTCTCAGATTCATTCAATAGAATACTACTCAGCAAATTAAAAAACAGCTATAGATACAAGCAATAACCTGGCTCAATCTCAAAAACTGAACTTTAAAAGACTCGAAGACACAGTACAGCAGGTACTGTATGATCCCACTGTGCAAAGCTCAAAAGCACGCAAACATGAACCTAGAACGGAAGAACGCAGAACAGGGGTTACTCATAAGGGTAGGAGCTGACGGGAAAAGGGCAGAAAGGAACTCTCTGGGATGATGGAAGCATTCTGTATCTTAGCTGTGGTGCTAGTTATCCTGGGACGCAATTTGTAAAAATTCAATCTACTGACTTAACATCTATACCTTTTACTGTATGTAAATTTTAGCTCAATTTAAACAAAAGGCAAACGGTACTGCCTGATTCTCAGTATAATATTTCACTGGCAGGTTAATAAACTATTATTTTTAGTCATAATTCATGAGATTCCACATAAATTTAGTTTAGATTCTTGAAATATTTTTTTAAAAAGTACCCCTAGAATTATGGAAAGATAGAACATACACATTTTTTGGAACTTTGATATGCTAAACTCCAAACCAAACCCATGGACATTAACTTACCCTAAGAGCCACATACCAGTTCCAGGGAATGGATTATCTTACTCAATGGTCATGGCAACCCTGTGGGATATTATCAATTCATCTCCATTTTACATTTGAGGAAACTGGGGCTCAGAGAGACTGAGTGACTTGCCCAGAGTTGCAGAGCTGCCAAGCATGAAGTGTGGGTCTGAACTCAGTCAGGCCTGTCGGCTTCTAAGTCAGATTCTCAATCACTTTGCCTTCTTGTGAACCAGGAAGGCAGGAACCTGAAAAACTAAGTTTTCTTAAAAGATTCAACTAAACCCAAACAAGTAATGTCTAGATCTTCTTCACCAGCCTTCAAGCCTCCATCTGACTACCTGCCTTGATTCGCCTCCTACCCTTTTGCCTCGAGTGATGGTTCTAAACTCGCCCAAGGCTGACGCCAACCACATCCCTTTTAGGAGCTCCTCTGGGCTGATTTGAAGGTGCCCTCGATTTCTGGTCCCCATAACATGCCAAAATACAAACAAGCAAGCAACAGAACCAGCTCATTTGTAAAGAAAACCTGTGTTTTAGGTAGTGAAGCCATTTGTTGAATGCCTCTTACATTAGACCTCAGTACAAAAACTAAGGCAAAGCCCCTCTCTGCAGCGGAGGAGGCAGAGATAAGTGCCAGCCTCTTTGCTTCGTGGCCGCCCACTAAAAGCACCTCCTTGAACTTAGTGTAAGGAGCCCAGGGATCTGGCTGACCCTCTCAAACCAGTGTCCGGCGTCCTCCAAAGCCAAGTGCATGTCCACTTCTCCCAGTGCAGGTCCCTCCCGCTGTGTCTGTCCTCAGCTGATGCACACTGTCCTCAGGGCAACAGCCAAAACTGTCACCAGTTCCATGCACCTGCTCAAACACCTGTCCGTGATCTACCTGCAGGATCAGGCAGTCCCTCAGTCTGGCCCTCCCCGTCCCACCATCCACTCTCCCCATCCCCAAAGCAAGCCTCCCCAGGGCACACCCCTCAGCACCAGCTCTGAGCTCTGGAAGAACCTGTGTTGACATTCTGAAGACACATGGTCTGTTCTTTAGGATTGCTGGAGTATCAGTCTCTCCTCCTCACCAAGATTTAAAGTTCCTACCAAGGCATAGGGCTCCAAAATCACTGCAGATGGTGACTGCAGGCATGGAATTAAAAGACACTTACTCCTTAGAAGGAAAGTTATGACCAACCTAGACAGCATATTAAAAGTCAGAGACATTACTTTGCCAACAAAGGTCCGTCTAGTCAAGGCTATGGTTTTTCCACTAGTCACATATGGATGTGAGAGCTGGACTATAAAGAAAGCTGAGGGCTGAAACACTGATGCTTTTGAACTGTGGTGTTGGAGAAGACTCTTGAGAGTCCCTTGAACTGCAGGGAGATCCAACCAGTTCATCCTAAAGGAAATCAGTTCTGGGTGTTCACTGGAAGGTCTGATGTTGAAGCTGAAACTCCAATACTTTGGCCACCTGATGCAGAGAGCTGACTCATTTGAAAAGACCCTGATGCTGGGAAAGATTGAGGGCAGGAGGAGAAGGGGACCACAGAGGATGAGATGGATGGATGGCATCATCAACTCAATGGACATGAGTTTGGGTAAACTCCGGGAGTTGGTGATGGACAGGAAGGCCTGGTGTGCTGCAGTCCATGGGGTCGCAGAGTCGGACACGACTGAGCGACTGGACTGAACCAAGTCATAAAAAGACTTTCCTCCTGATCCAGCAGGAAGTGCTTGGACTTTGGAATCAGGGAGATCTGAATGTAAACACTGGTTGTTGGTACATGGGTGAGTCATTTATCACTTTGAACCTGTTCTCTCCGGGCTGCTGCGGAAAGGAAATTATTACTGAAGATGATGTCGTCACAGGCAAATGGGCTTCTGTATTTTCCATTCTCCTCTAGCACCACACCTACACCTCCGTGGCCGACAGTTAGTCATTAATGACCTCTTCACTGTATTCCACTAACAGGTGGCGTGAACCTGCTCTGGGCAAGTCTGCCCCCCAAGGAAGCTAAAAGGATGGAGCTCTGCCCACCTTAACTTTGTTGACAATTAATACTTTCAAGGCTTCAAAAAGTCAGGTCGAGGGACTTCCCTGGTGGCCTAGTAGTTAAAAAACCGCCTTCCAATGGGAGGGACACAGGTCCCTGGTTGATCCCTGGCTGGGGAATTAAGATCCCACATGCCATGGTTCTAACTAAGCCCACACTTGCCACAACTAAAGAAGTCTACGCACCCCAACGATGACCCCCATCCATCAAGAGGGAAAAAAAAACTGTCTAGCAGAAGAGGAGCCAAGCATTTCAGAGAAATCACGCTCAAGAAAGCCGGCAAAGGTGATGCGACGTCCAACCACACTCTGATCTGGGAAGCTGATGGGCAGCTTTAAAGCAGCTCACTGTGGCTCGTGATGGGGGAAAGGATGTAAAACCAGGGCAGTTCTTGAAGCGCTTGTACACAGACGGGCAAATGTTTCCCCAGGGGAAACACGGGCTGTCTCTTCCTGGCAGATGAGCTCAATGAGCCCACACTGTTGAAAATCCAGGAAGAACTCGGGCCGAGGGCGCTGGCAGGCTGAGAAACAAAACAAAGTGCTTCATGGGCAGCAGACCCGGACCTGAGACACGTGGCCGGGTGCTGAGGGGAGCTGCGCAGGGTACCTGTGAAAGCCCGCGGCCCGGGCCTCGAGGGCTCGCTGCTGCTGACGCCACCGCCAGAGTCTCCTCCAGGCCTGGAAGGCTGCAGGCAGGGCTCTCTGCTGGAAGTGGCCGTCTGCTCTGGCCTGCAACAGCTGAGGTGAAAACCGTGAATGACCATTTGTACTTTATGTTAAAAAAGAAAAAAGTCTTGCAAGGTCACATTCTCAAAGGAGGACTGCTTCTGACACAAACACCTTTTACAATGAAAATCATTACTTTTAATTTCTGCCAACATGACAGGCGAAAAATGAAATGACAGGTGGAAAACTTTCCCTTTCGCTAAAAGTGAATTAAGCGTCTCTCCACACATTTAACCCCATATGTGTGTGTATATATATTTATTTAACTTTTTCTCCTATGGCCTAGGTGTTCATCCTCGTTGCCCAGGTTACTGTCAGCATTTAACTCAGTGACACATATGGGTTTTTTGAACCTTAAATTTATTAGTCCTCTGTCATGTGGGTTATCAATTTTGTCTCTACCCTGTATCTTCTGATTTTATAATACTTGAAATACAGAGTCTTTAAATTTTTATGTAATTATAAAAGGCTACTTAATCTACCACAGGACCAGTAAAATCCACCATGTGACCCAGAAACCCCACTACTGGGCATATACCCTGAGAAAACTAAAACCAAAAAGGACACATGTGCCCAACGCCCACAGCAGCACTGTTTACAACACCCAGGACACGGACGCAACCTCACCGTCCATCAGCAGGTGAGTGGAAAGAGACGTCAGAATGAAGATATAGATATTCAGAATATTACTCAGCCGTAAAAAAGAACGAATTTGAGTCAGTTCTAGTGAGCTGGACAAACCTAGATCCTGTTACAGAGTGCAGGAAATCAGAAAAACAAATATAGCATTTTAATGCATATATACGGAATCGAAAAAAATGATACTATTTGCAGGGAAGGACCGGGGAAGATGTGGAAAATGGGCTTGTGGACACAGTGGGGGAGGGAGCCGCGGGAGAACGGAGAAGTAGCACCAGCACGTGTACACTCTCAGGTGTCAGATGGATGGCTGGTGAGAAGCTGCCGCGTAGCACAGGGAGCCCCGTCTGGCGCTCTGTGACGACAGAGGGACCCGGTGGGGGAGGCGGGGGGATGCATGTATGATTATGGCCGATTTGTACTGTTGTATGGCAGAAGCCAACACAAGTTAGAAAGAAAAAACATGTATATTTAAATAAAAAATAGGAAAAAAAAGGCTACTACTGTTCTGTCCAGTTTTAAGCTGGCTTAAACTTCAGAACATTCAGAAAACTAAGATCATGGCATCTGATCCCAACACTCCATGGCAAATAGATGGAGGAAAAAAACGGGAAGAGTGACAGGCTTTATTTTCCTGGGCTCTAAAATCACTGCGGATGGGGACAGCAGCATGAAATTAAAAGACACTTGCTCTTCGGAAGAAAACTTTTGATAAACCTAGACAGAGTAGTAAAAAGCAGAAACATCACTTTGCTGGTTTTTCCAGTAGTCATGTACAGATGTAAGAGTTGGACCATAAAGAAGGCTGAGCGCTGAAGAACTGATGCTTTTGAATTGTGGTGCTAGAGAAGACTCTTGAGAATCCCTTAGACAGCAGAGAGATCAAACCAGTCAATCCTAAAGGAAATCAACCCTCAATATTCACTGGAAGGACTGATACTGAAGCTTCAATACTTGGGCCACCTGATGTGAAGAGATGACTCACTGGAAAAGACCCTGATGCTGGGAAAGACTGAGGGCAGGAGAAGAGGGTGACAGAGGGTGAGATGGTTAGATGGCATCATTGACTCAATAGACATGAGTTTGGGCAAACTCCAGGAGGTAGTGAAGGACAAGGAAGCCTGGTGTGCTGCAGCCTATGGGGTCACAAAGAATTGGACACGGCTGAACGACTGAACAAAAACAACCACTATTCTATGGATACATCAGTAGGAAGACATACCACTGATAGAATGATACATATGCCTCCATGATACAAAATCTTGGGGCGGGGGAGGGGGAAGCATACACATGTGTGGTGGTTTTTAAGATAGGGCTGGCTGCATGGCATTCCCTGTCAGTCCAGTGGCTAGGGCTTCCACCACATGGGGCACGGGTTCCATCCCTGGTTGGGGAACTAAAACCCCCATGCCTTGGCCAAAAACAGTAACAACAAATAAAACAAGACTGCAGACTCTTTGATTTTCCTCTCCTTGAATCTGGGTGGACAGTGGCTACTTTGACCAATGGTGAAAGTGACACTAAGTGACCTCCAAGGCTAGGTCACAAAGGGCCACACAGCTCCTGTCCTGTTCGTGGGAACACTCGTGGAGCCCTGAGCTACAACAAAGGAAGTCTGCTACCCAGGGGCCGCCATGCTGAAAAAGAGCCCGAGCCCCTGGGGAAGGCCATGCGTACGCTCTCTAGTTAACAGTCCCCGTGGAGCCCTATCTTTGAGTCATTCTAGTCTAGGAGCCAGACAAGTGAGTGAAGAAACTAAGCTAAATGACTCCAACCCCCTGCCACTAGAATCTTACCAGCAGAGGCCCCAGTAACACGGAGCAGAGACCAGTCATCCTTGCTATGTCCTCTCTCAATTTTTTACCCACAGAATCCTTAAAACATAATAAAATGGTGGTGGTTTTAATCCACTGAGTTTGGGGTGATTTTTTTTACAGAGCAATAGAAAATTTCACAGCATGCCTACGTGTGTGTTTGTGAATATATGGGTATACACACTCCTACTCACACAGAGGAAGAAAAATATCAGGTTTACTCACCAAATGTCATCTTAGAGGCAGGATTATGGGTGTTTTAATTTTTTCTTTTTTATGTCTTTTCTACACTCCTCAAGTTTTCTGTGATGTCTACCTATTGCTTATGGGCATTTTCAAGTATAAACAATAGTAGAAGCAATAATATAACGAATCCCCACGGATTTCTCACCCAGCTTCAACAACAAGCAAACGTTCTTGTCATTCTTTGTAATATCACTTCTTAAATAGAAGGAAACATATAATAAATTACATTTTTATCTTTTCCTAAAATAAAAGGACCTGACGTGTTCCTGGATCTCTGAACCAAGAGATAATACTCAGATTGTTAGGTACAGGTTTTTTAAAACACAACAGCTGAGCGGGGCTCTCACTATTTTTCAGACTGTCCCCTGCGTGGGCTGCGCTAGAGGCCTGTAGAGATAAGGACTCTGACCCGTGACCTTCTTCCAGTGCTGGGCCCCAGGGTTGAGCGGATCTCTTTTTTTCAGGGAGGAAACTCCTGAGACCCTGTGCTTCTTCCCACCTTGAATAAACACAACCCTCCACTCAGGGGCTCACAGTCTCTAAAAGGGCTCTTTCTCCACATTCCGCTGTGCTTGCATTAAACGGCCTTGAGACCAAGCGGCAACGTCCTTTCCAAAACAGCCACATGATCCAGAGGGGCACCACAGAATGCACCAATGCTAAGCCTTTTCCAGGTGTGGAAGGCAAAGGTGACACAGAAACTACCCATGCCCTGGGTCAGTCCCAAACACCCAGCACTGGGGTGGTCCTTGGGGTAAAGTCTGAAGCAGTCAGCAGCGGGTCATCTGTTTGTTCACCATGTGTCCCTCGCTCGTCCAAACACGGTCAGGGCCTGCCCTCGGCCAACAGTTGAGGAGATGAATGGAGCAGGACAGGCTCTACCCTCAAGGAGCCTAGAGCCTGGTGGGGTGGATGAGGTGAGGGGCAGCCAAGGCCGTGTGGTGAGAAGGCTGCGTGTGGGATGGGGGCAGGGGCCAGGGCTGACCCCTGAGCTGAAAGGGCAGTGGGCAGACCAGGAAACAGGAGCAGGCAGAAACACCCAGGAAGGACTGGCAGCTGGGCTGTGCACAGCTATGAAGGGCAGAGTGGAAACAGGAACAATGAGAAGAGCAGACAGGACGAGCTCCCAAGGGAGTCAGTATGATGTCCAAACCAAGGAGCCAGCCAAACTCCTTTGATCCACGAGTCAGACTTGAGCAGCAGATAGATGAGGAGGTGGAGAGGGTAGCAGCGAAATAACCAGGAGGAGCCTGGATCATGTCCTGCCCATTTTCACTGAGGGGAAGGCCAAGCAAACAGCTGAGCAGCCCACGTCCTACTGCAAGGCCCTGCAGACATCACCAACTGAACACACACTCCCCTGAGCCTGATGTGGCCTGGAAACCCACCCTTCTCAGTTCAGCGCTAGGCCATCGCTAGAGTTCCCCTGAGGCTGAACGACAAGCCCTGTGAGAGCAGGAGCCCTGTGTGCTTGTATCATAGCTGCATTCTCAGGGCCTGGCTCAGTCTTGGGCATGGCAGCTGCTCAGTAAGTCTGTCTCCACCTGTCTCCTCCCACCACTGCGGGCACCTGTGTCTCGCGTGGTTTAGCTCTGGGATATGGGACTCAGGCGTCTGCACGTTCCCTGGCACCTCCCGAAGGTCCCACGGGATGAAGGGCTGGCTGAGGACAGTCAAGATGTGAACAGAATGGCTGATACGCTCATCACCTTCAGAGAGCAGCTGGGCTGTCAAAGCACAGGGATGGGAGTCGTGCAGACCTTCCGACACCCCTGCAGGGCCCCGGGGCAGAACCGTTGAGCTTTTCACAGTGCCCTTGCCTCCAAACCAGAACACCAGGCCTCCTGACACAGGCCTCCCCCCAGAATCTCTCCAACGCCAGCAGATCCAAGAATGCGAGCCGGCAGAGCCCGCTGAGCTGAGGAACTCCGTACCTGCTGGGACTGCCTCTTCTGGGTGGACTGTGACCACGACTGGAAACACTTGCGAAGCAACGTCATTCTGAAAGGAAACGCACCACCAAGGGAGTTACCCTCCCACTTGCAGGTTTCTAAAACGGTGTTCTGACTTTAAGGAAGGTGAATCTGGGTGCAGGTACTTCTTGAGCAGTGCAGGGGGCTCAGGGGTTTCATTCTAGAAGCGAAGGAAATAATCTGATTTCTGACATGAAACCCACCAACCCTGATTTTGGACTGTGGCCTGCCCCCCAAAATTTAACAGCTTCCTTGTAAACCTAATTGGACCACCAAGGACAGTGAACTTGGAATTAGGTAATATCTATGAAGTCCCCCAAATATGCTGAACTTTCTGGTTTTACGGCCAAACTCTGGGGTCTTTTAGGACCATGTTGGTCTGTGACACGCCTTCGCAGTAATACTGAGATTGAGAACCACACTCAGCTTTGTAAAACAGGATTTATAATAGTGATATACCCTGGCAGCTCCAATCTGAGTCGGCTAAATACTGGGATTCTCACTGACTCATTAAAAGGTGCTCCAAAATTGGACCCATAGCTATGCAAATTAAGTTACACTCTTGAGGGAGGGTTTATTGAACATGTCTTACAGCAAGAAAATGAATAAAAAGTAATAAAAAATTTTTTAGAAAAGGGGATTCCCTGGCAATCCAGTGGTTAGGGCTCCTCACTCTCACTGCTGAGGACCCTGGTTCAATCCCTGGAGGGGAAATTAAAATTTTCACAAGCCACTAGGGGTAGTCAAAAAAAAATTAAAAGTGAACAGTGGTTCCCTCTGAAGATTAAGCCGTTGAAGGAAGAAGTCCAGGCAGTCTTTATTTTTCACTTTCTACTTCTTCTCTATATATTCTGAGTTTTCCCTGTGGACATGTGGTGCTTTTATTTACTTACTTTAACTGAATGTTTAACTGAGGACATGCTTCACACCCTCCAAGACCAAGCCACAAACACCCACCTGCCTGGGACGTCTCTGTAACACTACCGATGCCTAAATTCCAAGACAGAACGTCAGTAACACCTGAAAACTGAGGCACTGGTGGCCGAGCACCAGCACAAGCCTCCCACCTCCCGCCTCATCAACCAAAAGGAAGAGGCAGGTGCAGGAACCACTGGCCATGGCAGGGCCTTTCCAAATCTGCACAGTAACGTGGGAAGGGCGAGTGATGACTCCTGGAGACCAGCAAGCAGGCCACAGCGGGCCCCTGGGGAGCCTGCCGGCCACGTCCCTACCTGCTGTGGTCCCAGGCAGCACGCAGGAAGGGCAGCTGCTCTCTTTCCTCCCTCTGCTCGAGTCGCAAATGCCAGAGGTTCCAGACCCTGTGCAGCAGCTGAAGCAAAACAAGAAGGAACTGGAAGTTCATTAACGCAAAACCATCTCTTCCTGACCCATTAGGTAGCGAATCAGTAACTCCAGAAGATGCAGGAATCACCTCAATTTGGAACACCCGACATGTAACAGACTTGAAAAATAATTACGACCAAACTATATGGAACTATTCTGGGCCAACACAAAAAACAAACAGCTGGATCTATCAGATCTGTGGAAATCAAAGTGAAGAAGCTGTTCCTAATCGGGGCCTCATGGAGGCCAACACCATCTTAGAAATTAAAACTGATCTGATCACATATTACTAGTTTTGAATCTTTTGTGACCCCATGGGCCGCAGTCCACCATGCTCCTCTGTCCATGGGCTTTCCAGGGAAGAATACTGGAGTGAGTTGCCATCTCTTACTCCAGAAGATCTTCCCAATGCAGGGAAACCTGGATCTCTTGAATCTCCTGCATTGGCAGGTGGATTCTTTACCCTGGTGAGGGAAGCTCGTTGTCTATGAAGTAGTCTTGCCAAAACACATTTAACTTCAATCTAGTCAAGCCCTTAGTTCCAGTTCATAACAGGAAAACAGGAAATCAAATGACATCAAAAGTAAACAGAAAAATGGAGAATAGGACGACTACAAAATAACTGGTCTTCCTTTTCAAAAGTCAATGTCATTAAAAATACATGATGCTAAATGAAATGAGCCAGTCACAAAAGGGCAAAATTCTATAAATATGAGGAACCTGGAACAGTCAAATTCACAGAGACAGGAAGGAAAGTGATGGTTGCCAGGGGCTGGGGGAGGTGGAGGAGACCGGGGTTTATTGGTTCTGCAAGATGAAAGGATTCTGGAGATGGATGATGACTGCACAATAATGTCAATGTACTTAATGCCACTGAACTGTACACCTAATGGTTAAGATGATAAATTTCATGTTTTTTGCCACAATTAAAAAATAAACATGTTAAACAAAAGAAATGGGGGATGGGGGAAGCTTATTGATTTATTAGAGACATAACCCAATGTAGTAAGTCATCAATCTTTAATTGAATCCTGGCCTGTAAAAATCAACTATAAACACATTTGGGTCAGGGGCAACTGAATTTGAATATGTGCTCGGTACTGGTTAATACTGGGCTTCTCAGGTGGCCCTAGTGGTAAAGAATCCTGCCGATGCAAGAGATACCAGTTCGATCCCTGGGCTGGGAAGATCCCCTACAGTAAGGAATGGCAACCCACTCCAGTATTCTTGCCTGGAAAATCCCATGGACAGAGGAACCTGGCAGGCTACAGTCCAAGGGGTTGCAAAGAGTTGGACATGACTGAGTGACTGAGCACACACTGGTTAATATTGGAGCATTACTATTCGTTTTGTTAGGGAGGATAATGATATTGTGGTTATTTGGGGGCAATGCATACTGAAACGTTTAGATGTCAAGTGTCATAACATCTGTAATTTACTTTGAAATGACTCAGGGAAAAAAAGCAAATGTTAACTAACAATTGTTGAACTTAAATGGTAAAGTAAACTGAGGTTTACTATACTACTTTTTATATTTTTTCTGTACATTTGAACACTTTCACAATTAGAAAACCCCCTTCTACACCCAGAAGCACAATTGACAAATGAAGGTAGAATGTTGGTTACCCTCAGGAAAATTAACCACTGAAGATGACAGATGCATGGCGCAAACAGTACCAAAGGCCCTGGGATGCAGGACTTAAGAGTCTATTCCCCAGGTCAAGGCTGAATCCACAGTCCTTGACCTCTGATTCAACTACCATTTTTTCTTTTTAAGCAAACACATAAAAAACGGCATGACATAAGAGAAAAACAAGAGTTTCTCTATCCTATGGTATGGATCACTGAAGAAAACGGACCTGAAGGGTTTGGAGTCTCAAGATCTGAACAAACCTCTTAAGCACAAAGGTTAAAAAAAGAAAGAAGGGCCATCAGAAGAGGGCCTCACCATGACATCTCGCTGCTGGTGAGCAAGATTCCTTCTTATCCGTTGGAGACGGGCATGGGTCACGTTGTCCTTCAGGGCTTTAAAGCAGAATTGCTGTGAAAAAAGAACAGACACAGTCAGCAGTGTGCCTGTAACAGCAAGCTCGATGCCGGAGAAGGTGGTGAGAAGCTCAGCCATGGCTGTTCACAGATGCTCCCAGGTCCCAGGCAGTGATTCTCTGCTCTGAGAATCAATTGGGAGCCTGATGCAAGCCAGCCCACGCAGCAGGCACTTAATAAACACTCCCTGTTGCCCACAGGTACTGCACACACAGCAACAAATCACCCTCATCTCTGACCAGGAGAAGTCCCTGGGACCCACACAGAAACACCAGACAAAGGTCAAAATATCACCACTGCCTCTCAGAAAAGAGACAGACTTTCAGCTTATGGTGGGTTTACTTTTATTTATTTTTTTACCATGTGGGGTCAATGTGTACACTTGGTTCAGTTGCTAAGTCATGTTCAACTCTTTGTGATTCCACGGACTGCAGCATCCCAGGCTTCCCTGTCCTTCACTATCTCCTGGAGTTTGCTCAAACTCATGCCCACTGAGTCAGTCATGCCATCCAACCATCTCATCCTCTGTCATCCCCTTCTCCTCCTGCCTTCAATCTTTCCCAGCATCAGGGTCTTTCCCAATGAGTCAGTTCTTCGCATCATGTGGCCAAAGTATTCGAGCTTCAGCATTAGTCCTTCCAATCAATACCGAGGGTTGATTTCCTTTAGGATAGACTGGTGTGATTTCCCTGCAGTCCAAGGAACTCTCAAGAGTCTTCTCAAAAAAAAAAAAGTCTTCTCCAGCACCAGGTTCGAAGGCATCAATTCTTTGGCACTCAGCCTTCTTTATGGTCCAACTGTCATATCTGTACATGACTACTGGAAAAACCATAGCTTTGACTAGATGGACCTTGGCTGGCAAATTGATGTCTCTACTTTTTAATATGCTATCTCGGTTTGTCAGCTTTTCTTAACATATCTCTTTTCTTTAATATGTTATCTCGGTTGAAGTTTTTTTCCAAGGAGTAAATGACTTTTATTTTTTTTTATGACTTTTAATTTCATGGCTGCAGTCACCATACACAGCGATTTTGGAACTCCCCGAAATAAAGTCTGTCACTGTTTCTGTTGTTGCCCCATTTATTTGCCATGAAGTGATGGGACCAGATGCTATGATCTTTGTTTTTTTGAAGGCTGAGTTTTAAGCCAGCTTTTTCACTTTCTTTCACCTTCATCAAGAGGCTCTTTAGTTCCTCTTGGCTTTCTGTCATTAGGGTGGTATCACCTGCATATCTGTAGTTGTTGCTATTCCTCCTGGCTATCTTGTATATTTACACAACTGCAAATGCAGTTTTGCAGAGTAGAACAGAAGGAAAAGAAGTAATCTTTGGTAACTGAGGTGGGGGAACAGGGACAAGACATGCTGGCTCCAGCTCCGTCCAAAATGCTTCACGGGTGACTAAGCACAGCCCATGCTCCACAGGCTGACTTCAGTTTTCTGAGACAGACAAGAAGCACCTAGGGGTTTTCACAGAGTGTTCTGTGGGCCCCCAGAGGCTCCTGACAGTGTCTGGAGGCCACCTCGTGTGGCGAGGGTGGGGGAGAGCAGCCGGCAAAATGGACACTATTCCCAGACCTGGCTTCGTCCACCGCACCTCAACTTGGATTGATTTTCAAGACTAGGCCTCCACCGACACCCCAGGACTAGATAGCTTCTAAGGCTCCTCTGCAGCTCCCAACCCTTCTGACCCCACACCACCGCCGTCTTCGATCCAAAACTAAAATCAGGACATGACAATGAAGGGGGCTCCCTGACGAGTGCCAGCCGCACCACCAGAATACTTAAAGAGCATGACAGGGATCGGGCCCCCAAGAACGGACGCCCGAGCACGGCTGCGGCGCCCTTACCAGCAGGCCGCGCCTGTGGTGTTCTCTCGCCGCCTTCCACCGCTCAGCCGCTTCTGTGCACAGCAGCACGTCTGCCCGAGTCAAGGTTTCTTGTCTTGACAAGGCCCCGCCCCAGCCCGGCTCGACCTTAGTGACCCGTCCCAAGGGTCCCGGCTGCAGGTGACGACAGGCGAGCCAGGAGGGCTGGTGTCCGCCTTGACGACCCAGGGAAGAGAGGATTGAGGGGAACCACCATGTGAGCTATTTATCTGCCTTTCTCCCCTCTGATGCCTGCTTCATGAGGGGCAAAAATAGCCGAGATAAACTGCTACCAGTCGGAGTAAACATTTCAAAATCTCAGCAGAACCTGCTCCGAGCTTTCCCGCACTCTGTTTTGGCAGCACAATCCAGTCAGATGTCTGAGCTAAAAGCCTTGGAGTTATTTTCAATCCCTTTCTCCTCCTACCCCTCCAATCTCTCAGCTGCCAAGTCCATCTGCTCCCCTCCTTGTCTCCACGTTCTGTCCCCACCCCCAGCACCGGGCCGGGCACCAGACTCGGTCCCCTGTGCCAACTTCACTCCCACCATCGAGCCTCGTCCTTCCGGAAGTACAGATCTGCTGCATCCCTACTCAAAAGCCTGCAGGGGATCCTCAGTGTCCCAGGATGAAGCCCAGATTCCTGGCCACCCACACAAGCGCCCCACGAGCCGGTCCCCAGCCTGTATCTGCCTGCCCCTAACACCCCACAACGCACTGCAGACCCCGGTCACCACCCCAGGTGCTCTTCCTCATCCACACCTTCGTAAATGCCACTCCTTACACCTGAACCGCCTCTCCCGACTCCCCCGTCAGGAGAACGTGTCAGCCCCCAAGGCTTAAATTCAGCTCAAACATCAATTACCTCTTTGGCTAGGTCTCCACAGCAGCTCAAGCGGGACTTAATACAGACCTTCATGATAGTACTTATCACCCCACATTTACACAGACTGGTTTTCATGTCTATTTTCCCCAGTTGACAATGAGCTATTGTTAAGTCTCTAGGCTCCCCTGTATTCCAGAACTCAGACAGGGGTTTAAAACAAGAGTTCAGTGAACAAACGAAAACGTGACTGAATACCCAGGGCAGTCCAAATCCCAAGCCTGGGCACAGACTGTGGCAGGGGCGGGGATTAAGAAAGCACACTGGAGTCAGAAGCCTGGCTCTGCCAATGAGATTGAAAATCACTTAGCATCCCAGACTCCGCTTCCTCATCTGTGAGATGGAGATGGTAACACCCACTCCACAGGGTTGCTATGAGGATTAAGGAGATAATCACAATATCTGCACATAGCAACAGCTCAATGAACGGAAGCTGGGATTGTAACAACATGGCCGCCAAGGACAGAAGGCTTTCTGAAACAGAAGTGAAATGAAACAAATTTCTGAAGCAGAAATGGCATCGCTCTTTCCACCATCTAATGGGCAGGAAGAAAAGGATGAAATGCAGGAATGCTTCTGAGGGGGAGGAAAAGGAATACAGTCAGGGAGGAGCATACTGGGGTGTGTGCGATTTTCTATTGAGTTGTGCTCATTTTACTATTATTCTTTAAACTACAATTGTTTGTTATACGAACCCTTTTGTATGAGTATTCCCAGAATGGAACAAATTTTTTTTTTTTTAAAAAGCCACCCAGAGATCAGGACTGTCCGAAACTGCTGGGTAACCATTTCCCACGTATCTCCTGACTGTCTTACAGGTTGCCAGGCTCTCACTGTCTTGGCTGAGCTGGAGGACAGTCGTGAGAAATGCAAAGGATACAGTGTTTCCAGTGAGTCAAGGCCCTCCGCAGCAGCATCCTCCTGGCCAGCCCCTCCACCTGCGCGTGGTGGGCGTGCAGGCTCTCCCTCCGCTCCCAGGCCTGCCACCAGGCACAGAAGTGCGTCCAGAGCAGGGTGACATGGTGGAATCGCTCGGCCACCTCTGCAACAGAGAAAGGAGCTTCAGTGCTGCCCCCTCAAGTCTGGGCAACGAGCTGGAGGCATCTCTAAGATGGGCTGAAACCCACCACTGGCAGGCAGCAGGGATTCAAGGCAGCTGCTCCCCAGAGAATGTTAGAAAAAAAGGGTTTTGAACAGAGGAGGGTTCCTATGGACTCCTTAGCTACAATTCCGCTCTCCAAGGAAAGAGAAAAGGATTCTGTCAAAGGACCGAAGCTCCCGGTTAGTGACCAAGGAGCAGGAATGGGGACAGCTGTTTCTAAAGAAAACCCCATTTTACTCCTGCCTCTTTACCGGCATTTCAGGACTTCAGGGAATGAGTCAGTGACACACGACTCAGTCGATATGCTGGCAGAGGGTTCTGTGAGCCTTCAGCCAGGCTGATACAGGCCACCAGCTCCATCTCCTTTTAAGACTAATTAGCTAATGGCCTGATGAGTTTAAGGCCAGAGATGGGGAGGGCATTGGTCCTGGAATGAGAATGCCTTAAGTGAAGCCAAGTATTAGTCTGCAGCTCATCATTAAATAGCTTCATGCCTTCAATTTCCAGGCTTGGGCATCCATACAGTGGGTCCCTTGTCACTATTTTCAAGTGGGCACATTAGATCTCCCAAGAGACAGTACTGGTAGGCTAGGAATCCTGCAGGAAGCAGGAGAGCCTAACCCTGTGGCCAGGACTTCTGTGTGGGCTCGAGAAACTAAAGGACAAAAAGTACTGGCATTCATGACCAATTTATCGTCACTTCTGGCCTACTGTGGGAAAACTAAACCATCAGGATAGTGCTCAGAAAACATCATAAATCATGCATCTGCATAACTAGGGACAAACAATCCAAATATCTGTTTTCTCTCTCTTTTTTTTGGCACACCACACAGCTTATGGGCTTTTAGTTCCCCAACCAAAGATCAAGCCCTCGCCCTCAGCAGTGACAGGATGGAGTCCTAAGACTGGACTGCCACGGATTCCCCCAAACATCTATTAATAGAAGAATGACTAAGTAGATTAAGGTAAGCACCCCCCTGTAAAACACAGTCATTTAAAAAAAAAAAATTATGGGATTTCCCTGGTGGTCCAGTGGTTAAGACTTCGTCTTCTGAATAGTTAGGAAGTCTGGGATGGATATGTACACACTGCTGTATTTTAAATGGATAATCAACAAGGACCTACTGTATAACACAAGGAACTCTGCCCAATGTTATCTGGCAGCCTGGATGGGAGGGGAGTTTGGTGGCGAATGGACACATGTATATGTATGGCTGAGTCCCCATCTGAAACTGTCATAACGGTGTTCATTAGGCTATACCCCAAAATAAAATATAAAGTTAAAAGAAACGACTTCACCTTTCCAATTCAGGGGATGCAGGTTTGATCCCTGATCGGGGAGCTAAGATCTCACATGCCTCATGGCCAAAAAACCAAAACATAAAACAGAAGCAATACTGTAACAAATTCAACCACTTTAAAAATGGTCCCCACACACAAAAAAAATTTTATAAAAAATAAAGACACAGGAAAGCATCGATTAGTTGTATGGAAAAAAGCAAGATACAAAACTGTATGTATCATACTAATCATAATAATTGCAGTATTTATAGCATAATTAAAATCCTACTGAATTAAATACATTGAATAGGAGCCTCGTCTGGAGAACTCCAGTCCCTTGAGGGGACGAGGACACAAAACACCACTGTAAAACAAGTCAGACACAACAAATACTGTACGAAGTCACTTAGGCGTGGAATCTAAAAATACAACAGACTAGTGAATCAAACAAAAAAAAGAAGCAGACTCAGATGTGTGGAGAAGAATATAGTGGTTGCCAGTGGGGAGGGGGCTTATTATGGGATTACATGAGATTGTGTGTGTGAAACTTTTGAAAATTATAAAGCTCTACAGAATGTAAAGAATCTTTCATTCAATAAAAAATAATAAAGAAAAATATTGAATAGAATATTGAAAAAAAACACAGAAGGAAATAACTTAAACGTGAATCAAGGACGCTTTACTGTCCTCCTCCAGCTCTCCCTTCAAACTCTGTGGTGTAACTGCTACTACCTCCCGTTAACACACGGCCCCCTGGCGGCAGTGGGCACGGCACCCTCCCTCGGCCCCTGGCGCCCAGGACTCACGGTTCTGTAGCCCCTTCTCTCTGCGCAGCTGCAGGTACTCCAGCCAGGCCCTGAGGGCTCTCCACTGCTGTCGGCGCTGAAGGTGTTTCACTGCAGAGACCGTCTTCCGTCTCTCCCTCCGGACAAAGAGGAGCTGCTCCTGCCACCGTGACCAAGCCTGAAAACCAGAGAAAAGACAACCATTAAGGGAGGCAGGAAACCAGAGGTGAAGTACAGGTGAGGGAAAACAGAAACCCACACACTGCAAAGGGTGAAATCAGAAAACGAGCAAGTGGCGATTCCAAAGCAGAGGATGGTGAGTGAAGGGGATTGGGGTGAGAGGATCTTTGAGAAGGGCATTCTGGGACTTCCCTGGTGGTCCAGCGGTAAAGAATCCACCTGCCGATGCCAGAGGCACAGTTCGATCCCTGGCTGGGGAAGACTGCACATGCCTCAGGGCGACTAAGCCTGTGACCCACAATTACTGAACCTCTGTTCTAGAGCCCAGGAGCCACAACTGAAGGCTGTGTGCTGCAGCTACAGAGGCCCAGAGGCCCGAGAGCCCACGCTCTGCAACAAGAGATCACCGAGCTGAGAAGGCCGCACACTACAGCTGGGGAGTGGCCCCTGCTCAGTGCAACTAGAGAGAGCCCTCAGAGCAATGAAGATCCAGCATAGGGCTGTTGGTTTTTTTCCTGGATTAAGAGGGAAAAAAGAAAAGAAGAGGAATAATAAAATTAATGACTTTACAAGAAGCAGGGACAATCCAAGGGTTGGTATAATTAATTCAGATCTGGGACAGGTGAGGCTCTGTCTTTTCCTCCAAAGGCGGAGGAAGCCTACGGTCGAGGCCCTTTCTCAGCATGTGCGTCCCCAGGACATGGACCTACAGAAACCGAGGGTCTGCAGACGAATTCCCTTAAGATTATCCATAAACGGGCACCCTTGGGAAGGTCTTCGTGCACACCCAGCAATACGCCTGCCCTACTCTGAAGGCAACGGTCATAGAAGACTTGATACCTTCTTTTATACCTTCATACCTCTGTAAACCTGTGACATCCCTTCTCCCTTCCTTCCTCTCATCTGAATATCATTTTTCTATTTCACCAAGAAAATAAAAGCAATCAAAGGACAATTTTCTCAAGCTCCCACACATCCCCCAGGGGATGCCTTCTCTCCACATCCCCAACAAAAGGTCACCCTCTCCACGGACACAGCCCATCTTTTCTCACCTTCTGAAGTGTATCACTCTGGCAATTACCCCCATTCCCTTCCTGCATCATCAGCTTTCACTCTCTGCTAGATTTTTTAAATCAGCATTCAAACGTGCTGTTATTTCTCCCTTTGGGGATATGACAACCAAAAGCAATGGGTGGCCTTTGATTGGGCCCTGGATCTGACACGAAGAGCAACAATATACAGCTGCAATACAAACTGTAGTCTCGATATTATCATATCAACATTACACTTCTTAGATATGACTGAGGATGTGGTTATATAAGAAAACATCCCTGTTTTAGGAGATAAGAGCTGAAGTATTCAGGGTGGGGGCATCCCTGATCGCTCAGTTGGTAAAGAATTCCCCTGCAATGCAGGAGACCCTGGTTCCATTCCTGGGTCAGGAAGATCCTCTGGAGAAGGGATAGGCTACCCACTCCAGTATTCTGGCCTAGAGAATTCTATGAACTATATGAGTGCATGGGGTAACAAAGAGTTGGACACGACTGAGTGACTTTCACTTAGGATTAAACTTGATGTCTGCAACTTTAAAGTGACTCAGAAAATACAAGAAATACACTGATACACTTGAGAAAGCAAATGTGGGAAGATGCTAAGGATGGGTTAACCTAGTGAAGAGTAGCCAGTATCCAGCTTTTCTGTGATTTGGTACTTGTCAAAATTAAAAAATTGAGGGTAAAAGTTGCAGACTAGTGTGACACTAGACTTGGTCCAGTAATTAAGAATCTGTCTGCCAATGCAGGGGACAGAGGTTCAATCCCTGGTTCAGGAAGATACCACAAGCCTAAGGGCAACCAAGCCCGTTCCTGGGCCCACATGCCTAGAGTTCACGCTCTGCAACCAGAGAAGCCACAGTGGGAAGCCCATGCACTGTAGCTAGAGACAGCTCGCATGCAGCAACGAAGACCTGGCCATAAGTAAATAAAGCTACAAAAGATGATCATCACACAAACACTTCTGGAAGGGAATAGATCAGTGATCCTCAAACCAACCACCCAACACCCCTCTCTAGACCACTCGGCCACCCGCCAACACCCAAGTACTCTCCTTTCCTTTCCAAACTCTTCAGAAGGGCTGTCTACTTTCTCACTTCTCTTCTCCCAACAAGCAGGGAGATCCTCTCCTCCTTGAGTTCACTGAAACTGCTCTTATCAAGGGCATCGATAACCTCCACGTTGCTCAATCCAAAGGTCAAACCTCAGTCCTCGCCTGCCAGAAGTGTCTGACACAGCTCACCGTCTCCACCAGGCTCCTGGCCTCCGCCTCTCCTCTCTCCCACCGCCGATTCCCATCTCTCCGCCAGACAGGCTCAGGGCCACTGGCTACACCCACTCCCTCTGTGCTTTCAGTCTCGTGGCTCCAAGTTAAACCTGTGTGCTGAGGACTCCTGAGTTCACCTCTCCGGTGTGGACTCAAGACTCCACAGGCACACACCCAGCTCCTCCCTGACACCCCCGTGTGGTCAAGTGAAAGGCCCACCAGGCTGAAGACATGGAGCTTGGCATGCAGCTCCTCCCCATCTTTCCCCACAAACCCACCTCTCCCCCGTCTCAGTAAACAGCAACTCCACTGGTCCCATGACTCAGGCCCGCACACCTGGGAGTCCTCTCAGACTTCTTCTCTGAAGGCTCACAACTTACCCATCCAGTAGCAAACCCTGTTGGCATACCTTCAAAGCATACCCAGAATCCAACACCGTCTTGCTCTCATCTTGGCCCAGAATCTCTCCTGGAACTCTGTAATCATGTCCTAACTGTCCTCCCTGCTTTTATCCTTGATTGTCCGTGGTCTGTTCTTGGCACAGCAGCCAGTGGTCCTTTTTCATTAGTTGTGATTGCTTTGTAACTTAAATCTCTCCATTTTGACGCTTATTTTTAAATAATTATTTTTTATTTGGCTGTGCCAAGTCTTAGTTGTGGCACACAGGATCTTCTATTAGGTTGGTGCAAAAATGATCGTGGTTTTCCATTGTTGAACTTTGCCACTTGATACTGGAATACATTCTTAAATGTGGTTATGTTACACATCATTTTAATGTGCATTTCTTGCTTTATTTTTCTCCTAATGACTTATTACTTGCTGTTTATATTTACTTTGGACTATGGAAATGCTGTTAGACAAAAGGCAAATTCGAGCAGTTTTCTTATTCAAGTTCAAAATGGGTTGCAAAGCAGTAGAGACAACTTGCAACATCAACAATGCATTTGGGTCAGGAACTGCTAAAGAACGTACAGTGCAGTGGTGGTTCAAGAAGTTTTGCAAAGGAGACGAGAGCCTTGAAGAAGAGGACCACAGTGGCTGGCCACTGGAAGTTGACGACAACCAGTTGAGAAGATCATAGAAGCTGATCTCTTACAACTATACAAGTTGGCACAGAACTCAACATCAACCATTCTATGGTTATTCGGCATTTGAAAACTGGAAAGGTGAAAAAGCTCAATTAAGTGGGTGCCTCATGAGCTGACCAAAAATAAAAAAAACTCGTTATTTCGAAGTGCTGTGTTCTCTTATTCCACGCAACAACAATGAACCACTTCTCAATGGGATTGTCAAAAAATGGATTTTATATGACAACTGGCGGTGACCAGCTCAGCGGCTGGACCAAGAAACAGCTCCACAGAACTTCCTAAAGCCAGACTTGCATCAGAAAGGTGTCAGGGTTACTGTTTGCTGCTCTGCTGCCCATCTGATCCACTAAAGCTTTCTGAATCCCAGTGAAACCATTACATCTGAGAAATACGCTCAGCAAGTCAAGATGCACCAAACACTGCAACACCTGCAGGCAGCACTGGTCAACGGAAAGGGTCCAATTCTTCTCGGCAAGAACCCGACTGCACGTCACACAATCAAGGCTTCAAAAGTTGAACAAATTGGGTCCTACATTCTGCCTCATCCGCCAGATTCACCTGACCTCTTGCCAATCAACTACTACTTCTTCAAGCATCTCAACCTTTTGCAGGGAAAATGCTTCCATAACCAGGAGGACACAGAAAATGCTTTCCAAGAGTTCATCAAATCCTGAAGCATGGATTTTTATGCTATAGGAATAAACAAACTCATTTCTTGTTGGCAAAAATGTGTTGACTGTAATGGTTCCTATTTTAATTAATAAAGATGTATATGAGCCCAGGTATGATGATTTAAAATTCAGGGTCCAAAACCACAATTACTGCCGCACCACCCTTAAAATCTTTACCGTGGCGTGCAGGATCAAGTTCCCTGACCAGGTATCGAGTCCCTGCATTGGGAACTTGGAGTCTTAGCCACTGGACTGCCAGGGAAGTCCCTAAATCTCTCCATTTTTTATGACAATTTCCCTCTCAGCCTTTTTTCTCTTCATGCTACTAACCTGTTAAGGAGAAACCAGGTCAGGTACCCGATAAACTGTTCCATGTCTTAGATTTGGCCAACTGTCTCCTCCTGGTGTCTTTAAATTGCCCTTCCAATTCCCGTGTTTCCCACGAACTGATATTAAGATTCACGTTAGGCTTGGCTGGAGTCGTGTTCAAATTCTAGGCAGGGATGTGTCTCAAGTGCTGCGGGGTCCTTCCTGTTACATCACAGCATGGAAGGCTGCCGTAGCTTTAGTGACTGTTCGGTGGCCTCAGAGGCATCGGTCTGACCCTCCCTTACATTTCTCTATTGTGTTTCCACTGGTGACTACTGCCCAGATCCACTTTCTCACTGGGAGGAAAAACAACAATTTTCTAATTCTAGCACTCCTGAATTTGTTTATTAACTGGAATTCTATTTTTTTTAAAAGGCCTTATTCTCTCATTAACCCCCTCATTTCTCAGAGATTAGTCTGTACAGGAAAGGCAGGATAAATGCTTGACTTTGGTCTTCATTAATTTCCAAAGAACAGAATTAAAGCTCTAACAACCCATAATTGTGACCAATCAGCTCTTTTTTTCCTCTATGAATGCATGAATTTTTATATACTTTGTATGTTTTCAATCCACGACAGTCATTATGCTTTTTGATGCTCAAATTGTCAAATTAAGACAGAACAATTTGTCTTTAGCCTACAGGAGGCCTGCTGACATAAGGCCATCAAGCTCTTAACTTCCTCACAGTCCTGCACACCATCTCCTAGGACTTAGGCTTATGATGTCTAGTTCCTGCTCTATTCCTGGAATCAGTCATTCCCCCCCAAAACACCTCAGCTCCTTTTAGTGGCAAATAAAAGGAAATAAGAGACCACAGCTTAGGCACTGGGGATGCTAACTGCTGTACTACTGACACTGCCTTTAAGTCTTTTCAGTCAACAGTTAGAATTTCACTAATTCAGGTAAAAAAAAAAATCACGGGTCCATATTGATACTGGCATCTCTAATTTCAGATTACAGGGCTTTTGTTTCTTTGATTTTATACTTGTAATCTTTCCCTTTATACTGAAAATCTGCTTCTTAATGACACTGCCATGGCTATTTGCTTTATCTTACAAAGTAGCTATAATAGTTCAATGCAACAATCCAAACCTGCTACTAACAATTAGACTACTGAATGCAATTTTATATCTCTTAGTAGTTCTCTGAGTCCTTAGAATACTCCCAGCTAGGAATGAAGAGTCAAAGTATCATATTTTAAAGTAATTCTTTTTGTAGTCATTGCTACAAACTTGATATATTTGTTTTCAGTGTGTTCTAAAATCCTAGGGCTTGGTTCTTTTACTTCTTGACTTAATTTTCTTTTTTAATTATATAAAATATTTACATGGTTCCAAACTTAAAACTGTGTAACAAAGCAAATTCATTGAAATTTTGTTCCCATAGGTTCCCTCCCTTCCCTCATAGGCAACACCTCTTCCGTTTTTGGTTTATATTTCCAGTATTTCATCTTGAAAATACAAGAAAACACACACTCTCTCTTCCCTCTCTTCCCCAAAAGGCAGCCCTCAACGAACCAGAGGGAGCCTGTTAAGAGGGAAGTGTGATCATATCTCTTCTCTACACAAAGCCAGGAGCTTGCCCTTCCCCCTGGAAAAAGAGCTTGCAAAGCCTTTGCGGGCACAGCCTTAGTCAGCCTGCCTCCTTGTTACACCACAGCCTAATCTTTCCTACTCTCCCTCTCACACTTATCAATCCTAATTGAAACAGCGTGATCCTGGCTTAGAGATAGACAGCTACACCAATGGACCAAAGAGCCCAGAACAGACCTTTGAACAAATGGGACCTTGCTCCAAATGGAAGTGGACTAATGATCAGTATAAAAAAGACAAAAGATGAACTACTCAGTAAAGAGTGCTGCAGAAACTAATTACCCATAAGGAAAACGACAGCCTAAGACCCTGTTTCACACAACTTATAAAAATACAAGTTAGGCGACAATGAAATTAACAGCACTTGTGTGGCGGCCTTCCCCAGTGGCTCCGCGGTAAAGAGTCCAGCTGCCAGCGCAGGAGACGTGGGTCTGATCCCAGATCCAGGAGGATCCCCGTGCCACGGAGCAACTAAGCCCGTGCACCACGACTCCTGAGCCTGTGCCCTAGCGCCCGGAGCCACAGCCGCTGAAGCCCGTGCACCCGAGAGCCCGTGCTCTATGACCGCAGGAGCCACGGCAGTGAAAAGCCCTCGCACAGTAACTGGACCACAGCCCCTGCTCACCACAACTAGAGAAAAGCCCACGCAGCAACCAACACTCATCACAGTAAATAAAATAAATAATTTAAAAAAAACACTTGTATGAAAAAAAAGGCACCATAAACAAAGCAAAAAAATAAATAAACAAGCTATAGACTAGAGGAAAATACCTAATAGTTAGTGTACCTAATAGTTCAGAAGATTAATAAGCAAAATCTATGACAATGTGTACGGAGCAGAAAAAGCTAAATAACCCAACAGAAAAAAGGAGTGAGGGATGGTAACAAGCTCAAAACCAGAAACCCAATGACAATCAGACATCAGAAAAGATAACTGGGCTTCGCTAGGAAATCAGGGAAATGTAAATTGAAGCAACAAAGAAGAACCACCTCACACATATCACATTGGTGAAAATGACCAAGTCTGGCAACGCAAAGTTCCGATGAGTCTCAGAGAAACCCAAACAACAATTTTAGCCTGTTAAATGGCACAGCAGTGGAGAGCAAACGGGTGACGTTGGATAGGGATGACGAGATGATACCCAAAGACCCAACAGCTTCACTTCCAGGAATGAGACCTCTCAGACTCTCACACAGGGATGCGTGTTTAAGAATGCTCTCCGAGGGTGCCTCCCTGGTGGCTCAGTGGTAAAGAATCCGCCGCTAATGCAGGAGATATGGGTTTGATCCTTGGTCCGGGAAGGTCCCACACACCACATTACAACTAAACCCGCAAGCTACAAATGCTGAGCCCACATGCTGCAATTACTGAAGCCCACCCACCCTGGAGTCTGTGGTCCACGACAAGAAAAACCACCGCAATAAGTCCATGCACGGAAACTCTCGGAAACTCTCAAGAGAGAGCAGCCCCGGCTCACAACTAGAGAAGCCTGTGAGCAGCAACAAAGACGCAGCTCAACCAAAAGTAAACTAATTTAAAAAAGAATGCTCTCTGAGACACTTTGTAATTGTAAAAAAAAAAAAGTAACCAGGAAGAATTAACAGTTTAGCAGCAGTGAGCAGATAAACTGAGTCTTAGTAAAATGGCTGAATGTATGCAGCTAATAGATCTCTATGTATCAAAATGAATAAACCTCAAAAATACACTGTTGCATTAAAAACAAAAAGCAGCAAACTGCAAAGTAAATGTAAAGTATGATGCCATTCATAAGTTTCCTAAGTACACAAAGCCAGAACATTTATTCTTTATATACCTGTATACATATACTTCTACAAGTGAAAAAGAATATAAGAGAATAAGGATTTCAACATCACGGTGGAGTTATCTCCAAGAAGGAAAGGTGGCAGAAGGAAGGATGGGGAGGGCTTGAAATGTGAATTTAATTACATTAAATTCATCAAATTTGGGGGCAAGGATGGAAAAATGTTAACATCTTTTAAATTTGTATGTTGGAGATGTGGATATCTGTTAATTTTTTAAATTTTTCTGTTGTTGGCCATTTTTAAAACCTTCATTGAACTTGTTATAATATTGCTTCAGTTTTATGTTTTGGATTGTTGGCTGTGAGGCCTGAGGGATCTCAGCTCCTGGACCAGGGATTGGACCTACACTGAAAAGTGAAATCTCAACCATGAGACTGCCAGGGAAGACTCCTGTTAATATTTTTAACAAGTGTTTTATATGTCATGTTTTTATGCTTAAACTTCATTTTTTATAATTTCACATATCTCATGATGTCTGTCCTGCCTAGTTCAGAGATGTGAGGATTGAGAGGAATGACTTAAGGTTCCTGGTAAATCATACGGTACTTACCAGACACAAGGATTTTATTTACAATCTGCAACATAAAATTTGTCTTAAGAGTCTCACAAAGCTTTTGGTCCATATCAGTGTTTTCTTATTGCTCATGTTTTTCACTGGATTTGATTCTGGATGACTTTTGGTTGTCTTATAAGTTAAATCCAACCTCAAATCATGAAAACCTATCACTGAAGACACTCATTCAAAGCCACTGTTGCAAGCTCCAAGGGCAAAAGTCAAAAAGGAATTCTAAATGTGCGCTGAGCAATGGTGACACCAGCAGAACGAGTTTACAGGCTCTCAAAGTGACTGGCTGAGAGGGACGAGCACTGAGACAGCCCGAGTCCCTCAGTGACGGAAAACCAGCTTCATTCCGTTCCGGTGCTTCAGCTTTTTCACCTAGTTCCCTCTCCCTCCTGAGAGCACTAGTCTACAAGGACAAGGCAGCATGATGGTCAAGGAACGACTCTGCACTTTTCAGGCTGCTTGGGTTCAAACACTGCCCCTGACCTTGGCCAGGTGCACGACAAAGGTCAGGGCCAGCTATCTGAGTTATTTAACCTATAATAATCAGTTCAGATCAGTCGCTCAGTCGTGTCCCACTCTTTGCAACCCCATGGACTGCAGCCCGCCAGGCCTCCCTGTCCATCAACAACTCCTGGAGCTTGCTCAAACTGATGTCCATTGAGTCGGTGATGCCATCCAACCATCTCATCCTCTGTCGTCCCCTTCTCCTCCTGCCTTCAATCTTCCCCAGCATCAAGGTCTTTTCAAAGGAGTCAGTTCATCACATCAGGTGGCAAAGTATTGGAGCTTCAGCATCAGTTCTTCCGATGAATATTTAGGACTGATTTCCTTTAGGACTGGTTGGATCTCCTTGCAGTCCAAGGGACTCTCAAGAGTCTTCTACAACACCACAGTTCAAAAGCATCAGTTCTTTGGCACTCAGCTTTCTTATAGTCCAATTCTCACATGCATACATGACTACTGTAAAAACCATAGCTTTGACTAGATGGACCTTTGTTGGCAAAGTAATAATAATATGGGCTTTTAAAAATAATTTTGAAAATTGTGATAACACATGTAAGGGCCTTAGTCCAGCATCTAGGACGGTAAGACCACAAAAACACCATTACTGCTCCTACTGTTCTTGTTACCACATTATCACTGGCAACAACTAAGTCTACTTCCTTCCTATTGCTTCAGAAGACCTTGTGAATTCACAGGTCAACAAATTTTTTTCTTAAACGGTGAGATAATAACTGTTTTAGGCTTTGCAGACCATGTGGTCTCTGTTGAAACTACTCAATTCTGCCGTTGCAGCCTGACAGCAGCTTAGACAATACATAAATGAACAGGTGTAACTGCATCCCAGTAAAATTTTATAACAGGCAGCTGGCCACACCTGACTTGTGGCCAAGTGTGCTGACCCCTGATTGTGTTTGCACACAATCTCCATATATTGCATATACTTGCAAAGATGATGCAAAATGTTGTCTAATAAAAAGTTACTGGGGCGGGGCATGCTTCCCTGGTGGTCCAGTGGTAAATGCCGGGGACACAGGCTTGATCTGTGGTCCGGGAAGATTCCACATGCCTCGGGGAAACTAAGGCTGTGCACCACAAACACTGAAGCCCACACACTCCAGAGCCGTATCCACAGCAAGAGAAGCCACCAAGCTACGGGAGGGCCCCCACTCGCCGCAACTCAAGCCCACATGCAGCAACGAAGACCCAGCGCAGCCAAAAATAAAAAATAATTTTAAAAAAAGTTACTGGGGATTTCCCTGGTGGTTCAGCAGCCAAGACTCCACGCTTCCCAATACAGGGGGCCTGGGTTTGATCCCTGGTCAGGGAAGTAGATCCCACATGCCACAACTAAAGACTCGGCACAAATAAGTAAAATATATATTTTTAAGTTATTACTCCTACATATAGCAATGGGCACTTCTTTTTCTCTTCCTCCCTGTTCTCTGTAACTGACTGGCAGCCCTATAAGTACCCAAGAGACACTAAAAAGTGACAGAAATTCAGAAAGTCTATCAAAGACCATACATTTGGTATAGATGTTAGTCCTTTGCAACTGACCAAAAGTCAGTGGTGTTCCCAAAAAAGAACTCAAAGAAATAAGCGAGATTATATGAAAAAGGCCAGGCTTTCTTTTCGGTCTTAGTTTGTTTTTGCTCTTGCTGTTTTCTAATTTGCTATGGGAAGAGAGTCATGAGGAAATAAAGAATACACTGCTGTTTCTTTAAGTATATTTATAATTAAATTCATAAATCCCATTCCAGCTTCACGATTAGCAAGAGCTCTCTAAAAACCACTGGCAATCACATCGAGCAGAACATCCCTGGTGGTCCAGTGGTTAAGAATCTGCCTGCCAATGCAGGGTTCAGTCCCTGGTCCGGGAAGTCCCCACATGCTGTGGGGCAACCAAGCCCGTGCATGCCAACTACTGAAGCCCGCACACTCTAGAGCTGTGCTCTGCAACAACAGAAGCTGCCGCACAGAAACTAGGGAGATGCCCTCGCTCACCACAAGGAGAGCGAGCCTGCACAAAGCGAGGAAGACCCAGGGCAGCCAAAAACAAAGTAACAACAAAAAAAACACATCTAGTGCATTCCTTCCGGCAGCCTCTGAGCTGAGGAGTCCAGCCTTCCACCCTTCCACACTGCTTGTGCCTCCCCCTCACTCCCGACCCTGGAGCTACAGGAAGGGCCAGCAGAGGCAGCAGCAGGAAGCTCAGACGGGGGTGCCCTCCGTGGTGGGGGCCTGACACATGCACAGAGGACCCCGCAGCCTGAGTCTGCGGACTCACCTGCAGCTGGAGGCTCCGGGCCCGCTGCTTCACAGCTGTGGCCTGGAGGGCCCGGCCTAGGTGGACCTGGTCCAGTTGCCGTCTCCACGCACTCCAGCACACCCTGCCGGAGAGCAAATCAAAGACAAGACCAGTCAGACCACGGTCAGCCGGAAGAGCAGGGCAGTGAGGGCTGGGCCTCAGACCCCCGGCTCAGGTCCCTCTCCCTAGGTCTGACACCATTAGATCTGCTGCCAGAAACAATCAAGGAACGGTTCTAGAGCTGCCAGCTAAGGGTTGGGAACTGATGGTCCCTAAGGTCAGACCCCCTGGGGGAAGGCACGGCAACCACTCCAGTATTCTTGCCTGGAGAATCCCAAGGACAGAGAAGCCCGGTGGGCTACAGTCCGTGGGGTCACACAGAGTCAGACACAACCAAGGTGACTTAGCACACAAGGTCAGACCCAGCCTTAGACAATTTAGATATGCTCTGTTTGGCCAATGTGGGTTAAAAAAAAAAAATCACTGCCAAATACTTCAGGAGATTCCACAGAATAAACTGCAAAACTACTAGTATTTATTTATAGCCACTCCACACAGCATGTGGGATCCTGGTTCCCTGACCAGGGACTGAACCCATGCCCCTAAGTGGTGGAAGAGCAGAGTTTTAACAACTGGACCCCCAGGGAAGTCACCCAATAATGGCTTTTAGATTTCCAGTCTTGATGGATCCCTTCCCTTCCTCCTGTCCTTGCCAGGTTTCATTCTAGCTTTGGGTTCCTTCCTACTTATTTTCTGATTTGCTGCAGAAAAGCAGTAATGTGGGAATGAGCGTTTGTGACTTCTGTTTTACACCCTGCTACTGTGGCCACTCTAACTCACCAATATCTCCCTCCTCCTAACTTAAGCCATGCTTAGCTGTATCTCTTCAAAATCTCAACCTATCTGGCATTATTACTTATCTTTGTAAGCACTTAGAGAATTATAAGTTCCCTGAATGTAACCTCAGGACTCAAGCTAGAACCAGAAACATTTTAAGCCCTTAACAGACATTGAATAAATAAAATTACGTAGAAAAATCCATCATAGACTCTAGTGAAACTACATACTTACTAAGCATTTACAAATATCTGCTGAATAAATTTTAAATAACATTTTAAATAACTTCTTTATGTCCACTGATGGTCTGGACACTAGGCTAAATACTTCACAAGTATTACCTTATGTATTTCCCATGACCACCTGAAAAAGACACCTCACAGTGTGAGGAAAGTGAGGCCTGGAGAAGTGAAATGACGCAGTACTTGTGAGAACAGGGGTTTGAACCCAAGTCAGTCTAGTGCAAGGCTTCTGCTCTCACCCACACCACACAGGGCCCTGCTCTCCTGGCCAGGAACTGCGCCTTCAGCGCGCTGCTGTTCCGGACACCAGAGAAGCGCTGGGCCAGTGCAGAGGCAGCGGTGCCATCACAAAGCAGCTCCCTGCCACACACTTCCGGCCTCAAAGGGGACTGACTCAGGCGGTCTCTCCAGTGGAGGAGGCGCTGAGACGCAGTGCAGGGCGGCAGGGGAAAGTGTGAGCTGTGCCATCAGAAAGATGGGGGGCGCGCCCCAGTTTTGCTAATTACGACTCACACACAGTAGAAAGGTTGGGTAACTTGTTTGAGCTCACGTATCTTAATCTGTGGAATAACAGCATTGATCTTACAGTTTATAGTAAGGAGTAAATGGGGCACTTTACAGTAAAAAATTAACATACACAGAAACTTAACACAAGGCTTAACAGTAAATACTCAATTAGTGTTACCTATGATTTTGTGAAAACTTGATCTTAATGTTGAACAAGGTACCAATAGATATTTATTATGTACCAATTATACTCAAAATGTTTTAAGGTGGGTTTTTATGCTGGCTTTCCAGCAGTATAAAGCAAGGATGAGGTAAAAACGAACGCTGCTGACCTGTAGGCCATGCAGCACACTCACCACAGAATACTCTGCCGCCTGAACTCCAGGGCAGTGGTCTGCATCTCAAGTTTGGTCCTACGGAAAACCACGTAGATCAACCAGGACTTCCAGGCCTGTCGCATCTTTTGCTTTGCATCTAGAGGCACCAAAAAGATTTCCAAGAAGGGGTTAAGAGAGATGGATTACTCTGGATTAAGACAAAAAAGCTCAGAGGCTCTCAGAGGGTCCCTCCTCTGAGTATCTAAATTACTGCAGTCTTCCAGTGCCCCCTGCTGGAAAAGCTGTGAAGCTCTACAAAGTTAATAAAGATGCAAGACGCAAAGAACAGTTATGTAAGTGATGACATTTACAGAACATTTAAAGGAAAACCAATGCACTGCACCTGTTCAGATATCTCTAAAAGTCCTTATTTTTTGTAGAGTTCTATACTCTGCAATATCTACATGTGAAATAACAAAGGAAGCAGGGAAGTGAATGGGGATATGGATGTAACAAGACTAGTGAGTTGATAATAATTGGAAGCTGGGTGATGGGTACACAGAAGTTAATTATTCTATCTTTCCACTTTGGAGAGTTTTTAAATTTCCATTTTAATATAAGGTTAATGGAGTGTAGGAAATGGCACCCCACTCCAGTATTCTTGCCTAGAGTATCCCCATGGATAGAGGAGCCTGGTGGGCTACAGTCTATGGGGTCGCAGAGTCGGACACAACTGAAGCGACTTAGCAATACAAGGTTAAAAAAGAAGTCATGTTATAAAATTTGCTGTTTGAACAATATTTGTAAAGTAGAATAAGCAAGATAAAAAGGAAAGGATACTATCTGTATTTATTTGTGAGACAAAATAAAAAGGGTCAGTAATGATCCCAGAGGAAAGAGAATTTACTACATACAGGGGGTGCAAAGGTCCACAGGCCTCCCTTTATAGTAAATTCCATTTTCACTGGTAGAGTCATTACTGGTGAAGTTTTTTGTTTTTTTAGAACACAAAGGAGAAAATAAAAATATGTAAAACATTTCCAGGACATTCTCTAAAATGTGGACAGGAGGACTATAGCTTTACTTTGTATTTCACAGTTGTTGACAAATCACATCAGAAGATTAAAAAGAATTTAATATGTAGCTTCCTTGGGCTTCCCTGGTGGCTCAGAAGATAAAGAATCTGCCTGCAAAGCAGAGGACCCAGGTTTGATCCCTGAGTCGGGAAGATCCTCTGGAGACGGGAATAGCAAACCACTCCAGTATTCCTGCCTGGAGAATTCCATGGATGGGGAGCCTGGTGGACTACAGTCCATGGTGTCGCAAAAAGGCGGACACAACTGAGCGACTTTCACTTCCCAGTTTTCCGTGGGCCCACCCCAGACCTCCAGAATCAGGATATCTCAAGCAAGGACTAGCATGGCGCTGTGGTTTTAGAGTGTAGGCTGCTGAGTAAGACAAGCTGGGCCTGAGTACTGTCCTTGTCACTTAGATAAGTAACCCCACACAAGTTTCTCACCTGCAAAATGGTGCCTCCTTAAAGGTACATTTGCAAAGAGTAAATGAGATTATCTATGAAAAGAAGAAAATAAATGAAAAGAGATGAAAGAAGAGGGCCTTATAACATTTACTGTCAGGCAGTTGTGCCCAGATATTGAAAGTGAATGCTTTTTTTTTTTTAGTGATGCTGTTTCAAAAAGACTAGGCGAAATTTAAACTGATCTTAATATGAACCATGAATTCTGAGACTGCCCCCTTCCAGCCTTATGTGGAACTGCCTTTTAAGTTGCTAAGTTTTTGGCTCCAAATTTAATATGCATTTATAGAATCTTAGAAAGAGTCAGACACAACTGAGAGACTTCACTTGCACTTTTCACTTTCATGTGCTGGAGAAAGAAATGGCAACCCACTTCAGTGTTCTTGCCTGGAGAATCCCAGGGACGGCGGAGCCTGGTGGGCTGCCGTATATGGAGTCGCAGAGAGTCAGACACGACTGAAGCGACTTAGCAGCAGCAGCAGTGACAAAGAAGAATGCAAGTGACAGCTGAGGGAGCTGTGCTATAAGACAAGATAGCTGAATGCTGTAGGCATGGGGAAGCCATTCCTAAGTGAATGGCTTGCCATTCTCTCTTACCATTCTCTCTTAGCTATGGTAAGAACAGGTCTATACAGGGTGCAGTGGACAAGGTGTCCAAGGGAACCTGCTGAGTTTGAGGGGCCTACAGGGCCTTCAAGTCTATGAGAAATAGCAGGAGGTTACATTATCATTCAATATGCCTTTTTCCCTTAGACTCACCCATACGGGTTTCTGAGTTCAACTCACAGAGGAACCAGATACCAACCAGAGTTGGACTGTTACAAGGTCACTAGGGGCAACCTGGACCAAGAAGATCAGAAGCAAGTGGTGTAATGTGACAAACGGTGGCAAGACAGACAAGAGCCCCAAGTGCCGTAGGAGAAACGCAGCCAGCACGCCGCACCCAGGGCACGAGCAGCCAGTTCACGCAAATCATGCTGACGTGCGTGGCAGGTGCCCAAACCATGCCTCATGGAGAAAAACCATGGGGGTATGGTCACAGGAGCTCCTGCTGAGAAATCACACATCCTGGAAAATAAGAGGGGGAGTCAAACAACTCTCCCCTTTGACTCAGAGTTATTCTCTCTCAAAGACAATGTACTTGACCTTCACAGAAGCTTCTCTAAAAGTAAAACTGGGCTCTCAGTAAACTAAGAAAAGGGAGGGATCTTACTCAACTTGATAATGAATATCTACAAGAAGCCTATACCATGCTTAATGGGGAGGAACTCGAAAGCTTTTCCACTAACCAAGTCTACAGCAAGGATGACTCCCCTCACCACTTCTATTCAGCATCTCATTTCCCGACCAAGGGACTGAACCCAGACCATGGCAGTGAAAATGTCAAATCCTAACCACGAGACCACCAGGAACTCCCAATAAAGTCTTAATAAAGGGGGAAAAAAAGCAAAAACAAGAAAATGGAGGCATTTTCTTTAGCATGTACTTCCTCTTCTCACCATGATTCTCAGCTCTCAGGTACTTGCTCCTCATCTCCCGTTGCTGGTACACGTAGGTCTTCCAGGTCTGGAACATCAGGCTGTACAAGTAATATCTGCGGAGACACAAAAGCAAGCAGTGTTTCTTTAAAACAAAACAACTCTTAATCTGACACGCCCAGTCCGTTCTGCACACAGGAAAAATGAACAGAACACGTCTGACACAGAAAAGCCAATCCATATCCTAAGCTAGGCCCCCCTGGTGGCTCAGCGGTCAAGAACCTGCCTGCCAAGCAGGAGACGTGGGTTTGATCCCTGGGTCGGGACAATCCCCCAGAGAAGGAAATGTCAACCCATTCCAGCATTCTTGCCTGTAAAACGCCTTGGACACAGGAGCCTGGAGGGCTACAGTCCATGGAGTCGTAAAGAATGACTAAACCACAACATACCCTAAGCTAAAGTTCCATTTCCTACAATCATGGTGAAGTTTGTCCTTCTTGATGGAAGAGTTGTTCTCCACAACTTATGTTATCACTAAGGGAAAAAAGGCATGAATTACCTGAAAGTGACTTCATCTTCAACACCCAGAGAGCTGCAGCATTTGGAATGACAGTCATTTCTTAATCACCCACGCCATGGAAAACACCACCTCTCCTCTGCACTAAAACATGGTCAGTGTCCTCCTTTGTCTTTTCCTTCTCAATACATACATTATCCACAAGACAGTCAGTCCCTCCATCTCTTCACTATCCCATTTCCTAAGACCTGATTTCATACTCTGCCAGCTTATTAGAACGAGTCAACATTATCTATGTGAAAGTGAAAATCACTCAGTCGTGTCTGACTCTTTGCAACCCCATGGACTATATAAATCATGGAATTCTCCAGGCCAGAATACTGGAGTGGGTAGCCTTTCCGTTCTCCAGGGGATCTGCCCCACCCAGGGATCAAACCCGCTCTTCCACATTGCAGGCAGATTCTTTAGCAGGTGAGCCACAAGGGAAGCCCAAGAATACTAGAGTGGGTAGCCTCTCCCTTCTCCAGAGGATCCTCCTGACCCTGAAATTGAACCAGGGTCTCCTACAATGCAGACAGATTCTTCATCAACTGAGCCATCAGTGAAGCCCCTAACAAAAACATTGTCTATACTTTACCTGAAATATCCATAAATCAGAAACCCTACCCCAAAGAGCCTAAAGACGTGATTACGAGTGTATAACATTTGGAAAAGATACAATGTGTGAGACATATTAAGTTTTTACTTTTAAAAAAGGTATAGAAAATATGTATGTGATAGAATTCCCAATATGTATGTGATAGAATTTTTTACTTTTTTCACTTATCCCTGGGAATACGAATGTCATGGATTAAGAGTTTCTTCTATCACTAAAAAATAAATAATTTTTTAAAGTTTTTTTTCTTTCTTTTCCATTTTCTTTTTTAATTTAAACTTTATTTTATTTGGCTGTGTTGTGCAGCATGCAGGATCTTAGTTCCCTGACCAGGGACCAAATTCATGACCCCTGCAATTGGGAATGTGGAGTCTTAACCACTGGACTGCCAGGGAAGGCCCTCTTTTCTGTTTTCTTAAGGTCCTATATTGGGTATATATTTCCTCCCAAGCAATATAAATTAAAGCAACTCTACTGGTTTAGAAAACAGAATTAGAATTATACAGCAGTGGGAATCGGTGAGGAAAAATCTATTCTAATTATTAGCATGATCAGTACATAATGGTTACCTGAATTAGAGGGTTATCTCTGTGTATATAAGTTCACATGCATACAGTATTGTGTGCTTGGGTTTAATTTAGGACTCTGATCTTGCTTACTCTAAAAAGAATTTGAAGAAAAACAGAAAATAATATAAAACTCTTCTCCTTACAAGGATGGTCCAACAACCACAAACTCAATCGATATGACACACCACATTAATAGAATGAAAAAAGAAAACCATAAGATCATCAATGTCTCAATATTATAAATGCCACATATCATGAGCCCACAGCTAGCACCATACTCAATGGAGAAAGGCTGAAAGCTTTTCCTCTGAGATCAGGATCAAGACAAGCGTGCCCACTCTCACCACTCCTACTCAACATAGTACTGGAAGTCCCAGCCAGAGCAACTGGGCAAGAAAAAGAAATAAAACACATCAGATTGGAAGGGAAGAAGTAAAACTGTCTCTCTCTGCAGATGCCATGATTTTATATATGGAAACTCCTAAAGACTCAACCAAGAAACTTTTAGATCTAATCAATGGACTCGGTAAAGTCGTAGGATATAAAATTAATGTAAAATATAAGTAGCATTTCTCTACAGTAACAACAAATTATCTGAAAAAGAAAGAAGTAAATCAATCCCATTTACAATAGCATCAAAAATAACAAAAGATTTAAGAATAAATTTAACCGAGGATGTGAAAGGTCTCTACTCTGAAGGCTACAAGACACTAATGAAAGAAATCAAAGAAGATACAGACAGACAGAAAGGTGGTCCATGTTCATGAACTGGGAAAATACTGTTAAAATGTCAATATTTACCAAAAGTCATCTGTAGATTCAATGCAACCCCGACCAAGATTCCAACCTCATTTTTACAGAAGTAGAAAAAACAACCCTAAAAGTTATGTGGAACTACAGAAGACCTCAAATAGTCAAAGCTATCCTCAGAAAGAACAAAGCAGGAGACACCACAATTCCTGTTTTCAAGCTATATATAAAGTGGTAGTATACAACCTCACAGGCTTCCCTGGTGGCTCAGACGGTAAGGAATCCACGTGCAATGCAGGGGATACGGGTTCGATCCCTGGGTTGGGAAGATCCCCTGGAGGAGGGCATGGCAACCCACTCCAGAATTCTTGCCTGGAGAATCCCCATGGACAGAGGACCCTGGCGGGGTACAGTCCATGAGGTTGTAGAGTCAGACACCACCGATCAACTAAGCACAGCGAATACAATGCCATGGCATAAAAACACAGAGACCAATGGAGCAGAATCCAGGGCCCCCAGATCAACCCAAATATATACAGTCAACTAATATTTGACAACAGAGCCAAGGATCAGTGGGGGAAAACAGTCTCTCCAATAAACGGTGCTGGTAAAAATCAGATATTCACATGTAAAAATGCAACTAGACCCCTATCTAACACCACTCACAAAAATTAAATAGAAATGGATTAAAGACTTAAATGCAAGACCATGGGATTCCCAGGAGAAAACATAACGTAAGGAAAAAGCTGCTTCACATAGGTCTTAGCAATAACTCTCTGGGTATGATACCTAAAGCACGAGCAACAACATAAAAACAAGCAAGTAGGACTACAGTAAGCCAAAGGCTTGTGCGCAGCGAGACACAGCCAGTGAGGCGAAGCAGCAACCCGCAAAACGTGAAAAGTGTTTGCAGCCCATGCATCTGGTAAGGGATTAATATCCAAATATATAAAGAGCTCACACAACTCAACAGCAAAAAATCAAATAATCCATTTCAAAAGTGGGCAAAGGTAAAGAAGACAAAAGACTGAAAAGTGAGGTTACTATTTTTATATAGATAATTAAGCCTTCGGGGTGCTCAAAAGTCCTATGATAGGAAAAATGAAAATATATATTAAGTGCAAGTAAATACTGTTCCAGAATACCTAATGTTTTCATCTTTATCCAATCTAAAAATTATACAACTTCCTTTAATCATTCTTTTTCTAAATGAGCATTAATGCACTGCATGTGTTTAATATACTTATTCTCAACAAAAATAAATAAAAGTGGGCAAATGACCTAAACAGACATTTTCCCAAAGTAGATACACAAACAACCAATAGGTACATGAAAACATACTTAAAGATAACTAGCCATCAGGAAAATACAAATCAAAATCACAATGAGATATCACCTCACACCTCGAGGCCATCACCAAAAGGACAAGATAGAATTATAATGTTGTGCATCTGAAACTGACATAATGCTATAAACCAATTTTACCTCAATTTAAAAAAAAGAAAAGTAGGAAATTAGGTCCCCCTAAAATAAGAGATTAAAAAAAAAAGATAAATGCTGATGAGGATATAGAAAAAAGGGAACCTTGTGGTTTGTTGGTACAACTTGTAAACTGGTAGTAGCCACTAAGGAAAACAGTATGCAGGATCTTCAAAACATCAAAAATAGAACTACCAGACAATCCAGCAATCCCACTCCTGGGAATATAGCCAAAGGAAACAAAAACACTAACTTGAAAATATATCTGCACCACCATGTTCATAGCAGCATTAATTACAAAAGCCAAGACAGGGCAACAAACTAAGAGTCCACTGATGGAAGAATGAATAAAGCTCTATCTATTAGGTTGGTCAAAAAGCTCATCAAGGAAAAAACAGAACGAACTTTTTGGCTAACCCAAATACATAAAGTAGAATATATTCAGCCATTTAAAAATGAGGAAATTCCACAAAAACTATATATAAACTTATATATATATACTATATATACATACTATATATATAAACTATATATATGTATAAAAGAGGAAATCCTATCATTTTTGACAACATGGATAGAATTTGAAGGCATTAAGCTAAGAGAAATATGTCACAGAAAGATAAACATTGGATGATCTCACATGTGCATTCTTTAAAAAAAAAAAAAAAACTGAGAAAAAGATCAGATTTGTGGTTTACCAGAGACATGGGGGTTAGGGGAGTGGTCAAAAGGTACAAACTTCCAGTTATAACACAAATAAGTTCTGGGGATACCAGGTACAATATGATGACTACAGTTACCACTGCTGTATGATATATATGACAGTTGTTAAGAGAATATGTAATTGTTAAGAGAATAAATCCTGAAAGTTCTCATCACAAGGAGAAAATTATTTTCCCCATTTTTTTTATTGCAGTTATATGAGATGATGAATGTTAACTAAATTTTTTGTGGTAATCATTTCACAATGTGTAAGTCAAATCTCTATTCTGTATACCTAAAACTCATACAGTAATTAATGTACGTCAATTATATCTCAATAAAACTAGAAAAAAAAAAGACTTATCTTCCTTTGATCTAGGATCATGCCGACAAGTAATTATTTGATAATGTGTACCAGCAAAATTCCCCGGTGGCTCAGCTGGTAAAGAATCCCGCCTGCAATGCGGGAGACCTGGGTTCGATCCCTGGGTTGGGAAGATCCCCTGGAGAAGGGAAAGGCAAACCCACTCCAGTACTCTGGCCTGGAGAATTCCATGGACTGTATAGTCCATGGGGTCGCAAAGAGCTGGACACGACTGAGCGACTTTCACTTCACTTCACCAGTAAAATTCAAGTAATATAACATGAAATCTGACCTGTAGTGACAGTCAGCTCGAACACGGAGTTTCCACTCTCGATGGGAAACCCACCATTCTTCTTTCCATTCTTCAAAGACCTTTCGCAGAATTCTTTGTTCATAGTAAAGCCTACCGCAGGAAAAATAAAAAATCAGAGAGACACACGATGATGCTGGAGATGGTATCTATCCCCAAATTACCGTTTCTTATGGTCATTGTTTTCTCATAGAAAACTATGGCTCATTATTTGATAACATCAAAATATAGATTAAAAATATACATATTTAACTTTTTCAGGTCAAAATCTTAGATCTACTTAAACTAGAAATAAGGCTAAAAAATTTTATACTCTAGATCTTATCAATTAAAGATGTGAAAGCAAAAAATCTGACTTTTCAAACACTGTGAGTTGAGAATTAACATTCTCAATTTTTCATTCACAGGACTGAAAAATATTTGATTAGTAAAAGATAGCAAGTCCACTTCTCATTTACACACCCAGGAGATTAAAAGTTATAAAATAAGCAAATACCTAATGGCATTCCTAGGACTTAAGAGAACAGAGTGCATTAGTTTAACTGAAATCTCGCCAGGGGATTTATAACAAGAGCAAAACAGAAGCTATAAATAAGAAGGGAAAAACCTACTAAGAAAGAAAACAGCAGGGCAGTGAGAGTATACTGATGTTAACAAGCATGGTCAAGAAGACTGATTGCTCGGGAACTCTGACCTGTCAGTCACTCCACATTTTTCCTGGTTCTGCAGGTTACCTCACTCAGTTACAGGTTTTTAAAAACTGGCTGAGAAAAATATACAAACAGAAATTAAACTTCCAAAGTTCGCTGCAGCACTATTAACAATAGTCAGAACATGGAAGCAACCTAAATGTCCATCAACAGATAAACTGATAAAGAAGATGTGGTACATACATACAATGGAATACTATTTGCCCATAAAAAATGATACAATGCCATTTGCAGCAACATGGATGGACCTGGAGATTATCATACTAAGCAAACAGACAGAGAAAGACAAATATCCTATGGTATCACTTATATGCAAAATCTTTTGAAAAATGATACAAATGAATTTCTCTACAAAACAGAAATAAGACTCACAAACTTAGAGAATGAACTTTGGGTCACCAGGTGGGAGGGAGTGGGTGGAGGGATAGACTGGGAGTTTGGGGTGGACATGTACACACTGCTATGTTTAAAACAGATAATCAGCAATGACCTACTATACAGCACAGGGAACTCTGCTCAATATTCTGCAATAACGTAAATGGGAAAAGAATTTGAAAAAGAATGTAAAAAAATGAAAATAAAGAAATTCACCTATTTTCATAATAAAAAATAAGAGAAAATCACCACAAATACCCATCAAAAGAGAACAGCTTAAATTCTAATCAATGTCAAATTCAATCAACGATGCTTAGTCATTTTTTTATGAATAGAACTAAAGATACTGAAATGGAAGTTACTCCAGAAAACCTGCTGGATGAAAAATCAAAGTATCAGGCTAGGAGGAAAAGGGGGCAACAAAGGATGAGATGGTTGGATGGCAACAGCAACTCAACAGACAAGAGTTTGAGCAAACTTGGGAGATGCTGAAGGACAGGGAAGCCTGGCCTGGCATGCTGCAGTCCATGGGGTCTCAAAGAGTTGGACACGACTCAGCAACTGAACAAACACCACCACCACCTCATGGCAGGTAAAATATGACATGCGTAACTTTTTTTTAAAAAGTTATTAGTCATTTTTGTATTTCCAATACCCATGTTAGAATATAATACATACCAAATAAATATGTATAAAATGTATGTATACATAAAAACACGTCCGTATGCATGTATGTATGTGTACATACAGAAACTATTATACTATACATATTAAAATCCTGAAAAGACCTCCAGAATACCAAACTGTTACTAGCGGTTCTCTCTCAGGGAGGCATTACAGGAGATTGGTGTTTCCTGTATTACAGATTTCTTTTGTTTGAAAAAATTTTGAACAGCTTTGTCCATAATTTTTAATGGAAAAGAACCACACCCCTTTGCACAAGTACTTCCTTCTACTATCGACTCTATCCATCTATTTCCTTTCTTTCCCAAAACCTCACTAAAATAACAGCAAATACTTTAAAAAGGTGTAAGCCCACAAAGAAAGAGAATGGAAACAACAATGCTAAACAAGAGACGCCAACAAATTTTAGACAAGAGAAAGCAGGCAGGAGGGTGGCAACTGAATCAACAGGTGAGAGAAAGAGAGAACTGAGTGTCTGGGGGCAAGAGGCAAGTGGATGGTGGCACAGACCCAAGAAAGGTGTGGGCATGAGCGGCATCAGGAAGTGCGGAGGCCTGGGTTGGGATGAAAACACAGGATTGTTCTGCAAGCCTGTAAGAAGAGGTTAGGCTCCTGCATCCTATTATTCAGTAGGGCAGAGACTTGGGCTTATCTCTGGAGAGAATAAACCTGAGCGGCGCTGGACTCTCCCAACATCAGGCAGAGCTCAAGAGATGTTCCTAAACTGAGAGTCTACATACCGAACAATGAGACCCACATTCCCTCTCCTCTGCCTGCCACCAAGTCTGTAACCACTGCCTCCGCTCCACTCCACCTCAACCCAGAAGGAGTTTGGAAGATTCTCTCCTCTGGGGAAAGCTGAACAGCCTAAGGGAAAAAAAGACTTCAGATACTGCAAGATGGAAGTCTCCCAGTGAAACTGTCAAAAGCCTAAAGGGAAACCCTCAATTTAGAAGTCCCTATGCATACAGATATAATAGATGTATCTATCTTCTAAATTTGAGTTTTAGTGCCTAACTCTTAAACATGGGCTGACAATAAAAGGATCTCTTGACGTTTGAGGGAAGGCTGTCACATGCGACAGTGAACAAAAGCACACACAAAAAAGAAGCTTAGAAGAATGAGCGCAAAAATCTTAAAAACGAATCACTATACTAACCTCAAAAAGTTATAAGCCTCGAGGATGTTATTATTTTTTTTTTTTGAAATCTATTGAATTTGTTACCACATTGCTTCTGTTTCATGTTTTAGGTTTTTGGCTGCAAGGCATGTGGAATCTTAGCTCTCAGACCAGGGATCAAAACCACATTCCCTACATTGGAAGGTGAAGTCTTAAGCAATGGACCACCAAGGAAGTCCTTTACTTTTTTTTTTTTAAAGGAACACTCATAGAACAACAACAAAAAAGAACTCTTGGAAATTAAAACTATGGTGGCAGAAATGAAAAAAAGGAAAAGATCCACAAACAGTTAAAACAAAAAAAAGGTGACTGGCCTGCAAGTCACAGTAAGGACTCTGGATGGGAAACAGCCCCTGGCCTGCGTAAAGACGGACTGAGGACAAGGCTGGACGCGGGAGGCCAGTGCCGAGGCTCCTGGAGTCATGCACGGGAGACACAGTGACGCCTGAACCGCCGAGGTGGCGACTGGAGGCGCTGCAGAGAGCTCGAGTCTGTGTCTACTCCCAAGGCTGAATCGCCAGTTTTGGCATGTGCTACTGCAGTTGGGGTGCGAGGAAATAAGAGCTAGCGAGGAGGACTCCCCGGTTTCTGACCCGAGTCTCTGGAAGGACGGGCGTTTCCTTTACTGGAGAGGGGAAGACTTAGCAGGGAGGTCTGTGAGGAAGATCCAGACTTTGGCTACGGACACGCTGAGCTGTAACGTCTAGCTGGTGCAGGGAGCAGTGTCATGCGGGCAGCAGTCGAGAGTTCAAGGGAGAGGTCTGGGCGAGTGCGTACCTCTGGGATCACCTGGATTTGATGAGGTTGCCATGAGTGGGATGCAGACAGAGAGGCAGTGCAAGGACTGGGGGTGGGGGACTTAGGTGAGGAGGAACCAACAAAAGAGTGGGAGGAGCAGAGGCGGAGGGGAGGCTGTGAGAGGATGGAAACCTGGAAGCTGGGAGAAGAAAGGTCTTCTTAGAAGAGAGAATGGTGGGCTGGCTAATGCTCCCTGGTAAGTCAAACGAGAGGAAATTTAAGAATTCACTATTGATTTTAGCAAATGTAGTGAGCTTACTAAAATCAATGATGAATTCTTAAATGAACAATGCAAAGAAACAGAGGAAAATAATAGAATGGGAAAGACTAGAGATCTCTTCAAGAAAACTGGAGATATCAAGGGAACATTTCATGCAAGGATGGGCATGCTGACGGACACAATCAGTAAGGATCTAACAGACGCAGAAAAGGTAAAGAAGTGGCAAGAATACACAAAAGGACTGTACAAAAAAGGTCTTAATGACCCGAAAACAAAATGGTGTGGTCACTCACCTAGAGCCAGACATCCTGGAGTGTGAAGTCAGCCTTAGGAAGCATTACTACAAACAAAGCTAGTGAAGGTGATGGAATTCCAGCTGAGCTATTTAAAATCCTAAAAGATGATGCTGTTAAAAGTTCTGCACTCAAAATGTCAGCAAATTTGGAAAACTCAGCAGTGGTCACAGGATTCAAAAAGGTCAGTTTTCATTCCAATTCCAAAGAAGGGCAAGGCCAACGAATGTTCAAACTACCGTAAAATTGCATTCATTTTACATGCTAGTAAGTTTATGCTCAAAACCCTTCAAGCTAGATTTCAGCAATGTGCAAATCAAGAACTTCTCAATGTACAGATGGGTTTTGAAGAAGCAGAGGAACCAGATATCAAATTGCCAACATTCGTTGGATCGTGGGGAAAGCAAGAGAGTTCCAGAAAAACATCTACCTCCACTTTACTGACTACATTAAAGCCTATGACTGTGTGGATCATAATAAACTATGAAAAATTCTTAAAGACATGGGATACCAGACTACCTTACCTGCCTCCTGAGAAACATGTATGTGGGTCAAGAAGCAACAGGCAGAACCAGACATGGAAAAAATGACCGGTTCAAAACTGGAAAAAGAGTACAACAAGGCTGTATATTGTCGCTTTGCTTATTTAACCTATATGCAGAGTATGTCATGCAAAATGCTAGACTGGATGAAGCACAAGCTGGAATCAAGATTGCCGGGAAAAATATCAATAACCTCAGATATGCAGATGACACCACCCTTAGGACAGAAAGCAAAGAGGAACTAAAGAGCCTTTTGACGAAAGTGAAAGAGGAGAGTGAAAAGGCTGGCTTAAAACTCAACATTCAAAAAACTAAGATCATGGCATCCAGTCCCATTTCTTCATAGTAAATAGAAGGAAAAAAAGTGGCAGTGGCAGATTTTATTTTCTTGGGCTAAAAAAATCACTGTGGATGGTGACTACAGCCATGAAATTAAAAGACACTCGCTTCCTGGAAGAAAAACTGTAACAAACGTAGGGTATTAAAAAGCAGAGGTGTCACTTTGCAACAAAGGCCCATACAGTCAAAGCTATGGTTTTTCCAGTCATCATGTACAGATGTGAGCTGGATCATAAAGGAGGCCCAGCGCCAAAGAATTAATGCTTTCTAACTACAGTGCTGGAGAAGACTCTTGAGAGTCCCTTGGACTGTAAGGAGATCAAACCAGTCAATCCTAAAGGAAATCAACCTTGAGTATCATTGGAAGGACAGATGCTGAAGCTCCAATACTCTGGCCACCTGGTGCAAAGAGCCAACTCACTGGTAAAGACCCTGATGTTGAGAAAGACTGAGGGCCGGAGGAGAAGGAGACAGCAAAGAATGAGATGGTTAGACAGCATCACCAACTCAATGGACATGAATCTGAGCAAACTCTAGGAGGAGAGGGGAGCCTGGCGTGCTACAGTCCATGGGGTCGCAGAGAGTCAGCCACAACTTAGCGACTGAACAACAACAAAATGACCTTACAAAAGTAAAACCAGTTTTGGTGGCAAGGTGGAAAACAAAAGCCTCGTGAGAAAAATTTTAGACTACAAAAAGAGGTGCTGAAGAGCCTGGGGATGTTCAGGAGATGTGAGGTGAAGGACAGCAAAGAGATGGAGAACTAGCTGCAGGAAGAAGTCGCATCAAAGAGATTTTTTTCCAGGATAGGAAAATAGCATTATATGCTGGTGCAAATGATCCAGTAAAGAGGGGGATATTAATGCAGAAAAGAGAGGGGGAAAAAAAACTGCTAGTGTGATGGCCTGGAGTAGGCACTGGGAAACATAGCACCAGAAGATCTGGCCAGAGATGAGAACGTGGACAGTTCATTTCCCTCACAGTAGGGAAAGCAAGTCACGTGGCGACAGATGCTGGGCGTGGGGAGGTGCAGTGATGGTCTCTTCTGTTACTTCTATTTTCTCAAGAAAATAGGAAGCAAGGCCTCAGTTAAGAATGAGGAATAAATACTGATAAACTAAATACTCTAAATGGATATGATGTTTTTATCTACTTTCCAAATTAGCTGAGTAATTTGTTCAGATCTTCTCTTCAGAAAGAGAAGTGACCACTTCCTACTTACCTTTGGACCCATACTATATTATTTTTGCCCTTACTAATTCAGTGGTTATTCTGGTTCCATATATTAATAATAAAACATAAAACAACTATGGTTTATAGAAGTCAAAACATTCTCCAAGCACATAAAGGCATTATTCTCAAACTTCTGGTATGATATCATTCTCTTCTAACGTTCCTAAAAGTGAGAGATAAATAATTCAATATGGGAAAAGACCAAAAAAAAAAACGGGGTAAAAGATCAATATGCCCAACCGTGCCCAAAGTTATAACCCACTTGATTTAAAAAGAGATTGCAAGTTGAAAATACCCACTCCATCACAAATTTCAAAGTCAATGAAAACACAGTATCAGAATTATAATTCTGGTAGATGCTTAGAGAACAAATTTTCTCAATTTTACAGTTTGAGAAAGAGGCCCAGAGTCGTAACTTAATCCCAGATCAAGTGATTATCTAGGGTCTGGTTAAGAACCAAAACTCAGGTCTTCTAAAATCCAGCCCAGTATTCTTTCCTTGATCCCTGCTCCCACTCAAGTGCAAAGAAAGGAACAAGAGTTCAGCATGAATGCTCTAATGCAGTGAGGCAGACATGGTCGTAGACACCCAACACCCCTGCCCAGGCTCTACGTCCTCACTAGCATCCACCAGAAAGGCTGGGAATGCTTTTGGTCCCAGTATCTTCTGTAGCTAAAGAGCCCAGTGACAGAGCTCTAGCCCATGAGACAAAAGCAGAACGCAGCTAGGGGTTTAGGCAAGCTTTGCCTTCCCGAGAGAGACAGGTCTGGCTGATACGACCCTTCCTTGCCCCTTCTGTGCGAAGCCACAACAGCCATCTTGCGACTCTGCAGCGCCATCTCTGAGGATAAAGGGCCAGTATGCACAGGATGGTGAACTAAAAAGTGTCTAAAAGTCTGAGTCTCTGATGACATCCCCAAACAGCTGTTGTAAATTGTGTCCAACTCCATGCGACCCCACAGACTGCAGCACACCAGGACTCCCTGTCCTTCACTATCTCCTGAAGTTTGCTTAAATTCATGTCCGTTGAGTCGGTGATGCCATCAAACCCTCTCATCCTCTGCGCCCCCTTCTCCTTCAGCCTTCAGTCTTTTTCAGCATCAGCATCTTTTCCAACCAGACTGTGAGAAAAACCAAATCCTGACTTGCATAAGCCATCTTCTGACTTTCTCTAACTTGGAGTCAAATGCATTTCTAACACAATTAGCATTTCTCAATACTTGGTATATAAAAAGATATTATTTGAAGAGGTTTCCAGTTAAATGAGTCAAATTTAAGTTATAAAAAAATTAAGCAGGAAAAGGATTTGGGGAAGAGAGTGAAGGCAGCCACATAGTTTTTCAATCTCTGAATCCTTATAAAACACACAGAGAAACCATGCAGAAAAACCAAAAACTCATGTATCAACTACAACAAAACCAGGTGACAAGGTAACCCTCAACACCCAAAATGCAAGCAGGTGAGGACAAATCACCCAAGTCACAGGACCACCATTTGTAGAGAAGAAAAGTGGGGCTCCTGGGCACAAGGCCTTTGTGTCCTTCATTTTTTTGATTACAGGAAACAGCCTTCATTCAGCCTCTATGATCTTCCCTGCATTCCAATGGGCAGATTCAAGCAGTCGTTAATTAGGGAAAGGAGAGGTTGGGAGACCAGGGAGAAAAGAATAGTCGAGAGCAGCCTTGGGGCAGGGTCCTGTTTCCCCATCAAAGGGCCCACAGGACAGTATCTCTGAGCTGCTCTGTGGATATTAAAACCCCCTTCAGGTGGGAGAAGTTAATGATTAATACACAGCATGTAGACCCCAGATCAGCTGGACCTGCAGGCTGATAATGTGGACTCCTATTTGCCTCACCACCAACCCAGCAGAAGAATGTCCACGAGCTGATCATGCCCTCCTTGAACAATTATTATAAAACTTGTCACTGTCTTCCCCAAGTTGGGACACCTGGTTTTGTGGGATTAGCCCACTGTGTCCCCCTCTGCCTGGCAAAGCAATACAGCTATCCTTTTCTGCTTCACCCGGAATTCTGTGTCCAAGATTTGATTCAGCACCAGAGTACAGAGAAGCTGAGCTTTCAGCATCAAAAGGAGCAGTGAAGGTGGTATCCGAGGAGCCTGAGGACAGAAGAACCTAAATCAGCCAGGAAGTGGTCACTGCAAAGTTTGGAGGTCCAACTTGAAGCCAGCAGCTGAACAGGGAAGAGTTTTGTACTCTCCAAAATCAGGGTTCATGTGAGAGCTGAGGGTGCTGACCTCAGATCCTACAGTCCCAAAACCAAGCTGACCTCAAAAACAGACAGGGATCCGTCTGAACCCCTGACGCTGAAGAGGAGCTGCAGGGGGAACAGACACTGAGCAGGGAAGGGACAAGGGGACAAGGAGGCAGAGGGTCAGACCAGGCGCGTTAAGAGCAGCCAGCCTCCACCTATGGACACCACGACAGGGACACAGAGGGAGCTCTGTGATACTAGGAAGCTTAACTGAGCTCACGTCACTCTACAAGCCCAGAAAAATTAATTTCACGTAAAAAAAGAGCAACAGAAAAGTAACTGACGTCAAACTCTATACAAAGTCACCGGAGGAGAAAAGATAAGGAGAATAACAGGCCTATGGACAAAAGATTCTTGACAGTCTCTTGGAAAGCAAGGAGATGAAACCAGTCAATCCTAAAGGAAATCAACCCTGAATATTCACTGAAAGGACTGATATTGAAGCTGAGGCTCCAATACTTGGCCACCTGATGCAAAGAGCTGACTTATTGGAAAAGACCTTGATGCTGGGAAAGATTGAAGGCAGGAGGACAAGGGGATGACAGAGGATGAGATGGTTGGATGGTATTATCAACTCAGTGGACGTGAGTTTGAGCAACTCCAGGACATGGTGATGGACAGGGAAGCCTGGAGTTATGTGGGCCATGGTGTCACAGAGTCTGACACGACAGAGCAACTGAACAGCAACAATGGACAAAAAAATTATTCCAGAAAGACGTGCCACAAAACAGGGGGGAGGAAAAAAACAAGAAAACCACCAACCAACCCTATAACCTATCTCAAAATGAGCTAAAAAAAAAAAAGAAAAATCCACAGCCAGGTATATCATATTAAATCTTCAAGAAATAAGACAAACATTGAATCTTCAAAAAAGTAACAGCATGAAAATGCAAGTCATGAGACAATGGAGTATCTTCAAAGAACTGGGGAGAAAACTGGTAACGCAGACTTCCTATACCCAGTGAGAGATATCTCAAAGAGATATTTCAAAAATGAAAGCGAAGTAAAAACATTTTTAGACAAAATCTGAGAGTATTCATCACAAGCAGGTCTACTTTTTGATCCCTGGTCGGGGGAACTGAAATCCCACATACTGCATGATGCATCCAAAAGAAAAAAATATTGTTCTGAAGATTTTTAAATATAAACTGAATTAAAATACCTTACAGTAGGGCACATAAATGGGGACAGCAACAGGCAGAATTAAAGTGATCAAAGGAACCTACCTTATTTGGGGAGAGGGTAAAAAAACCAATTAACATTAGACCCCAAAAAGTTAAAACAAATTTGTTAGGGCAGACAGTAAAAGAAGCATAAAAGAGTATATAACTTCCAAGCTAACAGGGAAGATAAATAAAATATTCAACTGAGTAAAAAAAAAAAAAAAGAAAGAAAAACAAAAGACTTCCTGTGTAACCCTGATTAGTTCTCCCAGTGGCAACAAGACAGACAGACACACCAAAAAAGATTTTCTTGAAGGTTAAGAGCTCCCAGGCAGTAAAGGGCAGGACAAGGAGGAGAAGCAGAGGTGAACTATGCCTCACCCCCAAGGCTGGGAGGAGCTGGGGCCACCCGGGAGCTTCGGGAGGAAATGGGAACAGCACGGCCCTCCCACCAGGTATACAGAGAAAAAGATGTCAGAGAACACAGACAAAAGCTGAATTTGTTCTCGAGGCTCTGAATCAAGAGCCCTTGTTATTCCAGACTAGGAAAGCTACCGTCAGGAGGAGGAGGTACAGCAAGGGGAGGGGGGAGCACCCATAACATTCCAGCTTCTAAAAACACATCAGAGAACAGGAAAGACTAGAGGCCTCTTCAAGAAAACTAGACTAGAGACACCAAGGGAATATTTTATGCAAAGATGGGCACAATGAAGGACAGAAACACCATGGACCTAACAGAAACAGAAGAGATTAAGACGACGTGGCCAGAATACACATAACAACTGTTCAAAAAAAGGTCTTAATGACCTGGATAACCAGAATGGTGTGGTCACTCACCTTGAGCCAGACATCCTGGAGTGTGAAGTCAAGTGGGTCTCAGGAAGCATTACTATGAACAAAGCTAGTGGAGGTGATGGAATTCCAGTTGAGCTAGTTCAAATCCTAAGAGATGATGCTTTAAAGTGCTGCACTCAATATGCCAGCAAATTTGGAAAACTCAGCAATGGCCACAGGACTGGAAAAGGTCAGTTTTTATTCCAATCCCAAATGCCAACGAACTACTGTACAATTGCACTAATTTCACACACTAGCAAGGTAATGCTCAAAATCCTTCAAGCTAGGATTCAACAGTAGACTTCATTTCACTGAAGTAAACAACAGTTCACTTCACAGTGAACCAAGAACTTCTAGATGTACAAGTTGGATTTAGAAAGGCAGAGGAATGAAAGATCAAGTTGCCAACATCCGATGGGTCATAGAAAAAGCAAGAGAATACCAGAAAAACACCTACTTCATTGACTATGCTAAAGCCTTTGACTGTGTGGATCACAACAAACTGTTGAAGATTCTTAAAGAGATGGGAATACCAGACCACCTTACCTCCCTCCTGAGAAACCTTCATTTGGGTCAAGAAGTAACAGTTAGAACCCTACATGGAACAACTGACTGGTTACCAAATGCAAATCAAAACCACAATGAGCTACCATCTCACGCCAGTCAGAATGGCTGCCATCAAAAAGTCTACAAACAATAAATGCTGGAGATGGTGTGGAGAAAAGGGAACCCTCTTATACTGTTGGTGGGAATGAAAACTAGTACAGCCACTATGGAGAACAGTGTGGAAATTCCTTAAAAAACTGGAAACAGAACTGCCATATGACCCAGCAATCCCACTGCTGGGCATACACACTGAGGAAACCAGAACTGAAAGAAACACATGTACCCCAATGTTCACTGCAGCATTGTTTACAATAGCCAGGACATGGAAGCAACCTAGATGCCCATCAGCAGACGAATGGATAAGAAAGTTGTGGTACACATAACACAATGGAATATTACTCAACTACAAAAAAAAATGCATTTGAGTCAGTTCTAATTAGGTGGATGAAATTGGAGCCTATTATACAGAGTGAAGTAAGTCAGAAAGAAAAACATCAATATAGTATATTAACGCATATATATGGAATTTAGAAAAATGGTAACGACAACCCTATATGCAAGACAGCAAAAGAGACACATGTAAAGAACACACTTTTAGACTCTGTGGGAGAAGGCGAGGGTGGGATTATTGGAGGGAACAGCACTGAAACATGTATATTCCCATAGGTGAACTAGACGACCAGTCCAAGTTCGATGTAGGACACAGGGCACTCAAAGCTGGTGTGCTGTGACGACCCAGAGGGATGGGGTGGGGAGGGAGGTGGGAGTGGGGTTCGGGACGGGGGGACACGTACACCTGTGGCTGATTCACGTCAATGGACAGCAAAAACCACTGCAATACTGTAAAGCAATTAGCCTCCAATTAAAATAAAGTTTTTTTAACTCTAAAAAAAAAAAAACTGGGAAAGGAGTACAACAAGGCTGTATACTGTCACCCTGCTTATTTAATTTATATGCAGAGTACACCAAGTGAAACAGATGTACTCTGATGAATCACAAGCTGAAATCAAGATGCCTGGGAGAAATATCAAGAACCTCAGATATGCAGATGATACCACCCTAATGGCAGAAATCAAAGAGGAACTAAAGAGCCTTTTGATTAAAGTGAAAAAGGAGAATGAAAAAGCTGGCTTAAAATTCAACATTCAAAAAATGAAGATTATAGCGTCCGGTCCCATCACTTCAAGGCAAATAAATCGAGAAAAAATGGAAACAGTGGCAGACTTCATTTTCTTGGGTTCCAAACTCACTGCGGATGGTGACTGCAGCCATGAAATTAAAAGACACTTGCTCCTTGGGAAAAAAGCTATGACAAACCTAGACAGCATATTAAAAAGCAGAGACATCACTTTGCCAAAAAGGTCTGTCTTGTCAAAGCTATGGTTTTTCCAGTAGTCATGTACGGATGTGACAGTCAGACCATAAAGAAGGCTGAGTGCCAAAGAATTGATGCTTTTGAACTGTGGTGCTGAAGAAGACTCTTGAGAGTCCCTTGAACAGCAAGGAGATCAAACCAGTCAATCCTAAAGGAAATCAACCCTGAATGTTCACTGGAAGGAGTCATGTGGAAGCTGAAGCTCCAATACTTTGGCCACCTGATGCAAAAAGCTGACTCATTAGAAAAGACCCTGATGCTGGGAAAGATTGAAGGCAGGAGGAGAAAGGGGTGACAGAGGACAAGATGCAATGGATGGCATCACCGACACAACAGGCATGAGTCTGAGCAAACTCTGGGGGACAGTGAAGGACAGGGAAGCCTGGTGTGCTGCAGTCCATGGCGTCGAAAAGAGTTGGACATGATTTAGCAACAGAATAACAACAACAACACTCTCAGTGGTTCTCAGTTCTCTGAAACATTTCCTACACTGGCCCCTCCTGCGGTGTCCTGACCCCAGTGTCTGCCCCATGTGGTCCACTCTGGGCGCTGCAGCCACAGTGACCTTCACCAACACCCACAGCAGTAGGCGGCAGCCTAGACAAACTGAAGCTGTGGGACTTCACTTGACTATATTTCACGCCTCGTGCCAGCATCAACTTTTCCCTAGGTTCTGCTCCAGACCAAGTCAACCTGTTGGTCTCAACAGGGACCTGAAAGAGCCCATTTGCTTCTCCTGGGCATATACTTCTTCCCCCAGAGGGTCTTAGCTGTCCTAATTTACTTATGATTCCTTTATCATGTTCATTCAGTCAGACTAATAAGTGTTAAGTTACCATTATATTATCCTGCCCTCCTGGCGGCTGGGGAGGAGCAGAGGAGGAATGCAACACACGCCACGATGAAGGTTACACACGGGCTTCGTACAAAACAGAAACCTAGGATGAAACTCGGGAAGTCTGGGGTTCTGAGCTAATACTACCTGGCTTTAGAGGGAAATACTCTTCCAAAAGTCATTCGAATCCACAAATACAAGTACTTTCTGGCCATGCATCTGAAAGAAGGAGAGAAAGGACATACACATTTAAGAACTCCATCTGGTTTGTATCATCAATTTTCTGGAATAGAGACAGAAACTTAATGGTCTCAGGGGGTGGGATGCTAGCGTGAGTCAAAGGTGAATCATAGACAATCCTGCATCACACAGAAAAAATGGGAATTTGCTGCATGATGCGGGGAACTCAGCCTGGGGCTCTGTGACAACCTAGAGGTGTGGGATGGGATGGGAGGGGAGGTGGTAGGGAAGTTCAAGAGGGAGGTGATACATGGACACCTGTGGCTGATTCATGTTGATACATGGCAGAAACGAACACAATACTGTAAAGCCAATTATCCGGCAATAAATATAAGTTTTAAAAAAAACAGCACAAGATGGGACAGATTTAAAAAGCTAAAATTTAGCAGATTATTTTTTAAAAATACTATTAATATAAATACACTGTTCATAAAGACTTCAGAATTGAAGAATAGGAAGTATACGCTAATGCTTTTGTTCACATTCTTCCTGCGTGAAACTCCTGGCAAAGGCCTGGCAAATGGCCACTTACCCAACAAGGTTCACCTTCAATGCTCACTCCTGTGTGAAGCTTTCCCGGGCTCTCCCCAACCAAACAGAGCAAGGAACTTGGTACTCTCAGCCCTGCTCCAACCCCGAGAGTAAAGTTGTGATGCAGAATCCCAGGAAACCGCTCACAGGGTGCCTGTCGTTCCCCCTGCACTCTGAGCCTGAGAGCAGGGACCGTGGCTCACAGTATCCCCAGCACCCAGCACACGACCCGGCGGAGCACACGAGAAAAGCGAGCCTGCCTTGGCCAGTTAACCTCCAGGTTCAGCCTGGAGCACTCCTTCCTCCTGCACTTTACCTGCCTTAATCTACTTATGCTTCAGGACTCAGCTAAACTGCACCTCCTCCAGGAAGTCACCGCTGGCAATGCTGGACTCAAGCCCTGGCTGCTCTCGCCCCATGGGCCTGTGGACCACAACCGCCCTTCTCACAGCACTTACCACACTTCACTGTTGTGGCTTGTCTGCCAAGCCTACTTGATTTTACACTTCCATGAGCTCTTGGACTAGGAATGTCATATTCACCTTATACGCTCAGCATCTAACACCACACCTGGCCAGGCAGGCACCTGATAACTTTTTGCTGAATAAACAAAAGGATACCTTTCAAAGACCTAATCAAGAGTAGCAGAAAATGATCATTTTCTTGGACCATGTTTTCTTTTTCTGGAAGACTCTTTATAGCTTACACATTGTGGGGCACAAGTGGAGACCACGAATGAAAACACTCAATGATGGTTTTTACATCTGCAGATTCCTAAATATTCTGAACATCCTGCCTTGACGAACAGGCACTGCGGTCTCCAGTTAACTGAGATAAGAGACTAAGAATCGCCCCCTTGTTTTAACCAACAAAAAGGGAGAACAACGGCAAAGTCCCTGAGGCAGGAACCCCTGGCAAGCTCACCTGACACGCAGTGCTCTGAGCCGGCCCCTTCGGGTCCCGGCCTGTGAGGGACGGTACTTCACTGGGTGAGTGGCCCTAGATATCTCACTCCGGCTCCCAGAGAATGCAGAGGACTTCTTTGTGGACAGTAACTTTGGAGAATAAGGTTTCTTTACTGCACTGTCCCTAAAAGACCTCAAATTTGAGGAGTAAAGGAAAAAAGGAGAGAATCAAATTATCTCTGCATGTGATGCAAATATCTTTTAACATACAAGTGAAATTAAATAGATAAGCTCATCGAGACAGAAAGGTAGTAACTCTGCTTCAAGGACAATAAGCTGTTCAATCTCTGACAGAAACACCCACCCCCAGGCTTCCCTGGTGGCTCCATGGTAAAGAATCTGCCTGCCGATGCAGGAGCCATGGGTTCGATCCCCAGTCCGGGAAGATCTCACATACTGCAGAGCAACTAAGTCTGTTGTGCTCTAAAGCCCAGGAGCCGCAACTACTGAAGCCCAAGCACCCTAGAGCCCGTGCTTCACAACAAGAGAGGCCACTGCAATGAGAAGGCTGTGCATCGCAATTACAGAATAGCCCTCGCTCACAGCAACTAGAGAAAAGCCCGTGTGCATCAACAAAGACCCAGTGTAGCCAAAAAATAAGTAAGTAAAAATTATTGAAAGAAAAAAGAAATACCCACCCCGCCTGAAGATGGGTACTGCTAGATCAGCTCTGGGCAGAAGCTACAGAGCTACAGGGTACCTTGGAGACCTCAGTCCTAACACATACTTCTTAAACATGTCATTTAAGGGGAATCATTTTCAAGTTAGAAACAGGTTTCTTCATGTAGAAACAACTAAGAAAGATTTCCAGGTTATGTGACTTTTACATCAATGTGAAACTACACACCTTGATGAAACACTAAATTTATGACTTTTAATCCCATTTTAGAAACATTAAGAGATCTTCTTATTGGTGTGAAATCATGATTTTAAAAAATACATGTCAAAGATCTGCCTGCAGGAAATACCTAGTGGCAACAACATCCCATCAGCAATGAGCAAACGTAGAGGTCAAATATTGTTTCTAAAATGCCACTGCCTACTAAGAGGAAGCGGCAGTGCGTGGAAATACGGCTGACTTTAAGGTCTGAGACAAGGAAAATACAAGAGAAGTCTGGACTATCTTACTGGGTCAGAAAGTAAAGAAATGTTCAAAGAATGACAGGAGAATGTCGAAAAGACACAGGAACCAGCTGGAAAGAGCTCCCACTGGCCTAATCTGGGACAATTTCAGCAGTAATAGACTAAAACCCACTGAATAAATCAGGAAGCCACAAATCTATACTGAAGTAAATGAGTAAATAAATATATGAAGAAAAATGAGAAGCTGTCCTCTGCAGTAGAATAAAACTAAAAAACTTTTAAGAACCATCACAGGAATAATTGACTCAGGTAAGAATCATCAATGGATATAAAAACAAGTGGGTGCTAGTCTGATGAGAAACAGACTATTAGTGTAGTTTCAACATATCTCCCCACAAAACACTTATTCACTTCTTTATAGTGGAGAAACCTGACAGACATCATCTTTACCAAGTGATAAATGTTAACATCAATGGTAACAGGATCAAATCTCCAATATTGATATACTGAGAAAACAGCATCACTTCTGTGAAATTCTTGCCAAAAATGCACAACTGGAATTCATCATGAAGAAACACTGAACAAATTCAAGTATATGCACAAAAGGTAAGCTAAACTCTTCAAAAATGTTTAGGTCATGAAAGATAAGGAAATATTGAGAAATATTTCCAAATTAAAGGGGACTAAAAAGACAAAATGAGGGACTTCCCTGGTGGTCCAGTGGCTAAGACTCTGTGCTCCTAGTGCAGGGGGCCCAGGTTCAACCCCTGGTCAGGGAATTAGATTCCACATGCTGCAACTAAGACCCAGCACAGCCAAATAAATGAATAAATATTAAAAAGACAAAATGAAAAGAGAAGTTTTTCTTACATTTTGTTGTTTTCTTTCTGCTATAAATATCATTTTTGGGACAACTGACTTCAATTTACTCACAAATGATCCAGGGAAGGGAGAAAATATATAGTTTTTTTTTTTTTTTTTTAGTTTGATTCTTATTATTTGTGGTAATTTCTATAAAGTCACCATAAGCACTGAGTTAGTGAATATACTGAACCACTGTCCCTACAGGAGAATACATAGTTAGGTTCCTGCCAGCCTTTAAAAGCATTCTCATCGGGACTTCCCTGCCAGTCTAGTGGTCAAGACTCCACGTTTCCACTGCAGGGGGCGTAGGTTTGATCCCTGGTAAGGGAATTAAGATCCTGCATGCCAAAAAAATATCATCAACTACTCAATACAGAGCCTTGTTTTATGTATGCCCATGTTTAAAGACACCATACTTAATACATATAGTGAGTCTTTAACATAGAACTCACAGTCAACACCCCTATAACTCATGCTTGGACAAAGTGCATCTAACATACACTTTTTTTAAAAATTATCTTTGGCTGCGCTGGGTCTTCATTGCTGTGCATGGGCTTTCTCTAGTTGCAGCCAGCAGTGGCTCCCCTTCATTGCAGTGCACAGGCTTCTCCCTGCAGGGGTTTCTCTTGTTATGGAGCATGGGCTCTAGAGCGTGGACTCAGTAGCCGGGGCGCACAGGCTTAGTCGTCCCGTGACACATGGACTCTTCCCAGACTAGGATTGAATCCGCGGTCCCTGCATTGGCAGGCAGATTCTTAACCACTGGGCCACCAGGGAAGGCCTACACTTTCTTTATTTTTGGCCTCGTCTCAAGGTCTGATCTAAGGCCGCATCTCAAAGACCCCGATCCTGGGACAGACTGAAGGCAGGAGAAGGAGACGACAGAGGATGAGATGGCTGGATGGCATCACCAATTCAATGGACATGAGCTTGAGCAAACTCAAGGAGAAGGTGAAGGACAGGGAAGCCTGACATGCTGCAGTCCATGGGGTTGCAAAGAGTCAGACACGACTGAGCAAATGAACAACAACAAGCAAGGCATGCTGGATCTTAGTTTCCCAACAGGGACTGAACCCGCGTCCCCAGCACTGGGAGGGTGAGTCTTAACCTCTGAACTGCCAAAGAAGTCCCTACATTTTCTTCACAAGCTACATCACAGTATTCCTGCACCAGGGAACACTAGACAGAACCTCAGCACGATGATTAGGGGCCATTCAAACAGCAGAACAGTCAACAGAAAGCACAAACTGTGAAAACGTGGCTGTACACAGACTGGGAAGAGGATTCGCACTCATGTCTGAGCTGAAATAAGAAGGCAGGGCATGGCCATGTTTGAGTTCAGCCAGAAGCATGTGTATCGGTGACTAAAATGCTTTGCTCCTCTGCACGTGTCTACAAATGACATGAAAACACTGAGAGGAGACAGAGAGACAACAGAGATGGGGGGGAGAAAGAGACAGAAGCAGATGAATGTGGTGAAAATGTTAACAGGAAAATCTGGGACAAGAAAGATATATAGTTCTTTGACCTAATCTTGCAATTTTTCCCTAAATTTGAAATTATTTCAAAATAAAACATTAACAAAAATTTTTTAAATGAGGCTTTCATCCCATTTTCCTATAAAAATAAAAGAGGCTCTAAAAATGTTAAGAGCCTATGAAACAGCAAACTGACGGAAAAAAAGGTTAGCACCCTTTTGAAACCCTGTTACATCATCAAACAGGTCATCAGACTGGGAGGCCCACACCTGAAGTCATCCCTGACCACTGCTCTCTCCTTTCATCAGACTCGGGGCTCCCCCTCACCAGCTAGTGAGTCAAGCAGCAGATGAACTATTTGGAGCTCTGTAAGTTTAAAGATCATAAAGATACCAACTCTGGTGTAAGTGAACAAGCCCCAGAAATCTAAGCTATTCTAACACCAAAAGGAAGAGATCACAAACTAAAACCAGATTTGTCTCCATACATGTGTGCCTGTTTCCCATCACAAGGCCTCATGATGACAGGAAGCATTTTTATCTACTAATATATACTCAGCCCCTAACACACTACCAGGTGCTCACAGTAGGTAGACATATAAAATGTGTCCAATCATGGAACAAAGGAAAGGCAGAAGGATAGAAAGAAATACGAAATAAATGAAACAGAAGGCACTTTAAAACAATATCAGAAACCCAACGATCATGAGGAACAGGGGAGGAGCCTGGTTTAATTCAGAACACGGGAATACAATTACTTTTTTTTAAAAATGTCAATAGGAGGATGATGATTAGCCAAGAAACACAGAAAAATGGAAGTGAGGAGAAAGAATCTGAAAATGTTCATTCAAAAGGGACAAGAAGAAAAGACAAAAACTCTAATTCAAAAAGATACATGTAGCCCAATGTTCAAAGCAGCAATATTTACAATAGCCAAGACATGAAAGAAGCCTAAATGGCCATCAACGGATGAACAGATAGACGAGATGTGGTACATATATACACAACGGAATATTAGTCATAAAAAATGAAATAATGCCATTTGCAGCAACATGGATGAACCTGGAGATTATCATACTAAGTGAAGTGACTCAAAGAAATTATCATATGATATCACTCACATGGGGAATCTAAAATATGATATAAATGAACATATTTACAAAACAGAAATAGATTCACAAATACAGAAAACTTGGTGTTACCCAAAAGTGAAATGGATAAATTACAAGTTTGGGAGTAACAGATACACACTACTATAAAATAAACAACAAGGACCAACTGTATAGCACAGGGAACTATAGTCAATATCTTGTAATAACCTACAATGGAAAAGAATCTGAAAAAGAACATACACATATGCATAACTTAATCACTTTGCTGTACACCTGAAACACACACAACACTGTAAATATGTTGACTTTTTGAAAATTAAGAAAAATTTTTTAAAAAAGTGCCCAGGGAAAGGCATGCCCTGACCAATTCACTTAACTATTTACTTGGCAGGTGCACCCTGCAGTGCTCGTTTATTCTCTCAGTATCAAGGACCCACTATAACATGCTCAGCAACACAGCACAGCCTGGGGCTTGCTATTGCTGCTGCTGTTCGGTCGCTCAGTCACATCTGACACTCTTCAACCCACGGGCTGCAGCACGCCAGACCTCCCTGTCCTTCAGCATCTCCTGGAGCTGGCTCAAACTCATGTGCATTGAGTCGGTGATGCCATCCAATCATCTCGTCCTCTGTCATCCCCTTCTCCTCCTGCCTTCAGTCTTTCCCAGCATCAGGGTCTTTTCTAATGAGTCAGCTCTTCGCATCAAGTAGTCAAAGTATTGGAGCTTCAGATCAGTCCTTCCAATGAATATTCAGGGTTGATTTCCTTTAGGAATGACTGGTTTGATCTCCTTGCAGTCCAAGGGACTCTCAAGAGTCTTCTCCAGCACCACCAAGAGCAGCAATTCTTCGATGCTCAGTCTTCTCTACGGTCCAACCCTCAAATCCATACGTGACTACTGGAAAAACCATAGCTTTGACTATACGAACCTTTTTCAGCAAAGTAATTTCCCAGTTTTTTAGTATGCTACAAAGACAAATATGTATTCAGTGTGTTTCTCATGTCTAACAATGAGAAAACAAGAATATTGACAGCTTACAGAAAGCACAGGACGCTGACCCACACCCAGTATCTATCCTCTATTTGGCTGCAGACATGGCTGCCCAGAATAAAAGACTACATTCCTGAGGCTCCCCTACTCCCACCTTCTAAAATTAAGCTGTAAGAGGATGTATAGGGGCTCATCAGGTGGCAGGTTCCTACGATCTGCTTAAGAGCCAGCCAAGGCACACTTTGTCTTCATTATCTTCCTCCTACATGCTGCCTGGAATGGCTGTGCACTTGAACCAGGAGGATGAGGACCACCTCTCAGAGATGGCAGTGTGGACACGGGGAAAGTCCTGGGTCCATAAGAACCTTACTGGACAGAACCATCATAACCACCTGCCTCCAGACTTCCTATGTGTGAAAGGAAAATCACTTCTATTTTGTTTAGCATCCGTTACTTTGGATTTCAGGCTTCCCAGGTGGCTCAGCCTGACAATGCAGGAGACACAGGTTCAATCCCTGGGTCAGGAAGATCTCCTGGAGAAGGAAATGGCAACCTGACTCAGTATTCTTCCCTGGAGAATCCCATGGACAGAGAAACCTGGTGGGCAACAGTCCATGGGGTCACAAAGAGTTGGACACGACTCAGCAACTAAACAATAACAACAACTCTAGATTTCCTGCACCTGACCCAAACTAACAGAGCTGGATAGCTGCAAACAGAGAATGAGGCGCAGAGTGGTGAGAAATAAGGCTAGAAAACAGACTGTGGAGAGGCCCTGAAGGCAAAGCAAAGGAGCATGGACTGAAGCCCAAAGGCAGCAAGAGTGACTGGAAAAAGTAGGGAGGGGGTGACGCAGTCAGATGTGAATATTCAGCACTCATCCTGGAGGCGATGTATCAACTGTGTTCCCCCACTGGGATTTCAAACTCCCTAAGGAAACTCTGGAATATAACATGGCTTCCTGCAGCAGGCAGGCATACACTGCTGGTTTCCCTAGTCGTTTCACATTGTAAACAAACTGGTCCTTCATGCACTGAAATGACTGGAAGTAATTGGCATGCTGACAGGTACTTCAGTTTAGTAAGCACAAGCCCATCTCCAAAAGACTCAGGGACCATTCTCAAAATTGAGAGTGTGGGTGAATCAGAAGTTCTGCAGCCTTGTGAGAATTTACAGCCTGGGTTCTAAGAGGGTCAGGGAATCATAACCCTTATAACAGGTTTAAGGTGACTGTGGAATAGTAAGGCACCAAGGAGAAAAACAGAGGGAAATGCAAATCCTTTCGGAAGGAAGGCACCTTCATAAACCTAGAGACAGTCCTATACAAAATCTGTAATGTACAGTGTCCAGCACACAAAGAAGCTAGACTCCGCAATTACGGAAACAGAAACAACAAATCCACAAAGGCTTCAGATACTAAAGAGATGTATATCTGTGTACGTTATACATATATATTCACATACATACGCATACACTTTTTATTCATTCAGTGAAAGTTTACTGGACATTTATTGCTGGTGAGGCAGTAACTATATAAAAATAAGAGTTTCTCAAGAGTTTATGGTATATCAAGAGGACAATGAGAATACCAATCATTAAATCCTATGAAAAAGCTAAACTTAGTGTGTTATGGGAACATCCACACCAAGTGCCTAATCCACACTGGGGTGCGGAAGAGGGTGGTAAGAGGCTTCCTAGAGATGATACTGGAACTGAGTTTGGAAATATGAGTAGAAACTAGTCGGGAGTTGGGAACTGGAAAGAGCTGGTGTGAATACTAGGTATGAGCAGTGTAGAAGTTCAAGGAGAGTTAAGGAACTTCAAGAAGTCCTGCGGGACTCACATGGTGGATCTCAGACTGCTTTACAGCAGAATACCTAGGGAATCCATTCTATCAAAGCTTCCCATCCTAAAGCTGCAGAGTATTTGAGGAAACAGAGCTTCAATTCAAAGTCATGGTTAATTTGTTTCAGAAGCTAAAGTAAGGCAGGCCTGACAAGCACTCTATGGATCACTAGTAAACACTGTCAGGATGTGGATTCCGCTTCTGAGGATGGATCCCTCAAAAGCTGTGGGATCAGCAGGGGTAGGACCTCAGCAGCTGTGCTGGGAGCTCCATGACCCTGCTCCAGGAAAAACTTGATTAGAGCAGGGGGAGAAATCTGACCAACCAGATTCCTTCTCCTGAAACTGAATTTACAGCTGAGACACAATCTGTACAGGAGGTGGGGGCTGAAGCACAAAGATGGCACTGCTCAGGAGGAAGGGACCAAACGCTGCTGAATAGGTCTCTCCAGCTATGCTGGCTTCCACCCTGCCCAAGACCTAGTAGATTCTATTAAAAAAAAAGAAAAAAAAGAAAGAAACCTCTGTATGGGGATTTCCCTGGTGGTTCAGTGGTTAAGACTCCATGCTCCCAATGCGGGGCTCGAGTTCAATCCCTGGTCAGGGACTTGGATCCTGCATGCTGCAACTAAGACCCAGCATAGCCAAATAAATAAACAAAAACCTTCTGTATGTTAGTTAGGATCCAAGGTTGCTTGCTCGTTGGAAAGTTATGATGAGCCCAGACAGCGTATTAAAAAGCAGAGACATCACTTTGCCGACCAAGGTCCGTATAATCAAAGCTATGGTTTTTCCAGCAGTCAAGTATGGATGTGAGTACTGGACCATAAAGAAGGCTGAGTGCCAACAAATTGATGCTTTTGAATTGTGGTGCTGGAGAAGACTCTTAAGAATTCCTTGCACTGCAAGGAGATCAAACCAATCAATCTTAAAGGAAATCAACCCTGAATATTCATTCGAAGAATTGATGCTGAAGCTCCAACAGTTTGGCCACCTCACCGAAGAGCCAACTCACTGGTAAAGACCCTGATGCTGGGAAAGACTGAAGCCAAAAGGCATCTTGCAGGGAGGGAGACAAGGGGATAAACATCTGGCCTCACTTTCCTCTCTCTCTCTTATCTTCTACCAGGACCTCACTGGTCAAATTCAATGGAAAGCCCTGGATACGCAAGTGGAGAGTTATACTGAAGATAGCCAGCACAAAGAGGCAATTCCCTAGCTCATGTACTTCCAAAGTCTAAACCAGAACCTCAAGACTAGAGGCTCAAATTGGCAGCTCAAATTGCCAACTCTTCCTGCTCCTCAGTGTGCTGACCTGCATACAGGGTCCCAGCCTTTGCAGGGGGGAGACTGCAGCAGCTGCCACTGTAACCTCAGCACCAGGGAGGTCTCACTCTTCAAAGCCTGCCCCAGCTTTAGAGGGAAACCTCTGATTGGCCCCATGCAGTCACATGCCCACCCCTGAACCGATCCCTCTGTCTTAACGGGCAGGATACTCATGAAGGGCCAGGTGCAAGTCACCACTGTGAATCTGAGGTTGGTTAGTAAATTACAGTCTCTTTATTGTAAATTCTCTCCTTTTTCCTTGGGTAGCCAGAACTGAAGTCTCTTATTTGGAATCAAAAGAACCTTAGTGCAGGCTGAAAGCAGCCATGATCCAAAGGAGGAGAAGAAGAAAGCCAGCCTCAATATAACTTCTCAGGAATATCATCCTTATTTCTGCTCAAAGTAAGAATTTTAAAGATGGATATCTCCACATACCCAAAATGGATTCTGACTGTAACATAAAGTATAAAATGTGCATTATACTCTATACCCTAGATGAGAAACCCAAAATATCAACAAAAAACTGTTACTCACTACTCCTGATTTTAGGAAAAAACCACATTTTAAGAATTTATGATTTTCACACACAAAATATTTACAAGCTTGTAAGTAAGCCATAATTTCAGTTACCTCTTTTGTCAAGTCTCAATACTCACCTGGAGTCAACCTTCCTCTCCATTCTCTGCTTAATCTTTTTTTGCTGAAAATTCAACCCGTGGCTTGATGCACACTTTTCAGTAAGCAGATTCTTATGAATCAAAAATTAGTGATCTGTGCATGGAATACTAGGAAAATTAGAAAATAAGCATTAATTCTCAGAAAAAATTATGGGAAAAACAAGAGAGGAAGAGTTGCAATAGTCTACTTGGTTCAGCATGAGCCTTCCCAGATGGCCCAATGGTAAAGAAACCGCCTGCCAATGCAGGAGGCTTGGGTTGCATCCCTAGGTTGGGAAGATCCCCTGGAGAAGAAAATGGCAACTCGCTCCAGTATTCTGGCCTGGAAAATTCCATGGACAGAGGAGCCGGTCTAGCTATAGTCTATGGAGTCGCAAAGAATCAGATACAACTGAGCAACTGAGGGCGTGCGCAGACACATACATTTGGTTCAACAGTGAATATTTGTTATTTAACGTAAACATTATTAACAACAAATTACCACATACCCACGTAGATGGGATGAGGAAAGAAAAACTGAGCCAAGTACTTATTTCCCATGAATAATGGTTGATAAAAGGTGTAAACTTAACAAATCAAAAAATATCACCTATAAGGTTCTTTACTTCCAATTTACAAGTAATATCAGGACGAACAGTTAGAAGAATGGAAACTAGAACTGCAGCCTGGAGACTATTTTCTAATATAAGCTTTCAATATTAATTATCTTTGGCTCTGCCAGGCAGCACATGGGATCTTAGTTCCTGGGTCAGGGAGGACCTGCACCCCTGAAATTGGAAACTCATAATCTTAACCACTGGACTGCCAGGAAAGTCCCAATACAAATTTTTTAATACACATGTTAATTTGAAAAATGCAAATCTAAGAGTAACTTAAAGAAGTCTCTATAGTATTCTGCAGCTTCTAACAATAACTGAGAAATGAGTGATCTTGCTAAAGAAAAGCAAGGAAATACCTAAATTTATATGCTAAGTTGCAGAATAAATTTCAACTACTTCTTCCAGGAAGTCTTCCATGGCACTTAGCTGAGTACCATGCCACCTAGAAAGTCTAGATTAGAGTCAAAAATAGCATTCATGGAGCGGGACTCTGTGTCAGGTACGGTATCAATACTGAGCACTTTTCATTAACTAGTTGCTTTAACACAACCACCTCAACAGATGGTAACCATCCTCATTTTATAGATGAAGGGCTCACGTCATCACTAAGTGGTATAGCTGGGGCTGGTACGCAGGGATCTAACACCATTCGCTCAACAAACATTTACTATAATCCAGAGGTTAACAATAAATCTGAACTGTCTCCCATCAAATAAAAACTGAGCTCCACGAGGCTTCCCTGGTGGTCCAGTGGTTAAGAATCAGCGTCCCAACACAGAGGGCCTAAGGTTCCATCCCTGGTCAGGGAACTAAGATCCCACATGCCACCTGGTAACTAGAGAAAGCTCGCGCGCTGCAACGAAGACTCAGTGCAAACAAAAATAAATAAGTAAATTAATTTTAATTAAAAAAAAATAAAAAGCAAGCACTAATCTCCCACTGCGACGTTCGCCCAATTGGCCCTCGGGGCTCTGGTGTGGTCCCTGAGTTCTGCAAACCCTCGCTGTTCGCTCGGCCACACAGCAGGGAATTCGAATTCGCGCGCGCCAACGAGCCCTGCACGGACGCGGCACACGCACCCGCCCGGCCGCACCTGACGCGCGGGGAGGACGCGGGGCGAGAAGCGCCGACCCCCGGCGCCGTCCTGAGCGCCCTTTCCACTGGCCGACCCTCTCCCACCTCAGCCCCGCGGGGAGGCAGCGTCACCTGCACTTCCAGAGGAGGAGGAAGAGGACGCGCCCACAACGTAGTCACCGACCGGGCTCGGAGTGACGTGCGCTCGCCTCTGGGCTCCGGCCGCAGAGGCCGAGCCCTTCCGCCTCAGACAAGTCTCGGGAGGGACGGTCCCAACTCCTCAGGCCGGCGCGGCCCGTGCCCGCCACCTCCTCGCTTCCCGCGCCTCAGGACGCACGTCTCGCGCCGGCCCCGCCCCCCGTCTCCATGGCAACAGTGCGTGCGTGAGGGACGCCCCACCCGGGAGCGGGAGTTCGCGCAGCCTCAGTGCGGCAGGGGGCACGCCCACCCCCACCCGCCAACACCTCCTCGCCGCGTCCGGAACGCGAGTTAGCCGTAAGGTGCGTGGAGAGACGCACCTGCCTGGGGCGGCCCCGCGGAGGGGTCGGTGTCTCTGTGGCTTGCTCGCCGCTTCTCTCAGAACTCAACTTCCTACCGCTATTGGACAGGAGCGGTGGGAGCTGTTTCAGTTGCTTTACGGTATTGATGTCGGTTTGAACCTGTTTGGAGTGGATTCATGAGTTACACTTCGCGGGGCAGGCACTAGAGACGAGCGAGGCGACCGAGGTCGTCCTTCAGCTACCTCCGGCCTTGGGCGTGATGGGCCGCTCTGGGCTGTCCACGGTTCCCGGAGAACAGTGAGCCGGTACCAAAGCGCGCGCGTGCGTGCAGTGGGGAGATTGTCAGCGAGGACTGCGTGGGTGAGGGCACGTGGTTTCGCAGCCGAGGAATTGAGATTATCCCAGGTTGATATCGTCTCTTAAACATTACTTTTAAAACGTAATTAACAAACATTAATGATTACTATTGCATAAACAGCCGTTAATTTTAAAAATTAGGCCCACTCCTCATCTTTTTAACATGAGGATGGGAGACGCTAGGTAGGCCATTATTTTTTTCATTGAAGAATAGTTTATTTACAGTGTTAATAGTTTCAGGTGTACAGCGAAATGATTCAGATGTATATTTTCAGATTCTTTTTCATTACAGGTCATTAAGCTAGGGCATTTCTGTATCCTTGCCTTCTGTGTTTTGTAAAACACCTAAAGCCCCTGAGATTTCTGGTGGAGAGCGAAAAACAAAGGCTAGCATTATGAATATAAATGCTTGAGACATTTTACGTTAAAAACATGAGGAAAAATAAGTTGGGTGCTTTGGGATTAGAATCAGGTAATTTGCATTTTTGCTCTATTTTCTACTTATGTCAGTTTTTGTAATTAAAGTGTTTAAAAAGGAGAAGGTCCACTTTAGCAGGACACGGGACAATCTTTTATCTGATGTGGCCAAGTACTTTTTAAAATAATTTAGTGACTTTCAAAAATCTTAACATGGTAACTAGTATTTACTTACTGTAAAGTTACTTTTATAACTATAAATATTTATGTAAATAATGTTTATACAAATTACAATAATCCAAGAAGATAAATCAGTAAGCATGCTTATTTTTTTTTAGTAAGCATGCTTTTTAAATGATTTACTATCTTGTCATGTGCGTTTACCACCGTTGGTTTTGACTGATTTATGAAGGAATTAAAGCCATTTCTATTTGAATTATAATAATTAGTCCTCTTGGGAAACATTAATCAGAATAACAAGATAGTGCAGCAGCACTTGGTGGTTGTCAGACTCTTTTAAGTACTTTGCATATATAAAATCAATGATGTAAGATGCCAGGAAGGGTTTAGGCTCTGCAAATAACTTGCTGTATGGTCTTCCAGAAGTCCCTTAATAATTCCTTTGTAGTCCTTGAGTACTACAAAATCACTGCAGATGGTGACTGCAGCCATCAAATAAAAAGATGCTTGCTTCTTGAAAGAAAAGCTATGACCAACCTAGACAACATATTAAAAAGCAGAGACATTACTTGGCCCACAAAGGTCTGTCTGGTCAACGCTATGTATGGTTTTTTCCAGTAGTCATGTATGGATGTGAGTTGGACTATAAAGCTGAGTGCTGAAGAATTGATGTTTTTGAACTGTGGTGTTGGAGAAGACTGTCTTGAGTCCCTTGGACTGCAAAGAGATCCAACCAATCCATCCTAAAGAAAATCAGTCCTGAATGTTCATTGGAAGGACTGATGTTGAAGCTGAAACTCCAATACTTTGGCCACCTGATGCAGAGAGCTGACTCATTTGAAAAGAACCTGATGCTGGGAAGGATTGAAGGAGAGAGGAGAAGGGGAGAACAGATGATGAAATGGTTGAATGGCATCACCGACTCAATGGACATGAGTTTGAGTAGGCTCCGGGAGTTGGTGATGGACAGGGAGGCCTGGCGTGCTGCAGTTCATGGGGTCAGAAAGAGTCGGACACGACTGAGTGACTGAACTGAACTGAATCCTTGAGTACATGATGCCACAGCTGTGAAACTGTTCAAATCCTATTTTCTTGGAACTAGGGAGTACCCTTGGAGACAGAAAAGCTGATTAGAAAAAATCCCATTTAGAAAAGTGGAGAGCAGTGGAAATGTAATCCCAACTTTATGAGTTGAGGCTGCTCTCAAAATTTCTAGGTTTCTAATTTCCATTTGCTTCTCTGCTGTTCTTGAACTGCTCATTTCCCCAATGGACTGAAACTTGGGAGTCCCCTGATGCCAAACTGTGAAACAAGAATTTGAACCTAAACCAAGATCTTACAAATAATTTATAAGTAGAATAAATCACTTATCTCTTTCTTACTCTCTCAAAGGGATTTCCCATACTGATACTTGAAAATTCATTTTAGTTGCAAAGGAGACATTTAGAATTACAAATTATCATTCCTGCCAAAGAGAATAACATTCAAAAGCTACAATGAAACAAAGATTTGCAAGCATCTAGCTTTACATGACAGGTGAAAGCTCACAGATGGCTCTCCTTTAGTAAATGATTGCCTTTATTCCTAGGTAATAATTGTCTCCTTTAGTAAGGATAAATGAAGGCTCTGGGAGGTAAAAAGTAAATTGAACAAGATTCTACAAGACATTAAAGAAGAGCCCGGGGGAAGAGTACAATCTCACTAGGATAGATCAGAGGACCAGGCCTCTAGCATAATAGCTACCATGTCTGGAGCACGTTTCATATATGACTTGTAATTTAAAATATGCCTGCAAATTCTGTAACATTCTTCCTATATAAAGGTGTAGTCTAAGTCCTCTTCCCTTAAACACAGACCTGGCTTAGTGACTTCTAAGGACTAGAATGTGGGATGTGGGATCGTGTCTGGTTGTCCAGTGGTTACAACCTCGCCTTCCAGTGCAGAGGTTACTGGCTCAATCCCTGGTTGTGGAGCTAAGATCTCGCTTGCCTCTTGGCTAAAAAAAAACAAAATATAAAAGAGAAGCAATACTGTAACAAGTTCAATGAGGCCTTTAAAAACGGTCCACATCAAAAAAATCTTTAAAAAAAGACTGACATGTGGCAGAACAGACAATGAGTGACTTGGAAGCGAGGCTAGACAGTTTACGACTGTCTAGCCCTCTCCTCCCTGGACACTTGACCTGGGAATCTAGCCACCAGTGTGAGGGAGCTCAGGCCACACAAGAGATCAGGTGTTATGTGTTCCAGCCAATAGCTCCATTGTTTCCAGCTGACAGCCATCACCAATCATCAACCACGTTAGTGAGGCATTTGATGTCCCTAGTGCCCACCTTACAGCTGAAGCTGAAGGAAGCAGAGACCAGCTGTCCCAGCTAGAACCACCCCAGATTGCAGATTTGGTGCAAAGTAAATGTTGGTTTAAGCCACTGAGTTCTGGGATTGCTTGTTACACAGCAAAAGATAACCAGAAGAGTGTTTTTAATGTTATCTCTAATTCCCACTGCAAGCCTGGAAAATAGGTACTGCTATTTCTTTTTGATAGATGAGTAAACAGGTTCAAAAGGTAAAGTAGGTATGGTTTCACACTGAGTATCAGGGCCAGGATTTAAGAGCTTAAAAAAAAAAAAAAAAAAGGCCTGCTCCACTTCTCCATAGTGGCTTGCTGATAGAAGACAGTTTGTAAGAAACACATTTTACCCAATATAACAGACAAAAATAAAAAGTTTTCATAATTGTTTTCTCTGCTGCCAAGACTCACAGGATGAGGACTCAGCTCACTCACTGCCCAATGGGCTTCACAAGTGAAGCTTAAAGAAAGCAGGCTCATTGAAAGATATGTAGACTTCGCTATCCTTCACGAGAAAAATTATGTTTCCCTTCACAGTCACGTATCATTTCACGGTTCCACGAGGTAGAAACGGGCTCGTGAAATTCCTGCAGGCCAGGCTCACACGCGATCTCCGTTCAACCTTTCCTCCCAGCACGGCGGTTACTCACATTGCTCACAGAGGGGGGGAATTATATTGATATTTTTGCCTCTCTGTGGCCCTGCTGCTGGTCCCAGCGTTGCGTACTAAGCGCTTGACATCTACAATCTCATTTTCAGTCAAAAGTACTTGCACTTCCCCTTCCTGTGCAGGCTAAGGAAAGATTCAGGTTACGGGGCGGGAAAGAACATTTCAATGAATGTCAGTCGCCCGTAGCTCATTAAGAAGCAACCGTGGCAGTTTTGCTTGTTAACACAGCAACCCGTAATCTCGCTTATTCCTCATACACATAGATCATTTCAGTAAGAAGAGCGGAACTCAGAGTTTTGCCCAAGATCACACCACCAGTTAAAAAAAAAAAAAAAAGCCGAGGTTCGAACACACTCCGGAAGGCTCCAAGCCCCCAGGTTCGCCTAACACAGAATCCCGCTGCCGAAGCCCCAGGGTTCTCCACCGACGCGGATAGTGCAAACGCACCAGCCGCCGCCTTCCGAGGTTGCGACCCCACGACCCACTTCCCGGCCCCGGTTGCCTTCCTCCGACTGCCGCCGGGCGGGGACGATGGGCTCCAAGCTCCGCCCGTCCTGTCCTCCCCGTCTGCCCCGCCCCGAAGCGCGCGTGGGAACGCGGCGTCCTCCCCGGGGCTGCCCGCGACGACTGCCTGCGCGCATCCGGGAGCGCTCTCCCGGCCCCCGGCAGGGTCTCCACCCGCCGCCGCCATCGCCTCCCGGCCTCCGCCTCCCAGCCGCCGGGCGCACGCAGGGGCCGGCGCCCTGGGAGCGCGCCGCGATGTTTCCCTTTTCCGGCCGGCACCGCCGTGGACACCTCACATCCGGGCGCGCGGCGGCGAAGGCGGTGCTGGGGCCCGGGTGCGTGGAGGGAGTTATTAAGGGGGAGGGGGCCGGGGAGGAGGGGCGGAGGGCTGGGCCGCGGTTACGGCGGCTGAAGGGAGACAGCCCGGGCTGGTGGGGGGGCGAGAGCGAAGGCCGCGCGGGGCAGCTCTCGGGCCGGCGCGGGCGGCGGGGAGGGGAGCGGCGGCCGAGGCAACCAGTAAGGGCCGGGCGGCAGTGGCGGGGTCCGGGGCTCCGCGCGCATAGGCCCGCAGGGAGAGAAGGGGCGCGGGCGCGCTGCGCCCCGGGGTCGCGTGCGTGAGCGCGAGCGCCGGGGCGCGCGCGGGGGGCGGGCAGGGACCAGAGGCCAGCGGGGCGGCTGGCGGGCAGCGGGCGGGCTGGCGGGGCCCGAGCCGCCGGGCCGGGGTGGACAGCGGCGGGCCTGCGCCGGCTCCAGCTCGAAGCGCCGGGGCTGGGGGATTCGGCCCTCCGGCTCCCTCTGGCCCGCCTCCCCTCAGTGAGTACCGTCCCCGCCCTTCCTCCGAAGGCGGCTGCTGGGCCAGGGCCTGCGCGAGAGGCCGGGGGTTGGGGTCGCGGCCCGGGGAAGCCGAGTTTCGGATCTGAAGCCGGCGCTCGCCCCTTCCTTGGCACGGGCGCCCCTGACATGTCCACAGGTGCGGCGGGCCGGGCGAGGGGAGCTGTGGCCCCGTCCCCAGTCCCCTGCCTCCGGTAACAAGGGGCAGCTGGCGCCGTCCATTGGCAAGTGACAGGCACTTTACCATTGCCCGACTTCCCCGATCCCAGCCCGTCTCCTACCTGCCCCCACTTCGGGAAACTTCCCCACTATCGCCGGACGGCCCTCGCGAGTGGCAGCAACCAGCCTTGGTTTCTTTTTATATTAAAGCTGCTTAGAGGCTGTCCCCTGATCTGGGCACGTTCCACTTCTGCTTTCCTTACCCTGTTGATGGTTAGAGCTCTTGTAAGAGATATCCAAGTACCAGTGGCTTTGTATCCAGTGGGTCCTGGTTTATAGAAAGGGCTTTTTAAAGGGAGTCCGAGATAATTTCAGTTTCTTAAACTGTGAGGACTTTTGAAAATTTATGGTTCTAGGTGACAGTTTTGTGCTGATTTTTTCCAGGTGCAAAAAACTGTCAACCAAGGAGCCATGGATAGAAGTGTGGGTGAAACAGAAAATGGAGATGCTTTTCTCGACCTGAAGAAGCAACCGGCTTCCAGATCCCCCCATCGCTATACAAAAGTAGGCTTTGTTACTAATGAAATAGTGTTTCTTTATAGGTGAGGAGATTAGCAACATTGTGCAGAAACTTCATTAGTACTGTTTAAAGGGGCAGTCTCATTCTGACTGACTATGTGGACTAAATATTAACTAGATTTAGTAAAACATTGCTTTGAAACACCCAGACTTTAAAATTTGCCCCTAAGTAGGCTTCCACTGAAGGCTCAGATCCTCCCTGTGTGAATTTGTGGATTGGAATATGTTGGCACTTCCCTGGTGACTCAGTGGTACAGAGTCTGCCTGCCAATGCAGGAGACCGGGTTTTGATCCCTGAGTCAGAAAGATCCCCTGGAGAAGGAAATGGCAGCCCACTCCAGTATTCCTGCCTGGATAATCCCATGGACAGAGGAGCCTGGCTGACTACAGTCCATGGGGTCGCAGAGAAGAGTCGGACAGGACTTAGCAATCAAACAACAGCAGCAAACGTGTTGGCGCACACTTGGTATAACAGCTGTGTCACTGGCGTGTTACTGCTGACTTACAGCCCGAAGAGGGAGGATTCCAGCTCTGGGATGCCTTGCAGAAATCGGTGTCCTCTTTGCTGGTGTTTCCTTGAGAGGTGAACTCACAGAAGTACTCTTTGGTGTACTTGCCTAACCAGACTTTTAAATTCTTTTTATGTGCTGTTATAAAATGGATATGGACTCAAGAAAGTAAGACTTTAATCATATTTCCCTTAGCTGAAGACTTGTGGTGATTTCAACTCCTTTAGATACCTGCTTTTCCTGGAGTTGGGGGAGGAATCACCTCAAGGTCATGTGTTTATTGAAGCTATTGCTTCACTGTCTTATGGGCTACTGGCCATTTCTGAAGCAGTTGATGAGAGCATTGAATTCCTTCCTAGTTCCCTGAAATGTGTTGGGCTGTAGTACATAAAATGTGCTTGGGACTGTTGGTGGGAAGGGTTATGCCCCAGTTGGGCCTTGTATCTGTTACTTCCCTTGTATGAGCCCAATCAAGGACTCTAATGTGGTTGTTGTCCCAGGCTTCCCAGGATGCTGACTGGTTAGTGTTCTAAACTCGGGACTTGTCTGTGCACTGATGCTACTGCTTTTAACTAGCTGTGTGTGTACTGATGCTGCTGCTACTTTTAACTAGCTAATTTTGATTCTTACTAAAAATAAATATTACTCCAATAACATTGGGTACTTTACTTTAATTACTTGATAAAATACCCAATATTATTGGAGTTCATAATATTCACTTTTAGCATAAAAAATTTTTTGAGGACAAGAGTGTTTCCACTTGTAAAAGGTTTTTGGTCAATTTCTATCTTAACCCAATCTGTTTTGGCATAACAGAATATGCAGCGATAGAAAGCAGTTCTTCATTCAGGTTTGGTCTTCCCAAATGTAGTTTGTCTCAAACCTGAGAGTGCTTGAGTAGTATTTCACAACTTAAATTCATTACCTAAAATGTTGACAAGTGAGATCTGAATGGAGAAAGGCTTATTAAAAGAAAGGAAAATGCTTTTATAAATTCATGTGAATTCAGGTCTCCCAGTACTTTTTGAGTAAAAGTTCTGACTGGTACATGATGTTGTACAGTCCAGGCATAGAGGCTGTTGAATCACTTTCACACCCTGATTAGAGGGTAAGATGTATATTTCACTTTTTAATGTATATCCATCTTTATGAATAAGTCATTTTTAGGAAGATATTAATTATAATAAGATACTATTAATTTCTCTTAGTGTAGAACTTATGTATGTCTACAGTGAAAATTAAGAAGCTCAGTATTGCCTGTATTTGACAATCTAGCCTCAGAATTCTGCCTCAGTTAGATAAATGTGCCTTCAAGAAATTTTTTCAGTTAATAACAGTTAAGTTTAGATTCAGTGGTCTCTACCCAGTCTGGTTAGAAATAGTTGTACTTTCCACCTTGTTTAAGAGTTTTTAGTTAATGACAATTATAGGGGCTTCCAGGTGGCGCTGGTGGTAAAGTATTTGCCTGCCACTGCAGAAGACACGAGAGACACGTGTTCGATCCCTGGAGTAGGAAATGGCACCCACTCCGGTATTCTTGCCTGGAAAATTCTATGGGCAGAGGAGCCTGGCAGGCTTTGTGGTCCATGGGGCTGCAAAGAGTTGGACAGGACTGAGCGCAGACACACACAGTTTTAGGGTCACGATTGGGTAGTGTTGGGTATTAGGTTAGTGCTTTCATATACATTTCTCAATACTCTGGTAATTTTATGTGGGATTTGAGGCAAACTAAGCCTTTTCCCTTTTGAAGGAAGTTTAAAACAGTTCTGTGTTCTTAGCACTATAGTAAATGGTCTGTTGATTCTACTCCTGGAATGATATTTAAGCCATCCTCCTCCCTATCTACTTATTGGGACCAAACTGTTGGAGTAAATAAAGCACTTAGTGATGTTTCTGCCTCTCTTTAACCAACTCTTTCAATGAAACTTTTTAACCAACTCTCAGGTGGGGCTCATTCTGCTGGTCCACTAACCATGCTTTGAGTAACAACGCTTTCGTCTTCCATGGGGAACTTGAAATATGGTGTTGATGTTGTCAAGGAGCTCAGGTGCATAGTTACTCCTCAGGGTTCAGTTAGTGTATGTTGTGCTTCCATGAATGTCTCAGGAACTCATGTAAGAGTCACACTGGGAATTTTCAGGCCTCCTCCTAAGCCTCAGTGATTATTAATTTGGATGGTTATAAGTAGACTTATTATATCACTTGCTATTTTGAGGGTTTTGAGCCCTTAATGTGTAAACCTACTCAGGTCCATTTTGCCACATTGGCATTTTCCTGAGATCAGAAGCTATGATTTGGTAGTATTTGAATGGTGCTTTTTTTTTTTTTTTTTTTGAGTGAGTGCATTATGTTTAACGACTTTGGGAAGTTATAGAGTAGGATCCCACATCAAAAGTCATGGATTAAAAAAAAAAAAAAAAAGTCATGGATTAAAAATGGTTGAGACAGTGGTTCTCAAAGTGTGTTGCTTGAAATAACATTTAGTGAAAAGTAAAAGTGTTAGCTGCTCAGTCATGTCTGACTCTCTGCCACCCCATGGACTTTAGCCTACCAGGCTCCTCTATGGAATTCTCTAGGCAAGAATACTGGAGTGGGTAACCATTTCCTTCTCCAGGGAATCTTCCCAATCCAGGGATTGAACCTAGGTCTCCTGCATTGTAGGCAGATTCTCTACCATCTGAGCCACCAGGGAAGCCATGGTTTAGTATCATCTGGTAAACTGTTAGAAATAGAAAATCTCGGGCCCCATCTTATAGGCATTGAATCAAACTCTAGGGGTAGGGCCAGCCATCTCTGGCTGAATAACAAGCAATTCAGAGAATTCTGACTCAGATTCAGGTTTGAGAACCATTAGTTTAAAAAACAGGAGGTAGTGAGGCTTACAAGTGGAAAAAGTTGGGGACTCATTGAATTGCTTCTTACCTTCTTCAGAGGTCCTCTTTTTACCAGTTCTTGAGATGTAGTACCTGCTCTTCAATTAGTGATAGCATCTTTTGCCTGAAATATAAAATAGAAATGCTTGGAACTATCTCACTGTTCAGATCCTTGGTTGTTTTTGTTTCCTTCAGGTAAGAAAACTGATTCTCTTAGATCACGGAGTATTACCTGCTTGGTAATTTTCGCCTTTTGCTCTTGTAGCTTGCTACAGACTCCTTAATGAATGCTGTCACCTGCCAGTTGGACAGGGAATAAAAGCAGAGGACATTTAGAATATTCAACTTGATACTGACCAATGTTAAGCATGCATGTTAAATCTACCCATCTGAAAAATAAGTGTTGGATTATCTGAGTTACCTGTGTGCTCTTCATTGCCTTGACTAGGTATAAATTGGCACCATTTAGTCAGTGTAAGGGTCTTTAAAGGAAACCACCCTGATTTGTGACTGATGGGCAAGTTGGTTACAGAGGTACAGCCATGTTGATGTTTTTGCTTTATGTTTTGTTCTGTTTGTTTCTGTGTGTGTTTGTTTTGCCACACTGCACGGCTTGCAGGATATTAGTTTCCCAACCAGGGATTGAACCTGGGTGGGCCCCAGCAATGAAAGTGCTGACTGCCAGGGAAAATCATTAAGAAAACAGACAAGCAACTGAAGTGGACTGCTTTGAGTAATCATTCTGGCCTTCTTAGAATCAATTGTGAGCCCTGAAGTCAAGCCTTTGAGAATACCCTTTGATTTAAAGTCTAGGTTGAAATCAGTAGTCAGATAGTCAAGTTTTTGCTATATCGAGATCTCGTTCGATAACTTGATGAGTGCCTCATGAATTGAGTTCATAGGTGGCATTTCAGTGAGGCACTAAGCTACAAACTTTTAAGCTAGTATAGAAATAGGGGTGCTTGTTTATATTGGGGAAGGCAGAATTACGGTATGAAAAATATGATACCATGTTAAAGTTTCTGCTGTCCAGAAAACCTAACTGGAAGTTCTTAGAGGGGGCTGACTGATAGCACCGCAGATCCTGTCTTGCTAGTGCTCTTTCCTACCTGTTCCAGTTCTGAATCATCTGGAGAAGGTGGGATTCAGGGTCCCCTGCCCCCTTGGGCATCCTCTCCTTGCTCGTGGTGGGAACTTCTAGCTAGATAAGGAGCCAGTCACTTCACAGTGGGAGTTTGGGACAGACGTTTGTGGGCAGGGCCTGTGGTTCAGGAAAGGTGCTCGAGAGGAGCTGGCCTTGGGGAGCCCTGCCCAGGGAGGGGGCAGTGTGTCCAGGGCTCCTCGTGGCCTCAGTGGACAGAGCCCACCCCAGCCCTGAGCGACAGAGCTGCTGGAGGGGCCGGGTCCCCTCCTCCACCCTCCAGGAGAAGCCGTGGGAGGATGAGGAGCCGCCGAGACCCGCGGCCTGGTGTGGGATCCCCACTTGCTTAACCTGTGTTGCCTTCAGTCACGTTCCTAGCGCCCTGCCTCCCGTCCTTGTCCTCTGTGAAATGCAGATAGAATAGTGTCTACCCCATAGGATTTTTGTGGAGGATAAATGAGAAGATGGATGTCAAGTGCTTAGAAAAGTGCCTGACACACAATAAGTGTTAGAAACAGCTTATGACATAATAAGGGTAGGGGGAAGTACTGAAAGGTGTAGCTTCTTCAGATACCGACTTTAGATCAACAGGTTTACTTTCTATATGTCACAGTAACCACCTCCATTTTAATATGAAACCATAAAGCAGTATTGCAGATATAGTGCTTCAACTCTAAAAATGATTTTTGTTTCTTTCTGTACTTATTTACCTGCTTACTTCATGTTTTACATTGCTTTTATCAGCTGTATAAACACGTTTAAAAGCCAAGGTTTATTTTTATTGTGTTGGCCAGATCAACAGAAAAAGCAGGCTCTCCTTTTTCTTTTTGTCCCTATTTCCATTTTCTTATCTTCATATGAATTCTTTCAATAGAAGAAAGTGTGTGCATCAGATCAGCCACCATTAGAGGCTTGGGCTGAATCCAGGTGCTGCGTCCTGCAGGACCCTACAGGATCTAGTTTGAACCCTGACCTGCTTGTAAGAACTGCTCTGAACGGTGCCCCTTCAGCAAACTTCATGAGTGGGGGATGGGGAAGTGAATCCCACGCACCCGGTGTCGGTCATTCACCATTGCCTGGCTGTCATCTATGGATTCCATTACCCCATTGCTATTTTAAAAAGCTTTCTAAGCCTTTCAGAAAAGTCATGTGACTCATAGATTGAGATATCAGGTCAGTCAGGAACCATCTGAGAGCCTCATGGGCCAAGCCCAAAGTTAGTGGGCGTGTGGAGGGTGGGGACCAGGAGAGGAGGCCAAAGGGGGACCCAGCCCAAATGCTGTTCCAGGGACATCTGCCCTCTTCAGGAAGAGCAGGCACACAGGTGAGGTACTAGATCACTTCCAGGGTGCTTGGACAACTAACAGTGAAACAGAAATATCCAAGGTAATCATAAAAAATTGGGCTTTGGGGACTTCCCTGGCAGTCCAGTGGTTAAAACCCCTCATCCTAATACCGGTGGCACGGATATGATCCCTGGTTGGGAAACTAGGATGCCTGATGCTACAGGGCACAACGTGCGCGCGCATGCGCGCGCGCGCACACACACACACCCGCCAAAAAAAAAAAAAACCTGGACATCTTACTCATGAATTAAACTCAGCTCACAGAAGTAAAGAACATCTCTCTAAGTGACTTGTGTGAAATTCTATATCAGATTGTCAACAGAATGCATAGGATTTCTGCAGAAACTGTATAAGGGTTCAGCTATTGCTTTGGACTTACATCATTTGCTTTCTACTTTAATTCTGATCACTGAAAGTGGGTGTCCATGTTAGTAGTTCCCAGATTGTTTGGGAAAGCTTGATACACTTTGTTTAAGGAAGGCTGCTAAACCTAAGAAAATATATTTACACTTCTATGGATGTGGGACTCTTAGGGAATTAGCAGCTTATTTTTGCCCAATCAGGTTTTAGTCACTTATGCAAAAAAGTAAGGTCTCAGATAATAACTCTTCTCTTGACCAGATGATAGTTTCAGTAAATCTGTCCATGATGCAAGTTTCTGTAGGTTGTCAGAACTCTACAAAAGGGTAATCTCCTGTTCCCTCCTGAAGTACTCATAGGGAAGGAACATACTCAGTTCAAAATGAGCACTCTGAAGTATTCTGTTTTTCGCCAAACTTGAAGGTTTTCTTTGAAAGTATCCCAAAGAGATTCCTTTCCATGAATAATTGCTGTTAAGAACTCCTATGATGGCAAGTTCAAGATGTCTCTTGAGAGATTGGAGAGCAGTGGGGCCAGGGACAGCAGTCATCTGCCTGTGCTTGCCACTAAGCCCCGCACACAGGAAGTGTTCTGTGGACAGTTATGAAAGAGCAGAGTTTGTATCGACCTAGCTAGTGGCTTCTCTCCTCCCCACTTATGTGGAGGATCCTCTCAGCCTGGGAAACCATCTTAAGCAACCTGAGACATTGCTGAAGGTAACAGGTTTAACTCTCTAAACCCCATGAAGAGGATCTCATTTTACCCCAAATGTTGGGGTGGACGTTGGGCCACATTTTGAGAAACGTGATTGGTTTAAAGTGCTACTTCTTAACCTCTTAGGGTCCAGTGGAAGTCTTTGGATCACCATTGGAGATGAACCCTTATTGCAGAAATTGCACAAATGTGTTCATATGCAGTTTCCTTGATGCTGTGAAACTGGTTTTAGAAGCCCTATTCTCAAGAACAGTGTATAGTTTGACCTAGATGTTTAAAGATGTTATGGAAAGATGTTATTTCCAGCAATTATTACAATCCAAGAATTGTTTTGTTTTCCCAGTTCTTGGCCTATTAATAAAGTAAATGACGCTTTATCCTCTGTAGACAGGTGGGCTGTGTTTTGGCCATTGCATTTGGTCAGAGGCATACCCTGGCACAGATGTTGCTGCTGGCATGGTTGGTGCCCACTTGCACCGACCTTCATGCCCGTGACTTTGTGCATGTAACTCTTCTTCGTGCTCTTACATGCCTGTCAAGTTTGTAGTCACCTGAGCTGTCACACCTAGTACATGCCAAGCATATAGTCAACAGAGAAAACTGGAATAATACGGGAGAGAAAGGTAAAACATTTTTACCAATCTGAGCCTCTTCTCTGTATCTGAGGGTCGTTGGTGTTTATTAATCTGTAATTAAAGTGATATATCTGTAAAAGGAGAAAGTAAACAAAACATTAACCTTTGGTAACTGAACCTCTTAGTTTGTTTAAAATTTTTTTGTTGTTGAGATAGAATTCACATACATAAAATTCACCTCTTTTAAAATATACCATTTAGGGACTTTCCTGGTGGTCCACTGGTTAAGACTCTGAGCTCCCAATGGAGGGAGCATGGGTTTGATCCCTGGTTGGGGAACTAAGATCCCACATGCGGTGTGTCCAGTAAATAAAACATTAAAAAAAATAAAATGTACCATTTAGTGGTTTTTAGTAAATTCGAAAAGTTGTACAGCCATCACTACTATCTAATTTGAGAGTGTTTTCATCTCCACAAACACTACCCACTAGCAGTCACCCCCATAGTTCCCTTCCCCCAGCCCCTGGCAGCCATTAACCTACTTTCTCACTCCATGGATGTACCCATTTTGAAAGTTGCATAGAGAGAATCACAAAGTATGTGGCCTCTCGTGTCTGACTTCTTTCACTTAACAGTGTTTTCAAGGCTCATATTGTATCAGGACTTAGTCTGTTGCATTGCTAACTATGCATTGTATAGGTTTACAATTTTTCAGTTCTCTTTGGTATGTAACTAGGAGGGGAATTGCTAGGTCATGTGTCTAACTTTCTGAGGAACTGCCACCATTTTCCACAATAACTGCACAATTTTCATTCCCGTCAGCAGTGATAGAGAGTTCCAGTTTCTCTACATCCTTGTCAATACTATTTTCTTTTCTTTTTTTTTTTTTAAACAGCCGTCCTGGTAGACATGAAGTGGTATCTCATTTCAGCAACAGCTATAGTAATAATAGAGAACACCTATCACTTGGGCTCCCTGTTATCATTTGGAGTTAAAACATTTCAGAGCCACACTGTTTAGAAACTTTGTATATTGAGAATATACCTATTTAAGGATGAAGTTATATTGCCCTTGTTTTAATAGTATCCTGGGGTTCTTAGTTTAATATTGGATTTGTGAATGGTGAAGTGAGGGGTGTATACTCATCATTGGGCTGCTTCAAATAGCAGAAGACTGCAGTGTTTTTTCCTGCAGTGTATGTATAAGTATTTCCTATATTGCACAGTCCTTCCTGTCTTTACTGGGAAATGTTTTTTAAGCCCTCCTGTTCTTAGGATTTCTGTGTTGTTATATCTTCTGTCCTTGTAACTACTGTTACCTTGTAACTACACCCCACCCCTCACCGCCAAGCTGTGTCACTCCCGCCTGTCTGATGTTCACCACACAGATTTCACTGGACTCCACTCCCTACTGACAGTTTGCAGGTGGCATGTCAGTGCTTTGACAGTGTTTTTCAGAATTTTTAGTAGCTTCTAGACATTTTCTTATATTTGGGATTCTGTTTATCTCAACATTCCCAATTTTTCTAGGTATTTCTACCCAATTAATAAGACACAAATCATAAGTGAATCATAAATAAATGTAGACACCTGATTGATATCCTGGTATTAAAACTAAAATGTCTTATTCTCAGGCATTTTGCTATCATGGAGAAAACATTTAGGTGCCTCAGGTCTCTGATGACACTGGCTGACTTCATGGCATGCTTCTATGCAGTGATTCCTAAAGACTGGAGAGTAACTCTGTCCCTCCCTATTCACCCCACGATAGGGGACGCGGTGGTCAGACAAGCAGCAAGTGTTCTGTGCTGAGGTCTGTGACTACAGTGTCGGAGAGGCCCTGGCACAGTGGTATGTGCGTTTTTGCAAAGCGATTGTAGCATTTTACTGGTACTGAACATTTGGGAATTGCTATTTTTAGTTTACTGTGAAAACGTTTATATAAAAAGGAGGCAGTGGTTTTGTGTATATGCATCTATATGAGCAGGTGTGTGTATGACATCGGTTCAGTCTCTCAGTCGTGTCTGACTCTTTGCAACCCTGTGGACCGCAGTACGCCAGGCCTCCCTGTCCATCACCAACTCCTGGAACCTACTCAAACTCATGTCAGTAGAGTCGGTGATGCCATCCACCCATCTCATCCTCTGTCATCACCTTCTCCTCCTGCCTTCAATCTTTCCCAGCATCAGGGTCTTTTCCAGTGAGTCAGTTCTTCGCATTAGGTGGCCAAAGTATTGGAGCTTCAGCTTCCACATCAGTCCCTCCAATGAATATTCAGGACTGACTTCCTTTAGGATGGACTGGTTGGATCTTCTTGCCATCCAAGGGACTCCCAAGAGTCTTCTCCAACACCACAGTGCAAAAGCATCAATTTTTTGGCACTCAGCTTTATTTATGGTCCAACTCTCACATCCATACACGACTACTGGAAAAACCGTAGCTTTGACTGGATGGACCTTTGTTGGCGAAGTAATGTCTCTGCTTTTTAATATGGTGTCTAGGTTCATCATAGCTCTTCTTCCAAGGAGCAAGCGTCTTTTAATTTCACGGCTGCAGTCATCATCTGCAGTGATTTTGAAAGCCAAGAAAATAAAGTCTGTGACTGTTTCCATTGTTTCCGCATCTATTTACCATGAAGTGATGGGACCAGATGCCATAATTTTACTTTAGTGAATGTTGAATTTTAAGCAAGCTTTTTCACTCTGTTCTTTCACCTTCATCAAGAAGCTCTTCAGTTCCTTTTCACTTTCTGCCGTAAGAGTGGTGTTATCTGCATATCTGAGGTTATTGATATTTCTTCCAGCAATCTTGATTCCAGCTTGTGCTTCATCCAGCCTGGCATTTCACATGATGTACTCTGCATATAAGTTAAATATGCAAGGTGACAGCAGACAGCCTTGACGTACTTCTTTTTCAATATGGAACCAGTCTGTTTTTCCATGTCCGGTTCTAACTGTTGCTTCTTGACCTGCATACAGATTTCTTAGGAGGCAAGTAAGGTGGTCTAGTATTCCCATCTCTTTAATAAGAATTTTCCAAATTTTGCTGTGATCCACACAGTCAAAGACTTTGGCATAGTCAGTGAAGCAGAAGTAGATGTTTTTCTGGAACTCTCTTTTTCTATGATCCAGCAGATGTTGGCAATTTGATCTCTGATTCCTCTGCCTTTTCTAAATGCGGCTTGAACATCTGAAAGTTCTCAGTTCATGTGCTGTTGAAGCCTGGCCTGGAGAATTTTGAGCATTACTTGGTTAGCATGTGAGATGAGTGCAGTTGTGCGGTAGTTTGAGCATTCTTTGACATTGCCTTTCTTTGGGATTAGAATGAAAACTGATCTTTTCCAGTCCCGTGGCCACTGCTGAGTTTTCCAGATTTGCTGGCATATTTGAGTGCAGCACTTAAACAACATCATCTTTTAGGACTTGAAATAACTCAGCTAGAATTCCATCACCTCCACTAGCTTTGTTCATAGTGATAATTCCTAAGGCCCACTTGACTTTGGACTCCAGGATGTCTGGCTCTAGCTGAGGGATCACACCATCGTGGTTATCTGGGTCATGAAGATCTTTTTTGTATAGTTATTCTGTGTATTCGTGCCACCTTTTCTTAATCTCTTCTGTTTCTGTTAGGTCTATACCATTTCTGTCCTTTATTGAGCCCATCTTTGCATGAAATGTTCCCTTGGTATATCTAATTTTCTTGAAGAGATCTCTAGTTTTTCCCATTCTATTGTTTTCCTTTATTTCTTTGCATTGACCACTGAGGAAGGTTTTCTTATCTCTCCTTGCTATTCTTTGGAAGTCTGCATTCAAATGGGTATATCTTTCCTTTTCTCCTTTGCCTTTAGCTTCTCTTCTTTTCTCATTTTCCAGGTATATAACATAGCTGGAAGCAAATGAGGATACCGAGTTACCAAACCTCGAATTCTTACACCATTCTCACTTAAAGGAACTTGGATTTCTCAGAGAAATGGCTGATTCTAAGACTAGGACAGGATGGGTACATGTAATGCAGAAAGTAAAAATGTGCTTTTTAAAAAATAATGGGGGACTTGCCTGGTAGTCCAGTGGTTAAGACTCTGTGCTTCTACTACAGGGGGTGCAGGTTTGATCCTTGGTTGGGGAATTAAGATCCTGCATGGCAGGCATCACGGTTAAATAAATAAATAAAAATTGTAAATGATGGGGTGTGTCAAAAAGGATACAGGAGCCAGTTTGAGCATCAAAATAGTTAAGGAGAGGGATTGTGAATGTTAAGGACACGTACACCAGATAAATGGTATGTGGGTGTTTGGGATGCTTTTTTTCCCCTTGCAATTTCACTATTCAATGAAAAGAAAATCTGTCTCCTTGTAAGCTGGATTCTGACGCATTTGAGACGAGTCAGTTAGCAGAACGTTGTCTATAAGCCTGAGCTGCCACGCCTTCTCAGCGTTCAGTGTGTGGGGTATATCATTGGATGGAAGTTTATGAGAGAGTATGTTTTAGCAATAAACTGATCACTTACATTGTTTGTCAATTATGCCTGAGCGGCTGTTGAGAACCTTGAGCCGACTTTGTCCTTTCAGGAGTAAGCCAGGGTGTAAATAAATAGAACTGTGCGAACTGCTTAATATAGACACTCAGTTACTGATAACAAAAGTAAGTTAAAAATATGTGACCCAAGAAATATTGTTCAAAATCACCATATGATTTCTCTTTCTAGGAGGAGCTCTTGGATATTAAAGAACGCCCTCATTCCAAACAGAGGCCTTCATGCCTCTCTGAGAAATACGACAGGTATTTATGGGGGGTCAGCTTCTTGTTATACCAAACTTAGTAAATTAAGAGTTGTATTGTTTTGCTAGAATTAAAAAGTGGGGAGATTTCAGGGGTAATGACATTGGGTTTCCACACAAATATGTTGCAAGTCAGCTTGAACATAAGTGGCATCTCACTGCACTGTCTTCTTCATCAGCTTCATTATTGATTAGCTAAAATTCAGAGATATAAGCTGCAGAGAACTCCAGGGACAACTGAACCAGTTCCCTTTCACTAACTGGTGATGAAACGAACACTAGAAGATGACTTGGTCAGAGGCACACAGTCACAAAGCAGAGTTGACTTGAGCACAGGAGTCCCAGCCAGGGTCTTTTCTCTCTACCAGTGATTTTTTGCACATGCTTTTGAGGGTCCTTCTTCAAGGGCCTGCCTCGGGTAGGATGATCAGCAGAACTCTGAGCCTTTTATCAACCCCCTCCCCATCAAACAGGAGAACCATTAGGCCAATCAGATTAGTCCTTTTGCATCTTGGGCTCCCTCAAAAGAAGTAGAAAGCTTTGGTTTGAGAAGGCCATAGCTAACAGTGGTCTGAAAGTCTCTAACAATAACCTTACGTTGCATTTCTTACGGTTATCTTAAGACTCTAAGGTCACTTAAATATCAAGGTAAATACTTCATATTGGCCCACATTTTTTCCAAGAATATAAAGTGTTTAATTGTTTGGTAAAATAGGACATGGTTTTTTAAAAATTTTGTATATGGACGGTTCATAGGGTTGCTGAGTCTGGACTTCATACCACTTACCCCTGGTAAGGGTGATCCTTGAATAATGGCTTTTCCAACTGGTTAGTATTTTTTGCTGAGTCTCAGATTAGCTGGAGTTTTGGGTTTTTTGTTTTTTGGGGTTTTTTCCCTTCATTAAAGCTGTAAAGGTTTTTTTATGCCTCAAATTGAATTTTCTTGTTACAGCTATTCCTTGGCATTAAATAAATTTATCATGGGCATACATACTCACTTTAATCCTGAAGTGGAGACATTGTGCCTAATAATATTTATGATAATGAAAATAAGAGAGGAAAGGGCTTCTCATTCTGCTATTTCTCTTCTCTCAGACAAGTAAGATTTCTTGAGTTCTTACACTCCAAGTGATCCTTTATTATGAGGAGTTTGAGACCTAGCAGTTCACTGACTTGCTGAAGAAATGTTGCATTGCTGCCTGCTGTGTGGCAAGTACTGTGTGTCAGGTGCTGCCAGCTGCCACACCATCATCCGGACTGTGGGTCTGTGCCAGGACACAGATACTCCTGAGAGCCGGTCATGGCCGCCATCACAGGCTGTGAAGGACAAGTGCAGGGTGCGGTGCTAGTGTGCAGCACAGCCTGGTCTGACCTGGGCGCGGGGAAGTCCTTTTTGCACAAGGCTGAAGGACATAGCTCAGTAAGGGGTCCAGAGGTCCCAGTCAGTGGTGGCAGAGCTGGAGTTTGGTACCAGATCATTAGGCTCCAGAGCTTCTGCTCTGCACATGGCACCATCTGCCACCCCATCGTTAGCATGGGAGTAACAATATCAGACCTAGACTACGCACCTTCAAGGGAAAACCCAAGACTGTGCATAGAAACTCTGGGAGAATGTATACCAAGTGTTCCAGGAGCTGCTTCTAGTGAGAGGGTTAAGGGGCTTTCCCTCCCTGTACTGATCTTCAGTAAACTGAGTAATCAGTATTTAGGGAGCATTTCTTTGTATAGGACAGGGGTAGATACACCCACTCTCAGACCACTGCTTTTCAAGTGACTATTGCTATTACATGAACAGTAGCAAAGTACTGCAGAATTTGTTAGTTGTTTTTATTTTGAAAGAGGGAACCATTCTGATGGCCACCATGAAGTTTCCTATTGGAAAGGGGTTTCCATGACCTGTCACCTGCAGTGGTAGAAGTTAGACTACGTGTGTAGTTTGTGGCGCAGCAGCTGACCATGGTGCCCTTTGACTTGTAGTGATGGTGTCTGGGACCCTGAGAAGTGGCACGCCTCCCTCTACCCAGCTTCAGGGCGGAGCTCACCGGTGGAAAGCCTGAAGAAAGAGCTGGACACGGACCGGCCTTCCCTCGTGCGCAGGATAGTAGGTAAGCAGTCTCCTAGAGGTGGGAGCAGCAATTTCAGAGGCATTGCCCTTCGCTTCTGGCTTCATTCGTAGCTGTGAGAGTTTTGGGCGTTGGGAGAAAGTACCATTATCAGAAAACTGACTAACAGTTCATTTATGATTACCTGGCAAGTAAAATCATACCCCTGCTGTGTGGCCATGGTGAGTAGATTTGCTTTTGTCTTCTCTGAACAGTAACTTTAAAAGAGCAGAAGTTCTAGATTTTGATCAAACTCAGTTTATCATTTATTAAAGTAGATCATGCTCTTGGTGTCAATGCCTAAGAAAACTGTCTAAACCCACTGTCATGGATTTCCTTCTTGTTTTCTTCTAGAAGCTTTATAGTTTTAAGGATCACATTTATATTTGTGATCCACTTTGAATTAATTTTTGTATGTGATAGCAATGTGAAGATAAGGCTTTATTGGCATATGGATGGTCAGCTGTTCAATACCATTTGTTGAAGAGAGACTTTAACTTTTCAAGTAGCTACTGTTTGAAATAATGACACCTACTATAGTTTATAAGAATTTAGTCAGGGGACTTGCCTGGCAGTCCAGTGGTTAACACTCTGCGTTTCCCCTGCAGGGGGTGCATGTTTGATCCCTGGTCCAGGAAATCCCATGGACAGAGAAGCCTGGCAGGCTACGGTCCAGGGGGTCCCAAAGAGTTGGACACCACTGAACGACTGAACACACACACCGGGACTAAGATCCTGCATACCATGCTGTACAACCAAAAAAAAAGAAAGAATTTAGTTAAAACAAAAGGACTGTGGAGATTAATCATGGAAAGTTATTGATATTTCTTCCTCCAGAGAGATGAAGCAAAAGGCCTAACCTTTGTTAAATATGTGAACTCTCTGGCTGTTTCAGTGGTGACTCTTTCCCAGGACCCCAGTGGCCACCAGTCACGGACACACCCCCCCAGGGAGGAGAACTACCCCTGCTGGTTCACCTGACTCTCTCTTTCTGGCATCTTTGCAGATCCACGAGAGCGTGTGAAGGAAGATGACTTAGATGTTGTTCTCAGCCCACAGAGACGCAGCTTTGGAGGGGGCTGCCATGTGACGGCTGCCGTCAGCTCCCGGCGCTCTGGAAGCCCGCTGGAGAAAGACGGCGATGGGCTCCGCCTGCTTGGCGGACGCAGGATCGGCAGCGGGAGGATCATCTCTGCTCGGACCTTTGAGAAGGATCACCGTCTTAGCGAGAAGGACCTGCGAGACTTGAGAGACAGAGACCGCGAGAGGGACTACAAGGACAAGCGTTTCAGGGTTTGTCCCCTCGATCCTCTGGCGCCTTGTGTGCGCTTCATTTATACCAGTTTAGCCTGTGATGCTCCATGAGCACGGCCAGAGGGAGGAGCCGAGGGCTGGGTGGGGAGCAGTGTCAGTCCACCACAGAGCATCATCACACTGCCGAGCCTCACTTAATTCATCAGGACTTGGAATGAGGTAGAATGCCTTGACTAGAATCTTACTGTTTATTTTGCGTTGTGTACTTTTCCAGAGGGAGTTTGTGGATAGTAAGCGTGTCTTTGGTGAGCGTAGAAGAAACGATTCCTACACAGAAGAAGAACCAGAATGGTTCTCAGCTGGACCCACGAGTCAGTCTGAAACCATTGAGCTGACTGGCTTTGATGATAAGATACTGGAAGAAGACCATAAGGGGAGAAAAAGAACAAGGCGACGAACAGCCTCTGTGAAGGAAGGTCAGCAAAACCTTTGGAGGGAAAGCTCACTGTTCTGAAATGAGACATGTTTATAGTTGGCTTAATTGTACACTTAGAGGTAGACAGCAGTGGCAAGCAAACTTAGAAGTGGCAAGTTTTTAATAGTGGAACTGCTTCCTATGTGTGAGTTCACTGTGTTTAGGCTGCACGTCTCCTCAACTTGCGTCCTGCCTGCAGTGCTAAACAGAACAGTCACCCCACCCAGTAAGAGCACTGTGTACACGAAAGGGCCCCCCAGAGGTAAGAGTATGTGGCAGAAATAACAAGGGGTCTCATTTATTGAGCACGTGTATACTGGACATGCGATAAGCACTTTGTCTATATAATCCTACTTCTAACAACCCTGTGAGGTAGATACTGTTGTACTCATCTTACAGATGAGCAAATGGAGACATGGGTGGCTCCTGTGGCTTGTCCGTGGACGCTGAGGAAGTGAGTAGTGAAGTTGAGCAAGATGCTTGTGCTTCTGAGCCCACCTCCCTCACCATGGTGGTAGGCCTTCCTAGTCAGCTGTCACTTGACTTCTCCCAGACTTACTTTTTCAGGCACCTCCCTGGCTAAACTGAAGAAGCTTGAGCTGAAGTGTGAGGGATGCCTGCTGCAGGGTGGGGGCTCACAGTCGTGTTCAGGGCAGTGACCAGACTGGTGGTCTTGGGAGGAAGCAGTGAAGAGGCAAGTGGGCAACTTGAGAGACTTTGCAGTTAAACTGCCTTTGAGAGATGCCTTTGTCTTGTCTCAGTTAGGCAAAGGCAACACCACCAAGTGTAATCTGTTCACCTAATTGTAAAGATCAGGCTTCTGGTGAAAAAAGCCCATCTTTTTCTTAACTAAGATGAAATATGAATTTCAGCCATTCCTGTATCAACAAGGAAGGAACCAAAAGTAGCAAAATGTATCAGTAGTGTCACCTCCTCACCTCACAGATGCAAAAAGAGACAGGCCTGGAAAGAGGTGACAACAGGGACCCGCCCCATGGGTTTAATGGCAGAGCCTCAAGTAGAATCCAGGGGGTCCTGGCTCTCTCACCCTCATTGGTTAATTACCCTAGGGACTGTCTTTGAGATGAATACATCCTCTGGTTGTCTCTTGGCTGCAAGAATGAAAGGACGGGGCGGGCCGAAGAGTGCCTATGAGCCCATTTATGTGTGTATTTTAGCTTTCCGTTGAACTCGGTACGTCGAGTTCTTTGCAGGCACATCACAGTGCTAGGAGTATAGCCATCAACAAAACAGACGTGTTCTTTGCCTGCGTGGTTTTAACACAGTGTGTGTTGAGCACCTAGTATATAGGGCCCAGTGCTAGGTATTGTATATGTTGTGACAAATGAAAGTTTGAATATGTATTGCACTTAAAAACAAAAAAAATTATCTGGAAGGAGGAAATGGTTAAAGCCCTCCATTGATAGAAAATTTTAATTTGTGTTCTCTCTAATGAAAAATTTGTATTCATTCTGTACTTCCCTGGCTGCCCAGTGGTTAAGACTCCTCCATACTTCCACTGTAGGGGCATGGGTTCGATCCCTGGTCAGGGAACTAAGATAATCCCACATGCTGCACTGCAAGGCCAAAACAAGAAAAGTATATGTTCATTCTGAAATATGATAAAACTTAACCTTTAGTTATCTTTCCTGGGTTCCTGGCTTTGGAGACTATCATAATAAATGGCCAGTTGTGTTTGTCTGCTAGAGCATATTCCTACCCACTGTCAGTTGTTAGACCCAGTTTGCTCTCAAGCTGGCATAAAATTACACACAGGGCACTTTTGCTCCTTGCAAAAGCCATTCATCTGTTAAGAGATGTTCTCATCTCCACAGAGAAGAACAGGAGAATCATTAAAGCTTTTTTGTGAGCATCTGAACTGATTGCAGACTCTGCTGGCTCTCATAGTGAAGTAGGCAGACAGGTTCCAGTGGGTTCAATGAGTTAGAAGCCCTGCTCTAGTGGAAAAGCACACAGACTTGGCACTGATTAGGCTGTTGTTTGCCTTTTCTAGGGCTTGGTTTCTTTGTCTGTAAAATGAGGAAAATACCTCCACCAAAGTAGTAGTTTTAGTTAAATGTCAGTCAGCCTCTGCTGGCTGGCAGTACGTGTATGCTGACCCACTGCCTTGTCCGAGGCACATAAACGCCGTCTCGCTGGCGCCTTAGGCCCTCAGAAGGCCCGGGGCCCTGCGGGGCGGGCACCTCTGCAGAGGGCCAGTGCTGCCGTCGGGCACAGCACAGAGCACGGTGTGGAGGAGCACTGCCGCCCCCACCCCCACCACCCCCGGCTGACGTTTCCGCCGCCTGATGGTATCAAGACCTGGGTGAGCAGGTCATCTCACCTTTCAGTTGCTGTAGTCCCCTGCCTTGCTGTCTAGCTTTTTGAAGTGTTGATGGAACCAAAGCAGATGATAGCACGTAGCCTCTCTTGGTCTAGAATATCCTGGCTGAGTGATAACAAGATTGCAGGCCTGTTGGGGCCTTTGGAGAAGGGATGGGTCCAGGCTTTGGCACTCTTTTTTTTCCCCTAGGAGGACTTCATATCTTCTGTGATCTTGAAACCATAAGCAGCTCTTCCACAGGTGCTTTTGTAGGGGAAGGGCTTTGGGAACTCTGTTCTTCAGATTAAAAAGTTGCGTTTCCTATATCTCTCAGTGCACTTACTTTAAAAGAAAAAAAAAAGAGTGGGGTTGTTTTTATCTGAAGGATTTTGCTTTATGCCCATCCTCTGGCTAAAACTAAGATGTTAGCTTCCCTTATCTTCCCATCCTAACAACTGGACATAACTGAGTTTTACATGTACCAGGCACTGCACAGTAAGGCAAAGCTGATGAGTCTCATCAGACTGTTAATATAGTGTGATATGTACTCTGAGAGATAACACAAACATTGTAGAGAAGGCGGTGATTAATTTTCTGGTAGGTAAAACTGAGTAGGCAGGGCATACTTCCCAGTGAAGGTGACATTTGAACTTTACCTTGAAAGATGAACTACAGTCAGTGGGCAAGTGAAAATTGCCCTTGGACTAGGTTTCACATAACTACTCTGACTTAAAGTGTTAATGCAGGTGCATGGGTGAAAGCGGAGCCAAGTTAATTTAGTTCCATTCTTATAAGATATGCTCAAAGACTGTCCTTTTAAAAAAAAACTAGAAGATCCACTGCATCATGGAAAACTTGAAGACGGGGCAGAGGAGGGACCATAGCCCTTGCTGAGTCAGGTTGGTGTTGTGGCTTGGTACTCGGGCTTTCTCCTCCGCTGGCTCCCGTAGGAGCCATATGTGGCAAGTGCTGCACCCGCACAGGAAGGCTGCTTTTAAAGTCACCCGCGGCTGTTTGCATTCGTGGTAGTGCTGAGGCCACCGGATACCTCTGGAGCAGTGTGCTTGATCAGACTGTCTTTGTCCGGTTTTGCTTTCAGGCATAGTCGAGTGCAATGGAGGAGTGGCTGAAGAGGATGAGGTGGAGGTCGTCCTCGAACAGGAGCCCGCTGCTGATCAGGAAGTGCCAAGGGAGGCCGTCTTGCCTGAGCAGCCCCCAGGAGAATTTGACTTTAATGAGTTCTTTAACCTTGATAAGGTGCCATGCTTGGCTTCGGTGAGTGTAGCAGCATGCTTATAATTAATCACAATTGGAGCAGCCAGTTGGGGTTAAATTTGACCTGAGTCTTTAAGATTCTATTTAAGAAAGTTTTGTTTAACAAGCTAGATGATTGGGAGTTTTTTTGACTTTTATTCTTAAATATTATTTGAATTTTTGTTGGCTTTGTTTTGAGAGGCTAAGTAGAAATGATTGAGTGAGGATTCTGTACCAGTCAACTCTTTTTCCAGGATGTTAGCATTGGATTAAGAATTCTTCAGAGGTTTAAGAACATTGCTTCTGTTTTTAAATAGTTCAGTGTTTGTTATAAAAACTTACTGTGGAGGTGGAGTTTTATAACTGGTGGTCAGTACCACACTGATCTGCATTCCTCGGGTAAAGCTGGTTAGGTGGTACCTGTGTGATGTGATGGTTCTGAAAACCTTTTGTGGAAATGAACATGGGACACCATCACTGTTGCTGTTAAATTGTTGAGGTCTAATCTTTCTCAACTTTTAAAGCAGAAACAATACGATATCCCAGATCTGCACTTTGTCCCTGCCCTTGCCCCGTCCCCTTTGACCACTTAGGGATTAGCAATGCCTCATCAAATTTTCAGAGAAAATATAAAATTGTGACCTATGCCCTTAGAACTCTGTAGTTGTTGAAACAGTGCATAGGACTGATGAGATAGAATTTTTAAAGCTATTTGACCAAAAGCGTCTGTACATCTTAGGCATCATTTATAGGACATAAAATACAGCTAGTAAGTTTGGTCAGTCCTTTAGAGTCATTGGTTCACAGACTTTAACTTAACTCGACTCCTCAACTGTAACTGCTTCCTGGTCGATTATTACATGAGTGGACAAAACTGGGCATGATCAAGCAGGCAGCATTGTCCTGTCTCCTTAATCATTTGCCTGCTACCCTAAAAGATGGTCGCCCAGAATAGGTGAGCAGACACTGCATAGCACTCACAGGTATAGGGTCACAGGTGAGTGCTAGGGCAGTGGAGCTTAAATTCTCTATGTTGAGGACCAGATTTTATTTCCAATCCATGCAGGACCAATGCTTTAGTATAAAGTAAAAATATCTCAGCAATGCCGGATTGCTACAAAAGTTTCTAAGCATTTACTGCAACTCTCTGAACTTCCCTTATTGTGGACCAGCCTGGACCAAGACCACACTTGTCCACAGTGCTGGTCGGGAGCAGGTGGAGGGTGGCTGCAAACAACTGGCAGCTGCCTGGCTTTGCCCCTGAAGTTCTGGCACAGTTTTAACTGTTGGCCTCCTAGTCTGATATCTTGCTGACAGTAAGCTGGCTAGTAGTCCCTTGGCTCACTGTGAGCAGAAGGGCTGCACCCAGATGTGAGTTTAATTTACCTGATGTAAAACTAAGTGGTCTTTTCAAATTCTTAGGGGACAGTAATTTTTTATTTTTACTCCCACTGTGTTTAGTGACTTTTTTTTTTTTTTTTTGCATTCTCTTAGAAGACAGATGGGAATCTTATTATAAAAAGTTTTCACAGCTAAAGGTCAAAATTTAGAGGCCTGTACTTGGCTCCCAATGTGAGCACCTGTGAAACTTATCTGTGTGCCTTGACAGAGAAAGAATTCAAAACCAAACTTTTCATGATAGGTAACAAGCATACCGTGCCGACTGTTTCAGGCTCTACATTCAACAAGTCATTTAATCCCCAGAAAAACCTTGTAAGTTAGATTACAACGGTTTCCATTTTGTAGATGAGGAAGCAGGCACAGAGAGAGGTAAATAACTTGCCTGAAGTCACATAGCTAGTAAGTAGTGGAAACTGAATTCTAGTGTTTGTACTTTCAGTTAAAAGTTCTTTATTCCAAATTCCCCACAACTATACTGCCTGTAAAATACAAAAGGGAGGAATGGAAACTGAGCACCATCTTATCCTTTAGCCCTCACCCTCAACCAAAACTTGGTTAATTCTGAATAGGAACTTAGGCTAGGAATTCTCTCCAGGTTTTTCATGGAGGTACTACTCACTAAGGTATATATTCTACAATAGGTTCGCTTAAAAGCAAAGCTGGCATCAGTAAAAAGAGATGCTCTGTTTGTGATGTATAAGCAACTAGACTCATAATTCTCAGAAAATGACCAATCAGTTGGAGAAAATAAGGGCATTATAATGTTTGAATATCAACTGACAAATGATATAAATGTTTGAGATAGTACCTGGCACTTAGTGGGCCCCATAAATGTTGGGTATTAATTGGCATAAACAGAATTGCACCTATATTTGTAAGTTATATTTACTAGCATTACAATTCATTAGAAGCTGACAGCAACAAAAATCTGTACAAAATGAAAATTTGGATCACATGTGCAAATAATTTCAGTCAAATAAATAATTAAAAATAAGTTGATTTCAGACATGCACCTCTTACCACAGAGCCTAACATATAACAGGTACATAGAACCATGTCAAATGAAGGAAAAGGAAATCGGAACAGAAATCCTAAATCACTTAGTGATGAACAGGAACGTGACAAAGAAAAACCTTGGTGGTGTAATCAAAAGTATGCTAAGAAGAAAACAGGTAGCCTTAAATGCATTCATTAGCAATCCAAAGAAAAATCAAACTAGAATGAAGCAAATACAAAAATATAGACGTTTCCATGAAAGTGGGAAGTAAGAAACACATTGATCAGTAAAAGCTAGTGATTGTCAAAGAGCAAAACTATTTCACAGTATCTGTATCAGAATAATATGAATCCTAGGATATGAGCAGTCTAAACAACCTTTAACAGACCAAACTAGCAGTTGTATGGGTTACCTTAAACTGCTATTGGAAATGTCTAGGAGGAGCAGCTGAAACACCCCAGACTGCAGCTCACAGCCCCTCTGCTTTACTAGAGGAGGCTGTGGGATCTAGCAGCATTCAGCTGAGCACTGGAACGTCCCAGCTGGCTCTGGTAAAAATGACTGACACGATTGACTCTTAGGATTCTTTTTGGCTTTAAAATGCTTCAGTTCTTGAAATTGGCATTTCCAGTAAACATGTATAAAAGCGACTTTGTTTCTACGTATGTTTTAGCTATAATAAAACTTAGCTTCTCTAACAAAGTTGGTCACTGATCAAAATATGGAAATGAGTTTCTCAACACTTACTGTCAAATCCTTAGAAAACATCCAGATACTTTATATTCACTTTCTTTACTTTTTCATGTTCCTCCTGTGTATCTTCTGGCTTTTCTCCTATACAGTATGATCAGAGGAAATAAAAACAAAGTACAGTGCAAAGCTATTTTTGCTATTTGTAAAATTTCAAACACTTTCCAAAATTAAAATATTTTAAGTAGCTGTAGCTTTTACTTTTAAAAATAACCACTTTTCACCAAGGCGGTTGTGTTTTGGGTACCATTCCCAATTTTTCATAGAGAAACATCACTTTATAATGCTTATCTTAAAATTTATTGATTGTAAATTGGTGCACTTGAGAGTCAGCATTATTCAAGATGTGAGCGTTTACAAGTGGAATGTGATTGAATCTGCTGTAGAATACCTGCGAAGACAGAAGCATGAGTTCTAGATTTCAGATAAAACAAAGTCCTTAACTCCGTCATATATGTACAAGTTTTGGGGGAAAAACCTGTTTGCTGTTTATGCCTTATTGTCAAGGATGGGCCTCATTTTTCGATTGATATTTGCTTTATCTTATCTTTTCTACATATTGATCAGAGCACTGCATAAAGATCAATTTGGGTATTTAATTAGATTTGTAATAGGGTACAACTGAAAATTTCTTTCCAAAAAATGCTTAAATCTACTTTTCAAGGACTGGTAATAGAAATTACTGTTATGAAACACTGTTGAAAAATTATTTCTGATCATAATGCATCATTTAATTGCTCTTATTAAACCAACAACTATGGAGGTCAGATTTAAAAGAAAACAAAACACCTGAAACTTTCCATAAAGTTCAAACAGACATTAGAGAGATCATTTAAAAGTTCGTCTTTCACATTTTGACACTTCCTAAACTTTGACTTGGAGATATGAGCTCTACTTTTTAGCTTTTGGGTTCTGGAATTAGCAGCACTGGATTTCACGGTGTTCATTACAACCTTGAGGATATTGAAGTTTGAAGCAAGGGTTTTCTTTCATCAGCTCTCCACACCTGATGCTTAGTTGAAGGCCACTCATCAGCTTGGCAGCGGAATGCTTTACTTTGGTACTGATTTGGATTTTGAAACTGCTCTCAGAACATTCATGGATTTTCTAATGAGGCAAATGATAGAAAATCAGAATACTTTCTATGGCACAGAGGTTTTGCTTTATATGCTTAGAGAGTACATGGTTATGCCCAAGTTTGGGTTACTCAGAAACGATCCAGGAGGGGAAGAAAAGTTAAAGATGTTCAAAATCCTAAGTTCTGAGGGTGTTTGCCTTCAGGTCAGCAGCATCAAAGGAAGTTTCAAAGTAAGTGACCCTTTCTTAAAATTTGAACCTTCTTGTCCTTTTCACCTGGAAACTGTTATCTTAGCTTCTTTCATTTCTCCCTTTAGATGATAGAAGATGTTTTGGGAGAAGGTTCCGTCTCTGCCAGTCGGTTCAGTAGGTGGTTCTCTAACCCAAGCCGATCAGGAAGCCGATCCAGCAGCCTTGGGTCAACGCCTCATGAAGAACTGGAGAGACTTGCAGGTACAGTTGCTTCAGATTCTGCCCTGGACATAGACTTGAGCTTTCCTTGATATGGTTCATTTCATCTTCATTAGTCAAGGGTCCATTAGCATTCATGGGTTTCTGGATACTGAAAAATATCCTTCAATTTGTGTCCTTTTAATACTGTTGAAAATGTGTTTCTGTGCTTTATTGAGGACCAATTAATTATATATATATTAACTTGCCATATTAGGTCTGGAACAAGCCATCCTCTCTCCTGGACAGAACTCGGGGAATTATTTTGCTCCTATACCATTAGAAGACCATGCTGAAACTAAAGTGGATATTCTAGAAATGCTACAGAAAGCCAAAGTGGATTTAAAACCTCTCCTTTCCAGCCTTTCTGCAAATAAAGAAAAGCTTAAAGAGAGCTGTAAGTGTCTGTTAGAGTCTGTTTTAGGTATTTGAAACATTTGGATGCTCAGTCATAATTAAGGCTGAATCTGTTCTAACCGACTGCTATTTCATCAAAAGTCGGTTTTGTTTAATGTTCTTCAAAAACACTTTTTATCAAACAGTACCACCTCTTTTGAGAATCTACCAGATCAGCAGGTCATGAACTCTGTGGCAAGAACTTTTCTTCTAAGTCCTGCTCACCTGGAGCCTGAGTATAACCCTCCAGCGAATATTTAGTCCTCCTGAGCGTAACTCAGCAGCTGCTCACACCTCTGCCCCGGTCTGCCATGTTCTTGCTTAGGTTATGAGCCCTGAACATGCAGCCTTCACGGTAGAATAACCATCGTGCAGGCAGCACTCCTGTCCTTGTTGGGCTGTCTGGGATTCCTGTCCCTCGTAACGAGTCTCCAGAAGACTCTTTGTAATAGACATCCTCCTGCAGGGTCTCAGAGCCTTCAGGTTTGTCTGTTTTTGGTACAATCTTTCCTGACAACTTCACTCAACTGTGAAATAAATCATTTTCACCTTATCTACCACAGAGTACAAAGAGAATTCCTACTACATATTCCTTTGCTTGGCTTAACGTAGACTTTCTCAACCTTTCAGCACATTCAGGGGTTGTGCTTTCCGTGGAGGAGGTGGAAGCAGGGCTCAAGGGCTTGAAGGTTGACCAGCAAGTGAAGAATTCGACTCCCTTTATGGCAGAACATTTAGAGGAGACCCTGAGTACTGTGACCAGCAACAGACAGCTCAAAAAAGACGGAGATATGACTGCATTCAACAAGCTAGTGAGCACCATGAAGGCAAGTGGGACTTTGCCTTCTCAGCCTAAAGTCAGTGTAAGTATTTGGCACAAACTCCAGCCTTTTCTGCTTTTCTCTTTTTATTCCACTTCCCATCCAATAAATGGATTTTTAAAAAGGTATTCTGAGTAAGCTGGAAATTCTTTAGTAGTCATTTGATCCTCGATGCTTTTGTGTGTTCTCTAATTACCACTGTACTGTTTGTTACTTGAAAAAGCAGGATTATCTGTATGTATTCTGCGTGACAGTATAGAAATTAATAGATTCAGATATAACTTGCTTATCTTAATTCAGTGCTTAAAAAAAATGTTGTAAAAATACCTTTTGGGATGAACTCTAGAGAAAGTTTTTTGTTTATTCAGCTGCTGTTGTTTAGTCGCTAAGTCATGTCTGACTCTTTTGCAACCCCACGAACTATAGTCCACCAGGCTCCTTTGTCCATGGGATCTCCCAGCAAGAATACTGGAGTGGGTTGCCATTCCTTCTTCAGAGATCTTCCCTACCCAGGGATGGAACCCACATCTCCTGCATTGGCAGAAGGATTCTTTACCATTGAGCCACCAGGGAAGCCCTTATTCAGCTACTTAAGTTAAAAATAATTTACCATATTTTTATAGTAAAATCTTTTCACAACTTCTAATTACTCCCAGATACCTGGGATTACTTGCTTTTTAGATTAGGTAGTTGACAGATATACATGGCATTTGTATAGTATCTAAGATGGATTTTTCAGGACAATTGCATTCTGTTTATTTACTAATAGAAAAAGCTATGACTCCAAACTTATAAAACACCTTAAGGCTTGAAGTTGGGTTATAAGGTGATTGTATGTCAGTAAATACAGGTGTGTAGCCCGTACTGGTCTTCCTCATAACACATTTAGAGTGTGCCTCTCAGCCACAGTCTATGTGTTGCTATTGCTAACCCTTGATGATTACAGAGTGAAAGGGAAACAGTAAATCGAATAATATTAAAAAAAACCCATAGACTTACTCTAGTTGCTGAGTTATCGCAAATTTACCAAATTGAGGTTTGCCTCTTGTTTTTCTTGACACCTTCCTGTCTGGGAACTACTGGTTAACCATGGGGGAAGCATCTGTGTCATTGTGCCTTGTACCAAGGAAGAACAGCTGATTTTTGATGTTTTGAATCTGACTCGCTGTTAGTGATAAATCCTAACAGAAATACCATTGTTCCTGGCCTACCTACCTGACTCTCTACCTCCAGAAGGAGACATCTCAGTTAGGTAGAGTTATTCCTGTGTATCTGACCACACCATGCCAGTTACAGGGAAATGTTCCTTGTAAGCTGCTTTAAATAATTTCCATGCAAGGAGCTATTATATGTAAATGCTTTCAAATGAGAACCAGATTACCTGGCTGTAAACAGTCCTGTTCTGCTTTCTTGCTACCTTTATGTCTTGGTGATTAGGTGCTGACTACAGCAGTGTAGGTCAGATCTTGTAAATAGCTTCTTTTAGTGTAAGTAAAGAAACGGGAGTGGGGGAGGGGGGCGGGGTTGTTCAACTGTTTACCTTATGATGCTTTTGAACATTTTGTTTCAGATATGATTCTAGGGTTTGATATTACACAGTTGCCTCTGAGCTGTGAGGATAACTTGCTTGATGTTGGGGATTCAGTGCTCTGAAATATATCTGGCTTCAGCTGAGGGAATGAGCCTCAAACAGATGCATAAAGGAGTGGATGATATAATTTAAGGTTCTAGGCAAAGAGTAACACAAACTTAACCTAGGAAAAAAAACAACAAGGAAATAATCTATTAAGTGCACCAGGCATTATCCCAAAATACTGCTTAATTTGCATGTTGCTGTTTGTCACGGACTGCTTCCAAGCCTTCAGTTGCTACCACTGTGTCTGTTATGTGTACTATTTCTGATCTGCCTCCAACCATTTTGGTTCATTCATATTGTTTATCCCCAAAAGAGGACATACTGGTTCAATCTAAACTCTATTTCAAATTAAGCTGTAGACTCTATCCTCCAAATATAGCAAGCCATCTAGTATAAAGTTGTGTGTTTGTTTTTGCTAGTTGGAATTAAATAACTCTTGAGGAGGTCTTATTAAAATCATTTACAGTCAGTTCCAATTCCAAAACCAACAATGAAACACTTGCATATTTTGGGGCTATTTGTCATGCCTGAGGACACTGCTGTGGACCTTCACAGTTCCAGCTGGTGGAAGGGAAACAACAGAGAAAGCACTCAGGCAGAGCTAAATGGACACACAAGGGTGTCCTGAAGCACCAGAGGTAATATAAGTTGGATGCAAAATATAACTGCTACTGCATTAAAAGAACTGAAAGTGGAAGTTTTTAATTTCACCCTGAACAGGAGACCCACTTTGGAATAGCTGTTTAAAAATAATAAGAGTTAAAAAAATAAAAATAATAAAGCTTAAATTTCCTAAAACATGAAACTCTGAAAAATAACGATTTTGGCCAAACTCGCATTTTTTTGGTACCATCTATGATCTGTAAATCTTGTTAAAGATAATAGCTAGCAAAGGTTGCCGCGAATATTAAAATCTGTAAGTTATCAAAATTTCCTACTTGTGGCCTCTTACTAAACAAGTGTTCCCCCATTTCGCCGTTTTCTTTTTCCCTTCTTTTGGACGCAGTATTAGAAATAGTGAAATGGACTTAGGGTTACCAGAGAGGAAAAGACCTTGTCTGAGGGTCTCTGAATGGACTTTGCATGTACATGTGAAAATTCTTCCTGTTCCGAGATCTTTGGGACCTGTGCGATAAGAGAGTGGGACAAGTTGATCTAAGTTTTCTGTGATTTGGACATCATCCTGCTGTTAAGTGCCAACTCCCTGAGGAGTTTTTAATGTTTTCTTGTGGTCCCCAATTAATCTATAAGTTAAGTATGTGAGAAGGTTAAAACCAGTTTTCCTTTGACTTTTTTAGCGAACCCTTGAAAGCCATTTGATGTCCCCTGCTGAGATTCCAGGCCAGCCTGTCCCTAAGAACATCTTGCAGGTACTTCACAATCTTATACCAAGGCCTTGGAGTCCTGAACAGTAGTCCTCCAAACTGGTTTTGTGTAGTGGGCCAGCTTTGGGCCATAGAGAATGATCTGTGTTGCCTGGCAACGAAGGATACGGTTTTGCTGCCTGACATAGTTCTCTGTAGCTACAAATGTGGGGTGGGTTGGTGGCTAAAAAAGATGATCAAGTAAAGCCATTGGTTTCCTGTTTGCAGGTTTGCAATTTCTTTGGAAATTTAAAGTATCTAATCTATATTTATAGCACTAACTTGAAATGTTGGTAGCTGAACGTTCAGAGAAATTTGTTGCATGCACATGTGCCAAGTACTTCAATGAAGCAGGAGGGAGATTCATCATTGGCTTCCACATTCATAATCCACAGTCTCTGACTAGGAGGAAGAACTAGGTTTGTTCACAAGGATTTGACTTTTCTGTTTTTAGGAACTTCTGGGCCCACCTGTTCAGAGACCTGCTTCTTCCAATCTCCTGAGTGGCCTTATGGGGAGCTTGGAGCCTACAACATCATTACTGGGCCAGAGAGCACCCTCTCCTCCATTGTCACAGGTGTTTCAGACGAGAGCAGCCTCAGCAGACTACCTTCGTCCCAGAATACCATCACCAATTGGTAAATGCTTTTGTGCACAGGTGTCCATCTGTCATTTTCCTTCTCCTTCCCTTCGGTTATACCCATCTCCTAAAACTGGCAAAGTCTTTTTCATTGGTACCCTTGAAGAGTTTAAAAAGAAACGTGCTGATTTGTTATGCTTTTTTCAGGGGGTGGTAAGGACACAAGTGGAAGATAATTATCTAGCTGCCCTTCTGGATAAATAGGTTTATGTTACAGTTTTATATTTTTTCTCTGGAGAACTAAATTGGATCCAGCTCTTTAGTCATCTTCCTTATTTGGGAAATTCAACTGAAAAAAAATTAATTTGGCTCCTTAGGTTTTTCCTTCATAGAGAAGTCAGACTAGTGGCTCTCTGCCAACCTGATGAAGCTATACACAACCAACTATGAGGTATTATGGGTGATTCAGAACATGAATGGGAGAAGCACTTCCAGAAAGCTATGTTAGCAAAAGTGTTGTGCAGGATCTCAGTGTTCCTGTACTCTTGACCACTCTAGGCTGCTGGCTGTTCTGACCCCTGCCAGTCATTGTGAGAGAAAGTTTTTGTAATCTTTCCAGTTAGGGAGATCTAATGGAAAGAGAGTGAACCTCAGAACACTAGTGTCTGCTTTGGTACCAGCTGGTGTGGTTACAGTGAGCCAGATCACTGGCTAGAAAAGCTTTTCTCTCCCAGATAGAGGTCTCGGCTCTGAAGAGACAGCTTAGTGGGGGAAGGATGCGCCAGCAGCTTGAATTGTTAAGTGCTCAGATAGAGGTCTATGATGTCCCCACTGTAGGGGCATGGAAGAAGAGTGACATCATCAGCCCAGGAAATCAGTCCTTCATGAAAGAGATGGTACTCAGCCAGGAGCATTGTGCAGTAGAGATAATGCCTCTCTGAGGGACAGGTGCTGTCTTGACACACACTAAATCTGCAACCTTCCCAACAGGTTTCACGTCAGGACCACAGCAGATTCTCGGAGATCCATTCCAAGGCATGCGCAAGCCCATGAGCCCAGTCACAGCCCAGGTCTGGCTGAGCTCTTTCTCGAACTAGTCTCTTGCTTGCTTTCCACCCTTGTTGTTGCTTGTGGGATACAGAATTAAAGTGGTTTTGGAAGTGGTTTTGAACTGTAACTCAAGCTCAGTGAAGGCTAGAAAATTGCTGAAGTTATATCATCATATAAAGTCATAAATCACTAACATCCAGTTCAGTGGATGGCAGCACAGTTTAGGCAGGTTTGCAGTATCTTAGTTTCTCTTAGCTGCTGCTTAAAACATACCTCTTCTGAAAGATCAAAGAGAGACCTTTGTAGAAGGTGCACTGACTCATTCTTCTGCTAACTCCGCCTCTGCCACATCTGTCCAGCAGATGAGCCAGCTAGAATTGCAACAGGCAGCTTTGGAGGGGCTGGCCGTGCCACATGACCTCGCGGTGCAGGCAGCAAACTTCTACCAACCTGGTTTTGGCAAACCGCAGGTGGACAGAACCAGAGATGGATTCAGAAACAGGTAAATTTCTAAACCTACCCTTGTGGAGATTTGCAAATGAGTTCTCCACAGTATCATTTCTGTTGTACACACTGATACACTGTACAACATATGGTGACAATTCTTACCTACCAAATGTTCATTAGAGGAAATTGTATTGCAGGGGCATAGGCTTTTCATCCTATGTAATTTTATTTATATTCTTCATTTAAAGGGTTCATTTTTACAGATGTAGCTGGCATAGCTACTTATTTCCGGTTATACTTATGAAATGATGAAAAGTAAAACTCCACCTCACTTCCTCACCCTCAGGCTCCTTATTGAGTATCAAACTATCCCTTGAGTCAGGTTTGTTGATCAAATAATTTCTGACTTCACTCTACTCCCATCCTCTCCACCAGTTTCAACAGGTAGTGAAATGAAATGAACCATAAGTTGGGGAAGAAAGGGTAGCAGTACTGTCCTTTTTTACTGTAAAGTAAAACAGGCAGGAGACTGCATGAAGCAAATGTACAGCGTGCTGTCAGTCTGACCCCCCGTCAGCTCCCAGAGCCCTCCTGCGCCTTGTCCCTACACCCCTTCCTCTAGACGCGACCACTGTCCAGCCTCTCAAAGAAAAGTAGGCACCACCTTATACTTGTAGTTTTATCACCAAAGTGGGCATCCTTAAACACTGTGCTCCCACCCCATATAGTATTTGGTACTTGAAACTTATTTGTTTTGATGTGATTATTAAAAATGCTGCCTCAGTGTCTTACTTCATCTGGTTACATGTTGACACTTTCAGAAAACACTGGAACTAGTAAGTACCCCGTTCTCTTGCACAAACGTACCCGCCCTGTAAGAGCCCTCCAGCCTATACAAAGAGCTCACGACTGGTCTGCTGAGCCCCTTCACTGGACTTCTCTCTACAGCATAACAATTTGTGGACCTTCAAAGCACTTTAGATATCCACAACTTAATTTGCTCTTGGCAACAACTCTGTGAGGTAGATGGGATAAAGAACTGCATTTGACAGATACGGAACTTAGGTTTTCACATGTGACTTACTTGAAAGGAGCAGGAAGATCCAAGACAGTGTTGATTTTTGGATCAGATGGTAGGCCCTCCACGTACTCCCCGTACAGCTGTGTCCCCAACACACACGATTTCTCCTCGTCTTGCTTTTCTCACCTTCGTCACTCGGAGCACTCTCTCCCCTCGCCGTCTTACTGGGTCTCACTGTGGCAGCACTGGGGCTTACCTGACACAGGCTGGAGTTTAGGGTTCCCTTCTGCGTTTGAGTCAGTGAACTTCAGAATCATTGACTGTCCTTGGGCTTTGGCCTTTGCAGTACAAGGTCTGACATCACTGAAATGCAGTGAAGCTTTGATTAGCCAGTGAGCTCACATGATTCATTCTTCTCTCAGCCTATGTGGTCATCAACTCTCCTGTTCTCTTCCAAGTTAGGAGAGAATAAGTAGAATGTCTGGGGAGAGAAGGAAGTCTGCTCTTCTAAACTTGCTTTGGGAGGCCCGGGGCCAGCCCTCCGTGTAGACCCGGAGTGGCAGGGAATGCTCCAGGTGACTGGGCCCTAAAATAGCTCAGTCTTGGTGCTCTGTTTGACTTGAACTGGTGTCTCTCAGAGCCTCAGTTCTATGCCAGGGATTTGTGGTACTTGCTGTTGCTCCCTACCCTCTGGAGCACAGCCTGCCCTATAGAATGAAGGCCCTCCAGCCTGCCTCACTGGCATAGTCAGCAGTAAACTACACACCAGCCTGGGTGACCCTACACTCCCAAGACCTTCCCACGTCCCTGCACCTCTTCCCTCTGCCCCTCGTTTTCCCATCGTACTCTGCTGGTACCCTTGACGTGCCGTGTTTGCCCTAGATTAGTATCTCCCCCATTAGATGACAGCTCTTACAAGGCCCAGGATTATGTGTCATTAAGCTTTTGTCTCTCCTCAGAACTTGGCATATAGTTTTGCACACGTTAGACACTTATTAAATGCTTGGGAAATTGAAGAAAGGAAATGGGATGTTTCCTGGGCTGGTCTTGAGTTTTATGCAGTTTAAACTTGGAGTTTGAGCAGCTAGGGACTCACACTGATAACTGGTTTTTGTTTATAGGCAACAGCGAGTGACCAAGTCACCAGCACCCGTGCAACGAGGGAATTCCTCTTCCCCTGCCCCAGCTGCCTCCATCACGAGCATGGTCAGTGACCCCTGCCCTTACGCATGACTCCTAGGCTTCTTCCTGCTTGGCTGTGCCTGTGTCACTGTGTACCCCACACTGTCCTTGAGTGCCTTCCCTAGGAGTCAGTGATTTAACAGACATTTATACCTGCCTGTTTATTAGGTCCTCCCCTTTCAGAATATAGTCTTAGGAGTCTAAGTTCTAGTGAAGCCCCCATGTTGGGGTAAGTGTGTTCCAGCAGACAGAAGAGTCAGGGCCAGAGCGTACAGGCTGGTGTGGTTTGTTGTGATGAATGATCACTGGAGTGGGGAGCAGAGGGATGAACGTGACGGACGGGAAGTGAGGAAGATGGGCGATGGGAGCTAGAGCATGGGGAGTCCAGTAAAACATGGTGTGAGTCCACAAATTTAGATTCAGGTTTCAGTGAGAGTTAAGGCTGGGCAGAGTGGTTTGCTTATTTGCGGTGACAAGTCAAGCTTTACAACTGACTCATGAACCAGCATTATTTATTTTTCTAGGTTTCACTTACCCTACAGACTTTTATCACCTATTCAAGACTAAGATAAGGGGAAAAGACTATTATTCTGTACTTTAGGACCTCAAGTGGTCTTGGCACCAAGCACCTTGAAGGCAGAATCTAGGAGCTTTTCTGTTCGTAATTCATGCCCTGTCTCCTGTCATCAAGGATACGGGGTTGTTTAATGAGAAAAGTTGCATGCACAGTAAAAACATCAATGTAAAAATCGGCAGTAAAGAGGTGGGAACAAATGTCCAAATGGTGAGTAGTGGTGCAGAGGAGACCATCCAGAAGCTACTTGGGTTTTCTGGTAGCCAAGTTAAGGTGGGAAACATTAAGAGCACAGAGGAATTTAGGTTCTGTGGTTGCATCTGAAATGGCCTTTCCCAGCTTAGGGGAGGGGCCTGCTGTTTCGGGGTTCTCTCCCGGCCATGTTTCCCCTTCGCAGCCCACCTCTGGGCTGGGACTGGCTGGAGCAGAGGCCGCACAGGCAGGTAGAGGTCTCTGTGCTGTGACCACCTTTGTGTGCTAGGTGCATCTCGGCTTTGATTAACGTGAACGTGAGCAAGGGGTGGCGCACTGGGACACCACCTGTCCAGCCCGGCCTCATGCTCTTCTTCCAGCAGCTAGAGGCCAGAACACTAGAGTTGGCCTCTGCCACGTGCTCCCAAAAGGGGACTCTTCAGCTTCAGTCGTTTGGCCACTTGATTAGGGAGAGGCAATTAAAGAATGTGTGAATACTGTTTTCCTCTACAGCTTTCTCCTTCCTTCACTCCTACCTCAGTGATTCGTAAGATGTATGAGAGCAAAGAGAAAAGCAAGGAGGAGCCAGCCTCTGGAAAAGCAGCTCTTGGTGACAGTAAAGAGGACACTCAGAAGCCCAGTGAAGGTACTTCAGAGCTGTTGAGGCTGTGTGACAGAGCACCAGCCCGCAAAGTCTTGGCCAAGGCCCCTGCTGCTCTGGACCTCAGTTCTGGGTCTAACAGGAGGAGTGGACCAGCTCACAGTCACTTAGCCACTTCAAATTCTGACCAGTCTAATAGTGGCATGAGTGCTGGCATTAGGAAGAACAAGCATTCAGGATCCTTATTTAGGCTTGAATTATGAGTACATTTATTTGGCAAATTAATAAAAGTTCAACCAGTTTTATTTCTGAAAGGTTCTCTCCAGTCTGGAGACTATTACCCAGTAAGATCTGTGCAGTGGGTGAAGCATATAGGAAGGAAGTGTGTGAGGCTTTCAGAAATACGTTGGAAAAATATAAGAGGTTTTTAGGGGTTGCACAGTTGGGATTAAGGACATAGTGAAACAGATTCTAATAAGTGAGGTTTACATAGGTCTATAGTATTGGTCTAAGAGCTTTCTGCCTGTGAGAGAGCTTCTGGGGAAAGGAAGGAAATCCTGTTGGTCCTATTAAGAGGCAATTCAGATTCCTTCATCAGACAATAATCACTCTTTAGGCTTTCTGTTGTGATGAATTTGCATAATTTTACTCACTTGACTTTCCCCTTAGGCTGAAAAGCATGTTAATCCCAAGCAGCCGACACCAGGACAGGACCAGCTCCCACAGAGCCAGAGCACAGCCCTAACTATGGACGGAGCCAAGTGCCCGACCAAGTCAGGCCACCAGACCTGACGTGCCAGGCTTGCTTGCCCATAGCTGTTCTTGGATTGGGAAGAACAAAGATGGATCCTTTTTTTTTTTTTTCTTTCTTTTTTTAAAGTTATCTCATTTACAACTTCAGAGTCTTTGAATTTTTAGAGTGTAGCAAAACTAAATTCTTCCAGCAAGCTGTTGGAAGACTGGAAAACTTGGAATCTACTCCAAGGCCTGTTCCTAACTACCCATGACTTTGACTAGGCCAGTTCATAAGGCAAAAAACAGTGAGCCCTACAATGCAGTCCTCTAAATCTGTTGAGGAGATCAAATGATTGTGAGTTTTCTAACAAATGAGTTACTGATTCATTGGGAAGACAAAAAAAGTTTGTGAATACCAAAATATTCTGTCTGGATCCTTACAGAGAACCTCCTGTCATCCAGCTCTGTGCCCACTGCTGATCGGGACTCTTCTCCCACCACAAATCCCAAAATGTCAACCCTGCAGCGATTTTCCTGTTCCACCCCACTGTCCCAGACCAACCGTTACACCAAAGAACAAGATTATCGACCTAAAGCAACTGGGAGGAAGACACCCACCCTGGCATCCCCAGTTCCAGGAACACCTTTTCTCCGCCCTGTCCACCAAGTTCCCCTGGTCCCCCACGTCCCCATGGTTCGGCCTGCTCACCAGCTTCACCCAGGGTTGGTCCAAAGGATGCTGGCCCAGGGAGTACATCCACAGCATCTTCCAAGTTTGCTCCAAGCTGGTGAGTTTCTAACTTCGCATGAGTTGTTAGAACTGAAGTGCTGTACCTTTGGAGGGTTTTATCCCTAGAAAGACATTCCATCGGGTCCAATCTGATCTATTCCTTAGTCCATTGAAAGATTAGGAACCTATCTTGAGCATTCTTCATGCTTAAGGAACTTTCAGATCAACAGTACTGTATAGTCAAGCTTGAAGATTTTCAAGTAGATTATTTCTGACGTTTCTTCTTTCTGCCCAATAGGTGTGCTTCCCCCTGGGATGGACCTGACTCATTTACAGGGACTATCTGGCCCAATCCTGAGTCAACCCTTTTACCCTTTACCTGCCACTAGTCACCCTCTCCTAAACCCTCGTCCTGGGACACCTCTGCATCTGGCAATGATGCAGCAGCAGCTGCAGCGCTCAGGTAGGTTCAGGAGAGGACCAGATAAGCTGAGGATTAGGAGTTTTTGAACCAGTTTCCAGTGAAGGGGGTAAAATGACACTATTTACTAATATATCCTAGCAAGATTGGATTGGGAATTCCTGTGAAGACAGTTGGAAAGCCAGGTGTACTAAAAAAAAAGCCTGGCTTTTTTTTTTTTTTGGTCTGTTTGCCTCTTTGGAGAGGAGGCTGAGATTCCTTCTGACAGATTCAGCATAGGGAGTGCCCAGAGTAGATACTCTCCCCAGCTTGTGTCTTTGCTTCTGCTAGTCATCGGGAGTAGGGGGTGTGTCATCCAGGATAAACTGTCAATACAAATGGCTTCTGAATAGCTCAGCTTTTCCAAGGTACTATTCTGGCATTTTGGAAAGGCGTTTCCAAAAGCAGTCTAGGCTCAATCACCTTGTTAAGACCTGTTTGTAGTTTTGTGGATAGTGAAGCAGGGCCTAGTGGAGAACTACTTCCCCTCCTTGTGCTCTGAATGAGAACATTCCTTCGTATCTCCATAGTTCTTCATCCTCCAGGCTCTGGTTCCCAGGCTGCTGCTGTCAGCGTTCAGACGACGACTCAGAATGTGCCCAGCCGGTCAGGCCTGCCCCATGTGCACTCCCAGCTCGAGCCCCGCCCCAGCCAGAGGAGCAGCTCCCCTGTGGGCCTCGCCAAATGGTTTGGCTCAGACGTGCTACAGCAGCCCCTGCCCTCCATGCCCACCAAAGTCATCAGTGTAGATGAACTGGAGTACCGACAGTGAGCAGGGCGGGCAGGCTCACTTGCTCACCAAAGCCTGGACCTGTGGCGGCACCCTGGTCAGGACTCTGCTTCCTCATCTCACATTGGTTTACGGCTTTTACTTTGTAGCACTCTTGTGTGAAGCTGTTTAGGGGCACCCAGGCATCTGGTGTGGTCTGTGTTATGGTGGAAGGAACTTAACCAGTCAGTGGAGCCTACATGGTTTGAATACAGGATGCAGTATTGTCAGTCCTAGAAAGTCTTTTTTTGTAAGATATGTGAATGAAGTGTTGGTGTCTTCACCAAGAGGTGGCACCTTAAGGGTTCTGAGGAAATAAATGTATAGACCCTTATGTACAGACCTGTGTATAAACAACTTTTGTACATACATATAGGGGTAGCTTTTTTGAAATTATACAGCTGTACATAAAAGTAGCTGGTATTAGTTAAGCCTGTGTCAACATTTTGGATTTTCTTTTTCACTTGTACAGTTGGGGCTTTTTCTTTTGGTTGATTAAAGTTGCATATGCTAAGTGTGTGAATGAAGTGAATGGCACTGTTGTGTTTATTTCTTCCTGAATCCCTTCCTCTTCAGTAGGTTCTTGAGGGAAATTGCCTTGAGTTTTTTCTGTAAGACTCATGGAACTGAACTCTGATTAGGAGGAGGAAGCCATGGCCCTCTTTCTTGAGCCTTAATGACCCCAATGGGTGAGTTTGGACTGAGCTGACCCTATAGGCAGTCTTGTGGCTAATATCAGATGATAGTGTGTAATTTCTAAAATTAAACCCACCTAGTGAAAATAATTTATTGGGTAATCAGGTATATGGTCATTTGTCACGTTTACTGGGGCAAAGTCAATGGTTGGCTTCCTGCTCTCCAGGTCAGAGTCTCCAGTAGGGAAAAATGGAGCCTTAGAATTCTGATTCACTCCAGAATTGTTTCCATATAGAACTTCCCTCAAGACTCTGGTGCCTGTGTCAATTTCTTCTGTGTTCTTACTCCTCCGTTCCATCATTCTGTGTACCGTGACTACATGCACAACACTGGGGAAAAGGATTCTGCCAGAATACTGTACTCTAACTATGGCCTTGAGTCCCCTTTCCTGACTGAAGGTTTTTTATTCCTCCCAATCTAAAGGGACAAATCTCAAGCTCCTCGAGTTAACTCAGCCGATTTCTCAGTTCTTGTCCATTCAGGGCCCTCAACTCTATTTTGACTTCACAGTAGAGTCTCAAATAATGAGACCATTCTGATTCATAAGTGAAGTTAGCAAGATGACTGGATTTTGACTTAAAGGTTAACAAAAACAGCCTAAGGGTTAGGGGTGCAACCTATAAACCTGGAGCTGCCCACCCTGACCTATACTTCCAAGAACACAAAGCAGGTCGCTTTTCAACAAAACCTGGCTTTGTGGATTGAGCATGAGGTCTGTCTCTTCATAGCACTTAGCACTTCCAACTTTGCCCCCTCCCTCCCTGCAGTGGGATCTGCTGAGTGCGTCAACTTCAGAAAGAAGCCCTGTTTAGAATTCTCACAAATGCTTTGTTTCATAAACAAAGACTCTGGAAAACAATCTGAAGCAACAGTGGCAGAACAGAAACCTGAATCCAATTCCGTCTTTCTTGTATGTCCTTTCACCTCCTTTCCTTTCATGTTGATCCAACAGTCCTAGGTGTAGAGTGGGAAGGATTGGTTTGAAGCTGATAGTGAGGAATTCCTTTTTAGGCCAGAAGCTAACACGACAGACATGAACAAATGTAGCCCCACCAAGCAAAGGGCAAAGCCAGTAACTGGTCAGATGGAGTCAGAAGAAAATAAAGGAGTGCTGCGAAGAATAGCACAGCAGAAGCTAAATACATAGATCTTAAAACTATTTTCGTGAATGGGAGTAGAGGCAAAAAAGGAAGTGAATACAGTCTTCAGAAACTAAGAGCAAGCTATGGAGTAAGGAGAACATGACGACATGATGTCTCAGCTAATAAGCCATCTTACATGCACCAACTCTGGGAAGTCTAGCAGGCATGAGACAAGCTTAGAAGCAATCAAGGCTGGAAGGATGTGCAAAGCCTCCTCAAAGTAAAACAGCAGAGGGCCACAGAGAATGAGGGGTCAGGTAGGAGAGAACACTGCCCCTGTCCCTAAGGAAGCAGTTAAGCAACCAGAACTTTGGAAATTAGTGATAATGAGAAGTGGGGGGGAATGGGAAAGTACAGGAACTTCCGTGCTGTCCAGTGGTTGAAACTCCACACTCCCAATGCAGGGGCCCTGGGTTCAATTCCTTGTCAAGGAACTAAGATCCTATGTGCTCTTAGGCACAATGAAAAAAAATAAAGCTAAATTTTTCTTTAAATGGGAAAGTACAGCCAGGTCTTCTTATAGGAGATATCTTATAAGACAGTCTCGTAAGGTAGAAAGGAAGTCAGGTCCACTGGCCTATAAATGAGAGGGATAAACTCCAGGAATGAAGATAACATACTGGAATAAATGGACTCTTCAATATTCTACTCCCAATATTCTACTAACAGCTGGTTCAAGAATGGGTATGAGACACAAACAGGAACTGGCTGTGCAGCTTCTGGGAAATGGCTTCACCAAAAGTTAAGATTCAGCCCTCTAGCATCCTCTGGAAACTGGTATAAAGCCCAAGGCTATAAAGATATTGTTCGACTGTGAGGGGAGCCATTTGCCCACCAAAGCAGTGGACAGGGTGGCATCATGGAAAGAACTTGGATTGTCAGTGACCTACCAGCTAGCCCATCTGAGCTCCAGAAAACTTATGTGAGAGACCAAGTTTTCTTCCATTTCAGCTGGTTAAGTTATTGTCTGCTATTAAACACAGCTTAATACTTTTGGCCACCTGATGCGAAGAGCTGACTCAATGGAAAAGACCCCGATGCTGGGGAAGATTGAAGGTGGGAGGAGAAGGAGATGACAGAGGATGAGATGGTTGGACGGCATCACCAACGCAATGGACATGAGTTTGAGTAGGCTCCGGGAGTTGGTGATGGACAGGGAAGCCTGGCGTGCTACAGTCCATGGGGTCGCAGGAAGTCGGACACAACTGAGCTGAACTGAAACACAGCTAAAAGAATTCTAAAAGAAAAATGGAAATTCAAGACATGTTGTGACAGTCAAACAACCCTCGTCTTGGAGTTCAGGAAGAGAAAGCTTTGCCCTGTAGGAATAACCCTCCTTGGTGGCCCGACCCCAGGCAGCATTCCAAACACAAAAGTGTACCTCTCCCAGAACTCCCAAGTCTGAGCCCAGAAAGGAGAAGTAGGGTAATGCTCTCCTCAAACACCAGGGGGCCACTGATGGGGGAAGGGGAAGGTGTGGAAGGATGGAAGCAAAGCCCATTCAAAGCATATCCTGAAGCCTTGGAATGAACCCGGATTTCAACCTCTTAATGTTCTGGCATTTCATTGCCCAATGAAAGTGAATTTGAGGACTCCCCAAAACCCAATATATGCCCTGCCTGGAAAGTAAACCTTGCTGGAAATCCCGTATCTCAGAAAGCCAGTGTTTCCCTGAAAAGCCAGAGTAGACACTAAATTATGGCCTCTATCATGAATGTACCGGTGATATCAAGATCTACACCCTCCAAAGTGACTAGGATATCAGGCCTAAGAGGCTTATCTCCTGGGTCTGGGGACAGTGTTAAGCGCAAGCTCTAGGAAGACTATGAGAGGGAAACAACTGTCACTACTATAACAAGAGTAACAACTACTGGAAAAGGCTGAGTATGTGGATAATCCCACATCCTCACTGCTCACAGCCTGCTAGAAGCTCTAGTTCACTTCATCTAAAATCAAACTCTTGTCTTCCTGTAAATCTGTTTCCCTTTCTAATTTTCTTATGGACCACCCTTCTCTATCATCCCTGCAATCCATAATTATATAACCTTTGACTTCTCTCTCCAAAGAGCAAGTCAGTTACCAGGTTTAGATTTCTCCTCCTATATACCCACACCCTCCCTCTCCCATATTCTCACTAATCCACTCCAGACACAAAGATTTTTGCCAGTCAATTTTCTACTATCACGGAGAAGGAAATGGCAACCCACTCCAGTATTCTTGCCTGGAGAATCCCATGAAAAGGGGAGCTTGGTGGGCTATAGTCCACTGGTTGCAAAGAGTCGGACATGGCTGAGTGACTTCACTTTCACTTTCTACTATCAAGGCAATCCCTTTAAATTCCCTTATTCCCAGTCCAAAACCTTTAATGATGTCCTTAGCACCCTCTCCAGTAATCCTGACCCCATTACTTCTTATAATCTACCCTCCCTCCAACCTACATATAAACACACAGGTGTACCCACAAACGTGCTCTGATCAGACTGGTTGCCTCACTTGCACTGGGCTACCTCCATGCTTTCACCCAGGTTATGTGGTTGGGGCCAGGACTGCCATGGGAGTTCAAGAAGGGCTGGGTTATGGCAAAGGAGATAGTGGCATGCAGCTGGCAGCACAGTTCAGCTCAACACTGATACACAGCTGTGCTCTAACTAAAGAAGAGGAACCAGTGAAAACAACAGCCAACATTCACCAGTACTTACATATCAGACACTGTGCTAATTAGCATTTTACAAGTACTATCTCTTAATACTAAAAATCTCCATTCTAGAAGGTGTTATTACTATCTCCATGTTACATGAGGAAACTGACACTTACAGAGATCAAGTAATTTATGCAGAGTTCCACAGCTAATTAAAGGGGGGCTTGCCACTCAAAGCCCTATGGGTCTGGTTGGAGTACTTTACTCAACCACCACACTACACCATCTCCCAAGTGGGCTAGACTTGCAGAGAATAATCAGTTAACTTACATCAAGTCCTTCCTTTCTCCATTATCATTAGAGAAAGACCACTTGACTGAAAGCCACATCCAGTTGGAAGCATTTCTCATGACTAACCATCAGGTGAAATGCTGCAGTCACATTTTTACCCATTTCACATTCAAGACCAAGCTCCCAAGTACCTCTTCTGCAGCTGCCTCACTATACATAACCATCCTCATTCAATCCATCTCAAAACAAATTCTGACAATGACACATGAACTGTACATAGTCAGCTGGCCTACCAGGTCCTTTATGCAGCTCAACACATAAGGTGACACCAAGTTAAGACAAGTGAAGTTCCAATTTGGGTGCTTCCATCTCCCTCCCTGTATCCTGATCCAGAGCCTGTCAAACCCAGGAGGGGCTTGGAGTCAGGTGTTTGATCGTGGAGAAAGCTGCTAAGGTTGGCCCGGCAGATGGGGAAGAGGATGGCATCACTTCTTCACAATCTGAATGACATCTTCGTCCTCCAACGTATGGTCTTTACCCACTTTTTGAGGATTGTGTTTCACAGAGAGACCCCACACCAGAGCACTGTATGGAAGGAAAAAAAGAATATTCAGTGTAAATAATCACCTAGCTTCTACCTACCTAGGTGTCACTTTCTGTTTAGAGCTAGCATTCTAGCTGTTAAGAGTCAAAGGCCTGCAACAGACAAGATTTCCTATCCCCAGTCAAAGTCCAGAGGCTTTAGCTTTCCTGAAGTGTGGCATACTAGAACCTTCACATAAAAAGTGGAAGTCTTGAAAGTTATGTGGTTCCCATGATCCAGAGCCAACTTATGAAAGTCAAAGGAAAAAAATACAAAGGAGAAGTGTGACGAGACTAATTTAAAAATAAAAGGAAAAAGCATAGGCTTGTTACAGACAAATACCCTGAAATAACTGATTGGAAACTGATTCCTACAAATGCAATGTCAGGTACAGAACACTAGTTTTTACTGGGTCTGTGAACCATCAGTGGTTACTGGTAACAAATGTTACCTTCCTTAGCCATACTAGGAAAACTCTATCAAGAGAGTATTTACTTATCCAAAAGGTGTCGGGGGGCCTCGGTACCCAGTGAAGCCCAATATGATGCTGGCAGGAAGAATTAACATTTTGTGTTTGCCAAGAAGAAAATGAATTAACAAGAGAACCTCAGAGCAATTTGTATTGTCAGCCCTCCCAACCTGTAAAGGTGTTTAGGGCTCTTCCTGCTCCAAGTTGGCATGGTGACACTTTCTGTTTTGATTTAGCATTTAAGAAGACATTGCAAGGTTCTAACCAAGCAAGCATTTCCTGATGCCTAATTTCTATAACACTACCTAAGAATTACTCGTTAGAACAATCAGTAGCTCACAGGGAAAAGAAAGCACCACATGCCATGATACTTACTATTTAAATTCTTTGATAAGATTTTTGTGAATCTTCATGCAGAAATCCTCCACCGTGGTCCTGGAGTAAGGCAGCACCACTGGGGACGTGTAATCAGGCAACTGGCCTTTGGGTTTGGTATAACTGGAACAGAGGGAGCAGAGGCTGCTTACTTCTTAGAATGCTTTATGTGTGAACACAACTCAACCCTCCATCAACCCAGAGACCAGACATGGATAACCTCTATCTTGAGGAAGAAGGTGCCCTCAATATGGCCTTGCAGATGATAGGAATTAATTTATTATTATCTCCAAAAACAGGTTATATTAATGAGCTCTAGCAGGTATTATTTTTGGACAGTCTGCTTTAAGTCCTACAGTAATAATACTGTCTCCACTAAGACTTACATCCTCACTAGTTTCAGATAGTCCCAGATCTTTTCCAACAGGTCGTCAAAATTCCAGCGGTGATGGGCAGAAATGGGTACACAGTGAGGCACCTTATAGATAATATCCAATTCCTCAATGGAGATCTGATCAATCTTATTTAACACATAGATACATGGGATATAGACTCTACAGGAGTAGAAGAAAAACAGTATGTTAGTCTGGAGCTGTGGACAAGACTGTCAGTCTGATTCAACAGCCCCTCACCCAGGACTCATAATCAGAGACTCTAAAATGGAATCATAAGAAAGTCAGCCAAAAAAAAGAAAATGCTTCCTACCAAAATAAGGTAGAACATGGAAAAAGTGAATTATCGGTTAAGAAGTAACAAAACTCAAGCCATAGTCCCTAGTCATGCAACTAATTACTGAGAAAGCATGCTGCAGTGTAAATAACATAAGCTTTAGAGTCACACAGAATGTATTCCCAGCTCTGTCACTTTCTAGACATGTGTCCCTAGGCAATCTCAGAGTTGATTTCTTTTATGAACTGTAAGAATGTAAAACATTTCTAATATAATAATTTCAAGAATTAAAAAAAATTTTTTTTAAACACAACATCTAGCAAAGTCACAATCCTAACTGTTCAATCGACAGGGCAGCTAAGGTTACTAATAATTAGGCAAGCTACAACTTCTTAGGCTTCAGCTGCCTCACTTATAAAACATGTAACTCAAAGCACCAGTTTTTGTTTTCAAAATGCCAGAAATAACAGTAGTTTCAATTATTACTTAATTTCAAATAGTAATGTCTCATGTTATCTAAGATCTCAGTTACGTACTCTTAGAGAAAACAGATACAGCCCAGTGTGCTCTAAGCCCCACAGAACAGCCTACAGAATTTCTCAGATGGATTAATTCTGTGAGAGCAGACTGAGAACCTACTCTCTTGAACCATCATACAACACAGAGCTTAGGGGATAGCCTAGTTCACAGCAAGTAATTGAAACAAGCAACTTATTATCATCATCAAACTTTAGAGCAAAGAAGGATGTTAGCAATCAAGACAACCCTTCATTTTATAGATAAAGAAAGCAAGGCCCACTATTATTTGAGATAAGAACACAACTGGAGTTAGAATTGATGTCTGCCAGATTCACAATCCAACGCTGTTTCCATTATAAGGCTTCAAATTCAAACTCATGCACCATTTGGTCAGTACCTGTTTCCTTCCACCACATCAATGAGATCATCTGCTGTGGCATCACTACGCAGAGTCACATCAGCATTATGGATTTTGTACTCAGCCAGAATGCTCTTCACAGTTTCAGCATCCAGCTCACTCTGAGGGCACTGAATGGACAGAGAAGACAACAACTGGTCAGAGCGCAAAAAAAGACAATCTCCTAAAAGTATCTGTTGATGTACCCGATAATTCTAGATAAAGTGCAAATTTATTTCTAAAAACCATTATCCTAGATGAGACAGGCTTTGAGTAGGAAATACTTAAAATCTAAAGAGGTAATTAAATTAAAATGTCATATGGGTGGGCCCTAATCCAATATGACTCATGTCCAACACAGACACAGAGAGGGAGGATCATATGAAAACACAGGAGAAGACAGCCATTTACAAGAGGCCTCAGAAGAAACCAGTACGGCTCACATCTGGATGTCAAATATCCACGCTCCAGAATTAAGAGAATTAAATTTCTGCTGTTTACGCCATCCACTCCATAGTACTTTATACTTTACTACAGCAGGCATAGCAAAAATACAGAAAGAAAGCTCCAACTCAAACATTATGAGAAGATAATAGGAAAGATCTTTGGGGCAGGACAGCTTAAGTCTATGCCAGTCAAATAATCTGGAACTCTAGAATGTTAGACGTCATAGGAAGTTTTCAATCCTCAATCACATGACTTAGAAGCAGCATTTGATAGAATCGATCACTCTTACCAATCTGAAACACTTTCTTTAATTGACTTTCAGGATTCCAAACTTTTCTGATTTTCTTTCTTGACTGAGAAGTTTTATTTGCTGATTTTTCCCATCTTCTGGCCTCTAATCATTGTGAGAAGGTAGAGGAAGGTATCACAAAGCTCAATCCTTGAAACTCTTTTCTATTTATACTCCCTTCCTCAGCTAAGTGATCTCAGCTAAGCTCATGGCTTTAAAATTGATAACCAGTAAATTTATACCTCCAGCACAGATCTTTCCTCAAATGCCTATTTGACAGTAATAATACTTGGATGTCTAACTTGAGTGTTACTGGCATCTTAAACTGAATACCTGACCTTCCTCTCTCCTCCAAACCTATTCTACACTTAAATCCTACCATTTTAGTCACGAGAGTTCATTTCCTAATTACAAAAACTCATCATCACCTCTTTCTCTCACAATCCACATCCAGTCTAGCTGTAATTCCCACCAACTATTTCCAAAATCTTTCCACAATAACTAGTCTACGTCTCCTCCACTATTACAACTCTGGTCTAAGAAACTATCACTTCTTGACTAGATTATTGTAATAACCTCTTAAATGAGTTCTGTGTTTCTGTTCTTAACCCATTTCAGTCTGTTTTCAACAGTAAAAGTGATTCCATTAAATCCTCAATCAATTTTATTTCACAGACTGGAACCCAACCATCTTCTGCAAAGTAAAAGTATGTAAGGCCCTATGCTATGACTTCGTTTCTTACTACTCTTCTACTTGCTCATTCTGCTGTTCTTCAAACAAGCAAAGGCATGCTCTACCTGCCTTGCACTTGGATGTTCCCTCTACATGAAAGGCCCTTCCTCAAGATATTCATTTGGTTCACTCCTTCTTGTCACCTCAGTGAAGATTTCTCTGATCAACCTACTTTAAAAATACCACCATTCCCAACACTCTCCGTCCTCTCCCTCGTTAACCTCTGTCCTTAGTTAACCCTAACCCAGTGTACTGTGTCAGTGCAGCAGGCGGCACTCAGACTCACACTATAATCACTCGCTAATTCTGTTTGCTGCTTCCCCATTTCAATATAAAGCCCGGAATTTGTGCCCCCTCTTCCATTTCCCCTGAAAGCCTAAAACAATGGTAGCCCATGGGAGGTGCTCTATAAGTCTGTGTTGAATGAACGAAAATAGATGATACCAGCAGCCATCTACTTCATGCAAGCATAAGTTTTAGTTTCATACCACCCCAAAGAGGAAACAAAGCCACAAAAGTAGTCTGAGATGGACTTCTGTCCTACTCTGTCAGTCATTACAATGTCATTGTATTACTTCAATTAGCTCTGGGGGAAGCCAGGTAATTTCCAAATGTACTACAATCCACTCTCCACCCCAATCCCTTCAACAACCTATCCCATATCACTTTCTTCACTTACAGTGGCTGTGAGATTAATGCCTCCTTTATCCTTCTTCTTAAAGCCAATGTTGGGGGGTTTGCTGTTCAAGCGAATGCCAAAGCCTTCCAGTTCGTTTTCAATTATCTTCTTATGTCCCAAGGGTTTCAGGACATCCAGAACAATCAAGATCAAATTGCACGTTCTGGCCACTGAAGAAATGAAAATAAAAAAATCTTTTTCAAAGATCATTAAAGACAACATAATTCAAACACTCCAAAACAGGGAGGGGGTGGTAGACAGTTCCTATACTTAAGAGATAGAAGATTTTTTTAAAATATACATACATATCTATATCTATATATACCTATATATAGAGAGAGAGGCTTCCCAGGTGGCACTAGAGGTAAAGAACTTTGTTGCAAATGCAGGAGATTTAAGAGACGCAAGTTCAATCCCTGGATAGGGAAGGTCCCCTGAAGGAGGAAATGGCAACCCACTCCAGTATTCTTGCCTGAAAAATGCTATGAACAGAAGAGCCTAGTGGGCTACAGTCTATAGGGTCACAAAGAGATGGACACCACTGAAGTGACTTAGCGCACACGCACACACACACGAAGTTAAGGTTTCCAAAGATTTATGTCAGAAGTCACTCTGTAATGTGTGCTTTGTTTTCTATTAGTGCATCAAGAGATACATCTAGATCTAGATATACTAGCATTCTAGATATACTAGCAGAAAAGTAATTTGGAATGAAGATACAAACCAGGTAATAACCTGAATCCCTGAAAAAGTTCAAAAAGATTTAAAACAGTAAGAATTCTAAAAGAAAAAAGTTATCCAGTTAGCATACTTTTTGGCAAATTTCTTGAGCTCTAATTTATAAAAAATAGAAAAAAAAAAAAAAATAGTACCCATGTTAAGCATACAATTTGATGACAAATGTATATACCTATGTAACCACCATAACAACTGAGATTCGGAACATTTCCATCATCTCCAAAAGTTTCCTTGTACCCCTTTGCAGTCAATCTCCCTTTCAATTCCCAGTCACCCACTGCTCTGTCACCATAGGTTAAGTTGCATTTTTAAGAATTTTGTATAAACGGAATCACACAAAATGTAGTCTTTTGTGCCCAAGTCTTTTCATTTAGCAAGTTCCTGATAGTCAACCATGAATGACTTCAAACCTATAATTCTATAAACAGCTAAATTATTAATTTAATGCAAGGGTGGAATAAAAATACTTTCAAACATGAAAAAAACAAGAACAATTACATGTCATTCACTCTTTTTCGTTAAGTTTCTAAATAATGTACTTCAGCAAAACATGAAAATAACCCAAAAAAGGTAACACAACCAACTCTAAGAAATAGGGGATCCAATACACAATCTCAGCCATGCAAAAAATCTGGAGCTACGCTGTAGTGGAGCTACAGACTCTACTAGTCACCTGGGGCTATTCAAATTTAAATTAAAATTATAAAATTTAAAATTCCATAACTCAATTGACCTAGGCACACAAAGTCCTCAATAGCCACTGTATTCAAATATCTAGAAAAATACTGATTGACACGTATTTGATCTACTGGAACATTTGAAAAATATTAGTCAACAGAAAAGTAAACAAAATAAGAACCAATTATTAACTCAATGAAAAACAAATTTAAAAAGCAGACTTCAAGAGAAAAGAAATCAAGTCATAATACAGTACTTATCTCAGCACCGAACAAGTTACAGTCATTACATAATAGCATAAACCATGACTAATGAGTTAACTAAAAATTATGATATAACTTCTTTGAAAAAACAGGACAAGAGATATGGAGTACAAGAGAGCAAATTTCCTACCATTACATGAAACCAATAGATGGTATTTAAAATTAATTAACCATGAAGCAGTAATATAAGCATAACATTTTAAAATATGAAGTAGAAGAAACAGTTGAAGACTTGACAGTGCCTGCCAGTGGGGAACGACAGTAGAGATGAAAACAGATGGAGAAGCAGATTACTGAAATTCATGATGAGCCTTTTTTTAAAAGGTTCTATCATGTGGCTTGGGGTCCTTGACCAAGGATTGAATCCACTCCCTAAGCAGTGAAAGCATGGAGCTCTAACCACTGGAACCCCAAAGAATTCCCCTATGATTACGCTTTTATAACATTTTACTTTCAATAAAAAGAAAAGAAGAAGAAAAGGCAAGAGTGGGAGTCAGGAAACCTGAGGTCTAGCTCTGAACCTGACACAGTGCTGTGTCAGGGCAGCACTGTGTCAAAGCACTTCACTTCCCCTGTCCTTCCTTTCCCTTCAAATGGGAAAATTCTGCTCCAGTGAGAAGTCAGGTAAAACTATTCCCTTCACTGCGGTACCAACTCCAAGCTCCACAGTCCCTAAAGGAACAGCATCCAGTAAAGAGATGATACACCAGGACAGTGGCCCCAGAACACTCACCTGCAATGACTTGACGGCCTCTACCTTTCCCATCCTTGGCACCCTCAATGATACCTGGGAGATCCAGAAGCTTCAAGATTAAGGAGAGAAAAGGAAAAGCTGGTTATAAATCTGAACATTTCCTGGGCATCTACTAAAGCTGAACATTTACTAAGCATCTACCAAGTATCAGCTGCAAGCTTCTTATATACTTTATCTCATTCAAAAACCTAGCAAGTCTGTGAATAAGGATATTAGTTGAGGCTCACAAAGGCTAAGTGGTTTCCCCGAAGTCACAGTCCAAATACATCAGATTTTAATCCACATCTTGGGGACACAAATCCATAATTCTACTTTAGTATCTATCAATATTTTCCCACTTTCCAGAAAGGTGAGCCTCCACACAAATTCCTTACTATAGACATAACTGAATCAGGATATTCACAAGTGATAAATCTTGAGACCTTTGCAAATCCTCCAATTCACAAAAATTTCTGCAGCCATTCTTAAGCAAGCACATAAGAATCACCTATAAAACAATTCAGAATGCAGATATTTAAGCCCTATCCCTGCAAATTCTGCTTTGCAAGAGCCAAAGTAGGATTCAGATACTGATCTGTATTTCAAAAGGCTCCAAGGGTGACTTTGATATGTGTCCTCAGTTGAAAATAACTACTCAATTGCCCAGGAAATGCAATAAAGTAAAACTTCACATAAGTCACAGTGTATGTACCTAATGATGAGAACATCAAAACCAAATCTGTAGCACTCATGATTCAAATTCATAAACTACAGTTATAAGTTCTTAAGTCTTTTACGAGCATATGTAAAATCTGAAAATACCAAGGACCATGGTACAGTATGGCCAATACTGAATTATCCACGTGAACAGACAGGGATATAGTTGCAGTTTATCAAAACATCATTTAAAACCAGTCTTTGCTGGGGAATTCCCTGGCAGTCCAGTGGTTAAGACTCTCTACTTTCAATGCCGAGGGCCCAGGCCTCATCCCAGGTCTAGGAACTAAGATCCTACAAGCTGTGCAGCATGGCCAAAGGAAAAAAAAAACAAGTATCTTTTGCAGTAAGCATATCTGATATTACAGAAATATACTTCACATTAAATACAGAAATACACTTCACATTAAATAAACAAGGAAAAAGAATGAACTCAGGAGGTGTTTAGAGTTCAACTTTTCCATTCGAGAACCTGCTCAAAAGCTCCTCCCTATTCCTCACTACATAATAAATAACATTACCTCCTCTAAAACTGGGACTAGTGAGCACATCAGATCTTGATTTCTAAGTACCTATCTCCAACAAAAGGAAGGAACAGCTCCTTCAGAAGTGGTTCATTTCAAGGTTGGTGGTTCATTTCAAGGCTGGGGTAGGGAAAATATAAGATAGGCCTGGGGACTTCCCTGGTGGTCCAGGGGCAAAGACTCTACACTCCCAATAATTCAGGGGGCCTAGGTTCAATCCCTGGTCAGGGAACTAGATTCTGCAACTAAGACCTGGCACAGTGCAATAAATAAAATAATATTTCCTTTAACAGTAAACTGAGAAAAAAAGAGCAAAAGCTTTCTAACTATGGCAACTGAACATGGTGGAGAAATTTATTGAGGCCCGACACACATAAAAGCAAGTTAACTTAAGCTTTTCTTGAGAGGGAAATATTTAAAATTACATTAAACTATTTAAATATTTTAAATTAGACTGAACTAGTCAAATGTGGCAACTAAATTTCACCCAATAAAAATAGGCCATGCTTTACATATATGAATATCAGATTACAACTAAGAATTGAGAAAAGAAAAAAATATATCTTCAAATCACATAACTGTAGGATTTTAAGAACTGGATGCTAACCTACTTCAAATTTGAATGCCTTTAGAGGTTAAAGCAGATATATGTGCATGTCCATATACATACACACACACACAGAGATATGACAACAGGAGTCCTAGGGACTCGGCAAGGTGAAACACAAGACCCATAATTTTTAAAGCACTGTACACCCACTTTGCAGGCCAATCTCTTGACTATGTGAAACATCAGTTTTCTTCTAACATCACTGGTTAATTGCTTGTTCAGCTACTACTTAAACATCTCCAGACACAATAACTAATTAACTCAAGAGGTACTATTCCATTTTCAGGCACCTTTATTGTTAAAAAATATCTTCCTAACAATAGCAACAACAACAACAAAAACAGAAATCAATATCCTTATAATTGTTAGATGGTTCTAATTTTGTATACCATGCCCCAGAGAGTCACAGACAATGAGTCCTCTGCCACAAAAGAGCCTTTTAAAAAACATTTTGAGGGCAGTCATTTTAATCCAGTTAAACACACCTACTAGTATGTCTGGAGAAGGAAATGGCAACCCACTCCAGTATTCTTGCCTAGAGAATCCCAGGGACAGAGGAGCCTGGTGGGCTGCTGTCTATGAGGTCGCACAGAGTCGGACACGACTGAAGTGACTTAGCAACAGCAGTATGCCTACTTAACTTGGTTTCTGGAGAAATTCAAAAGGGAAGGAAAAACAGGCAGAGGGCACAGATGGAAAAGAAATGTAAAAAATTTTTCACAAATGAAAAAAAAGGAAGAAAAAAACCTGAAAAGGTCAAAAGAGACTGAAATAAATGAAGGTTTTGAGGAAAAGACAAGAAAAGAGAGCGATTATACCAAGAGGTGCCATAACATCTCTTCAGGAAAGAGGTTACTCTCTGAACTGACAAAACTGACTATCAACAAGATTCTGAAACCAGATGAAATTAAGCAGTGGTCCAGATATGCCCAAGTGTCCTCATTCTTGTTATGTACATGGAGTCCTAGAAAGGTCCATGTTCTAATGGTACCTAACCAGAAAGAAAAAAAGTCAATGAAAATACCACCAGGACACTGGTCGCTCCTTACTTCAGATTCTATAATAAGGAAATATGAATGCACTTCACAACTCACTGTGTAACTCACTGTTTAGAGGGAAAACAAATGCCTACACACACTAAAGACTTCTTAAATGCTCTGCCAAGGCACTGGGGGTATTCTAATTTTCAAGACAAACAGTAATTCTCAGTATTTGTCAACCTACTAGATCCAAGAAGCTCACAATTTCACCATTAGATTCTACTACACTGCTTTCAACAATAACAGATCCAAATCTTGGTAAAGCTAGATTTTTCAGTGATTACTACAGCAAAAATTAAGCAACAGACAAAAATCAGGGTGGAAAAAGAAACAAATGTGGCAATATTCAATCTGACTCCAAAGTTTGAGAAGTTACATGGTACCTAACAGGGTCCATATCCCATCAGTAAATAAGTGTATCTGTTAAGGTCCTATATAATTGTTTGGATCTAACTATTTAAGGAACAGAACCATTAGGTTACTTCTCTTGGCCTGGAGCACCAGGAAAAATTACTGGAAACAGAAAAGCTGTCAGGAAATAATTACTAAGACACTAAGGGTGTAAACCTACTGAAACACTAAGGATTTGGGAACCTCTAGCCTAGATTCAAATGTCATGAAATTCAGAACCTTACCTTCTTAGCTGTGGAGCCCAAAAAAAAAGTGTTCCATCATATTTTACATATATCTTTCATACCCAAGTGGACTCCTCATTTGGGAGCCCTAAATCTATCATCTATCTAAGAACTTGTGAAGACAACAACTTCATTAAGTCTCACAGATAATTTGAATTATCTTCTAAAAAGGGTCTTAGGGTCTTCTAAATTATCTTCTAAAAAGGGTCATGTTATTCTTTATTTAGAAGTTTCTAATGGCTCCCAGCTATGTACAACATAAAATTCAACTTCCTTAGCAGGCACATAAGATCCTTCATAATTCAGCTCCAGTCTACCTTTCCAAATTCAGTTTCTACTACTCCCTATCCACACCTAAGCTCACACTACAGGATGTTCCCCATTACAGCTGCTTGAAATTGCCCTTTATATTCTCCAGCTAATAAAATTCTAATAAACTTCAAAACCCATCTTACTGTTACTTTCTATGTAAAGCTTTTTCTGTCTTACCAGACCTTCCCTCACCCCATCCTCAGGTGGAAAAAGTAGTCCTTCCTTTCTCTGTGTTTTTACAAATGATATTTTTATTTGTATGCATTGGTCTTCTCTGTCTCCCCTGCTAGACAAAGAGGTTCTGGTAGATCAAATATGAGGCTTGGTATATAGGAAGTTCCAAATAAGTTCTTCTTAAATGGATGGAAGAATTGACTTCTTCCAGTCTTTGGCCTGCAGACCTAACTTACCTGGATCTTAGCACCTTTGTATCTGATGACACCAGGCACAGTGGTCAGGGTAGTGAACTCATAGGCTGCGACCTCCGAGTACACCCCTGCCAGGTTACTGAGCAGTGTTGACTTCCCCACAGATGGAAAACCCACAAACCCAATTCGAGCATCACCTGTCTTGGCAACATCAAATCCTAAAACATCAATAAATATAAAAAGAAGAATGTTATCCCTGGGAGCAGAGACTCAAGCAATTCCTTTTACAGTCTGGTTGCCTACCCCTCTAAAATCTATTTCTCCAACTTTTAACAATTTGTCTCTAGGGTAGAACTTAAGCACACAAAATTCCCCCGTGGCAATTCACAGTATTTAATGGAATGTTTGATGGAAAAACTTTATACCTCTAACTGTTGTTATATACTTATGCACAGTATTTTGGGCCCAAATATTATACAATAATTGATCTAAAAAAATTTTTTTCCCTACAAACCCTGGGAACTGTGTGACTAACAAGAGTTTTTTCTTTTCTTACAATTAGCTGCAAACAAATTCAAAGCCAAACTTATGGCCCTTCTCTGGAAGTGTACAGAGCTTGTGACATTACTTTTCATACCAACTTTCTCTTGGCTTCAACTTATTCTTTCTACCTTCCCTTTGCAGCAACTTCCTCTATCTTGTCGACTCTTTATTTACATATTTCAGTGAGCCAACATAAATCTATTTTGGATCAGGACAGGATATACATAAACAAAACCCTAGTTCACTTAGAGAGAGTATTCATTAGCCTTTGAAATCAGCAGAACTGGGAATTCCCTGTCGGTCCAGTGGTTACAACTCTGCACTTACACTGCCAAGGCCCAGGTTCAATCCCTGATAGGGGAACTAAAATCTCACAAGCAACTATATGACCAAAAACAAACAAACAAAAAAAACCCCACACAACCCAGAAATCAACAGAATAAAAATAAACACAATTCAAGAATTTAAGCTTAGAAAACATAAACCTACTTTGATAGACATTTCTAAACTATTTTTTACCATATGCCTTTACTACTTTCATAAAAATTACACACACACAAGAAGAAAAGAAACACCCAAACACAAACCTTCTCCTGGTCCTCCACCACCACCACCTTTTGGAGTAATGAGCTCCCGGCGAAGCTTAGCAAGACGAGCCTTAAGCAACCCTAGGTGGTGTGCTGTGGCCTTGTTCTTCTGAGTCCGAGCCATCTATTAGGGAGGAATCACAGCCATAAATCAGAAGCAGTTCCTACAAGGTAAAACATTCAGAATGACTGCTCACCCAACTCTGAGAAGGATGTTTTCTTCTAAGTCCTACTAACGTCAATATACCCATTTTAAGTCAGACTTAAAAAGAGTAAAAATCCATTTTCTCCATCACCCAGTCGATTCGCCTCATTACAGAGCAAACAACTGAGGCCCAAAGAGAAGAAATGTGACCAAAATCATTACAATCAGCGTTCACAGATTAGACTACAACTCAACTGCTGAACCCTTTTCAACTGCTTGTTCCCCGTGTACCCCAACCGATTTTAAAAAGCTCTGAGCCCTTCAGACAGAAGAATCACACAACAATCCAGGTGGAATCAAAACTACCAGAGATGACAATTTACTTCCCGGGAGCAACACTCTGGGAAAGGGGGTCACCAAAGCAGAGACTGGGGAAGAAGGGGTGTGAAGAAAGATACTGAGGTGCGTAAGCAAATCAGGGCTGAAGTGAGGGGATAGGATTCCGTTCTGCTCACAGAAAAGAAAGGGAAAACTGAAAGTTCAGACAGGAGCCGAACGCTGGGAGGGGGCGCCAACTAAGGTGCAAAAGTACTGAACGCGGGCCCGGGCTGCGGGGAGTCTAGGAAAGCGAGCCGAGGCTGAGGGGAGTCCGGCAACGCGGCCCCGGGCCTGACACGTCTGAGGGTAGTTCAGGCGGGAGCAACGCCGCTTCAGAGGAAGGCTCGGACGGGGCGTTCAAGCGTCCATTACCTCGGCTTCGATCTCCGCGATCTTAGCTAGGGTGCTGCTCATGGTGGCGAGTTGCGGCGGACTCAACCACCTCCACAGGAGCAGTTGCCCGCTTCACAGTCGCCGGCAAACCGGCCACAACCACCAGCAGCTACAACAGTGCGCAAGCGCGGTATTTCCTGTTTCTCACGAGAGTTCCGCACGTGGCTCACCGCGAGATTTACAACGTGAATTGGTTTCCTCCTCCTCCTCAGCCAACCCCGCCCCGTCCCGCGAGCCAGTGCGGTGTCATAGAGCCCGCGGGAGTGGGGGCCAGAGAGGCCGCCCCGGTCCTTACCGCCCCGAGCGCGCTGAGGGTCGCGCGCAGCTCGGCCCCGCCCCGCCGGACGTGCGCTCCGCTTAGGGCTCCGCGCCCAGCGCCCGGCTCGTGGTATATGAGGAGCGGTTCCTCGCTGCTGACCCGCAGCAGCCAAACCCTCTTTCCTTGAAAAGGGCACCGCATTTTCCTCTCCAGCACCGATGGGTCCTGCGGCCCCTTTCACTGCTGGGGAGACACCCCGGGGGACTTCTTGGCCTCCTGGGTTGATGTGGAGACCGATCTTCAGCCTGTCTTGTCCTCTTGGGAAAAGAAAATACCCCCTTTCCATCACTCAAAACTATTTTTAGTTGTCTGTTTTGTTTACCCCCCAACCCCGAGTAAAGTGTGTGGCACATGGTGAGCCCGTAGTAAATGCATGCTTGGATATTCCCAAAGAACCGGTCCTTGGAACATTGCTTGTAATACTGAAAAACTCTAAACTGTGTTAAGGATAATTAAATAGGGGTATCTCTATGCTGTGAAACACTATTTCAGGCATTAAAACGTAGGTCTGTGTGGTCTTGAAGGATGTCCAGGACATAGTGTTTCAAGAAAAAAATGGTAGCAAGACTGCACCTACGTTGTGATCCCATTTATGTTAAACTTAAGTAGCTCAGTCGTGTCCCACTCTTTGTGACCCCACCCCCATCCCCGGACTGCACTGCGGCAGGCCTCCCTGTCCACCAACTCCAGAGTTACTCAAACTCCTGTCCATTGAGTAGGTGATGCCATCTAACCATCTCATCTCATCTCATCTCACCCATCAGAACAAGACCCAGTGTTTCCCTCAGTCAATCTCTCCCATGAGGAAGCTTCCATATGCCTCTTATCCACCTCCATCAGAGGGCAGACAGACTGAAAACCACAATCACAGAAAACTAACCAATCTATCACATGGACCATAGCCTTGTTTAACTCAATGAAACTATAAGCCATGCCATGTAAGGCCACCCAAGATAGACAGGTCATGGTGGAGAGTTCTGACAAAACGTGGTCCACTGGAGAAGGGAATGGCAAACCACTTCCTTATTCTTGTCTTGAGAACCCCCTGAACAGTATGAAAAGGCAAAAAGATAGGACACTGAAAGTGTTACAGTTAGATGTTTATATAATTGTACATGTCAGAAAACACATGGTTAAATGGTCTGAATTAAAGGATACAATGTCAAACAGTGGGATGAATGCAAGGAAAGGGGGAGATAGCCTTTCACTTGTTACTCTGCATATTGCTGGCATTCAGTTTTTTTAAAAAAGATTAATGTATCCATGCATTATCTGTGTAATAATAATAAAATTTAAAATTTCAAAAAGCTCCGTTTCCCCAGTGTCTTGTGCAGAGGAAGCCAGGACACCCAGAAGCTGTGTGCTGATTTTGAAAGCTGCTTCCTGGAAAGATCAAGGAATTCTTGTTGATAGATTGATTGATCCATTGGGAGTCCCCAGGCCAGGCTTAACCTGCAGGCTCGCCTCCACTCAGCCCTGGGAGGGAAGTTTATTTATCTAAATTTTTAAGAACAATTCCAACTTGCCAGAGACACAAAAGGAGGTTTTATCCCGCATAAGGGAGGGAATGGGGAAAGGAAACCTTTTATAGAAAGTCCCAAAGGACTAAGAAATTTTTTTTTTCTTTAACCTCAGTCTTTTCATAAATAAATTAAGGGATGATGAGGTAATTAGATTGTGCACCGTCAGTAATGGTGGAGGGAAGGAGAGGAGAGGAAGTCCAGCTAGAATGGGATAGGATCAAAGACAGATAAAATCAAATCAGCAGGGCTTTGCTAACTTAGAGTACTTAAGGAATTAATTGGTTGACAACATCAAGGGCATGATACTCTGTGAAGAGGTTCTCCTTAGCAAATCTGTCATAGCAAGCCTGCCGCTAAGTTAACCACTTCATTGACCAGAGACAGCCCAGGACCCACCTTGGGGGCCCCACCTGTCACACTGTGCCAAAGGGTGATATCGATCTCTGCCAGGTCCTGTGATGGGTTGGCCACTAAGTCATGTCCTACCCCTGCGACCCCATGCACTGTAGTCCGTCAGGCTCCTCTGACCATAGGATTTTCCAGGCAAGAATATTGGAGTGGGCTGACATTTCCTTCTCCAGGGGATCTTCCCCACCCTGGGAGCGAACCCAGGTCTCCTGAGCTGCAGGCAGCTTCTTTACTGACTGAGCTACCAGGGAAGCACTCCCAGGTCCTGGGTGGCCATCTTCTTTATCCAACAAATAGTAACTGAGTTCTGTACCAGGCACTGTACCAGGTCTGCGGACAGAGCAGAGAGTGAATAAGGCACTGTCCCGGTACTTAGGTATCAAGGTTGAGAGGCCGTGTGTGTGTGTGTGTGTGTGTGTGTGTGTGTGTGTGTTTTAGTCGCTAAGTCATGTCCAACTTTTGCGACCCCATGGACAGTAGCCCGCCAGGCTCCTCTATCCATGGGATTCTCCAGGCAAGAATACCAGAGTGGGTTACCATTTCCTTCTCCATGGGATCTTCCCAACCCAGGAATCGAACCCGGGTCTCCTGCACTGCGGGCAGATTCTTTACTGACTGAGCTATGAGGGAAGCCCTTGGGGGTGGGGGGGCGGCCACAGCCAGGCCTTAAAGCTCAGCTTCTAAGAGCCAGAGCTAGCCCGGGTCTGCGGGGCACTAAACACAACAGAAGGCCTGTTTGCCCTGGGGCTAAACTACTGGCGACTTGGCACTGTGTTTCTTAAAAAAAAAAAGGAATCAAATAGAGGAAAGACAGAAAAGCTTTGTCTCTTGCCAGGACACTCCACGCATTTTAAAATTACCGCGGTTCTTCAAACATGCACGTGTTCTCTGCACTTGCGTTTTATGCTCAGTATACTTTTCTCCCACCGTTTCCTTGCACCACCTACATCTAGATAACTCTTCTTCCACCTCAGGGTCTTCCAGTCCATATAGTGTCTGAAAAGCTTTCCTTGAAACTTAAGACTGGGTAGAGAGCTGCCAATGGCTGCCCCAGGTTCTCACCGCATCAGAGCAACAATCACTCTGCTTGCTTACTCCTCTGACTCCCCACCAACCTCTGAGCCTGTGAGGGTATAAATCTCCAACACCAGCATGGGAACAGCTACAGGCAGTCCTTGAAACATATTTATTAAACAAATTGAATAATTCTAATAGTTAAATAATAAAGGTTGTACACCAGGAAAAAAATGGAAATAAAAACAAGACAGGGGAAAAATTGTTTTTAAGCAGAAGCTTAAAAGATATGTAACTTTTTCCCTAAATGACCGTTTATACTTTATCTACAGACACAATAGTATGGTAAGCTAAACATCTGTGTCTGGTTGATGGCAGGAGAAATAACAGGATAATGATACATGAAAAATCAATGTTACCACTTATTTAATTGGCTTCAAAATTCCCAGATACAGAAAGAAAAAAGAAAAAAAAATTCCCAGATACTGTGGCAGTAGAGGGTGGGAAGCCCTCCATGAAGGATGGGTATTAATATCACTAGTGAGTGATGTGTTTTGCTTTTAGAAGGGAAATTCTTGAGAATGTGCACATCTAGGGCAGTTTGAGCAGACTTCAGGAGGTAGCGAAGGACGGGGAAGCCTGGCGTGCCGCAGCCCATGGGGTCTCAGTTGGACATGACTGAGCAACTGAATAAAACAACAGAGCATGACAAAGACAATTCTTCTCTACAAACACTTTGTCTCTTAAATGCAAAAAGAAAATACACAGAAGTTTTCACTAAAAGTCTGCCTCTTCTGCCATTCAAGTGGGTGATTCCTTGATTTGCACAATACAGTCTAGTCATTTCTGTTCAGTATGTATTATGAGTCAGGGACTGTGGTAGGCACTGGGGATGCAAAGATAGGATATCTTTTATCCCCCAGGAGAGGGGTAAAGGTATGAAAATACCCCAAACTCATTAATACAAGACGCAATGAGCAATGCCAAGTGTCAGAAGAGACATAAACAAGCTACCTTGTGGGGTTCAAAGAAGGAAGTGCTTACATCTGGTTTGGGTCAGAAAATGGCTTTGAAAGAGACGTGCCCAGGGAAATGGAGATGGAGATGAAAGAAAGGGAACATTCCAGGCAGATGAGCAAAGGCAGGGCAGGGGAAGCACTGTGGGTTTCAAAAGTGCCATTAGACTGGAGCGAGTGTATGGGCTAAGGGTGTCTCAAGAACGGAAATTATTCCTAAACACCAGCATACATCCTGCTCATCTAAGATGGTGAATATGGTTAGGGCAGGCAGTCATTTGGGAGCAAAGTGCAAATAGTACCTTGCTAAAAGATAACTCATTTTCTTCCCTTAGTTTTCTTCTGAGAAAAATGTAAAAATATCCAAAAACTTGTATTATTTGTTCTAAGTAAGTGTGCTCAAAACAGAAGAAATGAACTGATAAGAAATCTTATTAAAACCCTAGACTAGAAATGTCAATCTAGTTTAGCAAAATGGAGGTAGATTGGAGAAACACAAGTACCTCCAAAATCTTAGTCATATTTAACTGTAGTATGTTAATAAAGAAATGTACATTTGATTATGATGTCAACAATGGGAAGGTAACAATGTAGGATCAAAAAGTATAGGAGAGCTTCTAAAATAACAGGAGGGATAAAGAATATGATTAGGCAGCAAAGTAATAAAAAAGATAAAGAAGAAATAATAAAGTAGCATAAATAATAAACATAAAATAGAATGAAAGGAATAACATCCAATACATCTATTCATACAATAAAAGACTGAATTCCCCTCTCAAAAACAGAAATTTGGATTTAAAAAAAAAAAATCTAGCTGGATCTTAGTATAAAAAAAAAAAAACACCTAAACAATTGACAAAAAAAGGTTAAAAATAAAAGAATGAAAATAGACAGACACATAGACAGTTAAAGACATGCCAGATAAATGCAAATACGAACAAAAGAGCATTATTCATAATAGGTAAAAAGTCTGGAGAAGGAAATGGTAACCCACTCCAGTATTCCTGCCTGGAAAAGTCCATTGACAGAGGAGCCTGGCGGGCTGCAGTACATGGGGTTACATGACTGAGCTTGCACGCATGAGGGTGGAGGGAGATGGGTTGGTAACAATAAACTGGTAGAGCTGAAAAAAAAAAGTGGAAATAACCCACATATCTATCAACTGATGATGGATGAATAAAATGTGGTATATCCATAAAATGGAATATTGAGTGAGTGAGTGAAAGTCACTCAGTCGTGTCCAACTCTGCGACACCATGGACTGTAGCCCACCACGCTCCTCTGTCCATGGAATTCTACAGGCCAGAATACTGAAGTGGTAGCCATTTCCTTCTGCAGGGGATCTTCCGGACCTGAAGATTGAATCCAAGTCTCCTGCATTGCAGGTGGATTCTTTACCGTCTGAGCCACCAGGGAAGACCAATGGAATATTATTCAGCAATAATAAGGAATGAGGTATTGATTGATGCTACAATAGGCAAAGCCTTAAAAACATTATAGTGAATGAAAGAAGCCAGTCACAAAAGACCATTTATTACAAGATTTATTTTATTTGAAATATCCAGAACAGGAAAATCTATGGAGACAGAAAGTAGATTAGTGGCTGCCTAGGACTTGGGGGTGGGATGGGAACTGTGGGTTGATGACTGCTAATGAGTAGGGGGTTCTTTCTGAGGCAATGAAAATGTAATAAACTTGACTGTGGATATATCAGCACAACATTGTGAATATACTAAAAACCACTGAATTGTATTTTTTAATCTTCTAAATAACCAAGTAGTAGAGATTACATAGGCTGTGTTCTCTGAACAGACTCTAATTAAACTAAATATCAGCAACAAAGATATGAGGGAAATGTAACCACTTGGAAATTAAGAAACACTTCTAAATAAATTTTGAAAAGTGAAATTTCAGGGACAAGATAGAGGTGCAGGATCAAGAGATATAAACTACTATGTGTAAAATAAGTATGCAACAAGAATATATTGTACAGCACAGGAAAATGGAGCCATTATTTCATAATAAATTTAAATGGAATATTGGGAATTCCCTGGCAGTTCAATGGTTAGGACTCTGAGATTTCACTGCCAGGGGCAGGGTTCGGTCCCAGATAGGGAAACTAAGATTCTGCAAGCCACACAGTGTAACCAAAAATAAAAATTTCAAATAAAATAAGAAATAGAGTATACTCTATTAAAATATTGAATCACTATGTTATACAGCTGAAATTTATATAATATTGTAAATCAACTATACTTAAATAAATAGTGAAATGTCAAATTATCTATAACCTTACGAATAAAACATGTCATACAAAACCATGGTAATACTACAAAAGCTATACTCAGGAAATTGTGTAGTCTTGAAGGTTGTAACTATTTTTAAAAAGATAAATGAGTTAAATATTCAATTTTAAAAATTAGTACAAGAACCATGTAAAGTAGAAAGAAAATTCTAAAAATAACTTAAACAGAAAATGAACAAAATAACAATTTGTCAAAATAGTTGAAAGGATCTGAAAGGCCCAATAAAATAGAAAGGAAAAATATCCTGGCAAGTCTGAAACATGGGTAAAAGATAGAAAAAAATAAATAAACTGTAACCGTGAATCAGAAAGGATGTGTAACCACTAATAAAAGCAATTAAAAATGATTACAAAAAGCTATTCTGTATAACTCTATATCAAATAGTTAGAAAATCTATGGGAAATACCATCATTCCTTGCAAAAAAACACAAATAGAATACTACAATTTCCCCAGAAGAGAAGACTAGACCTAAAAAGACTAGTATAGAGTTTGTAATAGAGTTTGTAAAAGTAAGTATCAATCATTTTTAGGAGGCACCAGGTTCAGATGGTTTTAAGCTGAGATATCTTCAATTCTAAAGAACAAGAGGAAACTTGGGGATTATTGATATGTTCATTATCTTTATTACTTTATTGTGGTGATGGTTCCATGGGAATATACATAAATAAAAGCTCATCAGTTGTACCTTTTAGGTTCTCCCCTGATGGTCCAGTGGCTAAGAGTCCACCTTAAAATCCAGGGGATGCAGAATCGACCCCTGGTCAGGGAACTAAAATCCCACATGCAGCAACTAAGATCCAATGTAGACGAATAAATAAGTATCTTAAAAATTGTACACTTTACATAGGTACATTGTATTATGTCAATTATGCCTCTAAAAAGGCATTTACAAAAAGACAGAGAAAGTAGGACTTCCACTTCCAGTGATGATGAACTAATCCTTTAATCCTCAACAACAACTGTATAAGACTGGACAAAATCAGAGGCAATTGGTTTCATGCTTTGGAAAATAGGCAAGGCAGACTGTGATCCTTGAGAAAAGAAAAAGAGACAAGATGAGTCCCATGTATGCTGGTTTTCTCGCTGGTGACAATTTCCCAGCTGCAGGGGATCCCAAGCAAAGGAGTGAAGGAGTGGTCTTCCTGAGCTGAAAAGTCAGAAGGCAGTATTTGGGGCTGCTGATGCAGCAAGAATTTGCAGGTCAGGGAACAGGAGCAGCACAACAGGGGGTGGAAGGAGGCAAAAGTCTACGTGGGAATTCCTCTTGATTCTTCTGCTGAAGAAAGCTGAACTGTAGGCTCTGTGTATACAGAATGAGATCCTGTGAGGCTCAGCAGAGACAACTGCTTGGGGCTGAGAGTTGAATAGAGATAGCAAAGTTTGCTCAACACTGGAACATGGAGTTCAAACAGAACCAGGATGTACTTCCCCAATATTTGGGCTATTCAGTTGAGACTCCCAAAAGGCCATGCTTTAGGAGTAAGAACTAAGCCCTAGGGTAAAGGTCATGCCCAAGGACTAAAGACAAAACCAAAAGAAACTCTCCCAAACACAACTCAAAACCAAACCTGGTGGGACTTTCCTTATTGGTCCAGTGGTTAAGAATCTGCCTTGCAATACAGGGAACAGAGGTTCAATCCCTGGTCAGGAACACTGGTTATTTAACTACCTACCAGACCAAAACTCAAAACTCTTGAAAAGAATGCAGCAAAATCCAGACTCCCTACAATGTATCACTCATATCTACCATACTATAAAACCTGCATGTGCAAAGACAAAAGAAAGTGAGATATATAACCTAGAGAAGAAAAAAAAAAACTATAGAAGAGCACCTAGATGTTGGAATGAGCAGGAAAGGATTTAACAAGACTATTATAAACATATTCAAGGATTTAAAGGAAGAAGCAGACATATGAGGAAACATCTAAGCAGAGACATGGGAGATATTTTTTCAAATGAGATTTATAGAATAGGTAAGTACCACATCTGGAGAAGGAAATGGCAACCCACTTTGGTATTCTTGCCTAGAGAATCCCTTGGACACAGGAGCCTGGTGGGCTGCTGTCCATGGGGTCACACAGAGTTGGACACAACTGAAGCGCCTTAGCATGCATGCATGCATTGGAGAAGGAAATGGCAACCCACTCCAGTGCTCTTGTCTAGAGAATCCCAGGGACAGAGGAGCCTGGTGGGCTGCTGTCTAAGGGGTCGCACAGAGTCAGACACGACTGAAGTGACTTAGCAGCAGCAGCAGCACGTACCACATCTGAAATTAAAATTTCACCTTATGAAGTCAACAAAAGATTTTAAAAGTGCAAAGAAAAGCTAAAGTAAACTTGAAAAATCAATAGAAATTATCTAAATTGAAAAACGAAGAGAAATAAATTTGGGGGAAAAAATGAACAGAGTGTTAGTGTTCCACAGGAAAACACCAAACGGTGTTATCAGGAGCCCAGAAGGAGCAGCGAGATAATAGGGTAGAAAAACCATGCAAAGAAATAAGGGCCATTTTTACTTCCGGGTTCACCAATACTGAAGAGAGAGCGCTTTCGTCCCCGCCGTGGCTGAGCTAACCCAGAAGAAACTGCAGGGAAAAGTGGAGAAATATCAACAGCTGCAGAAGGACTTGAGTAAATCCATGTCAGGGAGGCAGAAACTAGAGGCACAACTAACAGAGAATAATATCGTGAAGGAGGAACTGGCCCTGCTGGATGGGTCCAACGTGGTGTTCAAACTTCTGGGGCCGGTGCTGGTCAAACAGGAGCTGGGGGAAGCTCGGGCCACAGTGGGGAAAAGGCTGGACTACATCACAGCTGAGATTAAGCGATATGAATCCCAGCTCCGGGACCTAGAGCGGCAGTCAGAACAACAGCGGGAGACCCTTGCTCAGCTGCAGCAGGAGTCTCAGCGGGCGCAGGCGGCAAAGGCAGGGGCTCCTGGGAAGGCCTGACCCTGTCCTGGGGGTGGGGAGGGGAAGGAATGAGGCAGCTCTAGGGTATATACTGTAGTTAATAAAACGTGAAAATATATAAAAAAAAAAAAAAGAAAGAAAGAAGGGCCAAAATCTCCCCAAGTTTGGCAGAACACATAATCCCAAGGATCCAAGAAGCTCAGCAAAGCTCAAGTAGGATAAACACAAACACACACCTAGGAACACCACATCCAAAGTGCTGAAAACCTTGGCTAAAGAGAAAATCAGGCAGCAGCAGAGGAACAAAGGCATATGCAGGAAAACAGTACAAATGACAAGTCCCGCCTCATCAGAAACAGATGTAAGAGGATGCCAGCGCAAGGCCCTCCACGTGCTAACACAGAGAACCTGTTTTCCAGAATAGAGAACAGAAGTCTACCCTGTAAAAATTTTCTAAGAAAGTGAGGGTGTCAGTGTCACGCGCAGCCTAAACGGGAGCGGGGCCTGGGGGAGCAGGGATACGTGCATGTGTACGGCTGAGCCCCTTCACTGCACCTGAAGCTACCACAGCACTGTTCATCAGCTGCATCTGATTACAAAATAAAAACTTCAAAGTTCAGGAAAAAAGGAAAGTAAGAAATAAAGACGGGCTTCATAAAGATAAATGAAAGTTAAGGCAAGTTCACTGCCAGCCACAAGAAATGCTCAAGGAAATTCTCCAGATGGAACTCTGATGACGAAGAGCGCTGGAAATGACAAATATGTAGATAAATATTTTTTTTAATATTTTTTAAGTTGTCTTTTAAATTACATATTAACCGTGTCTCGGTAAAACTGGAAAATTTTGGTTTTATATTTCCTTAGAAAGACAACTGTTTAAAGCAAAATCAGTAATACTGCATTGTGAGCTTTGTATAGACACGTGGAGCGTGACTGAGCGCAGAGGACAATGGTGTACATGGAGCTGTACCACGGCACGAGTGCCATGTTTTACATGCCATGGTGCAATACTAAACCTTCTAAAATGACCACAATCAAGAGAACATGAAGAAAGCATTTATAAAAACTTGGGTGAGTGGAGCCTCCTAAAATAAGACAAACCCGGGGCCTTAAAGGAAATGACTGGCAAATTTAGCTACAAAACAACATATTTTTGGACTGCAGGAGACACCCACAACAAAGTCAAATATAAGGAACCAACTGATAAAAATATATTTACAACACATACTAAAAACAAAGCATTATCAATTTTATTGATACTATATGAAAAAGCCTCTACAAATTGTTGTGAGAAAAAAGATGAGTGATTTAACAGGAGTGAGCAAAGGGTACGAATAGGAAATTCCAAGAGAAAACCCAAATGGTCAGTAAATATATGAAAACAGCTTATGGGGCCTACTGACCAGAGGAATTCTAACTAAATAAATAAGGAGATAGCATTTTGTCCCCATTATATTGATAAAAATAGAGAAATGACATCCAGTAGTAGTAAGAATGTGGAAAAAAGGAGCACTCTCATTCCCCGTTACTTGAAAGGTGAATTGTGATCATCCTTTTGGGAAATAAAATGACAGTATTCACCAAAATTTAAAACGTACATGCCTTTTGACCCTGCATTCCACTTTGGGGAATCTATCGTATAATTTCTGAATAAGTACAAGAATGTTTATGGTAGTATTGTTTGTCGTTGCCAAAAAAAACCCTGCAACAATCCAATGTCCATCAGTAGAAGAACAGTAGAATCCATTCTGTGTATGAACAATACAGAATTATGCATAGATACTAAAAGGGAGGGCTCCTCAGGTGACGCTAGCGGTAAAGAACCCCCCTGCCAGTGCAGAAGACATAAAGGACGTGGGTTTGATCCCTGGGTCAGGAAGATCCCCTGGAGGAGGGCATGGAAACCTACTCCAGTATTCTTGCCCAGAGAATCCCATGGACAGAGGAGCCTGGAAGGCTACCGTTCTCAGGGTTGCAAAGAGTCGGACATGACTGAAGCGACTTAGCATGTACACACACATGCAGTTTACCTAATTTTTATGAAAACAAAAACAAAACAAAAAATTCACATAAAATCCTATAGATACAAGCTCCCAATGGCCAAAACTAGAGCAATGTGAGCAATAAGATAAAGAAAGAAGTACATACCCCAAAAGAAAGAAAGAAAAAGAGAGTGCTAAGTCATGTCCAACTCTTGCGACCTATGGCTCCTCTGTCCATGGGATTTTCCAAGCAAGAATACTGGAGTGGGTTGCCATTTCCTTCTCCAAGGCACCTTCCCGACCTAGGAATTGAACCCAGGTCTCCAGCATTGCAGGCAGTTTCTTTACCGACTGAGCTATGCAGGAACACAACACACACCCCAAGGATAAATAATAAATGTCCATGAGTCCATATCGGTGTAAATGATTGATTAATAAGTACAGGGTAAAGGCCTTCCCTGGTGGCCCAGTGGCCGATATGCCAAGCTCCCAAAGCAGGGGGCCTGGGTTTAATCCCTGGTCAGGGAACTGGATCCCACATGCCGTAACCAAGACTTGATGCAGTCAAATAAACAAATAAACATTTAAAAAAAGACATGGGCAAAGAGACAAACCTGTGCAAAATTCCAAATGATTTATACAACTCTTCCATTCATGAGGAAGGGGAACAGAAGTCCCTACCACATAGGTGCCCGCTCTGTATAGTGACTTCCTTCTAGTGTCCAGTGTGTATGGAGAGAGGGGATAACTTGACCTTGGGGTAAAGAATCTTCCTGCCAATGTAGGAGACAAAAGAGACGTGGCTTCGATCCCTGGGCTGGGAAGATGCCCTGGAAAAGGCAATGGCAACCCACTCGTGTATTCTTGCCTGGAAATCCCATGGACAGAGGAGCCTGGTGGGCTGCAGTCCACGGGGTCACAAAGAGTCAGGCGCGGCTGAGCATCTAGGCACACACAACACCCTTCCCCTTTGGTAACTATAACTTTATTTTCTATGTCTGCGAGCCTACTTCTCTCTTGTAAATAAATTCACTTGTATCATATTTTAAATTCCACATATAAGTGGTATCATATATTTGTCTTTGTCTGACAGTGTGATAATGTCTAGGTCCATCCATGTTGCTACAAGGGAATCATTCTTTATACTGTTTCACACCAATCTTTCTTTGAACTCAACATTATATCATGAGGAACTTCTCTGTTCATTAACAATAGTGGTTTATCAGAATCCCTTTGGGAAAATACTCCTGGCACTCACCTCTCCTTCAAACAGGTGTTTTCCGAGCACTTGCTCTGAGCAACAACCAACACATTGTCTGGCCTGGAAGAGCTATCAGTGGAGAAAAGACGGCATGGCGTGAAGGAACGCAATCACACAAATCAACAAATAGTCAAAATCTGGGCTCCCTGGTGCCTCAGTGGTAAAAAATCCGCCTGCCAATGCAAGAGATGTGGGTTCAATCCCTGGGTGGGGAAGATCCCCTGGAGAAAGAAACGGCAACTCACTCCAGTACTCTTGCCTGGATAATCCCAAGGACCGAGGAACCTGGCGGGTTACAGTCCATGCGGTCACAAAGAGTCAGACATGACTGATCACAGCACGGACACACAGAGAATGGATCCAGCGTTCTGGATGCCCGGTGGGCACAGATTCCAGGGGCACCACGCTATCTGGGAATTCATCGAGACCCAGAGCAAGCACAAGGTCAAAGGTTTCCTCTGAGGGTAAGCGGGCACACAGCCCTGCGAGGCCATGTCTTCCGTTTGAATTGGGACTTGCCTGAGTGCAGAAAGAAGACACTAACATTTTCAGAAAGATGAATGACCAAAGAGCCCGGCTGTATTCTCTCTCACTCATGTGCCTTTGTTATCAGCCAAGTACTTACGCTGAAAATGACAACAGGAGAAAATGCAAAGACGGAGCAACCCAGAGTTTCTTTTCCTTCCAGTCTGCCCTGACTCATCAGTAAGCTGTTGCTGGAATGCGCGTGTCTTGAGAAGTGAAATAAAAACAGTTGAGTGCGTTTTGTGCAGCGCTTCCACTGCTGTGGCAAGCACAAAACACAGACCTGTGGACAAGTTACAAAACGCAAATTGTGTAATTGGGTAACTGTGTCAGAGTTAGACTCTCGTAGATTTTTGCAATTAAAACTGGCATTGCACAATGTCAAGGGGAATGATAAAATTCATACTAATACTTTAAAATTTTTATTTTTTCTCTCCTTGGAACTATGTTAAATAGGAAATGAAAAACACCGTAAGTTGAGACAGATATTAATAGAAAGAGTGATCACAGATGAAAGGAAAAAGCCTTACATGCTATTACTTTCAACACCACTTTTCTTCCTGTCTTGTATACAAGCAGACCCCGAGTTTTCATTTTGCACTGGGTCCCGCAGATTAGCCCAGAGGAAAACACCTAGGATCTCTGCTTCCGTGTGAGGCACACGAGATAAAAGAAGATGAAAAAACCCGACTGAGACAGCAGCACAGTTTATGTAGCTTTAAAACAAAATGATGTTAGCAGCAACATGTACCTGGATGTGTTAAAAGATGATGCTCAGCTTTTTCTTGTTTTTAAAATCACCTTTGTCCCTTCTATTCAGAATCTTTAAGATTTGTTTAAAAAATAATAAGAGAAACACAAATTCTGTGTAGTCAATTCAGGCACTATCTAATGAAGCAATATGTGACCATTTCCTTTTGCTGCTCACTGGAATCCCCAGCTCCAAGGATTTAACAGCAGTGAGTCCCTGGATCTGTGGAATAGAACTTAAGAGGCAGCTAGTCCTTTTTTCTGAGGCTCAGAGAAGGGAGATGAACCATCCACAGTGACCCAGCTTGTAGATGGAAGGGTCGGTACCGGTACCCAGAGAATATTCATTAGAACGACTGATGCTGAAGCTCCATTATTTTGGCCACCAGATGCGAAGTACCAACTCACTGGAAAAGACTCTGATGCTGGGGAAGATTGAAGGCAGGAGAGGGGGGTGACAGAGGACAAGACGGTTAGATAGCATCACAAACTTGATTGGACATGAATCTGAGCAAAGTCAGAGACAGTGGAGCAGAGAGGAGCCTGGTGCTGCAATCCATGGGTGGCAAATAAATAGTCGGACACGACTTAGCACTGAACAACAGCAACAACCGAGATGAACCTGTGTCCCGCACTGAGTGTGTTCCCCTCCTGCTTTCAGCAGAAGTGTTAACAACACAAGCCAAGGCAGACACTGGAGAGCATCACGAGGGTGTCTGGCCCAGATTCCGCTCCGTAATGACAGGCCTCTGCGGCTGCTTGGGAAATCCCAACCGGATATTAATTTCACCACTGTGCCTTCATAATATTTTTGTTTAAAAAAAAATGATTCAAAGCAAGGAGATCAAGTACATTATTAGTTCCTGTGATCTCAACTCTCTGATGAATTCATGCAATTTAGTGCCTTCTAATGTAGTCATATGGAAGTTGCAAAGCAGGCTGTGTCGGAAATAACAGATTTCTAAATGAGCCTGACTGATACAGACACAATATTGCGGGCGGGGGCAGGATCCCCAGAGCTGAAATGATATCTGATCATCTTTGGATGGTCAGGACCCGGCAGGGAGTCTAGCTCACAGTGCTGGCCAGTCTGGTCAGTCTCTGTGCACAAAGGTTTCTAGTCCTGAAATCCTTAAAAGGAAAAGACTCCTCAGTTTCTCTGGCATTTCAGTGGAACACAGCCAAGCAAGGCCCTCCTTTGAGAAAACGTTTTCAAGCTTCACAGTTTAGCAGCTACGACATGATGGAGTTGTAGCAGGAAGAGCCCTCATCTTGTAAGGTATCTGACCAGTTCATGACAATCCGCATTTTCTGAGAACTGCCCTCTCCCCACGTGGGAGTCTTCTGTTAGGACAGGACTCCTTCCTTTCTCCTGGTCACAGGCATGGTACCTGGGTGAATAAGAGACTTGAACTGGGCTCATCCAGTTTTCTTTCCAAGGGACTCAACATTGGAGTTCAGCATTTCTAGTTGGTTAGTGTGCCTGGGATAAGGACCAGGACAAAATTTGGGATCCATAATGTAGCCCTCTTCTGCCATGTGCTTGGATAGATAGAGAAAGCCAGTCTGTAGAGGACACGATTGCTTTGGGGGAGAAAGAGATGAGGGCTGGCTCCTGGCAGCCAAGTTTGCACCATGTGATCTTGCCTTTGACCACAGTTGACTGAACCCACGTGGCAGTGGATCCAAGTCTGGCCAGTTAGTCCTTCCCCAGGAATTCCTCCATGGCTGGAACTACATACGCCCTCAGAGGGAATTGCAAGAGGTCTGAGAGCGGTTTTGCGAATGTGGCCGGTAGACCACAAGTTTCTGCAGGTGTCATCTCCCTGTAACCCTTCATCCCAGCCCTGGACTGAGGTGAGTGAATCGCTACTAACCAGTCTGGATTGACACCCCAAATCTCTGCTCCAGAGTGGACCTGAGGCTCATTTATGGAAACTCCAGTAATTTACATGATAACTCTTATTTTAAAATCTGTTTTTCACTTTTGTTGTTGTAAGCCCCCTGCCCAAATTCTATTCATCTCTCACCTGCTCTCCCAGTAAAAAAATGCCTTGAGAACGCACCACTGGCCCAACAAGCTGTCTTCCTCTATTCCAGCCCAGCATACAAAATTAGATGATCATTTAGAAACTCCCGCTATGTGTGATGTGCAAAGATGTTCATCTCAGTTCTTTGCTGACTCTAACAGCAAAGAAAAATAAAAAGAACATGACCTAAAGGGCCAACATAGAAACTGATTAAAAATAAAAATACAACCATCCATGCAACAGGAAACTCTGCCTCAAATGAAAATGTTTACTTATCTTATATTTAATGTTTATGTAATGACTTGAAAAGTACTCATGACATTATGGAATCTTCATTGCTTTTCAAATTACAAAAGTAATCCCTTTTCATTACAAAAATAGAATGAAACACTCTAGAAATGCTTAAGGTGAAAGGTGAGGCTGCCACACCAACATACCTACCTCCAGCCCCAGTGGGAACATGCAGGGCATTCATGACATCCCGGTACATTTAGGAAGCAGCATAGTGACTTACCTGGTGGTGCCGTGGCTAAGACTCCACGCTCCCAATGCAAGGGGTCCGGGCTCAATCCGGGAATTAGATCATTAAGGGAATTAGATCTCATGGGTCACAACTAAGAGCCTGCATGCCACTACTAAAAGAAAAGAAGAATGAAGAGTGACCCTCTCGTGTGCACCTCGGTGAGGACCTGGTGCAGCCAAAGAAATTAAAAAAAAAAAAAAAAAAGAAGCAGAAAGATAAAATTGTATACATTCATTAGTATCACTGTAAGACTTTAAAAAAAATCTACAGGTTGGAATGGTGGGGGGAAAGGCTATTTATACATCCATGTTCATAGCAGCATCATTTACAATAGCAAAATAAGGAAGTAACCTGTGTATCCATCAATGGATAAATGAATAAGTAAGACACGGTTCATATGTGCAGGGGAATATGAATCAGGCTCAAAAAGGAAGGAAATTCTGACATCATGGATGAACACTGAGGACAGTATACTAAGTGAAAGAAGACAAAAAAGACAAATATAGTATGATTCCATTTATATGAGGTACTTACAGTAGTCAAAATCATCCAGACAGTAGATTGGTGGTTACCAGGGGCAGTGGAGGGGCGGGAATGAGGAATTATTGTTTAAAGAGTATACACTTTCAGCTTTGCAGGATGGAAAGAGCTACAGAGATGGATGGTGGTGATGGTTGTACAATTTGTTGTTGTTGTTTAGTCGCTAAGTTGTGTACAACTCTTGTGGCCCCGTGGACTGTAGCCCACCAGGCTCCTCTGTCCACGGGATTTCCTAGGCAAGAAAACCGAACTGGGTTGCCATTTCCTTCTCCAGGCGATCTTCCTGACCCAGGGATCGAACCCATATCTCCTGCATTGCAGGCGGATTCTTTACCGCTGAGCCGCTGAATGTATTCAAAACCACTGAATGGTACATTTAAAAATGGTTAGGATGGTGTATTTTACCATGATTAAAAAAAAAAATTGGGAGAAGAAAGGGCTAGGCAAAAATAACATTTTAGTACCTCTGTTTGGATAATGGGTCTGTGGGTCATTTTTTTTCCTTCTGCTTTTCATTTCCAAATAATCCTTTTTTTGGTAAAATGAACAATAAAAATAAAAATGGTCTAAGCCAGGCTGACCACCACCATGGCAAGCCGTGATAACAAGAGCTAACTTTTTTGAGCCAATTTTTTGGTAAGAAAACTGAGGCTCAGAGGAGGGCAGTGGTCTGGGAAGAGCCGAGACAGAGGCCCAGCATGGACACCCATGGCAGGTTACCCTGTGGTCTCTCCACTGAAGTCAGTTCACGTCAACAAACATGTTTTGTTTTGAGCTCCAAGGGTGCTCCAGGCTCTGTGTCCTGAGACAAGGGCTGGGAAACGAGGGCGTCCCAGGGACCATCCTGCCATATACTGCTGACAAAGTTTTCAAAGGGAGCTGGTGGTTGGGCCACACTTTACCGTGCAATCTTCAGCTAAAAGCTTAACTCAACCCACATGCTGTCACTTTGTTTGGTGCAAACAGCTGATGGTTTCCAGTTGTCATTAGTAGGAACGGAGCTCCAGTGAACATTCTTGAACCCATATCTAAAGAGCACAGCTGTGCTTATTTCATCAGATTTCATCAAATGAAATTGCTAGGTCAGAGGGTAAACGTATTTCTTAGGCTTTTATAACATTGCTTTCCAGAAAGTTGCACAGAGGCACCATCTCAGAGCATGACAAGACCAGGTCCTGCTGGGCCCTTGCAGCCATAATGACAGCTAGCAAAACATTTGATAATTCGATCGCCAAAAATGGCCTTCTTCATAGATTCATTCAACAAGTGTATCACATGCACGGTGCCAGGCAATGGAGATACTGTGGGATGAGATAAGAGGATTCTCTGCATGGGAGCCTCTGTCTAGCAGGGAAGAAGACGACTTAAGGGGTAGTTATCACCTGAGGAACAGTGAGGTCAGAGGTTTTGTGAAAATAAGGAAGGGCCAGCTTCGGGCACCACTGGAAACATACTGAGAGTTAACTATTGGGTTGGCCAACAAGTTTGTTCAGTTTTACGTAAAACTGTAAGACATTTTTAATTTTCACCAAGGATGTGTCTTTTTCTTAAAACTGAACAAACTTGTTGGCCAATTCAATACTTAGGCTGTCTGGGGAAGCCATATTTAAATGGAGACCAACTAGTTCACTGGAAATAGTCTTTGGTTTTTATGGGATGTTTGCATTTCCTTTTTGTGAGTTGCCTGCTTGTGTTCTCTGCACATTTTTTCCTCTGGGATATTCTTTTAAAAATTAACGTATTTGTATCAAGAAAGAGAAGAAAAGGAATATAAATTAGAGTACTACCAATAAATGCTCCCCCAGTTGTAACTTGGTTGCTGCTGGTTGGGATTATGGTTGTTTTTAAAACAATTTTATTTCTATATTTCTGTATTTTGTAGCAATCATTTACCTTTTGTATAATTAGGTCATGAAAAATGTTATTTAAAACTAAACCAACAAAGCCTACTAGATGGATGGAAAGAAAAAAGAAAAAAATATTTAAATTGAAGATTAACATAATGCAATAACATTATGAAGATAACATAATGTACATAATTCAGCGGCATTTAGTACATTCGCAATGCTGTGTGGTTCGGAGTTCCTTTCTTAGTTAATTCATTTATTTTGAAAAATTTCAAATTCACAAAGTGCCTAAAACACAGTAAAACAAATATCCTGACTTGAGGGATGTTTACGTTTTAACTGATCTTTAAGCATTCCTTCTGTATTAAGGATACAGACTGTCTGGCATCTGGAGCCAGCTCCCTTCAGGTAGCCACCTGTCTTCCGTGTACGGGTGTGCGCGCGCGCGTGCATACAACAGCTCATCATCTGCCATGTTCCCTGCACCCACGTCGCCAGTGGTACCGCGGCTTATCTTCAACTCATTAGGAGCAAGAAGAAAAATTCTCATAGATTTGCATATAGGAAAAAAATAAGATAACTACATAGAAAGCCTTTTTGCTTTTTTTTTTTGTTCCTGATTAACTGAAAGAGACAGAAAGTCCTGCTGGTGACAAAGAGGCAGGAAATATGGCTGATGATAAACCCCAGCCCGCAGGGTCCCTGTCAGGCCCTGGAGACCACAGCACAGACAGGCTGAGATAAGCTGGGTGGGGGTGGGGGCAGAAACTCTGGGGCCTCTTGCAGGATCCTCTGTGAAGAGGCGAATGATTTGCACGCTCTTCCCAGGCACGAAGGAAACTCAGTTGTCAAGAAAGAAAAGAGGCCTAGGGTTCAGTGCTAAGAGACGGGCTGCTGGAGTCAGGGAGGCCAGCTCTCGACTTGGACCCCACCCTCCACCAATGCAGGCTTGGACGAAACACCTCACTTCCCAGTAATCTCACCTATAGAAAGAGGGCAATAATCCTACCCTCAGAGGAAGGCTGGAGGCACTCAATAAAATTCTGGCACAGTTCACCCAAAACTACACTGTCTGTCTGGCTCCAGACCCCGGGCCCTGCTCCTACATGAGGTGCCATCATGGCCCAATGAATGACCTGTTGACACAGCCCAGCACTGGGGAGCCAGCAGAGGAGGCACGTTGCTGTCACAGGCCTTCTAAGCAAGCCCGATAAAGGTGTGAAGGGTGCTTTCTGGTTGCCTGGCAGAAACCAAGGTGCTCCTCTGGCTTGCTTCTCTCCATCCCCCGCTCCCGTTGGATCCCTGGCTCACAACCAATTGCCTGACCAAAGCCTGGCAGTCTGGGTTTGTGGGGAAGGCCCCAGGAGCGGTTGGGATCCTGGTGCCACTCTGCTTTATGCGTACTCGGCTACGCCGGCCCCTTCCTCATCTGGCCATTCCCCAGTGCCTTCCTCTGCAAAATGAGAATCCCAGAGCATGCACCTCACGAAGGAGCTTCAAGAATGACAGACGGTAAACCAAGTTAATGTTCTCAGTGCCATGCCTGGCAGTTACTGTTCAATAAATGTCCACTGTTATTATCAACACCCTGTTCCCAGACAGGAACACCGAAACATGCTGGGAAGAAAATACATTGCTATGAGACCAGATATAAAACAGTATATAAAATAGAACCCAATCATGTTTAAAAAACAAAAACATTATACATACGTAGGAGAAAAAGACCAGAAGGAAATGGCAGCGCTTAACTCTTGGTAATGAAATTATAGGAGATCTTTTTTTGTTATTTTTCCATGTATTTTCTACATTTTCCTGCAATGCACATATCACTTTTGCAATCAGGAGGGAAAAAAAGGACTGTGAGAGATGAGAGGAGTTACTACTTGGATCTGGGCTTGTGGAGAGGATGTCCCAGAGGAAGTGGGATTTGAGCAGGACCTGGAAGGATGGGAGAATCTGAAGAATGGGAGAGGAGACAGAAGTCTTTTTGACATCCTTTTTTTTTTTTGTCTGTCTCCTTCCGTAGGCTGTGGGATCCTTGAGGGCACAGTTCGTGGTCTAACTTGTTCACTGCTGTATCCCTGGCATCTAAAACAATTTTTAAAAAACAAACAAAAAAAACTAGTGCTTAGTAGGTGCTCAGTAAATATGGATCTAGTGAGCAAACAGCCTTGACAGAGCCACTTAGCCTGGGAGATGAGGATGCTCTCAGTTCGCCGTCCCGCTGGTGCACTGCCAAAATGGAGCTGTGTGGTTTCCACAGAAACAGAAGAGGTCCCAGCAGGCCAGCAGCAGGAGGCAGACACAGGGACTATGAGCTCTGCATCTTTTCAAGGTGTGATCTGGAAATTGGGAACATGGTGGTGGGATCTTTGGACAGATGTTGAGAGAAGAGAAGGAGCTTCATAATATGGTTGATTTAGCTGTTCACTGGACCAGTCCGTCAAATCAGTCATCAGATGCTCAGGCAAGTAGTTCAGGTCTTTGAAGATGGGTAGGAGACTCTTAGTGGGTGGAAGGCTACGGACTCAGGAAAATTTGATTCTAGCCTGAACCTTGCTGTGGGACCTTGGGCAAGTTACTTAACCTCTCTGAGCCCCAGCATGTTTATTCATAAAATGAGAGGCTTGATCAGCCTAAAATTGCTCATAAAAAGACACGTGTGGTAGTAATGTAAAATGATGAAGCCACAATGGTGACGCCACTGTGGAAAACAGTTAAACACAGAATTTATATCATAGATTATCATATGATACCAATTCTACTGATAGGTATATACCCAAAGAATTGAAAACAGGTACTTAAGCAAACATTTGTAATTGGATGTTCATAGTGGTACTACTCACTGTAGCCAAAAGACCATCAACCTGATGAACAGATAAATAAAAGGAAGCATATCCAAACTGTGGAATTCAGCCATAAAAAGTAATGATAGTGCTACAACGTGGATGAACCTCGAAAACATTATGCTAAGTAAAAAAAGCCAGACTCAAAAGATCAAATATAGTGTGATTCCATTTATATTAAATATCTAGAACAAGGAAATCCATAGAAACAGAATGGAGACCGGTGGTTGCCAGGGGCTGGAGGAAGTGGGGAGTGGAGACAGAATTTTCTTAGGGTAACAGAAGTGTCTTGGAACTTGATAAGAGGTCTTGTTTGCACAACACTATGAATGTAATAAGCGCTGCTGAATTACACACTTTAAAATGGATAATTTTATGTGAATTTCACCTCAATTCTATCAAAAAAGAAAGAACCTAAGAGATAGGCAAGATGAAAAGTTCAGCCATAGATGAAAATGGGAGACCATCACAGGCCAACCACACGATTATTCTGCCCAGATGACATGCAGAAAAAGGCTCCCAGTAGCAGTCAGGACTGGGATCTAGATCCTCTCTGGCCACTTCCCCATAGTGGGATCAAGGGCCACTCACTCAAGTTCCCTGAGCCTCAGGCTTCCTATCTGCAAAATGGGGCTGAATGCATCTTCTGTTTTCCTCAGAGCACTGTGGAACAGTTCTGAGAGCACTCTGTGAACCCATGTTCTCAAACTGACCCCTCCAGGATGAATGTCTCAGCACCCTGCTTTCTAAACACAGCAGACTGAGAATCAGTTCCGAGTTCATGTGGAGACACTGAGGGGGCTTTAGGAGCCACTGGCAAAGAATGGGCAGACCCAGGTAGATTCCTGGCTCCACCGCCACCTGTGTGGTCTAGGGCAAGTCATTCGTTCTCTTCAGCGGTAGAACGAGAGTATCTCTATCTTGGAGAGAGGCTGTGTGTTATACCATAAGCACTCAATAATTAGATCCCGTCCCTCTTTCTTTGTCGCTGCTCTCCAACACAAAAACTGCCGGTTCCCAGAATCCACCAAAGGATCTGAGCTGTGGCTCAGAGAGGTTAAGGCAGTAGCCTGAGGTGGCACAGCTAGTTTGGGCTTAGAATACAGACGGCCTGGCTCCGGGTCCAGAGAACTTCCTTCAAGCCTCTAAGCGTCATCACTTATTTTCTTCAGCAGGTGTTCTACACCTACTCTGACCTAGAAATGTGGAGGTGTGTAAGTAGAAAGAGCTGGCCCAGAATTACGTGCTGTGCAGACTTCGAGACAGGTGCTGCTGTCCTCGGTGTACCTATTAGCAAACTGAGAGTTTAACTGAGGTTCGGAGACACCGAGTGACGGGCACCAGGACACACAACCAGCGGGCAGAAGTCTCGAATTCGAACTCGAGTCCTCCCGCCGCGCCACGCCCGGAAGCCCCCGGGCGCGCGTGGCTCGGCACAACTAGGGCGCGCGGCGGTGGGAATCCCGAGAGGAGTTGGAAGCCGGGGCCGTTCATTTGCATGCTAATACCCAGAATGCTTTTCCCCCCCGCACACCGCTTCTCTTAATGGAAGCGCTCAGTTTGGAACGGTGGAAAGTTTGGAACACATACTTCGTTCCCTCTCAAGTGTGGGAAATTCCCGCCCGCACACGCTGTGCCTGCAGCCTGGGGCTCCAAGTCGGGCTCCCTGGCGGCGGTCGCCGGTTCTTCCCGAGCAGACGAACCTCTGCGTCCAACCCGTGCGCGGCAGCATCTCCCGGACAGCCGGGGACAAAGCGTCCAGGCCCGCCCGCCGGGCTCAGGGCCCAAGCGCTCGGCGACTCGCTGGGCTGCGGGCGCTGGGGATGCTCCCGACCTCAGGAAGGCTCCCTGGAGCCTCCTGTACCCCCATTTCCCTGGGGAACGCGGGGATGCCAGTTCCTGCCCACCGCCCTTGCCTCTGTTGTCGCCTCCCAACGCTGGTGACTTTCCACTCCCTAGGGCACAAAGCTTGGCGTGTGGCGGTTTTGGGGAGAGGATGGACGATGGCCTCGTATCCCCAGCTTTCCCGGGCTCGAAGCCCCTTCGGCTCAGTCAGTGCGCGGGGTCCAGAAGGAGCTCCGGAGGTTCGGCCTGCCCCCCAGCGAGGACCCTGGCCCTCTCTGGGTTTGGGAGTGGGGGAGGCGGTCGCAGGCGACTTCTGGGGATTTCGCGCATCAAACGGGGGTGCCGAAGCGTAGCCGACGCCCGTTCGACTTACGGGTGCACACCGCAGGCTGGGGGGCCCGGATCTGCACCCCTCGGTCTCCCCCCTCCCCGGCCCCGTCCGCTAGCCGCCACTCTTGGCGGGGAGGGAGGGGCAGTGGGAGCTGGTTTGCTGGCTAGGCGCTTCGTTTGCATTGGTCCGGGGGGGCTGAGACTGCAGCCCCCGGCCCCGTGGGCGGGGTGGGAAGGCGGGGGCCGGACGGGGGCTCAGTCTGCGCTAGCATTGGCGGAGCAGGGGACTGCGGAGGGGGGGCAGGAAGCGGGGGGAGCGGAGCTGCGGGGGGGGGGTGTATAAATAGGGAAGGGGGGACGTGCATCCTCGCCTGAGTGAGGGGGGGGCGCTCGGCACAAAGAAAGTGGAAAGTTTGCAGTGCGCGGCGGTCCGGGCCAGGGATCCGGGTGCGCACGTGCAGGGCCGGGGGCTCCGGGGGCCCCCGCGCCGAGCTCGCCGCTTCTTTTTTTTCCTGCAAGCGAGGGGGGGTGTTGTTGGTATCGCCCCCTCCTTCTCCTCCCCCCAGGGGTGAAAGTGCAAGAGGAAGTGCAGCCGCTGCCATCTTTCCTCCGCTCCGAACACACGGAGCCGGGGCCGCAACGCCGCGCTCCGCCGCCGCCTTCGCTCGGCCCGGGAAGGGCCCGCCCCGCCGCCGCCGCCGCCCGCCCGCTCCAGCCTTCGCTGCCGACTCCGCCCGCCAGGCTCCGGGACCCGGCCCGCGCTGCCGCCCTGGTGCGCGCCCCGGCGCCGCCGCCGCCTTAGCCTTTTGTTTCCTCCGCTCCGGCGCCCCCGCCCCGGCTCGCGCTTTGCAGGGGACGCAGCGCGCGCCCCCAGCGGGCCCGGGAAAAACCGCGGCGCGCGCGCGCGCGCCTGCGCGACAGACCCCCCCTTCCTCCTCCCCGCGCGCGCGCGCGCGCGCCTTCTTGGCTGCGCGCCGGCGCCGCCTGGCGGGCGGGAGGGGAGGTGGCAGGCGTGTTTGCGGGAGGGGCGCACCTCTGTGCTCGCGTACCCCCCCGGAGGTAGACGGAGAAGGGGAGGCGGGCGAGCGGGAGGAGACGAGAGAAGAGTGCACGATCTGGCAGGGGTGGGGGCAGCTATGTGGGCGGTGGTGCGTCCTACCGTCTAGACAGTCCGATCCGGGCAGGGGGCGTGTGCGCTCGGCGCACCTGCGAGATTACAGAGCCCCGGGCCGGCACGTGTGGGGAGTATAGACACGTTCGCAGCGCCCCGCTTCTCGCTGCCTAGGGGAAGGGAGTGGGGCGGGTAAGTGCCGCGGCCCGGCTTGTGGGGAGGGGGCGGCGGCCATGGAGCGAGTGAACGACGCTTCCTGCGGCCCGTCGGGCTGCTACACCTACCAGGTGAGCAGACACAGCACGGAGATGCTGCACAACCTGAACCAGCAGCGCAAAAACGGCGGGCGCTTCTGCGACGTGCTCCTGCGGGTGGGCGACGAGAGCTTCCCAGCGCACCGCGCGGTGCTGGCCGCCTGCAGCGAGTACTTTGAGTCGGTGTTCAGCGCCCAGTTGGGCGACGGCGGAGCTGCGGACGGGGGCCCCGCTGACGTGGGGGGCGCAGCGGCGGCCCCGGGCGGCGGGGCTGGGGGCAGCCGGGAGCTGGAGATGCACACCATCAGCTCCAAGGTGTTTGGGGACATACTGGACTTCGCCTACACTTCCCGCATCGTGGTTCGCCTGGAGAGCTTCCCTGAGCTTATGACCGCCGCCAAGTTTCTGCTGATGAGGTCGGTCATTGAGATCTGCCAGGAAGTCATCAAACAGTCCAATGTGCAGATCCTGGTGCCCCCTGCCCGGGCGGACATCATGCTCTTTCGTCCCCCGGGGACCTCGGACTTGGGTTTCCCTTTGGACATGACCAACGGGGCAGCCTTAGCCGCCAACAGCAATGGCATCGCAGGCAGCATGCAGCCTGAGGAGGAGGCCGCACGGGCAGCTGGTGCAGCAATTGCGAGCCAGGCCTCCCTGCCTGTGTTACCTGGGGTGGACCGCTTGCCCATGGTGGCCGGACCCCTGTCCCCCCAGCTGCTGACCTCACCCTTCCCCAATGTGGCATCCAGTGCTCCTCCCCTGACTGGCAAGCGAGGCCGGGGCCGCCCAAGGAAGGCCAACCTGCTGGACTCAATGTTCGGGTCCCCGGGGGGCCTGAGGGAGGCAGGCATCCTTCCGTGCGGGCTGTGCGGGAAGGTGTTCACTGATGCCAACCGGCTCCGGCAGCACGAGGCCCAGCATGGTGTCACCAGCCTCCAGCTGGGCTACATCGACCTTCCTCCTCCGAGGCTGGGTGAGAACGGGCTGCCCATCTCTGAGGACCCCGACGGCCCTCGAAAGAGGAGCCGGACCAGGAAGCAGGTGGCGTGTGAGATCTGCGGCAAGATCTTCCGTGACGTGTACCATCTCAACCGGCACAAGCTTTCCCACTCGGGGGAGAAGCCCTATTCCTGCCCCGTGTGTGGGCTGCGGTTCAAGAGGAAAGATCGCATGTCCTACCACGTGCGCTCCCACGACGGGTCCGTGGGCAAGCCCTACATCTGCCAGAGCTGTGGGAAAGGCTTCTCCAGGTGAGGAATGGTGCACCCCCCCCCCATGACTTGTCCTAGCCCAACTCCTGGAACAGCCAGCTCCTCGCCAGCATCTGGGGATTCACTTGACCTTGTGGGGCCACGTCAGGTTTGGGGAGAGGGTTTTAACGACGCTGATTTTTGAGGTGGCGTGGCCACGACCCGCTTTCTCTTGCCTCAGGGGACGTTCTCTGGCACTAGGCGGGCCCTGCTGCCTCTTCCTCGGGGCCTTGTGGGAAGGGGCCGGATTCCTCCGGCTGCGTCCACAGTCACCGGGCCTCACCATTCTTCTCCCTGGGCTCCCTTTGTGTTTCCGGCACCAGGCGAGGGGCCCCTCTGGGGGCGGGAGGCTGGGCTCCTCCAGCGACTTTCCCCGCTTGAATGGCTGCCGGGGGAGGGACTGAAGCAAGTGCCTCTGGGGCTGCGGAGGCTCCCACGCCGCCGCCATGCCCCCTCCCCCGCCACTGGCGGTCCTGGGCCAGGAGACCCCAGAATCACAGGCACGGAGCTGGGCACCCAGAGTCTTCTGAACAGCGAGATCTTTGATATGCTCTGACCTGGTGGTTCCAGAGCCTACCCGAACCCACAGATCCCCTTTATGTGCACTGGACGGAGGGGGAAGAAGGGTAGGATGTCTTGTTAGATCGACTTTTTAGTGAGACTGATAAGGAACTCGCAGACTTGTCTGCGAGCAGAGGGTTGTTTTTCCTCTTAAGAGGATATTCAGAATAAAAGACTGGTTTTAGCTTGCCTTGGCTCTGAGGGCCTTGTGTGTCTGAACACTGCGATGGAGAGAACTCCCTCAGAGGGGCCCCAGGCAGGAACCAGTCGTACCGGTCAGGCAGCCCCTGCCCACCTGCTCTGTCGGGCATCTGGCTTACCAGCCCAGCTGGGGACTTAGGGCTTCATCCCTTGGCCTCTGGGGACCGAATTCCATCCGGGTGGCATTCATTGGCTGCTGTGGCGGGAGAGGCTGGGGGAGGGGAACACGGAGCTTCTAAGGGGCTTTAGTCCGGACAATGAAGCACACAGAGCCCCTCCTGGGAAGGCTGCAGCAAGGCAGCCGGTCTCATTCTAAAGCCCTCTCCTCGGGACCTAGAAATCACGGAGTGTCTGGGGGTGGGGAGAGGCGGGCAGGCAAGGTCAGAGACAAATGCTCAGCTCATTCCCTTCCCCCTCTAGAGAAAACCGGGCCACAGAGGCCTGGGCCTCAGGAGCCAGGGCTGCGGGCTGACTTTCCTTTGTCGTGTGGGGGTGGGGGGAGGCCTGGCCAAGCTTCCAGCCCCCGTTCTCTGGAGGTCTTGTTCTAAAGTCTCTCTCGGTCTCTTTTTTCCAGGCCTGATCACTTGAACGGACATATCAAGCAGGTGCACACTTCTGAGCGGCCTCACAAGTGTCAGGTAGGGGCCGGGCCGGGGCAGAGAGGGGCAGAGAGTCCTGCTGCTGTCCTCAGGGCGGCCGCGGCCGCGAGCCCACTGACGTCTGAGCGGGCCGGCCGACTGACCGCGCTGTGCACGCCTCCCCCTGCCCCCTCCGTCTGCTCTCCTCCTTTGTTCTCCCCCGCCCCTCCCTCCCACCGCTGATGCCCCCTCCCTTCTGGTCGCTGGGTCCTGGTTCCCACCGTCTCTGTCTTCGCTCGGCTGCTTGGCTCCCCTCTCCTGGCGTCTGCCAGCTCCTCGGATGCTGGGCCGCAGGGCACACGTGTCGTCCTGGGGTACTGGCAGCCCGGCGGTTCGCAGGGGCCACCGTGGGCAGAAGTGGTTTCGGAAGGGCTCCTGGCGGCCCAGCCCACACTGCTTCCCCTTGTGCGCCTGGCAGCCCGACCGGGCGAGCCGCTCCGTCTGGGTCCCCTCAGCTCAGGGCCCCTGGCGGCGGGGGTGGGGGCGAGGAGGCAGGGCGCCGGTGGTCTCATCTCTGGGCACTGGTGCCCGCATAACCTGTCCTGAGCCACGCGTGCACTCAGCCAAGGGCTTCGAGAACTGGAGAGCGAGGTGGCTTCCTGTCCTGGAGAGCTCTTTGTGTAGCAGTGGGTAGGGGGACTGAGTCAGATGCTCACCCTTGGTATGTCTGCCTGAATGGTGTCTGGGTGCCCTGTGGTGCCCAGAAAACCGCGCTTCCTCTCCTGGCCATTGAGCAGTGCTGTGTGGGTGGAAAACACGCCTCTCTCTTCTCCTTGGTCATCTTCCCTTTCCTGGGCCAAGGTCTCACGATCTCAGGCGGGAGACAGTTGTGGGGTGACCCGCTTCTCTTTATCCTGTTGGTGGCAAGGAGGGAGTGCTCCGGGGAGACCGACAGGGAGGGCTGGACGCGCTGCACGAGGGACGGGGAACCCCCAGGGGCCAGGTGTGGCAGTGCTCCCGCAGGCCAGGCAGCTGGGCGGGCCTGCCAGGATGCGTGTGCACTCACTGCCCCATCTCTCTCTGTCTCTGATCCTCCGCCATGGAGCACGCTCCGACTCCCAGGTAGTGTGCTGCGGCGCCCAGCGGGCAGTGGGGGCGTGCCCGGCGGCCTGGGGGGTAACCTGCACTCTCTGCCCTTTTTCCAGGTGTGGGTTGGGAGCAGCAGCGGCCTGCCGCCCCTGGAATCTCTTCCTAGCGACCTGCCATCATGGGACTTTGCCCAGCCTGCTTTGTGGAGGTCGTCCCATTCCGTTCCTGACACCGCCTTTTCCCTTTCTCTAAAAAAATCCTTCCCAGCCCTCGAAAACCTGGGCCCGGCACCCTCCAGCAACGCTCTCTTCTGCCCAGCCCCCCCGGGATATCTGAGGCAGGGCTGGACGGCCCCTGAGGGTGGCCGGGCCTTTACCCAGTGGCCTGTAGGCTAGCTGGGCCTCCCGAGAGGGTCTTCTGTGGTGGGGATGGCAGTGGCAGTGGTCTGACCTCCTGCTTCTGGGAGAGACCTGCCCACTGTGCCCAGCTCCTCTTGGGTACCTTGGGCTCTTTCCCAGCTCGGGGACCCCAGATGGGGGTTGCAGGGAGCGCCTTCCTGGGCCAGCCACGGTCTCCATGTTTCTTTCAGGGCTCTCTGGCCTTGTTTCCCCCCGTTAGCTGATGGTACCCTGGGTGTCTGCCCCTGCCTGGAGCCCGGTGCCTCCCCTCCCCTGATAGCACCTCCCTGAAGCCCGGGGTTTTTGGAAGGGGGCCTGGCCTCCTCTCCCCCTACCCTGGGAGTGAGTCCTCCTCCAGCTGGCCAGCCTGAGCTGCCCGCTTCCCTTCCACTCACACAGGTCCCGCTTTCCTTTCTGGCTCGTGAATTAGACGGCTGTGGTTTTGCGTGTCATTAGCAGGTCTGCTCAGGAACTAGACTAACCCGTAGCTTTACCTTGGGTCATCCTGATACATGGCTTTGAGGGCTGATAAAGCAGTTGTAGACCCTCCCCCTTGGATCCCAGTGGTGTGTCCTTTAGCCCCCGTGGGCTCTGTGGGAATAATAGGAGTGATGATAAAAGTTTTAATTCTAACATCTGAGGCTTTGTGTGTTTTGTCTGGTCTGTGCTGTAACGCTGACATCACGGTCTCTTGGTGTACGTGCCTGCCCTGCCCTCCGACACACACACGCTCACAGGCCTGTGGTCCCATCTCCAGCCCCACAGCCAGAACCCCCCTGACGGTGACCTGGCGGGTGAAGACTTGCTGCCCCTTAGGCTTGGACTGGCCAGCCAGATGTGCCGGGGCTGGGTTAAACGGCAGGGGCGTCTGTTTTGCATGGTGTATGTGCTGAAAGCATCAGCGGTGAAGAGACAGCTCGTTGGGAGTTGGTTCCAGGGGCCCCTGGCAGAGCTGGGCACAGCTGTACCTCTCGGTCCCTCTGGTGCCAGAGAGGCATCGGTTACAAGGACTGGTGCCTCAGCCTGAGGGCAAAGACCTTCTGAAGGCGGGGGCGTGGAGGCTCAGCCTGGCGGTGACACACCAGTCTCCCAGGGGTTTTGTGGCCCAGATGCCCCCGTGCCGCTCATCTGCACGTGCTGTGGGCTGGACCTTCCCCCCACAGGGGGGGATGCCGAGAGGCTGGAACAGCTCAGACCTCTCCGGCTGCTGCCCATGGCCCCACTTCTCGGGGGCTGGCCGGGGTGGTTTGGGCTGGAGGGTGCAGGAACTGAGGTGGGAATAAAGGAACTGACACCCTCCAGAAGGGGGCCTGCTGGGCCTCCACGCGTTGCCCTTAAGACTCTTCTGCCCCCCAAGGCTGCTGGACTCGACGGTCACCGGGGTAGGGTGTGCCCCGGTGTCCCTGCTACCATTGGGCCCCATTCCCGAACTGCTCAACCCTTGGGAGTCTGGGACCTTTGGAAGTCTGGGATGGGAAGGAACTGGCAGGGCGGGGAGGGAGCCTGGCTGGGGCTCCGGGTTGAGTGGTGACCAGAGGGGACTCAAGCTGGGGGGCCCTGGCAGGTGTAGCACTAGCAACAGCAGGCTGCCTGCATGCAGGGCCGGGGCCAGGCGGCCGTCCCAGCACCACCGGGTGGGGTGCTGATCCTGGCACGGTCCCCCTGCCTTCTCCTGCCTCCAGGACAGGGGCTGCCTCTGTCTTGAGTGGCCCCAGCTTGGAAGTTCTGGGCACCCCTTCTTTGAGATCCATCTCTCAGTCTTTCTCTGCTTCTTTTCCTGGGTCAAGTAACCAGGCCCTTTATGCTTGGCGTTGTCTGGACTTGGGCACTTTCTCAGTTCCTCCAGAAAACCTCTGGTGCTCCGGCCAGAGGGTCAGTACTGGCATAGAGAAGCCAACCACCATTCCAGTGTGGCTTTGTAACAGGGAAAGTTTTCATTTTTTTCCCCCAAGTAGCAGATTTACATTCCTAATGATGTTTGCTCAGGCGCGAGTTAGCTTTCATTCCTTGAGAGATAACCAGTGGAGAAACGGGGTGGGAAACCTCAGACTGGTCTGTGATTTCAGTTTTGCTGAGCTAATCCCCCAGACGGATAATCCACTTGCGGATAATTGAGGTTTGGTTGTCCATTATCTTTTGTTAGCAAAGTGTGACAGGCAGTGCTTATAAGGACACGTCCCAAAAGAAAGTTGGCAAGGAGGCTTCTCCCTCACCTCCCTCTAGTGGCACCTTCTTCCAGGGAGTGCGGAAGCTGGAATCCTCAGTATGCCTTTTCAGCTGCGTTTTCTCACACCTGGTCCGTGGTTGCTTCCTGTTTTGAGTTGTGTTGTGTGGTGCAGGCTACACCACCCCTCGTCACAAGAGGGGTGGTCCTCGGTCACTTGTCTAGCAAAGTCCCCTCTCCCAGAGGTGTCCACAGCACCCCTTATTCTGGTTTACAGGCTGGTGGGCTGGGTGAGGGAAGAATTCTGTTTTCCCCCTCCTGAGGCCATGAGACCAGACGCCCATGATGCCTTCTGAGTCGTGTGAGTGCTCAGGTTTCCCTGCACAAATCCTGGCACCTCTGTTAGGACAGCCTGGCCCCCAAGGGCGCTTTTTACCAGAAGACACCTCTGCGGAGACTGGACGTGGTCAGAGCACAGGCTCGGGCCGGTTCTCAGTCCAGCTGCCCCAGGTCCTCTCGGGACCTCTGCCTGACTATCAGTCGTGGAGGGCGGGAACACCCCAGGCTGGCCATGGAGGGGAGGGCCCTGGCCCGCCAGTGGCAGGGGGTCTCTTTCTTCAGTAGCTGAGTCCTGTTCTCTGTGCAAGTCACTCTCAGAACTTAGCTCCCTCATTTGTCACATGAATAAACACAGCATATGAAATAGGTGAAAGCAGTACAGTTGACCCTGGAACAACATGAGGGTTAGCAGCGCTGGCTCTGGGTGGTCAGATACACACGTACAACATAACAGTCAGCCTTCTGCTGATGCTATTCTTCCTCCTCCAGGTTCCTCTTCCTGGGTTTAGCCGATTACAGGCGGTGTACCACCTGTCACAGTATTTAATACTGAAAAAACCCGCATATAAATGGACCCTTGCAGTTCAAACCCTTGAAAACTGTTCAAGGGTAAGCTGTATTTTATTAGCCTAACTTGTTCTATTCACATCTGTAACACTTGTTCAAAAGATAACGGCTGAGAAGAACAGACGCAGTCCTGACAGACATCTGGGGCTGGGGTAGCCACCTCGGTGTCTTCTATCTCCACAGCATCTCGCATGTTTGTTTCTCGCTTTGATTGTACAGATAAACGCTGAAGCAACAGATAAACTCTGTACGTGGTGACAGTGTTCAGACGCTTACCTTAAGGCCTCGGGGTCTCAGGATCTGTTTCTGTTCAACGGAGACTGTGGGAGCACCTCCATTCTAGCCAGTCGATGGGGTGGCGGGTCTTCAGTGAGTTAACGTTCCGTCTGTGATGACCTTAAAGGTGAATGTTGCTTTCTCTTACGGTTCTAAAACAGTAAACACACACATACAGAGAAAAGAAATGAAGTCAACCTTGACTCAAAGCTGAGACGCGTGCGTGGAACCAAACTAGTTTGAAGGTCATCAGATTGAACCCTCCTAAGGGCTTTCCCGACGTTCCGTGACCTTTAGGGCTCTGTGCAGGCCCCCGCTTGGGCGGGGTGCTGGGGGCAGATCCGGGACTGAGACTGAGTCGAGGGACCTGGGGGAGCTGACTGCAGCTCCCAGCTGGTGGGGTGAGAGCACAGCCAGCCTCGAGGGCCACCGTGAGGTACTGCCTGCCGCTAGTACTGTGAAGGCGGAGCCTGGGCCCGCCCGGCACCAGGGTTAAGAGTTAGGGTTAGGGTTAGGGTTAGGGTTAGTGCAGGCGGTGCTGTCCCAGGTGGCACCAGCCCTGGGAATTCCCCAGTTGCCCCCCAGGAGCCTCTGGCTCCGGTCTCTGCTAGTTTTCACATTTCCACAGTTGACGCTGTCGTTTCATGGGCTCCTTTTTCAATGCAAGTGCACATGAATGTTATGAAGAGTAATCTCTGCTCTGTCTTGCCTTTCCTTTCCATTTCCCCATGGCCACAACTAATGTCACTTTTGAATAAATAGTGAGTAAGTGGAATCCTTTGTGTGAGGCAGCCAGGGGAAACCCAGGGTGGAGAAGGTGAAGACTGTTCTGTTTACATGCCAGTAGCTCTTCTGTAAACTCACTTACAGCCAGTGCAACGAAAGTCAGCTCTTAAATGTTTAAGAATGAGAAGTGCCTAGCTCTTCGTTTTGCAGAACTCAGCCTGCCATGAAATGGGCGTGTCGGAGGCCAGTGGGAACCAGTGATCCCAGCTCAAGGGTCCCGTGGGGAAGACCGTGGGGAGCAGGGGCAGCTTGCTCGGCATCTGGGCAGGAAGCCTGGGCCGCCTGCCGAGTTCTCTTTGTACACGGAGTTCCTGTGCTGGTCGGAAATGCTCTGTGGCACGGTGTGCTCAGCGGGTAGTCAGGTGTGGGTGCCAGCGTTCACCTCACCCGTTTTCCTTTCTGCCTCCAGACCTGCAATGCTTCTTTCGCCACTCGAGACCGCCTGCGCTCCCACCTGGCCTGTCACGAAGACAAGGTGCCCTGCCAGGTATGCGGGAAGTACTTGCGGGCGGCGTACATGGCAGACCACCTGAAGAAGCACAGCGAGGGGCCCAGCAACTTCTGCAGTATCTGTAACCGAGGTAATCGCCCTGCTGTTCGCTCACATCGGGGGGCGGGCCTGCGCCCTGCCTCAGGCCCCACTCTGCTCGGCCACCCCTCTCGCCACCCCACTGGGTGGTGAACACCTCACCCTCAGTTAGCTGTTTGTTGCACTTTCCCTTCCCATCAACTTGGGGAGCTTGGAGTGGGAGCTCCCAGGAGGTCAGCAGGCGGGGACGAAGGAGAGAGGTGTTTCCCAGGCTTGGGGCCATGACGCACCTGCTGCCCCTGGGGCAGGATGAATGCGCTAAACCACTGAGGTCGGTGGGAATTGTGAGACCCCCGAGAGGTAGGAGAGAGAGAGACCGACCTGAGAGCCGTGCCGGCTGAGTGACGGGCACACGGGTGAAAGTCAGCAGCCAGGTAAGGAGGTCAAGTCCGTAGGTGGACAAGGGCTGGAACTTTCTAGCGTATGTGGTCAAAGGAATCCAGACCCGGGTGGACGTGGCCTTGATGAGGGCAGAACATGGCAGGTGCTCTGAGTAGGGCAGCGTGCTCGCGGCCGAGGTCGGCCTGGGTGGCGTCTGACGGTCGTGTTGGGTGAAGTCGCCCCTGCCGGGCCTGCCGGCTGCCAGAAGGGCTGAGGCTCGTGTTGTTAGAGGAGGAGGCTGTGCCGTGTCTGCCGACGGAGTCAGCTCGGCTGTCCGACGTGCGTGAGGAGGCTTCTGCATGGTGCGCTTGGCTTGGCTGGGGAGCGGGGGACGGGGCTGGGAGGCCTGTCTCCTGGGACGCACTGGTCCCAGTGCTCCTGGAAGTCCTGTGTGTGGCTTCATGGACGGAGCACTGAGCCAGGAAGCGGGGGACCCTGGGTGTCGCCGGCCCCTCCCACCTCACCTTCCTGTGCGCCCTTGAACTCTCCCCTCCCCTGTGTCTAAGGCTGTCTCCTCATCTCTACAAGGGGTTGAGAACACCCCGTTGCCCACACACAGGGCTGTGTGAGGATCCCGGGAGACGAGGCGGGTGACTGTTCTCTGGGCCGTGCAAGCCACAGCACACTTGGAGGCCCTCCTTTGTTGCCGTGTCGGGAGAGACACAGCTTGCCGACACTCTGGTCTGGACCAGGCACAGCACCTGTGCAGTCCTTGGCCGGGGTCTTGGAATCCTGTGGAGGGTGCCTGCAGAGAGGCCAGGTGTTCCTGCCACCCTGGGCTGGGTCCACCCCTTACCAGGACCGCACACTTGGGGTTTGCCCTGAAGGCTGCCGGATGCCGATGTGTGTACCACCAGGAAGTGCTGTGGAAGCGGGCAGGCTGGGAGGTGGTCAGAAAAGCTGCGGGGGCATCTGTCCTATTTTCTGCGTGTCCATAGAGGGCAGTGGGGATGCCCGGCTCCGGGAGAAGACGGTTCCTTGTCTGGCTTCCTCCTGACCTGGCTTCCTCCTCACGCCCTGATGGCCTCAGACCCGCCGCATCGTGCTGTCAGCAGCTGCTGTCAGGGTTTCAGGGTTGAAGTTCTCAGCCTGAAAGTAGGCATCGGAGACCAGAGGTGGGAAACCAATGCGCGCAGAGGAGGATGCCAGCAAGAAAAGTGAGATGAAGCCTGGATTACAGAGGCAGGGAGATGGGGTGGGGGCCCAGGGCCACAGCCCTTGGGGACCCTGCTCAGGAGGAAAGAAGAGCTGAGGGCAGCAGGGAACAGCAGGGAACATTGACCCAGTCAGGATAGAGCTGATGTGGCAAAGTCAGCAACTCCTAAAAGTCAGGCTGTGTTTGCCCTGAGCTGGTGACAAGGACTGAGCAGCGGCCACAGGCCACGTGTCCCTGGTGGGTGGGCTGCCGGGAGAGTAGAACCAGAGCCCACCTTCCCTCAGAAAAGCCCCTGGACCTGGACTGTAAGCAAAGCAGCTTTGGGTCCCAGCGTCAGAGCATAAGTCCTATTCTTCCAAGAAGAGAGAAGAGGGCTCTAGTCCAAACCACCCTGGGTACTCAGAAGGAAGAGTCTTGGTCTTCATCAGAAGAGAAGAAGCAGGGTTCTACCTTGGGCAGAAATTCCTCCCCCGCCATGAAGAGGAAGAGGAAGGCAATTTTTCCAGGAAGAGGACAGGCCACTGAGACACAGAGACCCTGGAATCAGATCACAGGGAGCTCTGAGCTGACCTTTCAAGGCTGTGATGCAGGAGCTGCCGCAGGAATTAGGTGATGTCCTTCTGTCTGCGAGGGTCCAAGCAGAGGGTCAGCCAGCCGATCAGCAGGTGAGGCTGGATAAGGTTGGTTTCCAGGTATCTTCTGAGAGCTTGCAGTCCCAGCAGTCCTTGAGCAGTCAGCTCAACCACTTACCCGTCTGCCTGCTTGCAGCCACACAGAAGACTCTTGCCCATGAAGAATGGGAGAGAGCGGATCCCACGATGGAGATAGATGACCTTGTCTTTGAGCTGGAGACCCATCGTGATGTGGGCCGTCCCATTTTAGAGGAGATGAATCCCAGCAGGGGAGTTGGATGACTGCAGAAGCCGGGTCTCTCACCTTTGAGTTGAGGAAGTCAGCTGAGTTGAGCCGTGGGGAGGACCTGGTATGATAATCACCACAATTTCTCTTCTAAAGTTTCTGTGGCAGGTCGTGTACATGTGCGTGTGTCCTGGGATGAGGGAGGGTGAGAGAGCATGTTGGGAGTTTCTCTTTGACCGAGACAACGTTTGCACTCGTGCATCATTGCTCCAAGGGTAGAGAAGGCCTTCTCCCCAGCCAGAGGCGAGCACACACATTGTCACCAACGCCAGTTGTGCTGTCTCCTGGACCGTGCAAACACAGATGTGCTCAGCGCCCCCTCCAGCGCGGCTCAGTTGGGCAAGGACCCACCAAGGTTTGGACCTGGAGAAAGCAGCCTCTGACCCCTGCATGGATGTGGAAGCTGTGAGCAGAGGGTTTGCCTCCAGAGTGGGAAGGGCACACACCAGCCAAGGACATACCGTGGAGGCCCAGTGGCCACGTGGCAGTAAACTCTCCGCCTCTGGAGTGCGGGAGGGTAGCCCGTCGGTGACGGGGGGGGGTCACAGGTGTGCTTGAGCCCCATCACCCCAAACCTTGTATCACGCAGCCTCTTTGGTTCTTGGTTAGTCAGTGGTAGACAGGAAGGTGAGTTTAGAATTCTGGCCAAATGTGTCTGGCTTCAAAGATGTGTTTGTGGAAATCTCAGCTTGTTTCAACCCAGAACTTGGCTGCTGAGCTGCCGTGTGTTTAAATTCTGGGCTCTAGGTGGCAGCTGTGGATGCCGCCTACCACCCACCACGTGGCTTTGCTATAGATAGTAAGCAGTCAGCAGCTGGGGCAGCGTCAAGGGGACCCAGCCACGTGGTCCCCAAACTGTTTTCCAGGAAAACGCAGTGAGCTTTTATTGAGGATCCGCTGTGTCCCCAGCACAGTTCTTCCCACGAGGGAGATATAGCAGCTCCTGGGGCTCCTTCCCGCCTCTTCTGTCCCTCTTGGCTGCCGTGGCCCTGTCCTGGTGTGCCAGGAGAGTGGTTCGCTCCACTTCAGAGGCCCCACAGGGATGAAGAGACAAAGACTGCCTGCTGAAGCAGTGTCATCATGTCAGTAGGAAAGTCTGGTATTTCTGCTGCCTGCCAGGGGGCAGGGCTGAGGTCCTCCGTCCTGTGGGCCCCCCTCTGGTCCTTCTGACCACAGCCTCCCTCGAGGGAGTACTCCTGTGGGACCCTTGGAAGCCAGTCTGTTCCCATGCTTGGCCGCAGGCAGACCACCCAGTCACAGCGCAGGACAGCATGCTCTACTAGGCAGGGTGGGACAGTAACATCCCATCCCGGAGGGTTTTCGTCAGGAGAGGAAGCCCAGCTCACCCTGTCCCCCATTTCCCTCCAGAACCACAACTGCTACCGTCGGGAGCACATTTGTTAAATGGGGTTCTAAAAAACCTGCCTGCCTGCAGGAGACCCGGGTTTGATCCTTGGGTTGGGAAAATCCCCTGGGGGACGGCATGGCAACCCACTCCAGTAGTCTTGCCTGGAGAATCCTATGGACAGAGGGGTCTGGTAGGCTACCAGTCCGTGCGGGTCACAAAGAGTCGGACACAACTGAAGCGACTTAGCATGCACACGTGGCAGAGAAGTGCAGGAATGTAAGTGGCGGTAACTGAGCCTGTTGCACAAAGCCAGGGAATGTTTCTGGGTCCAGGACCAAGACGCAGGGACCGTTAGAGAGTCTGCCTAGTGGTGAAGGACCATGTGATGCATGTGGTCCTTGGACTGGGTCCAGGCTCTGCCATTTAGCAGCTGTACCTGTGGCTGTGAAGCAAAGCATGATCCACACAGTGCGCAGGGCCTGGCATGCCTCTGTCACTCGCTGAAGGTGACCTTTACTGAATAATAGTTCCAGCAGCATTTGAAAGCCTGGCCAATCCAAACATTTTTAAAACTAGTCTCAGGGACTTCTGTGGGGCTAGAACTTCATGCTCCCAATGTAGGGGGCGGCCCTGGGCTCAATCCCTTGTTGGGGAATTAGATCCCACATGTTGCAACTAAAGATCTCGCAAGCCACAATGAAGACAGAATAAATAAATATTAAAAAAAAAAAAAACAAGTCTTGAGCAGACATTCACTGTACTCTCCAGCCACTCTCCACCCATTGGTCACAGGCCCACTGCTACCCTGTGGCTGTAATTTAACGAGGAAATGGAAGTACCCAAGGATGTGTCAGCTGCCTCTGGATTGAAGGGATACCATTGAGGCACTAGCGCCGCATGTGGGCCTATTGCAAAGTTCTGGTTCCTGCTGAAGGCACTTCTGGGTCCTTGGCTGTAGGGGGACTTGATGTCACAGATCCTTCTCGTGAAACCCCAAGTAGAGTTCCTTTGACTGGCCCAGCCGGTTCCATCTCCCAGGACTTGTGGCTGCTGCGGAAGCTGATCCAAGATCCACTTTTCCCAACCTGAGGCGTCTCAAGGCCCAAAGTGACCTCGGAGCATGAGTGAGGCAGCTCCCAGACGGTGGGGTTGCCTCTCCCCCACAACAAAAACAAGGACTGGCCCTCTTCCTTCTTCCTTAAGCGAACCTGATGGATCCTCCACAACCTAACCAAGAAGACCACTGTGAATGAGAGATGACTGCACCCCTCCTTTTAAGACAACTTCCCATTTTCATTGTTCCTCAGAAGGTCTAAATAGTCACTAAATCCAGTCACTCTGCAGGTGAGCACGTGAGCAGAATAGAGCTGGTCCTGACCATCAGGAGAAGGGGGAGTCCGGAGGCGCTTCTTTGGGACTTCACTTTGCCTGCGTCCCGTCTCTTGTGCAGATGGTTTGCCTTTGTGAGTGTTAGGCGACTGGAGTCCCGCGGCTGCCCTGGAGTCCCTTGTGTTTTCCTGTGTCTCTAGTTGGGTCCCCGCAGCTGGTGTGGGACTGTGAACCGTCCGCTCGGACCACTCGCCCCCTTGAGGCACCGAGCAGTCTGGAGGCAGCTGGCCTCTGGCCCGGGCAGGAGCGGGATCTCAGGCCCTCCCTCCAGGTGGACTCCACCGCAGCCTTGCGGGGCGGGCTCTGCAGAGACGCTGACTCAGGACGGTACCGCCGCCCTCCTGAGCCTGGCGGTGGCTCCTGTGGCTGCGGCGTTCTCGAGCCAAGGAGGGCCCCTGTTAGGAGTGCTAGCCCGAGCGGCCAGAGGAGAGGCGAGGGGGAAGCAGCGAGAGGTGTCTGTGTGCCGGCCGCGGATCTCATCTCCTTTTGTCTTGTTTAGGTTTCTCCTCTGCCTCCTACTTAAAGGTCCATGTTAAAACCCACCACGGTGTTCCCCTTCCCCAGGTCTCCAGGCACCAGGAGCCCATCCCGAATGGGGGAGCAGCGTTCCACTGCGCCAGGACCTATGGCAACAAAGGCAAGCGACCCCTTGCTCTGCACTTTGCTTCTCTGCGCAGACCGGGCGTGGGGGCGCTGGGCCGGGCGTGGGGAGGCAGGAAGGCGGCCGATTTGCTGGCCGCCTCCAGGAGGCGGCTCGAGATCCGAGTGGCAGTGGCCTCCAGGACTCGAAGTCACCGTGGGGGGCTCACTGCCAGGCACTGCCAAGATCCAGCCCCCGCCGCCTCTTCCCCAGCCCTCCCCCCCGCGCTCCCGGCCAGTCCCCACACCTAGAGCCCTGAGGGACGCCCGGCCCAGGCAGGAAGAGGAGCGCTGCATGATGAGCCTCTGGGCCTGTCCGTTGCCTGTGGCCCTTCCAGGAGGGCGTGGTGCTGCGGCTGAACGCTTTCTTTTCCTTTGAGCCTGTGGGCAGGGGGAGCCAAGGTCTGGCTTCCCCCTCGGCAGGGGCCGTTGGCTGCTGTGGGCAGCCCATTCCGGAGAGCCTCTGGCCGCGTTTGTGAGATGCATGGCGCTGACTCCGACTCGGTTTGCGTAGAGCTCCCTAGGCCCCACCTCCACTGGTTGATTCCGGTTGTTCTGCGGTATTTCAAGTTGTTGTTGCCTTGTGGGTGACGCCCGGGCTTGGCAGATGGCAGAGCTGGCATGCTCCACACTCCCATCACAGACCTCCCTTCCCGGCATGGCGCTCTGAACCCAGGCAGGAAGCTGCTCGTGGTGGAGGATTCCCGTGTGGGCCGGGCAGGGCAGATGAGCGAGGGCTGTCCTGAGGCCCGGCCTCTCCCGGGCCCTGCCTATGGACAGCAGCCGATGGAGTTGTTCAGTTCCTTCTAAGCTGTTGTGCTTTGACCAGTTGGCCCGGAAGGCTTCTGGCAGGCGGAGGCGCGGAGGGGCTGGGTGTGTGTTCGCAGCGTTGGGAGAAGGACCGGCTCAGCCTCAGCGGTCGATGGGGTCTGCCTGGGTCGAGAAGCCCGCGGCTCTGGTTCTGCCTTGCTAGGGCACAGCCAGTGTGGTGCCGAGGTGAGGTCACCGACATACCTGCTCAGCATCGTTACCACAGCTGTTTCACCCGCAGAGGCACCTGAGAGGGCGCCTAGGAGTCGGGCTCTCGAGTTGTCCGGGTGGAGGCAGTGGCGGCCCCCTCTCCACACCCTTCCTCGAAGCAGGCTAAGATGGCGGCGAGCGGTACACGTGCGCCTGCGTGGAGAGTCCGCGGCGACGGAGGTCAGCGGCCCCAGGCCCCGCTGCCTCAGCACCCCGCCCCCACCCCCGTAGGCACGCCGGGCTCCCCGGCTGACCCGCAGCACTGCCGTGGGTTCTGCTGGGCCGTGGCTGGCCCTCAGCTGCCCTCCACGAGTCCGTGAGCTGGCCCCTGGCGACCCCCTCCGAGGGGGCGTCGCCAGAGCCTGGCCTCAGCGGCCCCTTTGTGTTCTGTTTCCTCCTAGAAGGCCAGAAATGCTCGCATCAGGATCCGATTGAGAGCTCCGACTCCTACGGCGACCTCTCGGACGCCAGCGACCTGAAGACGCCCGAGAAACAGAGCACCAACGGCTCCTTCTCCTGCGACATGGCGGTCCCCAAAAACAAAATGGAGTCCGACGGCGAGAAGAAGTACCCCTGCCCGGAGTGCGGGAGCTTCTTCCGCTCCAAGTCCTACTTGAACAAACACATCCAGAAGGTGCACGTCCGTGCCATCGGGGGCCCCCTGGGGGACCTGGGCCCCGCCCTCGGCTCACCTTTCTCTCCCCAGCAGAACATGTCTCTCCTGGAGTCCTTCGGCTTTCAGATCGTTCAGTCCGCGTTCGCCTCCTCTCTGGTCGACCCTGAGGTCGACCAGCAGCCCCTGGGGCCCGAGGGCAAGTGAGGCAGACAGACGCTGCGTCCCTGCGGAGACAGCCGCCGGGGACGGCTGAGAAATGCTGTGAATGCGGAGGGAAGTGGTGTCTTTGGGTTCTGTAGCTGAGAAGATTTTTATTCGTTTTTAACTGCCCCCCTCCAGCCCTGTCGCCCCCAGCCCCCACCCATCCCCCAGTGGTCTGTAGAAATAGATTCTCATCTGATACTCGGCAGAAATAACCTGGAAGACCCGGTGTGGGATGAGGGCGGCAAACACTACACACGGGCCTCCCGGGCGAGGCCAGGGCCGGTTTCTCCCACGGGCGGAAGCTGCAGCCCCCTGGTGCTCGTCAGTTCTCAGTGGCCCCAGCCCCACACCCACACCCGACAGCGTCCTGGGACCCCGGGGAGTCTGGTCCCCTGCCCCCCTTCTCCAGCCTCTCATCCCCCCTTCTCATAGCCCTCCTCAGAAGCCACAGTAGGGTCTCTACCCACTTACACAAAGCTGACGCCCAACTATTTTTAAGGAAGCTGGAAGCCCGCAGCAGCATCCCGTGGACCGTGGGGGCAGTGCCCTCTGAGAGCCCCCCTGAGCTTGACCTTTGACCTGGAGGGCCCCCAACCTTTCTCTGAGCCCTGCCTGAAGGCTAGCATTCTGCCACTAGGACAAGCTTAGCAATTGAGGACACTCCAACCCCAAATTCCAGTTCTGTGATTTTTTAACCATTCAACTTGCTGTTGGGTTTTAATTCTCTAATTATTATTATTATTATTATTATTTTTTAGGACCAGTCGTAGTGAATTGCTACTGAAAGCTATCCCAGGTGATACAGAGCTCTTTGTAAACCGCAGTCACACGTTAGGGTTAGGATTAAAACTTTGTTTAGATGTACCATAATTAACTTGGCTAGTTGATTGTTTGAAGTCTATGGAAGAAATAGTTTTATGCAAAATTTTAAAAATGCCAGTCTGGTCAGGGAGGGCAGGGCTCTCTGTGCTGTTGGAGGGAGGAAGAACCGGCAAGGGTGGACATCATGCACTGTGGTTGTATTGCACGGGAGCAAGCCCGGGTCGACCCTGTGACGTGAATTGATCTGATCAGACTGTATTAAAAACATTAGTACGTTACTCTGCCTCCTGCCCAGAGTCTATTTTTTTTTTTCAGCTGTGGGGTTCTTTGGGACCAGGGGGATGGGCAGTCTGTGCCCCTACACCCATGTGTGGTCCGCCTCTTCCTCCTCATCCACTGGGACCGACAGGTGGGTGCTTCCCTGCAGACTCAGCTGCCAGCGTCCACCCACCCTCTCCCCTTTGTCTTCCACTGCTCTGTGCCCCAGATCCTGAGGGCACAGTGGTGTGCAGGATACACTCATGGAGCTTGAAGGGAGAGAGACGGGTAGCCAGTAAGCAGACTTAACCACACAGTCCAGATAAACATCCAAGATGTTAAATAAGCAAGGTAGGAGTAATGACAGGGCCCAGGTGGGTGCTCCAGGCCCATGAGAGGCGGATGCCACGTGCTGTGGAGCAACTAAGGCTGAGCGCCGCAATCACTAACCCTGAGCTGTAAGCTGCAGTCACTAAGGCCTCACTCTAGAGCCCGGGCTCCACAAGAGGAGCCACCGCAATGAGAAGCCTGTGCACTGCAACTAGAGCGCAGCCCCCGCTCACCACAGCTAGAGAAAGCCTGTGTAGCAACGGAGACACAGTGCTGCCAAGAGTAGATAAATAACAACTCGTTAAAAAGTCAGACCACAAGGGGACAGGAAGACGGACGGAACCCCAGACATCCTGAGGAACTCCAGGGAAGAGGGAAGTCCCTGAACTCATAGAAAGCATTTCACCTCTAAGCAGGCGGAAAGGAAAAGCGAAACGATGGGCAGGAAATAGACCAGAAGTAAACAAGGCACAAAGTGATTTAGATCCACATTAATACCAGTAATTACATTGTTCTAGCTTAAAGGTAAAGACTGATCTGGATTTTTTTTCTTTTAATGGAAATAGAGTTGACATGCATGATGAGAGTTTTGGGTGTACTGCATAGTGATCTGTATATCATGAAACGATCACCAGGATAAGCCCAGTAAACACCTGTCCCCCTACAAAGTTATAACATTATTTACTGTGTTCTTTACGATGTATATCACATTCTCTGTGGCTTGTTTTGTATCTGGAGGTTTGTACCTTAATCCCCTTCATCTATTTTGCCCCTGCCTCCCATAACGATTTTCTTTAAAAGCCCGAAGCATCTACGTGAAATTTGGGGTAAGTTGCTGGGCTCTGTCGAGTGTGTGATGCAGGCTTTGAGCCCTTTGGGGTGAGTGTCAGAGGAAGGACAAGGCTGGGAGGGAGCCTGAGTGGAACTCTGGGCCTAATTCTCAGCACAGCCTGTGAGGTGGGTCTATTACTCCCCCTCCTGCAGGTGAGCAAATGGGCCGAGAGGTGGAGGCACCCCTGCCCTGCCCCCACCACGCCCTCACCCCATCACGTGGGAAGGGGTGCTGCCAGGATTCACACTCAGATCTGCCCTCTGACTGCAGAGCCTCTCGCCCCAGCTCCAGGGGCAGTGCCTCTGCACACGGCCGTATCTGGCACAGAGCCGCCTCTGCTCACCACGAGGCACCCACAACATGGGCCTCACCAGAAAAAAGCTGCAGAGGATGTCAGGGTCAGCGCCAGGAGTGCCCGAGACAGTGAGGGCATGCTTCATCTTGAGACTGACCCCCTCAGCTCCCGGGCCCCCTTGTTGTTTAGTCACGAGGTCGTGTCCTGCCCTTTTGGGACCCCATGGACTGCAGCACGCCAGGCTCCTCTGTCCATGGGGTTTCCTAGGCAAGAATACTGGAGTAGGTTGCCATTTCCTTCTCCAAGGGATCTTTCCCACTCAGGGATCCAACTCGGGTCTCCTGCTTGGCAGGCGAATTCTTTACTGCTGAGCCACCCGGGAAGCCTGGGTCCCTCTGAATGAAGATGCTCGCACACCCCCTGCAGTCTGGTGGACTTGCTCTGGGCAGACCTGTCACACCAGGGAGCCTTTCCAGCCATTCACTGCCTGGTGGTCTGGGCTAGGACAGGGGCACTGGCCTCGCCTCCCCACGGTGGTGATAACCCACAGGGGGGCCCTGTGGCACCAAGGGACTCCACCAGCACATGTGGCCACCGACAACTGGGAGTGGGGGTGCCTGAGGCAAGTCTCAGGGGGTGCTTCTGAGATTCCTCCACAGCCGCGGTGATGCTCCACGCCTTGGCCTCCTGACTGTGAAGGGGGGACACAGCACTGACCTGGGAGGTTGTGTCGAGGCTGAATCACACACATCGGGTGCATCCCTGGGTGTGAGTGGGCCCTAGGCCTTCCCTGGCCCCCTCTGTTGCTACTCTCTGCCCTTTTCTCTCCAGAGCTTTGTGGGGTCCCCAGAACTATTAATAACTTTCCACATCAGCTCGATTCCTCCAGACTCCCCACTTCAATCCTACACTCTCTACTGGGGCTGCCTGCAGCACAAGCCCACACTGGTGCAGACCTGCAGTCACAGCCCAAACTTAACAAGCGTAAGTGCGATACCCACCACACCAAGTGCCGGGCGCCCTTCTGAACACTTTACACTTACACACCCGTTTGCCCTCACAACCTCCCAAAGAGGCAAGGCTGTTCTTACCCTTAACCAACGTGCCCAGAACACACAGCCTTACAGGGCCTTAAGTGGTGTGGGGCAGGGGCTGGGCCCGGCCCTGCACTGGGGCACACTCCCCCACCCGTTCTCAGCACCTCCCCACTGGCCCAGCCCCGAGCCTTTTCCCTGAAACCCCCTCCACCTGGAAGGTTCTTCCTCCACAGCCCTGCGCACCTGAGTCTTAGCATCTCCATGGCCTTCTTCACCTCTGCCGTCCCCTGACCTTTTGCAGTGCTGCACTGGCCCCCTCCCCCGGACTGTCACCAGGGGCCCTCTGGCCCTCGGCGGACTCTGAGACTGCCAACGGGGCGAGGGCCCCAGTACCACCTCTTTCTAACCCAGTGGCCTCTGGCAGGCGCAGCTCTTACTCTGGAGGCTGCTGTGAGGATTACACAGGCTGGTGCCTGTAAAGCACATCAGGAGACATTCAGAAGGCTCCCTCCGAGTTTACCTGCATCGTCCCCTCCACCAGGCTACAGAAAACCGTGCGAGAGCACAAGAGCGGGACCAGCAAATGTTTTCTGTGAAACAGGAGGGCGCACACCTTCAGTTCTGAGGGCCGTGTGGCCGCTGTAAGGAGCAGCCAGGCACAGACACAGCTGGGTTCCCACAAGCCTGCATCGATGGACACTGAGGTTCAAACATCATATGCTTTTCACATGCTATAAAATAGTCTTTTGGTTTTTTTTCCAACCATTTAAGAATGTAAAGATCATTCTTAGCTCATCCGTCTTACAAAACCTGGTGCATGCTGGCTCCCGTAGAGCCCGAGTTGGCCGACCACCACTCCAGACCAGCCTCTCTTCCTGCTCCTCCGGCCTCCCCTGGCTTCAGAGCTCAGACTTCTCTCAGACTCGGGGCCAGCCAACTGCGGGCTCACAGTTTATGTGAGTAAAATGGATCAGGCACCCAGAGCTTTTGATTTCTTGGTCTGCTGATCAGTCCATTGATCCCTGCAGAGCGCAATGCCACGTCCCCCAAACAAGGTCATTCTAAGAACTCCAGGCCCCGACAAAGGAGCACCTACTGCGGCCAGAGCCAGACCTGCCTGCCCAGTTCTCTGCTCACCTTGCTTTCATTCATGTCTCCTGTGGGGGCAGGGACGGGGCAGAGGAGGCAGGTCAGAGGGAAGAGGGTGGCTGGGGAGCCCCGGAAGTGGGGAGTGAGGCCAGCTCTGTCCCCGTCTGCTCCAGCTTTCTCCCTGGCTTCCCCAAAGGCTTGTGCTCACTGGCACCAGGGATGAAGGGCCAGTTCTGGCAGCGAGCTCAGAGTTTCAGTATCCCTGCAGGAGGAAATTCCACAGCCCTGCCCTCTCTTATGCCGGGTGGCCACGTCAGACTCACCCTAACGCTATCCCCAGGGCCCCGCCAGTTCCCGCCAGTTTTCACATCACAGCCCAGCCACCTAGCACCTGGCAGCAGGCCTCCAGAACTCCGGTCTTCACAATCCTGCCTCTGCCCTGCTCTCCGTGGCCAGGGCCTGACCCTCTCAGGCCCTCCCAAGGTGCCTGCTGGACCCTGGGAAGCGGTCCTCACTGGAGAGGTTCAGGGAGCAGGATGTCTGTCTGGATTTGCATCTCCCACTAAACTATGTGAAAGGAAACACCAAACATTCACCTAAGAGACAAACCTGTCCTGAGCAAACAAGGCTCTTGGAGGATAAGGTGCTGAAGGGAGCCACCACAGGAGGACCATGCACCTCTATTGCAGGGAAAGCCTGCTGCCTGCATTCCGTCCAGCACCCCACGCGGGGCCAGGCCACACGGGCAGGGGCCAGGCCTGCAGCGCTGAGGGTGGGCCTGCGGGACCATCCACACCTCCCTCCTGCTAGCACGTTCCTTCTCTTCTGTCTCTCTCCCCTCCTGGGTTGGAACCTCTGCCCCGGACCTGCCCCCACCCCATGGTGCTGCTCCAGGCACGCTTCTGCCAGAATGGATGCTGTGTGGTTCTTCCAGAGTGCCACTCTCGGTAGTCTTCACATGGCATTCTTGATTCTTGGAAACCTTTGCTTCCGTTTACCTCCACTTGAGTGAGTAATCTTTCAGATTTCAGCTTAAAAACTGCCCGGTGTCCACGCTGAGGACCACAGATTCCACGCGCGGCAGGGCCTCTTTACTCCTTTTTGAGCTTTTCTTTGGATGATGATAAACTATTTGCCTTTTCGTGTCATTTCCATCTCCTGTCTACCTGAGGAGCTCTGTTTTTTAAAAGAAAGTAATTCTATTTATTTATTTATTCGGCTGTGCTGCATCTTCATTGCTGCCCGGGCTTTCCTCCAATTTCTGCGAGCAGGGGCTGCTCTCTAGTTGCTGCGCGTGGGCTTCTCACTGCAGCCCCTTCTCTTGTGGAGCACAGGCTCCAGAGTGTTCAGGCTTCAGTAGTCGCAGCACATGGGCTCAGCAGGTGCAGCTCCCGGGCTCTAGGGCACAGGTTCAGTAGTGGCGGTACGCGGGTTTAGTTGCTCTGCAGCATGTGGGATCATCCCAGACCAGGAATTGAACCTGTGTCACCTGTATTGGCAGGTGGAGTCTTTATGACTTGAGCCACCAAAGAAGCCCATGAGGAATGCTTACTCATCTTACTCAGCTCAGGTGGCCCCTTGCCTGTAAGGCTTTCCCCGCCCTCTCCAGGAGGGAGGCATCTTCATCCTCACATTACTCCTCTGTGCACGGCAGGGGCCTCAAGTACCTCAACAGCCCTGTGGTTGAGTAGTAGATTCTGTTGAATCGCACTGAGACCCAGAGAGGTCAAGTAATTGCCAATGTTCACACAGCTGTCCTGTGGCAGAGTCAAGACCCAAATCCTGAGCTGTCTGACTGTGGATCCCAGGGGCCCATCCCTGAGTGCCATCTCCCTGTTCTGCATACATTTCTATTTTACATCATCCTTTTATGGATCCATCTCCCCCCACGGGGCCAGGCTTCGTTGCAGACGGGGTTCGTGCAAAGATAATTTATCTCTGTGTTCCCAACACCTAGAATAGTGCTTGGCACTCAGCAACGGCTGATTCATCTGACAGATGTTCTGAGAGGGCGATTGTGCCAGGAAGGGCTGAACTGCTCTCACAGAACTCGACTGCACAGAGTAGGACAGGATGTGGGACACACACACACAAGGAAACGTCTGAACCTCCGGAGAGGATGTGACAGGAGAGGGGAGGGGAGATAAAGGCTCTGCTGGTTTGGAAGAGGTCTGAGAAGGTGGTGGCCCTGCAGCAGGAGCCTGGAGCAGGCTTCGGACTTAGAGATGTAGGGTGGAGTGGGGGTAACGGGGCGGGGACTCGGAAAAGGGAGGACCCGGGCAAACACACGCTTAATGTCCAAATAACAGCTGACAATCACAGTGACAAATGCCTTCATATCACTGAGGGAGAAAAGAGCCATTTCTGACTGTGGAGGAGCTGCTGGGGAACGTCAGCCAGCAATCAGACAGTGAAGAAGAGCTGGCTGGGGCAGACCGTGCTCCAATGTCTGAACAAAGACATTTTCCTAAGAGGAATTCTGCAGCCAGGTTTAAATAACAAGTCTTCCCTCTCTAAAATAATAACTCCCTCATTCACTGAGCACACGGTTCTTCTGATTCTCAAGACTGTGACTGGCGCAGTAGCACCCAGTAGTTTTCACAGATGAGAAAATCGAGGCTCAGGACTTCCCTGGAGGTCCTATTGTCAAGAGTCCACCTTGCAATGGAGGGAATCGGGTTCGATCCCAGGTCAGGAAATAAGATCCCACGTGCCATGGAGCAACGAAGCCCATGCACCACTACTACTGAACCCTCTTGCTCTAGAGCCCATGTGCCACAACTAGAGGATCCATGCTGCAACAAAAGATTCTGCATGATGCAACAAAGATCCCATGTGCCACAATGAAGATCCGATGCAGCCAATTAGTTAATTAGGGGTTCCCAGGTGGCTCAGTGGGTAAAGAATCGGCCTGCAATGCAGGAGATGCAGGAGACCTGGGTTCGATCCCTCGGTCGGGAAGATCCCCTGGAGGAGGGCATGGCAACCCACTCCAGTATTCTTGCCTGGAGAATCCCACGGACAGAGGACCCTGGCAGGCTCTGGTCCATGGGGTCGCAAAGATTCAGACATGACCGAAGATTCAGACATGAGCACACACACAGCCCTGGGAAGCCCTGACTGTCATTAGCCATTATTATTATTCCTTTGAGGAGCCAATTCTCCCAAATGTCTACTGTCACTTGAAGAGGACCCCCTCACTTGCAGAACTGGTGAATCTTTCCTCAGACCTGCTGTTCTCCTGCCCCCACCCCACCCCCATCTCAGTGAAGGGCAGCCCGTTCTCCCAGGCCAGGCCCTGGAGGCAGCTTCTCCCCCCCTCGCACCAGTGTTCACTCTGCCCGCACGCCCATCTGCAAGTCGCGCTCCTTGGCTCCTGCTGCTGCCCGGCCCGGCCCCCTCGCCTCCCCACCCCGTCATCTGGCTGGTCCCCCTGCCCACACTGCCCTCCCCACCATCAGTCTCTGCGGCCAGGGTGAGTCTTCTCAGACGTCAGTGGGCTCATGTTAGTGGGGGTTCCAAACACCCTGATGGACTTTTCATCTCCCTCAAAGCAAACGCCAAACCCTCCGAGAGGTGTACAAGGCCCCTCGGGCCCGGTTTCCTGCTCCCTCTCTGGCCCTCGCGCCTTCACCTTGCTCTGGCCACACCGGTCTCCATGACGCTCCTCTCACCAGCACACACACCCCTACCCTCCTACCTCGGGGCCTTCGCGCTCGCCGTGCCCTCTCTGGAATAATCTTTTTCTTTTTTAGGTTGTTCGTCTGTATCTTATTTATTTCAGCCGTGTGGCATGCAGGATCTTAATTCCCCAGGGATTGAATCCCAGCTGTACCCCCTGCAGTGGACGCTTAGAGTCCTAAACTGTTGGACTGCCTGGGGAGTCCTGGGAATATTCTTTCTCCAGGCACTCACAGGGCAGAGCCTTTCTCCCTGACTACCTAGTGTAACGACACATCCTCCCCTCTCTGTTTCCCCGGGTTCTTCTTAAACCTTAGCACACAGCACACCTGATGTATTAATATTATATACTTATACTTTATAAGTGCATGGTCTCCTTTCCCCCATTAGATAGCGGGTCACGGTCCACTGTTCCTTCCCCACCACCGTGCACAGAAATTAACTCCTTCCAGGCAGTTCATTGTAGGGACTGTCTCACAGTTACACCTGCCCAAGTCCAATGGCAACATTCATGCCCTGGGGTTCTTCTGGATTGGGTTCCCTTCCTTATGTATTGGGGAAACTCTACACCCTGAAAGAGAACAAAAGCCCATTTTCCATGTTCAGCTCAGGGTGGAATTACCCTGGCGCTTGGGTTTAGGGGTTGGAGGGAAGAAGAGGGGCCCTGCCCTCAGGCTTGCACCACCTTCCACCCTCTTCCTGACACCTGCGGCTGGTTGGAGTCTGGTGAGATGCGTCCTGCCACAGCCCATTTCCGGGGAAGTCATGTTGTGGAAAAGAGAAATATGTGCAGATAACCAAGAAATGTGATCAAAGGGGTGGGGAGGTGTGGAGAACTTATTGTAATTATGGGGGGGTGTAGGGAGGGGCCCCCCATGCAGAAACATGCACTCAGAGCTCTGCAGAGTTGTCACTCGTGCAAAAGAGCTGGGAGCTAGGGGGATGCTCCCATGTACCTTCACCACCCTCCTGCCTCAACCTCCATGGAGGCAGCTCCCTGCCTGCCCAGTGACTATGTCTGACCCCGGGCTGCTGTGTCTTAAGGGCAGAAGAAGCCCAACTTTACTAATCAGTACTGGCCTGATCCCCACACAATGACCCGCTCATTCACGGGCCCACGTGGCCTTCCGGGGCTGAGGCCTCAGCCCCGCCCTCCTGACCGAGGTGGGCAGTGGGCCACCTTCCCTGCCCCTTCCCCGGAAAGCCGCCCTTCCCAGAGCTGTTTTCCACGAGCTGCTCTCCTCCTCCTCAGATCTGCCTGGACTGGCCCGGCCACCTCAGGACAGTGCTCGACTTCCCCTTTGGCAGAGCTGGGCTCTGGCGTCAACCTGTACGCAGCCGTGCGGGAGCGGCCAGCAGGGGGAGCCAGGAAAACCTGGACTCTGCAGCGGGACAAAAGGGGTCGTGAGGCTCAGGTGACCCTCCTCATTTAAGATACACAGAGCCAGGTGCATAGCTGAGGGTGAGGTTCGGGTGAGGTTCGGGCCAAATGGAATCCATCCAGTCAGGCAACAACAACTCGGTATTAAGCCCCTTCTCTGAGCCAGCCTAGACCCTCATGAAGAGTAACCCCCAGCCTCCACCGTCAGGGGTGATGAGCCGGGAGAGCTCATGAGTGGAGGTCTAGCGCTGGGATCACAGGGAAGACACGTGACAGGCTCCCGGGATGCTGAACTGTTGAGCCCAGAAAATGCCTGTGCTTCTGCCAATACCAAAAACACTGCCAGAAAGAGAATGCCGGGCTCAATAAAGCCGTCAAGAGCAACCTAAATGACAGCTCACATTTCCACACCTGAGGGAGACAGCTTCAAGAACAAGCAGAAGCTGAAAGCGTGATCAATATACTAATTTTCCCTCAAATAATGCAGTGGGGCGAGGGAATGATATGGGTTGGGGGTGGAACAGGTCGGCCTTGTGTTGACAGCGCCATGAGCTGGGTGACAGGTACCTGCTAACTCGTTAAGTCTCTCTACTTTTGTATCTGCTTGAAAATTCCCACAGGGGAAATTTATGTATGTCAACCAGCTGGTCGGTGACTGCTCCTGCCAAGTTTCACAGGAGACACCCTGTTTGCTATGGGAGAAAGCTGGGCGTCTCTGCATGAGCTCAGGGCAGACACCCGCAGCTGTGGGCTTGGTCGGCCATCCCTCCTCCCGCAGGTCTGCTCCGCGAGCCACGAGCCTGAGCCTTTAGAGAGCAGCACGGCGTGTGCACGTCATTTCTCTGGGGTCCCTCACCTGGTTATTCACCAGAGCGGGGAAGAAGGAACTTCAGACCTCCCTCGGGGAAACGACTGACATGTAAATTCTGTCTTCCGTGGCTCGGTAGGAAAGCTGAGTTTGGTGAGGATGACATAGGAGACTCCGCGGGCGTGAGGGGTGAATTCTGTTCCTGGGACATGTGCGGGCGCTGCACAACCTGAACGAGCCGCATCATCTTGGGAGCGCCTCCTATCTAAAGACGGGGACACATTACATACACAGACGGCGCTTGTTGGGGCTTGTTTTGGCAATACAAGAGAAGTTCAAAAGACAAGTTTTTTTTTCTCCCCCATGTGTTTCCTCATATGGCTTCTCCCGGATAGTAATTTACCGCAGCAGATTGTAAGGCTGGTGCCACTCCTGACCTCTGGAGAGCTCTGGTTCCACTAAGAAGTTTCTGGACTTCCCTGGTGGTACTGTGGATAAGAATCCACCCATTGGGTGCAGGGGACATGGATCCGATCCCTAGATGGGGAAGATTCCACATGCTGCAGAGCAACTAAGCCCGTGCGCCGCGACTACTGTGCATACGTGCTCTAGAGCCCGTGCTCTACAATAAGAGAAGCCACTGCAATGAGAAGCCTGCGAACCACAGTGAAGAGCAGCCCATCTCTGCAACTAGAGAAAGCCCAGGTGCAGCAACGTAGACCCAGTACAACCAAAACAAAAAATTTAAATAGTTAAAGAAAGAGGCTTTCTTAGCAGTCCTTTACCCCAGAAATTAAATTCACAACAGGTAGGAGGTACTAGGTCTGGGCTGAGGCAGGTGGGAGTGGTCTGAGTTTCTGTGAGGATGAACTGAAAAACCCAGCCAGCAATCTCAGACGTCTGAGGATGGGACCTGAGAGCTAGTGAGTCTGGGTCTAGAAGAGACAGTGCAAACAAGGCTATCCAAAAAATAAATACCAACCCAGAAAGCAGGATGACAAAAGAGCTTGATAAACCCAAGCACAGCACATCAGGGGAAAATAAAAAACAAAACAGGCACTTCATAATTATTTTAATGACAAGGGTGTGTGTGTGCTCGGTTGCTCAGATATGTCTGACTCTGTGACCCTATGGACTGTAGCCTACCTGGCTCCTCTGTCCATGGAATTTTCCAGGCTAGAATACTGGAGTGGGATGCCATTTCTTACTCCAGGGCATCTTCCTGACCCAGGGATTGACCCTGCATCTCCTGCGTTGGCAGGCGGAATCTTTACCATCGAGCCAATGGTAAATGGTGCTGGGACAGCTAAGCAAACACATGCAAAATATAACACCCAAAGCGCAAACAGCCAGAGGAAAAAACTTTTGGGCATCAAAGGACTCGCAAGGGACTCCCTTGGCGGCCACAAAATGGAGAGGAAACCAAGTATTTTCTACCCCATTTCTAGATCACGTGGATTTTCGTAACCATCAGCATAACAAGAGCAAAATCAGAGGCTCAGCTGGGCTTCAGCTGCTGATCGGAGACGGTGGCAGTAACAACAATCATATTAGCAATAACAGCTCTTCATACGTGTGAGACGCTCTTCTAAACGCTTTACATATGTTAACACTGTCGTGTTTATTGGAGCAGGTTTTACTCTTACAGCCAAGAGAGCACAGAGTCAGAGTAACAAGCAGTGAAATGGCTGATGGCAGAGCCACCCGAGGAACGGGAAGCTTCTTCATAAACCTGACGACTCAGGAAGGTGACAGAAGGCCCCTCGGTGCTGGAAAGGACAAGGTCCTGGAAAGTGCAAGTGCCCCTCCACCACCTGGGCAGCGACAGCCTGGCTGCGACTGGGCGGAATTTCTATTTCTAATAGCAGGACAATAAGGAAGTGGCTGCCAATACTGCATAAAACTCGAGAACGCTAGGCGGCGATGGCTGCGTTCCAGCTGAGCCATTAAGGTAAATGCAGAAGAAAGTTCCAGGTAGGAATGTCACTGGGAACTCACGGGATACACTGAGAGTCTGAGGCTGATACATAACCTCCTATCACTGAAATCAGGGTCTCGCCGAGCTGGGGCCAAACTGTGTCCACTTACGACTCCCCTGTGACACACGTGGTTGTTATCCGGGCTTCGCAGTAATAAGACATTCATTTCCCTCATCCTTGCACCTCCTCCTGCCACAGTCACTTTATGATCCTGTATGGAATTTTTTCTTTTCTTCTCTCTTTATTTTACTGTAACAGAGTCTAGAGATTATTTTTACCGTGCTTATTAATATTTTCTTAAACTATATATATATTATATATATATTTGGGGGGAGGGCTGCTCTGGGTCTTACCTGAGGCACATGGGGTCTTAACTGTAAGCAGGCGGGATCTTCAGTTGTGGCATAAGAACTCTTAGTTGTGGCACTAAAGGATCTAGTTCCCTGATCAGGGATTGAACCCAGGCCCCCTGCATTGGGAATGTGGGGTCTTTGAGCCACTGGACCACCAGGAAAGTCCCTAAAGGATGTCTCTGAAGAGAAGATGGGATGAAGCTAACTGTGGGAAAAGGTGGGTGAAGAAAACGATGCATGTGACAGTGCAGAGCAGGAGCGGGAGGAGGAGAGTGCACGGGAAAGGAGAGTCAGCCCAGACACAGCTGCTACTCAGAGAATCAACAGGATTCAGTAGAGGAAAATTTCAGGATTCAAAAGGTGGTACAGAGATATTTTCCCAGCTACATGCTAATTCCTGCATCCAGGACAGATTTAACAGATAAATTCACGTAAGTATAAACGCTATTAATAACTACAGCCATGTAGGACAAATTAAAATAATTCATGGCAAACACCACGATCATGCCAGGCACACCTGAAATGACACGGATGATCATTTTTACATTTTGAAGACACAGCAAAAGTGCTGCCTCCCTAAAGTCAGCCTGCAGAGTTCATCATGTCATGTGACTGCCCACACCAGGCCTAGCAACTGGCCAAGGTCAATGACTCCAGCTCCAAATCCAAGTTGTTCCTTTCCTGCTTTCTCTCCCTGACAGTCTACAGCTCCTGGACTCCACTTCTGACCTCCCCAGTTTATGGCAAAAAAAAATTGTTTTTTTTTTTGGCTGCACCGGGGGGTCCTAGTTGCAGCATGTGAACTCTTAGGTGCAGTATGAGGAATCTAGTTCCCTGACCCAGGGATCAAACTCGGAGCCCCCTGTGTTGGGAGCTAAGACCCCTGTGTTGGGTCTTAGCCTCTGGACTGCCAGGGAAGTCTCACTGACGTATTCTTTTCAGCTCTTCCTTGACGCTCCTGGCAGCATTTGGCAACGCTGACCCCTCCCTCCTTCCTGAAACAGCTTCTCTAACTTTAGACACTCTCCTGGCTGGCAGCCACACACCTTTGGCCACATTTTCTCAGCCTTTCCGCAGCCTGCTCTTCCTCTGGCTCCTGGTTTCAGCGAGTGGCACCACCACCACCTCCCCAGACTCGGTAGGTCCCCCAGCTTGTTCCCAACACCCCCTCAGCCACACAGTCCTGCTCATTCTTCCTCCTCATGTGCTGCATCGCCTCAGCCGCACTGCCTATGTCGGTGAGACTGTGAGTCGGACAGGTGTGTTCCAGCTGCTTTAATCCTCCCAGCAAGCCTGTGAGGTAAATTTTATTACCATTTTCAATTTTCAGATTAGGAAACAGAGACACAGGGGCGTTAAGTAACTTGCCTGAGGTCACACAGCTATTAGGTGGTAGTTCAGTTCAGTCGCTCAGTCGTGTCCGACTCTTTGCGACCCCACGGACTGCAACCCGCCAGGCCCCCCGTCCATCACCGACTCCCGGAGCTTGCTCAGACTCCTGTCCATCGTGGGAGAGCAGCATTCACAGCCAGGTGGCCTCAGTCCCAGGACAGGCCCACAGTTCTGTCACCGAGGTCACTGCGACGGCCTTCTCCAGGTCTCCGACTCTGCCTCGGCTTCCTCCAATCCTGCATGCTGTGGCCCAAGTCATCTCACTAAAACACAAGTCTGACTGCATCGGCCTTGTCTTCAGGATAACGCCCACATTCGGGAACCTCCAGAACCTGGTCAGCGCTTCTCTCTTTGACTTCACTTGTTGGCTTCTTGGACTCACTTTTATCACCTCCCTGAAGGCTCCACCAGCCACGGTGACAGGCCCCCTGCCAGGCTTCTGTACATCCTCTGACCTGCTGAGAACATGGATCTTTCCCTTTCAGATTTTACTTTTTCTGATAAGCCTTTTCTGACATCTTAAAACTAGACCACACACCTCTCCTGTGAGTCCCAGTAGCAGAAATCTCTAGAGTAGTGCTGACATCTCTGTGTTTTTTAAAAAAACATTTATTTGGCTTCACTGGGTCTTAGTTGCAGCACACAGGATCTTCAGTCTTCTTTGTAGCATGAGGGATCTTTAGTTGTGGCATGCAAACTCTTTGGTTGAGGCATGTGGGATCTAGTTCCCTGACCAGGGGTCAAGCCCAGGCCCCCTGCATTGGAAGCATGGAATCTCTGCCACTGGAGCATCAGGGGAGTCCCTCTCTGCACTCTTCTGCCTGTCCACTGACACCTGATCTATCACAGGTTGTGAACTTCTCGAGAACAAGGACCTGGTAGGGTCACTGTTGTATCCGCAGCACTCAGCTTAGTGCCCGTCTGTGAACAGCATTTAATAATCACTCAACTGACAAACCTTTATTGTCTGTGTCATACTTTGTTGTTGTTGCTGTTAGTCGCAAAGATGTGTCTGATTCTTTGCGACTCCATGGACTGCAGCATGCCAGGCTCCTCTGTCCTCCAGTATCTCCCAGAGATACTCAAACTCATGTCCACTGAGTTGGTGATGCTATCCAACCATCTCATCCTCGGTTGCCTCCTTTTCCTCCTGTCATGCTCTTTAACACCTACTTATAAATGCCCCTGTATTATTTTTATTTTCACACGTGTTAGCCTGATCTTTATAGCCAGATGGTAATTTTCTGAAAGACAGCAAATGTACTCAGTACTTCTAAGTCAGAGGTTAGTGACACAAAAACAGACACATTTATTAAAAACTGACGATTAGTCAAGGTTTCATGAATGTCAACAATTCAGTGGTGCAGGCACTGTTTTTCTCTTGCTCTCCCATATAAGGAGACTGAGTCAGGGAGTTTGGTAGCTTCCTTACTAGTAGCTAGTGATAGAGCTGGGACTTGAATCCTTACGTCTGTGTTTGTATTCTCAACCCCTACAGTGAGAGGCTAAGGACATGTGACATTACATATGCTAAGTAATTTGTTGTTCAGTCACTCAGTTGTGTCCGGCTCTTTGCAACCCAATAGTCCTCGAGGCTCCTCTGTCCATGGGATTTTCCAGGATGGAACACTGGAGTGAGTTGCCATTTCCTACTGGAGGGGAATCTTCCCAACACAAGAACTGAACCCACATCTCCTGCATTGGCCAGGTGGGTTCTTTACCACTGAGCCACCAGGGAAGCCCTTGGATGTTTTATTGCTTACCCTTAAAAAATTACTACCTCTGTGGACTTATAGACTCTTTCCTTCACATACTCTGCTTTTCCCCTTTGTTTCAAATGTTTGTTGAACACTTAGTCATGTACCAAAATGTACATAACCTAACTCACCAAAGGCCAAACTTTAGAAACACCCTTGGAGTTTAGCTCTTTTGACTGGGTTATTATTTCCTTAACAAGTTTCATAAAATCACCCCCTGCTCAGTTTGTGATTGTATATCCAAACACCTCTCAGCAAAATCTCAGTGGTCACTTTTTTCCTTTCTAGTCGTGCTGCAAGGCATACAGGATCTTAGTTCCCCAACCAGGATAAATATCAAACCCGTGTCCCCTGCAGCAGAATCCTGCAGTCTTAACCACTGGGTCTCCAGGGAAGTACTTACGGCCCCTTTGACAACACATCATATGGAGAGAATATCTGGAGTCAACTCATAAGGTCTCATCACAGACTTCTTTTAACCAACATCTTGGCCCTTTCGCTGACAAAAAGGATTCTTAAGCCTTTTAACAGATTGAAGGCTTTCTTAGAGCTAAGTTCAAAGCAAACTGCCCATCCTTCTTGGGCAATGCTCTGGAGGCTCCCTTCTGAGGTAATTTGATAGCCTTGTCTCTCTGGATTAGCAACGATTTAACGTGAAACCAAAAGTTAAACATCCCTCGAATAGTTAGTAAAATATATTATATTTCACAATGCTGTCTTCAGGAAATAAACAATCCAAAGTGACTATTTTGGGCAGTGCTATATCACATTATTATTGTAGTGATACTTCCAGAAGAAATCTGAAGTTTGGAATAACTATAGGGCATAAAATATGACCAATATTGCACCAATACATGAAGCAAAATTCAAATTTGGATCCTAAGGAAAAAAACAAGACATCATCAGTGATGATGACAGGCACATCTCTGAACTAAATCTGATTTCCCCGAGGAAGGGAGGCACTGAGCCTATTATAACAGAGTATGCCTTTGAAGGACTGAGAAACAAGTCCGTCAGTCTCAAAAAAAATCAAATCAGCCTGATAAGTGTCTTAGTTACAAGGGGGAAAAAGCAGAGATGACTAAGCTGAAAGAAATCTCTTCTGGCCTGTTTTTTCTCTCTTTCAGGCAGTACTGTTCCAGATGAGTTGCACAGCACAAAACATGGTTTTGCTGTGTATCAAGGTGTGTAAGTCAGGGTAGACAGCAGTGTTTTAAAAGGGGAAATTAGATGATAAGAGCAACAGGTAAAGCAGCTTTGGGCTCTGGAGGAGGAAGTCCTGGCACTCCTCTATGGGCACAGTGGATAATCTGAAAGAGTGATGGCCTGAGCACAGCTGCCTCTACTGTGATCAGGAGGGAAGGTATTACGATCCAGCGGAAGCAGCCCTTCAGAGTCCTGGGAGGAGCATTTCATCAGACAATAACTGAGAGCTCACTGCTTACAAAGGCAACGATTAGATGCTGAGGGATCAGTCCACAAGAACCTCCTGCTACTCTGAAATCAGAACTGCATTCTCATTTTCCCAAGCTGACATAGAGTATGTAATGAAATAGAATATGTATCATACATCTCTTGCAGTGGTGTAAGAGGACTTGGGACTTACAAGGAAAACTAAGCAAAAAACTTCCCCTTCAGCCTTTTCCCTGTAAAAATATCCTCCTTGAAAACTGTGTAAGTTTTCTTGAGCAAGTGAGGTTCCACCTCCTTACTCTCCCTCTTACCCAGCTTCACTTTTTTTTCATAACACTTAAGACCACCTGACATTTTTACAGATTCGTCATTTATCTTTTTAAACTAGAATGTAAGCTCCATGAAGGCAGATATTTCAAATATTTTGTTCACAGATATCTTCTCAGTATTTCAGTATACAGAACCTTATCTAACATGTACTTGTAGGAGGTTCTTAAAATTTTTGTAAAATTAATTAAAAGTGTTTAAAAAAGATCCCTGAATATGTTAGAATTATTAAAGAATAAGAATTTGGCATATCTGTGTATTTATGTCTGTTATTCCCAGACAAGACTCCCAAATCGGGTGTCAGAAGACCAGAAGCTCGTGTAGAGATGGGAGAGCAAGTGCAAAGACAAAGCAATGTGTCTTATCTGATGGATGGACGGAACCCACTGTCACCAAACTTCTACAAAGAGTAAACTCAATTCATCCCTCTGCCCTTGCCATGTCTGAATCTGAGTGTGGTGAATTCAAATTCACTTCACATTACGAGGCTTAACATTTCTTCCTTGAGAAAACGTCTGAAACTTATGTAGTAAAGTTTTTTGTTCCCCTCCTCCCTAAATTACTGCCTGCAAGATGCAAGCCCTCAGATGGAAACCATCTCCCACTTCTATTTTGAGATTCGCCTGAGTCACAAGGTAGTCTTGGCGAATCACTCTGCTCCATCCCTCAGTTTATTGAGCCTGCCTGGGAACAGGCGCTGCCAGCCAGACAGGAAGAGGGCCGTGCTGCCTAACTCCAAACGGTCTCAGGCGTGTGGACGTGGTGAGGTTTAAGAATGGATATAAATCGCTGCAGATGGATTTCCCACAGGGTGGGGGTGGGGAAAGGGCAACCATTTCCCTTAACTTCCTCTATATGAATTCATGGCTGGTACAAAGGCCAGGCTATTAAACACAGCTGAGCAAATGTCCCAATGTCTGCACGACATGTGTTTCCAACTAAAGAGACCCCTAGTGGGCTCCTACTATATATGACACCCCCAAGCCCCAGAGAAAAGCAAAAGACTGTGACTGATATGACTCTGGCAAAGTTACACTGTTTTAAAAAAAGTCAGTGTTTATAAACATGTATAAACCACAAGGTCCTTTTCTTTTTTTCAAGAATGGGTATAAAGAGCTGCTTCCACCTGGATTCTCTTATCTGTGCCCCATCCAGTCTAGAGTTCCTCCAAGTTGTGTAGCTAACATGTTCTCCCTAAGTGGTTCTGCCTTACTGACTGTAATTCTAAACTCCCTGAGCCCCCAACCCCCAGAGATGCCTCTTGACAAAATTATTATTTATGTACTCACACAAATGTAAAGAGAAGAGCAGAAAGGCCCCGGGGATGCAGCCAGTGCATGTCTCAGTGGCATGCAGCCAGTGCTGAACCACTGCTAAGCATGACCTGAACTTTTCTGCCTCTCTCCGCTTGGCTGAGTTCCTCTCTTGACTCAGGGCAAAGTGATGAGCATGGCATAGGAGGCTTAGGACCCAGGGGGCGCCTTTCAGCCGGAAAATAAAAAAAATAAAAAAACCACCTCGCTGCAGCAAGCTTGCTGGAAGCTCCCAGTTCTAAAGAGAGGCTGTTTACCAGAAGCGCATAACAAGAGCAGGTCTGACTGCCAGGCTGGGAACGGGAGGCAGAGCCGCCGCCTAGGGGGACCCCGGCTGGACTCTAGTTGGTCAGTCACCTGCAGGACGAAGGAGGTGAGGATGCTGTTGGCCTGGGTGCGAACAATCCTCGTCAGCAACATGCTCCTGGCAGAAGCCTATGGAGCTGGAGGTGAGATTACCACCTTTCCTTTCTGCAGCAACTTAATGAGGCAGAAAGGGTGAAGCTTCCTATTTCCCGAGCAGGAAGACGACAGGAAACGGAGCTTGTAGCAGGTTCCTGTTGTCCCATGAAAGCTTTGTTGGTTTTGTTTTTTTCCTTCTCCTTTCCCTGCCTGGAGCTTGCAGCTCCATCTTTGCCATTAAGAACAAAGGCAAGTAACCACTTTCTCTTTTCTTTTTCTTGCCGTTGGCTCATGAGTGGATGGAACTTGGGGGTTCATCTCCTCCACTCCTAAGTTCTGTTCTTTTCGGGGGGCTTTGCGGGTGTCTCCAGAGCGCTGGCCCTCGTTACCCAGCCCCTTCCTGCGGGCCTCCTGCTGAGGGGAGTGGGAGTTTGGAGTCACATCCAGGCAGCAATTAGGCAGGTTCCCTCCATTTGAGGCTCTCCTGTGCCTGACTGGATATAAAGGCCTTTGTAGGATTCTCTTGGGAGGGAATGCTGCCTGTGAAAGTGTGGCCTCATCCACGGAGACAAGAGCACCAGAGTTTATATAACATGGTATGACAACACAAGGATGGATTTTGGGTCCTGCCGCCCCCCACTCCGACCCAAAACTCCCACCGTCTCCACAGAGGGTCCTGAACCCAGGGCTCCCCCGCACCTTCCTCCAAAGTGGTCACAAGTTCCAGAGCAACAACGCCTTGCACTTGTGCAGTGCTTTCCGGCTTAAACAAGAAAAGAAAAACGCCAACACTGAGCAGAGGGGGCCGGGCACCGGCTGGGGCTCTTCACTCGCCCGCCCTCCCTTCTCTTTCCGGCCTCACAACAGCCCAGCGAGGCAGGCGGGGTTTTCCACGTGAGGGCAGGGTCTCCCAGCAGGGGTGGGCTCGGGCTCCCTGCCCGCCACTCAGTGTCCTGTCGGGGGGCTCCTCTTCCTCATAGGCTGCTTCTGGGATAACGGCCACCTGTACCGGGCGGATCAGCCCTCCCCCGCGCCAGGCCACCGCTGCCTCAACTGGCTGGACGCGCAGAGCGGCCTGGCATTTGCCCCAGAGTCGGGTGAGTGCCCGTCCCGGGCGGCGGGCGGGCGGCGGGCGGGCGGCGGCCGTGTCCCAACCCGGGCCCATGCTGCCTCCTCTCCCCTCTCAGGCGCCGGCAACCACAGCTACTGCCGGAACCCGGACCAGGACCCGCGCGGGCCCTGGTGCTACGTCAGCCGCGAGGCTGGAGCTCCCGAGAAGCGACCTTGCGAGGACCTGCTTTGCCCAGGTACCCGCCCCGGACCCCGGGCCCCGGGCTTCCCGGGAGCTGTTGCTGCACCCGCCGCGCACGTGCGGCCGCGCGACGCCGGCCGGCCCCGCCCCGCCCCGCGCCGTCCGATTGGCCAGGGCTGTCTCCAGGCCGCGGGACCCGAAGCTCATTGGCCGGCGCCGCCGCCCGGAATGAGCTCATTCTCCTCGAGCGCCTAGTAAACAACCGTGGGCGGTTAGGCCCCGCCCCTCGGCCGAGCTCTGCGCCGGAACGCCTCTGGGGGGGCCCCGGAGAAGTGCGTCGTTGGTCCACGCCCTTAGCTCGCCCCTCGGTGTTTGTGTAGTATCTGCTGTGTACTAGGCACTCTTTCACAGACCCGCTCCACCCAGTTTGGGGGATCTAAGATTCAGAGAGAAGTTCAGCGACTTACCAAACGCAGTGGCAGGGTCCAGATTTAAATCCAAGTTTCTTGAGACTCCAGAGTGCAGCTTGTGGCTCCCAGGGCAGCAAGGACGATTCTCTAGGATTAAATGGGATATGTAAGCATGTAACATAGAGATTGGCATAAAGTGTGGGCTCAGCAAATGTGAGCTCTTTAGAGGAGTCACGCATTGCCTCTTGGCATAGAGGGGGTACCCCTGGAGGTGAGCTGAGCTGGGCCTTGGAAGAGGGCAAGAATTTGTGAATATGAAGACGTGGGAGGCAGGTGAGGCCCTTTCTCACAGCCTTCTTTGTCTTGTTCCAGCTGTGGTGCAGCCTTTAGGCCAGATCTTGCCCCTAGGTCTTGATTTCAGCGTGTACAGTGCATTCTAAGGTGGGCCCACTCAGCTTCCCCCACACTCAGGCCCCTGTCTGATGAGAGCTGTTTTCCCACTTCACCTCCAGATACCATTTCCCAGGGCCTGCCAACCTCCACAACAGGAACTGAGGAGGCTGCTGAAGTGCCAGGAGGAGATGAGGTGTTTGCTCCTGCCAACGCCCTGCCTGCCCGGAGCGAGGCTGCAGCCGTGCAGCCAGTGATTGGGATCAGCCAGCGGGTGCGGGTGAACTCCAAGGAGAAAAAGGACCTGGGAACCCTGGGTATGACTGCCTGCCTCTGTCCTTGTGAAATTCAAGGAGAAATATTTGCTGATTATCTGGGGTGGAGCTAACGGGACCTTGTGTCCTGTCCTTGGCAGGCTACGTGCTGGGCATCACCATGATGGTGATCATCATCGTTATTGGAGCTGGAATCGTCCTTGGCTACACCTACAAGAGGTCAGTAGCTTCTTTTCTGGGCTCAGTGAGAGAGGAGAGGAAGGTACAAAAAATCAAACCAGACTTCTTTATGGCATTCTTCCGTGTAGGAAGGGAGGTATTGGGTGCAAAGACTTGGTTCTAGTTTTCACCAGGTGACCTTGGACAAACCTTCATCTTTGGTGCCTTTACTCTTCACCTAGCAAGCCTGATGAGGTAGGGATTCTTATTCCCCATTGTATAGGTGAGGAGGCCTTCATCAGAAGGGTGAACTAACTTGCTCAAGATTATACTGCCTGGGAGTGGCTGGAGTCACATCCAGCTCTCTTGACACCGACATTCCCTGCTGTCTGGTGTGGAAGCATGTCTACTGTGGAGCTGGGTGGCCTTTCAGAAATGAGGCTGGGCTCTCATTGCAGGGACTGGGAGATTGAATTCTTTCTGTGAGTTATAAAATTCTGCTCCTAGAAAAGGTTCCCAGCCACTGCTTTTGCAGTTGGGGCTTAAATGTCCTGAGCTGTAAGCAGTGGGATCTCCTCTAGGACAGGAGGAAGGAAGTGAGTTGGAGTGCATGATGATAATCGAGTTGTGCCCATTTTTCCAGCACTGGTTGACTCTGGGAAGATTATTTACAAAATGTTGGGCAAAAATCAGGGGCTTTGACTTCCATTCCTGAGTATCTGTGATATTTCTTTACTGTGGTCTGGGAAGGCTTCCTATAAAGGAAGTGATGTGGTGGCCTGCGTTTTCCAGTGGTGAGGACCACAGCCCCCGCGGGTCATCCAGTATTAAAATCGAGTTGTCTCTAGAGTGTTGTAGTCAGCCTCATTTTACAGATGGGAAAGGGGACATATTGGTAAGAATAATAACAGTTCTAGCAGCAGTATTTCTGAAGGCCAGGTACTGCTTCAAATGATATGTGTGCTTTAACTCAGCCCTCACAATCACCCCGATAAGGTCAATGATATTTACAGATGAGGAAACTGAGACTTGTTTGAGGTCACACACTAGCATTTGGTGGAGCTAAGCCTCAGTCCTGCCACTGACTAGCAATCTGCGTGACTTTGGGCAGCGTGGTTCTATTTCCTACTCCAGGCCACAGCTGTCGCTGAGATACTTGACTTCCTGGACCAAAGAAGGAGGTCAGTAAACCATAGTTGTTTCTCTTTTCTGTAAAATGTGGGCACACTGCACTTGCGCTCTCCAGGCTTCATCACTTCTCTGATCTTCTGTGATTCAGGAAGCACAGGTTCAGAGAGGGGACGTGTTGACCTGAGAGGGTCTCCTGTCCCCTAGCATAAGGTCGCTGCTCTCAGTGCGATAGTGGCTGGGGCAGGTTCAGGGGCCCCTGTTGGTCAATTCAGGGAGTTAGGGGGAGTGATGGGGAGGCCCTGGTTACAGTTCGCAGCTCAGACCCAAACCCTGTTGGCTGAGTCTAGCTGTTGAAATATTTCCTCCCAGCCACTGGATAGTACTGGTCTTGCCTCCAGTCCTGTGACAGTGTCCAGGCCTCCAGGTGCTTGAACTGACTGTTAAATGTCCTTAATCTCGAACTCAGTTCTCAGGCCGGACGAGGAAGCCACGCCTTTTTCTTCTAGATCTGCTCCTCTAGGCTGTCACGGGAGCGCCCCGAGAGCCTATATTTACTTTCCTGTAATCTCAGGGCGAGGCACCAAGTCACCAGACTCCTCATCACTAACCACCAGACCACCCCTTTCCTCAGCAAAAGTGCCCCAAGCACAGCCTGTACAACAGGAAACCGCATGTGGGCTGGAGGCAAACGCTCAGCTCCCACTCTCTCCCCAGAGTCACAGAACAGTGTCCTGGAAAGGGCTGTTGAGCGCAGGCCCTCCCACTTCTCTGCACCTCCTTTTCTCATCTGTTCCATGGAGCTGTGTCCCCTCTCCAGCACACCCATACCCACCCCAGGTTACCCTTCACTATTACATGTAGACAGCAGAACACCAACCAGGTTAAATAACCACTACAGCCACCTGGACTTTGTCAGGGAGCCCCACTGAGTGTCCCTCCCTGATGATGGCACCAAAGCCGCAGGACCTCACTAGAAGGACCACTTTTACACTGTTTCACAGCGAGGAGCTGAGACAGAGGAGTTCAGCAGTGTGTCCAGGCTACATGGCCAATAAGGACTGCCACTGTCTCCCAAAAGTCCAGCAAGGTTCAGGAGCTTCGTGCCAGTTCGCTTTGGATTGCATAAGACAGTCGCGAGCTTCCCAGGTGGCTCAGTGGTAAAGACTCCTCCTGCCAATGCAATCTCTGGGTTGGGAAGATCCCTTGGAGGAGGAAATGGCAAAGTATTCTTGCCTGGGAAATCCCATGGACTGAGGAACCTGGCAGACTGTAGTCTCTGGGGTTGCAAAAGAGTTAAGACATGACTGAGTGAACACGCACAGAACCTTTTAAAATAAAACAGAAACTTTCAAACTATAACAGCTGGGCTTAAATGTCAAAAGAACCAGGATCTGATCCTGTTCTGGAACTGTGAGCAGTTCTGGGTGTGACAGTGGACAAGTCATTTACCTTCTCTGCTTCCCTCACGTGTAGAATAGCATGGGGCAGGTTAGCAATGATCCGCCCAGCTCTAACATTTCCTAAAGACAGTATTACTTGGTGGTGGTCGCAGGCAGTACTAGGTTCAGATCCCAAATCCGCCCTCTGCGTGAATAAATGACGGAGCCTCTCTACTTCTGCTATCCTGTCCCTGAAACAGGGATCCTAGTAGATGCCGCGTACGTTTGTTGTGACGATGAAATGAGCGTAGTCTGGGCAGACAGTTGGTATTCCTGACCTTGGCTGCCTTGAGGAACTTGCCCTGAGCAGCAGTGTGGCACAGCGCCACTTCTGGCAGAGATGAGAGCGGTGGCCCAGAGCTACGTAATAATGTGGCAGCCTCTGTTGCCTGAAGGAGGCCTCGGGTGCCTCTGTCACCCAGCAAGAGGATGTCAGATACAGGCAGCAGCTCCGTGCACGCTTGCTTTCTAGCTGGCCCAGCTACCAGGCCTGACCCTGGAGCAGTCAGGATAGAATTCCTGCAAGCTCTGGACCCTTTCAAGGGCCAGGAGGCTAGTGGGAGGGAGTCTTCCCCTGGCCGGGAGGGGCGGGCAGACACCAGGCTTCCCCTGAGGGGAGGAAGGGAGGCAGGTGGGAGCGGGCAAGGGCTCAGCCTGGAGGGCCTCTGTCCTGGTTGTCTGGTTCAGGGGGCCAGCCTACAGTTCCCTGCCCCGAGCGAGTGTCTGTGCTCTGGCTCTGATAAAAAGGCAAGGGCACAAGTGTCAGTCAGCAACTCCTCCGCCTGCCCAGGAGAGGAACTGAGTTAGTGAATGAGTCTTTTGTTCTTTCTTGGCTGTCAGACAACAGCCTGGGCCATCCCCCCACCTCACAGGTGGTGAGAAGGGGCTGAGCTGCCTGACGGTCAGTGCAGCCATCCTGGTGGCCTTTCTGAGACCCCAGAAGGAGCTGGGGGCCGCCATGGCACCTCTAGGACTCACGGGAGCCGCTAGCAGGAGGCATGCAGGGCTGAGTGTGTTTTGAGGCTTCTAAATGGAAGAGACTGCCATCCGGACTTGTCCTGGCACCTGCTCCTTGCATTTACCCTTGGCTGAGCTTCAAGCCCAGCTCTGCCCCATTAATCCATATTGATTTTTCTCCCCCTCAAGACTTGTGTATGATGCAACCTGACCATTATCAACAGCCTGACAGACCACAGCCAGATGCTTGGTAAAGGAGGCAGTTGAGGAAAGCCTCAGTTGCTTCGGCTGTAAAATGTGGATGACACGCAGTGCTGGGTGGAAACGAGACAAAGATGATGCATGTACAGAGGGTGTGGCATCCAGCCGGTGCACAGGTGACCCTCCTCAGGATGGAAGGTGGGAAGGCCATTTCCTGGCACCTTAGGGGTCCTTGGGAAGCAGGAGTTCCTGCTTCCTCCAGCCTCTTAGGTTTTGAAATTCAGGCCTTGGCACAAGGCTCTGGGCACATACTCTGCTACTATTGTAAATGGCCTTTGGTTCTCTGCTGGCTTGTTTGTGGGCTCCCTTGTTGTTCAGTCACTCGGTCGCGTCTCTTTGCAACCCCGTGGACTACAGCACACCAGGCCTCCTCTCCTTCACTATCTCCCAGAGTTTGCTCAAACTCACGTCCGTTGAGATGCCATCCAACCATCTCATCTTCTGTCGCCCCCTTCTCCTGTCCTCAATCTTTCCCAGCGTCAGGGTCTTTTCCAACGAGTCGGCTCTTCACATCAGGTGGCCACAGTATTGGGGCTTCAGCTTCAATATCAGTCCTTCCAATGAATATTGAGGGTTGATTTCCCTTATGATTGACTGTTTTGATCTCCTTGCAGTCCAAGGGACTCTTCCTTAATAGAACTAAACCCGGACTTTCCAAGTTTCTCCTGACATGGGCAGACTGCAGTTTTCTGTTGTATGGGGGAGGTAGAGGTGTTCTCTTGTACGTGGCAGTGGCCGTAACTGAGAAGCGCCCAGAGGCAGAGCGAATCTCGGGCCGTGAGCGGGGGTGCGTTTGTTCCAGGCAGCTGTGTCCCTGTGGCCCTCCAAGTCTTGGGTGGCATGAGCGTACAGGTGTGCCGTCTGTGACCCGACAGTGAGGAGCAGGGGGACGCGGCGCCCACGTCACGCTCGGGATCTCACAGGACGTTAGGGGCCCTGGAGGTTCTCAAGTCCAGCTCCCTGTTTTACAGGATGATGAAGCTTAATGCCTAGAGCAGAGGGCAGTGGTCGGGGTCACATAAACAACACTCACCCTGGCTGTCTAGTAGGAGAGTTCCCGTGGGAACCCAGATTAAGATAACGTTGCCTGGTGAGTCACATCACCTTCAGGGCAAATCGCAACAGCCCCCTGTGAGCTTTATAGCAGTCCCATGGTTTTCGAAATGCTTTCCCATTCAGTAGTCTTGCCTGGAAAACCCCATGGACGGAGGAGCCTGGTAGGCTACAGTCAGTCCATGGGGTCACAAAGAGTCGGACACGACGGAATGACTCCACTTTGAATTTCATCATCATATTTGCAGTCAGGTATCATTCCCATTTCACAGATGATGAAACCAAGGCTCCCCAAGGCCCGAGTGTCACACAGCCCAGGCTGGGCTGGGCCAGGGGCAGAGAACTGGGTGATTTAAAGGCAGTTGGGAGGCACCTGCTCTTTGCCCTCCAGTGCCCGTGTCCTCAGCATTGTGTCTCTGGAAACCTGTCTTTGCACCTCCCTGGGTGATAGCTGTGTCATCAGTCTGCTCTCAGCTGTCTCCCTGGGGGCTCTGAGGCAGGCCTGTTTGCCGCACCAGGTCACCCATCAGCTGCTTGCTTCAGGGCCTCTTCGGGATGGGCTCCTTCTGGGAAGAGTTCCTCTGACAGCTGAGCCCACGTGTCTGATCGCTGTTAGAGGATGCTGACCCGGGTTCTGGCGTGCAGTGTGCCAGGCACGCACCACACGCTTTGGCTTGCAGTGGGCGTGGCCGGCCCAGTGGGGCGGGCCTGATGTGCGCAGCGGGAAGACTGGGTGGGCAAGGCCCTGCCCTGTCCTTTTTGTAGGGGGTGACCCTCGTAAGGTCAGAACTTCTCTTGAGCATCAGCCAGAGTCCAGCAGACTTGGGCTTGAGCCCACCGTGTCATTCGGAGAGCTCAGCGTCTCTGGACTCACTTCCTCATCTATAAAATGAACGATAAGACCTAACTGTTAGGGTTCAGAATTAAGTGAGGTTTTGCACGTAAAGCCCTCAGCATGGAGTGAGCACTTCACGTGAATAAAATGGGGTAACACCTCAGCCTGAGAAGTGCCAGGAGAAGGCCCGTGAACACCCAGGGGTCCCATGGTCCTGGTGTCCTTGTTTCCTGTTGACCTGAGCAGCACTCAGAGGCTCCTTGCCCACTGCACTCGGAGGGGTGGTCCCTCTTTGTAGCCAGGGCTCACACCTTCTGGGAAGGGGATGGTTCCTGTTTCCAGCCAGAGCTCACACCTTCTGAGACTTTCGGATGAGGCTTCTCAGAACAGGATGGTCAGGTCAGTTTTCTGGACAGCTTTATGCGTGCGGGCTGAGGGTTTTTCTGGGTCCTGTGGTGCCTCGGGCTGAAAAAGCAAAACTCCATTTTGCTTTAAGGGTCTCTTTCGTCCCCACCATCTTCACTGAGCCCCACTGCAGCCGTGTGAGGTTAGTGCTGCTGTCACCCCCATCTTACAGACGAGGATTAGGGGCTCCGTGCTGAGTTAAGGCAGTCTGGCAGAACAGCCCTGCCTGGCTGTGACTGTGGCCGGCCCCCGCCGGGCCTCAGGGTGCGGGCTACGAGCAGACTCTGCAGGCGGCACAGCCCGACGCTCCCCTCTTCTCCCGCCAGGGGCAAGGACCTGAAAGCCCAGCACGAGCAGAAAGTGTGCGAGCGGGAGCTGCAGCGGATCACCCTGCCCTTGTCTGCCTTCGCCAACCCCACCTGCGAGATCGTGGATGAGAAGACCGTTGTGGTTCACGCCAGCCAGAGTCCAGTCGACCTTCAGGAAGGCAGTGCCCCCCTCATGGGCCAGGCGGGCACTCCAGGTGCCTGAGCGCCCCCCACGATGGGCAGGAGCCCATTGCAGACACTGGTGCAGGACCACCTACCCCCCCCTACAGCTGGGAGGATCTACACTTTCTGTTGTGGTTGAAACCCCCCACTTTTTCTGTTTGAACCCAAAGACAGGAGCAGGTGGCACTGTGGGCTGAGAGCGAGGCTGGTAGGGTCCTGCCAAGGCTCTCTCTCCATGCCATGGAGCAGGGTTTTGCCCAGGGATGGGGACAGCGGCAGCCCCCGCAGCAGCGCTGTGACAGGGGCTTCCTGTGCCCCGGAACCAAAGCAGGGACGGACAGGGGGCTTCCCCAGCTCCCCTGTGATTCATTGTGCAAGGCGGCCTCAGCCTCAGCCTCCCCACGTGCTCGCTGTGGGTCTGAGTGGCGTGCGCTGTTATTCACAGGTCGAGAGGCGGTGTTTAGAAAACGTACTTAGTTTTTTCAGTATTTGGGACGCAGTCCCCTCCTGACCATTTCTGAGAAATGGAAACAAGTCTGTACGAAAGTTAGCACTGTGGGTTGAGAGGAGGATCCAGGCGGAGGCTGCTGGCAGTGATGTGCCTTCAGGACTGCGGGCTGGGCCCAGAGGTGTTCCGAAAGGAAGGACGGCACTGGACATTCCACTGAGGAGGAGGGCGGAGGGTCCGCGGCTGCCTCAGCCCCCAGGACCTGAGTGGGCCCGGGGCACCCCTGACCACCAGCCTCCCTTCAGGGTGCAGAGTGACCGCCCTGCATTCCTCAGGGCTGAGACAGCAGCCAGCTGACCTGCAGGAATGATGCTGTGGGCGGGGCCCTGGTGATGGAAGGACTCAGGACCACACCCTCCTGTGGGGAAGCAGGATGAGGGTCATGACCCCTAACTTGTGAGACAGTCAGAGACCCACTGGACGGGTTCTGAGGGTTCCTGACACCTTTTGGACAGAGCAGGCCCGAAGGGGGTGACGCTCAGGTTCCAAGAGGAAGCTGCCGGCATGGTCAGCCTCGAGGCCCTGATGGCACACTTGGGGGGCCTCAGCAGGGCTAACCTGTCCAGAGCTTCCTTCCCAAAGCCCTGTCACTGCCCTTCATGGAGGCTGGGTTTGTGGGGCCCTGTCTCTCCAGCAGGCTGTTCGCAGAAGTGACCTGCTGAGGGGATCCAGGCCTCAGGGGGTCTATTGTTGGTCATGATGCAGAAGAGAACATTACCGGTTTCTACTTTTCTATAAAAGCATTTCTGTGTACCTGTTTTTATATACCTCACTCTGACACCTGCAAATAAAAGTGCAGGAAATCGCTCTGCATTTGACTCAACATAAATAAATTAAAAAAAAAAAAAATCCCTATTGCCAAGTTTTTGTGGGGTGTCAGGACACTCCTCCTCAAAGCCGGGAAGTGTCTGGTTACCTTGTCAGCACCTGCGGGCGAGCTCTGCTGTCTGTCCTCCCCTTCGGCCCACACCAGGGGCAGCGGCCGGGTGGTCAGTAACTGGAGCGTCGTCACCAGGAGAGCCTCTCGGGTCGAAGCTGCAGGGAGGCTGTGCAGCTTGGCAGAGGGCAGCCAGTCACTGCAGACCCTCTCCCCCCAGCATTCTTTAGAGGTTAGGGAGGGGCTGGAGACAGGGTGGGGGGATGGGTGTGCAGAGGGGGGATGGGCTCCCAGGAGCTGCTCTGGCCGAGGGAGGTCCTCGCAGGGTGACTCCTAGGGCTCCAGCAGAAGCTACCAATGGCAGTTTTTTGGAGCTTTTTAGCAAGGATTTCGCAACAGGTTCTCAGCCTCAGGACACCCAGGGTGACCTCTGCCTGTATCTAGTCACCTCTATATGGCTGCCAGCAAGGGGCACCCTAGCGCGTTTTTCCAGGAACCAGATCTCAGCCCTGACTCCAGCCAGCTTCGGGAGAAGCCACCTTTGGGTCTGTGGACTTGTGCTGTGCCCAGGATCTCGCGAGCCAGATCACATCACCTGGCCCAGCCGGCACCCCACAGGCCCCGTGTGCAGACACAAGAAACAGGTCTCCTCTCGAGCTCTTGGAAGGACACACCAGGGGCAGGGGTGGCCAGCACACATTTCCTTCCTCCGTTAAGGTGGCACCCGGCCCTGCAGAGAGGACTCCGGGACGGTGGAGGGTGGGCTGCACACGTCCCCTGGAGCAGGCTGGTGTCTGTGCAGAGGTGGGGTCAGAGCACACGAACCCCTGCTGTGGGGTCACGAGGCCGGGGCCTCAGAGTGGCCAGTGCACCCTCCACGTGCGTCTCCCTGGACCAGGCCGCAAGTCACATTCTCACTCTCCGCACCATCAGTCATGTTAACTGCTTAATTTATTTGGTCTGCTCCACGGCCCGGCTTGGGCCCACCACCCCCCACTCCTGCGGGGACCGCCGAGGCAGCACCAGCAGCACTCCCTGCTGCCGGGAGCCCAGGGCGAGAGCCCGCACACTCCACACCTAGGCAGGGCCGCGACAGCAAGGAGACTGGCCAGAGGCAACACCTAGTCCCGCAGCTCATCAGGTCTATGTACAACGTTTCACGTATCACCCCCACAGGTACACCACCAAGACAGTCTGAACAGCAACCGCCTTCTCCCGCGTCACCCAGCCGCCCCTGCCCCCAGCACAACCACACACGCCGCAGTAAGGTCCCAAACCCACTCCTCACTTGTTAAATATGGTGCAAGGTCACCCCACACTCCACACGCTGGGCCTGCCACTAGCCAGCGTCCTCCAGAGCCTGCCTGGCACAATCCCGGGCTCCTGGGTGAAGCGCACGTGAGCGCGCAAATGACAGCAGCCAGGACAGCAGGGCTTTCGAGAGGGCGGGGCCTCTGCCTTCAGCCTGGCCGCCGCCTGCGCTTGCCGCTGGCGGGACGGGTGCGCACACCCCGCCAGTCTGGAGCTCAGTGTGAGAACACAGTGGAGGCTCCCCCTCAATGTGGCCCCGGGGCCCAGGAGGCGAACAGAAACCAGCCCTGCTCCTGACTCCTGGCCGGACCCACCACAAACCGACCAGGAGACGCTTTACAGCCCACCCCCTCAACGCTGCCCAGGGGAGGCGGGACGCGCCAAGGCCGGGGAGCACCGCAGTCACTTCCCGTCCTCGGAGGGCCGCACTCTCTGCCACACTCCACGAGAAGTCCTCCTGCACAGGCGGAACCAGAGGCGTCAGGGCTGCCGGCGGTGCACCCGGGAGCCTGCCCAGCAGGTCCAGGGTGTGCTGGTTAGTGTCAGCAAGGGCCTCCGGGAATCCACTGCCAGGGGGCTCCCGAGTGGTCACGAGTAACAGACTCCTCCTGGCTCAGGGACCAGGCTTTGCTTGTTTTCTTCACAGCTTCCAGGCGAGTGTTGGATTTACAGAAAGTAACCGGGCTCCAGGACCCGCGGGGACATTTCCCGGTGCTGTGCCCGCTTGCCTCTGGGGACGTAGGAGGATGGCCAGTCCTGCTTCTGAATGAGCTGCCGATCCCTGTGAGGCCTGGCCGGCCCTGCCCGCAGCAGGGATGGGCACAGAGGGGGCGATGCTGGCTGGGGGATGCCCCCCGGAAGGGGGTTGGGCCAGGGCTAGGGAGGTGAGTCCCGGATCAGGCCGTACTGCACGCTCACGGTGTGGTCCAGCTCCTCCAGCTCTGTGGGCAGAGGGATGCCCAGCTCCCCCAGGTATAGGGACAGTGCCTCAAAGCAGTCCTCCAGCTTGGAGAATGCCGGTCTAGAAAGAGGAGGAGGAGACAGGTGAGTCACAGGGGTGGGGGCGGGCAGTGAGGTGGCACAGAAGGCCCCCCCGGGCTTGGGGCTCCACCACTTTCTGGGTGTCTGACCTTGGGCAAGCCCTTAACCTTGGTGTGCCTTGGTAGGAAACAAGGTCATATGACTGCACAGGCCGTTGCAAAGATGAGAGGTGATAACACAGGGAGAGGTGGGTCTGGCTCAAAGGGGCGGCTTGAAAACGAAGTCCAGAAGAAAAGCCCCTTCTAGGTCTCAGAAAATGCAATCATCACAGGTGGGTTTGGACTAAGTGCCCTTTTAAAGATCCTTTCAGTCCTGAGACTGAAAGTCGTTTCCACATGGACGGGATCTGCCCCGGGAGGGGCTTCTCACAGACTTGGCAGCTCACCCCAAGGAGAGAGCGAATGCCTGGCTCCTACTGCCCTGGAGACAGCTCAGGTCCACTCCCCCATCTCTTTCTCGGTTTGCTTAAACATCTTGTCGCCTTCTTGGCAAGACCTACTCTGAGCACCATCTTAAAGATGGTAACTTATACCTTGAACAACCCTTTTTGCTTGGCTTGAGTCCTTTTTCCATAGCATCTGTCACTTTCTCACATATTAAATACATGTTCTCATATACTAAAGAGAATTTTTAAAAGATTTCTTTAAAGGAAAAAATTGGCTAATGCATAAAGATGCTCATTGTAATACCTATTGTAAGAAGAAGCTGGAAAAACCTGAGCACCTACACGTGTCTGTTCCTACAGAGTCTCCTAGTGAATTTCACAGTCAACAGAAATGATAACCTGGAATACTGGGTAGTGACAAAAATGCAGAGCAAAATGTCAAACTTTTCTCTATTTACGAAAACTCTATAAAAAAATGTGTCTGGACATGGACGTGGGAATACGGAAACTTGAAGGCACTGTTAGCATGGCATACAGGTTTACATGGTATCCAGGTTGGGGTGAATTTCCTGCTGTTAAGGTTTAACGCTGCTTCTGGGTCACTTGCTACAGCACCCCTGTCTTCCTCCCTGCCAGCTGACACGTCGGGGTCGTCAGGTGGCCTCTGTGGTTGATGGCCACGTCCTCGAGCTCAAGGCTTTTGCACCCCCGTGCCTGGGAATGGCGTGGCGATGGCTGAGGACGGGCTGGGCGAGGGGAGTGGACTCCAACCTGCTCTCAGGCTCCAGTCTGCAGCAGATGGCGGCCAGGGGGAAGAAGGCTGGGGGGCAGTCTGTAGGCACAAACTTCTCCCAAAAGAGCTTCACGTTGAGGCCGAAGTCCAGTGTTCGGGGCAGGCAGTCAGGATCTGCATACACCTGCCCGATTATCTGCAGGTGGAAAGACAGTGGTCAGGGACGGTGCAGCCACGTGGTGGGGGAGGGGGGTGCTGGTGTGGGGACAGGACAGGAGGGATGGTCAGAATCGGGAGGCAGGGGGGCTTCCCTGGTGCTCCAGTGGTTGAGAATCCGTCTGGCAATGCAGGGACGCAGGTTCAATTCTGGTTAGGGAACTAAGATCCCACATGCTGCGGGGCAACCAAGCCCGTGAGCTGCAACCACTGAGCCTGCGCTCTAGAGCTGCGACTCAAGGGAAGACTGCGTGCCATAACTAAGGCCAGACGCAGTCAGATAAACAGAAGAGGAAGGAGGTAAAAAACGAGCTGAGAGGGCTGCACCCTCCGTCTCTCCATATCTTGCTAATGCAGGCTTGTCTCCTGACAGAGTCTGCTCACTGAGGGTCTGGAGGAGCCCCAGCCGGCCTCTGGAGGGGCGGCTTCCACACGGCCCCACCCCGCCCCACTTACTCCCCTTCTGCCCAAGTCTCCTGCTGGAGTTCGGGCCCCGAGAAGGGAGGCACTGAACCTGATTCATGTCTGAAGCCCTCTGGCGCCAGCTCAGGGCTCTGCAAACAGTAGATGCTCAACTGATTTCCGTTAGAGTGAACGATATTTTGAAAACAGCGAGACTCCAATGTGTCCACAGACCCGTGATAACCGACACGGCCCTCTGCTCCTGCTGACTCTGTGGCACTACTCATCCTAGGAGGAGGAGCCCCTGTTCTGACTTGGGGGCCGGGCTGCCAGGTCTGCTGCCTCAGGCCTGGCCTCCGCGCTGGGGCTCACCTCACAGAGGACGATCCCAAAAGAGAAGACGTCCACTGTCTCGTCGTAGCTCTTTCCTTTGGAAACACGGGAGAGCAGGCTGTTAGGTCTGGTCCTGTCTCTGCTCTGCACTGAGTCTGCAGCCAGGTCAGGTCAGAGCCAAGAGCCAGGGCCAGGAGAGGTTCTGTGGGGGGGCCCCTAAGGCTGCGGGGATGGGCCCGTCTGAAAACCACCGCTCCTCAGGCAGCCTCAGAGAGAGCCCATGATACAACACTGCCCAGGGTGAGGCCGCATGGGACAGTGAGAGAACTGGGCCAGGGCGCGCCTGGACTCTGACACTGCCTCCTGTGTGCTCTCTGCGCTGAAGGCCTCAGAAACAGTTGCAGTGGGCCACTTCTGCGGTCTCACGGCCCTGGCGGGCTCAGGAGTCCCGGCCAGCATCTCTGGCTGGTTTGCGCCTCAGCCACGAGGGGGCAGCACACTTCAGTTCCCAGCACAGAGAGAGCACAGGCAGTAAAGCGCCTGAGTGCTCAGCTACCCCTTGGGGCACAGGAGCCGCGGTCAGACCTCAGCATGGGCCCAGGACGGGGCACCAGCCAGCCTGCAGGGCTGCTCTCAGGAAGGCGTCTTCAAGGTCCAGTCTGGCACGAGATGAAAACTGCATCCCCGGCTTCAGGTACCTGGTCTACCCACCCTGGGGCTCTGCTGCGAGACTCGCCCCACCTCCCCTCCAGGGCAGCAGGGCTGACCGTTCAGCATCTCGGGGGCCATCCAGTAGGGGTTCCCCACCACCGTGTAGCGCTTCTTGCGGTCGCTCTTGCGTAAGGTACGCTTCTTGGCGGTGGCCTTCTCCATGGGGGGCTTCTTTCTCTCCTCGACTATGAGCCGTGACAGCCCGAAGTCAGCCACCACCACGGTCTTGTCCTGAGAGCACAAGGGTCAGGTCAGCCCTGGGGGGCGGGGGACGACGGGGCGGGGATGGGACAGTCCCAAGAGAAGGAGAGAAGAGGCGTATGACCAAGGGGTGTCTTGATATACGGGGCGTGGTGTTTTCTCAGTCTGCGTGCTCTGCAGGGCAGACACCCCCAGACCCAAAGGGTGTTCTCAGCAGAGGCCCTGGAGTCTGGGACTTGGAGAGTGGAACTCAAGAGGCAGGACAGAGGATTTCTTTTGTTTTGCTTTTTTTTCTCATCCTGCCTTGTTCTCAGAAAGATTTAAAGCTGGAACCAGGATAAGACAGAAAAAGACAAGATACAGGCCTTCCGTGGGGGTGGGGGGCGAAGGGGAGATAAGCTCTTCAAATAGCTACAAGGCAGTCATGTGGAAAAGGGATTAAGACTGTTTGGTGTGAGTCCAGAGGGCATGGCCAGGGCCAGTGAGTGGACACCCAGGAAGCCACACTGCAAGTCAACGGGAGTAACACTGTAACAACCAGAGGTGACCACCCGGGGAAACGGAGGCTGCCCCAGACCCGCCCCTGTGAATTTGGTGGCTCTGTGGCCTCGGGCTGAGGCTTCAGGTGCCACAACTGCAAAATGGGTCCCTTGGGGAGCTGTCTTCCCCAACACTGGGCAAAAACAGGAAAAGTGATGGGGCTCTACAAACAGCTGAGGAACTTTAAGTCCCTTCCAACCACAGGATTTCAAAGGCTGCTACTGGGAGGAGGTGGGGTTTGTCTGTCGTGTGCAGGGATCCCCCAAAAGACAGGAGCCCGAGGCAATACTTCTGGTCCAAAGTCAGAGGGGCCAGGCAGTCCTGCTGGCAACAAGGGAGCCAGGAGGGCCGCCCTGGGGGCACGTACCAGCTTGATGAGGCAGTTGTGCGAGTTCAGATCCCGGTGGATGATACACATGGAATGCAAATAGGCCTGGAACCAGAGGTAGGAGCTGAGGCCCACCGCCAGTCAATCGGCTGGAAGCTGACTCTGAGCCTCAGGGGCCTAAAACCCGCTGTTCCCCCAGGACACCCCCACCCCCCATGCCAGCTTCAGAACCCAACCTGGACTCCAGGGCCCTCCTGCCGTCACTCCTCGTCCCAGTGTGAACAGAAGCCGACGGCTTCCCCTCTCCCTGCCGCCATCTCCTGCCCAGCAGCCTCTGTTCACTGATCCCAACCCAGGGGCTGCTCTGTCCTCAAGTTCCCGACTCCCCGGGCCCCGGTGAACTCCCCCTGCCCCTACCTACTTTACTCAGATCTAGGCCACCCCCACCCAGCCTCTGGCTTTAGCCACCCTGGATCCTTCCTGCTGGGAAAGGGGAAGTGGCCACCTCCTGGCCCAGCTGGATCTGTGCTTCCAACACATACTTCCCTCTCTGTCCACACTTTCCCTGTGGTCTAATGGTTAGCATTCAGCACTCTCACTTTAAAAAAAAAAAAATTTATTGGCGTGTAGCTGATCTATAATGCTGTGTTAGCTTCAGGTGTATTGCAGAGTGAATCAATTACACATATACATATATCCACTCTTTTGTAGATTCTTTTCCCGTATAGGTCATTACAGAGTACTGAGGAGACTTCCCTGTACTATTCAGTGCGTTCTTAATAGTGACCCATTTTACATAGAGTAGTGTACATATGTTGGTTTCAACCTCCCAATTTATCCCTCCCCGCGTCCCCCGTGACAGCCACGAGCTTGTTTTCCCCCTCTGTGGCTCTGCTTCCCTTCTGTGCACAGGTTCATCTGCACCGCTTTTTTACACCCCACAGAGAAGCGGGGTCGTGTGTTTGTCTTTCTGTGTCTCACTTACTTCACGCAGTGTGACAGTCTCTAGGTCCGTCCACAGTGGCGAATGGCCCTATTTCATCCTTTTCGTAGCTGAGTCATACTCCACTGTGTGTATGTACCACATCTTCTTATCTCAGCGCTCTGACTTTAACCTCTCCCTCTTCCTACTCTCATGTGTCCAAACTAGTCTGTATTTGCTATTTCCCCATCCAGGCCTCCGCCTCTGGCTCTTGTCATCACGCAGGAGTCACTTCCTTTCCCTTCCCTTCCTCAGTAGGAGTGGAAGGACCCCCTACCCACCCGCAACACCGGTTCCCTCCCTTGGGCTCCTGGACTGCTCACATGCTCCAACCTGCCTGCCGCCCTGTCCTCAGGGGGAGCCCACACCTCTCCTGCGCTGCCTGCCCCCAAGACGGTGCGTGCCTGCCTTTTCCTTCTGGCCTCCTCGATGTCAGCCCCTCTCTCGTCACTGCTAACCCTTACTAAGCAGCCACGCGCTGGCCTCAGCAGATGCCTATCCAAGCTTCTCCCAGACCCACTCTGCTGGCTGTCGGCAGGACTCACCATTCCAGAGGCGATGCCTTTGGCAAACCTGACCTTCTGCTGCCAGGGGAACGGGTCCTGCAGGATGGAGGAAGTCCCGTCAGAGGCCGCTGGGCCTTGTTTTACTGGTGGTCCAGGCCCCGTGGGTCTGCGTGATCCACAGTAAACCCTCCCTGCCTGTGCCCAGTGCCACCCACCATGGCCCCTTGCAGGCAAGGCAGCGGGTCTCTCTGACTGACCACTGTGGCTCCAGGGCAGTGGTGACACAGGGGCCCCCCTGATGAGCCCCAAGGCTCTCGGGGGCTCTGGGGTGCTGGGCTCACCGCGCTGCGCAGGAAGTCCTTCAGCGTGCCCCCCTCGATGTACTCCGTCAGCAGGTTCAGCTTCTTGTCCTTGTACAGCACGCCGATGAACTTGAGCACGTTGGGGTGGTCCAGGCTGCGCATCACCTTCACCTGCAGGGCGGGGAGGCCACGAGGGCGGGGCCCGGTTGCTTCCGCACCCCTTCCCTCTGGGGAGTCAGCGTGACACACGTGCCCCGTGTCTCCCCGCTTCTGTCTCGGGTGCTGGGGAAGAAACACCCACGGGGATGGGGACAGCCTCCCAGGCATCGTGCTTGGGACCCTGCCTTTCTAGGAGCTACATCTGGGGAACTGGAGAGGCAGGGCCCCAGCGCGAGGTGGAGACCAGGAGGGCAGCACGCTGTGGGGCAGCGGGCAAGGACACCAAGGCGCCAGGATCGCCCGGCGGAGTGTGCGGCGTCGAGCTGCTCTAAAGCGTCTGTGCTCACCCCACACTCCACGAGCTCCGTATGTACTGGCTCGTGCTGTCCTCAGTGTTTTTCGTACAAATAATGTGCCGTCATTTACACGGGGGGCAGGGACATTCCTCTAATGGTCTGTTCTGCCTTAAGAAAGTGATGACTCCAAACTAAGCTTCCTCTTCAAACCTTTTTTTTTTTTGGTGCCGAAAGCTGGGATTGAAGTCATTCTCTAATATCAATTTCCCTCTTTCAACAGTGACACAAACTCCTAGCCACCACCCCACTTCCTACCTCAGTTAGAAACGTCTTCTGCGTCTCCTCATCACACCGGATCAGCTCCTTCATGACCATCACTTTGCCTGTGGCTTTGTGCGTCACCTAAAAGGAGGGCGACTGTCACTGGCGCAGAGAACAGAGGCCCTCCCAGGGAGCTGTGCGCAGATCTGTTGCTGGCCATCCCATCCCCTGGAGGACACACTGAAGTCATCGGCCGGATCAGACTGACAGATCAAGTGCAGAACACACAGCATGGGCCTCAGATGGGAGCACGCCTTTCTCCCTGGAGAGCTGGGCATGCACAGAGGAGAGGCGAGAACCCACAGAAGGGACGTGATGGGGGAGCGGGGGGAAGGGTGCTGCCAAGCCAAGCAGGGTTCTGGTCATCTGACCCAGGAGCGTGTCTCTCGGGGAACAGGAGTCTGGGGGGCAAGAGGGTCAGTGCCACAGACATGCACCAGGGAGCTGGGGGGTTGGGAGGAAGCTCTCCAGCCCCATGGCCCCAAAGGCTGAGACACATGGCTTACCTGACCCCCCCTCCCAGCTCTCAGCAGAGGAGGAGGAGGAGAGAGAGAGAGAGAGGTTAGTCCCTGAGACTGTTCAGCAGGGAGGCAGGAGCCACTCCCACCGAGGCCTCTGGGCACCTAGAAACACCCACTGACCGGAGATGGCAGGGCCACAGGTGACCTGGTCCCACCCGGGGCTCCAGGTCCCCCAAACTCACACCAGGAGCAACACTGCCTTCAGGTGGCTTGGGAGGGCAGGTGATGAGAAATCCCCAGAGGCGGGTGGGAGGGCTGGGGGGCAGCAGGGCGGAGCGGCGCTCACCTTGATGGCCTGCCCGAAGAAGCCCTTCCCCAGGACCTCGCCGTGGATCAGGTCGCAGGGCCGAAAGATCTGCTGTGAGCAGCTACTGGAGCAGCGCAGGGACTCTGAGCGGCTGATGTCACGGCTGAGCAGGAGCGGCTCCTTGGGGGAGCTGGGGCCGGGGGACTTGGAAATGCTGTTACTGCGCCTGCAGAAGAGGAGGACGGATGAGGGTGGGGACGGGGCAGGCCTCCGAGACCCAGAACGGAAGTCTGGAGGCAGGAACCTCAGGGCCACCCCAGTCTTTCCAATGTCTGCAGCCAGGGTGCTGTGACGGGGGAAAGGGACTCTGACATCAGACAGAGGTGTCCTCTGGGGGTGGCAGACATCCGGAGTCTGTGTAAGCATGGGAAAACCACCTGCAAGGCGGGAACCCTGAGCACCTCTCACCCGGAGTGAAGGACTAGACTCCACCAGCAGGCAACACTGTCAATGGGTTGATGGGAATCTACCACCTTCCATGTCTGCCTGATTTAAAGCCTTGACTGGCTTAGAGAAACAGCACAGTACCACCCAAAACAGGAGCAAATGGGATATCTTTGTAGTATCTGCCTGCATTTCCTGAACTTTAATAAATGCGTATGATTTTTACAGCAAAAAAGCCACTGTTAAAGAGCAGCCAATGGTTGGTGACTGTCACTCTGACTTCCTGAAGAAGGGATTTCTGGTCCCCCCTGTGCATTCATCTCTTTCTGGTTTTCAACGTCCTTATCCACACTTATCTGTGCCCCGTGTCCAGCCTCAGCACCCCACGCTTTCCCCACAGGCCTTGCTACCCTTTGGGATCCAGCACCGCTGCCTCCTGCCCAGCTCAGAGTTCAGTGGACAGGGCCTGACCCTCTGGCTTCTCCTGGAGAAGGAAATGGCAACCTACTTCAGTATTCTTGCCTGGACAATCCCATGGACAGGAGAGCCTGGCAGGGAACAGTCCATGGGGTCGCAAAGAGTAGGACATGACTTAGCAACTACACTCCGGTTTCCAGGGAAAGCTGGCAGACAGCTGGGTCAGACCACGCATGGGCCCTGGCTATGAACGGTTATCCTCGGGGGGTGCTGGGTCAGCACAATCCTCATTGCCTGCCCCTGGGTAGCTGGCTCCCTTCCTAACTCTGCTGGCCTCAGAGAGCCAGCTCCACTCGTCCGAGAGCTGGGTGTGGGGCAGCACAGAGCCAGGGCAGGACGGGGCACCTCAGGGAGCGTCTCCTCAGCGTCCCCTCCAGGTTCTCCTTGGTGTCCAGGGGGCTGAGGGTGTGCGCGCGTCTGTCATTCTGCGCGCGGGGAGAGAGCCGTGCATCCAGCCGCAGCTGGTCCAGGCGCTGGGAGACAGGGTCATGCTCGATCAGGAGCTGCAGCGTCTGGCTCGTCTGGCTGATGGCGTCTTCCACCTGCGGCCGGGAGCAGTGTGAGGCGGGCCCCGCAGGGCATCCCATCACGGGCCACCCACTGTCAGGCCAGAGGACCAGAGCCCGCGGTGGCCTCCGGTGGCCACTGGCCACACCGCGCCCTCTGCCCACAGCCTGGCAGTTCCCCCACCTGGCCAGCCATCCCTGCTGCCCTGGGAACAAGCCAGGCCGACAGAGGGGGTCACCAGTGCTCACAGGCTCAGTGGCAAGACAAAAAGGGTCTGTTCATGGCCCACCACCCGCGCCGAGGACACACGGTACCTCCTCCACGCGGAGCGTGCGCACGGGGGCCCCGTTGATCTCCAGGATGCGGTCCCCGGGGTGGATGGCATTGCGGTTGTCTGGACTGATGTGCATCCGGTTGACCCTGGGCCAGACAGCAGAGGAGGCAGGGCAGAGGCATCTTCAGGCGGCCTGACCCATCTCACTTGTGCAGGCAGGGCTCACCAGGCCCTGGGCCCCGGCCGGCCCCCCAGGCCCAGGCCACTCAGGGAGAGGCCCCACCCCATCTCGGTGAAGGGCACCCCACTCACCCAGAGGCCTAAGCCTGAAGCCTAGACGGCACTCTCCACTTCGGGAGTTCCCTCGCTGCCCCCCAATCCTCACGTCCCGAAGAATGCTCCATCATCATGGTTACCAACACCCCTCTCTTGCACTGTGCATCAGACTCCTAACTGGTCTCTGCACCTCTAGGCCTGCCCCTCTCCCGTCCCACTCCCATAGCAGCGATGCTTCTAAAACGCTCACGTGGTCGTGTCACCTCGTTGCTTAAATGCCTCAAGAGACCCAATGGGTCCTCATGATCCAGGCCCTCTGTGACTTAACAGGCCCCTTCTGGCTCCTCCCAACCACCCAACCTACCCCAGACACAGCCACAGACTCCCACCTCTGTCCTAAACACAGCTCCAGGCTTAGAGCAGACCTCACCTCCCTCTGACTTCCCAGCCCCAGGACCCCCGACCTCTGCTGTGAGCACCCAGCGCCCAGCACACAGTAGCACATGATCACCATCTACAGGGCTGGGAGCCACAGTGCCTCACCACTAGTATTAGATGGACAGACCCTCTCCCCATCCGGGTGCCGGCCTGGACACAGCATGGAGTCTTTACCTCTTTCTCCTCCTTCCTCCATGCACTCACTCAACCAATGAAACAGTCCATGTGCACCCACTATGTGCCAGGCACTGCTCCAGGCCCTGGGTGTGCAGCAATGAACCAGACTAAGTTCCACAGGGAACTCGTGAGGAGGACAGATGATAAACAGACATAACCAAGCCAGATAATTTCAAAGAGCAAACATGATCTGAAACTTGACCCGTGAAAGGTGAGCGGCTCTGGTGTCAGGTATCTGGCGGGAAGCGGCTGCGGTGGAGGGTAAGGGCAGTCAGTGCCAGGGCCCAGGCGTGGTGACAGTACAGTGGGCCCAGGAAGAAGAGACGTGACGTGGATGCGGGGTCTCTGCTAAGACGCGGGGGCTCCGAGGCCTGCCTGTGTGCTCCGCTCCAGAAGCCCCGCCCCAGGCACTCACTCTTTCACTTGCACAGTGGTGGCGTAGTTGGAGCAGGCACTCTCCACAGACACGGAGAAGCCCCGCCTGCCTTCGGTGGTGGCCGGCATGGAGATGTGTGTGACGGAGTAGGGCAGCTGGTCCTGGGCGGACTCCGTGGACAGCCTCTCAAGCATGGGTGCCAGCACCAGCTCGTTGTGGCACTTCCCGCTGCGGGGAGGAGGGACGGGGCTGAGGTCCTGGCGCCCCGCCAGGAAGCCCCGGCAACAACACGACTTCCAGCCACAGAGTGCACAGACCAGCACTCACCGCCCTTGCCCGGTTTCTGGCTGGCTGCTCAGAAGGAGCAGCCTGGGTTCTCTTCCCTCTGCCACGACTCAGGGTAAGAACTGGGCCTCAGCCTGACTTTTTATGTTGCCTGAGGCAGTTGGGCTGAGTGAGTTCTCAGGGGCCTTTGCCTTTAACATCCTGGGCTCCTTCTCCGAGAGCCCCCTCCCAGCCATCGTCTCCCTCTGGGAGGCCTGCAGAGCAGTATGCTTATTCTCCCAGTAGGTAAGGACAGGGGGCAAAGATGTTCCATTGTCTTGCTCACAGCTTTCAGAGCTGGTCAAGAGCCAACGCTGGGACAGGAATATAAACAGTGCATTAAGACCCCAGCAGTCCTTCTGCCCAATTCACACTGCCACTTGCCCCCTCTCGCTCTGCCACCCTTGTCAGGAAGGATGGACATGGGGCCACCATCTTACCAGTAGAGGGTGGCATGCTGCACCAGGGCGTATGCGTCCCCATCCTCAATGATCACCTTGCAGCTCATACAGGCGAAGCACTCTGGGTGGTACTTGTACTCCCCGGCCACCTGTGGGCAGGTGGGGAGAAGGGTGGACAGACGTGGGGAGGAAATGAGTTGTCACCGTTGCTGGAGTGGAGGGAGGGGTGGGTGAGGGGCCTCCCATCAGGGATCTACAGACCATCCCTGCCCAGTCATCGCTGACCTTTGCCCTCCCCATCCCAGCGCTTCCAGAGAAAGGGCTGGATTGGGGCCTCTCTGTCATTTCTTTCTTTCTTTCTTTTTGTCAACACTGTGTGACCTGCAGAATCTTAGTTCTCCAACTAGGGACTGAATCCAGGCCCTTGGCAGTGAAAGTGATGAGTCCTGACCACTGGACCAGCAGGGAAGTCCCTCCCTGTCATTTCTGAGATTGTAAGAAAACTCTCAGTCTCAGCCATGGGCATAGGCCCCCAGAAGTCATCGTCCCCAGGAGGAAGGCTCATGCTCCCCTCTGGGGCCGCATTCCATCTCACCGTCTCCCCTCCTTGCCTGCCCACCCCTCCCAACATTGGACTGTTAAGTCTCTGAGAGACAGATCATATCTGGCACTTAATAGGTCCTAAAAATCATCTGTTAAGTGATTGAATAAAGGAAGAGGCCTTGGTTGACGGGAAGACAGCAGGTGAATGGCCACAGGGAACTGGAGGCACTGCCAATGAACTCTGACAACAGAGGGGGCAGAGATGGAGGGATGCACTCACCATGACGGGCCCCGTCATCAGCAGAGAGCATCCGTGGCAGAACTCCCCAAACTTCCCCCAGTAGTCCTTGTGGCAGTACAGCTTCCCATCCTTCTCGTAGTACCAGTTGGTGAGGGAATCCTGGCACTCAGAACACCTGAAAAGCAAGGCAAGAACAGAACCCTAAACCTTTTTGGGTATTGAAGCCCTTGGAGAATTTGATAATTTGATAAAGAGCCAAGAAACCTCTTGGCTTTTGAATTGTGATGTTGGAGAAGACTCTTCAGAATACCCTGGACTGCAAAGAGATCAAATTGGTCAATCCTAATGGAAATCAACCCTGAATATTCACTGGAAGGACTCATCCTGAAGCTGAAGCTCCAATACTTTGGCCACCTGATGCAAAGAGCCGACTCAATGGAAAAGACTTTCATGCTGCAGAAGATTGAGGGCAGGAGGAGAAGGGAGTGACAGAGAGGATGAGATGGTTGGATGGCATCACCAACTCAATGGAAATGAGCAAACTCTGGGAGATAGTGGAAGGCAGGGAAGCCTGGTGTGCTGCACTCCATGGGGTTGCAAAGAGCCGGACATGACTTAGCGACTGAACAAGAGGCCTCTCCCAGAAAAATACACGTATGAGGAAAATGTGCATATAATTTAGGTATGGGGTACATGTCACAGGACTGAAGCCCATTCATGTGCCAGTTAAGAACTTCTGGTCTAGACTGATACCTCAATGAACCAAAGAAGCTCAGTGACCTCCACTCTTCAAAACCTACCCATCTCCGACAGCATTACTGATGGAGCATCCCTGAGAAAAAGAAATTAAGTGTATGGAAAGGAAAAGAGAAATCGCTCAGTCGTGCCCGACTCTTTGCGACCCATGGAGAGTAGCCTGCACCAAGTTCCTCCATCCATGGGATTTTCTCGGCAAGAATACTGGAGTGGGTTGCCGTTTCCTTCTCCAGGGAATTTTCCCGACCCAGGGACCGAACCCAGATCTCCCGCATTGTAGACAGACACTTACCGTCTGAGCCACCAGGGAAGTCCTAAGTGAATAGAAACAATCAGGCAAATCCAGAAAGGGGAGGTCGTTCTATAAGAAACTGGTTTTTTCTCTTTTAAAAAGTTAAGGCACAGGGATTAGGAAAGCCCAGAGACTCAGAAACCCCCAAATGCAACACCTAAACCTTGGATTCGATTTTGGATTGAAAATGAAAACAGACAACAAGAGTGACATTTTTAGAACTGAGGAAATTTGAATTTTGACTATACATTAGACTATAATGTAAAATTACTGTTAATTTTTTAGATGCAACAACAATACTTTGGCTATATAGAATTTGTTGAAGAAAAATAGTGAAGTCATCAGGAGAGTCAAGATATTTGCAATTTACTTGTAAATAAGTAATTAAAAATAAAACTGTTTATGTGGGTATACAGACATATAAAGTGGCTTAAACTTAACAAGTAATGAATCTTAGGTGAAGGATATATGAGTGTTCTTTCAACTCTTCTATATATCTGAAATTTTTCAAAATAAACTAATGAGGGGAAGAAAATCTCCATCCGCACCATGTAACACATGCGTGTGAGCCCCAGAGCTCCCTTCTCCTCCAGTCACTGGGCTGTGAAGCTCCACCCTCGGTCAGGCTGGGGGTGTTCTGGAGTCTGTCTACACACACACGATCATCCTCACGTCTGACCCTGGCACCTGGAGCGAAGAGCTTCTCAGTCAGGTGAGCCTGTCCCACCTCCCTCTTCCTAGTTAGCAGACTCTGTTCCTGTCGTCGAGGCCTCGCGGCACCCACACTTTCCTTGCTTTCTGAGAGGCAGGGTGGAGCTGCTCTTGGTTTGAATCCTGACCTGCCGCTTACTAGTTATGTCATCTTGGGCAAATTATTTCACTTCTCTGACCCAGCTTCCTTATCTGTAAGATAGACCACTGCGAAGATAAAATAATACGTGTTAAAGTACAGGCAGTTTGGGACTTCCCTGGCAGTCCAGTGGTTGGGGCTCTGTGCTTCCACTGTAGGGGGCAAAGGTTCGATCCCTGGTCGGGGAACTAGAATCCCACAAGCTGCGTGGCAGGGCCAAAAATATTTTTTAAAACAGACAGCTTACATAAAAGGCCTAGCACTGTAGGAATGCTGTAGTGTCCACTGCTATTGGGTGATGATGATAATGGAAACTCATGATATTGGCCACTTACTGCCATCAGCTGGGTGGTTTTTGGACAACTTCTCTTACTAGCTTTTTCTCACTGATAAAATGTGACTAACAGCATCTACTACAAAGAGCCACTATGAACAAGTAAGTTAATAAAGAGGAAAGTCTTCTGCAAACTGTGAAGGGCAAAGCAAGTGTGTTCTTAGAGTAACTTGGTAGTAGACTGGTAGGCGCTGCAGATAAAATAGATTATACAGGGTCCCCTCCTCCACTTCCAAGAGCTTATAATGAGTTGAGGAAGAGAAAATCTAAACAAAGCGTGATTAACAGTGCAGGGGGAGAGGCCGAGAAGGGGGCATCTGCCATCAGCAACCCACCCTTAGTGTTTCTCATTTGTCCTTTGGATGCTGAATTTCAGGTAGGCGACTATGGATGTGAAGTGCCCAGAATGGCTCAGTGTAGACCACAAGCTACAGGAGGTGGAGGGGAAGACCCCGTTCTGGGCATGCAGCTCCAGCCCCTCTCAACGTAAAAGGCACAATTTCACCCGAGGTCTGAGTTGGGAGGAGACCCTGGGTTCAGGTTCTTAGGAACAAAGTGTCTCTGGACAAGCCCCTCTCCCTCTCTGGGCTCAGTCTCCCCACCTGTAAACTGAGGGGATTAGCCTTTCCCCTGGATGATCCAAGGCTCAAGTCTCAGCACCACACACCTCCCCCCGCCCCGCCCCCGGCTGATCTCGGGCCAGCGGCTCCTCATCTGTGAAGTGGCAACATCACCTATTTCCAGGCTAGCAGTGAGGATGGTGGTGACATGCCCAGCGTGGGGCCAGCACCAGGGGCAGGGCCTTCCTTCGTGCTCCCACCCTCTGATGGAAAGCATCTGGGTACCCGCCTTCTTCCTTCACTGAGGAGAGGAGCAGCGTCCCGCTCACCCCTGTGAGACTCAGCGCCGTGCAGAGGGCCTTTGGAGTGAGCCCTCAGCAAACATTTCCCGAGTGAACACTGTGGGCCTGGCGAGCACCTGCGGTCCAGGTGGGAGCACCGGGGTTCCGTGGCTCCCAGTCACTGGGCCCTGCCCACCCGGCTCCTGTCTGAAGTGGAGGAAAGCTGGGGCAGACGAACCTGCACCAACTGCTGGCCGGGCCCTGTTACACCCTTGCCATGGTATGTGCGCTGCAGGGCATGGGAGCACCAAACATGTCCTCCTCTCCACTGCCAATCTCCTGCTTTTGTTTGTTGCAAGTAGCAGGCCAGGCCCGGGAGCGGGGCAGGAGAGGGGCGAGTGCAGGCACGCAGGAGCAGACATGCCGGCCTCCTGGAAAGAACACCTGGCCGGCAGGCGACACCACCACACACATATCTGTGTCCAGGACGCCTCTGCAGGGCACGGCCAGCGGCTCGGCCAAGGCCGGCCACGCAGGCGTCTCTGAAGGACGGGAGGGTGAACGCCCGACGGGAGCGTGGCCCGTGGGGCCCCGGGCTGTGTCTCGCGGGACACTGCTGGGGCAGACTTGCTTACCTCCCCACAGCGGCTACAGTGACCTGTTTTCAGAACGTAAGCTGTAATGAGACACCTAACTTACAGCAGCTCTAATCCTGATTGCGCCCTGCAGGGTGACAGGATCAGCCCTGTTTCACAGACTAGGAGACTGAAAAGCAGAGTCAAGTCACTTCTGCGAAGTTGCCCGGGACACACGTGACGGAGGCGGAATCTGCACCAACGTGTGTCTGCGCCTCGCGGTACAGCTCGTCCACCAAGCTGGGCCTCAGGGCTCGCATCTGTGAAGACACAGAGGCTGGAGCTCCTGAGAGCTCGCGTCCCTTTGAGTGTCAACACCTGCTGCGGCTTCTCCTGAAGCTCAAGGACCCAACGTTAAGTGGCACAGTGACTCTCCTTCTCCACTGAGTCCACAGCAGGCTGCTCCCCAGAAGACTCTGCCCCTGAGGGTCCAAAACGCACTCTGGGACTGTAAGGTGCAACTCAAGAGAATCCCACCTTGGTCCTCAGGGGCCACGGCCACAATACCTTCTCCCCAAAGCCTTTCCCAACTTTCAGTTTTCCAAAGGTTCAAATGAAAGTTAGCATGTGCCCTGGCTACAGGCCCAGGGCATTGAGCTTGGAGGTGGTGGCGCTAGTGGTGGAGCCAGACCCCAGGGCCAAGGCATCAGCCACCACACTCTCCTGAGCAGTGAACGGAGTGGAGACTCTCCAGCCACAGGCTTTAACAACCTCCAGAACTTTCCCTGAGTGCTATGGAGAGCCTGGGCGGCGAGAGTGGACCAAACCCTGAAAGTCAGTTCAATGGGCAGCTCAGATCCACGCTAAACCCTTTGGAGTCAGCAGGGAACATACCGGGTAAAAAATAATAATCAAACTTAGTTTAAAGTTTCATAAATAACTTAAGACCTGGGTCCACAGTCCGTCTTTGCCACTCACTCTCTGAGTCACCTGAAGCCGGTTACTTCATGACCCTAAGCCTCAGCGTCCTCATTCGCATACTAGTGATGATGAGAATTAAACCACGTACAGAGGCCCAGCAAGAGCCTGGCCCAGAGCTGGGGCTGGGAAAGTGCTCATCTCCCCACCTCCCTCTCTGATTGAGAACACCCAGGGTGAAAGGAGACAGACCCCTCCCTCTCCCAGGCCCAAGCAACAGGGACCTGTTTCTTGGCCCAGAACCAAACAGATTTCTGGAAACAGGGAAGGTCCCCAAATGAATTATTTATCTAGCCAGTTAGAAATCAATTGATTATAATCAATTCCAACCAATTAGGAAACAGTTACTGTGCATGGAGGGTGTGCAAGATGGAACAAGCAAGGTGCTGAGAGAAGCCAAGCGAGATAAGACAGAGGCCCAGCCCTCAGTCACATGAAGATTCTCCAGACCAAATGTTTACAGGTAAATTTTCCACCTTAGGTGGTGAGAGCACCAAAACGGCCACTGTTATAGCGGATTTACACAGGCTAAAGAACAAGCCCTCCCGTGTCCAGCTTGAGGGCCTGGCCGGATGCTTGTCCTTAGCCTCTGACTGAGCGGAAAGCAGAGTGGGAGAAGCTTCTTCCACCCCTGCCTCTGAGCACTGAGTAGGGTGGACAGGACACCTGGCAGATCTCTCTGCTCTGGCGTGAGTGTCACGACTGGGGTTGCCACACCTCCCCTGGGCCCAAAGGGGTGAGGGGCAGACAGAGACTCCGGTCTGTCAGAGCTCAGCCTTCTACCACCCCAGACCTTCACCCCTCCTTCCTGCAGACCCTGAAGATTGAAACAGGCTGCCAATTAAGCTGTAATTATTATGGAATAAATAGGTTGTTATCCTGTTTGAAAAAATTAACCAAACACATAATGAACCTCTGATCAGCAAGAAATAAGTGTTGCCAGAGTGCATTGACTTGGTTCCAACCAGAAGCCAGAAAGCCTGTGGTTTCAAGTAATCTGTGCCGTGGTGCTGCAGCTAATGGAAGAGGGCTTGTGTGTCTCTGAAGAGCCACGTGGGTAGCAGAGCTGGGAACCATTCACCTGATCTGAGTTCTTCATTTTTCAGAGGCAAGAGAGAGTCCCAGGGGACCTAAGGCAGCTGCCAAATATGACTGTGAAGGTGGGCAGGGTTCAGAAGAGCGTCTCCCTTTAAACAAGGGTTGCTTTAGAATACAAAGATGCACTTGTTTTCTTCAAGAGACAATGTGTAAACCAAACTCACTAAATCAACGTCAGGCAGTAAGGGGAAAGCTGTAAAAAGAAAAATCCTTTAACTATGTCAGACAAAAGTCCCCCCTTAATTTTCCTCTTCTGTAAATTCTGACTGGGGCGGTTTTCTTACTCGCGAGGACGCTCGTGACCACGTCTCAGCCCCCAACCCTGGTGCACTGGCAGAGGGGGACGAAGTCTGCCTGCCGGGCAGGGGCGCCTGGGGCACAGATATTGCATTCTTCATTCCCGGCTCCCATTTCCCTCCCCGGCGAGCTGTCACGCCTGATCATGTCCCCATGGAATCTGGTTGCGTCACTCTCCTTGAAGCCGCAGACCCAGAACTGTGTGCTCAAGGCCTGGGGTCAAGGACTTAATTTCTTCCACAGAATCTGGCAAGGGTCGTGTTGAGGAGCCCAGGAAATCCAGTCCCTACACTACGCAGGGGAGGAAACCGAGGTCCAGGGTGGGGTCAGGCACCTGGTCAGAGGGCAGCACTTAAGGACATCCTGGAGTAAAGGAGGGGGCAAGAGCAGGCGCGCCTTTCTGACCCAGCAGTGACACTGGTGACTGATTGGACTGCTACCTGGGAGAGGAGAGGGTCTGGGTGGTCCCTGGGTGGAGAGGCGGGGCACAGAGCCCCAAGCTCGGCTATCTCTTCAGAAGTGGCCTCAGGAATGTGGCCTCCCATCTGGGGGGAGGGGAGAGGGTCTATGGCCCGCCAGTCAGTCCCCCCCTGGACTCCAGCTGGGCAAACAGAGCCGGGGGGAGGGCTGTCAGGTCGCCCAGAGGGGCTGGGGCAGAGCAAGACAAAGCACCGGCAGACCTGGAGGGCGCGGTGGCCGGGTCCTCACGGGGCCATGCTGAGTGCCCATCATCTGCTTGAGCTCCTGAGAGGTTGTGTTATGCCCCCAGAGATTAAAAGGGGCAAATATTCCTGGCTTCTAAGGGAGCCACCCCACCCCCAGGCTGCCAATCCAGGATTAAGAGTAAAAGGGATTAATGAGGCCCTGGTTTAAACTAGTGGCTGCTTCAAACACTTGGCATCCTGATTCCACATGGGACAACTCAAGATCAATCCCCATCCCCCGTGGCCCTGCAGAGGAGGGTCTCTGCTGTCCCCGCTATGTGCCAGGAAAACTACAGGGAAGCCTTTTCCTGCTTGCTTACTCTCCTCTGGGAGAGGGAAGCAAACCCGAGACTGATCCTGGAGGACATACACGCCGAGGGAGGTGCAGCCTCCCGAGGACGAGAAAACAGCCTGATGGAGACAGACGAGGCTGGCCAGAGAGACCCTGCAAGTTAACTCTGCTGAAAGCAGCTGCCACATCTGTAAAATGGGGGACACCAAAGGTCTTGAGGCTGTCAAGAGACAGCAGGATGAAGTGCTGGGCAGGATGTCTGGAAGAGGCAGCCCCAAAGACCGGTCTCATCCCGCCCCCTCAGATCCTGGGGTTTCCCACCACTCAGGGTCCAGTAATTCTGAGAAACCACGTGGTGTTCTGCTTTTCTGCCCAGGGCATGGCCACCTGACTCTTATCCCAGCAGCACAGTCTGGGCAAGGGGCTGGGCTGGGGACGCCAGAGGGAGAAGCCGACCAGGACCACTGGTGAGGGGGAGGCAGACCTCAGAACAACAGGCTGCTCCCAAAGAATGAAAACAAGCTCCACCCCAGCCAGGAATGGCTCCATCCAGGAGGGACCCAGAGGCCAGAACCCCCTGGGGAGTTTCTGTTGGGAGGTGGGGTGGGGCAGACAGCAGAGAAAGGCAGGTCGTAGGTAGACCGGAAGTTTCCACATCTCCCTGTGAGAAGCCCCGCAGAAGTTCGGGCCTGGGGACCTGGCAGGCATGGGGACTGGCCCCCCAGCTCGGGACCCTCCAAAGCCGGCTGCCCCAGGTCTCACGTGCCCAGACCTTTGCCAGGCAACCCTACTCACAGGGAATGCAGGAGCCCTTAGAGGCCAGAGGCCAAGGCGCCTGCTATTAAGAGAACAAACGTGTGTAATGAGAGAGCTTACTGTGTACCAGGCTGCCCACACCCAGCCTTGCCGGCTTCCACGCTGTTTGGCAAAACCTGCCCATCCTGCTTGTTGGGACAAATTCCCGGGCAGGCGGCACAGCCCGCAGGTGAGACGTGGAGAGCTGGAAGAACATCCCCTCCTGCGCTCCCCCCGGAAGAAGTAACACCTCGAGCAGGCCAGCTCGGCAGCACCTCGCATCTCTCGGAGGCTCTCCAGGTGCGTCTGGGAAGCCCCAGGAGGCCAAGCTCCCTGGGGGCTGCGTCCCGACCGCCCCCCTCCCCGTTCCCAGCACCTGGGGTGGGGGGACCTCGTTCCGTGGGAAAGCGGCTTCCACTGGCTTCTGCCTGACAGACGTGCGGTCGGAGGACAAGAAAAACCCGAGAGGCAGAGGGGGGTGGCCTCGGCCCTCCCCTCAGGACCGGGGCCCAAAGAGGAGGTGGAAGCGCGACTCACCGGAAGGGGTCTCTGGAGGTGAAGTAAGCCTGGACGGACAAGTAACTCCCCATCTTCTTCCCACGCCAGACACACAAGCTCAGCTGCAAACCCGTCGGGGAGGGCCTCCGGCCTGCAGGCGGCCACCATGACAGGCCTGGGGCTCCGGCAGCGCTGGCTGCCCAGCTCACCTCTCCCTCCGGGGCGGCCGGAGGGGCGTGAGCGCTCTGAGCCCCTTGCCCCCCAGCGAAGTCAGGCAGGGGCTCATGGCTGGGACGCTGCTCCCCGGTTCTCCGAGGCTGGGCGGCCCCTCGGGACTCAGGAGAAGCACCTCTCTGCAGAGGCTACACGCACGCAGGCATTCTCAGGCAGGGGCCGGTGACTCGCCAAGAAAGAGGCGCTGCTGTCAAGTTAGCCTTCCTCGGCAGCCCCACCCCTGCCGGGGGAGGGAGGGAGGAAGGGGAGGGGCTCCGCGCGGAACGAGGTGAGTGGTTGGAGCAGCTATTAGGAAACAGACCTTGCAGGCAAGGGGTGGAGCCGAGAGGGAGGGAGGCTGCAGGCTGGCGCCGCAGACAATAACCAGGACTGGCTGGGTGTCCATCCCCGAGCCTGGGGAAGGGCAGGGAAGGAGACGGGGTGAGCACAGCTGCCCCAAGTGTCCCCAGCCTGAGGAGCTGCCCAAAGGATGGGGACTCTGCTCGGAGGCGAAGAAAAGCCCAGGAGGCCAGCTCCAGGCCAAGCCACACCCCCTAAAGGGGGGGCCCTCTGGCCGCAGAGGCCAGTTCGGACACCCAGGGCCAGGGAGCTGCCCTCTGGGCTCTCGGCTCCGGGCTGGCATCTATCTACTCGGTGCTGGCACGAGGGTCCCCATTCATTCCTTCCCTCTGCCTGGCCTGGGCACTGGCACTCCATTTCTGGGCAGAGCTGCACCGCGGATGAGGAAACAAGGCCCTGAGAGTTACGTTGCTGCCATTTCTCCTGTGACAAGCGCCGTATGATACTGTCTTATTTCTCTGACATGGGGGCTTGTTTCCTTGTTTCCTCAGTGGAAACAAGGGAAGCGAGGTACAGAGAGAGCAGGTCACTTACCCATGGCCAAATAACTAGTCGGCAGCAGGGCTGGTATTTAAACGCAGACTCCTGTGACTCTAGAGCTGGAGGTCTCAGCCGCCGAGCTTCATTCTGCCTCTTCCAAGTAAAACATCTCCCGCAAAACCCTTCTGCACACAGGAGGAGCACAGGGACTGGAGTCCAGGTCACTTGTGCCCTCTCATTCATTCATTCATTCATTCCCGGAATGCCACCCATCGGCCTCAGCAGGCAGCGGTGCTTCTTCCCTGCTTGTCCACGGTAACCAGGCTTCTCATACTGGAAACCAGGGCACGACGGAGGGCAAGGCCCAGGGTGCCTGTGGGGACGATGAGCCAGGTGTCTGGAGAGGGGACTGGCCAAACCAGGGCCCACCATCAAGAGAGTCCCTCACCCTCTGCCTGAGGAAGACGGGGGCACGTCCAGACCCCACTGCTGGACTTGAGGGAGTGACGCCTGCTTTCTCCCACCCGACACACACTCCTCTCCATGCAAGTCACCCTGTCCCAGAGACAGGAAAGCCCGTGGCGAAGGTGGAGGCTGGGAGCTGGGGGGGCCTCTTCCCATTCCTCTCCTGATGGGGCACCGGGATAAGGAAGCAAGTGATAAGACAGGGCGTCTGCATCCTGTTATAAGCCACCACTTATGGAGCACTTAGTACGTTCCTGGCCCTGCATTATCACTTATCTGTCATACTTCAATGGCCAATACATGGGGTAGATGTTATCACCCCCATTTAACAGATGATGAAACTGAGGTTCCTAAGCATTGTGTCACTAGCCTGAAGACAAACAGCTGCTGAGTGAGGGAGCTGGGTTTCAAATCCAGTAAGAGCCGGGGTTGGGACACTTTCTGTAAAGGTCCAGAGAGCAAACACTTTAGGCTCTGCAGGCTTAAAATGAACACAGACTGTGTCACTGCAGCATGACAGTGGCCTGTATATAAAACAAACGAGTGGATGTTGCTCTGTTCCAATAATGCTTTATTTATGGATATGGAAGTTTGAATTTTGTGCTGTTTCCACATGCCACAAAATATTCTTTTGCTTTCCTCTGTTTAAGAATGTGAAGGGACTGCCCTGGTGGTCCAGTGGTTAAGAATCTGCCTTCCAACACCAAGGACATGGGTTTGCTCCCTGGCCAGGGGACTAAGAACCCACATGTCGCAGGGCAACCACAACTAGAGAAAGCCCACACGCTGCAAGAAGACTCAACGCAGTCAGATAAATAAATAAATATTTGAAAAAAGATAAAAAATGTGAAAATCAAAAGGTTGTGTAAGAAGAGGCAGTGGGCTAGTCTGCTGGCTTCTGCCCACAGGCAGCTCCCTCAACCACACTGTACCTGGCCTCTAAGAGTGAGGACCACTCCTTGCATTCGTGCAGAGTGCGGCGACATCTGTGTCCCGCCACACGGGCCCTACACTCCAGCCCCCGAGGCGGCTGGCGGGCAGTGAGCCCTGGACCAGCGCGCACCCTGCCCCAAGTCCTGCTTGTAGCACCTTGCACACATGAATGAACTTAAACCACCCCAGCTGACAGTCCTGTGACTCCCCCCTTTATACGGTGGAAGCAACCGAGGTACACAGAGTATAAACCCCGTGCCTGAGGTCAACCAGCTGCACATGTGAGAGGTGAGGCCAGGATTCGAACCTGGGCTGTCGATCCTGGGCTCAACCGTTGCTATGCTGGAGCCTGGCCTGGGACCGCAGCCAGACTGTCTGGGTTTGAATGCGACAAGGCCCTGCACGTAAGCCCTTGGCACGCAGTCTGGAACACATTAAGGGTTGATAAATGTTAGCTGCTAATATCATTAAGACCATTGTTACTACCGCTACGGGCTCACTCTGTGGCCTTCAGCAAGTCACTGCCTCTGTCTTGGTCTCGGTGAGGTCTCTAAAAAACTGCCAGCTTCCATGTTTTTCAGTCCTATGAAGTTGCAGAGGGCTCCCTGCTTCCCCTGGGTCTCAATTTGAGTTTAGACCTCTTGAGCTGGCCCTGGGAGGATCAGGATTCTGGCGTGGGGGCCACACAAGAGCCAGAGAGGAGGGGGGGCACAGAGTGGAGGGGGGACGGCACGGGGGATACTGAAAGGCCCGCCCAGCTGCAAAGCGGGGAGCTCTCTTTCTTCCAGCCAACTACTTCTCACCAAAAATCTATTATGTTCCCCTGTAATTCAATCAGGCAAGGAGTGGGCCCCAAATTAAGTTTGGAACTAGCAAATTATCTTCTAATTGCACCTTCTGATTTCCATCTGATGAACAGAGTGCGGGTGGAAGAAAATGCACGCCACAGCGAGACAGGGCCAGGGAGCCCATGAGCATAACTCCTCTTGACATTTCACACAGCTCTGCTGTTCCAGCGGCGGCGGGCGCAGTGAGTCGGTGTCTAGGAATGCGAGCGAGGCTGCAGGCACTCTCCATCCCCCTGCTCCCTCACAAAGGACTCGGTGGGTGGGTGGGTGGGCGGGTGTGTGGGGAACTAGTGTGAGGACCTCCCCCTGGAAGAGGTGCAGCCGCCTCCCTGGCCCCTCCCAGTAGAGTCCGCTTGCCCCCCATAAATCCAGACCTCCAGAGAAACCACGAAAGATGGGGGACCACCAGATGTGAGAAGCCGCTGGCCGCTCAGACCCAAGTATGTGGCTCCTCGGGGCCAACTTCGAAGGGCCCGAACCCCTCAGAACAGGAGGTGAAAGGTCACAGGGGAGGCAGTACTTAGGTCATAGTGGAGGCTGTACTTCCACGCCCTGCCCCTGGTTACTGGTTCTGGGTAGGAAGCCACTCTTCTAGGTACCAGAGCGGCTAGAACAAGACGCGGCGGCTGTCAGAGGCAGTGTTGGGATCTCTGGACTGGCGGTGACAGCGGGGGAAGACGGCAGGAGAGGCAGTAATCTTCTGCACGTTTCACAAGCTGGAAACCTGGCAGGGAGCCCAGCCGACCGACTCCTCAGAATCAGCTGAGGCGTGGGGCTTCCAGGTGGCTGATGAGAGGCTGGAGAGGACAGCCCTCCAGGCCGGCGGCCCCAAGTGAACAGTATGAATGAATGAATCACCCCAGCCTCTTCTTGGAGGCAGCTCTGGTTCGATAGCCTGACTCCGGAGGAACTGTGTCCATGTGGGGCCCTCTACTGGCCGGGAGGACTCTGGCCAGGGATGGGTGCTCAGGGACCTTAGCCGGGGAGCAGTGTCACCCCATCTGCGGACGGTTCTTCCTGCCTCTGCTCGCCTTCTATTCCAGCTCATTTTCCACACTACAGCAGCCATCAGCTCTCAGTAAGGAGAGTCCCAGCAATTCTACGGCTAGAAATTTTGCCCAGAGAAATATTCCTACAAATGTGCCAAGACATGTGTTCACAGCATGGTTTAATACTAAAAGATGAGGAACAATCCATGTGTCTAGCAGCAGGACTGGGTTAAATACAATCTCCCATCCATGCGACAGAATATTATGCAGCTGTTAAAAACAATGAGGGAGACCTTAGGTCCTGAAACAGAAGCTGTCCTGGATAAGGGGTTATATGAAAAATCCAGGCGCTGGAGAGAATGTGCAGAGTGATCCCACTGTTTCAAAAGTCTGCAAACATAATCCTTAGCAATCACCTGGTGGGTTCTACTGCATGGTTAATCGGTTTCTCTTTAGGGGAGTAAAACAAGCAGCACAGATGAAACAGCATTCATTTTCTACCTTTTTGATACTGCTTACATTTTTTTTTTACACTTCAGTGCTGCATATATGTATACATTTTAAAATTTTTTTGGTATGCTCCAGGTCTTACTTGCAGCATGAGGGCCCTAGTCCCCTCAGTGGGGATCAAATCCGGGCCCCCTGCATTGGGAGAGAACAGTCTTAGCCGCCGGACCAGCAGGGAAGTCCCTAAGAGCTGCGCTGGGTCTTTGCTGCTGCGCATGGGTTTTCTCCAGCTGCCCCGGCAGGACTACTCCCTAGTGGCGGCGCGCTGCCTCCTCATTGTGGCCGCTGCTCGTGTTGCAGAGCACGAGCTCTAGGGCACGTGGGTTCAGTAACTGTGGTGCACAGGCTTAGCTGCCATGCAGCACGTATGATCTTCCCAGACCAGGCGTCGAACCGGTGTCCCCTGCATTACAAGGCGAATTCTTAACCACTGGACCACCAGGGAGGCTCCTAAGTGCTGGTTTTTAAAATGATAAATGGACAAAAGCAAAAAGAAGTCCCACGGTTTAGAGCAAACACCTCCTCACACGTTTTTCCTAGTGCTCCTGTCCAAAGCTAAGCCTGCCTGGGTGCCCTGCACTGGGGACCCCCAGGCTGTCTCCACAACTTCACTCCTGGGGTTACAGTTCTGGCCACCTCCTCCCCTCCACCTCCTGACCGGCCATGCAGGCTCTCCCTGCGTACTCCCCAAGCTCTCGCTCCTTTAGCTCCTTCTGCGGCCTCCTCCACCCCCAGCTGGCAGCTGTCTGCTCCCTTTTCCAGGCCCACCTCCCACAGAGCACTCAATCTTCTCGGGAAGGGGATTCTCTGATGCATCCTCAAGCACATCACACACAAGAGGGACTCGGAGCCTGTATCTACCTACCTCCAGATCGAATATGTGAGGTCCACACCTGATGTTCACAGATGCCTAGTAAATGGTTCAGGAACCCTGTTATGAGCAACTTCTAGAATGGTGATGAAAACTAAGGTTTATAAAGTGTTCTCCATTTACAGAGAGCTTTCAAGCTCATCATTCAGGTCAGTCCCTGCCAACCTTGAAAGGAGTATGTACAGCACAGACAAGACAAGGGAAACCCAGAGATGTTAGCAATCCATCTGAGTTACTGTGGGAAGCTCAGGGCTGAGATGAAAAGCCAGGTCTGCCGACCTCCAGTCCTAAGGCCTTTCCTCAGCAGGAGCCCAAGTGAGGTATTCAGGAATCCGGCCTCTGCAACAACACAGGGCCCCAAAGTGCTGGGTACCCTGAACTTCTGCCACTGATTTCTCCAGATTTCCTGCCTACATTCGCACTGTCAGGATATCATAAAAGATTTTATCCAAAAAAAAAAAAAAAGATTTTATCCAATGCCTCGTAGAATTCAAGAGGACGCAGTGAGAACATGAAGTCAGGTCTAACGAGTCACGATGGATCCACGGCTGCTGAAGCCTCGAGATCAGCCCCTGTCCTAAGTGCTCACTGCCCACCTATTCCATCATCTGCAAAATTCCACGGAACCCCACTGGAATTTGTCCACAAAATCCCCTCAGGACTCTGTGAAGGAGTCAAGTCAAAAAGATTATGAGTATTTTTTCCAGGATCTCTATTTTTCCTCCTTTTTGAAAACGGGGCCAGTTAGCCACCTCCATTCTTATTCATGATTAGATCCCCAATGCCTGGAACACAGCAGGTATTAACAATTATACAGTAACAAGCAATTATATCCGGGGGGATTATCCCATTCTAAACAGTTTCTCAAAAGTTACTAACAGTGGTTTTGTTGCTACACCCATAAGGTCGCCCCACCCCCGCCTTTCTTTCTTCAGTATATTGGGAAATAATTTTTCCATCTGAACATCTAAACACATTTCATGTGACTGGGTACCCTTGTATACCTTGGGCTTTCCATCCTCCCTTCTGAGTTTCAGGGACTCTATCTTGAAACTGTCTTGGACTCTATCTCTAAGGTTCTGTTCAGACTTCTGTGCCATCTGATTAAGCTGGGTGCCAAGGACTGTCTTTTGTCTTGTGTTTGTTAACACAACACCACGTTCCAGAAGTAGTGGACACTTTGCTCCCTTTCTGTAAAACACTGACCGAATTCCATGAACCCTTTACTGAGGTGGGCTTGCTGACATGAACATTTTCATTTAATTCTCATACCCATGAGGTTGGTGTGTAACAGCTCCATTTTACAGATGAAAAACTGGAATTCAAAGAGAAGGTCATTCAGGGTCACAGGTCTGAGAATAGGCAGAGCTGGGATTTAACCCAAGACTTTGGATTCCAGGTCCAAGAGTATCGTCTCCTTTGTACTTATGAAGAACTGAAGCTCAAAGAGAAGGTCATTCAAGGTCACAGGTTTAGGAATGGGCAGAGCTGGGATTTAACCCAAGACTTTGGATTCCAGGTCCAAGGCACTAAAGTTGCCTCGAATAACTATTTTATACTTGTTCTTTGATTTATAGCGGTGTTTCTGAAACCGTGGTTAACAGAACGGCATCAGACGCCCCTGGGCAGCTTGTTAAAGATGAAGATTCCTGAGCCCAGTCCAGGCGGATATAGTAAGAACTGCTGAGAGTGAGCCCAAGAACTGCATTCTGCGTAAGCTGCGGTGTTTCCGACGCAGACTGAAGGCTGAAACCACAGCTTTCCTCTCTCCTGTGTGCTCCTCCCCTTGATTCCATCCTGTTCTCACACAAAACCTGAGGCAGGCAGGACAGATGACTAGCATCCCCTCGCTACGAGTGAGGAAACGGCTACAGGCAGTCTGTTCATCTGCTTATTCTGGATGCAACTCGAGTAAAGAAAGGTTTGGTGGCTGACATCATGTGAAGCCTTGGCTCACTGGGGACGCCCTCCTCCTGGCGCTGTTCTTACTCGTCTGGAACCCACCGTAGCTGCCTCTCTCTTGTCCTCAGTGACACTGCAGTGTTGCTCAAGGTACTGTGGGGGAAGGTGACTCCAGAATACAGGGTCATCTCATGAGAAGGCCACCTCTGGAACTGAAACAAGTTTAACAAAGCAAAGCACAAGGGCTGACAAAAACAAAACCAGGGACTTCCCTGGTGGTCCAGAGGCTAAGACTCCATGCTCCCAATGCAGGGGGCCCGGGTTTGATCCCTGGTCAGGGAACTAGATCACACATGCTACAATTAAAGAGCCCACATGCCCCAACTAAGACCTGGCTCAGTCAAATAAATAAATAATTAAAAAACAAAAACAGCCGGAGCTGCTGCAAGAGTCAGTGCTACTGACAGGAGCAGACAGAGCCCCTCCTGATCTAACCAGGACCACTAATTGGGTAAGGCAGGACCAGAAGGTGACTGACACATAGAAAATCACTCGGATAATCCGGCCTGAGGTACTGGGAGATTTTTCCTGGTCATGGGGAGGAGGGTGGAGAAAGAGAGCCTGTTAGCACTCTTCCAGCAGTGCCCAAACAAGGAGGGGTTCTAGCACCATGGGCTGGGCTGTGCAGAAGGCATGCCATCCCTCAAGGCTGCAGCACTGTTGGCGTTAGACTCCAGAATGACATTTACAGATGGAGGTCTTATTCCATGCCCCCATGTCAGAAAAAGCGATCTCACCTGGGAGAATACTGCAGAGCGAAGAGATGGTGATGATGTGTACTGGACAGGCTTTATCCAAGAGTCAAAAGAGAAAGGTGGTCGTTGGACAAAAACATGGTTTGCCCGACAAACCCCAAGTGCCTGCTGTGTTCTTAGCACTCTGCCAACTCTGGGCTACAAAGATGAACTGGATGCAGCTCCAGACTGAGAGAATTTCATGCTCGGGGAGTGATGCTAGACATGTAAACAAATACTGACAGAACCATGACTGAGGTTATACAAGGAGAATAACGGAGAAGGAGAGAGAGTCTCCTCTGATTGGTGGGGAGGAGAGCAGGCGCGTGTGGGGAGGCCCCTCCACGAGGGATTGGCCGCATCTAACAGGCTGATCGCCAGGCAGACAAGAGACATTCCAGCTGAAGGAACAACATATGCAAAAGTACTGAGGCGGAACAGAGCAGGCCCATCCACCGCCGCACCAGGCATATATGATGGGCAAGCAGTGGGAGGCTGGGATGATGGGGGGGAGGGCAGGCCAGACCACCAAGAGCCAGGCTGCCCACGGGCAAGAGGAGTCATCAGAGGCGTTAAGCAAGCAGAGGCTCTCAACGAAGAGAACAGGAAGACTGAAATACAAAGGGAGTGCCGGTCCTGAGCTGCCAGTTCCTCTCCCACTACTGGCATTTGTCTCAAGCCCACAGCTGGCTGCGTGTACATCCACTGAAGCCTGCTGGCCACTAGTGTTCACCAACAGCAGAGCACAGCTTCATCCTCAGGCCAGGTCTCCATCGAGGTGGTCCTTTTATTTACTTTTTTTAAAGTCCGTTTAGGGACTTCCTTCATGGTCCCGTGGTAAGATACTGCACTTTCACTGCAAGGGTGAGGGTTCGATTCCTGGTTGAGAAACTAGTATTCCACATGCCATGTGGCCGAAAAAAAAAAGAATCCCAGGAAGCTGAATTAGGCATCAGAAGGCTGTAATGTGAGCATGAACCTAAGATAAAGGGAAATGAAGAGTCATGGAGAGAAATATCATTCTGGGAGTTGTGAGCTAACCAAACCAGCCCCACCTGCAACAAAGGCGGCCCTTCTGGTGACTAAACCCAGATTCGGTTTCTCTATGTGGACATACTTCTAGTTTTGCCTGACTTTTCACTTTTTGTTTCATTGCTGGACACTCATTATTCTACTGACTTTTCTTTTTTTAAAAAATTATTTATTTTGGTTGTCTCTGTTGCTGAGCAGGCTTTTCCCTAGTTACAGAGAGTGGAGGCTACTGCCTCGTGGTGGCACGAGGGTCTCTCATCACAGTGACTTCTCTTGTGGAGCACAGGCACTGGAGAGTGTGGGCTTCAGTAGCTGCAGCTCACAGGCTCTAAAGCACAGATTCAATAGTTGTGGTGCATGGGTTTAGCCAATCCGTGACATGTGGGATCTTCCTGGACCAGGGATCGAATCCATGTCTTCTGCACTGGCAGGTGGACTATTTATCACTGAGCCACCAGGGAAGGCTTCTACTAGTTTTTAAACTAATTTTAACTGAGAAAAAATCATTACTTCTTTAGGCATGTTCAGTTTAGTCAGTCATGTCCAGCTCTTCACGGCCCCATGGACTGCGGCAGGACAGGCCTCCCTGTCCATCACCAACTCCTGGAACCTACTCAAACTCATGTCCATTGAGTCAGTGATGCCATCCAACCATCTCATCCTCTGTCATCCCCTTCTCCTCTCACTTCAATCTTTCCCAGCATCAGGTCTTTTCAAATGAGTCAGCTCTTCACATTAGGTGGTCAAAGTACTGGAGTTTCAGCTTTAGCATCAGTCCTTCCAATGAACACCCAGGACTGATTTCCTTTAGGATGGACGGTTGTATCACCCTGCAGTCCAAGGGACTCTCAAGAGTCTTCTCCAACACCACAGTTCAAAAGCATCAATTCCTCAGTGCTCAGCTTTCTTTATAGTCCAACTCTCACATCCATACATGACTACTGGAAAAACCATAGCTTTGACTAGACGGACCTTTGTTAGCAAAGTCATGTCTCTGCTTTTCAATATGCTGTCTAGGTTGGTCATAGCTTTTCTTCCAAGGAGCAAGCGTCACCAATTCACAAACTGATTCAGCCCTGGGAGACATCTGGCTCCCTGGCAGCTACCAAAAGCAGATAACAGTGACAAGTGCTCGCTCTGCAAGCCCTGGTCCCACCAGGGCCACACAGGGCTTCACTCATTCACCCCCACAGTAACGCCAGGAGGCAGGCAGAAGGCAACTGTCTCCATTTCACAGATGAGGAAACAATCCACAGAGAGCTAAGTAACTGCTCAAGGTGCGCAGCTAGCAGACGGCAGGACCAGGATTTGCCTCCAAGCAATCTGGTTCTAGAGTCTTTCTTAACTACCACACAAGACTGCTCCCGTTTCACACAGACCCAATCACTCTAGCTCCCACAGGACAAACTTCACCTCCAAGTTCTTGGGGAATCACCCAACCACCCACACTCTCCCCACCATGAATCACCCACAAGTCAAAGATACTTTTCCCCCAGCTACTTTATACTCAATGGTCGTCTTTAGCTAATGCCATCTTTCAAAGATTTCTAAAAGTTCAAAACAACAAATAAAATTTAAAACTTACAATTAGAGTTGGGATTTGGCAGATTTCAGGGCAGATCATAACCAGTTTGGGCCACAGTAGCTGAGCTCTTTCTCTCTCTAGGGCTTGCTCCTGTCTGGACTGTACCTATACAGAAGGACAGGTCAAGACCTGCCGCTGGACAGGAGGACTCCTGGGCCAGCCTCTCTGGCTCCTTCAGGAGCAGAAGACAAGTCTTTAACTTCTCACCTTGACAGGTGCAGGCAGCTGTCCCAAGTAACCCAACATTCAGATCCAATCACTCATTGCCGTTTACAGTAACTGCAGCCACAGTGGCTGCCGAGGGAAGGATGAAGGGAAGGAAGGGCAAGGAAAGGCCTCCCTTACATCACATCTCTTGGCCACCCCCCGGCAATTCATTCAACAATGACCCCTCCCATGCCAACATGGCCTCAGTGGTGACACATGACAGGCAAAAAGCCCTGTGGTCCCTGACCAAGTTATGCTAGGAGAGTACAGATCTGAGGATGTCATTAAGGAGATGATCAAGTGAATAAAAACGCGAGCTTAAACCCACAAAAAAGTCTTCAAAGGGAAAGGTCTGTGAAACAGGGGTCATGACTTATTCTGCAGCGACTTCCCTGAGAATCTGTTCCTCATCCAGGTAGAGATCTGAAGGATGAGCAGGTGTTAATTAGGCCAAAAGAGGGTGAAGAGGTATTCCAGGCAGAGCGAACAGCAGGAACAAAGTCCCTTCAGAAGAAAGAAGGGCAAGTTTTGGACCTGTGAAGAGCAGCAAGGCTGAAGCATAGGGAACAGAGGCTGTGGGGGGAGGCCAGGTCACAGGGGGCTCTACAGGCGCCCAAAAGGACTGTGGCCTTTATCTAAGAACGCTAGAAAGTTGCTGAAGTGTATAAGGCAGAGAGAAAACAGAATGTGATGTGGTCACACTGTTTTTTTTCCCCACAGATCACCCACTCTGGTAGCTCTGTGGAGAATGGACTGGGGGTGCAGAGTGACTATGAATAGTTAGAAGTCTGCTGTGGTCATCAGGTGAGGGATGGCGGTAACCCAGAATACAGCGGTGACAGGAGCAATGGAAAGAAGTGGAGGCATTCAAAGCTATTATATTACTATTCAAAGTGATATTAATAAAACTGATAGGCTTGGATATGCGGATGACAAGAGGTGAAGGACACCTGGGCTGTGGCTTGGGCAGTGGGCAGATGGTGGCACCATTCAACGGGACAGGTAACGATGGAAAAGAAGTCAGTCTGGGGGGGAAGACTGAGGGTCCAGCGGGGTCTGAGATACCCACAAGACATCCAAAGGGACATGTAAGGTTGACAGAAGGACAGCTAGTCGAGAACTTGGTGGGAAGGTCTGGACTGGTACTGGTCTCATCAGTGTGTGGAGTATACAGTCACCAGTGTGTGCAGGACAACAGGAGCCGCAGGGGTGGATGAGGCTGCCCAGGGAGGAAATAGAGTGCCCGGAGGGGCGGCAACATTTCAGAGCTGGGTAGAGACATGTGAACAAGCCAGAATGACCAGAGAGATCGGGGAAATTCAGCGAAGCCAAAGGAAGGGGCCGCTTCCAGAGTGACTGAGACACCAACAATCAACGCTAACACCTATTAAGTCCTGACTACGGTCAGGCACAGTGCTGAGTGCTCTGAATGCACGATCAAATTTAGTCTGCACAATGAATGACCTTTTGAGATGGGAACCAATCCACTCTTTTATAGAGAAGGAAACTGTGGCAAAGGAAGATGAAGGCAGCGACTCAAGAGGCACTGGGATGGAAATTCAAGCAGCCTGACTGCGAACTCTGGTTCCTGTTCCACCTCCAGCACAGCTCAGAAGGCCAGACAAGATGGACTGAAGAGTGGCCGGCAGACAGACTGGTGGCATCGGCCTCTGGACCAAGGGAACGTTCCAGGGAAGAGACACAGTGGAAGCCAGACTAGAGCCCACTGTTAAGAATGCTTCAAGCTAGGAGACCAAGCCAACAAGTCAAATCTGTATCCCCAACAGCAGCCAACTGAACGCTTTAATACAGCAGATGATGCTCCGAGTGAAGTCAGAACCAAGGACCACAGACTTGCCCCTGACCCTTTACGTTCCCCATCCTAACGTCCTCAGTGCTCTCTGATCCACTACGTCTGTGATGCTCGCAGTGACTTCATGAGCTGGGTAACTTCCACCACATCTTAGAGATAAGAAAATGAGGCGCATCTAGCCAAGCAACTGGCCCACAGTTACACAGCTGGTCTGGCTCAGTTAAAGCCCAAATCCAGGTCTCCTGTTCCTCTGTGGAAGTCACAGTAGAAAGAAGACCACCCCCCCACCACCCCCCAGAGCCAGAGAGACCTGAATTCAGATGTCAGCTCTGTGTGACCCTATCCTTTCTGGGCCTTCCTGTTTTAGGATAAAATGGGGTTGCAGGATTACTGGAAGACAGTCTAAGTGAAACCGATTCAATCAGGTAATCTAGGTGAAAACCCCAGAACAGTGCTTAGTAAGTATCAGCCGTGCGCCCCTGGGTCCCCACGGCCCCTCTCCATCTCTGCCCCGTAGCCGCTGGGGCTTCTGTGGATGTTAGTCTTCTCTTTCCAGAGAACAGAGCAGGGTTGGGGCGCACAGTGAAGGACACACCGTTCTGCTACATACCGGCAGAGCCCCTCTGTTCACAGAAGGCGGCCCGGTGCTGGCCCTTTCCCTTCCCCGTGGGGAAGGCCCCAGGCCGCTGACAGCCCGCCTTAATGACCTGCTGCGGACTATCTCCTTAGAGACACACTGGACAGACGGGTGAGCAGGCACCAAGGTCTCGAGTGGGTAAACGTGGCGGCAACACCAACTGTACAGCAGCAGGGGCAGGGTTGCCCCACCGCTCCCACACCCCGAGCCGTTTAACAGCCCTTCCTGTTGACACTAGAGTTCGTGACGCCTCTGAGGTCCTCCAGTGTTATCTGACACCACCAGTGGTCTCTTTTCACCGTGTTGCTATAGAAGAGGAAACCTAGCCTCAGGGAGGTTAAATGACTGCCCCAGTCAGGAACGCAAAGACTCTGGTAAGTGAGGAGGCAGGACACCTCGGTTCAGATCCCAGCTATGCCAGCTACTAACTCTGTGACTGTGGGCACATATTTGTGCCCTATATTTGTAAAATAGGTAAGACCAGCACCACCATTATTAGGGTACTGTGGGAATTAAATGAGATGATGTACGTGAAGTGCTTAGGACAGTGTCTGATGCTGACTGAGCACTCGATAAGTGATACCTGTTACTCTAATTATCAAGCTACTAAGCTTGTGCGGATGGGGGTGTGGGTGCTCTCAGCACCGCAGAAAACCCTCTGTCGTCAGCCAGCCCATTACACCACAGTCTCGGTGGCTATGCCTGTGATTTCTTCACCAGCCTTTCCTGGAGTCACAAATTTAGAGGAAATGGTCTGCAGCTTGATGAGGTGACGACAGCTTTCTATCTGCAGCATCCCTTTCCCAGAGCTCTGCCTTTAGAAAACACTTCTCGAAAGAGAAAGATCTTCACGATCCTGAGGAAGAAGGCCCTGAAAGTTCGTAGGAACCTCATGGGGGGGAAGGGGCACGGCGTTTCCCTCTGCAAATGATGTCAGATCAGGTCAAACAGCAGAGTTCTAGGTCAGGGCCATGAAGACCAACAGAGGCAGCTTCTCCCTCCTCCTTGGCCAAACGTCTCTTAAAAGGGTGAAAAGTGCAGTCTTCAGAAAACCTGTCACCTGCTTTGCAAACATGCCAAGAGGCCAGGTCACCATTCACAGCTTCTTGTTTTAACCTCAGCTACAAACAATGAGTGCCAAAAAATGGATGCTTTCGAATTGTGGTGCTGGAGAAGAGTCTTGAGAGTCCCTTGGACAGCAAGGACATGAAGCCAGTCAATCCTAAAGGAAATCAAGCCTGAATATTCATTGAAAAGACTGAGGCTGAAGCTGAAGCTCCAATACCCTGGCCACCTGATGGGAAGAGCTGACTCACTGGAAAAGACCCTGATGCTGGGAAAGATTGAGGGCAGGAGGAGAAGGGGATAACAGAGGATGAGATGGTTGGATGGCATCACCAACTCAATGGACATGAGTTTGAACAATCTCTGGGAGACACTGAAGGACAGGGAAGCTTGGCTTGCCATAATCCACGGGGTCAGAGAGTTAGACACAGCATATCGACTAAACAACAACAACAAACAATGTGTGGCCCAGATGCTTTCCTCCCCACCAAGAGGGGGCCAGTTTTCCAGAAAGCTTCAGAGAGAAGGGCGCCAGCTCTAGAACCGACAGCACTGCTCATGGAGAAGAAAGGCTGGAGCAACTTAAAGAGTCCAAATGGGCCCGCTGCAAAGGCTGAGGAGAGGAAGCGGGAGGGGTGGTCACCAAGCATCCAGAGACCACAGGGATCCTGGCCAGGCGCCCACCGGCACCAGCACAATTCCGGACTTCCAGGAGGTTTGTCAGCTGGCCTCCACTGTACAGCCCTGGTTCCCAGCCTCAAGTGGTTTCCTATTGTCCGGGGAACCTGAGAATCTGGCGGAAGGCCCTATCAGAGGCAAGATTACGGATGTGGCTGCAGACAGGGGATGGGCTGGTGTAAGAAGGCCAGGGGAGGAGTTTCGGCTAAACTCCAGCAATTTCTCCATTCAATATCCAGCCCCACCCTGTGACTAGGAAAACAAAGGTGTGGGGGAAGGGGAGAAGGAAAGTCATTTCCTTTATTGTAACTGGAGCCCAGCTAGGTTGGGAATCAGAAAGAATGGATTCCTTTGGGTAGCCTGAAGGGAGGGTCCTGCTTCTAGCAGACTAGACCCTGGCCCCTCTGAACCCACACTCTGAAATCAGATCAGTTGGGGTGGAAGAGACCTTTTAAGACTGTTCAGGTTGAGGCCTTGTGCTCCTCATAACCAAGGTCACTTCCAGAGTCAGAGAGAAAATGCAGTCCTTCCAAGCCCTGAAGATATTCGTCCAATTTGGGGCAAAGTCAAATTAGCAAGAACGAAGCAGTCAATCCTAAAGGAAATCAACCCTGAATATTCACTGGAAGGACTGAGGCTGAAGCTCTAAAACTTTGGCCTCCTGATATGAAGAGCCAACTCATTGGAAAAGACCTTGATGCAGGGAAAGACTGAAGGCGGGAGGAGAAGAGGGGCAAGAGAGGATGAGATGGTTGGATGGCATCACCGACTCAACGGACATGAGTTTGCGCAAACTCCGGAAGATAGCGGAGGACAGGGAAGGATGGCGTGCTGCAGTCCAGGGGGTCACAAAGAGTCGGACATGACTCAGCGACTGAACAGCAACAACACATTGACTCCAGAGCAGCCAGCCTCCCCAGGGCAAACCGCCAGGCTCCGTCTGAGGGTCCCACGCCATCCAGTCTCCATGGGAAAGCTCAGGAGGCAGGAGACATGCCCCATCAGTAGAGCAAGATCAGAAAGACTCTGTCCGTGAAGCAAAGCCGCAAATGGGAGACTGAACTGAAATAGTCTGCTTCCCCCACAGGCATGACCTTGGTTTAACTGTGCCAGGGTGGTGCAAAGTTAAAATACTCATGTGCATGTAGGGGGACATAGACACACACTCAATATAACACTTAATGACAACTACTGATTACTTATGGTTTTCTATGTGCCAGGTGCTATGCCAGGGACTTTTTACGGGTCATCACATTTAATCCTCCTGAACAACCTTGTGAGACGAGAACTGTCCTTTTCCCCATTTTACAGACGAGGTGCCTGGAGCTCAGGGAAGTCACTGACGGCCCGTTAGTAAACTGCAGACCAGGATCTGAACAGTCTCCCCCACAGCCTGTGCTCTGCCACCAGGACAACGCGCCTTACTTCCTTAGGAGCAGGTGCTTGTGTCTGTCTCTCACACACACTGTGCACGCGAACCAGACCTGCTAGTGACCCAAGACTGCAGTTCTAGAGCCAGCTCATTTCATCCATGGCCTGTCCATGTAATTTTTGTCTTTCTGGTTTCGGGCCTCGAGTCTGTGATATAAAGCGGCTGTATCATTCAGAAGTGGTGCTTCTAGTTATAGGAGAATCCAGCAATTCTCCTATTGCTTTTCTAGCCATTCTTGCTTGTTTTGGATAGAAGATATCCATACAAATAGGAAAATGGCAGGAACAAACATGACCATGTGGGTCAGAGGCCGAGGAGACTTCCAGCCTGGGAACTCACAGGGCTCTGATGTTGCTGGTTTAGCTGAGCTGTAAAATCAAAGGGCAGCCAGAGGCCCCTGCAGCTCTGACACTCTGCTCCTATCTTACCAAAGAAGCAAAACAGAAGTAGAATCAACTTCCCCGGGGATAAGAGGAGTAACCAAGGCAATCAGATGCACAGCAAAGACTGGCGAGCTCTGAGTTAGAGTTGAAAGGGCAGGAAAGTGCTCCAACTCCTCCAGAGGCCAGAGCCCTCCAGGCCAACCCCTCACATAGTTCCCTGGGTGGAGGCAAGTGCTCAAAGGTCAACTGAATAACTTGCTATCAGCACAGCGGGCGCTTTGCTGTGTGTGGGAGCTGGAATTTACAGCACGTGCTGCCTGTCTGCACTCTCTCATTCTCCATCACGAGCACAGCGCTGCCGCTTCAGACCACGAGGGCCACAAATGCCCACCCAGCCTCCCGGTGAAGAATGACTGCGGGCCAGGCGCAGGGCTCTGTATTATACAAAGACAAGCTCCTGCTTTCGAGGATTCCATCTATTCAGTGGGTACCTACCAAGGGCTGGGCCCTTGGCATATTTGACTTCATTAGATCTCAACAAGTCTGTGAGAGAGATGATTAACATCTGTATTTTCCTGATGAAGAAACTGAGTCTCAGAGAGCAAGAACAGATCTGACATTAAAGGCTGTGCTGTTTCCAAAAAACCAAGCTGCCTCCAAGCAATCATCTAAGAGCCACTGATATAACAGAGTGAATAACAAAAAGCAGGAAGCTAGGGAGGCATCCTGGGGCGAAGAAGAGCTGGCTCTGCCAACAGCCCTCAAGGCACCTGTGTAATCAGAAGTGCAGGCGCGGGAAAGCCGCGTGTTCTCGTTCTCAGTCTCCTCATCTGGCAGGTGAGGGTGCCGGGACCCTGAAAAGGGCTCCTCCCATCCCCAAACCTCCCACCTCTGGCCTACCTGGCCTGCGTGCCACTCTTCCAGCTCCATCTGGCGTCAGGGGGCCCCACCTGACCTCTGCTCATGTGCAGTTCCTGGGCAGCTCCCTCTCTGCCCCTTGAACAGTACCCCTCAAAATGGAAACTCTCAAGTCAGAAGCTTGTTCTGTATCTTCCAGTGGATGAAGGCCAGTGCCTGGCCCACAGTGTATTGGTGAAGACGGGCAAATGGACTCACTTACCGGAAGCAGGAGGTGTGCCAGGCTTCGCTGACGGTCCTGTACAACCTCTGGTTGGGAGCAACGTGGTCTCCACAGCCCTGACACCTCCAGGCATCTTCACCTGCACACAGAACCGAGGGATTCAGAGGTTGAAGAAGCAGGCAGTACGGGGGCAGGATCCCTACCTTCTAGAAGAATATGGAGTTAACAGTCTCTGGTGTTGGAAGGGCTGAGTGATGCTCTGCTACATGCACAGTTCCCTCCTCCACAAGATCCCTGCCGAGCAATCATTCAGCAGCTCATCTCCCCAGGGGCAGGGACTCCATGGCCCCAAAAGTAGTGTCTGTCGTTCCACTTTTTAAAAGATGGTTCTGGCACTTCCCTGGTGGTACAGTGCATAGGAATGCGCCTGCCAGTGCACGGGGCCCGGGTTCGATCTCTGGTCCAGGAAGATTCCAGCGAAGCCCTTGTGCCACAACTACTGAGCCCCTGTGTTCTGACTACTGTGTGCCTAGAGCCTCTGCTCCCAAGAGTAGCCCCTGCTCGCTGCGACTAGAGGAAGTCTAAGTGCAGCAACAAAAGACCTGAAGCAACCAATAAATAAATATTTTAAAAGCCGGTTCTGGTTGTTCCTTTTTTTGAAATGAAACAAAACCTGCCTTTTCCTTCCTTTCAGCCCATACTTACAGTCCTGAGTACAAGAAATGAACAAGTCTCTTTCTTTTCGGGTCGACCTTTCCTACAACTGTTCCTAGCCAGCACCCAGAAAGGTCTACTCTCTAGGTTACACACGTTGCAGCCTTGTCCTTCTCCTCAAATGCCCTAGTTGTGCTGATTTCCCATCACTTCGTCCAGGAGCTCATTCATTCAATCAGCATCATGGGTCTTTTCACTGGACCCGTCGGTCCAAGCTCTACCCTGGAGGCTACTGGATAAACCGCCTTGTTCCTAGAAGAGGAAATGCGCTGGAAAAGAAACATTCTTCCATATTGTAATTTTTTTTTCTTACTGAGATGTTATTTCACAGCAAAATACTTAGTTCAGAGAAAGAAATTACCAGTACAGTAGGAAAAGAACAAACATTTCATGAATGCCTCCTACTTGCCAAGAACTGTGCTAGGTTCTTTCACAGACCCAATCTCAATTCTCAAAACGATACCATGAGACAGGTATTATTATATTCATTTAATGGTGAGGGAACTGAAACTTGGGGATGGGGGTGAAAGCTCAATCAGCAGCATTAGCATCCCAGCTCAGGTCTGGCCCACTCTAAAGCCTGTGCTTTTGCTAGTTCTTGCTCATTCTGCTCAGGGGAGCCAGGAAAGTGTCTGCAGGGGAAGTTGAGCCTTGAAAGACGGGGGAAGTTTACTAAAGGCTGAAAAAGGATGGGGAAGGGCTGTGTGGGCTCAGAGCAGAGTCCGTCCATGTCCCTCCAAAAGGGATAGAACACAATGCTCCTGGTGTGATTCAGATGCTAACTTCGTGAAATAAAGCGGGCAGCTGAGACCAAGTTGTGGTACCTGACTCAGCCCTAGGAAACGGGACAGGGCTGTTACAAGACTCTGTTGTGCGCCTGTGTGTGCAGCTTTGTTCTCTTTGGGTAACTCCAGACTGCCACAGGCACAGTGACAGGCACCGGACCCTGGTTCACAGGCTCAGGGGCCATGAATAGACAATGCACGGCTCCGCACACTTCAAGACTGCCTGGCGGCCTTCTGGGGCAGCCAGGGCGCCAGCCGCTGTCCTCCCAGCGTAGGGAAGAGTTGAGCAAGCTGGCAGAAGGTTTCAATGCCTCAGCCCACCCGCTCCTCTCCTGTGCACGCATCACCTCCTGGATCTAAACTTCTTAGACTTTCACGGGGGAGAAGCCTTTGTGTTTTGAGGGTGGCAGTGCTCACACAGTGCACCAACGACCTCACAGACTCTGAGGCAGGAAAGTCTGAAACACTCCCTCCAACCAGATTATGGGTGAAGCAGTGGCTTAGTGAGAGGGCTTAGTGAACACAGACATCAACATGAATCTTCCCAGTCCTGGAGGTACTGGCATGAAACGTTTTGAGAACTCTTTACATGAAAGGCCTGTTAAGACTGCCGCGTCTCACCCCCAGCAAGTCTCGTTATTTTAAGCCACACCTGTTCCTTGCTTTAACTTTTTAACCCACAATGAACAGGCTCTGAACTGACCACCCACTTGCTCAACAATCTGTCTTGGCTCTGAGTGACCTCTGGCTGCTTGCAAAATTCAAGAAGAATCAGGACTTTCCACTATGAAGATATTCACGCTAACTTGTTCTGTCCATACCCTCCAGAGCCTGTGGTGCTCTCCAGTCTTGAGAAACTCAAGGCCATTAAACACACACTTAACACATGCTCTGGACTAGACACTGAAAGTGAAAGTGAAGTCGCTCAGTCGTGTCCGACTCTTTGCGACCCCACGGACTGTAGCCTACCAGGCTCCTCAGGCCATGGGATTTTCCAGACAAGAATACTGGAGTGGGTTGCCATTTCCTTCTCCAGGTTATCTTCCTGACCCAGGGATCAAACCCGGGTCGCCCGCATTGTAGGCAGACGCTTTACCATCTGAGCTTTCCGTACTAGACATTAGGGGCACAAAGATCAAGATCCCCGCCTCAACTTCCTCCTCTCACATCCACCCGACTCCACCTTTGAAAAGTCTCCGTGTCCTTCAGCATGGCCACTCCCCCACCCTGAGGTCAGCCCTTTGGCTCCGTTTCCTGCTGTACTGAAGTCTTAGCTGACTCACCCAGAGGCCCCAGTGTCTACAGAACTCAACTGCTGAGCACTGTGCTCTGGTCTGGACTCCACCCCATCACACACCTCTCAGAAGACAGTCTCCACCACTCCCTGTTCCACTGCTCTTTCCAACTGCCGTTTAAAGAAGTTCAAGTCTTTCCCATTCAAAACAAATCTGGAGCCCGCTTTCTCCTCTAGCTACCACCCTTGCTTCTCCACTTCATAGCCACATGTATTAAAAGATGTCTAATAGAAAATAAACTTATGGGACGTCCCTGGTGGTGCAGTGGATAAGACTCACCTGCCAATGCAGGGGACTGGGATTCGATCCCTGGTCCAGGAAGGTCCCCACAGGCCATGGAGCAACTAAGCCCATGAGCCACAACCGAAGCCTGAGTGTCCAGAGCCCGAGCTCTGCTAGACAGAAGCCACTGCAATGAGAAGCCCATGCACCACAACAGAGAGCAGCCCTCACTCGCCACAACCTGTGGCGCCAGCCCGCAGGCGCCACAACCTGCAGAGCAAGCCTGCACAAATGTAAATAAACAAACATGGATCAAGAACAAGTTAGTGCATCATTTAAAACAAAAAAAAAAGGGATTCCTTGGTGGCTCAGCTGGTAAAGAATCCGCCTGCAATGCAAGAGACCTGGGTTCAATCCTTGGGTTGGGAAGATCCCCGGGAGAAGGGAACGGTTACCCACTCCAGTATTCTGGCCTGGAGAATTCCATGGACTGTATAGTCCATGGGGTCGCAAAGAATTGGACATGACTAAGTGACTTTCACTTCACTTTCCCCTTCCCTGGCAGTCCAGTGGTTAAGACTTCACCTTCCAATGCAGGGGGTGTGGGTTTGATCCCTGGTCAGAAGCTAAATTCCCACATGCCTCAGAGCCAAAAAAACAAAACAAAAAACACAAGCAATACTGTAACAAATTCAATTAAGACTTTAAAAAAACAAGAAAGAAAGAAAACAAATTTAAGTACCAAAGGGGAAAGGACAGGGAGGGATAAATTAGGAGTTTGGGATTAGCAGATATAAACTACTATATACAAAACAGATAAACAACAAGGTCCTACTCTAAACCATGGGGAAACATATTCAATATCCAGTAAAACCCCAAAACCAATACAACACTGTAAGTCAACTATACTTCAACTTAAAAAGAAGCTGTCTACACATACTACACTGCCTTCATTTCCACACTTCCTATTTACCACACAATCCACTGCAATTTGACTTCCACCCCCACCATTTCTCTGAAACTGCCTCACCAAGATCAACAGTGACTGCTTATTGCTAAATTCAATGGACATGCTTCAGTCATTCTTTCAGCAAATATTTATTGCATGCCAACTATGTATCTAACTGTGCTCGGTCGGAAAAAAGCAGCACACAAGAAAGAGATTAAACATAGAGCATATATTAAACATTAACATAATTATTTTCATTATAATTGTGGCAAGTCGTAGGAAGGAGATATCAAGTTTATATAATGGAGCAAATGGTGTTAGGTAGGGCACACAAGAACATATTCCCAAAGGAAGCAATTTCCAAGTTAAGCTCTAAAGGATGAAGAGAAATTAACCAGGCCAAAAAGAGGAAAGGATAACTGTGCAAGCTGGGATGGCAGGCAGATCTGTGCAAAGCTCCTAAGGCAGGAACACAAGCTCCTCACACACACTGCTGCTAAGTCGCTTCAGTTGTGTCCGACTCTTCACGACCCCATGGACGGCAGCCCACCAGGCTCCTCTGTCCATGGGATTTTCCAGGCAAGAGTACTGGAGTGGGGTGCCATTGCCTTCTCCTCACACACACTAAAGCTGGCTATTGTCAGCTCCTTGGCCTACTGCAATCCCTCAACAAACATTTATTGAAAGGAGGACTTCCCTGGTGGTACAGTGGTTAAGAAACTGCCTGCCAATGCAGAGAACATGGGTTCGATCCCTGATCTGGGAAGATACCACATGCTGTGGGGCAACTAAGCCCATGCACCACAACTACTGAAGCATGTATGCTCCAGAGCCCATGTTCCACAACATGAGAAGCCAGAACACTGCAATAAAGAAGAGTCTCTGCTCACAGTAACGAAGATTCAGCCACAGCCAAAAATAAAGAAATAAATTAAAGAAGAAAAAGGAAGAAATGGCTCTCGACTAGGTGGCCCCAAAGAACCTTTATCTTTTAACACCCCTCACAAAGGAATGTTCTAGTCACATCTTGATCTATTTTTTATTCCTGTCACACACAATTATATTCCTGCATCCTAACGCTCACACCTCTAGTTACTCTGGGTGTTTAAACTACTGTTTACCCACCTTTTCTGCCCCCTTCATCAGACGTCCATCTTCCCTTCATGGTCCCCTAAAGGTAGGAAGTGTTTGTTTCACTTTGTCAAATAACTGCTTAATACCATTTGTTCTGTAATTTCAGTTCATAATGTTTCTGCCTCCTTCAGTACTGCCCTCTCTGCATCACTGCCTCCAGCTCTAAGGGGCAAAGATTATATCTTGATCATCTTCAGATCTCCAGGGCCTAGCCTGAAGGTGGGTGCCAAATGGATACTCCTTTATGTGGCAAATCCAACTGAAAAACTGGACCCAGCTGCCAGCTATAGAGGTAATTTCCAAAGATAAGCTCCAACAGTCAGCAGTGATGAGTCACCTGGAATGTATCCTTGGGACTAACTCCAGGTAAAGTCACATGAAGATGTCCTGGTCTGTCACACTGTAACTGACCTAGGCAATTCCCTCAGAACCTTCAGCCTCCCAAACCTGGACTTTCTTCAGAAAAATACTATTGGCCTTTTCCGCATGCTTACAGCCTTAAAAGTCAATGATTCTCCCTTACAACCTTCATTCTAGGAAAAGGAAGAGAAATGTAGTAATACAAAGTCTTGGAGATTTTGGTGAGGCCCAGTGAAAGACCAATCTAGAGTGCTGTCTGCCTTGGAAAGTCTTCCTCTAAGAAAAGACCTCATTGTACCAGGCCGTTCACCTCTCCCTTGACTGTGTTTACAGATCCTATTTGCAGACTTAACAGTGCCTACTGATTGTCAAGAGTCTAGAAAAGGGAGCCTAGCTACGTAAATGCCCTCAGCAACTCTGAACAATACAGAGCCCTTTTTAGGTGTTTAATAATCAAAAAACTATGCTTCTACAGATTAAGACTGAAGGCAGGAGGAGAAGGGGAGGACAGAGGATGAGATGGATGGATGGTATCACCAACTCAATGGACATGAGTTTGAGCAAGCTCCGGGAGTTGATGATGGACAGGGAGGCCTGGCGTGCTGCAGTCCATGGGGTCGCAGAGTCGGACATGACTGAGCAACTGAATTGAATTGACTGATGCCTTCATGGTTATTACTGGTAATAACCATTACATGGTTATTCTTGCTTTTAAGAAGTGCTAAATGTGTGATGCAGACAAGGTGATAATTGTAATAAATGGCTCGTTAGGAAGTTTCTCACCTTCAGGATCTTTGGAAAAACAGTATAAAATATATTCAGCTTATACATGCTTCTCTCTCCCAACTTAATAATTGGTGATGTGACCCTCAAACAACCTGTGACTCTACTGGGGCAGGCACAAGGGTACCAGGATGGTAAGGCTAAAAATCATCTATCCAAACCTAACCCTTTCATTTTTCTGAAACATAAATGGGATCAGAGGATAACTAAGTTGTCAAACCATGAGAAAGGCTCAAACCCAAGTTCTGAGACCACCACACCTGTTGCATTTTCATGACGCTAGGCAGCCTCAAACAAGCTGAGACTTGCTCAAAACTACAGTTACTCTGTGGAAGGCTCAGCCTACCACTCCAACTCAGAGCCAGTGCATTTCCCATAAGACACTAACATTTACCTTAATCTTGATCTAAGAGTTGGGTCTCTGCAAACTAGTCCTTTTCTGACTTCAAAGTGGTGAGAAATTCCCAAGTGCTGAGAGCTCATGAAACCATAAAGCCTGACCTGAACCAACATGTACAGATTCTATCCTTTCACTTGAGAAAAAAAATCTTTGGTGCTTCTCATGTTCCACTAGACAATGAGAACCAGGAACAAAACCCAGCCAATTCAGTGCAGCACAAAACAAGTATGGTGACTGCTGTGCCCCCTGGGAGTTGACAGGTCAGGTATAGAAATCTGATTTGTTCAGGGATAAAGCAGGAAGCCAAGGGGCAGGGCAGCAACTGGTAGGAAACAGCCAAGAGAAAAAAATATCACATTTCAATGACGTGACTACCAACAAGACTAACAATAATGATTTATGTTCCAGTAGATACTCTTCTCTGCATACCAAAGGATTTTCCTCCTCACTAGCTTCCCAAATATACCAAAGGGAGTGTCTAAGAAAGAAAGACTGGATGATTTTTAAAGATGCTTATGGACTTTTCTGGACCTTAGATTCTTCATAAAAGGAGTGATCAGATTATTCCTACTGAGAGTCTATGACACCAAACCAGGGGCCTCTCATTTTTCAGGTCAAGGCACAGACACAGGGATCTCAGGTTTTTTTCTTGCTGTTGTTCCCTTCTGCCCTTCTTTAGTTTATTGGGAAACATTTGTAAGGGTTAAGCAGAAGAACTGGAATTAGACCTGGGTTTGAAACCTGACTCTTGTGTCCTTGTGCAAATTATTTAACCTCTCAGATCCTGTGTCTTAAACTTTTTTCTAAGAAAGTAAACAAATAACTTTCTCCCCCAGTTCCTATCAGTTAAGATTTTAAATTGAAATATAGTTGATATACATTATGTTAGTTCCGGGTGTACTGTATAGTGATTTGATGTCTGTGTACATTACGAAATGATCACCACACTAACTTCAGTAACCACCTGTTTCTGTACAAACTTACTACAATGTTATTGACCATATTCCTTATGCTGCATATTACATCCCTGTGGCTTATTTTATAACTAGAGGTTTGTACCTCTTAATCCTCTTCACCTATTTCACCTCCCTTGTCTCTTAATCTTTAAAAAGAGGATAATATCATCCACCTTACAGCATTACCAAGAGAATTAAGAGAAATACATTACATGAAAATACCTCCCACAGTGCCTGGCACTTAGTTGGCAACTGAATTGTGAGTAGCTTTCCTTCCTTCTTTCCTGCATACCTAGGCAGTTGGCTCGGGAAAAGTTTGAGCTATTAAACACACTAGCCTCAGGACTTCCCTGACGGTCCAGTGGTTAAAACTCCACATTTCCACTGCAGGGGACACAGGTTCAATTCCTGGTGGGAGAACCAAGATCCTGTATGCCATGAGGCCAAAAACAAAAAACAACAACAAAAAAACCACTGGCCTCTAAAATCTGAAGGGGAGGTTTTCAAAACAAATTCAGCAAATGTTTTCTATGTGCTCACATGCAAGACATAAAGTAGGCCACAAACTTCTGGGGCCCTTCATGAGTATAAGCGGCAAGGATATGTACAAAAATAACATACCTCAAAGAGGGACAAACCAGGTACTGGGGGCAGGGCAAGCTTGGTAGAGAAGTAAGGTATTTGGTAGAGACACAAACTAGACAGGTGGTTCCTGCAGCTTTGGGGCACTCAGGTTCTCACTTCCAACAAGTTTACTTAGCTGTGAATGAGTGGGCATTTTCTGATCTGCGGGAAGGGCTACAAATTGGTGAATCTGGTTAACCACACTCTTGGATGGTCATTCTCAACCCATTGTCGATGGCAGGGAAGAACTACTTTGAGTCCTTATTATGTGTCAGGCAGTGTTCTAAGCACTATGCAAGCACGAACTAAACGAACATGGTTGGAAAAATCCCCTGGAGGAAGAAATGGCAACCCACTCCAGTATTCTTGCCTGGAGAATTCCACGGACAGAGGAGTGTGGCAGGATATAGTCCATGGGGTCTCAAAGAGTTGGACACGGCTTGAGTCACTAAAAACTAAAAATCAAAAAATAAGGATTCCATGAAATAAGGACTAGTATTGTTTCCATTTTACTGAAAAAGAAATGGAAATGATCCATTAGCAAGTGTTAGAGCTGGAATTAGACCACAAGATCTGCTAGCTCCAAAGTCTGTGTCTTTAACTACATTCTAGACTTTCTTTCCTGGAAAAATAAATCATGGCTAGAAAGATCTGACCAAACAGAATCCCAGGATGGATGTTCAAGGTTTATTTTAATAGAATCAAGCAATGGTTTCATGTTTAGCTACTGTTGGATGTGAATGAATAGGTAACAGAGTCTAATTCTTGCTACTGTATAAAGAAAGGTCAAAAATGGGAAAGAACAGACTTGTAAGAGACTTGTACAGTTCCCCATGCTCTCACTGAAACGCCAAAGTGATACCTGGGGGTGGATCCCACCCCTCCCTAGTATGCCTGAGCCTGAGCTCCCTGCCTCAGTTTGCACTCATCAGATGCCAGCCCTGGACTAGAAATAAGCCCAGCCTCCAGAAAAGGCAGAAAACCCACCAGGAATGTGGAAAGCCTAACAGTTGGGTTTCTATTCTATGATGGGTTTCTATTCAGCTTTAAAACCTTGTGGTCTTCTTAGACCCTACCTTGCTCCCTCCATCCCATATCCAGGGCCATTCGTGTCACCCTGCCCTGACCATGACAAAAGGCATTTCCTCAGGTTGGTGCCTCCTTCCCCATTCCTATCACTAACAAGCTCAGCTCAGGGCCCAAAGTACCCTAATCCAGACTGGTGCTCTTCCTCACCCTTGTCCAATCCATCGTGCCCACCAGAAACAGACTGATAGTCTAAGCATAAAATACCCACATCATGCCACAAAACCTAGTTTCTACTGCAGACCAGAAAATTCTACAAGCCTGGCATTAAACCCTCCACAGTCTAGCTTCACGCACCTTCTCAGCCTTACATTCCACTTCCTACGGCTCCCACACCTTCCAATCTTTGTCTCCACCGTACATATCAAGTCACCACCCCTTGTGAAGATCTTGAAACTCACCAGCCTTTGCAATTGTACTCCCAGAGTTTCTCCCTTACCAGGATATCAACCTGCTAAATTCCATCCCCCTTTCTTTAACCTACCTAAGATTTCTCAAATCTTACCCTCAAGTATTCCCCGAACAAATCTGGTAGCCACTCCGGACACCGTGCTGTTCTTCAAACATGCCAAGCACATACCTGGCTCAGGGTCTTTGCTCATTTTCTTGTATTCCCTGTCTAAAATCTTCTTCCCCCAGATATGCTTCATTTCTCTGCTCAGATGGCATTAACCACAGAGGTTCCTGTGACCTCCCATTGCACCTATGCCCTCATCATACTTCATTTCTCTTCAGAGCATTTACCCCTGACATATGATATTCATATATTTACTTACTGTCTCTCACCACCAGAACACACACTTCACGAGGGAAGGGATTTGATCTATCTTGCTCTGTGCTGAATCCCCCAGGCCTAGAAGTGTTTGGTATACAACAGGAATTTAATATATATTTGTGGGATGAATGAATGAATAAAGTTCTCCTTCACCTTTGAAATTCCCTAGTGTTATCACTTGAAAGCTTCCCTGGTGGCTCAGATGATAAAAGAATCTGCCTCCAATGTAGGAGATGCAGGTTCCATCCCTGGGTCAGAAAGATCCCCTGGAGAAGGGAAAGGCTACTCACTCCAGTATTCTTGCTGGGAAATCCCATGGACAGAGGAGCCTAGAAGGCTACAGTCCATGGGGTCACAAAGAGTTGGACATGACTGAGCAAGTAATACACACACACAAAATGTTATCACCTACAGGACTCATAATAGCTTGCCTTGATTTGTTTATTTTTTCCTTAATTACTCTAAATAGTGAATTTCTCAAAGGCACAAACCACATATTCATTTCCACAAATATTTACTAAGGGCCTACTGTGAGCCAGACCTTGTACACCTCAAGGACTGGGCTATTGAAAAGAGCACTGGACAGGTCAAAGGTTAGTCCTGGCTCTACAACTAGTTGAGTGACCCTAGACAAATCCATCTTTCTCCCTGGGTCTCAGTTTCTTTACATGTAAAATGAGGAGAGTTGCATTATCTCTAGCATCTATTAACACTTGGACCCAGCTCAGTGCCTTAGACATCACAGGTACTTAGCAAATATTTGATTTCTTTGTTGCTGATTCTCCTGTTACACAGGAATCTGAGTTGTCTTGGAACACAGTTCAGACATAACAAGTAAAAGTAAGTCCCACTTGCTTCTCTGACTCCATGGGCAACTTCATTCTAGTGTTTGTGATATAGAGAGGATGATGCACCAAATTTGAAGCTGGAAAATATGAATTCTGACCACTGCCATTCACTTGGCTTTGGAAACTTGAATAAGCAATTTCTGAACCTTAGTCTCCTCTTCCATAAAACAGCCATATTGACCTTCTCATAGCTCTTCAAAGGCACCACATGCCTTCCTGCCTCGGGGCCTTTTTATGTTCCCTCTGCCTGGAAAGTTCTTTGCCCTTTCTTAGCTGGACTAACTTCTACTTATCTTCAGGGCTCAGTATAAACTTGCTTTTTAAAGGAATGTATTCCCTATCCACTCCCCTTGCCCCTGGTGCAATCTTACTGCAATTATCTCAATTGCTCACCTCAGTTATTATGGCATTTATCTCAATTGTCACCTCATTTATTTACTGTTCATCTCTAGGAGTCTAAGCACTACAAAGGTAAGAACTGTGTCTGTTTTGTTTATCTTTATATTTCTCAGCACTTGGCTAAATGCGTGGTCCAGAAGTATCCAATAAATATTTTTATGGAAGAATGTACAAACTAATGCATCCAGAGGCACTAATACCTCCAGACAGCTTTTCGGTTCCTTCAGAGAAAGAGCCAATAAACATTACTGCACTCTAAGATCTTTCACAAGTTTCTGAGAATCAAGGTTCAAGACAGGGAACCGACATTACCTAGAGGTTAGAAAAAAAAAATAGAAATCATTTGAGATAAAGAAACTCTGAAAGCTAAAAAAAAAAAAAAGTAAAACAGGAAGGGACAGGCAGCATGTCTACCCCTAGCCCTCTTTCTCCAGTAAGCCTATTATCAAGAATAAGGAGAAAATGCCATGCTCCCATGGTGAGGAAGTGACCCATTGGTGGCCTGCTCCTTGTATTCAGGATGGAGGAAGTGACTGTCCACAGGCTGAAAGCCAGGAAGCGGGGGCAGATATCCAGGACAGTCTCCCTCCTCCACTATTCCCTCCTGCCAGCTCTAGAAAGCTTCTGGATGCTGACCCTGGTCGACCTAGAGGCTGGGCCACCCACACAGGTGGCTGGGAAACAGTAAGGTCCTGGTGCTGGGGGACAGACAAGGAGGGCAGGAAGCTGCACGGTGGTGTGAGGTGATGGGGAGGGGACTGCAGGCCTCACCAACCTAACCCTGAAGCTACCCTTCACCCTTGGATACTTCCTTTTAGGAGGTGTTGGCCCACATTCCTCTCTGCTCTGAGGGGTCCCCGTGAGGGCCCCGGGGGGGGGGGGGAGCCTACTTGCCCCAGAAAGATGTACTCTCTCCCTACCCTCAATCGCTGCCTAAACGCCCAAGGAGCCCACACTGCTTACTTCCTGCAAAGAACCCCACCCCCCCGGAGACTGACCGCAACATACCCGCCAGAAGCCTCGGATCCCATGGGGAAAGCCATGCTCTCCGCAATTTTCCACAGAAAACCCATTACCCGGGGTAACTCTCCATTCCCTCCTGGCCCAAACTCTGAGGCTCCCGTACTCTCCGTGTTCTCTCAAACCCCTCACGGCAAGGAAACCCGGGCTCCTCAGCTTCCACAGTTTTAATTTAGGGACTTGCAGCCGCCAAGGCCACAGAAAAAGATGCTCCCCGGCATTCCCCCGCTCAGGGACCTCAGCTCGCGGGAAACCGACCTTCTCCGCTAGCCCCCCGCTTCTCGCGAGCTCTCTTCCCCGCTCTAGCCCCCCACAACCTCCAAGTCTTCGGGGAACGCTGAGCTCACTCACCAAACTACCCCTCTGAGGAGCGGGGGCCACACAGAAACCCCCGAGAGGTCGCCAGCTCCCCTCAGGCGCTCCGAGCCCAGAACAGGGCGGCGCGGCCCTTTCTTACCCGCCTGCGCCGCCATGGTCCCGGAGGCGCGGAGATGAGGAGGAAGAGACCGCTGCCACACCTGCTCCGCAAAGCTCCCGCCGCCGCCTCAGGCGCGGGAGGACCTCAGCCCCGGGAGGACCTCAGCCCCGGGCGCGAGCGGGTTACGCCGCCTACGGCGCCCGGGGAGGACCAAACCCGCACCTGGCACGGGGGCCCGCCCGCCGACGCCCCGCCCAGCCGAGGCCAGGCCCCGCCCCCTTGCCTCGGGCTCTGCGGCGGCCCTAGCGCCCCCTAGCGCTAGAGGCGCCCGCCTTGGGTGAGCCACCTGGTGAGGGCGATTCTGAGCAGGCCCGAGATCTCAACTCAAGAGGACCCTCTACCCATTTTAGGGATGAAGAAAACAGAGGGCTAGAGGGTAAAGTTTGACTACCTCAAAATGAGCTGAGCTGGAATGGGAACACAGGCTCTTAATCTCCAGTTCAAAGCTCTTTTCAATAGAGTGTTTGGAATCAAGAATATGAATCTGGAGAAACCAGGTTTACCCCTCAAATAGCTTTGGGGAGGGTGAGCTTTTCTTAGAAGTTTACGGCTCAGATAAGTCACTTGTCTGTGCCACTAGAAGCAAGCTCACACTCGGTGGCAGATCCTTAGCAGGCCAAGTGTGTATATAAATGACTCCCGAACACCAGACCTTCCAATGGAAATATACCTGTGGTCTGGATTTACCCTTTTCGGACTCCTCTTTGTAGAGAAGAGCCCTGGACCAGGATTTAGGACAGCAGACAGGTTTCTGGCAGCCACTACCTGGCTGATGGCCTTGAGAACCACTTCCCTCGCTGGATTTGGTTCCCTGTGTGATGAAGGGTTGACCACATCGGCTGGTCCCTGAGGTCCTTCCTGTCTGATTCTCTTGTGCTGGGTCTTTCCTTAGATCAGATTTAGGTCATGAGAAAGTGTACAAATGACCAGGAAGGGACAGGAAGGGGGCCCAAGGAAATGAATCAGGACACTCCCACCAAGGACAAAGTTCAACCCAGCCGACTCCAGTCCCAGCAAAGGTGAGCATAGTTCTCTTCCCTCCTGCTCTGACCAGGTAGTCCAAACCAGATGCAAGTCAGATGGGTCCCTGATGTCCTGAGTGTGAACAAAGTGCTGAGGGGCAGTAGGGGAGATGCGCCTAACTTCTGTTAGTTCCTGGGAACCCTCTTCAGCAGCCGCCTTTAGTGTCTGAGGAAATCTCTGCTCTGATATACTAAAGACGAAACTCTGTGTTGAGTTAAAGTGATGGGGATCCAGGGAACTCTCTTGACAAGCCACCTCAGGGCTAGACAAAAGGTGCGGGACTTTTATTTGTCCTGCACATGGAAGAGATTACACTGTATTTTCCGACACCCAGGCACTGGCAGCCTTGGAATCAAGATCCCTGGGAGGCTTTCCCTCTCCCTCTGCCCCACAGCAAGGTATCCAGGTCTGTTTAATCTCCTTCCTCACTCTCTCTCACTTCTTTCCCATCTCCAGCCTCATGGTCTTCACCCACTGGGCATGAGGGGATAAACAACTCCCCCAAGTTGCCCCCTGGAAAGTTGAGGGAACTCTGAGAAACGCAAGTTAAATGTAAAGGGAGAGGACAACCGTCTATAGAAATGATATAACCCAGAGAAAGCTTTTCAACGTGGACATAAAGAACATTTCAGAAGCACTTATGAACTCAAAGGGAGTTCTGGAGGGCAGAAAAAGCCTGTGTGTGCAGGGAGAAGGCCCCCTGCGTTTCTGGTATCAAGTCAGCTGTCCAGTTTGACTACATGACCACGGCTTGGTCAGTCCTTGAGGCCAGATACTGCCGACTGACTGACTCACAGTCAACTGACTGGGCCAACAGAAATGGGAACCCGGGCCAAGACACCACCTTAAGGTTCAAGCTCTGACATCCTGAGGGAACTGGTCTACTGGTCGACAGCTAGACACTCCCAGTGTCACTTCCATGTGCTTCCAACCAACTCAGTCTAGGATCTCTAATCTCCTCTCCCTGAATCATCCTACCTAGAATGGACTGATGAATCGTCCAAAGTTATGTTTCTGTCACCTCTCTGCTCACCTCTCTGTAATAGCTCTGTAGTAGCTCCCCACTGTCTACACAGTAACAGCCAAACCAGGCCCTCATGAGCTAACCACATCTCACCCTACAGCCTTCTCTTCCTACTCCCGTCACTCCAGGACTCTGCTTTCTCCTGAACGCATTCTGCCCTGGTACCATTCTGCCATTCCTACAGCCACCAGTTGTGCCCACTAACCCCACTGCTCCCCACCTTCTCTGTACTTTTGTTGTCCCCTTCTGCCAGAAGAGTCGTCTTGTTTCTAAACTCTTAACACACTGTTATTTTCAATTGTATCATTTTGCAACCCCTGTGAACTAATCTAAATCTTCACTGTCCAGTGTGGTAGCCACTAGCCATATGTGGCTATTTAAATTGAGATTACAAAATTCAGTTCTTCAGGCCACTAGCCACGTTTCAGGAGCCTGACAGTCCCCCGTGGCTGGCGATTACTGTGCTGCACCGTGCAGACAGAGAACACCTCCACAACTGCCAAAACTCTATTCCATGGTGCTGTTCTAGACAATGATCAGGAAAGGCTGCTAACGTCACAACGAGGGACGACCAGACATTGTGTGTCTCCTGATATGATGCAACAAGTATACACTACCACCTATGACATAGTCTTGCAAAACAAACAAAAAAATAAAGCCTGAATCTGGCCAAGTCTCTAGACTTAACAGTCAATTTACAGGAAATACAAGACTAGGTAGACTTGGTTAATGCCACAGTGATGCAAACAGCAAAAGTGAAGCTGTGGGAAACTCAACAGGACAAATGAATTGGTTTTCTTAACAGATAAACCGCAAGGGAAAGAAAAGAGATGGAAAAGGATCGTATAGATATAATAGAGACTTAGACATCCAATAGCAACGTATGGGTCTATTTTGGATCTCAACACAGACAGACTATGAAAAAGTGATGAGACAACTAAGAAGACTTGAACAATGATTGGATACATGATATTAAGGAAGTACCATTGATTTTTAAAGGTACATGAAAAGTATTTTGGTTAGTTTTAAAAATCATTATTGAGATGCACATTCAAATACTTAATTGATGGGATATGACTAGAATTTGCTTCCTAACAGTGTTCCAACAGGACAAATGAATTGGAGAGGAACTGCATGAGTGGGATAAATTAAGATTGGACCTGTGTTGACGGTTCCTGGGGTTGGAAGACTGGTCCATGTAGGCTTTATTGTTCTGTTCCTCTGTGCCTTGTTCCCTTTTCTTACTGGGTTTATGAACTCCTAGAGCTCCCTTATCTTTGCATTTTCTACTACATCTTGACATTATTCAACTTGCTAACTGTGAGGTCAAAGTTTAAGAGGGTGAAGAGAGCTCCTTTCAGTGGGATGACCTGTAGCTCTGATGTGCTGGGGAGCTTGGGGCTGGGCCAGGTCTGTAATCCCACCGTCTTCCAAGGAACCTCACAGAGCAGCATGGCCCCTGCTCAAGGTTGAGGGCATGGCTGGAGGACAAGACAGCCTGCCTTGTCAAGGAACATGGAGAGACATGCTGACACTCAACAACCCGATTTTCCTCAAGGCTCTTTTGGGCCACAAGCTAGGATCCACGGTGGCAGCCTGCAAGCTTCAGATTTCCATACACTTATCAGAACTGGGTCTGCCTGCCAGACAGGTCACAACTTGGGTGGGGCTGTCTATGAAACCAGGCCTCTAACCTAAACTTCTCATTTCTAACTATCCACGGGTGTCTGAAGACTTTCATCCTAACATTCCTGAGGACGCAAAGGTGCTTTGAAGAGGTCAGATCAGTGTGATGAGTCCCCAGCCCATACCCCCACTCCACTGACACAGAAACTCCACAGCTCACAGTTATGTAAAACCATTTGTTTAATTCTAAATCAAATCACTTTCACAACAGTGAAAATTAGTGACTGGTCAAGATGTGCCACTGTACACGGTGTTGTTTTCTGACTGTGGTTGGGACCTGGTCTTGATCCACAAAGGTGGCAGGAGGGGCTGGGGACCAAGAACATAGAAACACACACAAAAGAAAGGAAAACTGCCTCGGCAGAGAGGCAACATGGTGAGCCTGCAGGGGAGTGATGGGAAGGGGGCTCCCTGTCGGGGCTGGGCCAGCAGTCCCAAGTCGGCTCTCCTGCCCCAGCTCCTGGCAGAGGGTGAGTGGGGACCTGCAAGGTTCAAGATTAGCACAGGGCCAACCTGGCTTTGCTAACAGGTTCCTGGGGTGCCTTTGCTGGTGGAGCTCTCCTGGGCTCACTACACTTCGTTGAAGGGTCCAAATTATTTGTCTTCCTACCTGCAATCCTTCTTTCTTTAACCTTTCTTCTGCAGACCCATTTCTGTTGGATCCATCCAACCGAAGTCCCCTTGCCCATCACTAGGTGGGACCATCACACTGAGAAACTTCAGGGGCCCTCACACTTTGGGGATTTCCAGAGGTGATAAAAAGGGCACTCTTCCGTGGGCGCCCAGAGAATGTTTAAAATCCACCAGGCACGCTGTAAAGCAGGTGGCTTATTCCTACCAAATGGGTTCGGTAAGTGAACCACCTATTCAATACTTGTGTTTTGTCGGCTTGAACACTGAGCTCTGGCACTGAGAGGTGCGGGGGGCAGAAGGGGGCTGCAGTGGAGAGGGCAGAGGGCTCCCCTCATCCTCCTCCAGGTCTTGGTTACCACACGCCGTGCAGAGCAGTATCGGAACACACACCAGGTGGGGCTCACAACTGAGGCAAACCCAGGAGCAGTGTGGACCAGTGAAGGGACAGAGAGCCCCAGAGTAAATCCACCTTCCCCCACCCTGAGGGTCTCTCCTGTACCAGACTAGATTTCTAGGAAGAGGCCAGGCCGGCAGAGCGAGAACCATCCCACCCGCTGAACTGGCCTGCTGCCGGCACCTCACTTCCTCAATCAGATTCAGAGGAAGAAGCTTGTGAGACTGAAAATCAGATCAAGGGCTGGGGAGGAATGGCTTCCCTGGACATTTCCAGGGGAAGCTTTCCATAGGAAGACCACATCCTCTCATCATGCTGAGGCTCCTGGTCTCTGCGCCCAGCTCTACAAAACACCAGGGGCTGCCTGCTCTGGAGTCACGTGCTCCCCTGGGTTTAGCACACACAGGGAAGGTCTTGGAGCCATACCAAAATCAGAGTCACATGCTGGTCTCCCCGTCCCTGCCTCTTCATTAAGGACAATCTGGTCTGAGAAGAGTGGTCTTCAACATGCTGCTGGGATGACTCAACACAGCCTCCCAGTATCCTCTGGGGGGTCTGGGAGAGGATGCACTCAGAGCCTCTGAGGCCTTTGGGATGTGATGGCTGCTTGTTCAGTCCTCTCTGCATCCAAGCTCGGAACCCCACCTCAGACCCACAGCAGGTCTCTCCTAAGATGCAGTCGGTCCCAGACTCGGCAATCACCTGAGTTGGTGCCCCCGGACAGGAGGCAGATGTGCATAGTTCTGGAGGATAAGGTGATGGGCAACCACATGTCTCTGCGGGTAATCGCTGTCAGGAAATCAGGAGGTCACTCAGCCCACTCTGGAGCCAAAGACATTGAACAAGGCCCAGAGGCAATAAATCTTTGGGTCTCTGGTGAGTTCATGAATCAACCCAGCTCCAGCTGCTGCAATTAGGATCTTAACAGAACAGCAATTTCATGCATCTCTGCTGAGGAGGAAGAGGAGGAAACAGGACAGAACAGCACTGGGATGCGGCAGCAGAACCTCTCTGTTCGAGGAGTCCCACCGACTCCAGAGGCCACTCACCAAGGGGTATTTAAAGAGATGGAAGAAAGTTTCCACATTAGGTTCATCCCTTTGTCTTTGTAATGCTAACTTCGGGTGAAACTGGACAGTTCTCCTGCTTCTTCCCTGTGTGGAGTCAGGACCTGCTGAGCTGGCTGGAACAGAATTTCATGGTGTAACCAGTGAGAGACCAGCTTGATGCCAAGGCCTGAGGTTACAGCAGGGTGTTTACAGCAGTGGCCAGACTCCAGAGTCCTCAACGGCTGTCTTGAGTCCCAAAAGCTCTGATGGAGAAGCAAGACTCCGTGATGTGTCGCTAACCCCACTGATTCCAGGGGTCGGGATTAGCCAGGAAGTCAAACATCAAGAGTGGGGGTGGCGTGTCACCGGTCCAGAGGCCCTGCCATGGATGTGGGCTGGGAGCCCAGCATTAGGCAATCAATAGCCAGAACATGATCACCAGGGCCACAAACAGGAAGAGGCGTGAGAGGAACTGCTCGTCCACGTACTGGGGCGTTCCCGGGACAGCTGGAGGGACACGAGGGAGGAGAGAGGCTGTGAGAAGGCTGCAGCTGTACACACTGCCCGCTGGGGTCAGAAGTCCAGAGCATCAACCTTCGTCTCTTTACAACAGAATCCTGCTACACTAAAAATACTTCCCACCCCAAATAATATCAGACAAAACAAAATTAAGATTATTTTTAAAATGTAGACTCATGTAATAATGAGGATAAAAGTCTCCAGTTTATCCTAAGAGGGTTTCTGCCTGCAGGTACACATAAAATAGCAAAGTCTTAGAGGAAAAAAAGAAAAGAAAAGCTACTATCTGTTAAGTATCTTATGTGTGCTGTTTAGTATACACACTACAGCCTAATGGGTACTTTTATCCCATTTTGTGTAAGAAGAACTGAAGCACAGGTATGAGGGGACCTTCCCAACATCTTGAGGTCCATGAGCTGGTGGAGACCCTGCAGCTGTGCTCTCAGCCTCTGCACACCACCTCCCGAGTCATGGGGTCTCCGGGTCCTGGCACTGGTGAGTCAGGAGGGGTTTCAGGGAGCCCTGTGTGGGGTGTATTCCTTTTCCAGAGGCAAGAACTAGAGCCCAGACAGACAAGACGACCTGTCTCCCTTAGTGCACGGCAAACTCAAGGCAGAAATGGGCTGAGAACCTGGGTCTCCACTCCTCTCTGCTCTGAGAAAAGCTACTATGCAGAGCTCCTCCTCCTGCCTGTGGGGCAAGGAGTTAGGAGAATCTCCACCCCAGATGGGCAAAATGTACTCAACCCAACAGGGAAAACCGTCTGTGACTGGGGCAGGGGGATGAGGTGATCTGGGGTCAGCCTGGCTGTGAACTCTGCGCACCTGGGAAACCCCAGGCGAGGTTGGGCCAGGCTGGATGGAAACATGCTCCCAGGCAAGTGCCTGCTCCTTCCCAGCACCCTGACCGGCTCCTGTGGAGCAGAGCACACCCGGCACTTTGGGATCTCTTTCCTCTGCTGAAACAGCAGATGAGGATAGGAGAAACTTCTGGGGTGGATGAAGTCAGGAAGGGCAGTCCCCAGATTGCATGGTGCCGAGCTCCTCCCCAGTGAGGCGCTCTGGTGGAGTCAGGCAGGCCACAAAGACTCGTTGATTGTCTGCCACGTGCCAAGCACCAGCGTGGAGGCAAGAGAAGAACGGACAGCTCAGGAGAGGCTACTGTCCTGAGAGCATGAGCTCCTGGTCCGGAACCATGCACTGTGCCCAGCACACTTGAGGCCCCGGTGAGCACAAACAGTGCTCAGCGGCCCTCGGCAGCTCCGGTCAGGATCCAGGCCCGGCATCAGACTGTAACAGAGCCCAGGGCATCTACCTCACCACCCTGCCCCACACTGAACGAGCGGGCACTCAAGCTGGCTGAAGGGACAAAGGCAGAAGCAGGTGGCAGACCCCGGCAGAGTTCCCAAAGGAACAAAGGGTGGGATTTAGGACCAGCCCCACATGTGTCCTGTGGGAAACTGGCCAGATGCTAGAATCAAAAGGCCCTGACTCCAAGCAGTCTCCTTGCCCTCCCTGCCCCCAATGGTCAAAGGTGAGGGGTATGTGCCCAGGACGATGCTTCTACTCAGCTGGTACGATTTATCCCTTTTCATCTTAGGGGCATGGGATATATCTTGGGAAACTACTGAGTGTTTTCTGATTTGTAAAATGGAGCTGATTGCATCCCTGTCCCACAGGCTCATCGTGAGGACCCCCGAGTTTATGATGGAAAGCACTCTGAATGTGCCTAACGCTTGGTAAGTGTGCAATGTCATGACCAGGATTACCAGTAATTTGAAAAGAGTTTAGCACATTTTGAAAAGCCTGATTATCCATGTAGTAACATACATACTGCACAATTCCAAGCAGTCTGCAAGCAAAATTACCAAGAGAACAGGGTCTTACCTGGAGGAGGCCGCCCATCATTTATGTTAAAGGCTGTGGCAAATATGCCAAAGGGAAAGGCCCCAATTCCAAAAGACATCTGGAAGCCACCATCTCCAAATCCAAACCCTTGGAATCCCTGTGTGGAAGAGACGCAATTTAGGACCAGCAGGTTTCTCCCATACCTGTCACATGTCACCTTACATAAAGTGGCACCTCCCACCCTCTTTTCCTCCCTTCTCAATCTCAAGGCAGAGGAGCTCTGCCCCTCTGCCCTTCCAGGTGGCCCAGCCAAGGAGCTGCGAACGCCAGAAAGGACTGGCTCTGGTCCAAAGTAGAACTCTCTGCTGATGCATGTGAGGGTTCTCAGAGCTCCAGGGCTTCTTTCCCAGAGTCCCACAGTAGCCAGTAAAACTTTTCATGCTTTATAACAGCCAAAGTGGCACTAACCCCTATGTCCAATTACAAAGGAACACAGAACAAGCTACACACTATCTGTAACAGCAAAAGAAAGTGGAACCATAATTAGCCAACAATGGAGACCATGATCACAATTTCCATACCTCCTCCCAAAGAACGGTACAATGACTATGCAGAACATAGAAAGACTCTTGTGACAAGCTATCAGATAAAACTGTTTGCACACCATGATCACAAGTATAAGACAATATGTACACAGGTGGAAAAGATATGGCTAAGTATTTTCCCTCAAATTTTTCTTTTAATATTGTCACAGAGAATTTTAAGACTTCAAAACACTTTTTCTCCTGATTACAAAAGTAATATATGCCTGCTATGAGAAATTCACATATTATAGGAATAAATGACATAGAAAGTCAGAGGTCTCCTTGTTCACCCTCCACTTCCTAACTCCTCCCTGCAATGATCACTGTCTGCAGTCTGGTATCATCCTCAGTTTTTTTCTCTATAATGTGTTCTACACGGCATCATCTTTCACATAAAAAGATTCAGCAGGAACTGCAATACTGTAAATAGGTTAACTCCTGTTTTCTAAGTGCCAGGTTTGTGCTGGGCACCAAGTGAAGCACTGGGATACTTAAATCACATTTAATTCTTACATCAGCATCACCCACATTCACAGAGGAACAAACCAAGGCTCAGAGGTGAAATAACTTGACCAAGGTCACACAGCTGGTAAGGGGTAGAGTTTAGAGCTGAAACTAGATCACTACGGTCTGAAAATCCAGGCTCTTTTTTTCCTTTTTTAACATTTGGCTGCACCAGGTCTGCGCCAGTTGTGGCATATGGGGTCCAGCTCCCTGACTAGGGATGGAACCTGGGCCCCCTGCCTTGCGAGCTCAGAGTTTTAGCCACTGAACCCCCAGCGAAGTCCCAAAGCATATTGTTTTTCTTTTAATTTTATTTTTTTGGCAGCACTGAGCAGCATTTGGGATCTTAGTTTCCGACCAGGGATTGATCCCAAGCCCCCTGTAACGGAAGTGCAGAGTCTTAACCACGTGGACCCCCCTTCCCCCACCATGTTCTTAATTATTGTGCACATCTTAAAAAAACTCTCCTCCTCTGCATCTGTGGGTAGATCCTTAGAACAAATGATTTTAAAATAATTTTAGTAAGAAAAATTGCTGGGCTAACTGCTCTCCACAAAAAGCTGACTGGCCTGCACTGTGAGTCTTTCGAAGGTCATGGAAGTGGCCGCCCCACCCCTACTGAGTGTGGCCTGGCACCTGCTCTGAACTTCCTGCTGGGCAGCACTACCGATAAAGCCTAACAGCTGATTTTGATAAGAGGGCAAATGTACAGGGAAGGAAAACAACTGGTTTCCATCTCCTTGGTACAGAAAAGCCTCCAACTCAGAGTCAGCCTGGTGGAGTCTGAGGGCTCCCAGGATCAGGGCAGCCTTACCCAGAAAGGTGCAACAGTTTCATCAGGAACCACCACCTCATCCAGGGCCAGCCCAAGAACTAACCCTCCAGCCCCACTTCCAGCAACACCTGTGTAACCCCACAAGTCCTCGCATGTAGTGGGCTTACGCTCCCGGGGCAGAGCAGGCAAAGCCTGCCTGGCAGCTGTGAGTGGACGCTGGTCGACGTCAGAGGTGCATCGCAGTTTTCACAGCCAGGGCCTCCGCCTTCCTGGGGCCTCGGATGACTGTGTTAGGAGCTGGGAACCAAAGCCTGGGACAGTTAACATGGGGTCATCTGGGAGTCAAGAGCCACGGCCTCAATACAAGCCTGGTCTAGGTTTCAGCTTTGTTTGTGTGGCCCTGGACAAGCCACTTCACAAGCCTCAGTCTCCTCTTTTGTTCAGTGGGTTGATGTGAGGTTTAAGTAAGATCATACAAAAAAAAAAAAAAGATCATACATATAAAGCCTTAACATAAAGTTCTTTACATATAATAATCATCTGTCAAGTGTTCACTGCTGTTATTAAGATCCTCAATCTGAAAGCAACTAAAAGGTCCTTCAATGAAAAAAACCAAATTATAATGCCTCAAAATTCAATGAAATAAGTATTTTTTATTATTATTAAAACTAATAAAGAGGACACTAAGAACATCATGGAAAATATTGTCAAAATTAAATTTTAGCATTGGTAATCAGCTATACCCCAATACAAAATAAAAAATTTAAAATTAAAAAAAATTTTCTTGAAAAAGAAAGCAGAATGCCAATGGTTACATAAAAATATACATACACAAGCACACAGATGGAGAGAAGATGGGGAAATGAAATATACTTGTTTTGTGCAAATTTAAACGTGCAAACTTTTTAATCCAGTAACTCTACTTCTAAGAATTTATCCCAGTAATCATGAACCTGCAAAAAATTTATAAATTCATCAAAGGGGGAATTCTCTGGTGGTCCAGTAGTTAGGACTCGGTGTTTTCACTGCCGAGGGCCTGGGTTCAATCCCTGGTTGGGGAACTAAGATCCTACAAGCTGGCTGTGCAGTGTGGCAAAAAAAAATTCATCAGAGTATTTTTTAAATATAAAAAAGAAAAGGAAGCAGTTAGATATCCATTCAATCCAAAGGATTAAATAAATTACGTTAAGTCCATCTGAACACTTAAACGGCCAATTAAGTAAAATATTACTGATGCAAAATCTCAAGACACATCATCACAAACTCCTCCCTCTGAGGGTATTCCTCACTGTATTGAGCCTTGCTCTACTGGGCTTCATAGACACTGTGTTTTTACAAACGGAAGGTTATGCCACCCCTGCATAAAGTCTGTCTATAGGCACCATTTTTCCAACATCATTTGTTCGATTTATCATGTTTTGCTAATTCTCGCAGTATTCCAAACTTGTTCATTATTATACTTGTTATGGTGATCTATGATCAGTGATCTTTGGTGTTACTACTAAGACCTGCTGAAGATTCAGATAATAGCATTTCTTAGCAATAGAGTATTTCTTAATTGAAGTACATACTTTTTTTGGGCCATAATTTAATTTACTGTCTAAAAATTATGTCTACTTATTATACATTTAAGAGACTATAGTGTAAACATAACTTTTATACACATTGGGAACACCAAAAAAATTGTGTGTGACTTGCTTTACTGTGATACTCACTTTACTGTGGCAGTCTGGAACTGAACCTGAAATATCTCCCAGGGATGCCTATGAACTCCATAGACACAGGGATCTTTAGTATGTTCACTATGTATATCACCAGTGCCTAGACTAATGCCCAGCATACAGAAGGCATTAAATAAAATTTTAAAAAGAAATATTTTTAAAAATAAATTTTTTAATTAAAAAAAAAAATTTAAAAGAAGGTTACAAAACAGGAGCCAAATGCCATAAAAATAAAAACACATGTATACAAACAGATCTATCTGTAAAAGATACACACACACAAATAAATCTATAAAGTTTGTGTACACAGATAATTATATAAAAATAGAAAAGAAAACAGACCAAAATGTTTCCAGTGGTTATCTCTGGATGGTGTGATTATAAGTTATTTCCTCCCCTCTTTTCGTTCCTGTATTTTGCAAATTTTCCTTTACTTTTGTAATCAAGGAGAAAAAGTGTAGGGCCAAGAGGGAAACTTCTAAAGCCAGGGGCTCATTTCAAGGTTTGTTCTAGAATTTTCCTTACCCCTCTGTTCTCTGGCTCTGGCCTCTGCCCTTGAGGACGGGGAGGGGTCTTCTCTCTGAAAGAAAAGGTATAAAGTCAGTCCATTAGGAAATGCTTTTTCTGTTTCCTGAGTCGGGGAGCCCTTCCCCAATAAGGTCAAGGCCAGGGCCCCTTCTCATGCCCTGCACATGAACCAATGCCGAGTAAGACCAACTGTCAACTCTGTGCCACCTGCAACTGCCTTTCCCTAGTGTACAGAAAACCAGAGAGAAAACCCACTTGCTACAAGAGGCCCATCAGATTGCTCTTGGCTTACTCCTCTAATAGAGAGCTGGACCCAGACTGGTTATGACTGCCAGTGGGTGACCGTGTCAAAAACCCAAAATCCAAACTGGAACAGAAGACGGCCTATCCGCAGAGAGGGCTGAGATTCAGGGTCTCTCTGTTCCGCCCCATCACCTTCAGCTTTACCTCCCACTACCCTTGGGCAAGTACTTTACACTGTTCTTTTGCCTCTGGGTCCTGGCCCCTTCCATCACACACCCTACAAATACTGGACTGAGGGCTTATTACCCATCAGGCAGTAGGCTATGACAGACCCTACTTCTGAGATGCTTGTGGATGAAAGGGGGCTACAGCCAATCACACTACCGTGTAGAAGGGGCTTCTTTAATGGAGGTGCCAACTAAATGGAGCAGGGTGCAAGCAACTAAAGTGGGGAGGAAAGGCGGCTTCAAGGAGGAGGCGACTTTACGGCTGCTCATTAAAGATGGAGAATTTAGAGGAGGAGAGAGGAGTTGAGCAGGACTGACAGGGAAGAAAGAGCAAAGGGACAATAAATACAATGGCTCATGAAGGTGAAAGGGTAAGTGTGTCCCTTAAGGGAAGACCAATGTGTACAATGTGTACAGGGTATGCTGGAGTGGGGTGGAAGGCTGAGAGACGCTGCAGAAAGTTTGGGGGGAAGAGAGAGAGAGAGAGAGTCTGTGTGTGTGTCTGTGTGTGCGTGATGCAGGAAGAGAGAGAGTGTGTGTGGGGGGGTGGTGGGGGGAGATGCAGGGAGAAGAGAGAGTGTGTGGGGGAGGAGCTGCAGGGAGAGAGTGTGTGTGTGTGCGCGTGCATGCACCACACCATGCAGGCTCTCAGTACTTGTGTCTATAGCATGCCAGACCTGCTCATGCCTCCAGCTCCAGAAATCTCAGACACCAGAAAGTCTCCCAACCCTGTTCCCTCCCGCTGACTCTCTACATCACTGCTACACCCACCGCCCTCCCCGCAGATCCTCCCGCTGGACACCCTGCTTCCCAGGCTCCCTCACAGCACTCTGCACACCTGCAGTGGTGGAGTCCGCATGCTGCCCAGCACACGGTCTGCCCACGAGCAGGAGCTCGGGGCACGTCTGTGTTACAGCCCAGCAAGTGGCAACCTGCTTGGCTCCGCTCCCCTACTGGCTGACTCCCATCTGGATCCCAAGCGCCTGGAAACTGAGGGTCTCTAAGCACCTACTAAAGGGTAGGGGTGAGGGATGCTGAATGGAAGTAAGTTTGCGTCCACGGGGAGCAGTAAGAGGGGCCCCATGAACTCACCTGGGGTCCTGCTGCCCAGTGCTGCCCCTGCCATAGAGTGGAATGACCTTGTCGCGGCTGATGCCAGCTTTGCAAACTGGACACACCTGTCTGTTAGGTCTCGTCTCCAACCACTGCAAGCAGGAGAGAAAAGTGCATGAAGGGAACAAGCCCACCAGGGTGGTCCGTCAGAGCCAGCAGGGAGGCTACAGGGACCAGAGGCCCCACACTGGAAACATGAGCACCAGCAAGGAACATCTCAAAGAACCCAAGTCTCTCATCTTGCACCTGGCACTTGATAAATATTTACTAGTGGTACAATCAAAACTACCTTTAAATGCCATCATAATTAAACAGGCTTTTTAATGCTCATTCTCTCAAGGGGCTTCCCAGCAGGAAGAAACTGCAGGCCTGGAGCTGTGTCAAGAGGTCTGACAGATCTAGTCTCAGGTTAGATTGTAGATGTAACAAGGGTTTCCAGGTGTCATAGAAAGTGCAAAGTGAAAGTGAAGTCGCTCAGTCGTGTCCGACTCTTTGCGACCCCATGGACTGTAGCCTACCAGGCTCCTCCGTCCATGGGATTTTCCAGGCAATAGTACTGGAGTGGGTTGCCATTTCCTTCTCCAGGGGATCTTCCCAACCCAGGGATTGAACCCGGGTCTCCCGCATTGTAGACAGACGCTTTACCGTCTGAGCCACAGGTGTCACAGTGGTAAAGAATCCACCTACCAAGCAGGAGATGTAGGTTCAATCCCTGGGTGGGGAAGATCCTCCAAGAAGAAAAAGGCAACCCACTCCAGTATTCTTGCCTGGGAAATTCCATAGACAGAGGAGCCTGGCGGGCTATATATAGTCCACGGAGTTGCAAAGAATCAGACATAACTGAGCACGTACACCTAAGTATAACAAACTTTATTTTTCTTTTTGGCCATGCCCTGTGTTATGTGGGATCTGTTTCCCGACCAGGGGTTGAACCCCCACCCCCTGCACTGGGAGCAGAGAGTCTTAACCGTTGGACCCCAGGAAGTCCCAATATAACAAACTCTAAATCTCCACCTCCCCTAACAGATCAATTGTATGATCCTGACAGTTATATTTTTCTGTTTCTTGTTTTTACAGCATTTCCTCAACAACTATGTACCTTAGTCATCAGTATCTAGACATAAATTGACCATTTTCTGGTTATTTACTATGTGCTAAGGATAGATTTTTCTTATTATCTAAATTTGCTTAGTGCTTTTTAATGCACTTTCATTAATTTTTGCATTCTACAACTTCTTTAAAAATTAAAAACAACAATCCCGTTTTGAGTTTTCTAGGTCCTTTCCCTGGTCGTATTAAAATAATTTTGTTTAATTTTCTCAAAAACAAAATTAAAATAAAAATACATTACATTAGTGTCTTTGTAGACATTAAATATTTATAATCTCTCTCTGTATGTATATACACACACACATACACACACACTCAATATTTATCTTAAAGCATAAATGGTACCTTTAGACACAGTGATATGTAGTTTATCACATAAATGTGAATCTAGTACTTCAGGGCAAGGAGAACGTAGCATCTGATGACTTTATATCCTATTGCCTTTATTTTAGTGTCAAAAGCATGAAAGTGTGCTGTGTGCTATCGATTTAGAACAGACGTGCTCTACCCGGTTCCCCTGGGGTCAGAATGCACAGTCGGAAATGCAGTGGAAAGCCCTCTTGCCTCCTCTGCTTCTCCCATTCAGATTCGGAGGCTCCAGTGGTCTGGAACTTCTAACCTCCCCCTACATTCCCAAGCCACCTACGAGTACAGGGCTTGACTGCCAACAACCATGGAGACTGTCAGCCAGCAGAGATTATTCACAGCCAGCCAGGCCCCGCTCTGTCCCACCAAGCAGGCGCCTGGGTCTTGGAGAAGACTTACTAACTGGTTTTCATAATAATCAGATGCCGGGAAAACAGACTTCTTCCCTCTCATAGAAGCTCTCCATTGATACCAAAAGAGTTCTCCCCTTCCTAGTATTTTCAAGGTCTTTAAGGCTAGAAATATTGTTGATATGATGGGAGGTACTTTTTATAGAAGCACTATCTCAACAATAAAATCTAACATACTATCACATCCAACCTGAGTTACACATGGGGGAGTGAGACCGAGAGGAGCAGCTTGCCAAAGCCACAAAGGCCACTGGCAGCAAAGTCAGGAGCATCCCACCTGGGACGCCACTGACCTCCTGTTTCATCAAGTAGCTGTCAGCAGGCAGGTGTATACACAGGGTTGGGGGGGAATGCAGGCAAATGAGCCCACAAGCAGGGGAGATTGCAGCTGCTGACAGCAGTCTCCTGAGACCAGGGGTGTCTTGTGCAACCACAGCTGATGAAAGACAAAGTAAAATGAAATGCATCTTACCTGATGCAAACACGGCCAACTGCAAGAGTCCCCAGGGCAACCATTCATCAAGGAGAAAGAGAAAGGGGGAAAGGTAAAAAAATGATTTCGTTAACAGAAATACTGGGTAACGTGGGAGCAGAAAAAGGGGCAAAAGGATTGAACTGTGGAGCACTGCAACCCACTGAGGGTCTGTGGGGATTGCTGATATCAGAAACTAGGAAGACTGAGCTAAAGCCACAGAGCAAGGGAAGCAATGGAGACAAGATCCTAGTCTCTATCTTCGGAGTCCCAGTACTTATGAAGATCCCCAGGTTCCAGACCATCCCAAACCCAGCTTCTCTACAAATTGATCTTCGGGAAGTTACGACCTCTGAAGGAAACCAAAAAAAGCTAAAGATCCTCTGTGCAGGGAAATTCATCGGGGCATCCTCACACACATGCACATGCACACATGTCCTATTTTAGACTCAACTTCAGTGGGTTCACAGCCTCCTCAGGCTCACAAGGAAGGTGGGATCTAGACCCAGTTTAACAAAATCTTCAGGCTATCCTCAGCCCTGAGAGCACTGCAGGCAGGAAGCAGTTTAAAAGTTCAAGTGCACTGTAAAGACATCTTGAAATAATGGAAAGACTGGGACACTGCTTGGCAGAAAGGTCCACCTCCAGCTTAGGGAGAGACTGCTGCCTGATTTCTCATTGTACAAACGAAGAAACCAAACTCTGAAACATGAAACCACTTGCCTGTGGCACCAGGACTAAAACAGAAGTCTGGGCTTCCCTGGCTCAGTGGTAAAGAATCCTCCTGCCAATGCAGGAGACATGGGTTCAATCCCTGATCTGGGAAGATCCCACGTGCCACAGAGCAACTAAGCTCATGCCCCACAACTGCTGAAGCCTGAGCATCCTACAGCCTGCCATGTGCAATGAGAGAAAAACCTGCTCAGCAACGGAGATTCAGCAAAAATAAACAAAACAGAAGTCTTCTGGCTTCCAGCTTCCTGTCCCTCTACTGCCCAGCGCGGGGTGCAAAAGACATTTACAGAATTGAAGGAAAAGTTACTCTACCTCCAGACTTATTCTTTCTCTCTTCATTCATTCATCCACTCAGCTAACGAATATTTACTGCATGCCTACCAGGTGCTAGAACAGTAGAAAACGCAGACATAACCTATCTTCTCTGGACTCAGAGGATAATTCCCTTCCCAATTACTGAACAACACTTCAGCCTCACAACCCAAACACACAACCTCCCTGGACTTGACTCCAGCATTAAGCCTGCAACTCCATTCCCAACAGAGCAGAGGGCACCCCAAACTGTGGCAGCTCTCCAGTGGCAGCTTCCTTCACAGGCTGCAGGGGAGAAGACGGGCTGCCTCTCCAGGAAAAATTCTGGATTCTAACAATGATAATGGTCACTCCCAGGCAATAAACAAGCACTGTGTGCCGGGCTGTGGCTGAATGACTCTTCCTGTATCCGTGTCACTCAGCAGTCGTCACACTGACCTTAGAGGGACTGCAACCGTTTCTGTTTCACAGACAAGGAAGGGGGTACAGAGCAAGGACAGCAGATTTGCTTGGGGACAAACCACTCGGGTTGGAAGCATCTGTTTCACTTTTGAATCTGTTCTTTCCAACAGTACCCTGACCGAATTCTTAATTTTTTTCAAATCTTGGTTTTATGATACCTCAGTCACAAAACTAGAATATCTTCCATTTCTAAGAGAGGGCTGATGACAAACAGTTTTTGCATAAAACTTAATAATCAGAGCAAAAGCCTCCTAAAAAAAAAAATCACTAATAAATTTATCCTTTTCCCTGCTGCCAATTTAAATTTACTGACACATTATTTAAATGACCCTTTCTTCACACCACTCCTCTGCTCAAAAATATCCAACAGCTCCATGTTCTGCTCAGTCAAATCTAAGTCTGACAATTGGCCCAACTCTCCTCTAACATCTCGCTTCTAATACTCCCCTGGCCCACACAGCAGCTTCAGGTCTCACATGAACCCGACCACGTAACTGCCTGCCTCAGGGGGCACGCTCTGCACCTTACCTGGCTGGCACTCTCATCCCTCTAGTTGCCCCAATTTGCCCCTCAGGGTCCAGATCAAAAGCAAGAGGAAAACAATAAATCAATAAAATCTTGACATTCACCCAGATTCTCAGAGCCAGGAGGGGCTTCTGTGAGCACCCAGGCTGAAATGGACACTGACTCTGCCACTTCATTGTGATATATATAAAATATGGTAACAAACATTAGGATCACAGCCAAAACATAACATTCACCACGCGCTCTTCTAAGTCACTGAATGCTCCGAAACAATCCTATAAAATGAAGCACTGTGTGGGGAAGCGCCTTGCCCACGGTCGCTCAGGAGGAAAGTGGCAGAGTCAGGGTTCAGGGCAAGGTCCTTGCTCAGGGCCACTGTGCTGTAACCCCTCTTGGCTCAGGGCGGCAAGTGGGCATGGAGCAGTGCTCATTAAACCCCTCTTGGCTCAGGGTAGCAAGTGGGCATGGAGCAGTGCTCATTAAACCCCTCTTGGCTCAGGGCGGCAAGTGGGCATGGAGCGCACTGTCACTGTAGCGACGGGGACGGGAGCCCAGGGCGGGGACAGAACCTGCCCAAGGTCACTCAGTTTATCCGCAGCACGGCGGGGATGAGAACCCAGGTCTCCTGCCTTTGGGCCCGAGTATATCAGGACCCAAAATGCTGCAAAGCTGTCCAGGGCCACAAGCTTTTTAAACTTGGCACGTGTTCCCAGAAGAACGGAAGGGGTCCTGACCAGAAGAGGTGGCCGCACAGGCTGATGACGGCGTCCTTGGCTGTGTCCAGGCAGATGTTGCACTCGAAAGTGCTGTCCTGGCCTCCGCTCTCACCAGCGCCATTGCTGCTGCCGCTGGGCCCCCCTGCACTGGAGTTTTCAGGGGACGCAGAGGCCGAGGGCCCCTTGCTTGCCATCCTTGGCTGTCAGCAAGCTCCGAGTGACGATTTTCCCCAGGGCAACCCTAAAAGGCAGAGACATGATTGCCCATTTGTGCAGTCCACTCCCTGTGGCCCCCTCCACACCAACACCCCCATCTTCTCTCACGTCTGAAAGTTCAGATTATGACCGAACCCCTGAGACTTCCTAGAAGCAGCAGAGGGTGCCAGTCGTGGGGTGTTAGCCAGAGAAAAATGACTCAGAAACTTTCCGTGAATGTAGCCCAGAATGGACCATGTAAATAACAGTGCACAAATTGAAGACGGCCTCCGCTGGAACCAGAAGTCTGTCTCAGTGTCTTTCCATTCTCCCGGGTAATTGCCCAAGTGATAAATACATGCGCAATCAGACTGAAAGTTCACAGGCAGTCCTCTTAACTCTGGACGGCCTCTATGGTGGTGGGTGAGTCTGCTCAGGCCAAAGGATTGTGAACAGCACACACCAGAATACAAAGAAAACCCTGGAACCGTGAAAGGTTAGGAAACTGGCAAGGACCAAAAAAGTCATCTGGTCCAACATTTTCCACACTGCCATCTTTTGCATTTTCCCTTCAGCTAGGCTGGAATCCTATCTACCTTATTTTGTTTAAATCTACCAACTTTCAATAAAGAGAAGACTTATATCCATGCTGAAAATAGAAAATCAGTATCACCTACCATAAGAAAAAAATAAATATAAATGTAATGAAGGAAAAGCTTTTATCCCTCAGGAAACTGCAGCATGAGACCTCTCGGCTGACTAATGGATGTGGAGCTGAGGCTGGGACTCCTGACAATCTGTATTCACACCACCACTGCACCACCACAGACCAAGCTGGGCACCACACGGGGAGAAACAGACCACCGTTCACGACCACCTCCAGGTCAAAGATCCACCAGGAGTTGAACAAGAACAAGCACGAGAACACCACCAGAGGATACTCAGAAATTCTGGGTGCTGAGTAAGAATCTGTCACGTCAGAAATTCCAAGGGGGAAATGCTAGCTGGCTACCAGTCAGAGAATCAGAGGCTTGGATGCTGGTCACGGATGAGCCTCCAGCTTGCTTATAGTGGTTCCAAGACCACTCGCTAGGTGATGTTGAAACCCCACCCCCTCTCTGGGCCACGGTTTCCTCATCTGTAAACTGAGGCACTGGACTCCCTGGTCTCCAGGTGCCCCTCCCGTTCTGAGGCTGCTGCTCCAGGCCAGCTCACTCGCTCTCTCCAGTGCAGGTAGGCCCACCACTAGTCTGGGACTCACCGATGGAGCAACAGAAGACCTCCCTGATTTCAGCTTCCAGGGTACCAGGAGATAAGCGCCAAAAAGCCACAGTCTTTTCAGGCCCAGAGCCTTCCTACACACCACGGACTTGGAACTCTGCGTCCATGAGCACCCCGCACCACGACAGCAGCTCAGCGACTGAGCAGGGAGAGGTAGACAGCTCACCACCACTTTTTCACTCAGTTACATCATTGTGCATAATGTCCCAGAAGAGCAGCTGGCTGCCAGCAGCACAGCGCCGTGCTGGCCTCAGCTCCAGGCCCTTCCCCGTGGTCCAGGGCTTCCTCCTCTCCACACTTCTGCTGTCTTCTTCACAGCATGGAGCCTGTTTGTGAGGGCCCCATTATGGCCTTTCTTTGTCATTCCAACTCAAGTACCCTGACACGTGTGTTTCCTAACAAAAAATTATTTTTAAATTAAGGACCACGTGTACAGATACGGAAAGACAACTGTCAGTCAGGTTCACCGTTGGATCTTAATGACAGTCGCCCGATGTGACGCAACAGGAAGCACAGAGCACCAACAACAAAGCGTCCTCGCCTGAGAACACAGACTCCAGTCAAGTCTGTAAAGCAAGTGACGACTTACAGAAAACAGGGGGCACAGATCCACGTGCTAAACAACTCCAGGGAGCTGCAACCAGCAAATTCAGAATGTGGGGGTTTCTACAGGGCAAGTAACCTAAGTTCTCCAAAAAATAAACAGCATGGAGTTATAAACTGAGACTTGAGACAAACCAACCACTGGCAGCATGCGGGTCTCACTGGAGCCAGACTCACACAAACCACCTGTATAAAGACATCTGTGAGATGGATGACAAAAACCAACTTAGCCTGGGCATTAGTCTATATTAAAGAATCCTTGTTAATTTTATTGGTTATGACAATGGCATATTTAAAATTTTTTCACCTGCTAGATATGTATGATTAAGTCTTTATGAAGGAATGATAAAATGTTTGGGACCTGCTTTAAAGTACTCGAGGGGAAAAAGTGAAAGTGGAGAGAAAAGATGAAACAAGAACGAGGAAGTTGATGGTTGTTGGAGCTGGATGATGGATGCAGATTCATCGCATTAGTTTATTTATGTGTGCCTGAAAATTTTCCATAATAAAAGGTACTTTCCAAAGAGGTCAGGCTGCAGAAGAATACGTGTATGAGTTTATTTAGGTGAGAAGAAATAAATTATATTGATGAGTATACATCCACACATTCACAAAGAAAATGTCTACACTATAAACTATCAACAGTGATTTCTGGGATTAGGAGGGCTGGGGAACTTTGCAGGTGGGGGTCAGAGGTCTTCCCTGTTTATAATACTGACATTTTTACCTGTATTCTAAAGTCAGACAATAACAATACACTTAAAGAACTTTTCCCCTGATGTTTCAGTTCCCAAACCTGAGAGTTCTGAGCTGAAGTCCTGGCTCCACACTGACCAGCCGTGTAGCCCTGAGTAAGTGCCTTGATGGCTTGAATATCTCACCAAAAAATGAAAATGTCACACCTCCTACAGGCTGCTTAGGTGGCCGTATGAGATAACACAGTAACCTGGAGAAGCCACCAATGTAGGAGGGGGCTGCTGCTACGGGGAGATGCATGTACATCCACTGACCCTGGCTCACTGCCCTCTCCACTCACTGGCCCTATAAGGCTCCACACAGCACATTTCCTACAGAGGCCTAAGGGGACAATCGGGGTCATGGCAGGTGTCAGGGTAGGAATGGCCAGGGGACAGTGACAGGTCACCTCAGAGTTTGCAGGGAATAGCAGTCCTGCAGCAGGCAAGGCACTGGGACAGGCCGGCAGGTCCCGACTCTAGGTAGACTATCACTTTCATTCTAATTCTTAGCAGACTGATCACGTGGTCCCTACCTAAGCTCTAGAGCTTTATCCCAGTAGGCACTCAAATATTTGCTGAGTGGGTGGGTGCAGACACACATGACTGGTTTCAGTCAACTCCCAGCCAGCTGCTCACATAAGCTCTCTCTGCAGCGTACTCCTGGCCCCATCCCCAGAGCCTCCTCTCCCCATCTCCTGCCTTCCCTCAGGCACAGGAGCCTCACCACACCAGGCCAGCGGGGCAGAGATGAGCTGCCTTCCCTGGGGCCGTTCACTAAGCACCTGCAGACACGATGTGGACAGAGCCTCTGGGACACTGGTCTAGACAAAGAGGGCCCAGTCAGCTCAGGAACTGGACAGAGTGGAGAGGAAGTAGACCCCGGGCATCTGCAAGCTGCCATCCTGCTGAAAGCTGGCCTGGTCCCCACAGGGCCTCGATTTGGACCTGACCACAGAGAAGCCCTGCAGTCATCAGTTATGTGCCCTTGTCCCTACCCCTACCGTTCTTCACTCCTGATCTGAACGCACTTTCCTGTTTTCAAAGCACATTCACATCTACTACCACTTCTGACTCTCACTCCACTTTACAGAGGACATCAGACCAGAGATGTCAGAGGACCTGCCCAAGGTCAGGCCACTGCAAATGTTAATTCCGTGCCCAATTCAGACTTTCCAACACATCAGCAATCTTTCCACTCTTACCTGTTGCCCCTTTAACATGCAGCTTTACAAAATTAAACATCTGGTCTTTGCTTTTCCTCAAATGCATTCCTCTAACTTTTTTGTTCTCTGCAGTGATTGGAAAGCAAACTCACCCTTCATCCATCTATGCCTGAGACCAAAGGATCTCTACTCCAGCTATAATCGAGGCCCATTGCTACCACTTGGGGTGACAGAGTCATAAAGAAGAGCAAGACCATGCTGAGTCCCTGGAGTCTAGAAAAGGAGTTAACTGTAAGAATCCTTAACAAAGAGCTCCATCAAACTTGCCTGTTTATCCTAAACAAGGCACCCTCCCAGAGATCTGGTTCCTAGACTCCCTCAGTGATTTAAACAGGACCTGGAACTGGATGGTGGGATCTTTGATCTTCATTGTAAGATCTTTAGTTGCAGCATGTGGAATCTAATTCCCTGACCAGGGACTGAACCCGGGTCCCCTGCACTGGGAGCAAGGAGTCTTAGCTACGGACTATCAGGTAAGTTCCAAGAACGTGTATTTTAAGTAAGTGGGCCCAAAGTCCACTCCAGATGATTCTGATGAAGAGTTCTGGAAAATCAGCTCTCAAATAAGAGAACTCTACCAGAAAGCAGTTTGGAGAGATGATAACCTCAAGGCTTGTCCTTCAGAATGCCCAATCCCCAGCTACAGTCCACAGGGACCACGGAGAGGTCAGGTCAACTCACGGGGTGCGGGGAGGCAGGGACAAGTCTGCTGAGATCTCAGAGCAGCCAGCACCTGGACCATCCATGACAAAGCTGATCATTTAAAGAACAAGTTCACACCTTGCTCTGAAAAACATCTCTAAATCTGAGATGTCCAAGGCACCACACATAATGCTGGGACTAAGGCAGGTTTGTAATACTCCACGATCCCTTGGGAACGCCAAGCCTGGCAGCTGGAGTTGACTGACCAAGCAGCCTCACTTCTATGACCTTCCCAGAGCTGGCCTGGCTTACCTCACAGGAATGAAGCAGAAGAGAGAAAGCGAGAGCTGCATATCCCCGAAGGAACCACCAGAACGTGAGCTCATGAAGAAATCTCTTTGCAGTAATCTTGTGCTCAGTTCTTAGGTCCTAGAGAAAACTGCAGGAATGCATAATCTTCCTTCTCTGCCCCTTTAACCCTAAGAATTCCTTGACCAGAGTGTACAGAGGCATCTGGAAACGTCGGCTCTAACTAAGAAGGTTACAGATTTGGATGATAAATAACTAGCGGGATGTGAGAGGTGATCCAGCAGAGGTCTTGTTTCTGTGGGCAGATATGTGTTCACACAGAAGTCTTCTGTCAGGAACAGTGGTGAGCCCCAGCCTGTCTTCACGGTTCATCAGGCTGCTGCTGGACACACAGGCAGAGAGGGGACCCGCATTCTAAGAATGTCGACATCACACTCACAGAAGGTTAGAGTGGGAGGAAATCTGAGTAAGCTGATTGAACTCAGAACACACAGAAACCAGGCTCTAAAATTTTGGCGTCTAAGTGGAGTTTTGGTCCCGCAGCTAGCTCACAGGGATTAAAGAGAGAAAACAATGAGGGCCAGCAGAGTTAATCCCCGTCCACTGTTAGGTTTCACAGAGCACACTGAAGGTGTAACTGCTTCTTCACACTCCCCATGGAGCTATGCAGTCAGCAGGTATTTATTTGATTAATTTGCTGAATGAATGAGTCAAAACTTCCCTTTCTGAATGAGCATTGTTCCTTGAAGGCATTGTAGGTGAGACAGCAGAACTGTGTATGAAGAAATCCAGAACAGGACACAATTTTTTACCTGGGCAAGATCAGATTTCCCCCAGCAATGTTACAATCAGGAGGCCACTGTTAAATCTATTGTCACTATGAGTACCATCAGCTGACACTGTGCTCAGCCCTTTACATGAACTGTCTCATTTAATCTTTACAACCTGCCTTCAAGGTAAACACTCCCTACCATATATATAGCATCCCCTGGGATGTTAGATTGAGGCACAGAGTAGTTAGGTCATTTGCCCACGGTCACAGAGCCGGTCAAAGTTTTCAACTCCCAAGCCAATGTGCCTAATTAAGTACCTCGGTGATTCATTTGTGTGTCCTTTCAAGTCCAGACCCAGATTCTAAGTGCCTTACTCAGCACAGGGCTAGACACCTCAAGAGCACCTCATAAATGTGTGTGGGTTGATGGATCTGATGCTCAGGAGTACTCTGAACTGTACAAATCAAGATGAGTCAATGTAGCCAACTAAAGCTGTAGAAAATCAGTGTCCTAAAAGCACAAGACATTATTCAGTGATGTTTTTCAGAACTGGAAATGTTACATAACTGTTTTAGAGTAATTTTTTTCTTAAGCATTGTCCAAAACTCTTCAACAAATGAAAGAAAAAAAAAAGATTATGGACATGGGACCATAAAGAGTTCAGGTTTCCCCAGATTAGTACCGATCAGTGTCAGAGATAACACTACTCACACACAGGATCAATTATTCACTGAACTGTCTTGCTCACTCTAGTTAAACACCTCCTAGAGTCACATGCACAGTACCTGACACACAGTACATATTCAATTAAATATACGTCAATAAACAAAGGAAATTTGACAATTTCAGTTCAAACCAATATAACTGGATAAAACACTGTATCAAAGAAAGATCTTCAGAGTGGACAGGTCCTAGTTAAGCATGGGGAATTTCTAGTATAATACAGTGAGAGGAACAATCTAGAGCCAGAGGGCCTAGTCTGATGCTCTCAGCTGGACCTCTCAACTAGGCCAGGGTCCTCACCTGCAAATGGGGTGATTGTGTTTGTCCCTCCTTTGTCATCCAAAAACTTTTTTCAAAGTCAGAGTTCTGTTTTTGTTTTCACGTGGCCAGTGAATTCTTATTCAGTTCAGATTCTACAATTTTATCTGAAACTGAGGACCTCTGAAAAACTCTAAAGATAGATTATGAAGAAAATGAATAAGGTTGACAAGATTTAACTAGTTAACAAGAAAACTTTCTAAGAGTTTTAATAACGTCGGCATATACATCACAAAAACAATGATCCCACTTCTCCTAAGGTCCCCAGGAGGACCATCAGGAAAGCGTGTATACGACAGATCAGGGGAGTTCCCTGTCTAGTGGTTAGGATTTGGCACTTTCACTGCTGTGGCCTGGGTTCAATCCCTGGCCAAGGAACAGAGATCCCACAAGCCATAAGGCCAAAGGAAAAAAAAAAACAAAAAAAAACCACCAAAAAACACTATCAACAGAGTAAGAAAGCAACTTACAGAGTGGGAGAAAATATCTGCCAGTCATGTATCTGAGGGATCAATATACTGAATATATAGAGAACTCTTAAAACTCAACAGCAAAAAAATGAACAATCTAATCCAAAAATGGGCAGAGGACTTCAAAAGACATTTCCTCAAAGAACATATACAAATGGCCAATAACAATACGAGAAGATGCTCAACATCACTAATTATGTGGGAGATGCAAATTAAAACTGTGACATGCCATCTCATACCCATTAGGATGGCTACTATCTAAAAAAAAAAGATCACAAGAGTTGGTGAGGAAGTGGAAAAATTTAAACCCTTGGGCACTTTTGTTGGAATGTAAAATGGTTCAGCTGCTGCGGAAAACTGTCTGGTAGTTTCTGTATTCTGCAAAATGTCTAGTATGAGCACAAATTACTTTCACAATCAGAATTACTGGTGTGGGGATTTCCCTGGCGGTCCAGAGATTAAGGCTCCACCTTCCAATGTAGGGGGTGCAGGCTTGATCACTGGTTGGGGAGCTAAGATCCCACATGTCTTTGACCAAAAAATTAAAAAAAGCCAAAACATAAAACAGAAGCAATACTGTAACAAATTTTCAATAAAGGCTTAAAAAATGGACATTAAAATTTTTTTTTTAATTAAAAGAACAAAAAAGAATTACTGGTGTGTGTATGTTTTCCAGACAGTCTCATAAGAGTTGACTATTTTGGAGTCAAGAGATGCATGAGGGCACTGGTAGCTCTGCCACCGGGAGCAGCGGCCCAAGGCCATCACCAGTCCCAACGTTGCCAACTACCTCTGACTCCTCAAGTCTCTGCCTGTGACCAGACAAACACAAGAGTAGCTCCCGAATGACAGCATCTCCTAGTGCTCTTATCATGCCTGGGGTGAGGCTGCAGTACCCCTTTCACTGGACGTGGCCATCCCAGCTCTGCACAGTCAGCAGCAGTTGGGGCTGAACCAAGCTCTGACTGGTCAGCAGTTTCAAACAGCAACTTACTCTGAACTTCATGCTCAGTCACTCAGTTGTGCCTGACTCTCTGGCAACCCCATGAACTGTAGCCCATCAGGCTACTCTGTCCACGGGATTTTTCAGGCAAGAATACTGAAGTGGGTTGTCATTTTCTCCTCCAGGAGATCTTCCCAACCCAGAGCTGGAACCCACATCTGCTGCATTGGCAGAATTCTTCACCGCTAAGCCTTTGGGGAAGCCCCTTCAACATGTCCAAATACAACTGCGCTCAGATCAGGGAGTTACTGGTATTGCCTCAGATTTTGCAGTTCAGCTCACTCTGAATTACTTCAAGGGGTTTGAAGGGATCTGCAAACTCTGAATATTTACATGCAAAATTGTACATGATGACAAGTAACTCAATTACAAAAGACTAAGGGTCTGAACAGACATTTCTCCAAAGAAGATACAAGGATGTCCAATATGCACGTGAAAAGTTATTTGATATAATCAAGCCTTAGGGAAATGGGAAATGCAAATAAAACTACAATGAGATGCCACATCACACCCACTAGGGTGAAAAAAAATAATAAAATAATAAAGGACAATAACAAGTGTTGAACAGAGTGTGAACAAAATGGAATTCTCATATATTGGTAATGAAAATATAAAATGGTGAGGTGCTGTAGAAAGCAGTTAGGCAGGTCCTCAAAAAGTTAAAAAACAGAGTTGCCATATGACCTAGCAATTCCACTCCTAGGTATACACATCTAAAAGAATTCAAAATATGTTCAAACAAAGCTTTGCACATGAATGTTCAGAGCAGCATGTCATAACAACTAAAAGGCAGAAACAAATGTCAATCAACTGGCAACTAACAAAACACAGTATATCCACGCAGTGGAATATTACTCAGCCATAAAAGGAATGCAGTACTGACGCATGCTATGACATGGATGAACTCTAAAACATTATGCTTAATCAAAGAAGCCAGAAACAAAAGGCCACATGCTACATGATTCCAGATTAGTGGCTGTCAGGAGACGGGAAGAGGGAAGAATAGGGAGAAACTGCTAACATGCACAGGGATTCCTCTTGGGGTGATGAAAATACTCTGGAATTCAAACAGTGGTAAAGGCTGCATAGTTTTGTGAACATTCACACATTAAAGTGATGAATTTCAGGATATATGAATCTTATCCCACCCCCCCCCAAAAAAAATTGAGAGACATCTACAAAATAATTGGCCCGTTTTCTTCAAGAGTTTACAGTCAGGCTTCCCTGTTGCCTCAGTGGTAAAGAATCTACTTGCCAATGCAGGAGGCACTGCACTGATCCAGGAAGATCACAGATGCCAAGAAGTAATTAAACCTGTGCACCACAGCTATTGAGCCTGTGCTCTAGAGTCCATAAGCTGCAATACTAAAACCACTTGCCCCAACTACTCCAGCCTGAATGCCTAGAGCCAGTGCTTTGCAACAAGAGAAGCCAGCACAAGAAGCAGCCCACACACCACACCTGGAGAGTAGCCCCCACTCTCTGCAACTAGAGAAAAGTCCACACATCAATAAAGACCCAGAACAGCCAAAAATAAATGAATAAATAAATCAAGTTATCTTTTTAAAAAAAGTTTACATTCATGAAAGCCAAAAAAGACTGAGTAACTGTTTCAGATTGAAGAGACTAAGACTTGATACTAAATGCAATGTGGGAAACTGGATTGGATTCTGGAACAGAAAAAGGATATTAGTGAAACAAACAGCAAACTTGAATAAAATCCATAGATTAGTTAGTAGTACTGTATTTATGCTAAATTTATTAGGTAATTTTTTATGGTTATGTAAATGTTAACATTACGGACAGTTGGGTTAAGAGTACACTTGAAGTTTATGTATTATTTTTGGAAGTCTAAAATCATTTCAAAAGAAAAAGAAAAAAAGTACATGGAGCAGGTCAGCGGTTGGCACGTTTTTCTGAAAAGCACTATATAGTAAATGCTTTAGATTTAGCAGATCTTGTGGTTTTGGGGGCAATTACTCAACTCTGCTGCCAAAAACAGTATGTAAATTAACGGAGGTGGCTGTGTTCCAATAAAGCTTTATTTGTAGAAACTTAGATTTGATTTTCTTATAATTTTTACATATCACAAAATATTCTTCCTCTTTGGATGTAATCTACACCATTAAAAAAATGTAAAAAACCATTCCCAGCTCACAGGCCACACAAAAACAGGCAGTGGGGTCAGATCTGGGCCCCAGACTGCAGACTCCCGCTCTGGGTCTGAATTTGCCAGTGTGCTTCAATTACTCAAAAAAAAAAAAAAAGGTGCTTCACATCAATTAAGTTTGGCAACACTAGATTAAACAAGGTTAGGCACGTTTCTTATTGACGTCTCAGTGCCTTTGACAAGATCCTACACACTGAGAAGCTCTAAGAAGGGATAATCATACGTAGCTTTTTCCAAACTTACTTTAATCACAGAATACTTTTTTCAGAGGCTTCTCTTCAGACTAGTGGCCTGAAGAACACACTATGGAAATGCTGATTAAGTTACTTTTTTAAAAGGAAAACATCAGATTGAAAAGTTTTAAAGACACCACCAAATTAAAACCATTTTACTCAGCGCCTGGATAACATCTGAATAAGCACTTCACAACTTAAAAAAAAAATTCTAGGAAACACAAAAAAGGGAGGAAGAATAAACATAAGCAGGAAGTCCTGGCTCAAATCCAATCTTTTTTGGCAAAGGCATGTCAGCAGGATTGGGTCATAATAAGGAACCTCTGTTCCATAGGGCAACCTAAGCATTCTAACTGGTTTTTAAAAAGTGATCTGCTTGGAATTTTGTAAATCACAAAATAAGCAGCTTTAACGTTTAATTAGAAAATGAAAGATACTAAGAAGAGTATCTACTAAGAAGAGTACTAAGAGTAATGCTAGAAGCATTATCTGCAGATTACGGGTGAGGATGCACTGGCAAGTCAAGTCCATCAAAGAACTGGTTTTAAATGCTGAAGTTAGCCAAGAGATTGCAAAAATTCTCCCAGTAGACACATCATCTATAACAACACACTGCTAGAGAGAAGAAGAGGGATTTATGTCCTGGGGCTGGGGGGAGGCTGGCTTGAACAACCTCAAGGGAGTCTTTCAAACACAGGCTCCTCAACTGAGTCCAAAGAGTTTACTGGCTTTTCCTCATCAATCACAAAGTCTTCAGATTGATTTCCAAGTTGTGCTAAGACAATAAGCTCCAAACTGAGGGAGTGGGGACCTTTCTTAGTTATTCATTCAACAAACATTAATGGCCCTGATCAGATGGGCCATTCCAAAGTCCTTGAAAAGAATGGTACACAGAACAAAGAAGAGATTACATAAATTCAGATCCACTGGCCTCACTTTTAGGAGATGTAGGCTGGGGGAACGTAGATGTTAAGAAAAGAGGGCAGAAAAAAAAAAAGAAGTCAGCACCAGAGAAGACTCAAAATAACTACTTAGAATTAGACACTTTAAAGTTGAAAAGGACTTTCATCTAAAAACTCCTTCGACAAGAGTACACCACCTCTGGAGGCAATCCATTCCATTGCCGGTCCCCTGTGACCAGCCTTAAGTTCTTTTATTAAAATCTTGTCTTCCTGTAGAATCCACCTATTGGTCCTAGTTTCTGCCTCTTTCAACAGCAAAGATGAAGTGGAAGCTCTCTTCACTGTAACAATGCTTTTGATGACAGTTCCCTTCCATTGCTCTCTTTTCTGGGCTAAACATCACCCCGCCCACTTCCAAAGACACTAAAGGAGTTCCAGTTGCTCAAAGCAAAGAATGGATATCTAGAACCCACAGCAAGAAAGCACTTACCATTAGTGGGCTTCAAACATGGGTGTGCAAAGGATCCCCAAGGAGTATGTTCAAAATGCAGTTTCCCTGGTTCCGACTCAGATTCTAAATCAGAGCTCTTATTTGAGTCCGGAACCGTGAAGTATGCACCACACGGTATTTCAAAGCATAGGCTGTGAGAACCGTACTTAGAGAAACACTGCCCTATTTTACAAACGAGGAAACAGGCCTGGTACGGGGAAGGGACTTGGCGCAGAAAGCACAACTGGCTGTTGGCGGCGAAGTCTCCAGCTCTGGTCTCTTCCAAGCCCAACTCTATTCAGCCCGCTTCCCGGCCTCGGCTTCTCCACTGGGGGCAAACTCATTAAAAGCACCCCCCACATGAGAAACGGCCTCGACTGGGAGTCAAGAGTGAGTTCCTGACTGGAGAGGGGAGTTTGTGGGAGCCTTCTCTCTACTAAGCCTTCAGTTTCCCCAAACTGTAATCAGTGGACAAAAGACCACAACATAATCCTGAACTCCCTTCTGGGAAGGAGGGCCTGGGCAAGAGTCGGGCTTGAAGTCTCTGCGCTCCTGGGCTCAAGTGTCGAAGTCCGTGCGCCCAGTGAGGGCGGCAACCGGTCCCCGTCCCTCAACCTGGACTGCCCCGAGTTGACCCCCTAACCCCTTATGTACCTGCCTCTGCTCAGTTAACGCCGCAAAGGCCGCCCCAGCCTGTCAGCCCGTCGGTCCCTCAGCCAGTCTCTTACCTGGGTCCGTCTGTCCGGCCGGACCTCGGAGCCCTCCTACGCGGACTCTGGTCAGCTGACGCAGAGCCGCCGCTTTCCGATGAACTTCCGGCCAAAACCGGAAGAGATTGGTCCGCTGCGCTGTGCTCCGGGCCAGATCCTGGGCTCTAAGGTTCCGCTTGCCGGGAGGAAGCAAAAAAAAACCCACAAGGACTGTCTGGAATCCTTTGAGAAAGCCAAGGTGTGACCACGGAAAGCGTCAGACAAGCTTGGAACGTTTTGGAACGGAATGTGTAAGGATGATGGGAATCAGACTGACGAGAATATGTTCAAGGACACATGAGCTAACTTGAAGATCCAATGGCCAAATTGGCCCAATTTGAGCAAAATACATGATGAGTGGAACAGAGTATAACTGATTGACTAAAATGGTAACCCAGTGAGTCTTTACTGATATAAATAAAGAAGTGATTAAATAAATTTTGGAGGAGAGGAAATTCTTCCTTTTAGTAGACTATGTGGTGTGTCTGTCGTGTGTGTGTGTGTGTGTGTGTGTGTGTGTGTGTGCGCGCCGTGTTGGACTCTGTGACCCCATGAACTGTAGCCCACCAGGCTCCGCTGTCCACGGAATTTTTCAAGGCATGAATACTGGAGCGGGCTTGCTATTTCCTACTCCACAGGATCTTCCCCACCCCAGGGATGGAACCTGTGTCTCTTGCCTCTCCTGCATTGGCAGGTGGATTCTTTACCACTGCGCCACCTGGGAAACCTTTTAGTAGAATGCTGACCATCAAATATGATGGAATTAGAAAACCAGTAATGGATGGTAAACCTGGAGGGACGGGATGGTTACATGGCAAAGCGTCTCCCATAAATTACTTATTGACTACAAAGGGAAAATAGGAATTTTACAGAGGTTAACCTTGCAGGACAAGTGAATCAAAATGATCAGAGTTAACATCATCAGTTATAGGTCAAGTAAAGATCATGTGCCTCCTGAAAGAGATCAAATTTGAATATGGATTGTGGTTTTGCTGTTAATACAAATTGTATCAGTGTTTAAATTTCTACATTTGATCATAGTATTGCTGTTATCTGTTAAGAGAACTCCCCTTTTCTTAGGAAATATTCACTAAATTATTTAGGGGTAAAAGGGCACAATGTTTCCAACTTAATTTCGAATGATTCCCAAAAAATGTATAAAATTGAGAGAATAAGCAAATGAGGCAAAATAGTAAACAAGTGATGAATCTAGGTGAAGGATATGTGGAAGCTCCTTACATAATTTTTGCAACTTTTCTTTTAGTTTTAAATATCACCTGAAGAAAGTCTCTTGACACCTGGTTCTATGAAGATTGAGTCAGTAGCCCCCGTAGTCTCTGACCTCCAACACACAAAGAAGGGAGTTTGGGGGTGGAGATCAGAAACGAGGCACTCTGTACACTGGGAAAACTGGCAGAACAGGCCGTCAGATGGTTAGGTATTTTCAGGAGAAAATTCTAGGAGCCCAACTACTTGCATCTTATCATACCTAGAAAAATGTTTGTCATTAACTGAGATACGTGTTTCTCGTGACTTTCAGCAAACTTCTTTCAAGATGTGTACTTGATTGCATGTAAGTTGTGTCCGACTCTTTGTGACCCTATGGACTGTAGCCCACCAGGTTTCTCTGCCTGTGACATTTCCCAGGCAAAAATACTGGAGTGAGTTGCCATTTCCTTCTCCAGGGAATCTTCCTGACCCAGGGATTGAACCTGCATCTCTCGCATCAGCCAGCGGATTCTTAACCACTGAACCACCAGGGACGTCCTGACTGCACACACAATTATTTTAGATTTATAAAATTTTACAATTTATATGTGTGATTTCAGATATAAAAGTCACGTATATACTGACTTCCACTACCATTTGGGAGCAGTTCCTCAGAGCAGTTCCTCTAAGAAGCTATCTCCCCCTGGGTTATAGTCCTCAGTAAGTCCCCCCAAAATTGAAGCTGACTGCTGTCATACTGTGTGTTTTTATTTCACTTGACAGAAATTATATAAAAATGAAAATTTACCCTCAAAATGAAGGGAGGGCCCAGGTCCTAGCCAATTTACTTATTTACGTATGAAACATTTGTGTGCTTGACATGGTGATGCAGTAGAAAAGAAGACAAGATCTTTGCTTTCATGCCTAGCAGACAAAATATTAAACATACAATAACAAAACTAATGGGCTACTTAGCTTGGAAATATTAATAGCAAACGTTTACCGAGCTTGCCTCAGCACATTGTACGCAATGGTTCATTTGATCCTCACAGCGGTCTTGTGAATGGTTTTGGTCATTACCTCTGCTTTACAAACGGTAAAGAAAAGCTTTTAAAAGCTTATGCAATTTTAACATTTAATTAACAGTTTTCAGATGACATACTGAAAGATGATAGAGCTGCAATTTGCACTCAGACATTGCTCTCTCGAGTTCTTAACACCCATCCTCATTGTTCCATTCATTCAGCAAACATTTATTAAGTGCCTACCATTATCCCAGGGACTGTCTTAGGGGTTGAGTCTGACTAGGAGATGAAGGCAGTAGATGAAATAAACTCATAGATGAGATTCCTCATCCGCCATCCTTCTCTTCAAGTTCCTGTGGACACAGGAGATGTTTCTAGTCACATGAACCTGGATCTGAGTTCAGGCTCTGAGAAACAGAAAAGTAGCCCCTGATATCCAGGAGCTAGACTGACACTCACAGGGAGCCCTTCCTGTTCTCCTGTTCAGCATAAAAGCAGATCACAGAACATCAACATCAGACAAGGCCACTCCATGACTGTGATGGATCAAGACATTAACAAGGCCTTTCCATAATCATGTCTGAATCAGACAAAACAAAGAACATTGTCCAAAGTGCAAAAATGACCAAGTATTTCCCTACTGTGACTTATACAGAGATTGCTATTTCTTCATCAATTACAGCTTTAGTCTCTGTCTAGTGCCTTGTTCTAGATAAGATTTATCATGATAGCAAGTCATACACAGCATCCGATCCAAAAAACCTTGCTTCCTTATTTAACTATAGTTGATTTACCATATTGTGTTAGTTTCAAATGTACAGTTTCAGATTGTTTTCCATTATAGATTATTACAAGGTATTGAATATATTCCATGTGCTAAACAGTAAATCCTTGTTGTTTATTTTAATTTTTAAAATTTATTTATTTTTTAACCACACCAAACAGCTTGTGGTATTTTAGCTCCCCTACTAGGAGTCAAACCTGGTCCCTTGGCAGTGAGAGCCCAGAGTCTGAACCACTGGACCAGATTCCCTATCTGTGTTATATATAGTTGTGTCTATCTATTAATCCCATACTCCTAATTTACCCCTCTTCCTCCCCTTTCCCCTTTGATAACCATAAGTTTGTTTTCTTCATTTGTAAGTATGTTTCCACTTTGTTATTAAGTTAATCTGTATCATTTGTTTGGATGCCACATATAAGCGATATCATATACTATTTGTCTTTCTCTCCCTGACTCACTTCATTTAATATCACAACCTCTAGATCCATCCATGTTGCTGCAAATGGCAATATTTCATCCTTTTTAAAGTCTGAGAGCTCCTGGGACTGCAAGGAGATCAAACAGTTGATCCTAAAGGAAATCAGTCTTCAATATTCCTTGGAAGGATTGATGCTGAGGCTGAAACTCCAATACTTTGGCCACCTGATGCAAAGAACTGACACACTGGAAAAGACCCTGATGTTGGGAAAGACTGAAGGCAGGAGGAGAAGGGGATGATAGGGGATGAGATGGTTGGATGACATCACCAGCTTGACGGACGTGAGTTTGAGCAAGCTCCAGGAGTTGGTGATGGACAGTGAGGCCTAGCGTGCAGCTGGACTGAACTGAGCTGAAAGTCTGAATAATATTCCATTTTGTATATCTATGTGTGTGTGTATATATGTCTTTATCCATTCATCTGTTGATGGACATTTACACGGCTTCCATGTCATGGCTATTGTAAATAGTGCTGCACTGGGGTGCATGTATCTTTTTAAATTAGACTTTATATATTTTTCAAATACATGTCCAGGAGTGGGATTGATAGATTATGCGGTAATTCCACTTTTAGTTTTTTGAGAAATCTCCAAATGGCTTTAAACAGTGGCTGCACCAACTTACATTCCCACCAACAGTGTAAGAGGGTTCCCTTTTCTTCACACCCGCCCCAACATGTATTATTTGTACTCATTTTTATGATGGCCATTCTGAGTGATGTGATGTAATAATTTATTGTAGTTTTGAATGACATTTCTCTAATAATTAGTGATATGAAGCAGCGTTCCATGTGCCCATGGGCCATCTGTATGTCTTCTTTGGAGAAATGTCTGTTCAGGTCTTCTACCCATTCCTTGATTGGAAGCCCTGCTTCCTAAAGTCTATCCTCGAGTTATCTCTCACAAGCCCAAATCCTAAATGACCTTCCTAAGACTGTGTTACTGAGATGCCCTATTGTTTCTCATAGTTCACATCCCCTGCTTTGCTGTAACAAATAATAAACCCAACTTGTTCAGCCACGGGCTTGTTTCAGCTCCATTTAAGATCTCTGATTGGAGAGTGTTCAAAGGTCCAAAGAACCGTAGCTGTGTGACTTCAGACAGAAGTGTCACCTACAGAAGCCTCCATTTCCTCACCTTTTGCAATGGAAAGATTTAGTCCTCCCTCAGAACGTTGTTGTAAGAATACGGAACAGGCTTACTGCTGAGTGAGCGCTCAGAGTACTTTAAAAAAATTCCTGTTTGAGATGCAAACTATTACATATACAATGGATAAACAAAGATGTCCTATTGCTTTGCACAGGGAACTGTATTCAATATCCTCTTCTAATAAAATGGAAAAGAATATGAAAAATAATGCATGTGTGTAACTGAATAACTTTTCTGTACAGCAGAAATTAACACAACACTGTAAATCAGCTACACAAGCATAAAAATAAAGTAAATTCTTGCTTGAGCCGCTACATCCTTTGAAAAGTCACAGAGCACCATCATTACGAAAAGATACTGAAGCCAACAGCTCCATTTAAGACAAACTTACTGATTGTATTCCCATTTGTCCTTTCCTTGGGTTCTTGAGTCAGACTGAAGGTGAGAGTTCAACTTTTCCTTTGTCAGAAATGAGGTCATTCTCACGGTCTCTTCTGGAAACATTCCCAAAACTTTAACATTGGGGAAATAGCACTGTTTATTTCTTCATGTTCTCGCTATTAGAAACGTTCCCAAGACATAACAGGATTGGAACTACCAAACTTGGAAGCACTTCAGCTTCAAAAATATATCAAGTAATAGCTTTCTGCCTAGCACGTGGAGGTACATACAGCCCCCAGAAGCCCCAGTGGTGGATGTTTGCATTTATGTTGCTAGGACCTAGCATGGATTTAATAGTATTTGATGCCCACCACAAGCTGTGCTAAGTGAAAAACATTCATTTTAGTGGGGAAGAATACAATAAATAGAAATGTTCTGATTTCTTCCTCTGCTTGCTCTGAGCATCCCCAGAGTTCTTTTCTTTTTTTTTTTTTTAATGTTTACTTATTTGGTTGTGTTGGGTCTTAGTCATGCAGATCTTTCTTTACATGCAAGGGCTCAGTAGTTGTCGTGCCTGGGGGCGGGGGGAGGGGGGGGCGGTAAGGGGAGTGTTCAGTTGCTCAGGGGACTCTTAGTTCCCTCACCAGGGTTCCAACCTTCATCCTCTTCATTGCAAAGCATATATCTAACCACTGGACCACCAGGCAGGTCCCCAGAGTTCCTGTTTTAACAGCCCTAACATTCCTCCTCGCCCCACACCTCCTCTCCTCCTGCTCCTCTAAGACAAATACTAACACTCATGCTAATAATGGGTGCCAATGTTTATTGAGTGTTTATTAATGAGTCACACAGCATGCTAAGGGCTTTATGAAGGTTAATCCTTCATAAAGGATTAACTTTATGAAAAAAAATCCTTCATAAACCCCCATTTTTTTGGCTGCACAGCTCAGCCTGTGCGATCTTAGTTTCCAAACCAGGGATCGCACCCACACCCCCCACAGTGAAAGCACTGAGTTCTAATCACTGGACCCTCAGGCGATTCCCATCTCAGGGAGTCCTCCCGATAGTTCATGGAGGAAAGAATTACCAGCCATACATTATACAGGCTTCAACAGTACATGAACCGTGAACTTTCAGGTGTTCAAGCTGGATTTAGAAAAAGCAGAGGAACTGGAGATCAAATCGCCACCATCCACTGGATCATCGAAAAAGCAAGAGAGTTCCAGAAAAACATCTACTGCTTTATTGACTATGCCAGAGCCTTTGACTATGTGAATCACAACAAACTGTGGAAAATTCTTAAAGACATGGGACTATCAGACCACCTGACCTGCTTCCTGAAATATCTGTATGCAGGTCAAGAAGCAACAGTTCAAACTGAACATGGAACAACAGACTGGTTCCAAATAGGAAAAGGAGAACGTCAAGGCTGTATATTGTCACCCTGCTTATTTAACTTATTTGTGGAGTACATCATGACAAATGCAGGACTGGATGAAGCATAAGCTGGAATCAAGATTGCCAGGAGAAATGTCAATAACCTCAGATACGTAGATGACACCAACTTTATGGCAGAAAACAAAGAACTAAAGAGCCTCTTGATGAAGGTGGAAGAGGAGGGTGAAAAAGTTGGCTTAAAGCTCAACATTCAAAAAACTAAGATCATGGCATCTGGTCCTATCACTTCATGGCAAATATATGGGGAAACAATGGAAACAGTGAGAGACTTTATTTTCTTGCGCTCCAAAATCACTGCAGATGGTGACTGCAGCCATGAAATTAAAAGACATTTGCTTCTTGGAAGAAAAGCTATGACCAACCTAGACAACATATTAAAAAGCAGAGACATTCCTTTCCCAACAAAGGTCCATCTAGTCAAATCTGTGGTTTTTCCAGTAGTCATGTATTATTGTGAGAGCTGGACTATAAAGAAAGCTGAGCGCCGAAGAATTGGTGCTTTTGAACTGTGATATTGGAGAAGACTCTTGAGAGTCCCTTGGACTGCAAGGAGATCCAACCAGCCCATCCTAAAGGAGATCAGTCCTGGGTGTTCACTGGAAGGACTGATGCTGAAGCTGAAACTCCAATACATTGGCCATCTGATTCGAAGAACCGACTCATTGGTAAAGACCCTGATACTGGGAAAGATTGAAGGTGGGAGGAGAAAGGGATGACAGAGGATGAGATGGTTGGATGGCATCACCGGCGTGATGGACATGAGTTTTGGTGAACTCCGGGGGTCGGTGATGGACAGGGAGGCCTGGAGTGCTGCAGTGCATGGGGTTGCAAAGAGTCGGATACGACTGCGTGACTGAACTGAACTGAGCTGCTATATCGCCACCAGGGGGCAGCCGAGGTTTGCACAGCTCCCAGTGGTTGGGGGTGACTGGAAACGCCCAGGTCCTGGGAGCAACAATCCCCTAAAGGGATCAAGATCTCAGGCTATTTTCCCCTATCCTGCTCCCCCATCTGTTCACCTTCAGTCTCCTTCACCCCCAGGAAACTGCCTCAGCCTTTGTCCACCCAGGATCAGGCCGGAAACCTGGGAATATTTTTTTTCCCCCAAGACTAGAGATAATTTGCTTACATAATAAAGCCAAAGTCTTAAGTGTTCGGCTCCATGGGTTTTTACATCTAAACACACTTGTATAATCACCACAGAGATCAAGACACAGAGTCATGCTGTACGTTTCAGTAGCCTCTAGTGTCATGTTGCTACTGAGTGCTTGAAATGTGAAATCCAAATTCAGAGGCACCATGCTTTTGAACTGTGGTGTTGGAGAAGACTCTTGAGAGCCCCTTGGACTGCAAGGAGATCCAACCAGCCGATCCTAAAGAAAATCAGTCCTGAATATTCATTGGAAGGACTGATGCTGAAGCTGAAACTCCAATACTTTGGTCACATGATGCAAAGAGCTGACTCATTTGAAAAGACCCTGATGCCAGGAAAGACTGAAGGCGGGAGGAGAAGGGGACGACAGAGGACGAGATGGTTGAATGGCATCACTGACTCAATGGACTTGAGTCTGAGTAAGCTCCGGGAGTTGGTGATGGACAGGGAAGCCTGGCGTGCTGCAGTCCATGGGGTCTCAAAGAGTCGGACACGACTGAGCAACTGATCTGAACTGAACTGATAAGTATGAAGCGGGCTTCCCAGGTGGCTCAGTGGGTAAAGAATCCAGCTGCCAATGCAGGAGATGCAGGTTCAACCCCTTGGTCGGGAAGATCCCCTGAAGGAGGGCATGGCAACCCACTCCAGTATTCTTACCAGGAGATTCCCATGGACAGAGGAGACTGGTGGGGCTACTGTCCACAGGGTCACAAAGGGTCGGACATGACTGAAGAGACTTCACGCATGCACACAAATGTAAAATACACAAAGATTTCAAAGACTTAGCATGAAAAGAGAATGCGAAATAGTTCATTAATAATTTAAGTATTTATTACACACTGAAATAATATTTTGCACGTGGTTTACATAAAATGTAAAATGTATCATTAAAATTAATCTCACCTGTTTCTCATTTTTTTAAACTGTAGCTAGGAAATTTTAAATTACATTCATGGCTAGCACTAGACTTATTGTTCGGCACTGGTGTGGACAGAACTGATTTGTTTACCTGCACAACAGGGACTCAGATAAGTGGCTTTACATTGCCCAACTGTGGCAGAGTAGGATGGGAAACAGGGTCCATTTGAACCCTGAATCTATGACATCCGAAGCGCCTCCCTCCTCCAGTCCCCTGTCCTAAATGAGGGTGCTGCTGCTGAGTCCTGGGTGCTGCGTGCTGGGGGTGCTGCTGAACCGTGTCCTGGGTGCCCCTGATGCAGCAGCAACTGCGACCCCCTCGGTGAGCCCATCCTGGGTTAGGGTAGTCAGGGGGGAGGAATTCCTGGAGGAGGTGATTAAACCAACACTTGAAAGATGAGCAGGAACAAGCCCAGGAGAAGCAGAGGGAAGTATTCTAGGTAAAGGGAACAGCATGTACGAAGGCCCTAAGAGGGCCTGGTTATTATAGAAACGAAAGTAGTTCTGTGAGGCTGGAACAGAGAAGCGGGGAGCTGCTGAGTTCAGCCAGGCCCAGATCCTGTAGGTCATGACAGGCTTCAGCCTGAAGGTCGGAGATGGTCAGGGGACAAACCTAGCCAGGCTTGTGTGTGATCTGATAAGATCACTAAGTGTGGTCACAAAGATCCGCTGCAGGATCTTAGTTCCCTGACCAGGGATTGAACCCAGGGCCCTAGAAGTGAACGTGCCCAACCACTGGACCACCAAGGAACTCCCTCCCATGGAGGCAGCTTCCTAGAAGACACAGCCCAGACCCCAGAAGCTCCAGGTTGCACAACCCCTGACCCCCAAGGATGCCTCCCACCTCCCTCCCCTAAGTCAAGCATCCTTGACCCCCTTCCCCTCCTCTCTCTGTGCAGGTCTTTGCCCGCGCCTGACACAAAGGAGACTCTCAGTAACTATTTCAGTTTTTGAATGAACACAGAATGCTCTGGAGCTAGGCACCGCCTGCACCACTGTCCTGGCAGAGAGAGCTGCAGAGAGCCCTCGGGGTGGGGCCAGGAGGCCAGCTCCAGGGGGCAGAGGGAGGAAGGCCCTGAGGCAGGGAGGTTCTCTAGGAGCTGAGAGTCTCCGAGGGTCAGGGGAGGCCCTCCCCACAGCCTAGGGGGACGTCTGACCTGGCTTCTCCCTTAATCCACTGTGTGACTCCTGGCAAGTCACCTCCATCCACCTGGACAATGGGATGAGAAAGCCTGCCCTGCCTGTCTCCCCAGGGAGGGGCAGGGTTGTGAGCATCAGAGGAGGTCACGGCTGGGAAAAAGGAAAATAGGAACAGGAAAGAGCTGGGTTAGGCTGGGTCGTGGGCCTGGGTTCAGGGTGTGGAGCGGGGAGAGGGACAAGGAAAGCAGGAAAAAAAAAGAATTAGGAGAGACAGACAGACACACACACACGCATGCACAAAAGAAGGAAAGAACAGAAAAATCTGAGAGATGGGGAAAGAGGGCATGAAGGAGAGAGATGACAAAAAAGAAAATGTAGAGGCAGAGTGAAAGAAATGGAGAGAGGAAGGAAGATGGGAAGTCAGGGCAGAAAGATGGAGGTGGAGGGATGGAGGAGACAGAATCAGAATCAGTTATGAGAATCAGAGTCAGGGCAGCAAAGAGACAGAGAGGGATGGGAGAGGGGCAAGGAGACAGGATGGTGGGGGTAGGGGCGTCAGACGGGAGGGGAGGGAGGGGTCACCGACTCTGCACCCTGCCACTCCCCGGACGGGTGGGGCTCCTCTTGTCTGTGGGTCCCGCTGGTCCGGTCCTGTCCTGTCCTGCTGGTTTGGCTCCCAGCACCCTCCCCTCCAAGGCTGCTGAGGGGCGCCCCCTGGGGAAAGCACAGCCCCAGAGCCTGTCCAGCTGACGTGGCTGCCGGTTAATCTGAAGGGAAAATCCAGTGACACCCTCCCTCAAGGCCCCAGGCAGGCCGCAGCCCGCCTCCCTTTGGGGCAGGCAGGAAGAGACCTCAAAGGTCAGCTCCACTGCACCCGGCACTGAACGGAGCAGGAAACGGAGACCCCGAGAGCGGCAGGGACAAACCTGCAGTCACATCACCAGGCAGGGGCCTCACCAGGACTCCCCACCGCAGATGCTGTGGCCCCAGAACCTTGGGGATGCGCCTTCTTCTGCGTAAATTGCTTCCTGCCCAGGGGTGCCCTGAGCCTTTGGCGACAGCGTTTCAGATGCCAGGCACTGTGCCCAGGGCCCTGTGAAGTGGCCACTGTGAGTATGTCCATCACATAAATGAGAAGATGGAGGCTCAGAGAAGCTGAGACTTCCAAGCCTGAAGTCACACCGTGCCAGGACCCAAGCTTGGTCTGTCCCACCTTGAAAGTCTGGTTGCTGACCTGGTGCCTCCCAGACTCCCTGGGCTGCGACCAGTACAAAAAGATTCTGTAATATAAAAAAGGAGGGCAAGGTATGTGACAGGGTCTTATACTGGGAAAGTTCTCAGAACAGTGGGAAGATCAGACTTCTTCCCAGAGGGAACCCCTGTGTTCAGTCCCTGCCTTTGGGAACCCCAGGTGTCCCCACCCTTCCGGCCACCACTTGTTCTACCCTACACCCCCCTTTCCCAGCCTCTGGAGAGAAGGAGTCTGGATGCTGGGCTCCCCTCCCCATCTCCCCCTCCTCTTTACTGTCCCCAGCCATGACCTTTGGAGCTACAAACCCAGGCTGCTGCAGAAGCCAGAGATGCATTTGCATAGCCTGTAGCTCCCTTCTCCCTCCTCTGCCCCAGGGAGCTGCCCTTCCCCACCTCTGCCCCCACTGGGGCTCGTCCTCCTGGAAGAGACCCAGGTGGAGATTGAGGGAATGTTACGGGAGCAGTAGGCAGAACAGAAGAGACACTGTCCCAGCCGGCTCTGACCTCCCAGCAAAGCCCCCCAAGAGCTGCACTCCCAGCCTCTAGCCCCAGCTCTAACCCCTCTAGTCCCCAGCTGGGGTCTGACTGTCAGCTGAGGTTTCCTCACCCTCATTGAATCTCAGTTTCTTCATCTGCACGTGGGTTTTAAGTACCCAGCTTTCCCAGTTGGTTGGAAGTTGAATAATACATCAGCTTTGAGACGCAGGAACATCTGCTGGGTGTTGCCTCTCCCTGATGGAGAGACCACATGGGTCTCTTGCAGGACACAGGATGGCCTGCCGTGTCCCCAGGTGGCTGCAGTCCAAGCAAGGAGGTGCCAGCAGACCCAGCCCCCAGTCCACCTCTGCTCCTCTGGGGACCTCAGTCCCTTAAAGTCCAAAGGATCAGCCCAGCCCAGCCCAGAGCTGCTTTCAAAGTCTGTGGTGGCTGGCTTGTGCTTGGAGTCCAGGAAGCGGGGAGACCTGGGACTCTGTTCCCTGAGGGTGCTGAGTGCCTTTCCTAGAACCAGGACTGGGCAGGGGGAGCACCCCAACGGGCCGGGGGATGGATGCTCCCTTTCCCAGAAGCCTCAGAGCTCCCGGGTGAGGGGGTGGCCACAAAGCCCCAATTCTGCCCTCTTCTCCTTTACCCAGCTTTGGCAGTCTCAGGGCCTTCCGCCAGCTTCATGGAGGTGGGCGTGGCAGCCACCTCTGAGCGGGGTGATGAGGCCGAGTTCAGGAGCCTCCTCTGAGCCCCTGGACACTCCTCCCGCACCCAGGGAGACGCAGACACCCCTCCTGGTCCCCCGCCCCCAGGTCCCAGGGCTTTGGCTCCTACTGTTCCCATCCAGGCGGGCTGGGCCGGCGCAGGTGACTGGAAGGCTTGGAGGAGAAAGGCAGGCTGCGTGGGGGCGTGGGCCCCGGCAAGTGCACTTCTCAGCCAATCAGCGGCCTGCCTAGCCGGTGGATTCGGTTACAAGCCCCGGATCACGGCATACTCCAGGCTCCTTCCTACTCCTCCCAAAGCTCCATTCATTGGCGCCGCCACACCAGCTCGGCTGGGCACCGCTTCCGCTCGGCGGCCGCAGGGTTGCTGCCTCGTGGGCCCACCAGGGTAGGCTTCCCGAGGGCTTTGTCTGGCTGGGCCAGGGCAGGATGGGGATTCTGGTGGCACTGTGGGGAGTGCTGAGCTTCCTGGGGGTGGCTCCGGGGGGCTCCCCTGCCCTCCACTTGCACAGCACCTCCTGCCACTTGGCCAGGCCCATCGCCAGCATCTCTTTGGGGTCCCTGAGCTTCCTGGGTAAGGATGTCCAGGGACTAGCCCTGTTCCATGCCCGCTGGGATGGGCACGGGAGACTGCAGGTGTGCAGCCGGCAGGATGAGCCAGAGCTCACTGCAGCCTACAGTGCGCTCTGTGCTGGTGAGATCACCCGAGGCTCCTTCATCCACACCCCTGGACCCGAGCTGCAGAGAGCCCTGGCCATCCTTCAGAGCCAGTGGGAGGTCTGCCAAGGGCCTGCTGAGAGTCCAGCGGGGACCAGGCAGAAGCGAGCAGCAGGGCGGAGTGCGGCGCCTGGCATCGGGCTCCAGCGAGTGAAGAGGGGCTGGACTATGCCTGGCACACTGTGGTGTGGAGTCGGGGACTCTGCCAGGAACTCCACGGAGCTGGGTGAGCCCTCGGGGTGTGGACTGGGGGGCTGGTGGGGGAGGAAGTGCAGGCGTTAGCCCCGGCATCCACTCTCCCAGGCTGCGTGTCCTGAGGGAGCGACTTAGCTACTCTGAACCTCAGTGTCCTTATCTGTAAAACCCCACAGACTGTAGCCCGCCAGGCTCCTCTGTCCCTCCAGGTTCCTCTGTCCATGGGATTCTCCTGGCAAGAATATTGGAGTGGGTTGCCGTTTTCTCCTCAAGGGGATTTTCTCCACCCAGGGATTGAACCCGTGTCTACTGCATGGCAAGAGGATTCTTTACTGCTGAGCCACCAGGGAAACCTGTAAAATGGGGTGACCGTAAACCTCATCTTGGGGTGCTCAAATGAAGTTATAGATGGGAAATGTCCTACTCACATCTGGGAGCCATCATCAATCACCATTAGTCACCAGGGAGGGGGCTGACTGGGGCTGGCTGTCCAGGTTGGGCTAAGCCAAAAAGCCATTACCCAAGAGGAGGATTTATAGGCACAGAATGCCCAGCCAACTGGACAAGGAGACCCAAAGGCTTGGGTTCAAATCCCAGCTCAGCCCTTCCAAGCTGAATGAGTCACTTCCCCTCTCTGAACCTGTACAGTAAAAGTGACAACTCCCTCCCAGGGCTGCTGTGTGCTGGGGTGGGAAGTGCCAGACGTTTGGAAGATGCTCAGTAAAGGGCCTTATTGCTCGGGTGGTAGAAAGCATGCATGGCTTTTTTGCACTTCTCAGTACAGCTGTCTGCGCTTACGTGCGGAGGGCTGTGGGAGGACTTGGCACTTGCATTGGAGCAGGTTGGCATCCTGACAATGCCTCATTGCGCCAGCGAGGCTGCACCCGACTGTTTGCCATCCCATCTCACACACATTTGGAACTTTGGAGTTTCACTTGGGGTGCAAGCCTGAGAACTCTAGAGGCAGACACCTGTTCACCTGAGGAAGATTTTTCCATGGGCAAGGGCTTCTGGGTGGGCTGCCTGGCACTTGGCGTTGCTCAGCAGAGGCTGCACCTGGGTGTTCTCTTCAAGTGTTGGAACCGTGAGTCCCACAGAGGGAGACACGGAGGTGTGTCTGCTCCTGACACCACATGGGCAGAGTTGGCATGTGGTGCTGAGGGTCCTGGGCCCCTGCTGAGCCAGTGCCCCTTTTGCTCCCTGCAGGGGTCTTCCAGGGCCCTGATCTCTGCTGCCAGGAACACGACCACTGCCCCCAGACGGTCTCACCCTTCCAGTACAATTACGGCATCCGGAACTACCGATTTCACACCATCTCCCACTGCAGCTGTGATGCCAGGTTAGTTAGCGGTGGGCAGGGAGGGCTGGGAGCTCAGGGTGGGGTTATCCAGTTACTGGGTACAGAGTCTGAGCTCCAGAGTCCCAAAGGATCACCCAACCAGACTCCCTTGTGCAGTGGGAAAGCTGAGGTTTAACAGGAGCTGGGATTCTTGGACTCCATGTCACCTGGCTGGTAGTGGTGGCCGGGTGGTCTGGGAGAGGAGCCAGGTAGGCTTCTCGGATCCAGGGACTGAGCGCCGGCTCTGGGGCAGGTTCCAGCAGTGCCTACAGAACCAGCGGGACTCCGTCTCCGACATCGTGGGCGTGGTCTTCTTCAATGTACTGGCGATCCCCTGCTTTGTGCTGGAGGAGCAGGAGGCCTGTGTGGAGTGGTACTGGTGGGGCGGGTACGTTGGTTCCCTGTTTGACCCCCTTCCCAGCCTGGGGGGGGGGGGTAGCTGGGGCTCCAAGGCTGGGAGGGAGGCCTGTCTGTATGTCCATCCTCCAGGGAACCATGTCTCGTCCTGTCCTCCCTGTCCTCTCCTCGGGGAGGGGGTGGGGGCCCCGGGATACAGACATTCCCTGGGTGCCCTGCACAACCCAGTGGGCTGTGGGATGGGGGGATGGGACTGGCAGAGCCCCGATCTCCATGGAGATGAACCTGGGGACCTCTGGGAGGGACGATTCTGGGTGACTAATGCCACCATGTGCTGCCTCCCAGGTGTAGAAGGTATGGCTCTGTGCCGCTTGCTCGTCTCCAGCCCAGGACCCTCTACAATGCCTCTTGGAGCTCCCCTGCCACCCCAACTCCCAGTCCCCAGAACACAGCCCCAAGCCAACCTGAGCTGACGCAGCATCCTCGGAAGTGGCCAGCACAGCAGAAAGACTCCAGGCACTCCAGTCAAGCCAAGGCCACAGCCCTCCAGGCCCCTGCGGCCTCCACTGGGCCTGCCATGCTCCCCAGAGTTCAGCTGGAGGTCACCAATCCAGGCCTCCAGGGGCCTCGGGGTGGCCTAAAACCTCAGGGTGAGCGCAGAACCTAACCTAACTTTGGGGGCACCTGAGGTAAAGAGGAGCCTCTGTGTGGGGTTGAGGGGGGCCCTGTGTTATTTCCTTTCCTGCTCTGAACTCCTTCCAGTGACTCCCAACTTCACCCATCAAATCACACTGCAGCCAGAGGGATGTTTGTAAGCTGCAATCTTGACCATGGGACTCCCCGCTAAGCCTCCACCACAGTGTTCCAACACCCAGGGGTTCTTTGGGTGCTGGTCCTGCAAACCCTACTCCCCAGTCAAAATTCCAGCTTCACAAACTGCATTTGTTTCCTCTGAAGCTGCTTGCTCTTTCCCACTGCTGGGCCTTTGCACGTGCTGCTCCTGTTCCCTGGGCCATTCTCCCTGAGTCTTCCTCTTTCAGCATCAGCTTAGCAGCCTCTGCCTCCAGGGAACCTTTTCTGACCACTCTTACCTGTCTGGGCCTCCCCCAGGGCAGCGCTGCTCTGTGTGTGTGTGGGTGTGTGTTTGTGTCCTCTACGTGTGAACCACTCTCCGGGAACAGAAGACAGGAGACGAAGGGACACCGTGCATGGAGGACTGAGCCTGTGCCAGAGGGCAGCAGGCAGCGGGCAGCAGTGAGACTTCGATGCGGCACAGGGCTTCCCTCACCACTGCACCTGCCCCCAGGTGTCCGCTGGGCCTGCCGCAGCTTCCGCCGCCTGGACCGGTGTGAGCATCAGATTGGGCCCCAGGAGACCAAGTTCCAGGTGTTCAACAGCGCACGGGACCCCCTCTTCCACTGCAACTGCACGCGCCGGTGAGGCCTGCTTGCACCCCTGGGGGGGGTGGGCTGCCTGTTGTCAGGCACCGGGAAGGGACGGACTCCAGGCCGGAGAGGCTCTGCCCCGGCCTGAGCTTGCCTCTGCCCTCAGCCTGGCCCGCTTCCTGAGGCTCTACAACCCACCCATGGGCGCCATCGTGCTTCGGGAGCTGCTGGGCATGACCTGCTTCAAACTGGTCCCTCCACTGGACTGTGCTGAGGACAAAGGGTAGGTGATGGCAGGGCCAGGAGGGACGGGGGACTTCTCCAAGGGGGTGGGTTGCCTCTGCCCTCTTTGTGCACCTGGGCTGAGAGGGTGATGGAGGGGGTCGGGGCCCACGTAGGTTGCATCTCAGCTCTGTCATCTACTTCCTGTGTGGTCTTGCTAGCTGAATCACCTGTCCACACCTCCATTTCACTACAAACAATACCCCCTGGCGTCTACCTCGGTAGACGCCAGGGCGTATTGTTTGTGATGTCCATAGGCAAGGCCTGCAGAACATCTATTGAAGCACCTCCTGAACTCTTCCTCCTAAGCCACAATCTCATTTCGATTCTGATTCTCAAAACCAACTCCTTGTTGCTTTTCCTATTTCGTAGGAAACTGAGGCCCAGACTGGCCCAGGTTTCTGCAGTCACCTCGGGCAGAACCCCGGCCTCTAAGTAGCAAATTAGGTTTATTTGGCTCCCTGCTAAGTATAACCACTCCCCACCCCAGCCCCATCCCTGCTCCTCTCTGGGCCTTGGTTCCCCTGTATGCAGAGCAGGGTGGGTTTCTTGCCAGCTATGACCCCCCGTCTCCCCCTTCTCTCCCCACAGCTGTTCCAGTGACCCCAGGGCCATCAGAGTGTCAGCTCGGCACCTGCGGCGACTTCAGCAGAGGCGACGCCAGCTCCAGGGGACGGGCACACACCACAGGCAGGGAAGGCCTTCAGAGCACCCAAAGGCCTCCATGTCACTCTATGACCGGTGCCTGCAGCTGACCCAGGGAGCCAGAGGACCCAAAGGACAGCAGAAACCCTGGAACCAGTGACCTCACTTCTTGTTCTCCTGGGCACTAAATCGGACCTTGTACTGGCTTTGCTGGGCCCTGGGGTGGGTCTCAGCTTCCCCTCCATTGTGAGACTGAAGTGTGGACAGACAGAGCGCTGCATGGAGGGTTGTGGGGGCCAAGGCCCAAATGCTGGACCGTGCCTCCTGCTGTGCTGAGCGATCTTGGGCTGGTGACACAAACTGTCTGCGCTTGGATGTGGTATTCAGGAGGCTCATTCTGCTGCCCCAGGCTTGGGCCTTCCCAGGGAGTTAACAACCAGATGGGAAAGAGGAGAGGATAACACTGCAGGAGCCCGAGGAGGTACCAGGAGGAGGTACACATATATCCGAGTTGTCCAGGAAAGCCCCAGAGCCCGCCTGCTGAGGTCTGGGGGCAGAGGGTGGTGAAGGAGGGAAGTCACAGAAGGGCCTCTGTCTGAATACAGGATGGGGGAGCTAGAGAGGGGCTTCTTAGTTCCCCTCCTCCCCAGGGGACCCCCTTCTATTAACAGCTGCTATGCCCTTCCCAGCCCAGCCCTGGCCCATTCTTTCTGCCCTAAACCTAAATTCAGACCTTCCCTATGCCCTTGAGCAAGAGACCTCCTTCACTCTGAGCCTTAGTTTCCTCCTCTGAGAAAGGGGGGTGTAGACAGGAGCTACCTCATAGGGTTGTTGAGGATTAAGTGAACCAACTCCCAGACAGCACTCAGCACCCAGTAAACGTTCTCTCCCTCCAACGCCCAGCCAAACTGCACTTAGACGACTGATTTTCAAAGGTTCACAGGACCTCTTGGAGGCCTCAGTTTGCTCACGTGTGAAATGGGGCTAAGAACTGCACTGAAGTCAGTGCCACAACTCAGGCTTAGGTGCCGATTAAAGGAGATGGCATGTGTGATGTATACAGCTGGTGCCTAGTCATTGCCAGACCTGTCATCCTCTCGCCTCTGTAGTCCTTTCCTCCGACCACCCGCTCCCCACCCCAGACTGCTAGCAAGTTAGGAAGGAGTCGGGAGTGAAGCTGGAGAATTTAATTCCTAAACAATGACCTCTGGGTTTGCTCCCCTCCCCCATCCCAGATGGGGGCCAGGACAGGGCTTTGCTGATTGTCACAGTTGAGGTGCCAGGATCGAGTTCGGGGGACCCCAGGTGGCCACCCCTGGCCAGAACAGAGTGGCAGGTGCAGATCAAGCTGGAGCAGCGGCAGGTGGGAGGCAGGTGGGTTTGCAGAAGATTGGGGCAGAGTGGGGGCCACCTGGGCCCGCCCATCCACCTCACCCTCAGGGCCCCAGGGCCCCCTCCTCCAGCCCCTGCCGACCCTGGGGGCTGGGAGACAGGCTGCCGGAGGAGGCCAGGGCCTCCCGATCAGGTCCCCAGGAGCTACCCCCACCGGGGTCTACGGTCTCTAGGCGCAAGGCAGGCAGCAAGCCCAGGCTTCGAGGCATAGATGGCGGGAAAGCCCAGGTCCCCGGCAGCCCAGGGGGCGCCTCCTCACTGCTGCCCCGGCTGCCACCATTGCTGCCCCTGTCGGGGGCCGCCTGGGGCAGGTGGCGGCTCTGAGGCGAGGGGCTTCTGCTGGTGCCCCGGCGCTCCCGGGACGAGGGCCGCAGGGCGAGGTTGGGGAAGCGGGCCAGGCCTGGGCTCCGACTGCGGTGCCGCTTGGACTTGCCAGGGCTGGGGCTGCGGGACTTGGGTGCCAGCAGCTCCAGGGTGCTGTCATCCTCATCCTCCGAGCTGGAATCCGAGCTGTCTGTGCTGCTGCTGGTCAGCTCCGAGGTAGGCAGCGAGATCTGGGGGGGTAGGCTGCTCACTGGGGTGCCCCTCTCCCTAACCGGCTGTGGAGGCCTCTGGGAACCCCTCCCGCCCTCCCCACTGGCAGACCCAGGAAGGTCAGGCTACTGTAGAGCTTACCGAGAACGCAGAGGCTCTAGAGGATCTGACCAGTCTTCTGGCACCACCTCCCCACCCCCAGCCCAAACTCTGCAGCCAGGACCACTCACCTGGAAGGGCTCAGTGACACCGATGAGGATGCTGTGGGTGTGGCTATAATAGCCCAGAATGAAGTCTCCGTGGCCTTTGGGCAGTGACTCCTCACTGAATGTCACCTGGTGGGTGGGGAGGTTTAGGCCCAGGTTGGGGTGAGGGAGGCAGCCTCAGGACCCCTGAAACTGAATCCTGAACCCCCAAGGGTCATGAGGGCTTCATCCCACTCTCCCCCTCCCCTTAAATACCTGGTAGGTGCTCCCGTCCACATCCTCGTGTTTGGCCCAGACATAAGCCACGTAGTCCTTGCAGTGACGGAAACCCACCTGGGGCGAGAGCAATCAGGATCGTGACCCGTAATGGTGACCCTACAGCCGCCCTGGGTGACATCAAACTCTGGAGAAGCCCTGTATGGGTCCCTGGCTGCCCCTTCAGGCCCCAAGCTCCCTCCCTGATCTGTTGACTGCCCCTGCCCTTCTCACCCGGTACAAGCCGATCCAGTCCCAGGAGCTGCGGGCGAACACCGTCTCTATGCGGTACCTCACCACGGCCTGCTCCGGCCGCACCCACTCATCTGCCACCTCCAGCCGCACCAGAGGCACGTCGTCTCTGAAAGCAAACTGCCCGGGGGGAGGCAACATCAGGGGAGACCCTCTAGCATTCTCTGCACCTAGAGCCCTTGGGTCTGAGTTGGCACAAATAAGCTGAGGTGAAGGGCCTATGAGGCCGCTGCATGGACTGGGAAACTGAGGAAGAGCAGGTCCAGGATAAATGCCAGGCTTCCTGCCTCCCAGCTCAGGGCTCCTTTTGTCCTTAGCCTCTGTGGGGAGTGAATGAGAACACAGTTTTGACCCTTGGTAGACTGTGGGTTTGGCCCTGGCTCTGCCACAGGCATGCAGTATGACCCGGGGTGAGTTTCTTGACCTCTTTGAATACCCAGGCTCCTGTCTGTAAACTCTGATGGATCACATTTAACTCTTGGGGTTGCTCTGAAGATTCAGTGAGATACCGTATAAAGCATCCTATAAACTTCTCAATATACAGTAGGTGCTCAATGAATGACTCGCTTATACACTAACAAAGGAGACAGGTAAAGTCCCACGATGCCCTGGATATTCTGGGGTAAACTGAACACCCCTGAGCCAGCAAGCAGAGCTCTGGGGAGAAGCCTGAAGACCTTCTAGGCTCTGCTACTAACCTATTCATGACCTCAGGTAAGTTCCAAGCCACCCTAAGTGAGACCCAGCTTCCCCACCTGTACTAAGGGACCACTATGAACCTTGTTTGTCACCAGTCCATGGAGACAAACAATAACCATGAGTCTCCTCTTCCCAGGGTCACCCCGGGCTGATCGGGGGCTCACCATGGGGATGAGGTTGCTGGGGTGGCAGGTGGCCAGGGTGCTGGCTCCAGCTCTGTCCCTCGGGGAAGGACTCAGGTGGTGCCAGCCTCAGGCTTTTGTTGGCTCCCCTGTTTACCTGGTTTCCACTTTCTTCCCCTCCTCAGCTTCTAAGCCAAGCTGCTTCAGAAGAAACCAGCACCTCCTCTCCCTGCCCCTGGGTTCCTGACAGCAGGAACCAGGCTGGGGTGGCCAGGCTCGGGTCTCGGAAACATGCTCCAGGGCCTTATGGAATCAAAACTCCTGCTGAGCCCTGTTCTATGCTGCTTTGGGCAAAAGACTGAAGTTCTCTGAGGCTCTGTTTCCCTCATCGGTGAAACCAGGAGGAGAATGTGGACATCCTTGGGACCTACCAGGGCATTCAAAAAGATGACACATTGACGTATCCTACACAGGCTCAGGCACAAAGCCAGAGGAGGAGGTGAGGAGGTGCTCAACAGGTAATATCTTATAAGGGACAGAGTTATAGACAAAGAATGCAGGATAGAGCACCCAAAAGGAGTGGTTCTTAAGGTGAGGTGCCTGATTGGGGTTTAAACCTCACATTCAAGGCTTTTACCAAAGGTCATAGGAGGTCAGACATAGGCAGATTTCCATTCCCAGCTGGGGACATTGGCTGCCGTACAGCCAACTGATCAAATGACAAAGTTAGCGGGGAAAGTATTCTCTGGCCTGCTGGGCTCCATCTTATCAGACCAAGAGAATAGGAGAGCCCAGAGTTGGGTTTCAGGGCTGGAAAGTGGGCTCCACCCTACCATGCCGCTGAGCCTGTGTGCAACCTGGGGCTCATGCCTACCTCACTAAGGGCCTCTGTTTTCCTGAAAAACGGAGAGTTGGATCACATGATCTCTAAGATCCAGTTCTGACATTCTTGGATTTCCCCTCTCTACTTTCGCAAGTAGAGGTCTCAATCCTAAACACAATGCTAAATTTTATAGTAACTATTTAGAGCCTAGCTGTGTATTGTTTTATATCTCTACTCCCTCTCCCCACCACATATGGTAAGATGGTAAATAAATAATAAGTGAATGTGAGTGAACACTCCATGGGATTTGAGTATGTATTTTGAGTTCGCTCATCTTACGATATATGTGAGTTTTAACACAATTATTAAACATTTCTTGGAAAAAGAGAGTTAGAAATGAATGGAAAACACATACTCTTTGAAATCAGCCTAGCCTGGGTTCAAATCCTAACTCCTCCCTTTGTTAACCATGTGACCCTGGGCAGCGGATGCTGTGTCTCTGAGCCTCAGGGTTTTTTCATTTAAAAATGGAGATCATAGTCCCACTCCCAGTCTGTCATGATAAGTGGATGGTGGTGAGGGCCTGGGGTCACCCGTGGGCAGTGGGATGTTGAGTCGGGCTTGGGGATGTCATGAGGGGAAGCCAGGACTCACGTGCAGGACGAACTGGGCGGCCACAGGCTTGTGGTCACTGACGGTGTACTCCATGTGGCTGCGGTAGCTGTGCTGGGTCACCTGGAGCCGGTGGCTCTCCCTCCCTGAGGGGCTGGGACCTCCACCTGGAGCCTTGACCTTCCACAGGATACGGTCTGTCCAGGCTGGCTTCCGCTTCTTCGCACTGCGATGGGCAGGGGTAGCCTGAGTATCAGGGGCTGTGAGTCAAGCCCCGCTGTTCCCCTTTCCTCTCCTTTATCCTTATTCCTTTATCCCCTTTATCCCCTCTCAGCCCACATCCCCACCTCTCATCCTGGGGCTGAGCTCACCTGGTATCATATTTGTTAGTACCCACGTCAAACTTGAAGGTGGGTGGAAAGTTGAGGGGCCCCTCCTGGAAGCCCTTCAGGATGGGCCAGGTGTTCTTGGCCATGTTGAGCTGTGAGGATCCAGAAGCAGAGAATTGGACAAGAGCTTGGGCAGAGCAGGTGGGGGCAAGGACCATCACCTAGGGTACAGGTGGTCCTAGGGCATGTTCTGTGTGCTTGGGGTTTGGGGTGCAGGTTGCAATCTCCCCACCTGGTCTTTCTCCCAGAGCTGGTGGAGCTGCTCACTATCGATGGCAAGCTTGACAAAGTGCAGGTCGTAGCTCTCGATGCGGAAGTTCAGGTCTCCGAACCAGAACACGAGGCTGTTGCGGCAAGGGAGGGGGGTGTGGTCAGCAGGGTCCATGGGAAGAAGAGCCCAATTCCATCTTCTCTGCCCCCATCCAACCTGACAGAGCTGGCTGCTCTCAGTGATGACACAGGGGGGTGGGTGGGTTGTCAGGTTCTGACTCCCAGCAAGGTCCTGCCCCTCAGCAAAGATCTATCCTCAAGGATCCATCCACTTCCCGATCAAAGTGAAGGTCACTCAGCCGTGTCCGACTCTTTGCGACCCCATGGACTATACAGTCCACGGAATTCTCCAGGCCAGAATAGTGGAGTGGGGAGGGTAGCCTTTCCCTTCTCCAGGGGATCTTCCCAACCCAGGGATCGAACTGAGGTCTCCCGCATTGCAGGCGGATTCTTTACCAGCTGAGCCACAAGAAAGCCCAAGAATGCTGGAGTGGGTAGCCTACCCCTTCTCCAGAGGGTCTTCCCGACCCCGGAGTCATACCGGGGTCGCCTGCATTGCAGGCCGATGAGGGAAGCCCTCCCGCATTCCGGTTCCTCGACAGAGTGCGGGTGGTCTGCACCCCCAAAGGCCCGCCTCTCCCCCAAGGCCTGCCTACCGCTCCTCCTCCGCCAGCCCCGCCCAAGCTCCGAGAGACCCCGCCCCGGGCCGTACTCGTGATCCAGGATGCCCTGAGCGCCAGGCCCCTGGAACTGCTGCAGGCTGAGGATGGTCCGGAAGTCGTCCTTGCGCTGCTCCGCTTTCTCCATGTGGGCCGGCAGGTGGCAGTTCAGGAAGCACAGCAGGTGCCCGAAGGCGGCCAGCCGCACGCTCACTCCGCCCTTGTTGCCCTGGGGAGACAGGGGGCGCGGGTCGTGGGCGGGGCTTAGACCGGGAGGGGAGTCCTGGGCGGGGTTTGGGGTGGGCGTGGTCAGTGGGTGTGGCTTCAGGCCTGGAGAGCGGCGGGTTCTAGGGAAAGGAGTGGGACGCTAGGAAGTGGTGGGAGTAGAAAGGGGTCCCTCTTTGCAACCCCACGGACCGAAGCCCGCCAGGCTCCTCTGTCCATGAAATCTTCCAGGCAAGGTTACTGGAGTGGTTTGACATGTCCTACTCCAGGGGATCTTCCAGACCCAGGGATCAAACCCTCATTTCCTGTGTCTCCTGCATTCGCAGGCGGATTCCTAGGAAAGTTTTATAGAAAGGGGCGGGGTCTAGAAAAGGGGAGGTAGCGGTGGGTGGGGAGAGGCAGGTCTCAGAGTAAGGGGTGGGGTTTGGGGAGGAGATGCTGCCACTGCTTGGGGACCGGGGACTAACCTGCAGACCCTTTAGGTCCCCGGTCCCTCCCAGGCCACTTCCAGGCTCACCCAGTAGCCTCCCAGGCCGGTGCGCGTGCGGTCAGTCTGTACGTCCCTCAGGAAGGGCAGATGGTAGTACTTGGCGAACAGCAGCAAGATGACACCCTGCATCCGCACAGTACTCACCTGCAGCAGAGGCGAGAGGAGGCTGAGCAGCGGGACCCAGCTCCCACCCCGCCCTCGCCTTTTCCGGTCCTTAAAGGTCTGCTCCTCCGTCCTCCTATTTCAGGGACCCGGCCACAGAGGCTCAGCGGGCCCCGCAGTGAGTCAAGGCAGAACTAATGCGGGGAAGCCAGGGGTCTCCACCTCCCTGGGGGGCGGCTGAGGGACGAGTTACCAGCACAAAGTTGAAGGGCCCCAGAGCGTCCATGAAGAGCTCGCTCCACTGGTCCGTGAAGAGCGCGTCCTTGAGCCGCTTGTTGATCATGGAGTTCACTTCCTGCAACCTGGTGGGTGGAGGGGGGGAGGATGGCACGCCTCGCCATCCTCGCCATCCCAGTTCGGACTGGGGGGCGCCCTAGAAACCCCTCCCACGGGTAAGGGGCTGGGAGGCCCCAGGGGCTCAGGAGGGAGTCTGCTCGCCCTGCCCCCTCACCCTATGGCGATCATGTCTGCCCTGTCACTGTCATCGCTGGTGCTGCCCAGGTGGAGAAGGGACGTGACATCGTCGGGGGGCATGGCGGTGCCCACGTTCCACGTGACCACAGTGATCCTGGGGATGGGGGTAGGGGAGGGTTACTACTGGGCACCACTCCTTACCCTCAAGCTCCCTCCCACAGGGCTCTTAATGGGGAGACAAGCTGTGGGTGAATGCCCACGGAATGCCACCATGGGCCCAGGACCCCTCCCACCAGACTCTCCAGGGGAGATCAACTGAGGCAGGGGTGGGCAAGTCCTTTCCGAGGGGACTGCTGTCTTCTGAGGGTCCCAGAGTGGGTCTAACACCCCCAGGGACTCTTTCTCAGGGGGGTCAGCTGGGGCAGAGTAGGGCCCCCCACCAAAGGATTGCTTGTCTCGGAGCTCAAGCCCTGGCAGCCAGCCTCTCGGGAGAAGGCCCTCACCAGAAGCCAGGGTCGCTCTTGCAGGTGGGCTGGGCTGACCAAGAGGAGGATGACGAGGTGGATGCAGAGGAGGAGGTGGTCAGCGGGACCGGAGTTTCTTTGGGCTGAGGGCTGGGACTCAGACGCTCACCAGGTCCGGCACCCTGGGTGCTAGGCCTGGGGAGGGCCATCTCAGGAGCTGGGGGGACACCTGGGGAGCGGTTGGGGGAGCGGCTGGGGGAGCGGCTGGGAGACCGAGGTGGCTTTGGCAGAGGTGGGGGCACGGTCTGGGCTAAGGCGGCCCCTGGCCGGAAGGTGGGGGACAGAAGTCCCGGGGAGCGAGTGCTAGGCTCTGGAGGACCCTGGCCAACATCCAGGGGCAGGGTCTGGGGTGGCCGGGGCAAGACAGGATCCTCGGGGCTGCTGCGGGGGACCTCGGGCCGGGCTCTGAAGGAAGGGGAGACCCGAGGATCTGGGGGGGCTTGCATTAAGGATGGGGAGCCCATAGCACCAGATGCCTGAGCTGGGGCCGGGAGATGCCCGTCAGAATGGGGGGGAGGTCTAGGGGCTGGAGTGTCCCTCTGTTTAGCTGGTGTCCAGCCTGTGGAGGCCAGGGCTGGTGTCACGGATGCTGGAGCCAGGACCTGTTCCTGAGACGGCGACAGAACCGGACTGGGCCCTGGGGAAGAGCTGTGGGGGGGCTGTGGGGGCTGTTTCTCAGATGTCATGGCCCGGTTCAGGCCTGAAGCAGCCAGTGCTGGCTCGGGTCCCATGGAGGCAGGTGGCACCTGCTCCTGGTCCCTGGATAATGGAGCCAGCCTGGGCCCCGGGGTAGCTGAGTGAGGCCTTGGCCCAGCCGAGGCAGACATCAGGAGCTGCCCCAGGGACGTCGGAGCCAGGACTGAGCCTGAGGTCGCAGGAAGAGGCTTCGGCCCAGCCGAGGCAGACATCACCAACTGGCCCACGGATGTTGGAGCTAGGCTGGAGCGGCGGTGGGCAGGAGCTGTTTTCTGCCCTCCAGGGATGGATGCTGGAGCCAAGATGGGTTGGGGAGACGCCAGAGCCAGCCTTGGTCCCTCTGAGGAAGGCGGTATCGCTGCTCGTGGCCCCACAGGTGTCAGAGCCAACCGCGGTTCCAAGGGCACTGGGGCTGATTTCTTTGCTGGGACCTGAAAAGGTGAGTCCATCGTGTATGCGTGCGTGCTAAGTCACTTGGTCGTGTCTGACTCTTTGCGACCCCATGGATTGTAGCCCACCAGGCTCCTCTGTCTATGGGATTCTCCAGGCAAGAATACTGGAATAGGTTGCCATGCCCTCCTCCAGGGGATCTTCCTGACCCAGGGATTGAACCCGCGTCTCAACGTCTCCTGCATTGGCAGGCGGGTTCTTTACCACTAGTACCACCTGGGAAACTCCCATCTTGTATAGGAACAGGCAGAGACTCAGGGTCAACCAACCCTAAGCAGTCCTCCACTCCACAGAGACCCTAGCCGACTCTGTCTAGCTAGAAAAGGCACATCTTTCTGAGGAAGTTCTTCCTAATTTCTCACCTCGATCGATTCTGCTGTGAATCAGTTTCACTTTTAAAGGAAACAGGACACAGAAACCTATCCCCTCCCTCATCTGTGCAACCTCTTTCATAGATGCAGAGTTTAAAATCTCCGACTTACAGGAAGCAGAGTGTAAGCCTGGGCCTGAGGGCTCCCCTTACCCTCCGGGCTGGCATCTCCTTCCTCGCCACCCTGGAATGCTGGAGGGCTGGAGCCAGCTTCCCTGAGCACTGCCCCACCCCCGCTACGGTCTGTGCTGCTCGCCTGGCCAAGGGCTACTGATCTGACCCCCCAGACATGCCCACTCTGGGCATCCTAGGTCCAGCCTGTTAAACAGCCCCCCTTCCTCCACTGTTCCCCACCCCCAACCCCCGGCAAACATCCCCACCTCCTTGGTCACAGTCCCCTCTGTCCTCTTCACCTATTCCCAGACCTCCTGCAGGAGCAAGAGCCCTGCTGGGACTGGCCATGCTGATCCCAAGCCCAGCTCTGTGTGACCTTAGGCTAGCATTTCCCTGCCTAGGGCCTCCGTCTCCCTGTCTGTAAAGTGAAGGAACCTGGCGAAGGGTCCGTGGCCACACTAATCCTGGGGAGCCCGGTCTCCACTCTCTGCATTTCTGAGCTCATTTGCTAGGATTGCATTTGAGCTCCAGGGAACTGTCCATACTCCCGAGGGTGATTTTAACATCCAGAGCAAGTCCAGGGTTCTGTTGATCCTGTGCACAAGTTGTACCCTCTTACCCTCGTCACTTCGCCTGGGAGATCAGGCCAGCAAGTACCCTCTTTCTCTCTGGCGGTGGAGTTGGGGGTATGGGGCCCAGCAGGGAGGTCCTCTCCCTTTCCCATCTGTCCTGTTTCTGATGCCCCTGTCTCCAGAAGTCAGGATGAAGTGTCCTTTGCCACGGAGGGCAAATGAAGGTTTGCACTCACCCTGGGGCGGCCCCATCCCCGCCTCCAGAGATGCAGTTCTGCTGGTATCCCGCGTCCTTCTCGGTTCAGAGAACCTGAACCTGTCTCCACCTCTGTCCCCAAACTCAGCTCTTTGAGGCTTGCATTTTGGGCATCTTCCTTGGTTTCTAGTGTCCCACTCCACACCCCCCGCTAAACACCACACCGCCTCCAATACTAACAACTTAGACATCCCAGATGTCACAGTTTCAGTCTTCAGGGACAAGCCTCCTCATTTTGCATTGGCTCAGAGAAGACAAGCAACTTGCCCAAGGTCACACAGCAAAGCTGAAGCACGGCTGGGTCCCCTGATACCCAGTCCAGGGCTCTCCCATGGTGTCCTGGAGATGGCTAGCTCCATCTCTCTCTGGGTGTCCCATCGCTGCCCACTCCGACCCTAGGGTACCCTGTTTGCCCAGTCCCTGCTTGGTGGGCAGAGAAGAGTGCCAGCCCCTCAGCTGGGGGCACCAAGGTGCCTGCAATGTGTGTAGGGTGTGGGACCAAGGATCAGGAATGGGGGGACTAGCTTTAGGGGTCTTACCTTGGAGGGTGCCCCAGTTTGTGAAATGCCATGGGGCATGGGCAGGGGGCCCAGGCCAGCCGGGGTCCCTGGCCTCCCGCTGCCACCGACGCCCCGGGCCTCCATGTCTGCAGCCCAGGCAGCCCCAGGTTCCCTCTGGCTCCAGCTCCAGCTCCTCCGCTCCCGGGAACCAGTGATGTCATCAGTCGGTTCAACCTGCTGAGATTTTAAAGGCACAGGCACCCACTTTCCAACCTAGAGGTGGTTGGGCAAGGTGGCCTTCCCTCTGGGAACTGGCTGCTGAACCTGGAATGGTCTTGGTAGGAGAGGAAAGGGTGGGGAGTGGGCCCATGGGCCTGGCACAGGTCCCAGCATAGTGGAAGCTCTCTTCTTGTTTTCACCCTCCTTCCAATAGGCCTGGCCAGCCCTTGCTCAAGGGAGAGGCGCTGACATACCTGAGGTAAGGTAACTCAAAGGGTCAGCCCCCTCTCCAGGGCCTCGGAGACACCTGGGTCCCGGCCCTGACCCTGTGACATTCCTGACTCCCTGCCAACTCAGGGCTTGCCTTGGCCCCCACCTTTGCCCCATTTTCAGGCCCTGGTGCCCAGCCCCCTTCCTGGCTCTATCCTTCCCATCCCAGAGCCAGACACTCAGGCTCCAGCAACTGGAACCCTTTGACCATCTCAGCCTCAACACCAGCCCCTTCTCTTTTGTAGACACCTCGGCTGACACCTACAGCCAGGCCCAGCGGCTCCTCTCAGCTTTCCTTCTCCAGGACTCACTGGGTGTGGCTTGGGAGAGGGACTTTCTCAAGGTCATCTGGTGAGGTAGGGAGGTCCCCTGAGCCTCAGAGAGGACAGAGAGCTGCCTCTGTGACCCACAAGAGCCAACTGGGGTTTCTGGGGGAAGGGGACTAGGGTGGAGAAAGGCCAAGCGGTGGGAAACAGATGGTGAGAGGGCCTGGGAACTTCCTTGTCCAGGACCCAGCACAGGGCCTTGTCTCTCCCACACCTAGGGAAGTGCTGGTTGAATGGATGGACCAATCAATCAATGAGAAGAGTGAATGAGTGACAAGGGTCAGATATAGGTGGAAATGGCTGTGGGCTCTGCTTCTGCCTCTTCCCCACTGACATTCTCATTTGCTAAGCAGTCCCTGAAATCTCAGTTCCTCCAGAACTACCAGATTGTTTAGGAAGGAGTGCTCTCACTGAGTTTAGGCAGAAAATACTCAGAGTTTTGAGCTCCTTGCTGGTCAACAGTTCCCTCAGTATCCTCATGGACCCGTGTGGTCCCCTGCAAAAAGGTCATGTGGACAGAGGCCTCCTTCCCCTCTCCTGGATGGGCTTCCCACCTCTGCTTGACTGTCTCTGGGTATAGTCTGAGTTTTGGCTCAGTGTCTCCATGAGGCTGGAATCTGAAGAGGCAGAGACCCAGGCTGCAGTAGGGTCCTGGGGTAGAAAGGTTGTTTTTGGGTGGCGATGGGGGAGGTAATGACACTGCTGACTGCAGGGGTGGAGAGGAAATGGCACATAATTATGATGATGGAAGGGGAGGATGGACAGGGATGTTGCAGGTGGTGAGGTGACAGTGCTGGCAAAGTGGAGGTGATGGTGATGGGGTGGACAATGTGATAGAAGGGATAGTGGGGGTGATGGTGATGGCAACAGTAGAGGCACAAGCAAAGCTTGGTGATGGTGGAGGTGGTAGAATGAAGAGATGGTGATGAGGGTTATAGTAAAAGTGGAGGAGAGATGTGGGCAGGAGAGGTGTTGGGGGGGTGTTATGTTGATGGAAGACGAGGTGGTGGTAGAGTTGGAGGTGAAGATGGGGTGGCAGTGAGGGAGGAGTTGAGTGTGGAAATGGTGGTGATGCTCAGGCCACTAGAAATGGAAAGGAATTTTGAACCTACCCTGCCTAGCCCTCTGACTTCTATTTTACAGATGAGAAAACTGAGGCCCTCAGGAGTACTTGGCTTCTGTTGCAACCCTGGAAGTGATAGAGGACAGATCCAGGGCCCAGGAACCAGTCCTAAGGCTCAGTCACCAGGGCTGATACAGGGGCATCAGTGCCTTTGAAAAGCCAGGTAAATGTCAGGCAAATAAGTGTGCAGGGGGCTCCTCTGCAGGGTCTCCACCATCTCTCAGATCCTGCATAGGACTCTGTCTCTGGCTGTGCCACTGACTGACCTGGAGAGTCACTCAGATTCTGAGTGTAATGCAGATGAAAAACAGTAGCTACCTGCTAAGGTTGCTGTGAGAATGCCACCGTATGATACATATGAAGGGTTTAGCACAGAGCCCAGCACAAGCAGGGCTTGCGAGGTGGTAAAGAATCCTCCTTGCAGTGCAGAAGCAGGTTCAGTCCCTGGGTTGGGAAGGTGCCCTGGAGAAGGGAACAGCAACCAACTCCAGTATTCTTGCCTGGGATATCCCATGGAAAGATGACCCAGGCGGCTACAGTTCATAGGGTAGCAAAGAGTCATACACGACTGAATGATGAAATAGCAGCTGCAACAGCCGGCACAGGCAAGCTCTCAGTAAAGGCGGCTGCCCTGGAGTTACCACCATCGCCACCACCACCACCAGCATCATCTACTCCAACCTGTACATTTGGCGGATGACGAAACAGACCCCGCATAGTTGTGTTCCTGGGGAGGGGAAGGAAGAGAGGCTCTGAGACCCAGACATGGCCTTGCCACGGGAAGGGGGTGGGGGGCGGACCCCGGCTGAGAAAGGAACAGGGTAAAAGCTATATTTGAGCTCCTGGCGTGATGACTAAGGAGGCTGATAACAGGCTCCGGGGCTCAGGGCGGCAGGCTGGGGGCAGCTGCCAGGGAGAACCGCCCCCCTGGAGACGGCTGTCTCCGGAGGCACCTCCTGGCTCCCAGCTCCCATCCTTCACTCCTGGGGGTAGGGGGCGGTGTACCAAGGCAGAGAGTACATCTCGTCCTGCCCCCCTGGGGATCTTCGTTTTCCCCTCTAGGCTGTTTGGGTCAGGGACAGGAAAGGAGGTGGCTGATGCATTAGCTCAGTCACTCCATAGTAAGCCTCTGAGACTGGTAATCAGATCCCCATTTGGCAGAGGAAGAAGTCCCCCTAGGGATTACCCAGCCAGGAGGGGACAGGGCTTGGGGTTTTCAGGTAGATGGTGGATAATTCTCCCACACACAGATTCCCATTGAACCCTTTCATTTTTTAGAAAAAAGAAGATTCTGCCACATTAGTTTTAAAAATTTATTTATGCTTTATTTTGGCTGTGCTGAGTCTTAGTTGCCCTGCGGGCTTTTCTGTAGCTGTGGTGGGCTCTAGAGCACGCAGGTTTCAGTAGTTGTGGCTCACGGGCTTAGTTCGCCCTCCCCACCACGCCCATCCCCTCATCCTGGCATGTGGGATCTTCCCCAAACAGGGATTGAACTGTGTCTCCTGCCTGCCCTGGCAGCAGATTCTTTATCACTGAGCCACCAGGGAGGCCGTGAATCCATTCTTTGGAGGAGAATCTGTGTTGCCAAACTGAAAAGAGAAGAAACGCCCTGGAATGCAGAGAGAGAAGCAGATGCAAAGATATGGAGTGTGCCAGGCTCTGGCTGGGAAAGGATGGACGCGTGCCCTCATGGCCCTTTGGCTCAGAGTAAATCCCCCGGAAGCAGGGAAGGAAGGGAGAGACTTTCTTCTTCCTCTTCCTCATTCCACCTCCCAGGGTACCTGAGGATGGTAATGGTACAGAGGGATCTGTCCACCTTCGGTTTTCTCCCCAGTCATCTGACCCAGGCCCACTGTGAGGAAGGCCACTAGCTGAGAAATTATTTGAGATGTAGAAGATGCTACGGAGTATTGTGGGAAGGTGGATGAGGTAAGCATCAGGGAGGGCTTCCTGGAGGAGGAAGTATACTGGACTTGGAGCATTTCTCCTCCCAAGGCTTCACTCCTGAGTTACTTACTGGTACCGAGTGCCACATGTTATATTATTGTCCTCTCTGGGGGAGGTGGCATCCTCACCTCCCACCCTGGTCCTCAAAAAGGGGTTCTAGAAGGAAGAGTGACTTTCCCAAGGTCACACAGCTGGGGCCCAGCTCAAACATCCATCCTCCCTCTCCTCGACTCCCCCTCCTCCCAGGCAGCCTGGCACTGCTGTCAGCTGCTCTGAAGTGAGCGGCTATTTTTATTCTGGTGCGAGGGGATCTCGGGCAGCAGAGCCATGTAGGTTAGAAGGCTCTAGGACAACCGGCTTCAGCAGGCAAGGAGAGGTTTAATGCAGCAGCGCAAGGTTGCCCGGGGGCCCTCCTTTCTTGCAATGCTGACCTGCCCTTGGCTCCCAGGTCTCCGGAAATGTCTTTATCAGAGCTCAGAACAGAGCACAGAGCCTGACTAAATCCTAGCCCTGACCCCAGGTCCAACTTGAGCCCAGTCTGGTGTTAACTGAGCCCTGGTCCCACACTGAACCTCTACCCCATCTCTAGATTGAGCCCTGACTCTGTCTAGTCAAGTACTGAGCCTGGGCCAAGCCTGACTAAGCCTGATTCCAACTTGAGGCCTCTAGTCTGGACCCAGATCAAGCCTTGATCCTAGCTTAAGACTGAGCCATAGTCACAGACTGAACTCTAACCTTGGTCCAGACTAACCCTTGATTATAGACTGAGTCCCAAGTCCAAGTGTAGACTGAGGTCCAAGTCTGGTCATTAACTGAACCTGGTCTCAGACGGAACCCTGACCCTGGATCACACAGCTCTGGCCACACAACTGTGCACTGACCTGGCCAAAGGCTGGCCCCTGAACTGAGGCAGGCACTGAGACCAGATCGCAGTCACTGACTGAGCCTGGACTCCAGCCCCAGCCTCAGTTCTGAATGTGGCCACGGACGAAGAAGTGACCCTGACCTTGTCTGAGCCCGGCAGTGTCACCGTCTAAGTCCCAGCACCAGCCCCACCTGAGCAAGGCTGCTGGCCTAGATTACAAACGGCCACATGGCGTGCGGATTACGAGCAGAGAGCTGTTCTGGGAGAACCTGGGCCTCCTGGGGCTGCCGATGCCAGAATGTTCCCGGCACTGCTGTGGCCAGTGTCTCTACCACTGGTTCCACTAGCTGGCTAGTCAAGGCTCAGCAGCTCAGGCTCTGGCCCCTCCAGAGACCACAGTGTCCAGGTTAATGCAGCGAGAGTGGTTTGGTGGCACCTGTCCAGTGAACAGTCTGGGCCCGGGAGGCACCGAGCGTTGGCTCTGTCAGCGGAAAAGCCACAGGCTCCGTGGGGCCTCTGGTTCAGCCAGTCTGGGGCCCTTGCTGGGGTATGAGTGGGGTAGTGGGAACCTAAGGCTGTGACCCATTATTGTTGTAAACAAAGACTACTGTTTGTGTTCAGGTGATACATACTGACTACAGAAAAAATACTGTAAAGGAGGGAAAAACAGTCACCTATGGATTCAAGTACTAAGAGACGACCGTTCTGATTTCCTGGGCTGTTTCCTTCCAGACTTTGTGTTTTGATCTAGGCATATATATTTATATACACATGTTTTATACAGTTTTTTGGCTACTCTGTTGCTACCACAACATCCTTTGCAGCTCATATCCTTGACGGCCTTCAAGAATGGATCCCAAACAGTTAAGCCAGGGAGCATGCCCATTCTCTAGCCACTTGATTGGACCACGGATGGACCTAGTGAACTATGAGAAGACTTTTGCTGGGGGCTTTTGGGAAAGAAAGTTTGTTTTTTCTCCTGAGAAGTTTACAAAAAAAAAAAAGAAAAAGACGATTTCCCCTTGATTAGACATGAGTGAAGAAGTCTGTCGTGGTCCTGATTGCTGCGGGCAGTCATCTTGACACCATGCAGATAACTGTGCTAATGACAAACTGATAGTGTGGAAAGCAGAATGGAAAGAGATCAGGCCTTGGTGACTTTATCAACCAGATCAAACCTCATCTGAAGCCCTCCCTCCCTGAACTATTTTGTTATTTGAACCAACAGATTCCATTTATTGTTTAAGTCAATTTAACTTGAGGCTTCTGTGACTTGCAACCTGGGGCATCACAATTGCCAACTGATATTACTGTTTTAGAGCTTTAAAAAAAAAAAATTAACACCATAACTGTGAATACTCTCTATGTCATTCAGCACTATGCTGCATCATTTTAAACAATTGCTTGATTCTTCTTTGTGACCCTATGGACTATATAGTCCATGGAACTCTCCAGGCCAGAATAGTGGAGTGGGTAGCCTTTCCCTTCTCCAGGGGATCTTCCCAACCCAGGGATCGAACCCAGGTCTCCTGCATTGCAGGAGGATTCTTTAACAGCTGAGCCACCAAGGAAGCCCAGGAATACTGGAGTGGGTAGCCTCTTCCTTCTCCAGGGGATCTTTCCTGCATTGAACCAGGGGCTCCTGCATTGCAGGCAGATTCTTTACCAACTGAGCTATCAGGGAAGCCCAACCTAAGGAAGCACCAGCTTGTAATTAACTCATTCCCTGCTGTGACATGCTTCTGTCCTATTTCCAGTTTTTCGCCATTGTAAACAGTGTCTTGGTAAACATCTTAATCTAAACATTGATTCCCTCTCTCAAGATTACTTTGGGTCAAATTCTGAGGAGTGTAATACTGGGTAGAAGAAATATTTTTAGGGTTTTGATTTAATGTGTCAAGTTGCCTTTCAGAAAGCTTGGATGGATTCCCACTTCCACAGCAGTAAACAGAGTGTTAGACAGAGCCTATCATTTCAATAATCTGGATAGAACCAAGTATATTTACTGTGTCCTGATGTATTTATAGATAATGAATATTAAATACAGCCCTAAGCCTATTATATCTTCACAATCAAGTCAGTGAATGGGAGATAACAGGATATGAACAAAGGGCTCTAGGCAGACCTGACTTATCCATGAGGTTCAGTGTCTATGGCCCATCATACTTTGAGGGGCCCACAAAAATGTTTTAATTTTAATTTTTTTTAATCAGAAGAAAAAAATGAATAAATAATAATGAACCTAGTCTGGGTTATATTCATTTCCTTTAAAATCAAAGCAGTTGTAAAATTCAATTTAAAAAATATTTATCTAGCTGCATCGCAAGGCATCTTCCTTGCAATCATGTGGGAACTTTCCTTGGGGCAGCGGCTCTCTACTGGCACATGGGTTTAGTTGTCAGGACTGAACTTGCGCTGTCTTTAATTGCAAGGCAGATTCTTAACCCATGGACCCCCAGGGAAGTCCCTCCAATTTCAGATATAAGTTATTTTAATAAAGGAAGGGCCCGAGGAAGGCAAAACTACCTAGCGCCCATGCAAGCCATAATCAGCCTTGGCTGGATGTTGAGGAGAATTCTGAGTCCCAGTCCAGATTCGGTGGGAGAAAAGCATTGCGACCAGTGTGCAGTGCCTGCCTTAGGCTTGAAGCTGGGAAGTCACAGCCGGATCGAGGCGTCTTTGTCTTGGTGGCACGAATACGGGGATGTTTTGGGTTCAAATCCCAGATCTACAACGTAACCGTTTTACCTGTCTGGGCCTGTTTCCTAGCTTGCAGAAAGGAGGTCATGAGGCCTTTCTGAGGTGCTGTGCCAGATACTGTTCTAAAGAGCTCTCTCATGTGTATTAACCCTTTGATCCTCCCAGCTCCGACGTAATAGTCCCATCGCCATAACGCTTGCTCAGGAAATTGAAATCCAGATCGGAATCTCATCTAGAGAACTAAAAAAAAAAAACCAAACCCACAAAAAACAACACAAACAAGGATTCCCAAGGCCTTAGTTTCCCCATCTCCAAGTCGGGCGTCTGACCCAGAAACTCCCGTGCCCGTGCGCATCCCGCCTGCGCCCTCTGCCGGCGCGCGGGAGCACTGTCTGGACGCATCCATTCGGAGCATCCATCCTGTCGGTCAGCAGAGGGAGGGTGGACACAGTCGGGACCGGGAAAGTAAAGGGCTGCGGGCCAGAGAGGAGCCCAAACCCCGCGGGAGCGCGCGGGCGGCCCCCACGCAGGTCCTGGGCGGAGACCGAGGGCAGGAGGCGTGGTCCCTAACGGGGCGGGACCTCCAGCGGGGACCCGGCCAGCTCTCCGGGCCAGACGTGGCGCAGTGGCCGGGCGGTTCACCTCCAGCTTGCGGATCATCTTCGGCCGGGTTTCAATGCACCTCCCGCTGCCTCCGCCGCCCCTGCTGCTCCTCCTCGCGGCAGTCGCGGCCGCCACCACCACCTTCCGGCCCGACTGGAACCGTCTACAAGGCCTGGCCCGAGCCCGGGTAGAGGTGAGTGCGGCGGCCCCCCAGCCTAGGGACCACCGCCCCTAAACCCCGTGACTCCTTACCTCTGCAATCACTGCCCGTTCCGGCACAGGACTTTCCCGACTCCCTCGTTCCCCTCGGGGCCGGGACTGTCCCTCCCACTTCCCAGACCCAGAACACCCCAGCACCCACTGTGGAAGCCCCAGACACCCGATCTTGCGGCCTGGAAATCTGAACCCCTCCCTAGCGCCCCGTCTGGCCGGACAACGGGCCCCAGACACACTGGCTCTGTCCCCTAACTTCTGGCTAGTGACTCTCCCAAATCTGCCCTCTGGAGCCCAACTTCCCATCCCCCCCCCCTTTTTTTCCTGGAATTCCTCCCCACCCCAGTTCCGGTTGGTCTCTCTCCCTTTCCCCGGAGGGGAGGGATGACCTTCTGGGAGCTTCCCTGCCACGCGGGGCAGGGGCTGGGAACTGCCTCACTGCCTTACCAACACTTGTTCCTCAGGAATCCCTCCACCCTCCCCTGCCAGGGAGTGCCCCGCCAAAGTCCCTGTCTGGTTGTGTGACTCGGATCGTCACAGACCCTCTCTGGGCTTTGGGTTTCTCCCTGAAAAAAAGGGGGGGAAGGCGGTGGGGAGTGGTGGGGGGAAGGAGAAAGAAGGATTGAGGAGGACAAGAATGGTAGTCCTGGGGTCTGGACCCCCGTTGGGAGCTAGCTCCCCTTCAGGGAGCACAGCGAGGGGCCCGTGGGGAAGCAACCAGATGGTCTGTAGGGCCAGGCCACAGGTGGCAGGGAGGGCCAGCTCCACGTGGGGTGAGGTAGGGACCAGATGGTAGACGTCTCTAATGGGGCCTCCCAGGGAAGTTCTGAGATGTTTCCTTCTGATCGGCCTCCACCCTGAGGTTCTTGGGGCCACATGCCAGGCCCAGGTCTCTACTGCCTGAGGGGAGTAGGGTGATCATTTCTCTTGGGCATTGGGGGTGGGTCAGCCTGGAGCTAGTGGTAAATAATCTGCCTGCCAATGCAGGAGACGCAAGAGATGAGGGTTCCATCCCTGGGTTGGGAGGATCCCCTGGAGAAGGGAATCGAAACCCACTCCAGTATTCTTGCCTGGAGAATCCTATGGACAGACGGGCCTGGTGGGCTACAGTCCACAGGGTTGCAAAGAGTCGGACAGGACTGAAGTGACTTTAGCACACAGGCACAGCCATCAGTAAGATGTGCAGGCAAGAGCTCCGAGGCTGCTAAGTGCCCTTCAGGCCTATGGCTTTGCTCCTCTTGTTCTCTGGTGTGGTTAGGCCTCAGCTTCCCTCTCTGCCCAGAGTTTCCCTTCTGCCTCCATCTCCACATCTTGTGAACCTCTTTTCAGGGAGTAATCCACAGCCTGACCCAGCCCAGCTGGGGGATGAGGGTAAAATGGGGGTGAGCGTAGATGTGAGAGGCTCCTGACTGATCCCATTTTGTTCCCCTCCAGACATGTGGAGGATGACAGCTTAATCGCCTGAAGGAGGTGAGTTTGAAGGAAGGGGTCTCCAGCTCTGTCCTCCCTGAGCCTCCTGAGAGGTGGGCAGCATGGTCCCAGTGACTGGATGGGGGAGGGTCCCTGGGCTGGGAGTCGGGAGCCTGCATCTGGCTTGCTGTCTGACACTGGGCTTCAGTGTTGGTACCTGGAGGGGGTTGGGACCTGTTGCTCTGGTTCCTCTGCAGGTGAAGGCCTTCGTCACCCAGGACATCCCACTCTAGTATCCTCCTTCTGTTCTGGGGGAGGGAGGAGAGGGAGGGGATCTTCGAGAATTTCCTTCCACTTGACTTCACCGAGAGAGATGATGAATGGTTTTCATCTGACAAGTGGGGCTGATTGAGAGTGAGCTGCCCCGCGAATTCCGAGGTGGTCTTGGTTTGGCAAAAGAAAATTATTAGGTATGACCGGCGCAAACCCAAGAACAGAGAGGAGGCCGCTTTCTTTGAACCCTGATTTCCTCACGTGTAAGTGAGGATCCCTGCCCCACCCGGGCAGACCAAGTAGTGTCCACATCGACAAGGCCCCCGGGAGACCCCAGCTGCCTCTGCCCACCATTATCCGCCTTAACACAGTCTGCAGCCACAACCTGGTGATGAAACACCTGCCGGGGGCCGACCCAGAGCTCGTGCTGCTGGGCCACCGCTTCGAGGAGCTGGAGGTGAGGCCTGGGGAGGCGGGCCGGGGGGTGGGGGGAGGCGGGGTGGGAGGCGGTGCCCGGCGCCCTGACCCCGCCCCTCCTCGGCTTCAGCGAATTCCACTCAGCGACATGACCCGCGAGGAGATCAACGCGCTGGTGCAGGAGCTCGGCTTCTACCGCAAGGCGTCGCCCGATGAGCCTGTGCCCCCGGAGTACCTTCGGGCGCCCGCTAGGCCCGCCGGAGGCGCTCCTGACCACGCAGACCTGTAGGTCTGGGGGCGCCGCACTCCCCCACCCCCCGCCTGAGCCCTGGGGACAGAATGAAGCGCTCAGCGGCCCGGGAGCACCTCCCTCGTTGAGGGCCGACGCCCCGTCCCCGAGCCAGCACGGATGGAATTGGGGGGTCCCTCCTAACCCCTCTCTCTTCCCTCCCCAACGCCACTAAATCCCCTTCCGCCTTAACTGAGACTCGATTCTTTCTTTGCTGCGGCGGGGGAGGAATAAGAGCTCCCCGAATACCCTCTGGGCGACCCCGCATTCCCAGCTGCCTGAGTAGGGACGTGGGCACACCTTGCCCGGCCGCCCTCCATCCAACCCCCCAAGGGAGGCAGAGAGAAATCCGGGCCGTTGAAAACCAATAATTTATCAAAACGCTGCGTGTTTGCGTGGGAAGGTGCCGCGACAGACAGGGCAGCGGTGGGCAGGCGCACAGGGAGGGGACGGTGCCTGGATGGTGGGCGCTGCTTGCCGCGGGCGGCCGTGCGGGCGGCGGGGAAGCTAGACATTCTTGCCGCGCAGGCGCAGCTCGTGGCGCCGCAGGTGGTTGTAGAGCGATTGCACGTAGGTGAAAACGCACTTGGGGTCGGGCTTCTTGCCCATGATCATCATGTCCTCCACCTCCACCAGGGGTACGCAGTCCACCAGCATCCTGCCGGGAGGGGGCACAGGGGTGATGGTCAGCGCCGGCCCCACCTCCTGCGGCGACCCCTCTAGTCGAAGGTCTTTCCAGTGCCGCAGCCTGCGGGTCTTCCATAAATTCGACTCCTGATCGATTGAATGGGGGGAAAGCCTTCTAGGAAGGCGGAAACCCCAGGCCCCACCCACCCACGCCTGGCGGCACCCTAGTAGGGAGCAAGGCCAGGCAAACGGAGGCGAAAGAGGAGATCCCTGCCCCATCTCCAATGTCCAGGCCCGGGGACCTACAGCAAGGTTGAGGTCTCAACCCCTAACCCTGGGGAGGTCCTGACTTCAGACCCCGCCCACTCATCTCTGGCGGGCCGCCTCCTTCTCACTCTCAAAGGTACACTCTAGCTGGCAAAGCCTTTCAGTTGGACCGTGGTACCCAAAGGGCCTCAAATCCTTCTCTGCATCCAGGACCACTCCAGTGACCTTCTGAACCCTGGATTATCTGCCAGCTCCCTGGCCTGGGACCTCCTCTAGAGCAGCTTGGGAGCCCCCATCTGCCTCAAGGGACATCCCTGCTGTGTGAGACGGAGGCCAGGGGGTGTATGTATGTGTGGGAGGCAGTTCTTTAACAGGGGCCGCAGATGAGTGTCCCGGTCAGTACACACTGGACCATTAGCATCACACTCGGGGCCAGGACACCCTGCTGACCATCCTCCAGCGGGTCTTCCCAACCCAGGGATTGAACCCAGGTCTCCCGCGTTGCCGGTGCGTTCTTTACCAGCTGAACCACCAGGGAAGCCCAAGAATACTGGAGTGGGTAGCCTATCCCTTCTCCAGCGGATCTTTCTGACCAAGAAATCAAACCAGGGTCTCCTGCATTGCAGGCTGATTCTTTACCAGCTGAGCTACCAGGGAAGCTCACAGAACAGAGTCATTGATTTCCAGCTCCGCAGCTTAGTAGGTGCAGGACTGGGCCTGATGCGATCCAGGCCCCCAGCCCTGGATGTTGGCACCTGCCTGGGGCCCCCTTCCTTCCATCTCGCAGGAGCCCTCTCCCCACTCTGAGGGGAGTGGGCTGCAGCTACTAAATAACTGGCAGCCCCAGGGCTCAGAGATAGAGCGTGTTCCCTGGCTCCATGTCCCCTCCCTTCCTGGAGCCAGACCTCTCCTGCCTCACTCCCATGTGCCACGCCTGGCACACAGCCACAGTTAACACTGTCACTGTTGTGAAGTGAGCTTCCTTTGGCAGGGAGGGCATAAGGAGAGTTATTGTTCCTGTTCCCAAAACACCCAAGGGCCCAGGACGACCTGCCATCTTGTGCCTTCAAGGTCAGACCCTCAAGGTCAAACCATTTAAGGGCCAGGGCCCACTCTCCTCTCTCCAGGACTCCTTCAGGGAAGAAGCCAGGAAAGCAGGGGACCCTTTCAGTGTAGGCTCTACTCCCGGCCAGCTGTGGAAGCTAGAGCAAACCCTGTCCTGTGACTCAGTTTCTCCATCTTTACAGCAACAGCATAGTCATTCTTTGCCTCATTTGAGTCCTTGGAAGCACCGAGAATGAGTGAGAGGTTCCTGACTCTGTTGCTGACGTGCTGTGTGCCCTGGGGGTCGTCTCTGCCCCAGACTGGGCCTGTTCCAGCTGTACTGTGGTGAAGAGGCAGCCTCTCTCTGTAGCTTCTACCAGCTGCGGTTATCTCCCCGGGTATCCTGGGCTTTCCCATTGTGGAGCTCCCTCCCACCTCTGGTGTCTTCCCTGGAGACCTTATAAAGCCATTGTTTACACCGGGGCTCACGGCACAGGGCTCCGGCTGCCCCAGTGACAGGCCAAACACCAGGCAATCCGAACAACAGCACGGCTGAGTCACACTTTCCAACTGGAACGGGGCCGGACTGGGCCCCTCTCCCTTCAGGCTGGCCTGCTGAGCAGCAGCTCCTAAGTCCATATATGACCTGGAGACAGCACCATGCCCATCCTCCCCTCACCTGCATGGCTTCTTTGAATCTATGTGTGCATGTGGCGGTGGCCCCTCACAATGGCTCCAGGCCCCGAGGGGCATCTGGGTGCATTGCGAGCTCTGTCCCTGATTCACATTGCTTCAGGCAATCCCTTTCCTCCCTCTGGACCTGTTGTCTTTTCTTCTCTCTACAAAATGGGTGGGAAAAGGGATGGGGCCAGGAAAAGAGCCACAAGGTGGGGAGTCTGGAGTTCCTGTTTCCGGCCCCGGCTCTGACCTACCATCCCCTGGCACACTCTTTTTAAGTCCACCTCTCTCTTCTCTTCTCTGAGCTCCTGCTCTGTAATGGGCAGTAAGCTCAAGATAGGCATTCTCTACTGTGGCCCTGATGTGAGGTGACCAGAAATGCCACGGCTGGTTTGGGGATCCGGGACCTCCACTGGAAACATCTTCCTGTTAAACTGGTCTTGCTCCTGAGCCTCTCACCTCGGAGCATGGCACAACCAGCCCCCCAGTGCACTAGCTGGAGGCCTGGGACCCTCCTCCTTCCGCAGTGGCTCCATCAAAACTCCTATCTCTCTAGTTAAGCTTCTCTCGCTGGTTAGTCCATCCTCTCCCTCCCTGTCCTTCATCCAGGCCTCACCAAGATTGTTCTAAAATGCTACCTACGTCCCTTCTCTGTTTGAAGAACTTTTACGACTCTTGTCTTCAGAAGGAAGTTCAGACTCCTGAATATGACCCCTTCCTCCCCCTCACACCCAGACTAAACAAACATCCTTCCCTGCCTGGGTGTGCCATGCCCTCCACGTCCCTCAACCCCACCCCTGGGCACTTGGCTGACCCCTCTGCCCGGGACTTCCTCTCCTTCCTTTAGCCTGAACTTGGTATTCCGATGCCAGCTTAGTGTGCACTTTTTTCAGCGAGCTGTCCTAGACCCCGCTGGATGGGTCAGGTGCCTCCCCGCTGGGATCCCATGGCCTCCCAGGCTTCCTCCAGCTCAGTCCTGCCCATCTTGGTCATCACTGCCTATTGAGAATGGTCTCATCTGCAAGGTACTGAGCAACCAGAAGATCAGGTTGTGTCTGGCTCCTTCTGGCTCTTCTCAGGGCCCCTCTGCTTCCCCCCCAGCCCCGACCTCCCCGGCTTCTTTCTGTGCCCCCATCGAGCAGATCCAGCGTAACAGGGCAGGCGAGCAAGGCGGCGTTCCTCACCGTGGGGCCCCGAGCAGAGGTTAGGACTTTTTGGTTTTTACCAGCCCCTTCTGGACCAGACAGCGGTAGAACTCCTGGATGTACGTGTACACGCACTTCCAGTCAGGCTCTCGAAGCCGCACCATGTCCTCTGTGTCCAGGAGCTGCGGGCAGTCCGCATGGGTCCTGGGGAGGGTAGGGGGCCGGGAAGGGGTGGGGGAGCGGGCCCGAGCGGGACAGCGGGGTGGGGGGAAGAGGCAGAGAAGACAGCGGGGAGGAGAACAGAGACACACACATACACACACACACAGAGACATGAGTTCAGTTACGTTCTCGGTGCCGCAGTCTGCCAGCCTCCCGCATGCCCCCTCCCCACCGTGGACGTGCCGCTCACTACCCGTTCACTAATGGTGTGCAATGCAGACAGGGGTGGGGGCCAGATCAGTCACAGGTGCAGAGAACTCTCGGGGCAAGCGGGAGGGAATGGGGGGGTGGGGGCGATGGCATTTGCGCCGGGGTTGGAGAGGAGGGCTGTGCCCCGGGGAGCGGGGGTGAGGAAGGCGTGAGAGGAGGTGGAGGGTGGGAGGAGGAAGAAGAAATCTGGGGGGAACCAGAAAGAGAGAGGGAGAGGAGGAGAGACAGGTGGAGGAGGGTGCTGAGGGTGAGGTGCGCAGACGGGGCAATGATTCCAAAGTGGAGGGCTTGCGGAAGTCCTATATAAGCCTCTGGCAACACCTATATAGGCTGGGCGGGCACGGTGCCCGGGCCAGGAGCCTCCTTTTGGAATCTCCAGCCGGGATCCCGTGGGAGCAGGAAGCTCTGGTGATAGTGGGAGGAAAGCAGGACAGAGAAAGGGCAGAGAGAGAGGGAGAAGGGGGCAGACAGAGGATGGAGGGGATACGGACAGGGCCACCTGGTGGGCCTTGGCCCGGGCTGGTAGGTGGGCCTCCGGCTCCTTCATTCCGGCGGGCACCTGGCACGCTCAGCAGCAGGTGGGTGGGGTGGAAGAGGACGGGGGCTTTCTGGGGAAGGGGGGGGGTCTCAGCTGCTGAATGACAGTGGGCCTGGCTGGCTCCACGGAGCCTCGAAGCGGCTGGGCCTGGCGCAGATCGCCCAGCCCCAGACGCCCGGCCGACACCAGCAAGGTGCCGACAACCACACTTACTCGGCGGATGAGAAGGCCACCTCGAAGTTCTGACGCCGGTTCTGTGGGCTGAGCTGCCCATAGTCGAAAGCCTCGGGGAAGAAGTTGTGCACCAGGGCACAGAAGGCCATCCCGTCACTCCAACTCGAGGAGAAGTTCTGGATGTCCACATGCTATGGGTGGTGGGAGAACTGGTCAGCTCCCCTATGCCCTCCACCTGCTGGTGTTTTGGCATTCCAGATATAGGGCAGCTGAGCTCAGAGAGGCTCTGGAGCTTGCCCAAGGTTGCACAGTAGGTGGGCAGTGCCTCCTCCCGCTGTTTGTTAACTCCTGTATCTGCTACTTAGTGGGCCAGAGTGACCAAGAGGCCCAGCACCACCCAGCTGAGGCCATGGTCATGCCCTCGTCACTCTTTCCCTGAGGTATAGACATGTACCCAGTGCATTGACAGAGCAATGAGGGGGAAGACTCCAAGAGTGGGGTCTGGTCCTGAGCCCTGCCCACCATCCAAGGGCCCTCTCTAGGCCCTGCCACTTTAATCACTTATTCTGGAATCTAGGGGAATCTAGGGCATGTTACGAGGCTTCCCTGGTGGCTCAGATGGTAAAGAATTTGCCTGCAATGCGGGAGATCCGGGTTCAATCCCTGGGTCAGGAAGAGTACCTGGAGAAGGGAATGGCACCCCACTCCAGCACTCTTGCCTGGAGAATCCCATGGACAGAGGAGCCTGGAGGGCTACAGTCCTTGGGATCACAAAGAGTCAGACACGATTGAACGACTAACATACACACACACACACACACACACACACACACACACGGCCTGTTGCGTGTCACAGAAGAGGAATTCCCATCGTCCCTGCCGGACACGGTGGCTGTGAAGGGTACAGCTGGAGCTGGGGGGCACATGGGGGTGGGGAGGCCCTCACTGGGCCACCTGGCCTCCTGGGGCTCACCTCGTAGCCACGCGTCTTGGCTCGGCACCAGTCTAGCAACATCTGCTTGATGCTGTTGGCGTTGGGGACCCCGAAACTGGTGGAGCGCTGCACAGCCGCGCGGGGTCCGCCTGGGCTGCTGCGGAGCCATGTCGGGAGCCAGGTTATAGTGGGCACCTTCTCCATCCGCCCACCTTTACTTTCACGCCCGGCCCACCACAGCCCAGACCCCGCCCCGTGTGATCACTAGGCCCCGCCCACCACAGCCCAGACCCCGCCCCGTGTGGTCACTAGGCCCCGCCCACCAGGGCCCAGGCCCCGCCCCATGTAGTCACTAGGCCCCGCCCCGCCCACTGCTGCTCACCCTGCCGTGCCTTCCTTCTCCAACTTCTCAATCATAGCCTTGCGCGCCTGGGACGCTGAGGTTTTGGGCAGGCTCTGCGCCTTCATCAGCTCTTTCTTCTTTTCTGCCTGGCGTTTTTCCAGCGCCGCTAGGCTGCCAGACCGTGGGCTGGCCTCATCCTCCCGGTCGAAGATACTGAGGGGTGGGTAAGCGACTGTTAGGGCCCAGGGGAGCCATTCCTGTGCCTCGACCACGACTCGCCAAGGGCTAGTCACGCTCCAGACCATACTCTCTTGCGGAATCTCCACCACCGGCAATGCCGGCCAGCAACGGAGGGGCTCCCATCACACGCATTTTACAGAGTAGACTGAGGCTCAAAGGAATAGAAAGTAGAAGCCAAGCTCTTTTCAACAGACTTGGCCCCTGGGGAGTTCTCTTCCAAGGCTCATTATATCCTCAGGTTACAGGTGTGTTCCCATTCCGGGCACTATCAACTAATAATGACCACCAATGTGCTAACAGTAATGGTAACAATAATAACAGCTTGTGTCTCTTGAGCTCTTTCTACGTGTCATTTTAAATTTCACAAGGGTTAGGGTGGGCTTACCACTTCCACTGAAGATGAGGAAATGGAGGCCTGTGGCCTCAGATTTCAGAGGGCACAGGGAGTGGGGCCAGTGCAATGACTTGAACACAGGTCTCTGACGCAGAGTCTCTGGACCCCTGCAGTACCCAGCCTGAATTCTTGACCCTACCTGCCCCAACATCCTCTGTAACATAGGCGTACCCCTCCTCCACGGGGCTAAGATGGAAAGATGCTCTCTGTGACATGGGACGTGGTCTGCAGACACTGGAAACTAGCTCAGTGTGCTGGGGAGGCCTCTCTAAGACCCCAAGCAAATCGGTGGCCTCCCCCAACAATTTGGCATGGTTAAGAATTACGTGAAATGGCAAGGCAAGCAGGAGTGTTCTGATTCTCACTCTACCCCTCTCTGGCTGTGTGCCCAACATCTCCCAACACCTTGCTCTACCCATCTGTAGAATGGGCGTGCAACGAGGTCCCGTGCGGCACTGACTCCCCCATGGTCAGGGAGCAGGTACCTGTGCTCACCTGCCCATCTTCTTGGATGATGAAGAGGAGAAGGTCTTAGTTTGCATCACGGTGCTGCCACCACCATCTGCAAGAGAAGGAAAGGGGAGCACAGTGAGGTCCCGGGCTGGGAGACGGGGCGGGAGGCTGGCGGAGGGATGCAGGGAGCCACAGGCAGAGAAGAGAAAGTGATGGCTGGACAGAGAGACACACAGACGAAAGTTCGGAGAGACAGTTCGAGGAAGAGCCTGAGGAGGTGGGCTGGCAGGCAGGCACGCGGAGACGCCCGGTGGCCTTACTCTCTGAGCGCCTCACAAAACTCGACTCCACTGTGGTGGTGCGGGCCGTCCGTGTGCCATCATCTGCATGGGCAGGGGTGAGAGGAAGGGTGTGAGCGGCGGGCTGGCGGGGCCGTGTGGGGGACGCGATCCCGTCCTGAGCCCGGCTTGGCCCCTTACTGGATTGGACGAGCCGCTCGGTCTTGGTGACTGTGCTGACGGCGGAGCCGTCGGCCGTCTGCTGGCTGTGCCGCGTGGTGGTCTTGGTTGTTGTGTTGCCGTGGCCCTCCCCTGGCCGGGCCCGGGCCTCTTGCAGCCGCCGTTCTCGGTCCTTGTCACGCTGGTCTGGGTGGGGGATGGTCCCACGCATGCCCCAGAAAGGTCACCATCGCCCACACAGCACATATGCACGGGCACACGGGGCACACAGATGGGGTGGAGGGCAACTCGTTAGCAACACTGAAGACACGGGGGCAAGGGCCCTCTCTGGGAGTAGCTGCGGGGGGCGGGGGAGCTATGACCCGGGATGGAATGGGGGTGTGCGGTGCACTCGGAAATGAGGAATAGCTCAACTTGAAGGGCGAGAGTATGTGGATCCAAGAAGGGAGTGTCTGTGTGAGTGAGTAGCTGAGTCTGGGAGGGAGTATCTCCAGTTAGGGAGGGAGTAGCAGGGTCCACGGAGGGCAGCAGCTGTGGGGGCCTTCAAATAGGTCTTAGCGGGGAGAAGAGCAGCTAGAGGAAGTCCACGGACGGAGTCATTGGAGGTAGCTGAGAAGTCATTTGATCCAGGGACAGGGGAGTTGGGAGAGAAGCAGGCAAAGGGGGTAACTGGGCCTAGAGAAGCAGCAGGTGGGTGGGCATAAAGGCTGCCCAGCCATCTGTGGGCCCTGCAGGAAGCAGCTAGATCCAGAGAGGGAGTGACTGAAAGAATCTGGAGAAGTAAACGAGACTAGAAGCTGGAAGAAAGAATAGCTGGGTCTGGGGGGGAATGTAGCTGTGCTCCAGGAAGGAGGCAGAGCCCAAGGTGGTCATCGGTGGACCCTGAGGAGAGAGAAGCAGCTGGAAGGAGAAGTATCTGGATTCAGGGAAGGAGCAGTTGACAGAACTTGGAGAAGCAACTGGATCCAAGCAGGAGTTGCTGGGGGAGAGAGTAGCCAGGGTCTAGGAGGGAGAAGAGAAGCTGGCTCTGGGTCTGGAAAGCAGGAGAGAAGCATCTAGAAAACGGAACCACTGGATCCAGAGGAAGGAGGCCAGGCAGGAGCCGGGTCCAGAAAAGCTGAAGCTGAGTCTAGAGAAGACGCTGGGGAGGGCGTTACTGAGCTGGAGTGTCCATGAATGGACCCCAGTGAGGGGGGCAGCTGGACCTGGGGGCGGGGTGGGGGCACTGGGCTCTCTACCTCTCTTCCTTTGTCGGAGTTCACGCAGTGCAGCCCGGATGAGCTTCCGCTCCTCAAAGTCCGTAGTCTGATCCAGCTGCAGACAGAGCCCCCATCATTGCCCACCTGGTGCCTGCCTGCCCCGGCCCCCCGCCCACCCCCAAGTCCACCAGATCCAGCCATACCATCTTGTCCAGGACACCCTCATCCTCGATGGCCATCAGCTCCTCAGCGCTCAGCGGGCTCCGGCTCCCTGGTGCCTTGTCCACTCGGGTCTGCTCGGCGCCATTGGCCACCTCCACTGCTGCAGAGGGGGGCTCTGCTGGCTCCGGCTCCATCTGCGGAGAGGGGCAAGGGCATGGGTTACAAGCAGGGCTGCAGATGAAACCAACCATGCCTCCAAAGGACAGGAGACCAGGCCCTGGGGCTACTGGCACAGCCTTTGAAATACCACTAGCCAGCTGGACCACCTGCCCACGGATGGCCACGCTGGTGTGAGGCTCAGGGACGAGGCACTGAGAGCTTTGTCGTTGGGCTTCCCGTGCACCCAGAACTGTCATGATGCAATTGAGGGTGGCCATAACGGCGATTTCCATTCAGTAGTGAGCACTGTGTGAACACTGGGTATTTTAACAGAAGGGAAAGCTGAGGCTCAGGGCAGCTGTGGGACTTGTCCCCAATCTTTCTGGAAGTGTGACGCAGCCCAGGGTCTGAGCTGAAGCCTAACCCCTGAACCTGAGTTCCTTCTGCCGCTTCGTTCCCAGCCCCCTCCCAGGCAGGCTGTGCCCTGTCCTGCCCGTACCCAAAGCCTGGGTCCTCCTGGGCCAGTGCCCAGGCAGCACGTGTCCCCCCTCCACACAGTGAGGGAGCTGGACCAAGGCCCACAGGCTCCTGACCAGGTGTCTGACCAGGGCTGCCCAGAGCCAAGTCCTCTCTGGAGTTCGCCCCTGCTCCCCTCCCCCAGCACGTCACCCCCTCAGGGGCCTCTGCAGCCCCAACCTAGCCCACTACCCATCCCAGGGCATCTCCCCTGACCCCATGCAGACAAGGCCCCCGCCCAGCTCTCACAGCCCCATCCCCTCCTGGCAGGGCCCCTTGGTTTGCGGTAAGGGTAAGGAGAGACGAGGTGGCAGCTGCTCCAGGGAGGCTCAGCCTGGCGGGGGCAGGGAGTGGGGGTGGGGCTGGGGGCTGGGCCCCGGCCAGGGGCTGCCAGGGCAGCCGCCACGCGTGCCTCAGGGCCAGGGGCATGGCACCATCTCGCCTGAGCCTTGGAGCACCGGTGCCACGGTCCCCTGTACAGACAGGGAAACTGAGGCTCAGAGCGGGTGGTGGCACACCCAAGGTCCTTCGGCAAAGGCCGAGCCTGGCTCAAAACCACCCCCTCCCGGCAGTCCACAGGGACTTACGAGGCTGGCGCTGTGGGCAGGGCCGGCAGAGGAGCGGCGGCGGGTGCTGAAGGCAGGCGGGTGGGCCACGGGGGTCCCGGCATCCTCGGCCGCCTGGAACAGGGCCTCGGGGTCCGCGGCGGCCAGGAGCAGCTCACTGGGCTCCAGCTCAGGCTCAAGGTCGGGCGCCAGCGGGACCCCCAGCCGCAGGCTCAGCACCTCCACCTGCCTGCCCAGCGCGTCCAGCCGCCGGCTCAGCGCGGCGGTCTCCGCCCGCAGCTCTTCGGCTGCCCGGGCCACGGGCTCCACGGCCGAGGCTGCTGCTTCGGCAGCCTGGGTCACCGCCGCCCGACCTGCCTCAGCTACCGCCCGCAGCTCCTCCAAAGCCCGGCCCAGTCGCTCCTCAAGGGCTGCAGCCAGCTCCGAGCTTGGCCCCGGGACCCCCGGCATGGTGCTGGCAGGGGGCTGTGCAGTGGGATGGCGCCGGGGACAGTGCTGGGGACCGCTGCTCCTGGCTGGCTGACTTAGGCTTTGCAACTGGTCCTGAGGGCGCAGGCAAGGGCAGCGGGCCTGCCCCGCCCCTGCTGGCCTCCCGGCCCGCCGCCCGCCAGCTGGGGCTGTAGCCCAAATAGAAACCTATTCTGGGCTCCCTCTGGAGGGCGGCCGTGGGGGGAGGGGCAGCCTGCCCAAGCAGGCGGACCGCCAGGCCTGGCCCTGGCCCTGCAAAGATCGCAGACCGGCAGCACATCGAGGCTGTCCAGGTGCTGAAGGGCTGCCTATGCCCCGTGGGTGGGGAGACGGAGGGAGGGGGCAAGGCACGGGCCTGTCAGGGCCCCCCTGTGCATGAGCGGAGAGGACCCAGCCTGCCAGGCTCCAGACGCCTGCATCCTCTGCTCTGCCCTCATGCCATGCCCTTTTAGAAAGCCTCGAGCAGGTGGGGGCCAGGACTTCACGCAATCTGCTGTGGCGAGTGCCTGGTCCCTGAGATAAACGTCCTCTGCTGGCCTCTGGTGCTCAGATCCAACCAAAGCTTTGAGCAGGTGCATCCCAGGTGCACCATCTGCCTCCCTTTGGTTCTGGAGGGGGACGCTGAGGCCAATTGGTGGTCTCAGACCCCAGGCCCCTTGTGGTGCCTCCCATCACTCCCAGGGCCTCAGCCACCCTGTCCTCACCCCCTTGGCAGAGAGTGGTTTAAGTGCCAACCTGGGAGGGGAAGGGTGCTTCCTGCCCCCGCCCTCTCCCTGTCACCCCTAAAGCTGGCTCTGTTCCCTCTCACTTCGAAGTCCCACTCAGTCTCTGGGGCAGCACTGAGGCCATTACCTGAGCAGCCGGGTGGCTCGCTGGGGATTCCTTTCCCCGCAGAGCTTCCAGCCAGCTGATGCTGGGCTCCAGGATGAATAATGGAAGGGTGCAGCGGATTCAGTTCCCGCGGCACCTGCTAGGCTGCTGCCTCACCTGACTGGCACCCCCTGCCTGTGCCCCCATCGGTGCTTCGGCCCAGTCTCCCCTCCCCCGAGATGCTGACGCAGATGGCAACCGCTAATCTCCACTCTCCCAACGGGCCAGGCTGATCTTGGATGAGCAGATGAGCGGCTCTGCACCTCGGGGCTGAGGTCCAGCGCAGGGTCGGAGCAGGGCCCCTGGGGCGGCTACAGGATGGGGGTGGGGGGTGGCGGGGCAAGCCCTCACCAACCTCCCTGCCCTCATTTTCCCATTCGTTCATGAGGAATGCACTGGCCAATTCTGGAGGAGGGACCAGAGATCATCACGTGGGAAGCTTAAGGCCGGTACGCGGTGAGCTTCCGATATGCCTTGTGGCTGATTGGCGAGGGTCTGGCCTTAGCTCTGTCACCAACTGGTTGTGGGCTGTGGGCACCTCCTCTGGGCCTCAGTTTCCCGTGTGTGCAGTAGGAGAGGGGCCCGGCAAGCCCTAACACCCGGAAGCCATCCACATGAGGCGGATGATGGGGAGGCTGGTGGGGTGAGGAGGAAAGGCTCACCTTTATGCTGCAGCCTCCTCGGCTACCCAGGGAGGCAGGGCTGAAGCTGGTGACGTGAGTCACACTGCCCAGCCGGGCTAGGTTCCCAGGGCTGCTGATATGGGTGATGGTGTTCTTGCCCCCACTGCTGGGGCTAAGGAGGGTGGGGGGCGCCCGCAGCCCCAGCGTCAGTTCTGGAGGGGGAGAAGGACGACCGTCAGGATCGGGTGGGGTGGGGGCGACTGCCAGTCCAGGCTGAAGGCGCCCCTGGTTCCCAGCACACCCTCTGGAGACACCCTGAGCCCTGGCCACAGTACATGTTCTTGTGTGGAGCTGGGCGGCCGCAGACGGGCATCCCCGGCAGTGGGGAGGCAGCGGGGAGGCCTACCTGCCCTCTGGTTGCCCGTGGGCAGCAGCACCCGGCCCGTGGAGGCCTGGCCCCGGCCATCCTTGATCTCGATGGTGAATGTGGTCTTCATACTGGCCCCTGGCTCGGCGGTGCCCACAGCCACGGGCAGCGGGGCGCTGGCCTCCTCTGAGCGGGCCACGGGCCCCCCTGCTCTGTTTTCAAGGGACCTGACGGCCAAGCCCCGCCCCCTGGGGCCCTCCTCCCGGGGGCAGCTCTGAAGCTGGGCCAGGGGCCGGGCTGTTCCGCGCGAGGAGGGGCCACTGGAGGAGGAGGAGGCTGCGGCAGGGGTGATGATGGTGTGGGAGGGGCCTGGGAGCCTGGCAGGGGTCGAGGGACCGAGGGCTGCGCGGGGTGGGCCTTCCTGGAGCCCAGTGGCCTTAGGAGAATCGGATGTGAACTTGCGCACGCGGTCCCGGACGGAGCCCGCTCGCTGGAACGGGGAAGGTCCGCTGGCGAGGGGGGTGGGTTCTAGACGGGACGGGGCAGGCCGTCAGTGGTTGACTGGGACAGGCACTGCCCAGAGCCCAGGGCTGAGGGAAACAGGCAAGTACCTCGGTTCTGGGCTGGCTGGCGGGGGCTGAGCACAGACAGGGAGCGTTGGCAGGGACGAGGGTCAGCCAGGTCTGGCAGCGCGGGGAGGCGGTAGCGGCCATGTGGGGGGCAGAGAAAGGAGAGTGGACAGTGGGGACCACCTCTTGCAGTCCTTTCTTCCACACCCCCTCGGCCTACCAGCCCACCCTGCAACTCCCACAGCTCCCGGCTTCCCGCTCAGCTGCATCTCTCTCTCTCACAGGCCCCTCCTCCAGCTCCCGGTCTGACCCCAGGATGACTTGGACACTCCCGGGGGCTGGGGCTAGGCTTGGGCCGGAGGAAGGGTGCCCAGATCCTCCCTGCCGATGGGGAAGGGGGACACTCCCCTGGCCAGCACTGCCCACAGCTCCAGCTGGGAGATGGGTGCACTCCCTTATTGGGGAGAAGAATGTGCCTGAGGCCCGTTGCCTTTCAAGGCTGCAGGAGAGCCTCCGGCCATGGGTGGGGGGGAGTGGGCCGGGCGGGGGGCGGGGACACCTCGGGGGCAGTGGGAGGAGGCAGTGTCAGAGAGGGCCTGGACCCGAGGGTGCTGGAGCCGTCCAGGCACCACAACCCATTTTGCAGGCAGGGAAGGGGAGGCCCGCGCTGTCTCTGCTGCCGGAACCCTCACCTGCTCTCTTTGTGTCGGAACGACCTTTGGTGGGGCCTTGTGCGGCAGGGGGCTCCGTGGGGCTGGGTGGGAGCTGCAGGGGAGACACGGTGTGGGCAGGGGCCTGACTCCCAGACCCGGGAGCTCACCTGCTTGGCAATCCCGCCCCTCATCCCGACTCACCTTGTCGACCACCTGCCCGTCTGTGCTGGGGGTGGCTGGAGGCTCCTGGGGCTCAGGGCTGGCGGCCCTGGGCGGGCTGGGGGGAGGCTCGGGACTGTCCAGAGCCTCGGGGGCAGGGCACGCGGCCTCCTCGGCAGGCTCCAGCGGAGGCTCAGGAGAGGTAGTGGTGGGCGAACCGTCGGCTGAGGCAGGTGGGCTGGGTGTGTCCCCGGGCGGGGCACGCAGCAGGAGCGTCACCGTGGTCACATCCCGGCTGGTGCTGCTGGGGGTCGGGGTTGGCTCTGGGACCTCCACCTCCTGCTTCTGTTCCTCTGGCTTCGGCACCTGCGGGAGGCCCACAGGATGCGGCCAAAGCTCCCTAGGCTGGCAGCGCCCCGGGCAGGGCATGCAAAGCAGCGGGGCTGGGCACGGCTTCCTGCAAGTGCACCTGCACAAGCGTGGTCGCTGGCGCACCACGGGAGGCCTCTGATCCTCACTTGCCAACTCTTGGCACTGCCTGGCCACAGGAAGTTCAGAGAGCACCAGATCCTGATGCCAGGGGTTGGGGACAGCAGGAGACCTACTGGGGACTCCCAGACTTAACAGATTCCTGGATTGGAGACCCCTGATCCCTGGCCTCAACCTGGTTAACCCGTGGGGTAGGGGGCTTCCCAGGTGGCGCAGTGGTGAAGAATCTGCCTGCAATGCGGGAGACGCGGGTTCGATTCCTGGGTTGGGAAGATCCCCTGGAGGAGGGAATGGCTACCCACTCTGGTGTTCTTGCCTGGAGAATCCCATGGACAGAGGAGCCTGGCGGGCTACAGTCCACAGGTTTGCAGAGTTGGACACGACTGAGCAGCTAACACTAGGGGGCAGTCCTGCCAGGTCGAGGGACCCAGTAGCCTCTACTGGGCCTGACCTCTCACCCACAGGCCCTGGAGAACAGACCCTGCAAACAGCTGGGGCCTGAAGGAGGATCCGATGAGCCAAGGTAAGGACTGTCTGGAGCAGGAGGGGCGGCCACGGACGGTCTAAGCTGGGCCGGAGCCCGGGTCTGATTTGCATTTCAGGGAGATCCCCGGTCTGCTGAGTGGAGGCTGGTTGGCTAGTGTGGGGTGGGAGGTGGGCCTGGGAGCAGGGAGGCCAGCAGGGTGGTACTGGGAGACAGACAGGAGCCTGGGAGCAGTGCAGATAAGCTGGTTTTGCTGGGAAGGCCTGGGTAGAGGTGAACTCTGGAGTGGGGACATGTCACCAGAGCTTGCCTGGGAGAGTGGGGCAGAGGCCTGAGATTGGAGCCCCAGTATTCCCCAAACACAAGCTGGGCACCCTCCCCAAACAGTGAAAGACACACAGGCGCTCTGTGGCGCTGGCATCGCTGGGCCCAGGACCTCGCCCGCGCCCCTCACCTCACGCAGCTCCAGCCTGTGTGCTGCCCGCGCCCGGCTGTCCTCTCTTGAACCACTGTTGGGACGCCCGCTGTACAGCCTTCCAGCTAAGGTGGCGGCTGGAAGGGAGGGAGAAGCGTCAGGTGAGAGGCCGGGGGCCGGGGGGCGGGGGTGGAGGGGTCGCTGAGGGCAGCGTGCAGCGGGGCCGGGGTGGGGACAGGGCGGGCGCGTACCCTCGATCTCCTGGGCCCGCACGCGGCGGATGGCGGCTCGGATCAGCTTGCGCTCCTCGTACTCCGCGGCGCCCCGCAGCTGTGGGTGAGGGGTGGGCCTCAGGTGTTGGGCTGTGAGTCCAGGTCTTCACTGGCCCGGTCCCCTCCCTTGCCCCTGGCCCAGGACTCACCAGTGCGGTCAGCTCCTCCACATCGTTCATGGACTCCAGCTGTCCTGCCAGCCGCGCCAGAGCAGCCCGCTGCTCAGCCGCCCGCTGCTCAGCCTCCCGCTGCTGGGAGCTGCGGGGACACCATGACTGGTCACCTCCGCGGCCAGGGCCGAGTCCTGGAGGATGTGGGCTGAGGGTGGAGGCCAGGACAGGGTACCCGGAACCTCGGCAGAGGGGCAGGTAGCTGCGCACACCCTCTGGCTACACGCTGGCACATGCACGCCCAGGGACCTGAGCACTAACACCACACGGGTGTGGCCGGGCACGTGGCCCACGCCCGCAAACATCCCTGTGTGCTACTCCACATGCGTGCCATGCCGCCGTGTGCACACCCAGACGGGCAGCAGGCACCCGGCACAGGCCTGCCCGCACAGCACGCGCTGAGCCCTGGCACATCCAGTCCCGCCTGCATGTCCACCCCCCACAGACACTCACTGTAGCCAGTTCTCCTTGTTGTCCTGCCGCTCGGCGCGGAAGCGCTTGGATGCCAGGGCCTCCTCCTCCCGTTCCAGCTCCTGCCGCTGCAGCTCCCGGATGGCCGAGCGGATGCGCCGCCGCTCTGCCAGATCCGCTGTGACCTCCAACTGCGGGACAGGCGGAGGCGGGGGTGGGGGGGAAGGGGGCAAGTCATTTTGGCTGCCAGGGGCGGAGGGCGGGCAACCAGCTGCCCACGGCTCGGCCTGGGGCACAATGAGTGGTCTGTCTCCACTCCCTCTGCCCCAAGCCCGTCACGTGCCTGCCCGCCCACCCAAACCTGGTCTCAGGGGAGACCTGGATCACAGCCAGGGCTTCTGGACGGCCCACCATGCATGGACTGGGCAACCGGCATCCCACCCACCTGTACCAGATGCCAAGTCAGGCACGCCTTCCTGTGACTCGACTCCTGCCTCTCAGAGCCCTTCATCAAACCCCGAGAGCCACAGAGTCATTCATGGAGGAGGAGGGAGGCCATCCTAAAGGCCCCTAACAGTGTCCCTGGGCAGGGAAGGGTGATTCGGGCTGCTGAAGTCCAGCTGTGAGCAAGGGAGACTCCTATGGTCGCGGAGCACCACAGCCTTGCTAACGGGTGGCAGCCTCGTCCATATTGAACAGATGGGGAAACTGAGGCAGGAGCAGGCTGTCAGGAGTCAGAGCTCCCCGCCTCGCCGGGGGCTGTTTTTCTGTCTACACTGGTCCAGCTCCAGCCACCATTAAAGAGGCAGTTACTGGGCTGGTGCCCATAATGCAAGGGCCAACTCCCCAGCCAGATAAGACAGCTGCACTAGGGTCTACCCAGGGCCCTAGAGAGGGCACCCATGGGGACAGCTCCTACCAGCTCCTGGCCTGTCCTGTCCCTCCCTGGCAAATAGAAGGTGACTGGTCTAACCAGGTCCAGGAAAGGGCACCTTCTCTGGGCGGTCAGCCAGTCTTATTGCCCCCACCCCCATCCCCCCCACGGAGCCTCTGTGGGAGAGGGGAGAGTGGACTGGCTTAGGGCCCTGAGGACGATAATGGCAGAGATAAGCCTCCAGGGTGGGGTCTGCGCCAGGTGGGAGCAGTATAAACACAGTGATTTCTTTTGTCCACACCGGCCCCCCTCCCCCGCCCCCAAGGGACAGGCCTGGGAACACTACTGCCATGCCTTTTCTGCCTCCTCTGCCATCATTCCTTTCTGCTCTCTGGGGGAGTCAGGTGGGAGCGGGGAAGGTCTCATCGGGGAGTGTGGGGGACCCAGCTTAGCCATGAGCTCACTTGTACCAGTCTGAAGAGAGCAGAGACAAGTGACAAGAGCCCCCCAGGGAACCTTCAGTCTTCACATCCCGAGGAGCTATGGGAGGGTCCCTGGAGGCTCAAGACAGGGCCCCCCACCTGGCTCCAGCCCCAGTTGATCTCGGTTGGGTGGTCAGAATCATATCCTCAACTTTTCTGGTCTTGGCTTTCTCACTTGTCAAATGGAACAATGGTCCCCCTTCGGGGCAGTGGGTGGGGATAGGGGAGGTGACTCGGGGTCCCCCACCTTGCAGAGCTGTGTATGGTTGATTCCAGACCAGACAAGAGGGGAGAGAGAAAAGTGAGGTTAGTGAGGACAGGATCCCCAGAGGCATCTATAACGTTTACTGAGCACCTGTGTGCCAGATCCTGTGCTGAGCCCCATACCTGTTCTAACTTCACAGAAGCCCTGGGCACTCTATTACTCCCATTTGACAGATGAGAACACTGAGGCTCAGGGAGAGGTGATCTGAGCTAGGGTTTGAACCCAGGTTTCCGTGACTCTGGGGCCTTCCCTGGGCTGAGGATAGCTCTGTGACTGTTGTCTGTCTGCTATGGTGAGTATATTGAGAACCCTCGTACTACACTGGGGACCCCTCCAGCCTGGACTAGAGATGCCCTGGGGTTTAAGGGAGCCTATTATGTGGGAGGGGGTGGAGAACGAGGCTCACCTCTCCACCCCCAGTCTTGACTTGACTCAGGCCCGGGGCCCTCTGTGGTAAGCAAGGATTTTCTGGGCCTGGGGGGAGGGCCAGCTGATGCAGCCCCTCCTGTGCAGAGGGTAAAGAGGCTCAGAGATGCAATGAGCCCTAGCCCTTTGTCTCCTGGGTTCCCCTTCCCAGCCCCCTGGAATCTTGAGATGGGGTTCTCATCCTTGAAGAAAGGCTGGTGTGGGAACTTCTGCCCACCCCTGGGAGCCTCAGCGTCCCCATCTGGAAAATGGGAGCCTCTGTGTGATCCTCCACGTGGGTGGGGCAGGGCTGGGGAACGGACAGCCCCACCCCACTGGTCACCCTCGCGCATGACCCTTCCCTTTGGGCTTGGAGACAAAGGTCCGCCCACAGTGTCCCTGCTGTGTGTCCCGCGTTCCCCGCCCTCCTCGGCCCCACCGCCCTGAGTGGAGGGAGCTGTTGTTGGGAGGGAAGGAAGTACAAAGCGCCATTGTCCGCCGGGGAAAGGGAAGGAGATGGGGCGGTTTCCGAAACTGCCCGGTGAAATTCTCCCGGGAGGAAAGAGGGTGCTTCCTCCTCCCGGGGGGCTGGGCCTCCGGGTACTTTGTACTCTGCTGGGGGCGACTGAGCCCCGGCGTCTCCCCGTCCCCACCAGTACCACGGAGGAGACTTGGCAGGCATTCGCTCAGTGCCGGCTCCTCCAGGTACGGAAGGGGGACCGGCCGGCAGCGAAGCGAGGTCTCGCCAGAGGGCGCTGACGGCACGCGGGCCGCTCAACCGCGGCCGCCCGCACCGCCCACGCCTCTCCCAAGCAGCCGGGCCAGAGGCGCCCCGCCTGGAGCCAGCCAGACCGGAAGCCCCCCGCCACCGCCTGCTTTAACATCCCCGGCTACGGAGAGGAAACCCGGGCTTCGCGGACTTAAGCAGCTTCCGCAGGTCACCCAGCTAGGGTCAGTGCCCCATCTCCACCCGGGACCGAGGCGGAGGGCGGCCGGGTGTGTGGCGGAGGCGCACGTGGTGCTCGTGGCCCCGGGTGCCCCCTTCCCGCTCCGAGTTCGCAGGCATGTGCGGGAGCCGAGGTCCGGAGGGCATCTCGGGTTCCCCGAATCGGCCCGACGCTGGGGCGCGGGTCAACTCTTCCCTTATAAGGCCCGGCCCCGCGGGGAGGAGCCCGGCTCGGGACGCCCCCCGTTCCTGCCACGAGGCCGGCGCGCGCGGGGCGGGACCCTCGGCGGTGCTGGGGCGCAGTAATGGCGGGCGCCTGGCCGCGGAGGGCCCGGTCCCGGAATGGGAAGGATCTGGGGAAAGGGGAGGCGGGGTTCGGGGTCCGAGATGAGGGGCGAGGTTTTGCTAGTCCTCTCCCAGGGAGGGGGTCGGGGATGGGCGGCCTACAGCCAACAATCCAGCTTCTCTGAAACCCTTTTTCCAGTACCCAGGCCTGCATGGAGTGGGGGTGGCGGCTGGAGAGCCCTGAGCCTGGGCGGACCCCTAGAGATGGGGATGCGCGGAGACCTGGCTTTCTCTCCACTACCCACGTTAGGATTCTGGCTTCCTGCCGGGGAGTCGAGCTGACACGGTGGGAGCCTTTGGAAGCCCATCTCCTTCACATTGCACACACTGCCTGTGGCGGTGGCAGACACCCAGAGTGTGAGGCGCTGTCCCAGGCCGAGTGCTTTGGGTAGACGATGGCGGTGACTGGGCACTGCCCGGTGACTGGGCTGAGCTGGCTGGCTCCAGCCCCTGCCTCCAAAGAAATGGAATGGGGGTGGGGTGGATCATTTGCCTTCTCCCAGGGAAAGTAAATCTTTAATTTACCCCCTGGACATGGGTCAGGGGCTGAGGGGGTGGGGCTCTGGCCCCTTCTGTTTCACTGCTCTCTGCCCTTGCCGGTGGGCACATACTTGCCCTGCTCCATTGCCCCGCTGCCTCGCTGTGCATGGTACGGATGTTGGGGGAGGGGCTGCAAGAAGCAGCTAGGGAAAGGGGATGGAGGGGGCCCATCTTTTTCCACACCAAGATCTGGGCCCATGCCAACTGAAGGACCTAGATATTATGTTCACACACACTGCCCCCACCTCCCATTTTACAGACAGAGAAACAGGCTCAGAGTGGGAAATGACAGATTAAAAGTCACAGAGCTCCTGAGGGTCCCCAAGGCCTGCCTTGATGAGCTCTTCTGGCCTTGACTTATCCAGGTCTCTTGGTCTCCCATGAACCTCTCCTGACTAATCCTTTTCCTAGCTGGGTGTCCCTGGGCAGGTGACGACACGTCTCCGAGCCACAGTGTTCTCCTGGCTCTTGGAGCTGCTGTGGCCATTCTGCGAGATGGTGTGCTTAGCCGCCCAGCCTGCTCCCTGCTATGCCCTGGCGTATTATTAATCATTGCTGCTACTGTTATCATTGGGCCAGCCTCCAGGGGTGGCTACTGCCCAGGCTGTTGTTTGGGAGAGGCAAATCCAGCCTCCCCACACCTGTGGCTGCACATGGGCAAGTCCTCACCAGTTACTGTTTAAACAGGTGGTGGCACTGGGGGGCTGGGAGGAACAACCTCAGCACCTGGCATGGACGGGCACCTGCATTGGCCACGCGGAACAGGCCTAGCCCTGTTTCCCTGAGCCCTGTCCCGGCCCCTGCCCCATCACCTCCTCTTGTCAGCTGAGCGGTATCCTGGACAGACCCTGCCTCTCCGGCCTGGCTTGTCTGTCCTCATAGTACAGATGATGGGACCACTTACCAGCTTCCGCAGGGCTCCCTCATCCAGCCCAGCTAAGGTTTCGTCCGCCATCTTGCTGGCCCCTAGCTCCGTCCGTCCCTTCCCGGTGAGTTCCCCAGTGCCTCTGGCACCTGACGCCAGCTCAGGGAATTCTGCAGGGGATAGACATGAGTCAGGCCTGCGGAGGCCTCTAGAAACCATAGGCACTTGGGCTCTTGTGCCTCAGTTTCCCTCTCTAACCCATGATCATCCATTGCTGTCCCATCCTTCTTATCTGTGATGTCACTCCTGGCTGGGAGGTGCCTTCTTCCCTCAGTAGTGTGTGCTGGAAAACTCAACGAACCAAGAGGAGAAGCCCTTAGTTCCAGTCACCTGGACTGCTAGCTTGCTGTGTGGGCTTAGCTGGGCCCTCGCCGTATCTAAGCATCAAACAGGGAGGTTAGGGATCTGGATTGTGAAGCCAGGGGCCAGCAAGGCCCACTCAAGCTGTGCTTACCACCAGGGGGTGCCCGCCACACTCCATGGCTTCCTGCCCCACCCACCCATCCCCAGGGCCTGCCCAGCCCCCAGTCATCCCAAAAGCTCAGCCTCTGGCTATGGACTAAGCCCACACCCAAGTCCTTGCTGCTCTGGCCACTCTCACTTCCCCAGGTAACTTAAGCCATTGGAGGTAACATCCTGTCTTCCAATTCTTGAGGAGAGCCCTCTGCTCACACCCCTCTCCACTCCTCCCCTTCCCGCCTTCCCCCGATGCCAGCTTCCCTGACTCCATGAAACCAGGTGTCTGGACACCCAGCTCCTCCTGCCAATTCCCACACTTAGAATTCAGTTCCGCAGCTGGAAGAGCCTTCAGAAACTGATCCGCCCAGCTCCTGGACTTCGAAAAACAGGATTGGAGAGGGCCAGAGGATTGTCGTGGGGGAAGAAGGATCCCAAAGACCCAGAGGGCAGGGAATGGATTTAATCTTGGCCACCTCTAGCTTCTGAAGTCCCCTTCCAAAGTGCCCTCAGGGGCTCAGGACACTCCCTCTTGCCCTATGACTGTCTCTCAAAATGGCCCCCTAAATCCTGACCCAGCTTCCCAGTGTAACTCTTTTCTTCCTCCTGCAGCCCTAACCTCTTTCTGGAATCTCCAGGGCCCATGGCCTGACACACCAGAGGTGCTCAGTTACTGTATGGTTGTGTACTCTAAGTTGAATCCTGAAATGGCCCCAGGATTGCCTCTGCTCCCGCTGATTCATCCCGCAGTCATCCCTTCCCCCTCCCCAGAAGAGTCACTTTTCGAGTCACCTCATCCGGTGAATGGGTCTGGGGGTGTCCTAGTCCACACACTTGGGGTTCGTGGGACTCTGCCTGCTCAAGTCGCTGCTTGCTTCCCCGTCCCTGTAGTCTCGGACAGGTGGCAGCCTCCCAAACTCCCTCTGCTGGGGTCCTTCATGAGCAGTCACCAGACTTAGGTTCTGTGGACACTCTGAGTTCACCCACGTCTTCTGAGGGGCAGGGGTCCCTAATGCAGAATCTTGAACTCCCAGGGAGGTCTCTTCTCAGGAATTCTCGCCGCTGCTTCACGCCAGTCCCATGTGTCACACAGTGTGGGGTCCCCAAAGGTTGTGAGGGGCCTCAGAGGAACGTAGGAGCTTCCTCAGGGTTTCTGCCCCCAAAGACTTACACTCCTGGAGGTCGTGGAGCCTCCTGGAGATCCGTGAGCGTCTTTACCCCAGGTCTCAGAACTTTTACCCCGTGGCTTAGCGCCCCCGTGGGTGGGTGGGAGCTCCCAGGTCTGAGGGTACCCAAACCCTGGGAGTCCGCATATCCGGGTGCCACCCTCGAACCCGTCGGGGGTCCTGCTGCCACCCGGAGACCCCGCACACCCACCTCTTCGTCTGGTCCGCCCGTCCCGCGCGGGCTCAGGTTAGGTCGTTCGGGATCCAACAGATGGACGACTAGGAGCGGTCAAGCGGAAGGCGCCGCGACCGCGATCCCAGGCCCGCTCAGCAACCGTCCCTGGGATTCTGCTAGCACCGCCTGTCCAGCCGCGCCAGCAGCCCCGAGGACCCCGCCCCGAGCCCCCGCGCCAGCCAATTCCGGGGGGGGTCCCGCCCACCTTCGTGCCCTATTGGGGAAATTCAATTTGACGGCCACGCCCCTAACGGAGGCCCCGCCCTTCGCGGGCCTTGGAAGTACTGGATTGCAGTCTTGGGGCCACTGCTCTTGCAACCTTGGCTGGTCGAGTGGGCGTCGCCAGGAGGTCGCAACTTTGCGCCAAAGTCGGGGAGGGCGCGCGAGACCGGGGTAAGTGGCCCGGGATCGTACTATTCGCGGAGCCGTCGGGACAGCCTCTCTCCGCCCTCCTCTTTGTTCGTGAGACCCTGTCCCCTCCTTCAGCTCCGCCCCCTCCTCGCTTCAGTGCCCCGGCTTGGCCGCGGCCCCCAGGCTGCTTTCAGGACCCCTGGTCCGGGCCACCTCAGAGCAGTGACTGAGTGGCCGGCAGCACATTGACCCTACGTGGGGGCACCTCAGGCACCGTCTCAGATGGAGCTGGGTCAATCACACACCTCTTCCCCAGCCCACACACCTCTGCATACACATTCACCTTATCGGCCACTTCTCCCTGCCAAGCTCCTCAGGGTCGCCCTCTTGCAGCGCTGGGGTTTTAAACTGGGAACACGAAGTTCAGAATCTCATTCAGTAAATGGAGGAAGTTGAGGCCCTGAGAGAGCCGACATGCCCAAGACAACATAAGGGATAAATAAGGGGACCCCAGAGCTCAGACCCCTCAGTGGAAAACCACTCAGTCCCTTCTGCTAGAGATCAGGGTCCCTTCCGCAGGTCTCCATGGAGACCAAAGGGAGTTGGCGCCTGGGAGGTGGCGCCTGGAGTCCTGTCTGTCAAATAATAACAATAATAATATAAACTCATTTATTTTGTACTTGCCATGTGCCAGGCATGTAATCCCTATGATGACTGTTTGAGCCCAAGGTTACCGTCTCATTTTACAGTTGAGGACAAGTGATAAGTGTGGAACTGTGATTCATACCAGCACGTTTTGAATATGGAATCTGTGCTTTTAACCACTGTGATGTGGGGTTGTGGGGAAGTGGCTTCAGCCTGTTGCATCAGGAGGCTACGCCCCACTGTCTAGAGCCTCTGTGACCATCCGCCACCACACCTCACCCCCATCTAGACAGAGGGGCAGTCTCCACTCTGAGACCCTTTTAAAGACGTCAACCTATTTCACACCCACATTCCTGAGAGGTGGTCTCATTTTACACGTGGGAAAACCACAGCGCCGAGAGGGAAGAGGCTCCTTAAGGTCACATGGGAGGAGGAGCAAACAGAGCCCAGTTTGGAGGCTTTAATTCGAGCAAGCCGCATCTAATCTCTCTAGTTAAACTAGATGTAATTTTTAAAGATAAACTTTATTTTATTGTTACCATTATTATTTTTTTGCCACGTGACTTATTGGATCTTAGTTCCCCTGTCATGAATTAAACCCGGGCACTCTGGCAGTGAGAGCTCAGAGTCCCAACCATTGGACAGCCAGGGAATTCCCAACCTAGATGCCCTTTTATTCTTCAAGACGGGAATCAGCACCCTCCAAGGCCAACTAGGTTCTATTCAAACCTCGCGCGCCCATTGGAACAGTCCCTTGGGGCGGGGCACAGGTAGGCCACCTGAGTGGCGGCTGTCTGCTCCAATGAATGACCTTCTTCGTCCTAGCTCCGCTCCCCCCCCCCCACCCCCAGCAGGGAGAAACTGCGGGGTGAGTCTCTTTGTGGACTTTATGTGACACTCAGGAGCTCACTAGTTCCTAGTAATACTGAAGATAAGCACGGGTCCCGCCCCTCCGTCAGGCCCTCAGGGCTGGGGTCCTCCTCCATTCTTACTTGCCTTCCCTTCCCATCTGAAAGGGGCGGGGCGAGATGGTGGTGAAATAAAGATCAAAGGGCAGCCCGTGAGGTCCTGGAGAAGCTTGCAGACACAGTACAGGAAGGAGCAAAACGTCCCATGAGGAGGACCCTGGTGTTTACGGAGCACCTGTTGCATGCCTGACATGGGATTTACCCGGTTCCAAATTGACCACGGAGCTAGATATGTATTAACCCAGATTCTACAGAGGGGGAAACTAAAGTTCACCGAAGTGAACTGAATGAACTTCCATTCAGTTCAGCTGAATGGCATTCAGCTGGTAATGCCATTCGGACCTGAGTGGAATTCTGCCCCGTGGCAAAGCCTCTTTCGTCCACCTTGCTGCCTCTAGGATTGAGGAAATCGTGGAAGACTTCTTAGAGGAGGTGATGTTGCAAACTCATCCTTGAGGAAGGGTGCAAAGATATCCATCCCATGGAGAAGAGGGAGAAAGATGTGAAAGGGTATTAGTGGCTAGGGAACAGTGTGAATAAGGCCAGAGGTTTGTAAGTGGGAAACGGAGGCGAGAAAGGCTGTGGATAGAGCAGGAAATGGGGATGGAAGACCTTCCATTTGTGAAGGGCCCTGAATGCCAGGTGAGTAGGGTAAATACTGGGGAGGCCTGGGCTTCAGTTGGTCCATCTATCAAATGGGGGTCTCAGACCAGCTCACTTCAGGCCCTCCCAGAAAGGGTTCAGATTCCTCTAGGTCCAACTCTGGACTGGCAGAGTGGGGAGTGGCTGGAACAGCTTATGGGCCAAGGGTAATATTTTGCTCCAGTCTCTGAGTCTGAAAATAAATATTTTTACCAAGCTGGCAGTGCCAGATCCCTGCATTTCCCTGGCTTCCCCTCCCCCAATCTGGGGTCCTGCAGAGAAAGCCCAGTCCTGGGGTCAAGAGACAAGAGGAGTGATGGGTTTTATACCCGGCTGCAGCCCAGGCAAAGTTTTCTTTCCCTTGGAGCCTCAGTTTCCTCATCTGCACAATGGGGGAGTTGTGGCCTGAACTTTCTAAGCCCTCTCTCTATTGACTAGACAACATACAATTCCAAGACTTCCAGGGAGACCCCACCTTGGGAATGTGTGCACAAGTGGCTGTAAGTCCAGTCAAGGCCAAGGCTGTGGGCCTATCGGAGGTCCAGAGGCTGCTGGGCACTGGGAGGGGTGAAGGGGTTAGAGCTGGGTCAGAGCTGGGCCTGCTCTTGGGGTCTCACTGCCTCATGAGAGTAGGGGGAGAGATGGTGTTTGGATTCTAAAAGTTGCAGAGGGACTTCCTTTGTGGTCCAGCAGCCTTCCAACGCAAGGGAGTGTGGGTTTGATCCCTGGTCTGGGAGCTAGGATCCCACATGCCTCGAGGCCAGAAAAACCATAAAACAGAAGCAATATTTAATAAATAAATAAACGTTGTAGACAAAGAACCCTCACTGGCTGTTTGGCATGTGGAAGAGGTGGTGAGGGGGTACAGCATGAGAGGACAGGAGGGCAGGTGGGACTCTGAGGATTTTGCTGGGGAAAGGTCATGTAGGAGAGGCTGGAGCGTGGGGGACCTGGAAAAGAAGAACTGGTTCTTGCTGGAGTTGGCTGGACCCAAGTGCTGTGACCCTCTTTCTCCTGGGCAGAACTGGAGGCTGCCACGGTCATGGCCTGCAGCCCCAGGAGTGGGGCTGGGGATCTGTTTGGCAAACCAGTTTGGCAAGCCTGTCTCCTCCGTGATGTCATCCAGCTGTTGTGTTCTCTGCGTGACTGGGTCAGATAAACGTCTGGGCTTGGAGGAGAAGGGGGCCTGGGTCCAGGTGCTGAGGGATGGGGAAGGAGTGACTCTGCAGTGTAGGAAACTGGGAGGCAAGTGAGCCCTGGGAAGGAGAAGTGGGCCTGAGACACCCACTGGGCTGTGATGCACCCCGGGAGACCAGCCTCACGGACAAAGGAGAGGGTTCTGGATGGGCCAGCCTGGACTTCTTGTGACTTCCGGGAGTTCCCTGATGCCTGGTGTCATCTAGGCTTATCGCAGAGGCCCAGTATAACTGCTGACCAGTGAGTTGAAACCATGAAAATAAATGAGTGGCAGTTTTATTTTTACTACGAACCTTATGGCTTGAACCCCGGGAGGTAGAACTCCATCATATATGGAAGAGGAGACAGGCTCGGCAAGGCCAAGTCACACCAGCACCTCGCACAGGATGAGAACCCAGAACCCTTGATCTGAACCACCGTACCCTGCCACCTACCATTGGGATCTCTGCCCACGTGGTGCCTTACATGTTTCTTAACTGCTTGTGAGCACAGCAGCTGAATCACAGCGTCACAGAATCCTAGATGCCCACCTCGTGGTCTAGGTCAGTATTCAGTCCTGGAGAGGCCAAGGAACAGGCTTCAGGTCACACAACAGTTTGGAGGTGGAACTACTCCGTACCCCAGATCCCCACCCTCCCCAAATCCTTGTTTCTCCCTGGCACACCCAAGCGTGGAATAGTAGTAATTAGCACATATGGAGTCCCTGTATGTGCCATTCAGTCATTGATCATCAGCACAGCCATGAGAGGTATGTGCTGAGATTATATCCATTTTACAGATAAAGAAGCTGAGGCTCAGGGACTGCCCTGGTGGTCCAGAGGTTAAGAATCTTCCTTGCAATGCAGGGGACACGTGTTTGACCCTTGGTCAGGAAATTAAGATTCCACCCGCTGTGGAGCAAGTAAGCCAATGCGCCGTAACCCTAGAGAGTCCGTGTGCTCCAATGAAGGATTCCACATGACCCAGCGAAGACCCTGCATGCTGCAATTAAGACCTGACACAGCCAAATAAAATAAATGAATCTTAAATAAAAGAGAGAAACTGAGGCTCAGAGAGGGGAAGTCATTTGCCCAAGTTGACACAGCATGTTGGTGGTAGGGCTGGAATTTGAACCAATCCTTTGGTGGACCCAAGAGGCCTCACTGGAGGCACGAAGACCTCTGGACAGGAGGGTGGATGGCCCCTTTGCAGGCTCCCAGGTAAGCGGTGTCCAATTTATAGTTTCCACACAGGCCTGGCCTCCCTGGGGCGGGCAGAAAAGTGCTGAGGCTGTAGAAATGCTCTGAACCTTCCCAGAGGAGGCGGCCACGGTGGGAGGGAGCGTTTGGTGCGGACCTCAGAGCCAAGTGTAGACGTGGCGGTTGGGCCCGCTGCAGGCGAGGGAGGGCAGGCGGGGTGGGGCCCCAAATCCAACCGGCCTCCCAGCAGCGTTCCCAGCCATCCGCCAGCCAGGCCCGGCCCTGCCCGCCCTTCTAGCTCCTCATCTGGATTTGAGATGAGGACGCTGGGCCTAATAAAAGCAGAATGGTAGCAAAGGCAGGGCCTGGAACCACAGCCAGTGAGAGGCTGGGATCCCCCATCATCTCATGCTGGCCTGGAACAGGTTTCTGAATATTTAAAATAATAGCAACTGCTTATGAAGTAGACACATGTACCGGGCATTGTGCTAAGGTCAGCCCACAGGAACTCGTTTATTCACCATGATCACCCCAATAAGATAAGACTCTTATTAGCTCTATTTGGTGATAGAGAAACTGAGGCACAGAGAGTTAAGCAACTTGCCCCTGGTGGTTATAACAGCGTCTCACTGCTAAGCACACACATGTCCATCCCAGGCTCCATGCTAAGCCCTTTCCATGTGTTTTCCCATTTGAGGAAAAGGCATGAGGCATCCTTGGCAGATCAGCATTTTGTTTAGATGAAAAGAAATGAGATCCAGAGAGAAAAGGGACTTGCCTGAGGTCACATGGCTGCAAGGGGCCACTCAGACCCAGGACGCTAATACTAGAGAGGGTAAGACCTTGGCTTCTGGAATCAAGACAGACCTAAGTGTGGTGGTGACATCACAGATCCTTCGCTGTGTGGCCTCGGCAAGACATCACCTGCCTGAACTTCTGTTTTCTCCTCTGTGAAATGGGGGTTTGGTTGACGTGATACTAATACCACCTGCTGGCTATTAAGCCCACCTTGGGAGTAGTAGATCATTTACGGCATTCGTTTAGTTTGTGCATGTGCTGTGCTCTGCTTAGCCGCTCAGTGGTGTCCGACTCTTTGCGACCCCATGGACTCTAGCCTGCCAGGCTCCTCTGTCCATGGGGATTCTCCAGGCAAGAATACTGGAGTGGGTTGCCATGCCCCTCTCCAGGGGATCTTCCCAGCCCAGGGATCGAACCCAGGTCTCCCTCATTGCAGGCTGATTCTTTACCATCTGAGCCACTAGGGAAGCCCAAGAATACTGGAGTGGGTAGCCTATCCCTTTTCCAGGGGATCTTCCCAGCCCAGGGATCAAACCGGGTCTCCTGTATTACAGGTGGATTCTTTACCAGCTGAACTACCAGAGCAGCCCCTAGTTTGTGCATACCCTCATTCAGTTCTCACAACACCCCCCTGTGGTTTGTAGCTTTTCATTCAAAGTGTGGTCAGCAACTTTGGCATCTCCTGGGAGCTCGTTGGAAATGCAGAGTCTCAGGCCTCGCCCCAGACCTACTGAATCAGGATCTGTATTTGAACATGACTCTCAGGGGGATTCATGTGCACACTATGGTTTGGGTTCATGGCCACAAGAATCACCTGGGTGATGAGGGTGGGGAGGTGTCCCTTATATCTGAATGTTCCTAGAAGAGCTTCTGCCTCCGTGATCTCCAGGAGAAAGACGTTCCCCAGGGTCCACTGAGGAGAGGTCAGTGAAATCGGCAGTCTTGGGCGGCTGTTACTGATTCTTGCTTAGGTGCTGGTTGGGCAGGAGTCAGCCCACAGCAGCCTGCTCCTCACGTAGGAGATGGGCCTGGGAAACCTGGCTTGTGGCCTGCCAAGGAGGAAACTACTCAGGATTCTGGAGGTAATCTACTATACACTGCTGGATTCCTACTTAAGGGACTTTTTTTTTTTTTTTTAATTTTCTTCTAAGTTTTTTTTTCTTTTTAAATGTGGACCACTTTTACAATCTTTACTGAATTTGTTACGATATTGCTTGTTTTATGTTTTGGTTTTTTGGCCTCGAGGCAAGTGGGATCCTATATCCGTGATCAGGAATCGAACTCGAACCCCCTGCATTGGAAGGCAAAGTCTTAACCACTGGACTGCCGTGGAAGTCTGGGGGACTCTATTTTGAAGGGCTCATCTGCTTGGCTGAAGGAAGGCAGAGGGTGGCCTGGGTGGATGTTGGAGCTGGGACCTTCACTCCGCCTGTTCCTATCCAGGCAAGCAGTTCCTAAAAAGCTGCCCTCACTGCACAGACTGGGCCCAGCCATATTGACTCGGCCCAGTAAGAGTTCCAAAGCGCCTTCATTCACCCTTTTGATCTTCATCACAATCTTATACAATTTATGTAAATAAACAAAAAGAACAAAACCACCAGTTAAGCATGGAAGTTTCCTGCCTTTAAAAAAGGGTGAAGTGCAATCCCAGGAGCGTTGCTACTTGTACCTCCTTCTTAGTTTGTTAAAATTCTGTTCTCAAATTAAAGGTGCTGTTGGATTAACAGGGTCGGGGTGAGTCCATTCTTTCACATTATGAAGTTGTTCATTTAAAGCATGCCGGTGTAGATCTCTCAGTAAGACACAAGTATCCATGCAGGCTTATTCAGTACTCTCTGGAGCTCAAGAGTTTCCCTTTAAGGGCCAGAGTACTATTGGAGGAAGCCAATGCCTACTTCTGCCATTATTTCTGCCATTGGAGAAGGGATCTCCTGCCTGCCATCCGCAGGACCCAGGCATTACTCAGTACCACAAGGCAGCTCCCCAAATTGCAGACAGACGCTCTAGGAGGAAACTGTCAGTCTCTACAAGGCTCGCCTTGTGTATCCAAAACTTACTAAGTGACATCATAAGTAAGGCTTGGCAAATAGGATGAGGGAGTCTGATCACTGAGGACAGACAGAAGCCTGCAGGCATAGATGCAAAAGGGTGTTGAAAGAGTTTGTCGCTCAGTCATGTCCAGTTTTTTGTGACCCCATGGACTGTAGCCCACCAGGCTTCTCTCACCCTGGAATTCTCCAGGCAAGGAATACTGGAATCAGTATCCATTCCCTTCTCCAGGGGATCTTTCCTACCCAGGGACTGAACGCAGGTTTCTTGCATTTTGGGCAGATTATTTATCATCTGAGTCACCAGGGAAACCTCCAAGCAGAACGGAAATGGACACTGCCAGGAGGCAGAGGTGAGGACAGAGCTGAGTGCTTTGAAGAGAGAATGAAAAGCCCCAGTTAGCTTTATAGAACACTTTCATAAGCATGGTCCTCCTCCAGCCTCAGCAGCCCTGAATGGTAAAATTTAATCATACCCAATTCACAAATGAGGATCCTAAGGTCCTGCAAGGTCATTGAGCTATACTTAACCGAGCCAGGTATCTTAGACCTGTGCTTGTACATAATGAGTGAATAGTTGACGTTTGTTGAATAAAGTAGAAAGTGTGCATTACATAGCACCTTTAAAAAGAACTGTAGGGATTTCTTTGGCAGTCCAGTGATTAAGAAGCTGCACTTCCATTTCAAGGGGCACAAAGATCCCACATGCTATGCACTGAGGCCAAAAAATGAATAAAAAGAATTGCAAATGATGAGAACTTAACATTTTTAGATAGTCTTAAGTATCTTCCCACCAGATACTAATTACAAAGATACCCTTTACTATAGAGAAATTTCCTTAAAACAAATGATATATATATATATGAGTTACAAAAAAGAACAAAATTTTCTCATTTGCAGGAACATGGATGGACTTGAAAGTCAATACAGTAAGTGAACTAAGTCCAGCAAAGGTTAATACTGTAGATGTTAGGTATATGTGGAATGTAAAAAATATAATGGGGCTTCCCTGGTGGCTCAGACAGGAAAGAGTTTGCTTGCATTGTGGGAGACCTGGGTTTGATCCCAAGGTTGGGAAGATCCCCTGGAGAAAGAAATGGCAACCCGCTCTAGTATCCCTGCCTGGAAAAGTCAATGGACTGAGGAGCCTGGTGGGCTACAGTCCATGAGGTCACAAAGAGTCGGACGTGACTAAGTGACTAAAAATATATATATATATACATACATACATATATATACTATATATATATACACACATATACATATACATATATATATATATGTTAAACAAGAAAAAAGAAGCGGACTCACAGATACAGAGAACAAACCAGTGGGGGCAATGTAGGGATGGGGGAGTGGGAGGTACTGGGTGTAAGACAGGCTTTTAAGGATGTATTGTACAAGACACGGAGAATATAGCTAATGTTTTGTAATAATTATAAATGTATTTATAATTATATGAAATTTTTAAAAAATTAGATAAACTATAAAAGTCTTGACAAAGTGACACATTAATATATAGCTCCTTTGGATGACACCTTCTCTACCAGTGCTCATTTTTCTCTTCTAATTTGAGAGAATATTTCAAATCTCTGTATATTCCAGATTATTCTCACCTCAAAAGCCACCTCTCCCAAGAAGCTCTACATAATCTCTACAGAGAGAAGTTGCGTCTTCCATGAAATCCCGCGACCCTGACTGGCCCCTCTCTTAGGGCAGTTATCACCTTGTGGTGGAATTCTGTGGTATCGTCCACCCAACCCCACCGTCCAGCTCGTTTTCCTCTCTCCCTGACTCCAACCGTGATGGTCTCACTGGGAGCCGCCATGTTGCTACAGGTCACACTCCCAGCGACAGTTGATTGGTCTAGGGGGTAGACATCTGACTCTGTCGGGCCAATCGGACACTTAGTCCCAGAGGGAGCCTGGCACTGAGTCCCTCCCCCACTGGAACTGGGAAGTTCATTGGTCTGTTCCTGGCTCCTGGGCCTTGAGAGGTGAGATATGGAAGCCATTAGCCATCGTGTCCTCTGACACATGGAGGAACTCTGTCTGCAACTGGAGAGAGAAGATGGCTAACACAGCAAGAGAAGGAGGGGGAGAGAGAGAGCTGGTTCCATCTGGCTTTTTTGTTTGGATTTGTGTTTTGTTTTGTTTTTTTGCTTAAGTAGCAGATTAACTTCTCACAATTTTGGAGACTGCGAAGTCTGAGATCAGGCTGCCAGCATGGTTGAGTTTTGGTGAAGGCCTACTTTTTGGATTGAGGCAGCAGCTTTCTTTCTTTCTTTTTTTTTATTAGTTGGAGTGAGGCAGCAGCTTTCTGACTGTATTCTTACTTGATAAGAGCAAAGAGAGGACTCTGATTCCATTTGCTCTTGAAGTTTTCCATCATTTCCAGGAATAGTTGATTGGTTGGTTGGCCCTGCTGTCTACTAGGTAACTCGCAGAATCCAATCTTCTGATAAAATCCCCTTCCAATAAACCTTTATTAAGGTAGCCAGCATAGTTTTCTGTGGCTTTCAACGAAAGATACGCAATGAGTATAACTACTCTGAGTTATTTACATAAATGTTTTATCTCTCCCACTCATCTGGGGATTGCCAAATGTCCATCTTAGATAACAGTTCTGCCTGGCCTGCTATTAGTGAGAAAACTAGGACAGTTACTTATAATTTTCAAAAATTACTAAATTCTGAGATTAGTCCTTTTTAAATTTTATGGTGACAGAAAGTAATGCTTTATTTTACCTTTAATGTTCTTTGACAAATAACAAAGTGTTGGCAACTGTATGCCTCTTTCAGGGATGTGAAATCCCAGTCTGGGGAGCACTGTCCAGGTATTGATTCCTTTGGCAGGGCCCTTGCCTGGCTCCTCCCAAAGCTCCTGGCCTAGCGCAGGGTAGGAGATGTCTCCAAAAATGAGTGAGATGAGCTAATGGGTTTAGAGAGCAGTTCTGGTCTCCTGTCTGTGACGAGATGATCTGATTTAAAACTGTTACAGCTTGTTCATTCATTCTTTTATGATTTTTCAAAGGAAGCTTCATTTAAAAAATTTTTTTGTGTTTATTGTATTTTTGGCTGTGCTAAGTCTTCACTGCTGTGCAGGCTCTTCTCTAGTTGCAGTGCACGGGCTTCTCATTGCAGTGGCTTTTCTTGTGGAGCTTGGGCTTCCGTAGTCGCAGCACATGGGCTCAGGAGCTGCGGCTCCTAGGCGCTAGAGCACAGGCTCAGTAGTCGTGGCACACAGGCTTAGTTACTCCAAGGCATGAGCGATCTGCTCGGACCAGGGGTCGAACCTGTGTCCTCTGCATTGTCGGGTAGATTCTTTACCACTGAGCCACCAGCGATGCCCCCCTCCCCGCCCCAGTTTCTTTGTATATTTGCATAATGCCTCACTAGTCTTGCCTGACTTTTCCTTTTAAGTGGACATCAGATAATTTTCTCCTTTATCCTAATTGTCAAGGAGTGGCGTGGCGAGGAGGAAAGCTCAGAAGGAGCTCACTGTGGTGGGAGAAAACACTGGAAGTGAATTCAGATAGCACTGTAATCCAACTCTGGCTTCCCCTCCGGCTGGTTGCAAGGTCTTAGGCAACCTGCTTCATTTCTATGAGCCTCGGTGTCCCCGTCTGTGAATGGGAGTGTTATCTAGCCCACCTTCTGTACAGGACTGTTAGGGGCTGAGTAAGGCTTTGGCAGCAATTTGGGAATTGGACATGGAGGAAACAGGTACCAAGTGTTGTTTTCCAGGAGCTGTTGGGGGCACTGGATAGGGAAATGATTAAGAAATAGAAATGGAATTCAGGGAAGTGCAGGGGAGTGGCAAAGGGCTTCTAGCTAGTCCTGGCTTTGTCTGTTACTTGCATATGACCTCACCTCTCTGTGCCTCAGTTTCTTTATCTGGAAATGCAGGTCCCACTGTCAGGAAGTAACTCTTCCTGATCCTTCACACAGGGCATTGAAGTATGCGGACAGCTAATTGGAGAGATAGGAGCACTCTGGGGGAGTGGAGTCTGCATGCGGAAAGCTTGCAGTTAGGAATTACTGGATGAGAAATACTGGTCTCACGTGTTTCGTTTCACGGGGACAATCATAAGATTGGTTTGGCCAAAAAGCTTGGTTATGGAAAAACTCGAACGAACTACTTACTTTTTTTTCGGCCAGCCCGATACTTCTCTATTGTGATGAGAATTAAACAAGATAATGCAGGCAGAACACTTGGCACAGGCTGGCACGCTGCAGGCTCAGTAACGATGCTTGTCCTTACTGCGTTTTATTTTACAGATAAGGAAAATGGAGCCTCCAAGAAGGTGTTGTGGCCAGCCCAGGCACACAGCCATCAGTAGTCGAGCAGGATTTGAATCCACGTCTTCCTGACTCTAGAGGCCAGGCTCTGAACCACTGTGTTACAGTCACCCCATTGTGGGGCCTCTACTCCCGACCCCAGCTGCTGGCCTGACTCAGCAACTGTGGGTGGCCTCGCTCCAGCGCGTGGGCAGCAGAGCCAGTGAGAAGCCTCCCAGTTCCTTGAAAACCAAATATGGCCAGACCAGGCCCTCGGAGGTCCGACCCCCAGGCTGGGCCTGCTCCGGCCTCTCCTCTGTGCTGTGGGGCCCTGCTTGCTGTGCAGCCTCCTGGCTCTGCCCCAGAGGACTCTGGGAGAGCCCCCGTCCAGATCCGCCTCTTCATAGGATGTTGCTGAGCAGGTTACTGAAGGAGAAACACGCGAGACCAGCGTCTCCTCTGTGCTGTGGTGATTCCCAGCTCCAAGCCTTTGCTCACCCAGTCCTCTCCGGCCGGACTTCTTCTCCCTCCCTAGCCAGCTCTTATGAATTCTTTGGTGCCCAGAGTGAGCTGTCAGGACCTGTGTGAGCTGGAGTAAATCTCTCATCCTCTCCATCCATCCATCCACCCATCCTTCCGTCCAGGGGCACTTGCCAGGTGCCAAGCATTTTGACATATAGCCGCTCCTTCCAGACTAAGAAGCTCCTTGAGAATTGTAGACCAGAGGTAGAAGATAATTGTTCAACTAATATCCATGGGCCAAGTCTTGTCCGTACCATAGTCCTGGCGAGGCTCTTATCATGATCACCCCCTTCTCACAGTTGGAAAGACTGTACTCAGAGAGTTCAGTTGCTCAGTCACGTCTCAGTCTTTGCGACCTCATGAACTGCAGCACGCCAGGCTTCCCTGTCCATCACCAACTCCTGGAGCTTACTCAAACTCATGTCCATTGAGTCACTGATGCCATCCAACCATCTCATCCTCTGTCATCCCCTTCTCTTGCCTTCAATCTTTCCCAGCATCAGGGTCTTTTCCAACGAGTCAGTTCATTCCATAAGGTGGCCAAAGTAGCAGAGCTCCAGCTTCAGCATCAGTCCTTTCAATGAATATTCAGAACTGATTCCTTTAGGAATGACTGGACTCCTTGCAGTCCAAGCGACTCTCAAGAGTCTTCTCTGACACTATACTCAGACAGTGGATGTCCAAAGGTCTCAGCAGAGGGGACTTCCCTGGTGGTCCAGTGGTTAAAGAATCTGCCTTGCAATGCAGGGGACGAGGGTTCAATCCCTGGTCGGGGAATTAAGATTCCACATGCTGAGGAGGCAACAACCCGCAGGCTACAACTAGAGAGTCTGTGCACTGCCATTAAAGATCCCATATGCTGAAACTAAGACTCGACACAGCTGCATAAATAGATAAATATTTAAAACAAATCCACCCCCCACCCCAGACTCAGCAGAGGTGAGTAGAGGTGAGGCTTGAGTCCTGACCTGTTGGACCCTGGAGGCCAGATTCCTGCCCACTAGGCAGTACTGCCCACTCCCCCTGGAGGGCTGGATGGCAGTGAGAGTTGGGTTCTGGGGAAGGGCTGGGACCACGTCTCCGTTCGTTCCTGGCTCCCGAGTAGTCTCCTTAATCCAGTGCCTTTCCAGTCCAGAGGCAGCTGTTCCTCCCTTGCCTTCCCTACTCAGCCCCTCTGTGACCAGAGGTGGTCTGACGCTTGCCAGGTTGGCAGGGGGAGGATTAATGTTTTTCCCTTGCCTCCGCCTGACTGAGACGTTGAGAACGCCTATCCCATCTCAGCATTCCAAATGGTGCTAGTGGTAAAGAACCCACCTGCCAATGCAGGAGACATAAGAGATGCAGGTTCAGTCCCTGGGTTGGGAAGTTCCCCTGGAGGAGGGCATGGCAACCCACTCCAGTATTCTTGCCTGGAGAATCCCATGGACAGAGGAGTCTGGCGGGCTTTAGTCCATGGGGTCACAAAGAGCTGGACACGACTGAGTGAGCACACACAGCATGCACATCCCTTCTCAGAGCCTACAAAGTCCTTTTCAAGATCACCGGTTCACCTCAGCCCTGCAGGGGAGGCAGGGCAGGGAGGCCCTTCCTCAGTTCCACTGGGGGAACTACAGCCCCAGCACATCAGTAGGCAGCCTGGCTGCGCCTGAAATCTTTTGCTTCAAGGAATGGAGTATGGAATTGTCTGCTAGATCTTCCCCCAAGCCATGGTCTGAGGTACTGAAGAGCCTGACAGAGATCCCAGCTCTGCTACCCACCAGCTGTGCGGCCTTGTGGGAGTCACTTCACCTCTCTGCGCTTCAGCCTCCTCCTCTGAAACACGGGGGCAGTGCGACTTAGCACGCACGCGTGCTCGTACCCATCTGAGAGAGGCTGGGAGGCTGAAATGAACGAATGCTCGCAAAGCACGTAGCCTGGAACATAGTGGGTGCTCAGACAATGAGGTGATTATTGTTCTAAGTGCCTAACATGGAATATCAGATCAGGAGGCTCATCCAGGCCAAGGGTAATAGTCCCTAACATTCCTTTATCATTGCTGTGTACCAGACTCGTTCATCAGAACAACATCCCTATAATTCAGTGCTTCAGGGAATGGAGTGTGGAATTGTCTGTTGGATCTTTCCTGAGGCCATGATATGAAATACTTAAGAGTCTGACAGACCCAGCTCTGCTACCCAACCAGCTCTGCAGCCTTGTGGGAGTCACTTCACCTCTCTGAACCTCAGTCTCCCCCTCTGAAATATGGGGGCAGTGCTAGCAGCCGTCTAAAAGAGGTTGGGAGGATGAAATGAACTAATGAACTAATTTTACAGACGGGGTAACTGAGGCTCAGAGAGGGAAAATGACTCACCCTAACTTCCTGCCCAGTGAGGGGAAGAGCCTGAGCATGGACTCAAGTCTGTGTCTACAACATCGGCTTGGATCCACTGTGGTGGATTCTTCATCACCCTCACGCTAAGGCCCAGAAAGGGAAAGAGAGTTACTCGGGGCCCCACAGCAGTTGAGGGTGGGTCAGACCACATTGCAGAGGCCTTTTCCATTCTGGCAACTCCACACGGGTCTGGATAATTCTCCAGCCCTAGGGCTAAAAATAATACATTCACAGTCCTCAGAACTCAGGTCTGGGGGTCTCGTCCACAGTCTCAGGTTGCCCCCCAGATCCCGTCTTCCCCAGACACCCCATGATCTTCCCTTCCCCACTCCCAGCTTTCCACATGGACCCCCCCCCCCTTTGAAAAAAAAATCAGCTGAAACTTTGGCCAAAGAAAACTCATTGATGCCCACAAACCAGCCAGCCAGGGAGGAGGCTGCCCTGGAATGTTGGAGGGGGGGTCATCAAGCTGTTTGTGAGTTGGCCAGCCAAGAAATAAGAGCAGCTACCATTTTTGGGGAAAGCCATAACTCCCTCTGTGGGAAAGGATCGAGGGCAGGCCAACTCAGAGGCTCCGGCCTCAGTTTCCCCATCGTCACCACCATGGCATTTATGGAGTCTGAATAACTTCAGCCATTGATTCAACAAATATCGGTTGGGTGCCTGCTGTGTGCCAGGCACTGAGCTGGCTGTTTGGGGGCACAGTGAGGTGAGAGCTAAGCCCTGTCCTTTAGGACTGACTTTCCAGCAGAAGGCAATCTCTCGGTAAGTCTCTTAAAGAACCAGAGCCTGGTGGCCCAGGTCCACAATGCTAGATCAATACTCTTGGGTCTGAATGGGTTTCAGAATTCAGAATTTTGGGGGATCTTAAATGGTGATTGGGTGGGGTCTGGGCCCACTCATTCCAATCAAGCATACAGATATTGCTGTAGTGAGAAGTGTGAGCACTGACAAATAAAAGTTCTACATAGCTTCAGTCCATTTGGGTCAGATTTTTGCCTCCAAATGAGTTTTCTTGGAGTCTACAGAGAAGCTCTTGGTTGTCTAGGTGTTCTGGGCTATGGTGTGGAAGGTAGGTGTTAAGGACCTGATTCCTCTCCCCATTATACAGATGAGAAAACTGAGACACAGGGCAGAGGAATCACATACCCAAGTTTTTGGAGCAAGCAAATGGTGGGTGAGAATGCAGGTCTCCGTGACTCTAAATTTAGAGCTTGCCACCGCCAGGGACCCTGCCTGGGAGAGAAGCAAGGACGGAGGAGAGAAGGTTCCTTGGCTCAGCCTCCACGGCCCAGCAGCCAGTTCTGCCAGGAAGGAGTTAAGCCCCACCTGGGCCTCGGCCAGGCCTCTGCACCACGTCTCCTTGCAGGGCCTGCCTGTCTGGGGCCTGTTTACCAGGCCGCGCTTGCATCACCAGCTTCAACGTGCAGTGCAAACACACTCACATTCTTGGGTCATGAGAAATGCACAGTTGCGGTGACATCATGCCCAGAGAGGAGGTTTTTGCCAGCCTCCTGCCCACAGTCAGAGCTGTTTAATTAGCACTCGTAACTGGAACTCTTGTCTTCCTATAAAAACCAACTGGAGGAACTCTCATGGGTGGGGGTGATGGGGGTTGGAGTGTGTGTGTGTGTTTTAAGGGATAAAAATAGCCCATCTGGGACTCCTTTTGGGGTATTTGTAAGTATTAATGTATCACTGTTTATATTAAATCTATGTCACTCCGGACATTTTTGTCTGAATTTGGCTTGGAGATGGGACCAGAGAAACCACCCATGTCTTTTTGTTCCCTCTAGTTTTTCCTTTTGGGAGGGAGACACGTAGGCCAAGTGAAAGGGCCCTTGGAGACCATTCAGACCAACCCTTCATTATACAGCCAAGGAAAGGGAGGCCCAGAGAAGGCAGGGCCTTCCTTGATGTCACACAGCGAGTTTCCATGTTCCTACACCCTTTACATGCATTTTGCAGCACTGCCCTCAACCCCCAACTTTGGTTTTGTGAGTTGGCTTTTCAGGGTGTTGAGAAGACAAGTGTTTCTGGCTAGAAACTTCCTGGGTGTGTTTCAGATTAGAGTGGAGGTGATGGTGGTGGTGGTGGTGGGAACAGAGAAGAGTGATTGGGACACAGGAGACCTCAATCTCCCCCACCTGCCTCCCCAATAAAACCTCATCCAGGCTTTGAAAAGTCTGTTCCTCTCCCTAGACAATCCCAGTCTCCTTTTGCCCAAGAAATACTCTCATTGGCCTCCTTTCATGACTATTGAAGGAAGACTTACTTCCCACAGAGGGGGTGCTAGAATTTTAGCAAATGAAAATAGAAAACACTCAGTTAAGTCTGACTTTCAGACATACAAAAAATAGTGTTTTCATACAAATACGTCCCATGTGATTTTTTTTTTTTTTTTTTGCCATACTGCATGACTTATGGAAACTTAGTTCCCCAACTAGGGATTGAACTTGCACCCTTGGCAGTGACAGCAGGGAGTCCTATTCCAGGGAATTCCCTGTCTCATGCATACTGAGACAGAGAGTTATCTGGCAGCCCTATTCTCTTCCATCCTTATCATCATGACTGTGGCTGACACTCTCAATCATCTTCCCATCAGCCTTCCTTCTCCTTCCTCATTAACTGAGCCCTGATTTTGTCTGCAGCAGCATTGTGTCCCAGGCGATGAATCATATGTGTATAAGCTAGTCCTGACAACTCTGGTCTCCTTTGCTTTCCCAAATTCCCCTGCAGTTAAGGATGATCTGGTGACTGCAAGTTTCTTGACATCTTCCTTTTCAAAAAGAAGAAGCTCACTCCCTCTCCTTGAATATAGGCTGGACTTCCTGACTCATTTCAAAGAGTGACTTCCAAGGCTAGGTCACAAAAAACATTGTTGCCCTGCTCTCTTTGATGACTCACTCTGGGGGGAGTTAGCTGCCATGTTGTGAGAACACTCAACAGCCTTGTGGAGAGGCCCATGTGGGAAGAACTAAGTCCTCCCGCCAACAGCCAGCATCAACATGCCAGGCTCACGGGTGAGTGGCTCCAGCCCCAGTCAAGCCTTCAAGTGATTACAGTGTGGGCCAATATTTTGACTGCATCATGAGCCAGGGAGATACTTGTATTAATCATAGTTTTAATTTTTATGTTTTATGATGTCTTAATATCTTTGGGAACTTTGGAGTCTGGGAAGAGACTGCTCCTCCCAAGTCCAGCTCATTCCTAGACACAGTAAACAGCTTGTCAGTGAGCCTACTTTTCATGCACAAACCAACCAACTTTGAGTCCATACCCCCAACTACCTCCTTATCTAACTGTCACATACCAAACCAATATTTCCTCTGCTGTAAGTCAACCCAGGGAGGGCCAGGCATTGGACAACAAGGGGCAGTCGCTACGCCCCCAAAGCCCACTGGAATTATTCAAGCTAGACAGCCCTGAGCTGTTTACTCTGCCCTGCTTTGCCCTTCGCACAGAAACCCCAATAAAGGCTGTGCCCTGAGCTTCTCTTCCCCTTCTGCCTCCTGACTGACTCTGGTGCTTCCCCTGAGGCCCTTCACGGCACACTGTACCTACCTTCTGTTTCTAGGGGAGCTGTAAGTAACACTCAACTTTTCTTTCAATGGCACTGACTTCCCCATGTTGGCACCCAGTTACCTTTAAAAACTGTGTCAGGCACAGATTACTCCTGAGAGATCCTTATCTAGAACCACCCCACTAAGCCATTCCTGGATACTTGACTCACAGAAACTTCTAGAGATGGCAGATGTTTACTGCAGCAGCTAGGTTTTGGGTAATTTGTTTTACAGCAGTGGATTACTAATGCAGATGGTCATGTGACCTAGTTCTGGCTAATGAGACGTAAGAGAAAACGTGCTGAGATGCTTCTAGGAAGCTTCCCTGATAAAAGAATCAGAAGGAAGAGAAGAACTCAGGGGAATGGTTACAGGGCTGATGGTTACAGAAGTGATAGCCATCCTGGGACCACGAGGTTCTCAAATATAATGATGAAGGAGTAAAAAAGTAGGAAGAATCCATGTCTTTTATGACATCATTAAGCTGCTGGAACAACTCTGTGGTCTCCTGCATCCAGATTTGTAGACAAGAAAACAATAAATATTAGAGTAGGAAATGGCAACCCACTCCAGTATTCTTGCCTGGAACAAACTATGGGTAGAGGAGCCTGGCGGGCTACAGTCCACGGAGTCCCAAAGAGTCGGATGTGACTTAGTGACTGAACACAAACAATAAATACTTTTGTAGTTTGAGCCACTGTGTCCTACAACTTGCAGCTTAATGCATCTCTAACTGATGGAAGGTGCATGCCCAATAGCATCTCACTTCATGGGAATAACTTTATTCAGTGACTTCATTATCTAGAATCTGAAATGGACCGAAAAGGATATCTGAGCACCAAAACCAGCATCACAGTGTCTACACCAAGCACCTTACTCTTAGGTAAGCTTTCTGCACCTTCACTAATGGCCTTTTTACTTTTACTTTTCATATGTAATAACAAGTTTCCCCCCCCCCCCTTATTTTGTGGCTGCACCACATGCATATGGGATCTTTTCTTAGTTCCCTGACCAGAGATCAAACCCGTGCCCCCTGTGGGGAAGGATAGACTCTTAACCATCGGGCCACCAGGGAAATCCCCCTAACAAACTTTTCCAGGGCATGTTCCCAGGCCATAGCTTGGAAATCAAATTCAATTCCATAATCAATCATCTGCTACATACAAAGCACTGCAAGAGTCACCATGTATGCAAAGATGAGTTTCAAGCTGGAAAGCAACATGATTCAAACTTGAGCTGCAATGTAGAGATTGCAGCAAGTCTGGAAAAAAGAAAAGAGAACATTTTCTAGTGGAGTGTCAATTTATTAAGGGAGCATATATTTAAAATTATTTCCCAAGGAAAATTCCATCTACAGGGCAAATCACTCTAACTTTTCTTATTTGTTGCTAATACTGGTTTCCAAAATACTTGTCTGTTTTGACTTTCTGAACCCTGTAAAAGTTTTAGAAATGAAATAATGTGCCAGGCCTGAGTTCTGAGGAGATGCAGCAGTTCTAAGCTATGTTGAAGCATGATTATTCTGCCTCTAGACCACATAGAATCTAAGGCCTGGGGGAAGAAAAGGAACAGTTCAGTAAACTAGGGGCAGAGTGAGGCCTAGAACCCAGGACTGTGTATTTTCCCTTTCTCCGGGCAGTGAGGAAGGCAACGCTGATTCCTTCAAACCACTCAAACATTTCCTCACAAGAGGAGCAGAGCCTTGACCCAGTGCTGCGAGCTCCCCTGGGGTCAGGAAGCTCTGCCTCTCCAGGATTTCCTGTGTGTGGGAACGAAACAGGATGAGCAGATAAATCCTCTGGGGCTTATTTGCAAGTGTGTGAAGCCTTCTCCCTGGTGAATCTGCAGCAGCCCTGGCCAAGTGGAGCAACCCGCTGATGTGTTTTGTGTGTTTCTAAAAGTAATAAAAAAAAACGATGACCTGCACCATGAAGCGCAAGGCTGGACAGGGTAGGGAGAAGAGCATGGGTCATTGTCCCTGCCCTGGAGAGCAGCCTTGGTGTGCGTTCTCCCAGAAATGGACTCTAAGACAAGCATTTAAGAGCAAGTAACCCATCTTGGAGGTAATTCCAGGGCATCCTTGTAGGGGAAGGAAGAGAAGGTAGCCAGTAAAGGGAACATTACCCAGGCAGTTGCTGTGATGGGAAACCAGAGGTCAGGAACTCTGAGACACAGGGTAGAGGAGCCTCACTTAGCCCAGCGCAGGGGCGAGGGAGCTGGGATACCCATCCTTTGCTGACTGAGGTCTGAGGCGTGGGGGTGGAGGGTGGGGTGAGTGAGAGGGGTAGGAGCAACTCTCAGGGCACTTCCGGCTTGCCTGCGTGCAGACCTCCGAAACGGTCCTGGGTCCAGAACAATGCCCTTCCCCAAAAGCAGCCTTTGTTGAATCCTGTGACTGTCAGGGGGGGATGTGGGTGGTGTCTGCTCCGGGGTCTGAACAGTAATTGGTTTTACACTCACAGGAAAAGACAGACACAGGCCCAGGAGACCTGCCTCCCCCTCCCTGTGTGAGGGCGTGGAGGGTGTGTACAGTGCAAAAGTGGGGGTTTTTGCCTGTCCAGGCCCCCGTCACCACTTTCTTCTCATGCCCACTGCCACACACGAACCTCGTCTGCCTGAACATCCGCGTCTTCCTCTTCTATACTCAGTGAGACCACATCTCCCAGGCTCCCTTGCGGTTAGGAGGGGTCACGTGACTAATTCCAGCCAATGAAATGTGAGCAGAAGGGACACGCATTTCTTACAGACTTAGGCCACTGAAACCTTCTAGGTACTCTTCTGTTTCTCCTTCCCTCTCAAGGCGACCTGGGAGGCCACGTGACGTGGGTGGCGGGCTGTCTTCCCTGGTCCTGGGAGGAAGACAGCATCACACAGATCACTGCACAAATGACTATTGCTAGTTAGCTCTAAGAAGGAGAGAGTTTAGGTGCCTTGGGCACTTTGGTGATCCAGGCAGAGGACGCTGCACGGCCAAAGGCCTTGAGGCAGGAAGCAGGAAGCCAAAGCGAGCCTGTGTGACTAGAGGTGATGAGCTAGGGAGAGTGGCTTAAGAGGGAGATGGCTTAAGATGAAAGAGTGGCTTCTATCATGATCCTTATACAAGATTCACGGGTTTGGGGGGACAATTTAATGGGCATGGCCCAGACACCTCCTTGGCAGCCTCCTCACTCTCCCTGGGGGTAGCGCACCAGTTTAAGAAGCCAGATTGTCAGACACTTCCCTGGTGGTCCAGTGGCTGAGACTCTGTGCTCCCAGTGCAGAGTGCTGGGATTCCATCCCTCCTCAGGGAACTAGATCCCACAAACCACAAGTAAGAGTTCTCATATCACAACTAAAGATACCACACGCTGCATTTTCAATGAAGACTGAAGATCTCGGATGTGGCAACTAAGACCCAGTGTGGCCAAATAAAATAATTAAAAATATTTTTTTAAACAAGGAAACCAGATTATCCAAGAGGAGTCGAACCTAGAAACTCAGAATCCAGGTGTATGTGTGGTTTGGATGGTCATGGGGTTCACAGAGCCCTGTGTCTGGAGTCACCTGTCCCAGAGTCAGCGCCCCCTGGTTGGTCTGCGGTGGGGGAGGGGCTTTCCTGTCACCTCAGAAGATTGTTTGTGGGTCACAGGGCCTGAATTTGGTGAGCCTTGAAATCAGCTGGCCCAGGCCCTCTGGTGAGCTGGGTCTCTCTTATCGTATCTAGAGAGATGATTCCAATATCAACAATTTAGGCTCTTCTTATGGGTTAGCCTGGGAACCGCACGACATTGTTTGGCTAAACCTTGAGTAAGGACGGACTTAATAATGAACTGTTGGGCCAGCTCTACTTGCTTGACCTCAGGGGCTGTCTTTTGCCTGCCACACCCTCTCCCCCAGAGCAGTGTCCTCTCGGGAAATGCAGCTGACCGGGTTGCATCCGTGGGAAGGCCTGGCCCTGCTGAGGCTGCAGGAAATGACCCTCTTAGCAGCCACAAGCTGTGATCCAGAGGACAATGACAGGGGGACGGAAGCCTGTTTGTCCCAGCTGGCTTGTCCCTTTGGGTGTGCGCCAGCTTCTGGAAAACACAGCCCTGAAGATTCAGTGAGGGAAAAAAAGAAACATTTTTAAGAGAACTAACAGACCCTCCTATGGGCTTTAGCCAACTTCAGAGGTGCTGAGGGGTTTTGTTTTCTTTATTGGTGTGTGTATGGGTGTGCGCTTTTAAAACATAAACAAGACATAATCAGAGAATCTAAGCTTCGGAAGGTGACCTGTCCCACCCAAGCAGAAGGCCCCTGGTGGCATCTGTCTTCAAGTGGTTGGGTCCCGCCTCTCCACACTGCTGTTAATCTCATCACTTGGCTCTGGCCACTGTCTCCACCCCATCTCCACTTACCACCTAGAATCTAGAGAGTTCTCAAATGCAAATCAGGTCAACCCCTCTTGGACTCTGCAGGCTGGCCCTGTCTCTCCACTTATCACCTGTAATGCCACCTCCTCCAAGGGGCTTCCTGGCCACTGTCTATGAAACGGCATCTCTTAACGGTGCTCTCTCATAGCACCCATCACAGTGAACCCCATTCAGAGTGCTCTGGCTCGTTTACACGTGCCAGGCACATAGTAGGCACTCAATTAATGTGTGCTAATCAACTGAATGCTTTTCAGTGGTTGTTGCAGTCACATCAGAGTTGGCTGAGAGAAGTCAGATTTTACTGTATTTCAACTAACATTATTGAGTATAAATTGTGTTCCAGGGCTGAGAGGCAAATCGATCAGGAATTGCACTCATTCTTTCATTTGTTCAGGAGCTTCCCTGGTGGCTGAGTGGTAAAAGAATCTGCCTGCCAAGCAGGAGACATGCGTTCCATCTCCAGGTTGGGAAGATACACTGGAGAAGGAAATACCTGTTCCAGTTTTCTTGCCTGGGAAATCCTACGGACAGAGGAGCCTGAGGAATACAATCCATGGGGTTGCAAAGAGTTGGACATGACTGAGTGGCTAAACAAGAACAACAAATGCATTTGTCCACTTGGAGGGGAGAGCCCTGAGTGAACAGTGATTCAGTCGAGGGGTGCAGAAAACTTTACGGAACAGGGCATGTGAGGTGGGCTTTCCGTTAGAAGGAAAGTCAGGTGGGGTGGAGGAGGGTGTCTCACTGGAAGGAAGTGCAGAGGTTTGGGAGCTGATAGTGAATGTGTTTGGAAAAGGAAGAGAACTGTGGAGTGTGGGATTTAATTTATTCCCACTTTGGACGCCCAGGAAAGGCCGGGACCTGGTTTTCATCTAGGGCAGCAGGGGAGGACATTCCACCTTGTTTAAACAATAAAGAGAGGGATGTGCGTGGCTGAGGTAAGAGACGAAGCTCTTCTGTGGCTGTGGAGGCCTTGAATGCCGTGCTGAGTAGTCTGACTTTTCATCCGTAGGCAACAGAATCTAATAAAAATAATCTGTTTTTTTTCTTGGTGCATGGCTTTCGAGATCTTAGTTCCCTGATCAGGGATTGAATCAGAACCCTCAGCCGTGAGAGCATGGAGTCCTAACCACTGCACCACCAGGGAATACCTCTAAAAATAATCACTTTGGGAAGTCTGTTTTAAGAGCCTAGATGTCATCGGCTCCTGAACTGCAGTTCTCTATCAATGCAGACAACCTCAGGATACTTCTAGAAAATATAGTGGCCCCGTCCTGGAAGAGTCTGATTCTCTGTAAGTCAGAGTTAGGGCCTGGTCCCTCAAATTTTCACTTTTTCATGGTGGTCTCATCATTCATGGGGTGTGGTGACTAGTCAGGCTCAGAGAGGTAAAGGCATTTGCCTAAGGTCACCCAGCCAGACAGGGGCAAAAGGGACTTTTTTTTTTTTTTGGCAAAAGGGGCATTTTGAACCAGGTCCTCCACTTTGTATCGGCAGCCTCTTCCGGATGAGCTCCTTTCTCCAGTTTTATTTTCCCCTGAATGCAAGAATCTGGGCCATGGCTGGGTCCGCCCGCTCCCGGCTCCCAGCCTCAAAGGTCAGGTATCTCCCAGCTTCCCGCGGGCATGTCCATTTATGGTTCTGTTGTTCCAAAATGTAGCCAAATTTATAAACTCCTCTTTCCCGGAGCCATGAAGCAATTTGTACGCAGAGTGCAGCGCGGGGGCAGAGCTGGGAGCTCCCTCCGAAGCCTGGACTTCAGCCCGGGGCCCGGGCCCAGTGAGCTCTGGCATTGAAAGGGACCCAGACCCTCCCTGGGCCTCAGTTTCTCCACCGACAGAGCAAAGGAACTGGACTAGACCACTCCATAAACCCTGAGTATAGACACTTCCAACTTACTGCTTACAGATGCCAATTCCTAAATCCCTGGGCCTGATAACTGTAAAAGGAGGTGTTGGAGGATGGAGTGCCTGCAGCCTCTGGCCTCTCTCCTTTGCATTGCTTTCTTTCTTTTTCCTGCTTGATTTTTTTTCTTCTTTTTTCTTTTTTTTTTGGCGGCATGTGGGATCTTTAGTTCTCCCACCAGGGATCAAACCCGAGACCCTGCATTGGAAGCCCAGAGTCCTAACCGCTGGACTGCCAGGGAAGTCCCTACAATACATTGTCTTTTGCATCTGACTTTTTTTTCTTAGCCTAACTGGAGGTTCATCCATACTGGAGAGTATATCGTCTTTTTTTTATTGGCTACTCTTCCATTGTATAGATATTTTGCTTTGTAAAGACATTGTATAGACATTTTGCTTATTTACCTGCCGATGGACAGTTGGAATGTTTCCAATTTGGGGCTATTGGGAATAACATTGCTATAAATGTTTACACCCAAGTCTTTGTGTGGGCGTTTGTTCTCATGTCTCTTGGGTGGACATGATATTCCCAGTCTTTTAAAGCGCTGTGCTGTCCTCCATTGGCGGGATACATTCTGTTGTTATCACCAGTCCCCTATCTGTGGATACTTAGGATGTTTCCAAGCTCACAGACCTTGCTCTGAGCTGCTTCTTGCACCCATCTTTGGGCACGTGTGCAAGGAGAGAGAGCTGAGTCAGAGAGTATGTACAGTTTACATTTTTACAAATCGCTCCCCACCCTCCCCGTGATAGTCTTGCCTTCTTTTCAAATGAACAGGAAATGATGAAAGAGAGAGAGAATCTACTGTAAAGATATCACCCTCCCCACCCAACCCGCTGAGCTTGAGGGACTGAAATGAAGTCGCTCAGTCGTGTCCGACTCTTTGTGACCCCATGGACTGTAGCCCACCAGGCTCCTCCATCCGTGGGATTTTCCAGGCAAGAGTACTGGAGTGGGTTGCCATTTCCTTCTCCAGATCTTCCCAACCCAGGGATTGAACCCGGGTCTCCCGCATTGTAGGAGGACACTTTACCATTTGAGCCACCAGGGAAGCCTCAAGTATGATCTGCCTCTTGAGGGACTGGACAAGGAGAAAAAAGGCTGCTTCTGGAGAAAAGTCCCAGGACAGGGCAGTCCCAGGATGGCTGAGGCCAGGAAGGAGGAGGCAGAGGCTTACATAGGGACTAGAACCCTTCCCCCTAAACTCCTTTGCAGGGCAGGTTGATAAAGAGCTCTCAGTTGCTGAGGGTATGCAGAGACTGGCCAGCCATGTGGCAGGGGCTATAAAGAAATTTTCAAAATCTGATGGGGGTGGGGTGGGGCAGTTACTTCCCTGGTGGCTCAGTGATTAAGAATCCATTTTCCAATGCAGGGGACATGGGTTGAGTCCCTGGTTGGGGAACTAAGACCCCACATACTGTGGGACAACTAAACCTGTGTGCTTCATCAGATAAGCCAGCGAGCTACAGCGACTGAGCCCACATTCTCTAGAGCTTGTGCTCCACAAGAAAAGCTCGCTCACCACAATAAGCCCTAGCATTACAATTAGAGAAAGCCCACACGCAGCAAGGAAGACCCAGTGCAGCCAAAAAAAAAAAAAAAGAAACTGATAAAGAACTGGGCTGCATGGCTTCTAAGACAGCTGTGTGGCTGCGGGGCTAAGAATGTGGTGGATTTTGCTAGTAAGGACTCTTGGTTTAAACCCCAGCTCTGCTGTTTCCTAGCTCTGTGATGCTGAGTCCGTCCAGCCTAAATTCAGTGCCTCCAGCCTCAGTTCTCTTAGCTGTGAAATGGGGATATGATTCCATCTCCCATAGTCAGTGGGGAGATGTCAGTGATGTCATGTGGGTGGGGCTCAATTTTGGGACCTGTGATTATGACTGTCTTGATCCTATGATCCTGGGCTAATCTGCCTCAGGAACTGGGCATTGGAGGACAGTGACGTGTGCCCAGTAGCCTCCAGAGAAGGAATGCCCTCAACAACCCTCACAGCCTGTATTTACATCTAGGCCCTCCCTATTCCAGCCATGTGACCTTGGGCAAGGATGTCATCTGTAACTTGATGTCCTCATCTGTACGACAATACCAATACCAACCTCATAGGGCTGTTGGGCAGAGAGAACAGGTTAAAACTTCAGGTGACAGAAAATCCCAAAATAACAGTGGCTTACCCAAGAATTGTTCCTGTCACCTCTAGAGATAAGCAGGCGAGAAATCCAGAACTGGTGTGACAGCTCCGTGGAGTAGTTAGGGATCTAGTTACTAGCTCTTCCAACCTTAGTATGACTCTAACCCTCACAATCCAACAGAGCCGCCAGGGATCCAGTCGTCACATCTATATTCAAAAAGGAACATGGAGGAAGAGGGGGCAAAAGGGCAAAGAATATGAACCAGTCCTTGAAGGTTTCCCCCACTGTCCCCAGACAGTTCCACTTATGTCTCATTGACCAGAACTCTGTCACGTAGCTACACTAGTGTTTAGGGAGAGAGGAACAGATATAGGATAGACAGGGAACAGCTTTGTTTCCTCCAGGACTCATGGAACCATTATTCCAACTCCTGTCACCAGAGATTTATCTTGCCTGGTCTAGAACTTTACACAAATGTCATCACACAGAACATTCTCTTGTATCTGGCTTATTTCATTCCACATTATGTTATGAACTCTTGAATTTTTTTTAAATCTCCCTCCATCCAGAAGGAGACATTCATCAACATTTGGTCTTTGATTAATTTCTTCCATCACTGAGTCACTCATTCAGCAGATATTTTGTGACCCCTGACTATGTTGGGAGGGCTGGCCAAACACAATCATTCATGGCAAAGGCTGATGAACTCTGCGTCTCCCAGGATGTTCTCTGACACCAAACTCTTTTGGCTCCAAGTTATGATGGAGACAGCCCTCCTCTGAACTTCTGCAGTATTGAGGAGAATCCTCAGTAGGCAGAGGCCCCACAGGCTATGTGGCTAGGAGTTGGAACTCTGCACCCTGAGATGGGCACTTAGTAGGTGCTTAATAAACAGCAGCTTCAACTGTTTCCTTGGCACTGGCACAGGAGCCTTGTAAGGAGCAGAGCCCTCCTCTTTTCTAATCCTTCACTGGCCTTGTAAGGGAGGTACTGTTACACTTTACCAGTGAGAAAAAATGCTCAGAGAGGTGAAGTAACTCCCCTGAGGTGGCCCAACTGGTGAGTGGCTGAGCTGGGATTCAAACCCAGGTCTGTTGAGTGTGAAGTCCGAGCTTTCACTTCTCTGCTCTGGGCAATCAGCTCATGTCTCCCTGCCCTTCCTTTGAGCCTTGATTCCCTCAAGGGAGAGCCCAGAGCTGTTGCAAAGGCTGCACACATTTTACTTTGCCTTTTCTTGTTGTCTTTCTCCCACTTGGGGGTCAACCCAGGGTACTTTCTTGGCTCCAAAGCCAGGCTTGTCTGTTTCTACTTAAAATCATGTTGGAGGCGGGTGAAAGTGAAAGTCAAAGTGAAGTCGCTCAGTCCTGTCTGACTCTGCGACCCCATGGACTGTAGCCTACCAGGCTCCTCCGTCCTTGGGATTTTCCAGGCAAGAATACTGGAGTGGGTTGCCATTTCCTTCTCCAGGAGATCTTCCCAACACAGGGATTGAACCTGGGTCTCCTGCATTGTAGGCAGATGCTTTACCATCTGAGCCAAAATTGCCAGCAGTTCCCCCTGCCCATGTCCAACACCTGATCCTGGGTGCTAACCTAGATGAATTCACAGCCATTTCCCCACCCTCCGTCTTGCTTCCTGGCACCAGTCCACCTCAGGGCCCTATGGAGCTCTGCTTCTAAGCTTCTACGAAGTGGCCCCAAATGACTGCATTTTCCTAAGTGACATTTTCTAAGTGATGGGCATGAGATTACACATCTTGGTTGGTTGTTCCCAGTGTCCTGACTCACCCAGCCCGTTCCTGTGAGTGAATGAGCCTTTCATTCTAACTGCTGGCTTTTAAAGTGCCCTTGCATCTGTTTTTCCAACCACAGAAAACCCGTTAGAGAGGGGGAAAAAATGTCAAACAAATAGTTAAGTTTTCTCCATGGGAGCAAATTTTCCAGGGAAGAAAATATGTCAATCTTGTGATATAATTGAGTGGCTCTCAAAAAATATGTTTTCAGCATGAACTCTTTGGCAGAGTCTGCTTAAGCTGAAGTTCAGTGTAGACATGGAGCTGCTGGGATAGGAGGAGTGGGGTGACTGTGACTCCCTAGACACCCACATCTCTCTCAACTTGCCTTTGGGTGTGGAATCCAGTTTGAGAAGCTCTGAGACTCAGGAGTCGGACCCTTGGGTCAGAGCCCCGGGGCCCTCCGTTACTACCACGTGATTCGTGTGAGGGAGTGGGCTTCCCTGGACTCAGTTTTTCCATCTGGGAAATGGCACAGTTGTACGAAATATTTCCTAACCTTTTTGGTTCTAAAATTCTGTGTGGCTGGAGAAAATTTAGTCTGAAGGGCTGAACTGCTGGGATATAGACTTTTTGAAAAAAGAAACAGAGTTCTCTTGTTTGAGGAGCTCAAGTAACAAACCAACGGCTGTAAAAGCATTTTCCAAGTAGAGGTGCTGTGGGCCTCCTTTCAAGAACTGATAGAAAAATGACCATTTACTTCATTATTTGAAAGTAGGAGGACTTCCTGGTGGTCCAGGGGCTAAGACTCCATGCTCCAAATGCAGGAGGTCCTGGGTTCGATCCCTGGTCAGGGATCTAGACCCCAGTGCCTCGACTAAAAAATCCTACATGCAGCAACAAAGATGGAAAATCCCTCAGACTGCAACTAAGACCCGGAACAGCCAAAAAAGAAAAAGAAATAAATATATATGGATATATTTTAAAAGACCATCTGAAAGAGAGGCTATTATATTTTTTAAAAAAGAAAGTAAAGTTGAATCATTATGCACCTTAAAATTATATAGCACTGAAGGTCATCATATCTCAATAAAACTAGAGGGGAAATGGGAATAATGTTAAAATGCAAAAAAAAAATACGACACAAGAAATATCACTCCCATGAATCAATCCCCCCCTCCCCAAAAAAGATAAAATGTATTATCTCATCCAGCATGTGGAACACTCTAAGACCAAAAAAGAAAAAGTAGGCTAAAGATGTCCCCTACTCTCCCATCTGTGTAATTAATTTGTCAGTAACCCTTCCCTCATGTTTGGTATATGTAACATGCTAAGTAGAAAAAGTATTTAGCAATGAAAAGTCAAAGTGAACATTAATATAGACAGTTACTAAACATTAATGCTAGTGGTAAAGAACTTGCCTGCCAATGCAGGAGACATAAGAGATGCAGGTTCAATCCCTGGGTTGAGAAGATGCCCTGGAGGAGGGCATGGCAACCCACTCCAGTATTCTTACCTGGAGAATCCCATGGACAGAGGAACCTGGTGGGCTGTAGTCCATGGGGTCACAAAGAGTCAGACATAGCTGAAGAGACTTAGCACTCACAAACATTAATACAGACAATTTTTTAAAAATCACACATCCACATACAACTGGAATAAATAACTATTCCGCTTTGCTCAGATGGAGGGGTTTCTTGGAACAAAGGACTTTCAGTGGCTGACACCAAGAACAAACATCCCAGGTAAACCGAGATGAGTTGGTCACCAACCGTACACAGCAGTGACTATGTGCCAGACCCTGTTCTAAATATTTTTCACATTTTAACTCTTTTAATTTGCATTACAACCCTAAAAAGTACATACTATTAATATCTCCATTTTTACAGACCCTCAGGGAAAACTAAAGCTCAGAGAGGCTAAGTGGCTTTTCCAAGGTCACACAGCTGACTGGAGGCAGAGCCAAGATGAAAACCCACCCAGTATGACTCTAGTGTTCCTAATTGTTACATCACATCATCTGTGCTCCTAAATCCTATCTTTGGCACATGACAGAGCTGTGGCCAGTCTGTGACCAAGGCCAGTTGGGCATCAGGAGACTCAAGCTTGGCTCTCTGTGGAATAACATTGAGCAGCCCCCAGCCTCTCTGAGTCCTGGCTTGCAGCTCGGTGAAATGAAGAGGCTGGTCTGGAATAGTGGTTTCCCCACCCCTTTTTTCTTTTAAGCGGGAGAGCTTGTCAGACAATTGGGACCCCAATATACAAAACAGACCATAGTCAGGAAATTTATGTCTTCAGGGTTGAGCTGAAAATTCTTTAGAGTGTATAGAATTCCCGAAACTCTGCCCCACAGCCTGAGGCTTCCAGAAGCTGAGTGTGAAAACTCGTGATTTAATTGCTCTCTAGGGACCTTTTAGGCTTTAAAATTAAATCCAACATTTAATTTAAACATTTTATTCATTCACACTGCAAAAATGTTTGAGCAGCATAGGATTTGCCAGGTGCTGGTCCAAGCACTGGGGCTTCAGAGATGAGGTAGAAAGGGTTTCTCTGCTGTCTTTGGGGGCCGCATTGTTCTTTGTTTTGCCCTGTGCATTGGCGAACATTCAGCAACTTTCCTGACACCAGCTCACACGGCGCTGGGAGCACCTGCCCAGCTGTGACAGCCCAAGATGTCTTCAGCCGAAGCCAAATATCCCTGGGGGATAAAAATCAGCCCTGGTTATGAAGTATTGAGCTTAACTGATGAAGACCTGTTATCTCATAAGCTTGTGTTCCCTGGGGAAGAGAAAGGCAACGAACATATTTTTTGGAAAAAAGAAGTTAATGGGAATTCCCTGGCAGTCCAGTGATTAAGACTGAGCTTCCACTGCAAGAGTACAAGGTTCAATCCCTCGTCGGGGAACTAAAAATCCCACCATCCACGTGGCACGGCCGGAGGAAAAAAAAAGAAATTATCATAGAATGATCAATGTATGATGAAACTAAAATGAGAAGATAGGTGTTATTGAAGTACTTCTTCAGGTTCGGTTGGGTGGGCCGAGAAGATGTCTCTGAGAAGGTGATATTTGATCTGAATGTTCAGCAGGAAGGAGTCAGTCACGCAAAGATCTGAAGGAAGAATGTTTTGGTCAGAGGAAGAGTGAAAGCAAAGAATAAGAGGATGGATGGAACTTGGCTGTTTAAAGAACAGAACAAAGGCAAATATGGCAGGACAGGAGCATTGAGGATAAGGGGCAGAGGAGGGAGAGGTGAGCTGAGCTGGGTGTTGAAGGCAGGTAGAAATGGGGAGGATCAGATCATTGAGGGCCTCTTAGGCCAGGGGAGGGAGGTTTGATTTTATTTAAAATACAAGCATCCGCTATGTGCTCCTGGGTTGGTGCTGGGGGACACAAAGGTGAATAGGACAGTTTATTTGTGAGCCCAAAGAGGATGAGGCAATTAATTTTATCTGGCGTGAGTCTAGGAAGGCTTCATGGTGGAGGTGACATCAGCGCTCACTTGAAGGATGAATAAGAACCTGCTGTGTGTAGATAAAGGATGGTGGAAGTTGTTTAGTGCACCTTATGCAAGTGATTCTTTCCACACAAGTTGTTAAATAAATTGCTATCTCCTGGATCCTATCCCTAGAGGTGCCAGGGCCCAGGAATCTGTATTGAACCAGTACTGTAATGATTCTGATTCAGGTCCGGGGGGGAACTCCACTTTGGTAACGGAGCTCCGTGGCTTTTGTGCCACTCATCTAGGGCTCAGTGGAGTATGAATGACGTCTTCTTCCAAGTGGAAAACATTCACTGGTCTGTCCTGTACCAGGATCAGGGATAGAAGACAAAGGGAGAAGTACCCAGTTTCTGCCTTTCTAACACCCTCAGTTACTCACTTCTCTTGTACAAGGAAACAGAAATGTAGAGAGGAGGGGACTTCCCCAGTGTGCCAGTGGTTAAGACTTGGCCTTTCAATGCAGGGGTTGCAGGTTCAATCCCTTGTAAAGGAGCTAAGATCCTGCATGCCTCATGGCCAAAAAACCCAAAACATAAAACGAAGCAATACTGTAACAAATTCAATAAAGACTTTAACAAATGGTCCACATTTTAAAAATTTATATATATATATATGGAAGAAAGAAACTTAGAGAGGGTAAGTGTGTATCTCCCAGGGTCTCATGGGTCTCCCCAGGTGGTACTAGTGGTAAAGAATCTGCCTGCCAATTCTGGAGTTGCAAGAGACTCAGGTTCAGTCCCTGGGTTGGGAAGATCCCCTGAAGAAAGAAATGGCAACCCACTCCAGTATTGCCTGATGAATCCCATGGACATGAGAGCCTGGTGGGTTATATCGTCCATGGGGTTGCAAAGAGTGGGACATGACTGAGCACAGGGCCACACAGCTCAGAAGAGGCCCGTCTGGACACTGAATTCAGGCCTGTGGACTCCTAGTCCAGGGCTCTTCCCTGGAGGAGATCCCTTACAGGCCACCTGTGAAGCCAGCGTCCACTGATTTGATAAAAGCCCTGACTCACCCCAGACTGCCCCGTGTTAAGCCCCCAGGCCAGGAACAAAAGAGCCGAGGAGGAGCGTATACAAAGGGTACTACGTGCAAGGCTGGGAATGTGCAAGTGCCCTGAGTGTGGCTTGCTTTCCTTCCAACTCGACACACACACAAATGTTCAGACCAGAGGAAATATGTTGGCAGCTGTCAGACATGTAGACAGGGGTTCTTGCAAGAACTGGCTGGTAGGAGGCAGGAGCCAGGCATGAGAGCGGGCCTGGCTGCCGGAAACGTGACTAAGAGCCTTGCTTCCCTGCAATCCATCTCTCTTTCCTTGTTAATGGGGTGTCTTTGCAGCTGGGGCTCCATTGGGTCTGGGTCTGGACATATGTAAGTGGGTCATAATGTGTAATTGGGTCAGAGTGTGTAATTGTGTATGTGGCTACACAGGTAAAAGGGAGAGTGAGTAGATGAGCAGATAAGTATGTAACTGTGTTAGTGCCTGAGAGGGTAAGCATGTAAAAGAGTGCAAGAAGGTATGCATGCAGCAGGGGGTAAACACACAAGCTGGTAGGAGTATAAGTGTGTACTTGAGTAACTAGGTCAGGGAGTAAGTGTGTAGCTGTAGAGAGTCAGAAAACAAAAAAGTGATCGTGCAGGTTGATCAGTGTGTAAGAGGGTACATGCACAAACATGGGAGCATTTGTGTGTGCTCAATGAGAGACACACGGCTTCCAAACACGGCACTGACATGTACCAAGGTTGCTTTCAGAATTTCAATCTGATTGTGGTTTTGGCCTGTCATCGAGTGAAGCGACAACATCTAAGACCCATTCTGGAGTATTCTGAGCACCAAACAGTCTCAGGCCGTTTGGGAGATTAAGTCTGCTCACCGCCCTCCGGCAGGGCACACCAAGCCTCAGTGAGTCAGGGTGCTGTAGGGGTGATGCGCCAAAGTGGCCTCCCATGTCCACGAAATAATTTCAGGTGCAACAAGGATAAACACTTTTCCCCTATCATTTCATGTGCTTCAGAGGAAAAATTTAAGACTGGACATCCAAACTCGTGATTTCATTATGGCTGTTGGTTTTTGGGAAGTGTTTATTATTATTTTTTTAAAGATTTATTTTAAAAATTTATGTATTGATTTCGGCTATGCTGGGTTTTAGTTGCAGCACATGGGACCTTCGCTCTTCGTTGAGGCACGTGAATCTTTAGTTGCAGCATGCAAACTCTTAATTGTGGCATGTGGGATTGAGTTCCCTGACAAGGGATGGAATCCAGGTCACTGCATTGGGAGTCTTAGCCACTGGACCACAAGGGAAGCCCTGAGTTCACTATTATTATTATTAATTTTTTTTGTCATTACCCTGCAGCTTATGGGATCTTGGGCTTCCCTAGTGGCTCAGATGGTAAAGAATCAGCCTGCAGTGCAGGAGACATGGGTTCGATCCCTGGGTTGGGAGGACCCCCTGGAGTAGGGAATGGTGAGCTACTCCAGTTTTCTTGCCTGGAGGAGTCCATGGACAGAGGAGCCTGGTGGGCTGCAGTCCACAGGGCCACAAAGACAGAGCGATGAACACTTCATGGGATCATCGTTCCCCAGCCAGGGATTGAACCCGAGGCTTCGGCAGTGAAAGTGAAAGTCCTCACCCCTCGACTTCTAGGGTGAGTTTAAATTGCTAACAGATACATTTGAGTTTTGAAAAAGGGAGGTAAACTCAATCCACAGCGGGGGTCTATGCAGAGCCTGATCTGCCAGCAGCAGTAGCAGCAGCAAAGCAGGAGGCGACCACAGCTCTCATCCCACAACCAGGTCACTCTTGGGTGGGCCCTTCCATCACGCTGACAGCAGCAGTGTACGTGTAACCCTAACCCTAACCCTAACGTGTAACCCGCTCAGTCATGTCCGGCTCTTTGAGACCCCATAGACCATAGCCCGCCAGGCCCCTCCGTCCATGGAATTCACTGGGCAAGAATACTGGAGTGGGTTGCCATTCCCTTCTCCAGGGGATCTTCAGCAGCAGCAAAATCATGTTTCCCTGCTCTCCACCCTGTGGCATACGAATACCTATGGGGCTCAGCAGCTTCTGCCCACCCTGACCTCTGCCACAAGGTCCTCGATGACAGCAGGTGACCCAGAATAGCACGTCTTCCCCCACCTATGGCACCAAAAGGAATTGAGCAGAAGCCCCAGCATCACGAGATGAATGAAGCAGATAACAATAACATTACAAGGACCCAGAAAAATTAAGCTGTCATCGGAACTGAAGACCACAGAAATAGTCCAGAATCTACACCAAAAAAGGGTGATTTCTAAAATACAAGATTTGAATAGGCTCAAGAATCTCCTAACAAAATAACCAAAATGTCCAGTATGCAATAAAAAAATCATAGGTTATATCAAGAACAAGGAAAATCACAATTTGAATAAGAAAAGATCAACAGATGCTAATATCAAGATGGAGTAGATGTTGGAGCTATTTGATAAGGATTTTGAAGCAGTCATCATAAACAGGCTTCGATAATAACAAATTCTCTGGGGACAATATTTTTTTTAGATTTATTTATTTAGGCTCTGCTGGGTCTTTCTTGCTACATGGGCTTTTCTCTAGTTGTGGTGCTAGGGGAGAGGGCATGTGGGATCTTCCCGGATCAGGATCAAACCCATGTCTCCTGCATTGGCAGGCAGATTCCTCACCACTGAGTCACCAGGAAAGTCCCAGAGAACAAATTTAAAAATTGAAAATCTCATGTCTCCCTGTTGGTCCGGTAGTAAGGAATCTGCCTGCCAATGAGAGACACTGGTCCCTGGTCCCGGAAGGTCCCACCTACCTTGGAGCAATTGAGCCTGTGCACCGCTGTTAGGACCCTGTGCTCCAGAGCCTGGGACCACAGCTACTGAGCCTGCGCGCCACAGAACCTGCGCTCCACAGCGAGAAGCCCCCACAGCGAGAAGCCCCCACAGCAAGAAGCCCGTGCACCGCAGCCGGAGAGAAGCCTGTGCAGCAACAGAGCCAGCGCAGCTGAGAATAAATGCAAACGAACAAAATGCGAATCTCATCAAAAGTAGAAAATCTCAACGAGGAAACAGAAATTATAAAAACCGCCAAATAGCATTTATAGAACTGAGAAACACAGTAACTAAAATTAAAAACCTTGCTTGATGGACTCAGTGGAGATGACAAAGAATAGAATTAGTGAACTGAAGGTGTGTCAATAAAATTCAATCTGCACTACAGAGAGAATAAAGACTGAAAATATACGCAAAAAATATATCTGACAAATGACTCTTATCCAATATATACAAAGAACATTTAAAACTCAACAATAAGAAAACAACCTGACTGGGAATTCCCTGGTGGTCTAGTGGTTAGGACTCCTGTGCTTCCACTGCAGAGGGCGAGGGTTCAATCCCTGGTCAGGGAACTAAGATTCCAAAAGCTGTGCCACCAAAAAAAAAAAAAAAAAAAACCAAACCCCCAAACAAACGAACAAAACACCAACCAAACACAATCTGATTAAAAAATAGGCCAAAGATTTTAATAGACACCTCACCAAAGAAGATATAAAGATGGCAAATAAGCATATGAAAAGATGCTCTACAACATATGTCCACATATAAAGCATATTAAAGTAATAGTTAGATACCATTACATACTTAGTAGAATATTCAAAATCCAGAACCTGGACAACATCAAAGGCTGGATGTGAAGCCACAGGAACTTTCATTCATTGCTGGTGGGGATGTAAGGTGGTACAGCCACTTTGGAAGACAGCATGGCGGTTTCTTACAAAACTAAACATGTTCTTACTATACAATCCAGCAATCACACTCCTAGGTATTTACCTAAAGGAACTGAAAAGTATGTCCACACAAAGACCTATACAAAGATTTTCTTAGAAGATTAACTCATAATTGCCAAAACTTGAAAACAACCAAGATGTCCTTGTGTAGAGAATGGATAAATACATATGGTACACCCATACAATGGAATATCATGCACTGTTAAAAAGAAATGAGCTATCAAGCCAGGAAAAGATATAGAAGGAACTTAAGTGCATAATATTAAGTTAAAGAGGCTAGTCTGAAAAGACGGTATACTGTATGATTCCAACTCGTGACATCCTGGAAAAGGCAAAACTGTGGAGACAGTAAAAATATCAGTGGTCATGAGGAGTTGGGGGATGGGGGATGAATAGCCAGAGCACAAAAGATTTTTTTGAGCAGTGAAAACAATGCTATAATTTGGACAGATGTCATTATACACTTGTCCAAACTCATAGAATGCATGAAACAAAAAAGTGACTGTGTAATTCAGGTGATTATGATGTGTCAGCGTAGACTCACCAGTTGCAACAAACGTACCGGTTCGTGGGGAATGTTGATAATAGGGGAGGTTGTGCATGTGTAGGGGCGTGGAGTGTATGGGAAATCTCTGCACCTTCATCTTGAGTTTGCTTTGAAGCTAAAACTATTCTTTTTTTTTTTTTTTTAAAGGATTTAAAAAAAATTGAATAGAATCTTGCAGATCTGTGGGACAATAACAAAGGACTTCACCTTTGTGTTATCGGAGTTTCAGAAGAGAAGAAAGGAACTTCCCTGCAGGTCCAGTGTCTAAGGCTATGTGCTCCCAGTGCAGGGGGCCTGGGTTTGATCCCAGGTCAGGGAACTAGATCCCTCATGCCACAACTAAGGCCTGGTACAGCTAAATAAATAAATTAAATATTTCTTAAAAGAAGTAGAGAAGAAAGTGTAGGATCAAAAAAAATGTTCAAGGAAATAATATTTGGTCATGTTCCAAATTTGGTGAAAGACATAAAAATATAGATACAAGGAGTCAAGTAAATCCCAAACAGGATAAATTCAAAGAGAGCCACAGCAAGATGCCTCATATTTAAACATTTAAAAAACAAAGACAAAGAAAAAAGGTTCAAAGCAGCAGAGAGAAATGACACATACTTACACAGAAATACCACCTTGGATCACAGCAGATTTCTCGCCTGAAGCCATGGAAGCAGGAGGGAAGTGGCACAACATTTTTCCAGCGCTGAAGAAAATGAACTGTATCCAGTGAAGCTATCTTGCAGGAGTGAAGGGGGAAATAAAGACATTCTCATATGAATTGAATCTAAGAGAGTTTCTTGCTAGCAGACTTGCCACGGATGAATGGCTAAAGAATGTTCTGTCATCAGAAAAAATCTACATCACAGAAGAAATCTGATGTCTTTAGAAATGAAAGAACAATGGAAAGGGTAAAAATAGAACCTATCCTTCACCTTGTGATTTTAAACCATATTTTGTGGTTGAAGCAAAATTTATAATGCCATCTGATGTGGTGGCATTGGGAGACAGAGATATTGAATAATATCCTCCACACCGAGAAGGAACATTGAGACAGAAAAGTGAAGTAGGCAACTCTGTAAAGTGCAATTATGAAGTTTATTGTGAGTAATAGGTAGAAAGGATTGGGCGGATGGATGATCCAGAGGCGTTCACAGCTGTATTTCATGCCACTGAGGGGTACTGGGAATCTGAAGGGGCTAAAGGTAAAAATGAAATAGCGAGACGCACAGTCACACCAGTGGGAACCGAGGGGTTTTTCCTGCCACTAGGAGGCTCATGACCATTAACCATTTGTGTGAGTGAAAGGCACTCTTTCAGGTTTCAAGTCAGTTGAAAGCAAGGGTAAAAGTTGATGGGCAACTCCTCTGGTTTGGGCACATTCCTTGGTGAGTTGGGCTATCATTCATTCACATGGAAGGGCGAGCTGACAAAATGTGGGTCTAAGCTGGAACTGAGAAAGGGGAGTCAGTGTGGGTCTGCTGTGATGTATAGAAGAAACGCTTAAGGCAATGTCATTGAAAAAGTCAGAGGGGAAAGGGATCTAAATGACAGTATGGTTTCCAGGGACTTCCCTGGTGGTCCCGTGCATAAGACTCTGCTCCCAGGGCGGGGGACCTGGGTTTGATCCCTGCTTAGGGAACCAGGTCCCACACGAGACAACTGAGGGATCCCTCATGCTGCAGTTAAAGATCCCGCGTGCCGCAATGAAGACCGAAGATCCTAAGTGCCCCAACTAAGACCCAGAGCAGCCAGATAAACAAATGTTAAAAAAAAAAAAAAGTATGGTTGCTACATCTCACGCAGTGTGGTAACCATTGACGTCAGTGGGCTGTGATGGATTACACAGTAATACCTAGGACAAGAATTAGGGAAAAAAACCTATGTATACATTCACACATACATGTGTATATGTATATACACACATATGTATATAAATGCATATTTATACAAACCTTTACTATACAAAGCAATATACTAAAAATATTATAAACATGTCACACTTGGAACTCTAAAAATAATACCTAAATGCTTAGGTAATCCACATGAAAGCAGTAGGAAGCAACAAAGGATGAGAAATAGAAGGAAAAGATAGAAATACGTATAAAATGGCACATGTAGGCCTTAACACATCAATAGCTACTTTAAATTTTTAAAAACATTTTTAGACTTTTATGTATTTATTTTGGCTGCGCTGGGTCTTTGGAGCAGCGGGAGGGCTTTTCCTAGCAGTGGCTGCTCTACGTTGCCGTGCGCGGGCTTCTTGTTGCAGTGGCTTCTCTCGAGGAATACAGGCTGTGGGTTACACGGGCTTCAGTAGTTGTGGCTCACGGGCTTAACTGCTCCACAGCCACGTGGAGTCTTGCTGGACCAGGGATCAAACCCATGTCCCCTGCACTGGCAGGCGGATTCTTATCCACTGTACCACTAGGGAAGTCCATCAATAGTTACTTTAAATGTAAATGGTGTTCAGTTCAGTTCAGCTCAGTCGCTCAGTCGTGTCCGACTCTGCGACTCCATGGACTGCAGCACGCCAGGCCTCCCTGTCCATCACCAACTCCCAGAATCCACCCAAACCCATGTCCATCGAATCAGTGATGCCATCCAACCATCTCATCCTCTGTCATCCCCTTCTCCTCCTGCCCTCAATCTTTCCCAACATCAGGGTCTTTTCCAATGAGTCAGTTCTTCGCATCAGGTGCCCAAATTATTGGAGTTTCAGCTCAGCATCAGTCCTTCCAGTGAACACCCAGGACTGATCTCCTTTAGGATGGACTGGTTGGATCTCCTTGCAGTCCAAGGGACTCTCAAGAGTCTCCTCCAACACCACAGTTCAAAAGTATCAAATCTTCGGTGCTTAGTTTTCTTTATAGTCCAACTCTCACATCCATGACCACTGGAAAAACCATAGCCTGTCTGACTAGACAGACCTTTGTTGGCAAAGTAATGTCTCTGCTTTTTAATATGCTGTCTAGGTTGGTCATAACTTTCCTTCCAAGGAGTAAGCATCTTTTAATTTCATGGCTGCAATCACCATCTGCAACTGTGATTTTGGAGCTCAGAAAAATAAAGTCAGCCACTGTTTCCACTGATTCCCCATCTATTTGCCATGAAGTGATGGGACCAGATGCCATGATCTTAGTTTTCTGAATGTTGAGTTTTAAGCCAACTTTTTCACTCTCCTCTTTCACTTTCATCAAGAGGTTCTTTAGTTCTTCTTCACTTTCTGCCATAAGGGTGGTGTCATCTGCATATCTGAGGTTATTGATGTTTCTCCCAGCAATCTTGATTCCAGCTTGTGCTTCTTCATCCAGCCCAGCATTTCTCATGATGTACTCTGCATATAAGTTAAATAAGCAGGGTGACAATATACAGCCTTGACGTACTCCTTTTCCTATTTGGAACCAGTCTGTTGTTCCATGTCCAGTTCTAACTGTTGCTTCCTGACCTGCATACAGGTTTCTTAAGAAGCAGGTCAGGTGGTCTGGTATGCCCATTTCTTTCAGAATTTTCCAGTTTATTGTTATCCATATAGTCAAAGGCTTTGGCATAGTCAATAAAGCAGAAATAGATGTTTTTCTGGAACTGTCTTGCTTTTTCGATGATCCAGCGAATGTTGGCAATTTGATCTCTGGTTCCTTTGCCTTTTCTAAATGCAGCTTGAACATCTGGAAGTTCACCATTCACGTATTGCTGGAGCCTGGCTTGCAGAATTTTGAGCATTACTTTACTAGTGTGTGAAATGGTGTAGATATACCAAATAAAAGAGACTGGCAGAATGTGTAAAAAATTATGATCCAGCTGTATACTATCAGGGAATTCCCCTGACTGTACACCATTTAGGATCAAAGAGCCATTGATACATTACTATTGACTAAAGCCTTTCCTTGGTAGCTGAGATGGTAAAGTGTCTGCCTTCAGTGAGGGAGACCTGGGTTCAGTCCCTGGGTTGGAAAGATCTCTGAGTTGGGAAGATCCGCTGGAGAAGGAATTGGCAACCCACTCCAGTATTCTTGCCTGGAAAATATCTTGGATGGTGGAGCCTGGCGGGCTACAGTCAACGGGGTAGCAAAGAGTTGGACGTGACTGAGCGACTAACACTTTCACTTTTCAAAGCCCATAGTTTATTTAGATTTTCTTAGTTCTTTTTCTGTTCCAGGATCCCATCCAAGAGACCACATTCCATTTAATTGTCATTTTTCCTCAGGATCCTCTAACCTGCCGCATGGCTTGTGGGACCTTAGTTCCCTGACTAGGGATTGAACTTGGACCCTAAGCAGTGAGAACTTGGAGTCCTAACTGCTGGACCCCCAAGGAATTTGCAACTTAGGCAGTTGTCTTAAAACTTTTTGGCCTTGCCACGCAGCATGTTCCCTGACCAGGGGTCAAAACTGTACACCCTGCATTGAAAGTACAGAGTCTTAACCACTGGACCACCAGGGAAGCCCCAACTTTGGCTGTTTTGAGAAGAACCGGTCAAGTGTTTTATAGTCTGCTCCAAAATGGATACTGGATTTGTCCAGTGTTTTTCTCTTAAAACCAGGTTATCAGCGGGGGCTTGGGTGGGAGGGGTGGGGGGAAACCACAGAGCTCTTCATTTTCCATGACATCATATCAAGCACACGGGCTATCAACGTGAGTGATGACTGTTGATGTTGGCCTTGACCACCTGGCTGACGTAGTGTTTTTTAGGTTCCTCCATCATCAAATTATGCTTTGCTTCCTCTCTCCATATTGTACGTTTTGGAAAGAAGTCCCAGTGCACAGCCTGGGCCTAATAAGGGGAGAGTTATGCTCCCCCGCCTTGAGGGTAGAGTAGCTACATGAATTATTTGGAATTCTTTTGGGTATTAGTTTCCTCAAGCTGCCATAACAAAGTACCACACACTAGATGGCTTAAAATAAGATAGGTATTCTCTCAGAGCTCTGGAGGTGAGAAGTCTGAGGTTGAGGTGTCTGCAGGGCCATGTTCCTTCTGAAGGGACCAGGGAAGAAATGTTCCTTGCCTTTTCCAGCTTTTTGGTGGCCTCAGGCATTACTTGGTGTGTGGCAACATGACTCCAGTCTACCGCCAGCTGGTCGTCTTCGTGTATCTCTATGTCCTTATTATAAGGACACCAGTCAGGACTTCCCTGGTGGTCCAGTGGCTAAGACTTCTTGCTCCCAATGCGGGGGACCCTGGTTCAACTCCTGGTTAGGGAACTAGCTCCCACACGCCACAACTAAGAGCTCTCATGCTGCAACTAAGACCCTTTACAGCCAATTTTTTTTTTTTTTTTAAAGGACAGCAATCACTGGATTAGGGGCTCACCCTGAATCCAGTATATCTTGAGATCCTTAACTAATTACATTTGGCAAGACCCTGTTTTTGAATTAAATCACATTCTGAGTTTCCAGGAGACCTGAGTTTTGGGGACACACCCTTCAACCCACTCCATCCAGTGTGGGATATCCCATCTCTGGCCCTCGTTAAGTTATTCAATCATTTATATCATTATGCATTAATGGATATTTATATTTTTATTTTGAGTCATAATCCAATGCTACTTTAACTTTTTGCTCAAATTGTTTCAGCTTGGTCATTGAAAGCTCTTTCAGTTGGTTCCTGTGATAGTATTATTATTATTGCTGTTGCTATTATTTCTTGGAGCACTTCCTTACTCTCTAGCAGTACAAGATGCTCCAGACTCATCTTGTATATTTCCTACTCCAGTCCTAGAATCAGCCATTTCTCTAAGGAACCCTGGTTCCTTTTATTGGGGAATGGGATTAGAATCCAAAATCTGGGCATTAGGCCAAATTCTTAAGGTTTCTGGAGTGTCATTTCTTTCTTTTTTTTTTCCCCATTTTTATTTTATTTCATTTATTTATTTTTTACTTTACAACATTGTATTGGTTTTGCCATACATTGACTTGAATCCACCACGGGTGTACATGTGTTCCCCATCCTGAACCCCCCGCCCACCTCCCTCCTCATCCCATCCCTCTGCGTCACCCCAGTGCGCCAGCCCCTAGCACCCTGTATCACGCATCGAACCTGGACTGGCGATTCGTTTCACAAATGATAATTTACATGTTTCAGTGCCATTCTCCCATATCATCCCGCCCTTGCCCTCTCCCACAGAGTCCAAAAGACTGTTCAACACATCTGTGTCTCTTTTGCTGTCTTGCATACAGGGTTATCGTTACCATCTTTCTAAATTCCATATATATGCGTTAGTATACTGTATTGGTGTTTTTCTTTCTGGCTTACTTCACTCTATAATAGCCTCCAGTTTCATCCACCTCATTAGAACTGATTCAAATGTATTCTTTTTAATGGCTGAGTAATATTCCCTTGTGTATATGTACCACAGCTTTCCTATCCATTCGTCTGCTGATGGACATCTAGGTTGCTTCCATGTCCTGGCTATTATAAACAGTGCTGCGATGAACATTGTGGAGTGTCATTTCTTTTAGGCCCTCTCAGCTGAGAGAGCGAAAAATGTCTCTCATATATATAACACATGCACATATTAAACACATTTATTATATAACAAATAATTTTGTTATATAATAACAATAAAACAAGCTGCTTCAGTAGTGTCCAACTCTGTGCAAACCTATGGATTGTAGCTTGCCATGGGATTCTCCAGGCAAGAATACTGGAGTGGGAGCTATGCCCCCCCTCCAGAGGATCTTCCTGACCCAGGGATCAAACCCATGTCTCTTACATCTCCTGCACTGGCAGGCAGATTCTCTACCACTAGCGCCTCCTGGGAAGCCCATTATATAACATGAGTGAATGATAATCACTCAGTTGTGTCCGACTCTGCAACCCTACGGACTGTAAACTGCCAGGCTCCTCTGTCTGTGGACTTCTTCAGACCAGAATACTGGAGTGGGTTGCCATTTCCTTCTCCAGGATTACATAACATACGTATATATATTAAAATTTGAAGAAGGCTGAACACCAAAAAATTGATGCTTTTGAACTGTGGTGCCAGAGAAGACTCTTGAGAGGCCCTTGGACTGCAAGGAGATCAAACCAGTCCATCCTAAAGGAAATCAGCCCCTAGTATTCATTGGAAGGACTGATGCTGAAGCTAAAGCTCCAATACTTTGGCCACCTGATGCGAAATGAGGCTGGGAGAGATTGAAGGCAAAAGGAGAAGGGTGCGGCAGAAGATAAGATGGTTAAGTAGCATCAGTGACTCAACGACATGAATTTGAGCAAACCTTGGGAGATAGTGGAGGACAGAGGAGCCTGGCGTGCTATAGTCCATGGGGTCGTCAGGAGCTGGACACGACTTAGCAACTGAACAGCAACAAAGTGGTGGTTGTGAGATTCAAAGAGGGACTGTTCTTTTGGCTTGGGAAAATCTTTCTCCATCCCCAGACCAGTGCTTTGACCACTTACCATTCCTGCTCTGGTCTTTCCCCAGAGGGCTACACTAGCGTTTCTCTAGTGGAGTAGGAAGCCCTCCTCCTCCACCTCCAACTCCTTGAACCTCAAATTGAACTCATTACTTTCTTCCTCAAACCTGCGCTGAATTCTTTATTTACTCATTCGGAGGGGGCAACCTTTCCCCTATCATGCGTGCCCTCCTCTGCTTCCCCCTGTATCTGGTCAGTTATCCAGCCTGTGAATTCACCCTGATGTCTCTTTCTCCTCCGCTCCATCACCATGGCTGCGCCTAAGGGCGGGATCTCTCTAATCTGCCCCCGACACGTTGGACTTGGTGCTTCAGACAAACCATACTCTCTCATACCTTTGCACCTTTGCACTAACTGTTCTTTCTGCTGGGTTGTACCCCTTCCCTCATCAACTGCCTGGAGAATTCATAATTATCTTTTAAAATTCTTCCCGGGCATCTGGAAAGCTTTGCTTATCTTCTGTTTATACTTTTGCTACTCAAAATGTGGTCTGCAAATGACCACACTCTGAAACATCCCTGGGGAACTGGTGAGTGAGTGAAAGTCGCTCAGTCGTGTCCGACTCTTTGTGACCGCATAGACTTACAGCCCATGGAATTCTCCAGGCCAGAATACTGGAGTGGGTAGCCTTTCCCTTCTCCAGGGGATCTTCCCAACCCAGGGATCGAATCCAGATCTCCCGCATTGCAGGCGGATTCTTTACCAGCTGAGCCACAAGGGAAGCACAAACTGGTAGGAATGTAGAATCTCAATTTCTATCCCAGACCTACTGAATCTACATCTGCTTTTCAAAAGATGCGCAGCGGATCTGTGTGCGGGCTGGACTCTGAGAAGTGTCATATACCACTTCTGACCCTGCCCTTCCATTGTGACTGAGGTGCATTTTTGGTAATTACTTGTGTCTATTTCCCCCTCAGGACTGTGAATTCCCTGAGGTCAGGGTCAGGGTTCACACCCCATTCAGGGGTCAGTCCAAGCCTTGGCAATTGATACACATTGGTTGAACCCTCAGGGTTCTTTAGATCTGGTCTGAGCCCAGTGGCAAAAAAGAATTATGGAAGTAATGTTCTTTTTGAACATTATTGTACTTTATTCTCGCAAAAATATCATCAAACAATACATGTGCACGCACGCTGAGTTGCTCAGTTGTATCTGACTCTTTGCAACTCCCTGGACTGTAGCTTGCCAGGCTCCTCTGTCCTAGGAATTTTCCAGGCAAGAATACGGGAATGGGTTGCCATTTTCTTCTTCAGGAGATCTTCCCGACCCAGGGTTCAAACTGGAGTCCCCTGTGTCTCCTGCATTGGCAGGCGGATTCTTTACCACTGAGCCATCTGAAAACTGCCAAACAATGCATATGTCCCCACTTCCCCTACAACACACCCCCCCCACCCCCGCACAGCTTAGGATGAATTCATAGATGAATCAAATGGAAAATGAACACGGGTTAATGTTTAAGAATGTTTATAAAAATTTAGAAAGGATTTAATTGTCCTATTTTATGCAGCCATTAAAAATGGTGTTAGGACTTCCCTGGTGGTGCAGTGGATAAGACTCTGTCTGCCAGTGCAGGAGACATGTGTTCAATCCCTGATCCGGGAAGATTCCATATGCCATGGAGCAATGAAGCCCATGTGCCACAACTACTGAGCCTGCGCTCCACAGCATGCAAGCCGCAACTACTGAAACCGGTGCATCTACAGCCTGTGCTCCACAACAAAAGAAGCCACTGCAATGAAAAGCCCGTTGGCCACAAGGAAGAGGAGCTCTCACTCATCGCAACTAGAGAAAGCCCATGCAAAGCAATGAAGACCCAGCACAACCAGGAAATAAATAAATAAAATTTTAAAAAGAAAAAAATAGTGTTATGTGGGAGTGCTCTGGTTGTCTAATGGTTAGCACTCAGTGCTTTTACTGCAAAGCCTGGGGTTCTGTCCCTGGTCCGGGAAGTATGATCCTGAAAGTCACATAGTGTGGTGACAAAAAAGTGTTATGTGAATATATACAGAAAAGTAATATTCATCATATAATGACAACTTTATAATAAAAAAATAATGTATAAATTTAACAAGTTCATACATATACATATATAAAAATATATTCTTTTTCAGATTCTTTTACTTTATAGGCTATTGCATAATGTTGAACATAGTTTTTTGTGCTAAATAGTGGGTCCTTGTTGGTTGTTAAAAATTATAGTTTATGTCTCCATTTTTAAATCATTATAAGAAATTGAACACACAATATGATGTTGTGCTACATTCTTTTAGGTCCTTTCAGTCATTTGAAGTTAGTATTCATTTCAATTTAGTTCAATTCAAATTAACAATTTGAAGTTAATATTTAATAGCTGTATGTTTTGTATGGCTTGTGCATGCAGGTATTCTAATTGTTGAGTTTCATATATTAATTTTTTTAGTTTCTTGTTTGTTTACTTGTTTCTGGATTGATTTATCTTCTTTTACCATTTATGCACTATTGCCCTGCATTTAAATCTAAAATTAAATCAAGAAAACACATTTACCACCATAAAATCACTGGTAAAACTATGTAATGCTTGTATTGTTTCACAATGACATGAGAAAATTCTTTGTGTATGAGAAGTGTGTGTATCCATCATTAGTCACATGTGGATAACATTCGGAGAAGGCAATGGCAGCCCACTCCAGCGTTCCTGCCTGGAGAGTCCCAGGGAGCGGGAGCCTGGTGGGCTGCCGTCTGCGGGGTCGCACAGAGTCGGACACGGCTGACGTGACTTAGCAGCAGCAGGAGTGGATAACATTCGTGTATTTGAAGCATACATAGAACTCACAAAATTTTTTTAACAAATTCAAGCAACATAGAATTACGTTGGTAGGCATTAAAAGTAACAGTCTGTCCCCCGGCATCTGATAACCGATGGGCTTTCCTCGCGATTCTTCTGAGTCATTCCCAACAAGGGCACTTGACCTCGGAGGCCTGATGTCTTTGGAGCCAAAGAGATCGAATTCCACTCAGAAGCAAAGGAAAGCTTTATAATTCCACCAGAGACGTGAGAGCTAGGAGCGTGGACTATGGAGTACACAGCTCCCTCTTCTCGGCTCCGAGTGGGCTGCTTCCCAGGGCTCTTATCTGCCAGGAGGCGGGGCGCTCAGGGCTCAGGGTCGAGTGCAGAGTCTGCGCACGGCCCGCCGCCGCCATCTTGGGTTGCCTGAGGCGCGCAGCCCTTCTGCTGAGCTGAAATGTTGAGGCAGCCATTTCGCGTCGGAACTCTTGTCTGAAGCGCTGTGTGGGTGCGGGCCGCTGCATGCCGCCCTGCTATGAGCAAGTAAAACTAGACCAAGTACAAAGGAAAAAGAAAAGGTTAGACTTTATTACCCAGATTCTATTTTTATTTCCTAGGAACTGTTAATGGGCTTTGCTGGTGATACTTTCTTCCTCTTAGAACTTCTGGCCCACAACATTATAAAGCAACTACACTCAAAAAAAAAAAAAAAAAATTTAAACTCTTCCCCCCCCCTACAAAAATGAGAACTTATTTTTCTGCCATTTGCTTTAATATTTTTCCAAGTCCTTTCACATGTCTACCTTGATTTTTTCAAATTGCTACTTCATTTAAGGGAGTACCATAATTTATTCCATTCCCTTGTTGACAGATATTTTAGTTGTCTGTCATTGTTTCTTATTATATGAACAATATCATAAATACCCTTTTACATATATATTTGGCTTTCTTTTATAAAATGAGTTTTTCTGATTTAAAAATAATGCATATACATGGTTAAGTTTTTAAAGAAATGTATAAAAAAGCATAATGCATAAAGGTGAAAATTTAAAAATCATCCTTAAGTCATCAACATGAGATACTGAATCTCAGTTTCTCAAAATATTTTAATTTCTTTTTCTAGAACTTAATAGAATAAAAAGAATGGAAGTAAAACCAAACTCTTCCTTCACCCCCCCTCCCAATTGCTCTATATTTATAAAGAGATTGTGAAATAGTAAGATATGGGAACATTCTGTATTTGGTTGAACTTTTTCTTAGTTGGTATAACTTTAAATTTTCATGTAATAAAATTTTGTCACTTGTGGAATAAAAATCAGAAAACAAGTATGATGGCTAAAGAGACAATAAACACACTATATACATTTAAAAAATTCATTGAAAAAAATAAAAAATTCATTGAAAGGAATAGAGTTTAAAACCTGAGTCCTCAGCACTTCCTTGGTGGTCCTATGGCTAAGACTCCATGCTCCCAATGCAGAAGGCTCAGGTTCAATCCCTGGTCAGGGAACTAGATCCCCCATGCTGCAACTAAAACCTGGTGCAGCCAAATAAATGAGTAAAAATAAATACTTAAAAAGACACCCAAACCCTCTAGAAGAAAGTAACTGAGTAAACCCGGTCTCTAAGAAAATAGTCAATAAAAGTGATAATTACTTACAGGAAAAAGAAAAAAAGACATCTGAGGGAAACACACCTGTTATCCTTTTTTTTTCCTTTATAAAATATCTTTAGTTAGAGAATAATGGCTTTACAATATTGTGTTGGCTTCTGCCATACAGCAATGTGCATCAGCCACAAGTACACATATGTCCCTTCCCTCCTGAATCTCCCCCCACTCCCCGCCCCATCTCACCCCCTAGGTTGTCACATAGCACCAAGATGAGTTCCCTGTGCCCATACAGCACCTTCTCACTGGCTATCTATTTTACAAATGATAGTGTATTTATGTCAACGCAACTCTCTCAATTTGTCCCACCCTCCTCTTTCCCCTCTGTGTCCAAAGTCTATTCTCTATGTCGGCATCTTTATTGCTGCCCTGCAAATAGGTTCATCAGTACTATTTTTCTAGATTCCATATATTTGCATTAATATGTGAAATTTGTTTCTCTCTTTCTGACTTATTTCATGCTGTACAATAAGCTCCAGGTTCATCCACTTCACTAGAACTGACTCAAAAACATTTCTTTTTATGGCTGAGTAATATTCCATTGTATATATGTATCATATCTTATTTATCCATTCATCTTCCAGTGGACATCTAGGTTGCTTCCATGTCCTAGCTATTGTAAATAGTGCTGCAGTGAATATTGGGGGTACATGTCTTTTTCATTTACAGTTTTCTCAGGATATATGCCCAGTAGTGAGGTTGCTGGGTCATACTGTAGTTTTATTCCTAGTTTTAAAAGAATCTCCATATTGTTCTCCATAGTGGCTGTATTAATTTACATTACCACCAGCAGTGCAAGAGGGTTCCCTTTTCTCCACATTGCCTCCAGCTTTTATTTTTTGTAGATTTTTTGATGATAGCCATTCTAACCAGAATTTTGGAAAACTCAGCAGTGGCCACAGGAATGGGAAAGGTCAGTTTTCATTCCAATCTCTATGAAAGGCAGTGCCAAAGAATGTTCAAACTACCGCACAATTGCACTCATCTCACACGCTAGTAAAGTAATGCTCAAAATTCTCCAAGCCAGGCTTCAACAATACATGAATGGTGAACTTTCAGATGTTCAAGCTGGATTTAGAAAAGGCGGAGGAACCAGAGATCAAATTGCCAACATCTGCTGGATCATCGAAAAAGCAAGACAGTTCCAGAAAAACATCTATTTCTACTTTATTGACTATGCTAAAGCCTTTGACTGTGTGGATCACAACAAACCGTGGAAAATTCTTAAAGACATGGGAATACTAGACTACCTGACCTGCCTCTTGAGAAATCTGTATGGAGGTCAGGAAGCAACAGTTAGAACTGGACATGGAACAACAGACTGGTTCCAAATAGGAAAAGGAGTACGTCAAGGCTGTATATTGTCACCCTGCTTATTTAATTTATATGCAGCGTACTTCATGAGAAATGCTGGACTGGATGAAGCACAAGCTGGAATCAGGGTTGCTGGGAGAAATATCAATAACATCAGATATGCAGATGACACCACCCTTATGGCAGAAAGTGGGAAAGAACTAAAGAGCCTCTTGATGAAAGTGAAAGAGGAGAGTGAAAAAGTTGGCTTAAAACTCAACATTCAGAAAGCTAAGATCATGGCATCTGGTCCCATCACTTCATGGCAAATAGATGGGGAAACAGTGGAAACAATGGCAGATTTTATTTTTGGGGGGCTCCAAAATCACTGCAGATGGTGACTGCAGCCATGAAATTAAAAGACACTTGCTCCTTGGAAGAAAAGTTACAACCAACCTAGACAGCATATTAAAAAGCAGAGACATGACTTTGCCAACAAAGGTTTGTCTAGTCAAAACTATGGTTTTTCCAGTGGTCATGTATGAATGTGAGAGCTGGACTATAAAGAAAGCTGAGCACCAAAGAATTGATGCTTTTGAACTGTGGTGTTGGAGAAGACTCTTGAGAGTCCCTTGGATAGCAAGGAGATCCAACCAGTCCATCCTAAAGGAAATCAGTCCTGAGTATTCATTGGAAGGACTGATGCTGAAGCTGAAACTCCAATACTTTGTCTACCTGATGCAAAGAGCTGACTCCTTGGAAAAGACCCTGATGTTGGGAAAGATTGAAGGCAGGAGGAGAAGGGGATGACAGAAGATGAGATGGTTGGATAGCATCACCAATTCAATGGACATGAGTTTGAGTAAATTCCAGAGTTGTTGATGGACAGGGAGGCCTGGTGTACTGCAGTCCATGGGGTTGCAAAGAGTCGGACATGATTGAGCTACTGAACTGAACTCATGTCTTGGCTATTGTACATAGTGCTGCAATGAACATTGGGGTATATGTATCCTTTCAGGTCATGTTTTTCTCTGGATAAATGCCCAGGAGTGGGATTGCTGGATCACATAGTAGCTCTATTTTTAGTTTTTTAAATGACCTTCATACTGTTCTCCATATATTCTCCAATTTACATTCCCATCAACAGTGGAGGAGGGTTCCCGTTTCTCCACACTCTCTCCAGCATTTCTTGTTTGTAGACTTTTTTGATAATGGCCATTCTGACCAGCGGAACAATAACACAGTTTATAAATGTTAAACTAACTCAGACATCCTTTTAAAAAAATCTTCATTCAACATTATTTTTCCATTACAGAAGTGACACCTGTTCATTGTATCACACTCAAATACAGAAGTATGGTTTAGGATTGGGACCATGTTGTACTTACTTCCACTGGCCCTGGATTTCAGAGGTTTGATAAAGTTCACTGAATGATTCCTGCCTTCCTTTTCCCATCTCACTATCTTCCTATTCACATTTAAAAGAAGTCAGACCCTTAAAGTTCTAGAATGTTGCTCCAGGAATCGAGGTTCAGTTGCTCTGGGAGCCGGGGAGAATCAGGCTTCATGGGTGGTGGGCTGCCCAGGTCTCAGGCAGAGAGGTGCAGGGTTTCCCCTATTCTAGGCCCTTTTCATCACGGTGAGATTGCAGCTTACATTAACTGAACTCTGACAATAATTCCAAAGGTAACAGCTTAGGGAAAATAGCAGCTCAACTACAATGTTCTTAGGAGTTTGGAGGGGCAGAAATTTCTGGGTGACAACAGGCTGTGTAGCCTCAGTTTCCTTTATGAATCTCTTTTGCCAAAGCCCAGCCTGGGAAAAACCTGAAGTCATTAAAAGTGGGATCTGGCAACTTCCCAAAATACCAGGAAAAAGTTCACCCTTCTGATGCTTCAAATTCTTTAGAAAACATGGGCTGACGCTGTGGAAAGGGCAAGTTACAAAACAGTCTGTACAGAGAGTACAGAGCTTTCTCTGTAACTTTATTCAGCTTCTCTGCATAGAACCAAGTTGGGGAAGGAAGGCTGTTTGGCAGTGTGTTATCTGTGGTTATCTCAGGGGGTGGGAGGAAATTATTCCCAGTAATTTTTATTTATTTATTTATTTTTGGTGTGCCTCCAAAACTTCTACAGTGAACATCTATCAGTTTTCATAATCAAGAAATCTTTAAAAAATAAAAAAAAAAAACAGGCAGTTTGATACATGTCCTTTGTCTTGCTTGGTAAGTTTAGGACTTGCTTCTAGACAGAATTAGTAAAAAGAGGAACAATCCAGCAGACATGTTATGGGGGATTGTGGGATTGTCTAATGCATTCATTTGTTTTCCATTGCTGTGTAACAAAAGACCACTGAGTGAGTGGCTTAGAGCAGCATACATTTATGATCTCAGTTTCTGTCGGTTGCCAGTCCAGGCATGGCTTAAATAACTCCTCTTCTCTGGGACCCACAAGGCTACAATTAAGGTGTTGACCAGACTGCTTTCTCGTCTGGAGGCTCGAATGTCAAAGAACCTATTTCCAAGATCACTAAGGGAGTCGGCAGATTTCAGTTCCTGGGTCTGCAGGACTGACGCTCCAGCCTCTCGCTCCTCCTTTGGTTGGAAACTGCCCTCAGCTTCGAGAGGCCACGTGCAGTTTCTCACCACATGGGCTTTCCCAATATGGCCACTTCCTCCAACAAACCAGCAAGAAGAGCCTCTAGAGCGAGTTTGCTAGCAAGACGTTGTGTGTGTTAGTTGCTCTGTCATGTCTAACTCTTTGCAACTCCATGGAGTTCTCTGTCCATGGGGTTCTCAAGGCAAGAATACTGGAGTGGGTTGCCATTTCCTTCTCCAGAAGATATTCCCAACCCAGGGATCAAACCTGGGTCTCCTGCATTGCAGGCAGGTTCTTTACCATCTGAGCCACCAGGAAAGCAAGCAAGATGTCAACTTTAAGAAAAAAAATTTTTTTTGCCACACTGCACTGCATGTGGGATCTTAGTTCCCTGACTAGGGATAGAACCTGTGTTCCCTACATTGGAAGGGTGGAGTCTTAACTGCTGGACCACCAGGCAAGTCCCCAACATGGGGGACTGTGTCTTATACAATGTAATACAGTCACAGAATGACATCCCATCCTCTTGGTCAGATGCCATTGGTTAGAAGTAAATTGCAAGTCTCACTTCAGGGGGATGTCTGACTTCAGGGGAAAGGATTACCCAAAGGTGTCGTTATGAGATGAATGTCTGTATCCCACCCCCCCCCCCCCCCCCAATTCATGTTGAAGACCTAACCTCCAGCATGGCTGTGTTTGGAGATAGGTTCTCAAAGGAAGTATTTAAGGTTAAGTGAGGTCATAAAGGTGGGGGCCTTATCTAATAGGATTAGTGTCCTTATAAGAAAAAGCTTCAGAGATTTCTCTCCCTTCAAACACACACGGAGGACTGAGCGAGAAGGCAGCCACTTTGTAAGCCAGGAAGAGAGCCTCCCTAGAAGCCACACAGGCTGGTGACCCTGATCCAGGACTTCCAGCCTCCAGAACTTTGGGAGAATACATTTTGTTGTTAGAGCTGTCCAGTCTGTGGTATTCTGTTATGGCTGCCCAAGCCGACTTGAACTTAGTGTCAATGCCAGTGGCCAGTGACCACAGTAAGGGCAACTTAGAGTCCATCAGCCACACTTAACATTGTGAGGGTGACTGGAATTCCAAGTAGAAATTCCAGAAGCTTCTAGGTAACATGTGGATATTTTTTAAAAAATACAGATTCTTCTCAGAGATCATCCTTCTGTACGCCAGTGTGGGGCCTGAGAACTTTCCATGAACTCTCCCAAGGTGATTCCAATGCTGAAGCACGTCATCCACGTTTGATGGTTCGAGTCCAACAGCTTCAAATTCCAGCCCACTTGCCGGCTATGGGACCTTAGATCAGGGACTCCTCCTTCCAGCTAATGTTCCTTCATCTGCTGAAACATGTCAAGTTATTAAAAGAAAATAAAAAAAAAACCCTTTGGGGAATTCCCCTGGTGGTCTGGTGGTTAGGACTCAGCACTTTCACTCCCATGGGCTTAGGTTTGATCCCTGGTTGGGGAACTAAGATCCTGTAAGCCACATAGAGTGGCCAAAACCGCCCCTGAAACAAAAAAACCAACCCACCCCATGGTGTTAGCAGCTCCTCTTCCCAGTCCAGCTTCAGTGAAAGAACGCTGGAATGCCTTAAATCCCTCTCCCCACCTGTCTAGGTCATGGAAAAGTTCGAAATCAGAAGGGGGACAAGGTTTGGGGGCTGTTCAAACATGAATGTGACTGAGGTCTTGCTTGTTCTCATGTTCCCTTTGGGGGGATGCTGAAATATACCATGGGGGCCTGGAGAAGGTGAAGGTCCAGATATAGATCTGAGATCAGCTGGGGGATGAGGTAAGGACCAGTGTTCCTGGACACCAGGAGGAAAAGCGGTCTTTGGCCAGGCTGCCCATGAGCAGGTGGAGTGGCCTCCATGTGGTGACTGCCATGCAGGGGCCTCAGTTTTCTGGCACCACAAAGACAGCATGGCTGGGAGTAGGGCTGTGTGTAGGCTAGTTGAGTCAAGAGAGTATTAAGTGACCTACAGAAATAAAGTTTGGGAAACTTCTTGTATTAGGTTTGTAGAATATAATTCACACCAGAATCTTGTCAAATGAGAAGGTGCATGTGAACTGCAGATCCCAGTGTCTGGTGTGTACTACGGGTTTGCTAAACAGAAGTTATTTTTCTATTGTATTAAAATCTCCTGGAGCGTTTGAGTGCCTATAACACCTCTCTTCTTATTGTCCATCCTCATGGGTCCCATTCCTTTTGAGGCTGAGAGATCTGGGGTTTGAAGGATGAGGCTTGGTCTCTACAAAGTGAGGGACCCTGGTTTTCCTCCTCTGTGATGGTTGGGGGTACTCTGAGTATTAACTGAGCTACTAAAGGCAGAGGGCTTAGCTCCATTCCTAGCTCCAGTAAGTGTTATTACCATGTGTTGTAATAAGGATACCAAATGCTGGCAGACTGGGTGGCATGGATGTGTTTCAGTCTGGGAACCAAGGGGTATTTGGGTGAAATACATCACCAGGGCCAGATTCCTGGGCATGTGGCCTGTGCAGTCATGGGGCCCCATACTTCAAAGACCCCCATGCTCAGGAGGCCCTCAAATTTGTCTCAATTCTCTGGTGTCACTATCTTGAAATTCTTTCTAAGTTTTGACAAAGGCCCCTTCATTTTTGTTTTGCACTGGGCCCCATAATTATATAAGTGGTCCTGTCATATTTTTCTTGATTCAGGTTCTTAGGAGCCATCTTCATGTGAAGTTTCCAAATTTCTTATATCCCTTTATCTTGTATGAGTCTTTTTCTTAAAATTAAAAAAAAATTGGCTATGCTAGGTCTTAGTTGCAGCGCACAGGACCTTTGATTTTAACTGTGGCATGCAAACTCTTAATTGTGGCATGTGGGATCTAGTTCCCTGAACAGGGATCGGACCTGGGCCCCCTGCATTGGGAGTGAGGAGTCTTAGCTACTGGACCACCAGGGAAGTTACTATCTTGTACGAGTCTTGCTACATCTTGAGTGTCTCCTTGAATATGAAGTTTCAGAAGGCAGGGGTTAGGAAAAGGTGGACACTTGAGGACTAGAAAAGGGGGGAGCCAGGGCTGGAGACAGTGTTGAAGGTACCCTCAGTATAGTCCTGACACCTGCAGATGCGTAAAAGGATGTGATTTCCTGTTAAGGCCCATGTATGGGGCACGTGGAGGCTTGACTCGAATTTTCTGAGTGGAAGGTAGAGCGCGGAATAAGAGAAGCAGGGGAGGAGGGGAACGAGCAGGTGCCACTTCTCCTTCTTAGGCTGGTAGTCCCAAGAACAAGTACAGAAAGCGAAGCGAAGATCATCTGGTTATCATGAAACAGGTTCACGCAGGCGAGGCCAGGCTCTGGGGGACAGAATGCTATTAGAGCAGAGCTCTTTGCCTTAAAAGAGGGAACTCAGAGAGGTATCCAGGCAGAGAGCCATAAACACAGCCTGAGCCCTTGTTCCCTTTTTGGGCGCCCCAGGCACAAGGAAACTGCATTCCATTTGGCAAAGTGCTAAGAACAACTTGATATCGATTTGCTTTTCGTCCCAAGCCAAGGATGCCTGTTATAGACTTGAGGTTTCTTGAAATTTTTCCACAGTCACTTTTGATTATTGCAGGTTTTCCCATAGTTAGAGATGATGAAACCCCCCAAAGTGGTTGAAGGGCTTGTTCTGGGTCAGGAAGTGATGGGAAGAAGCTATGTAACTACCTACTTCCTCTGTAGGGCTCTTGAAGAGGGCCATCCCCTCCCATTGCCATGGAGACCCCAGTGAGGACCTGCCTCTGGGGCTGGCTCCCTGGGCTATCGGCTCTGCGCTGATGTGTGTGTGTGTGTGTGTCCCTGGACTCTGATTTCATGCTTGCTTTGTCATAGTCTCTTCAAAACTTGTGGTATAACACAAATGATCACACTGGAAAATGAATGCTGTAAAATACACAGAATATACTGTGGTATAATTGTGCCTGTCATGGAGAGGTAGAGTATTTATTTTAAAATGTCAACTCATAGTGCACTATGAATGACGTGTTCTGAAGATGGGATGTTTTGAGGACTGTTGTTGTCTTTTGTGTGCTCAGTCATGTCTGACTCTTTGTGACCCCATGGACTGTAGCCCATCAGGCTCTTCTGTCCATGGGGTTTCCCAGGCAAGAATACTGGAGTGGGCTGCCATTTCCTTCTCCAGGGGATCTTCCTGACTCAGGGATCGAACCAGCATCTCTTGCATCTCCTGTATTGGCAGGCGGATTCTGTACCACAGTGCCACCTGGGTGAGGGCTGTTGTCGCTGTCTTTTGAGCATGTCAGCAAAGTCTAGGCTCCTTGGTCATCCTGTCCCAACTTCCCTCCCTACCAACCTGTGAAGGCTTTGAAACCCTGATCTGTGTATGCCTGAATTCCTAGACCACCAAAAACAGTGTCGGCACTTGAACACTTTCTCTGGGCGAACTGTCTTCTCCCCAGCTCCAAACAGTCCCGGGCACCTTCCACACCTGGCAAGTCAGAGCTCTTCTCCAGAGAGGCAAAGCCAGGCGCTGAGGCAACGACTGGGGTGTTTCTGTTCTGCTGCTGCTGCCTCAGCGAGTGACGAGGATGCGCCTGGGGAGCCCCAAGGCCCACAGCACTAGCCAATTAACGCAGTCAGCTTCAGCCCATTCCCCAGGCCTAATAACTAGGTCTGATTTCAGCTTCTTCCCTAAGACTTAAAGGCAGTTAAGGATGGCAAGGGGATAAAGTCATAAGGTCTTCGGTGCATGTGCTTAGTCAAATTTGACTCTTTGTGACTTCATGGACTACAGCCTGCCAGGCTGCTCTCTCCATGGGGTTTTCCAGGCAAGAATACTGGAGTGGGTTGCCATTTCCTACTCCAGGGGATCTTCAGGATTGAACCTGAGTCTCTTGCGTCTCCTGGGCTTCCCAGGCATCGCTAGTGGTCAAGAATCCACTTGCCAATGCAGGAGATGCAAGGGCTTCTGAGATATTCAGAATTAGACCTGAATAGGAAAATATCTTTTATTTTTATTTATGTTAAGAATCAGGGTCTTAACTCTGTATATTAAATATACATATTCTTAATACAAGGAGCAGTTGGAGTGCTGGTTCTTGATCTGACCAACCCTCTGGAATGTGCCCAGGCTCCCAGGCTGGCTGTCTGATCTGATACAGATGAAGGAGGACATATTTCTATTAACAGGAATTGGACCTCCTTAATCCAGGCTTCCTACCACATCTGCTAACAGGGCAACTGGCCCAGGTGTCATCCAAGGACCTCAGCCCATGAGAGGAATGGAATGTGACATGTTTTGCTGCTACCAGCACTCCAAGGGTGATGGGGCAATAAGGAATTGATTTTACTTATAAAAGAGTCAGAGTAATAGTATGTTTTGTGAACATTGGCAAGTTGAGGTTAAAAAGATAGCCAGAGAATGGTTGTCTAGCTGAGTTGAGGCTTTCAGGGAATTGTTGCCTTGATAACACCATTATTAACATTTACTGAGAACTTACATGGTACCACGCCCTATGTTCAGTGCTGTGTGCACATCATCCTCTCCTAATACTCAGTCTTCAAGGCATGGGCTGTTGCTACCCCTCTTTTTTTGTTTTTTAATGTTTTAATGCATTTTATTTATTTATTTTTTCATTTATTTTTATTAGTTGGAGGCTAATTACTTCACAACATTGCAGTGGGTTTTGTCATACATTGACATGAATCAGCCATGGAGTTACATGTATTCCCCATCCCGATCCCCCCTCCCACCTCCCTCTCCACCCGACTCCTCTGGGTCTTCCCAGTGCACCAGGCCCGAGCACTTGTCTCATGCATCCCACCTGGGCTGGTGATCTGTTTCACTATAGATAATATACATGCTGTTCTCTCGAAACATCCCACCCTCGCCTTCTCCCACAGAGTTCAAAAGTCTGTTCTGTACTTCTGTGTCTCTTTCTGTTTTGCATATAGGGTTATCATTACCATCTTTCTAAATTCCATATATATGTGTTAGTATACTGTAATGATCTTTATCTTTCTGGCTTACTTCACTCTGTATAATGGGCTCCAGTTCCATCCATCTCATTAGAACTGATTCAAATGAATTCTTTTTAATGACTGAGTAATATTCCATGGTGTATATGTACCATAGCTTCCTTATCCATTTATCTGCTGATGGCATCTAGGTTGCTTCCATGTCCTGGCTATTATAAACAGTGCTGCGATGAACATTGGGGTGCACGTGTCTCTTTCAGATCTGGTTTCCTCAGTGTGTATGCCCAGAAGTGGGATTGCTGGGTCATATGGCAGTTCTATTTCCAGTTTTTTCAGGAATCTCCACACTGTTCTCCATAGTGGCTGTACTAGTTTGGATTCCCACCAACAGTTTAAGAGGGTTCCCTTTTCTTCACACCCTCTCCAGCATTTATTGCTTGTAGACTTTTGGATAGCAGCCATCCTGACTGGCGTGTAATGGTACCTCATTGTGGTTTTGATTTGCATTTCTCTGATAATGAGTGATGTTGAGCATCTTTTCATGTGTTTGTTAGCCATCTGTATGTCTTCTTTGGAGAAATGTCTGTTTAGTTCTTTGGCCCATTTTTTGATTGGGTCATTTATTTTTCTGGAATTGAGCTGCAGGAGTTGCTTGTATATTTTTGAGATTAATCCTTTATCTGTTGCTTCATTTGCTATTACTTTCTCCCAATCTGAGGGCTGTCTTTTCACCTTACTTATAGTTTCCTTTGTAGTGCAAAAGCTTTTAAGTTTCATTAGGTCCCATTTGTTTATTTTTGCTTTTATTTCCAATATTCTGGGAGGTGGGTCACAGAGAATTCTGCTGTGATTTATGCCAGAGAGTGTTTTGCCTATGTTCTCCTCTAGGAGTTTTATAGTTTCTGGTCCTACATTTAGATCTTTAATTCATTTTGAGTTTATTTTTGTGTATGGTGTTAGAAAGTGTTCTAGTTTCATTCTTTTACAAGTGGTTAACCAGTTTTCCCAGCACCATTTGTTAAAGAGGTTGTCTTTTTTCCATTGTATATCCTTGCCTCCTTTGTTGAAGATAAGGTGTCCATAGGTTCGTGGATTTATCTCTGGCCTTTCTATTCTGTTCCATTGATCTATATTTCTGTCTTTGTGCCAGTACCATACTGTCTTGATGACTGTGGCTTTGTAGTATAGTCTGAAGTCAGGCAGGTTGATTCCTCCAGTTCCATTCTTCTTTCTCAAGATTACTTTGGCTGTTCGAGGTTTTTTGTATTTCCATACAAATTGTGAAATTATTTGTTCTAGTTCTGTGAAAAATACCGTTGCTACCCCTCTTTTTATAAAGAAGCAGGCTTTGAGAGGTTAAGTAGCTTGCCAGCATCCTCAGCTTTGCCAGTGCAGAAACTCCATGGCTCAGTCTGCTAGAGTTAACAAGTTCTAGCTTGCCTTTTACAAAATGATCTCATATTTCCTAAATACGTACTGTGTGTAAGGTGCTGGTAATAAGGTGAATTGGAATGGTTTAGTCAGGACTCCGTCCACTTTGTGAAGAGATGAGATGACAACTCAAACTGAATAGGCAGAAAGTGGATTTATTGACTTACAAAAAATGTCCAGGGTTGGTTTTGCTTCAGGCATGGGTGGATCCAGCAGACAAAAATGTCTTTGGGAGTCTTTTCCTTAGTTGCCATGTAGGTTCCATTCTCAGATGGCAATCTTGTGGTAGCAAGATGGTTGCCAACAGTGCCAGGCTTGCAACCTTACAGTTCTAAGTTCAGCAAATTAAAAGCAAAAGGAAATGCCCTTTGCTGTTGTTTAAAAAACATTCGCTCATCGTCCTGCCAAAATTCGGTTTGTAGAAGACTGGTTTGGCTTGGATCATATACTCATTCCTTTCCAAGCACCCTGGCCAAGGGGCTACAGGGCTCTGGTAGGTTAATCTGCGTTATGTGTTCACCTTGGAGCCATGGGTAGTCAGCAGAGGGATAGAACTGGAGGAGGGTTGAAAACCCAGCAGGCAATTGATGTGCAGTTATCAAAAGTGGGCATGGATATTGGGGAGACAAAGGCAACAGTGGGGAGTTCTGAGAATATAAAGAAGGGGCACCTAACTAATAAAGCAAGGGGCCAAATTATTAATTTATGATGGGAGATATATGCCTGGTTCATGACCCACTAGACACCCACCTAGAGCACTGCCCTCATGTCAGTGAGTCCAGCTAGGAGCAGGTTGTTTTAGTAGTATCAAATCAGAACAAATGGAATTATGTTTCTAAGAAATTTGTCGTTGTTTAGTCACTAAGTCAAGTCTGGCTTATTGTGGCCCCATGGACTGCAGCACACCAGGCTCCTCTGTCCTCCACCGTCTCCCGGAGTTTGCTCAGATTCATGTCCATGGAGTCGGTGATGCTGTCTAACCATCTCACCCTCTGTTGTCCCCTTCTCCCTGTGTTCAGTCTTTCCCAGCACCAGGGTCTTTTCCAATGAGTCAGCTCTTCGCATCAGGTGGCCAAAGTGTTGGAGCTTCAGCTTCAGCATCAGTCCTCCCAATGAATATTCAGGTTTGATTTCCTTAAGATTGACTGGTTTGGTCTCCTTGCAGTCCAAGGGACTCTCGAGCCTTTAGCACCACAGTTCAAAAGCATCAATTCTTCAGTGCTCAGCCTTCTTAATGTCCAACTCTCAGATCTGTACATGACTACTGGAAAAATCTAACTTTTGACTATATGGACCTTTGTCAGCAAAGTGATGCCCCAGCTTTATAATATTCTGTCTAGGTTTGTCATAGCCTTACTTCCGAGGAGCAAGAAGTGTATCCATCAAAGTATTTGTGAGCAAGTTGGTTCAGTTGTGAGGAAAAGAAAACCTCAAATACCAATTATTTAAAGAGGATTTTTTTTCATTTGTGTAGTTTATTTGCTAATAGTCAAATTAGTAGTAGTAGTTTATTCATGGTTAAAGCAAGTCCAGAGGTAAACAGGTTAGACCTGGTATGGTGGCTCCATGTTCATCATGCACCCAGGCTCCTTCTCCCTTGGGGCTCCATCACCAGTCACACACAGTTCCTTCTCCTTCATGGATCAAGTGATGTGTTCAAGTTCCACCCATCGAGCCCACATTCTACCCAGCAGAATGAAGGGAGGAGATGGGCACATACTCTTTCAAGGGCAGTCCCAGAACTTGCTCACACCCCACAAGCAAAAACTGAATCAATGGGTTCTATCTGTCTGCAAGGCAGGCTGGGAAATGTGGTGTTTACTCTGGGAAGAACAGATACAGGGAGACAACAGGTCTTTGTCAAAAGGGCACCGCATCGGATAGCCCCTTCTCTGCTACAGTGGCCTAACCAATGGTTGAAGACTAGTCACCTGGAACTCAAGCACCTTCCAAAGGCAACCCTAAACATGTAGGACGTAAGCAACTGTCACACTTTGTTGCTGTTTTTGATCATCACTCTTCTGTTAGCATATTCTAGTATGAAAAAGTCCAGTTGCAATTCAACTGTTTCTTCTTTTTCTAAAAAAAACCTTTATTTTTAGCTGCACTGGGTCTTGGTTGCTACACACAGGCTTTCTCTACCTGTGGTGAGTGTGGGCTCCTCACTGCAGTGGATTCTCTTGCGTAGCACAGGCTCTAGGGAGCATGGGCTTCAGTAGTTGCAGCACACAGGCTTAGTTGCCTTGCAACATCTGCAGTCTCCCAAGACCAAGGATCAAACCCATGTTCCCTACATTGGCGGCAGATTCTTAACCACTGGACCACTAAGGAAGTCCTAATTGCTTCTTAAAATTATACATTATTTTTCTTAGAAATGAGTATGTTCTTAAATTTTTTAAAAAAGTGTTTCCAAAAAGTAGTAAAACAATGCCAATATGTATAAAGTACTAACTTTCTCCAAACCCTTTAGTTTAAACCATAGCAGCCTTCTGCAGGGGTTCCTTGATAGCTCAGTTGATAAAGAATCCGCCTGCAATGCAAGAGATTCTGGTTCGATTTCTGGGTCAGGAAGTTCCCCTGGAGAAGGGATAGGCTACCCACTCGAGTATTCTTGGGCTTCCCTTGTAGCTCAGCTGGTAAGGAATCCTCTTGCAGTGCAGGAGACGTGGGTTTGATCCCTGGGTTGGGAAGATACCTTGGAGAAAGGAAAGGCTACTCACTCCAGTATTTTGGCTTGGAGAGTTCCATGGATGTATAGTCCATGGGGTTCGCAAAGAGTTGGACACAACTGAGTGACTTTCACTTTCGCTGTTCAGCCTGCTGCATGTCATTCCACCTTTCTTTCATGATCATTTAAACACATCTGTATGTTTCATTTTCACAAAAATGGATTATCATGAGATACTAACTCTGAAAATTTCTTTTTGCTTAGGAAATACATCATCAACATGCTAGAGGTTAAGAGCTAGATTTCTGACTCATTTAACAGTTGCATAATGCTCCAGAATATAGCTCTTCTAAAAGTGATTCAAGCATTCCTTTTGATGGGCTGTCATTTCCATTCTTCTGCTACCATAGGCCATGTTGCAGTAAACCTGTTGTATGGATGTCCTTATTTATATCTCAGTGCTCTTAGTTCTTTGAGATGGGGTCTTTGAAGTAGCACTGTTGGGTTAAAGAAAAAAGAAAAGTCACTCAGTCATGTCTGACTGTTTGTGACTCCATGAACTATACAGTCCATGGAATTCTCCAGGCCAGAATACTAGAGTGTGTAGCCTTTCCCTTCTCCAGGGGATCTTTGCAACCCAGGGATCAAACCCAGATCTCCCACATTGCAGTTGGATTCCTTACCAGCTGAGCCACAAGATGCATTTAAAAATTTTTAATCAACATGATGAGATTACCTTCTAAAAAAATGGCTGGAATAAATCTCATTCTCACCCATAATGTATGGAAGTCTTCGTTGACCCTAATTCTTGCCAGTACCAGAGGTCACTACTCTTCTGATTGACAGATTGTTTCCATCTGATTGACAGTGACTTATGGTAACTTGTTTGCTTTACATCTTACGGGCCACGTGTACACTTGATCCTCTTTAATATGCTTACTGAAATGCAGACAAGCATAATGGTTCAAGGATTCTGGAGTCATTCCACCTGAGTCTGTGTCCTGGTTTAAGATGTGTGACTACCCACTGTATGACTTGGGCAAGTTACTTCATTCCTCTGAGCCTATTTCCTTAGCTGAAAAACAGGAATATTATTTATTTCATAGGGTAAGTTATGAGGATTGAAAGAGATATACTTGTAAAGTATCCAAAATTCTATCTAGTCCATAGCAAGTACTAAATAAATGGTTGGTGACTATTACTTTTGAAATTTTAGATTTCTTTAGTTGCCTATTGGGTGTTCTCTACTGGTGTGATTATTTTGTAGGGATGAATTTGTGGTAACTCTTCATATATTAGCCATATTAATCTTAATCTGTTACTTATGTGGGAAATATTTCCCCAGTCTATCATGCATATTTTACAGGTTTTCCCAAATTTCTGCTTATGTAGTCAAATATGTAATTTCCTTTAGGGTTTCTAGGCTTCTTGTTTCACTTCTGATCTTCCATTATAAAATTATAGTCTAAAAATTCTTCAAATAATTTTCATTTCAACATTTAAATCTGTAGCCCTTCTGGTATTTTATTTGCATGATGTGAGATATGGATTTGGTTGTTCTCTTGGCACCTTACTGGAGTTCTGTTTGTATAGTAGTTCCACGTATCAGATTTAATTGAGAAACTTCATGAAAAGAGAAATTTGGAAGAAAATAAATTACAGTATTTGTGGCAGTAAGTAATTAATTGGGTAGTTCTGAGTTTTAATGGAACTTGATTTTTTCTCTCTTAATGGACTCTTCCTCTTCTTTTTTCACATGGAATATTATAGGAAACTCCAACATACAAAATTGGCTGTTAACCATTTGACACGGTGAAAGATAATGAAGTTACAAAGTTGAAGAGTAAGATAATCAAGAGCCTTGTAAACAAGGATAAAATTTTACAATAAAAGTTTAGATTTTATTGTGAAATAATGGGGGAAATGATGAAAAGATTTTAGGCAGAGGAGTGACACATCAGTTCTTCAAAGAATGGGCTGAAGGAAGACAACAGTGTTTGGCAGTAAGGCCACTAGAAAGGCATCAAGTCCCAGCAACAGATACTGTTCCCGTGGACAAAAGTGATGGACACGGAGATGGTTGTGGAGTGTATTTTAATGACACATCATGGAATTTAATGACTGACTAGGATATCTGGGGTGAGAGAGAAGAAGGTATCAAGAATTATGTCTGTATTGTGGTTTAAGAAACAGTGCAGGAGGGTGCCATTTATCAAGAAAAGGAAACAGTGGAAGAACAGCAGATTGAAGGGAAAATGGTCGGGTTAGTGTTGTAAGGTGTGCCTGTGTGTATGTTTGTGTTCGAGTCTCTGTGACCCCATGGACTGTAGACCAAGAGGCTCCTTGGTCCATGGAATTTTCCAGGCAAGAATTCTGGAGTGGGTTGCCATTTCCTACTCCGTAAGGTATCTGGATGTTAAGTAAGTGGGGGAATATCCAGATGACAGGTGGTCATTCAGACATGGAGCTCAGGAAATATGCCTGGACTTAAGACATGAGTCTTAAATTTATCAACATACAGTTAGAAACCACAAGGCCATGAAACTGGATGAGATTTTTCAGACCGTCTATAGGGCAAGAAGACATTAAGACATAGGAGGGCCACTGATTTGGTTGGGTTCTTGGACTTTGAGGAACAACACTCAACTCTGGCAACTGAGCCTCTGCATATGGTTGTACAGGAGGTACCTGTACAGTGATAGGTTAGCAGTCTTCTCAGGTAGTGTCATTTATTGGAGGGATATGAGGCAGCTCTCAAAAACCAGAGAAGCTTAACATTCAAGAAAATCAAGAACCTGAACTGAGGAAATCTCAGTAACAGGAACTTACATGCCTCTTACATATTATCTGCTGGCTAGCTTCCCAAAGGAAAGGTGAGGTGCTATTCTCAGAAAAAGGGGGGGAAAAGTACACTGAGTAGGCAAATGCAGCTGTCTACCCTTGGCTTTCCAGTACATGCATTCCTTAGGGACAATTTTATAAATGACTCCATTCAACACACTGTAGAAAATGAATTCCATCTTCTCAGGGAAAATAACCAAAAACAATTTCTAGTTATCACAGTCAGATCTAGATTTCTGGGTGATAGTCATTCTCCTCCAGATCTTAACCCCATCTTGACAGTCTACAATCTGTGGATGTAGTGGTATATAGTCATCACCAGCACACCGATATGTATTAGTTTGGGGGAACACTGCCAGCAGAATAGTTCAGTTCCAATGGAGCAAAGTTTGGTTGGGGTAACTTGGATCATGCTCAAACTTCAGCCAGGAAGTGTGAGGGGCAAAGTACTGAAATAGAGGAGAGGGATAAAAAGACAAGCTAGGAAATATGGGTAGAAGTTATACATATAGACTTATTTCCACAAGTCACAGGGCTAGAGCTGGTAGTTCTCCCAAGGTATGCATAGGTGACTGGTTCCAGGACCCCAGTGGATACCAATATCCCAGGATGCTCAAGTCTCTTAGGTAAATGCCATACTACAGTTGGTTTTCTGTACCCATGGGTTCCACATCCCCAGATTCAACTGTCAAGTTTGATCCATGTTGGTTGAATCCAGGTGCAGAACTTGTGGTTGTGGACAGCCAACTGTACACTATCTTTTTCCTTGCCTATACACTGTTTTTTTTCTTCAGTCAAGAGTTTTTGACTAATGGGAAAACCCACATTTTTATTCCTGAGGTATATATGGGTTGAAAATTTCCAAGTCTTTTGAATCTTCCCAGACACCTATATTACATAAGTCAGTCTCTATTCAAACTGTCTTTTCACAAAGTATCTTAGTAATATGGCAAATTACCCTCATAATTCTGCAAATTGTGAAATCAATCTCCAAGTTTTAGTTTATAATTAAGCATGCCTAACTCAAGTGGTCTTAACCTTCCTTATCCACTTCAGATTGTTCTACTGTCAACAGCTACCAGGTCATCCAGATGTTTTCTCAATAGGTACAAGATTCCAATGACACGGGAGTATCTCTATTAGCTTTTTTGCCATTGTAAATTGTTCCTTGCCTTCTCACCCCCACTCCAGTACATAGACAGCAAGTGTTCTTGCTGCCTTTAATTCAGTCAGGGCAATAATCAATTCCAGATCCCCCATGCTTCTGAGGGTTTGAAGCCAACTATTTAATTGTTACCAATTTCTGTAACCAGTCATTTGGTTACAGGCAAAAAAACCCCACTTTGTTTGACAAAAACCTAATGAAGATACATGGTGGTCTTAGAAACCATGGAAAATCTGGGTAATCAGGTCTTGACAATAGAAACCAAGGCATCTTTGGGGACGTCTTCACATAGCTCCTATGATTTCCTTGGGACACTACAATCAGGACTCAGTTCCTATAATTTCGTGTCACCTCTCTTAAGACTCAAAAAAGTCCTGGTGGGAGAAGAATTTAGATTGTACAAGTTTGGATCACACAATCCAACCTCAGTCAGACAGGGGGCATGACACAAGAATACTGTCATTTACAGCATTCCCACAGAATGGCAAAGAGTAGCATTCCGAAGGAAAAATGGGTATCTGTCACTAAAAAAAAAAGACGGGGGTAGGAGACAAAAATCAATGGATGTCTGCTATACCAATATTGAGAACTAAACCTACAAAGAAGCAATAGCCAGCAGGGAAGGAAGAAAATGACACTTCAAGAGTCAAGATGCTGGTGGGAGTTGTTTGTGCTGCTGAACATTCAGATATTTATGTAACGGATTTAGCAGTAGAAGGCCATTATTGACCTTGAGTGCAGGAAGATCACAATACTCAAAAGATTTCAAGGAAAATGTGACTTTATCCTTCTCTCTGCCTGGTGTGAACACTGCAAGAGGTCTTAAATAGATAAATGTTGGTTGAGAAGTGGAATAACCTTTGATGAACATTGAAATTACAAAGTTTATAAGCCAAAGACACTCAGACATTAAAAATTAAGGAAGTTACTGAGCTCAGAAAGGTGCAAGAGTCATCAGTTTTGAGTAATGGATGAATATATTTATCTAAATATTCACTAATATAAAGGCAGGTCTTTTAAATTATTTGACAAAACAGGCTCAGTGTTATGTAACTTGTCAAGGTCGAACAGTAAGCATTATATTTAAAAATTCTTTATTTTGAAATAAGTTTAAATGTGAGTAGTGTAAAATATTCAAATACAGAAATGTATAAAGAAAGTCATGTAATCTACACTGTTTAAGACTTCTACGCATTATGAACATAAACACAAATTTTTAGATGAGTTCATACTACACATTTTTCTAGCAATGTTTTGTTTCACTATTATGGCCATTTTTCCTTGCCCATATGTAATAATTGTATTTTATTCTTTACAACAGACATGTAAATTTTCTTATATGGCTGAACCAGGTGTTATATAGTGGTTATAATGAATTCTTTGCTGATAAACATTTAGATTTTTTACTGTATTTTTCTACCATGTAATTTTTATGCCTCTGTAGAAACTTAAATATGTCAGCTCTTGTTCCACTCTATCCTCTGGACTGGAAAGTAATAGTGTGGCCTTGACCTCTAGTTTAATACTTAAAGATTCTGATATTGGTAGACAAGTATATTAGGACTCAATTTCAAGTAATAGAAACCCAACTCAAAGTAACTTAAGCAAAGAAGGGTATTTATTGATTCACATAACTGAAGTCCAGGGGATATACTAGCTTCAGGCACAGTTTGATCCAGGGGCACATTGTCATCAGGACTCAAGTCTCTCCATCATCTGGCTCCGTTTTCCTCTGTACTGGCTTCATTCTTCGACTGGCTCATTTGATATGTTGGGCCCTGTTGGTTTGAACTTTTCATCCTGCAGAGCTAGGCAATCTCAGTAAAGAGCTTCTCTCCCATAGTTGTAAAGAGCTTCTCTCCCATAGTTCACGAGAACTCTTAGGGTTGAGAATCACAGGACCAACTTGAATCACATGATCAATCCTGAACCAATCACTATGGTCAAGGAGATGGACTGTGCTGATTGATCAGGTCTGAATTACATGTCCACCCATGAAACCTAAGATTAGGTCAGACTGAACCACGTGGACTAAAGAGAGGGAAAGGAGGTTCGAAGAAGCATCAGGGAGTCCTTACAAAGGAATGGAATGGAGGCTGGTCAATCAAAAACAACTGATGTCAGTCAGTGGTAAGACCAGATACTGAAAAAGTTTAATCTCTGCTCATAAAGTTGAATGGTTACCGCTGGCACTGTCCTTGATGATAAAAGTATTCTTGAAAAAATCATGAGTAGTAAGTTTGTCTTCTACTCAGGAGGCTTGTAATCCATTTGAATGGAATAATCATGTCCAATAGCATATCTGGATGATAAAAGAGTTTCAATGTAAGTAAACTCAGTTGTCATAAGTCTGAGAGCCCAATTGTCTTGCTGACATGAAACAGGACAACCAGCCTCCCACTGGAAAATACTTCTGTAAGACTCCTTAAGTCAGTGGTAAATTTTAAGTTCAGTGGAAAAGTTTTATGCTCCTTTAAGTCTTTTGCCAAGTTGAACTGGTACATTTCTGTGAATACTGGTAAATCAGATTCATCTCTGTATGACCATAGAATGGAGGAATGGACAGTGCTTTCAATCTGCTCTGCTCCTTCAGATCTGGCAGAAAGGGTCCCGAGTGTGGAAAATGATGATCTAATATATATAGGCATAGAGGCTTACTCTGCAGTTAAAAAAAAAAAAAAAAAAGCTGCTGGTCAAGGAGTATGTAGCATGCTCCTTCTTGTTGTGAACATTAAGTCCCGGAGGGTACAGAAGCACAGGTTGCTTCTGTTCAAAGCAACAGAAAAAAAGTTTCTTGGTGGAACCAGATATAAGATAGCTGAGATCAGCTGTAGTCTTCTGAAGGACAGTGTCTGATTGCAGCAACATGTCAGAAAGGCAGGCAATGGCTGAGTCAGGTAAGTAGACAAGTAAGCAAGGTAACTTCAGCAGGGCCAGTCATATCAGTAGCCAGGCTTAAGATCTGGAAAAATAGGCAGTTTAATGTTGAAGTTCTGTAAATTAGTTTTAACCCTGAGTATTCCAGGGTTAATCCATATGGTTTCCTCTAGATACAATTTTCTGATCTTAAAGGGCCAGTCAGGTATAGCAACTTTCACTTTCCTGCTGATCTGTCCAAGAACGTTCAGCTCAGGAGAAGGGTCTCTCTTAAATCCAGACTTGAGGTTCTGTTTAGGAGTCTATGCTACATCTGGGAGTGATAGGGTTGGGACAGCCAGGTTCATCAAGGTTGGCCCTACTTTCTTTGGTAATCAAGTCTCCATCTTCTGTAATTCAGCTCATCTCTGAAAATCATCTTATCAACAAGTCAAGGCCTCAGACTGGTTGAATGGTACTGCTGAAAGATGAGATCTGAGGCATGGATATAGTAAGTTACTAGGTTTGAGTTTTAGGCTTTTTCCACCATCAATTCTTATACACAGTGTACATTAGACTCTTGAACAGATGATCATCTTTACCTTTTAAGTGTCTCATTTTGACAGGGTTAAAGGGAATGACTGGCAGTGATAGATAAATGTATTTTCTGGTCAAGTCCAGGAGAAAAAGAAAATCGAGTTGACATTATGAAGGTAGTGAAAAAACTGAGTTTGTAGACAACTTCTTCTTTACCAATAATAGTTGTATATACACAAGCAGGCTAGTCATCAGATTTTGTTGAAGATGAGCAGTATAGAATAACCAGACTTAGGCTTTGTTTGATGATTTGTACACTGAGTCACATAATCACCATTAGTCTAGAGGATAAGAGACAAAGATATAAAGAAACATTCCCAACTTTTAACCAGTGCATTCATTAAAGTAGTTGAGGACAGCTGGCCCTTACGTCGACTCTGAAGAAGTAAGATTTTTCTCAGGGCATGGATTAAAGTCTACTTGTTCTACATGATCTGGTCTGGAAGTTCATGTATCAAATCCCTCCTGAACAGATGTCTTAATGCCTGAGAGTATTGCACGACAAGGGATGAAGTCAGCCACTGTGATTCAGTTAAAACAATAGATGAAATTCCATGGAAACATCCACAAGGACAAGGGTCTGTGGTCTTGTGACATTAGGAAGACTCAAGAAGCTCGAGTCTATTGATAAAACTCTTTAGCTGCAGGCTTTGTAGACTTCCTTTCATGTTAGTCTACATTTCCAGCAAAAAGGTAGATATGCAATTTGAGATGCTCACCAAGTAAGCTATCAAGGCCTGATCCAAAGGCCTACCTCTAAATATCATTAACATCAACAACTGATGGTATCAGACATCAAAAGATTCATCTGAAACTCTCTCATTGGCTGGAAGAAAATTTTTACAATGGCCACATTTTAAATCACACACTCAAGAAAAGGATGTTCAGAGACTCTCTTGTGGATCAGGTATTACATGTAGAGCTGAGTACTCCTAATTTTTGAGCAGAACAGGCAGATATGCCAGTGATGGAGGAATTGTTTTAGCAGTTTTTCAAAGGTTACTTGCCTCTTTATCCTGGGAACAGCAGTTAAACTGAATAAAAACCAAGTAGTAGTGTAACTGCCAATGGCTGAGTGATAGTGATGTAGTTTGAGAAGATAATAATCATCAGATGCCCTTTTAGGTAATGTTGCCAGTCTCTGAATTCTGCTTTCATAGTTTATGGTTATCTCTTGCACACGAAGTAGAGTACCATGGCTGAGGATGGGAGGAGGTCCAATGTATAGCTGGTCTAATACTGCCTCAATGAGGCATCAACTTTAACATCAGCTTCAATACTTGGTGTTTTATGTATTCAAGGAGGATCAAGACTTCAAGGTCATGCATTTTAAGTACCACTACAGCATCTGGTGTTTGGGGAAGAAGTTGAATAAGGGGGTTTGTCAGTGTAATGTACGAATTGCTTTCTAGCTGTATCATTCAGGAATCACTGGAAGTTCATTTGTGGTTAGAGGGCTATTGCTCTAGGTCCATTTGATATTACTTTCAGCCCATATGACTAATCTTGGGGGCAAAGATAGTTTATCTTCTTGCACTTCTCTGAGTATTCCTAAGAATGCTCATTATCAACTGAACACCGACGTGCTGGATGGAGGTACAGAACAGAATGCCATTCAGGTCGAACATATTGTTGTCTAGGGCAGTGGTTTCCAAACTGTGTTCTGAAGAATTCTAGTTGTTGTAAAGAAGTCTCCTTAGGGGTCACCATGGTGGTAAAGTAAGACGCTTGTGGCAGGTTTCAGGCCCCCCACTTCTGCTTCCTCCAGAGCAGCTTCACTTTTACTCTGGGCTTCCATAAAGTTTTCATTCAAAGGGCTTCATGGCCACAAAGCCTTTGGAAAACCAATGATCTAAGAGTAAGCTGTTCACAAAATGCTGAAATAAAAAAAATAGGTCACAGAAACCAGAAACTGTGAGCAAAGCCTGTGGTAAGCCAAAGTGTTTTCCTATTTATTCTTTCTCTAATGTGGGCCACATTACAAAATGAAGTTAACATTCCAGTCTGCTACAAACTCAGATTGCCTGATTGGGCTTTAAGTGACTATCAGGGCAAGGCTATTGGTTTTAAGTAACAATAGCGCTGGTTTTTTTGCAGTCAGCAAATGGCTGCAAAATGCATTAGTTTCTTTTAAAATATTTCAAGAAGTCCTTGCCTGGATGACTTCAAGGATTAGTAAGATTTCAATGGGCCACAACTTAAATCCTAAGAAAACATCTCCTTCTCATCCATTCCCTTTTACTCTATTTTTCCCCTCTTCCCTCCTCACCCACCTGAGATGTAGTTCTCTTAAACTAGATTTACAGCACAATTCTATGAGAGAAGTATATTGCTAAACATCATAGAATTCATCTTTCTGGAAGAATTAACTTCCCCACACCCCTCTCCCATGTATCCCCACAAATCTTCTAGAGGTTTCTTTAACAGAAAATAAAGCTGTCAAGATGTAGGGTTCTCAGATGATGAAGACATACTAATTCAAGAAGTTACTGACAAGGTAAGAAAAAAAGGGGGGGGGGGGCAGTTTCAAACATACTGTTTATTCCTAAGTCTCTAGGGCAATTATGTTGGCAATTAGGAAACAGTGGCTATATTGCTCTAAAGAAGTTTTCCCATTCCATTAAAAGAAATGCTACAAAAACATTATGTATTTGATTAAACTTTGGACACACTGGGCCAAACAACTAAATGAGGCTCTTTACTGTAAGCCTTTTGAGAGCCTTTAATACACTACACTGCATTAGCAATCAGGGAAGGGGACACATTTTACAGCATTTTACATTATTGGGACTACAGACGCTCTTTATATATGATACATATTACATGTGTATATCAAATATATACATACACACACATACATATGAAACTACTGTTCTAAAAAAAATGATGGCTCATTCTATTTAATATAAATTTGGGGATAGAGGACCACAGAGTTTGTACCTGGGAATATTAATAAGAATTTTTAAAAAAAAAGAGGAGGAGGACATGAAATCAACATGGTCCCCAATCAACTAGGCCATGTTTGGGAAAACCAAAAAGATGGATGAAAGATCTCTAAGTAGCTTTGTGTTTTCTAACAGGTAATCTTGTTGGCAGATGAATATCTGCCTTGTTGACCAGACAGTATACTACCATAAAGACAGTCTACTACTGCCAAACCTCAGAGATGATGCCATGGACTTCAGGTCCAGGTACAACTATTGCAAAATCACATTTCTGACATCCTGACTGAGGGCACTGACTGAGATCAGGAAGTTGGAAACTTTCCTGGGGTTCCCAACCTCCAGTTATTTTAACATTGCGTATAAAATAGAGGCTAAGTTAATTCTAAAGAGAGAACTGGACTGGGAGTCAGAAGGCCTGGCCTCTACCATTTTGCAGCTGTGTAACCTAGGATAACCTTTTAAACTTCCATTTCCTCATCTGAAAAAAGGGATTATAGTTTGTGTTATTTGGTAATTGAGATTAATGCAAGTAAAAGTGCTTTGAAACTGTAAAGTGCTATATAAACATAAGGGATTACCATATAGGTTCTACCTGGATGTATCAAGAGGCCTTTTCTGGAATCTGATTGGAGCTTTGTGAGATGCTGTTAGGTAAAGGGATTCCTTGGTAGAATTTCTTACATTTGTGGGAAAAGTTCTGGTTCCTGAGTAATCCCAAATAAGATGCTGTGAGTTCACTGTGCCTTTGTTTTAATCCCAACGGGTCAGAATATCTGCTTGCTCATTCAGTAGGCTACTACAGGTTTGAAATGGAAAAAAAATGGGGTCCAGATTAGACAATTCCTGAATTTCAATCATTTGAGAGTGGGGCGTGGTCCAATATGGTTCTCAAAAAGATGCTGCCATTCTTCAGACAGTGCTGATAACTAAAAATCCCCTGGTCCAAATTTATTATGCGTCTCTGAAAGCTTTAACTGGAGAAACAAAATGCACACTTATGGAACAAGCTGAACCTTTGTTGTGATAAAACAGCTTCAGCTATTTGGCTTGAGAAGTTGAACTTCACTACAAAAGGCTGTGTTGAATCTGGGCGGAACAGGACAGGAGTGGAGGTGAAGGCCACATCATGATGATTCGCTGGATACGCCTCCTAGATCACAGTGGTCCACTGGAATGATGTCTTCTTCAGTAATGAGGTGGCAGAATCCATCACCATGGGCAAAAATCCAGGTACCAGATCTGTAGGCTGATGGAATAGCACAAAGGTGATCAGAAGATCCAGGTGAACACTCGGCAACCAGGAGGCACAGGACTGGAGAGGAGAGTGACAAAACATATGAGATAACAAATGCTTGGAATCAGAAACACAGGACATTGGGGTGGGGCTGCTGTCTGCACATCCACTGCCTGATGGATACTGATTCTTGACAAATGCAGTGGTGGGGGGGAGGGGGGAACTTATGATTAATAATCAGTGATGATAAGAACAGAGAATTCTCAAGCAAAGACTGTTTTTGGACTCTTGAGGACAAATTGTTTTAGAAAAGCAGCAAATAGGAATGGCTCCAATTCTCATACTCTGGGGGAGTAATTTATCTGTATTCAGATTCCTGGGCAGTGGTTGGTGGGGGAAAACAAAGTGTCTCCCAGGTGGTCTGAGAACTGGATTGAAGTTGATATACAAACACGAAAGCAAAGGAGACACTGCTGTTCTTCCTTTTCCAATGCCTTTCACAAACTGTCTTATAGCCTCATATCAATACTTGTAAAACTTATCCTTAACTTTAATTTTAATAAGATTCCATCTTGAGCAGGAAACTGTAAGGTATACAGGGAATAAAACTCTTGCCCTTGCACTCCTCTATTATACCCAATGCAATATGGATGTTTCTCTTCATATTTGAGGGATCCCTAAAATCTTTTTAAAGCTAGAATTAAAAATTAATAAAACATGAAGTAAAGGAAGAGACATGGCCCATAACTAGTGACTTTTTCAACAATCAAGAATAATTAGGTTATCACACAGCAACTAAGCAGATATTTATTGAGTGCCTATTTGGCAACAGCCTGGTCTCTAAATTTCTTCTTTCTACTAAAGCTTCATCATATGTGGTTAATCTGTCTGGGCAAAAGTTCCCAAGACAAGGCCCCTGCTTTCAAGGGGCTGTTACCTGTAAGGAGAACTAATGCAATGCACACAAAAAAGTACTTTATAAGCTGCTGTATACAAAGATAAATAAAAGATATACAAAAAGACATCAAAAAACTTAAAAAAAGGTTAATTTCTGCTAAGGTTAAGAGAGTCATGGAGAAGAGAGCATCTGAGTTGGATATTGAGGAAATGGCAGTTTTGACAGATGAAGAAGCAGAGGAAGGTATTCCAGGATAGAGAAGAGAGCATGAAAAAAGAGCAGAGATGGTAAAGAATAAGGCATCTTGGAAAATGGCAAGTACCGTAGTTCACTTTGGATGGAGCATCGCCAGAGTTTGCACTGAGGGTTTGGCGAAAACTCAGGTCTCCGAATTCCCAGTAACAGCGCTGGTGGCAGTGCTTGCTCAGTCATTGTCTCTTTTTCAAAACAAGGACAACAATCCTCAAATTCAGAAATAAAAAAGTCCAGCTCCCGAGTTCCTGTCACACCCTGGTATTTTCTTCCAGGTCCCAGATGCAGTTCTTGAAATTCTGGAAATCTAGAGCCCATGCGGTGACTACACTGAAAGACATGGGTTCCAGCGAGTGCAGAACGCTGTAGTGAAACCCTTTCAACCTCCTATTCTGGACAGGTCATGTTTTGTCACAGAATTTCAAGCTTTGAGTTCCAGTTGGTTTTTTCCTCCTTTCTCCTGAGGAAAGCATCGTATCACCACAGTCTCAAGATTCTTTTGAGGTACATCCAGATTTAATTACAAAAGAGCTAAAAGACCAACACATTTGTCTCCAAAACAGTCATTTCTCTGGAATTGAGATCATTTGTCTCTGCCCTCCAGGTAAAGGGAACAGTCAATAGATTTTTTCCAGACACTTGTATGAAATAGCAGAATCGGCTAACACCTAACAGACAAAACACTTAGGTGTGTTTGCATTTGCTTCCTTAGAGCTGTACCACGGTAAGCACCACTCCACAAAACGAAAATGTTTGAAATCCAAGTGTTCAAACATTTCTATAGTGTTTGCTGGACAATGGCCTGGAATCTGATAAAAAGCAGCTGACAATTAACAAAGAAGCAAAAATTGGCATTTTGGCCATCTTAATAACACACTTGCAAGCAAAGAGAATACAAAGCAGGCGGGGAGGAAAGTTAAGGTTTGAAACACTTCCAACTACTGACTTTGAGGTTCAGAAGAAGTTCTAACAAAACTTTTCAGAGCATGTCAACCTTCAATTAATAAAGACAAACATCTTCAGGAATTCCATGTCTAGTTCAGTCTATTCCAGTGAGACAGTTTGCTAAAAACCCACCTGCACCATTAATTAGCTGGACTTGGCAGCACCATTTAAAAATAAGCCTGCTCACCACCAACCACACGGAGCTAAGAATATAAAACAAGAGCAAGTAACGGATGGCAACCATGGTCATGGAAAATGGTTAATGAGTCAGAAAGGTAGTCAGGCACCAGAAAATAAAAAGTTGTTGGGCCAAAAATTGAATAGGTTTCTTGACACTAGAGAACACATCCACTCCTACTTTCAGCTGCTTTATATTGGGTGCCACTGTACCATAAGCATCAACCACCCTTCAGGCAACCCATAGTGAAAGGACTCAGAAGCCAAGCAGTGGAGTGTTGTTACCCCGAATATTCACTATGCATAGAACAGCTCACATATCCCAGGGATTCAACAGGGGCTTCAACTTGGTTGTGACGGGTCCCAAATGACATCTAGGCCTCAGTTTCCTCCTTGTGGCAAAGGAACTGTGGTTCTTAACTCTTCCGGGTCACAGCCCCCTCTGAAAACTTGCTGGCGATGGATCCTCATTTCCCTAAATTGCATATTCCCACTAACTTCTGCACACAATTTCAGGGAGTTTGGGGATCTCCATCTCCAATCCAAGATTTCCAGGTTCAATATCCAAGGATTGGGAATTTCTAAGTTTTCTTACAAGTCCAAAAAAAAAAAAAAAAAAAAGCCAACCATAACGAACAATGATCATTCCTTTCATCCACTGACGCTTTATGGTTTACAAAGCGCTTTCAATCCCACAAACGTTGATAGAGGAGGAAACTGAGGCGCAGACAAATTACTGAGTGACTTGCCTAAGGTCACTCGGCCAGCTGGTGGCTAGGCCCGGAAGCAAACACCGCTTTTCCGACTCCGGAGCTTGCTTCTCCACCCCGGAGTTGCCGCCAGAGCTCCCGCCCCTCACTAAGGCGGCATAAGGAGGAAAAGGCAAAGTAGAAAGCCCACCACCAACCATCCCCCGGCCCCCTCCTGCCCCCCCAACTGGGTCCTTGCAGGCCCCGAAGGGTGGCGCCAGGCCTCCAGGCCGGCCCCGGCCACCCCAGCTTCCCCGGCCGCGCCAAATCCCGCCGCCGCCGCCTCCCCGGGAGCGGGGCGGAGCAGCTGCCCGCCGCCGCCAACCACCCGGACGACTCCTCGTCGAATCGCAAACGCATAGGCCGCCGCCCGAGTTCTGCGTACGAGAAGAAAGACGCGGCGCGAGCGCCAACGGCCACCGGGCGCGCGCCGCGGCGGCCGGGCCTGCGCCCCAAGAGCTGGATGCCAGAGCAGGAGAAAGAGCCGCCAACCGATCGCTCGATCGACCGCGCGCCCGCTCCTTCGCCCTACCAGACCGGGAAGGGGGGGAGGGCGCGCCAGGGCTTCTTTGAGTTAGGGGCCTGACTCCCCGGCGACGAGACAAGATGGCTCCTCCGGTCCGCGCTGCAGCTGCCGTCCCGGCTGCGTCGCTCGGCCCGCCCCCGGTACTGTTTCTTTAAATGGCGGAGAGGGTCAAGAAAGCAGGAAGAGAGGCGCGCGCACTCACGTGACAGGGGCGGGCCCGGCTAACAAAATCCGGTCACGTGGAGACACGCTACCCGCCAATCAGGAGGCGTCGCATCAGGGCGGGGGCGGGAGGAACTGCGGCTCTGTGATTGGCGGAATGCGCCGCGGAGGCCTCGGGGACTAGGGGCGTCGGGGAGTGCGCGAGGCGGCCCGGGTTGTGTGCACTGGTGGAGACAAAGAGGTGGCGGTGGCGGCCTCGGCGGAGCAGCCCTAGACGCCGAATTTTGTAGCGCTGAGTCCTGTCACCATCTCATCTAACGCGGCGCGAGGGCGGCTGGTCTCGCGGCGGCGGCGGCGGCGGCAGCGGCGGACGCGGAGGTGGCGGCAGCACATGGTTCCAAGAGCGCCCTGCGGTTGTTGGGTTCCAATTCCGTGGGGAGGGACAAAGGCAGCTGTGAGCGCCGGGCAACGCCCAGTCGGGTGGTGCGCTCGCCACTGCCCTCGATCCGGGCCTTGAAAACTGGGACTAACTTGTCTCCGTGAAGAGGAGACCACGGGACCAAGGCCCAGTGAGGGCCTGAGAGGCTGAGGCCGCTGTCTGAGGGCAAGGGGGAGGGGCGCCGCCCGCCTGAGTTGATTGGGTGGGTCAATTCTGTGGCGACATAGTGGGCCACTGTGAGGTAATTTGACTCACTATCTTGAGGAGATTGGGGCGCACAGCAAGCTAGGTTTGATCTGGGCTTTGAAAACGGAAATCGGCCTTCAGCGCTTAGGAAATTTTTCAGTTGGTAGGTGGTGAAGCCGGAACTAACGCCATATGCACTCGAGCAACATCGTGATAGCCAGTTTGGGGCTTATTTAAGGATCCTGGGATCACTGATGGCGAAGACGTGTGGCTGTCCAATTTTATGACTGAAGTTGCTAGACTTCCGGATTGGTAAGTTTCCGGATTGGTGAATTTCCTCACAGGAAATTTAGAGGAACAACAACAAAAAACTCGGAAGAACACGAAGATGGAGCAGTGATTAAATCGCCAACTCCAGTATCAGCTACTCTAGGACGAACCACATTCCACTCAGTGAATTATCGCAAATTAATGTTAGTGTTCCTTAAGACTACAGATTTATGATGTAGTTTCTTCCAAAATATTACATCGTAGTCATTGAGAGGATAAAAAAATTTAAGGAAGAAATCAGTTTTTGTTTTAGACGTTTTTTTGAATATATTTTAGATGGATAACTAATAACTTTGTTTAACTGAGGAGCACAGATTTACCAAATTTTTACTGGAAGGAGTCCTGAAAAATCTATTCCGTTGTAACTTGTATTTCCCGATTAGTGGTTAAAGAACTGGAGACATCACCGCACTCATGGCTTTCACGAATTACAGCAGTCTGAATCGAGCTCAGCTAACCTTTGAATATCTACATACAAATTCGTAAGTATTCTGTAGGTGCCTCTGAGGTCACTGATAACTCATTGCTCGATATTGATATGGAAGTCTTTTTCCCAGGAAGTTTTGCATTTTTACTTTTTGGGATATGTCACTGGAGGAGTCTTGAGCTCTGTATGGAAGAACTGAGATCAGTGAAATGTTTGTTGCTAATCCAGAAGAATATGATCTTCCTTTACTGGATCAAAATTTGTTTGATAGAAGGCAAACTAATTCCTTGGAGTCTGTATATTGAGTTTCATTCAAGTGTTTGATAGGAATCCAACAAGTACTCATCTTGGATCGCCAAAAATTGGACTATTCTATTCAACCCATTGTCTTTGGTGACAACAGCCAAAACAGCCAATACAGTTGTGTAGTAACAAGTCTTTTTTTTTTAAGAAGGAAAAAAGAAAAAAGAATGAAGACATTTAAATGACAGCTTGTGAGAAGAAGTTATTTTTCCTCCCAGAAAACAAGTTTGCTTTATTTTTCTGGGAAATTTGTCCTCATCCAATATAGTTTTTAATATGTTAAGCAGGAAGTGATAACTTGATTAAATTCATGATTTAAATAGCCTTACCCCCAAAGTTTCACAAATCATTGAATAAATGCTGTGTTCCTTTGAGTTTGTGAAGAGATTGCCATCTCTCCATTGATCTGGAATATTTCAAGGTTAATCCTTATGCCCACTTTCTTGGAGTTGATGCAATGAGGGCATCATTGTTTAGTCTTTTAATACATTCATTTGACATTTTTGAGATGAAGGTAAGTCTCTCATTTTAATGCTAGAGAGGTGGTGAGCAGCTTAATGAATGGTCCAGAGGTCAGAAGAACCATCTTCAGGATTGAGAATATAGACTCTAGTTTTCAAGTACTAGTACAGTAACTTTAGTTGTCAAGTAATAGTACAATAATCAATAACCATTTACAGAAAAGAACCACATGTTTGTATCTGTAATTTTTTGTTTGCTATTTTTCCTATGGAGGAAATAAAATTTTTCTGAGTAGTGAATTGCAGAATGAGAGCCTGGTTTTGTTTAGGAAAGTTCTTACTGAACTAGAGTATTAGAGTAGGGATTGTAGAGGTCACCTAGGTGTAGTTTCATGTTGCAGCTGATGAATCTGAAATCCAACTAGATAAGGCCTCTGATCAAAAGTTATACCCATCTTGCTGGTAGCATAGCCATGAGCAGAACCTTTAGTATCCTTGTTTGTATTTGAGTTGCCACATTAAGAACAAACAGTTGAAGGCCACTTAGATGTTCACAGATTGTGTTTGATAAATTCATTTCTGAGTTTTGGGGTGAGGGACCAAATTTGGAATGACAGACTATGTGATGATCTTGGAAGACCATTGAAGGAGACTTGATTCTGGGTTCTTGTTTAGCTTACCCAAAGATTGTATTTGATAATAAAATGATAGTGAAAAGTGAAAGTGTTAATTGCTCAGTCATGTTTGACTCTGCGGCGCATGGTCTGTAGCCTACCAGGCTCCTCTGTCCATGGAATTCTCCAGGCAAGAATACTGGAGTGAGTAGTAGCCATCCCCTTTTCTGGGGGATGTTCCCAACCCAGGATGGAACCTGGGTCTCCTGCATCGCAGGCAGATTCTTTACCATCTGACCCATACCATCTGAGCTACCAGGGACTGTGGCTTCTGCCAGTCACATTTAAACATGGTCAGAAATAATGTTTTTTAGCAATCCTACTGGAGTAAGGGTTATTCCTGTTTTGCATTTGAGAAGACTGAAGTTCAGAGAGATTATTACATGCTAGAGGTTACACAGCTTCAAGGCAGCTTCAATGCACCAAGATTCAAAGTGGTAAGATTTATCTGGCCACATGATTAGTGCTTTTAACCATTAGGCAACACCAGCTGTAGTCAGTTTTACCTTTAAAAGCTTGTTTCCTTGTATATATGCCAGAAGGTTTACTTTCCATTTTGTGAGTCTTCAATTTTAGATTGGGCTTGCCTTGTGGCTTAGCTGGTAATGAATCCGCCTTGAATTCGGGAGACCTGGTTTGATTCCTGGGTTGGGAAGCTCTCCTGGAGAAGGGAAAGGCTACCCCCTCCAGTATTCTGACCAGGAGATAAATTTCAGTTTATCTCAGTGAACCTCTAAGTTGAGGATTCTGGGATATTTCATTTCTTTTGCTATTTTATGGCTTGAAAATAAGAGAACAGAGCAAAGGAAAGAGTTGAACCTCAGTTAAGTCTCTTGTTTGAAAAAGGAGAATTTTCTGGGAATTTGACTTACTGTGTTGAACTGGAACCACTTGCTTGCATAAACGTTTTTGAGAGTTGGATGTATCATTTTGGAAGCTCTGGAATTTATTATCTGGATCACACCTTAGAAGTTGTTTACTTTTGAATGTATCCAGTTCTACCAGAAGAAAGTATGAACCCCAGGACACCTAGATATGTTTTTGGTTTATAATCAGTTTCAAGACCTTTATTGTGACCTGACTGGAAGTTCATTTCTAGAGGAAACAAATTTTAAAATTTTCAGAAAGTGTGACTTGGTAATGATAGTAGATGTGTCCTCTGGGTTAAGTGGTGTGGTGTTAACCTTCAAAGAAGGGAGGGTTTTCCTTCTCTTTTTTTATAATTAAAAAAACAAGAAGACCATTTTAGGGTGTCTGATATCTATAAATTGCCATGGTGTATATGGTGAAAGAAATGACTCCTTAGCACCCATTTAGCAGAGTCCAGGATAGAAGGATAGAAATCAGTGTGATGCAGTAGAAAGTGGGTGGGCTTGGGAGCTAGCCAGGCTTCTGTTTCCTGGCTGTGTCCTTGGGTAGGTCTACTTATCTAAGCCTCAGTTTCATCATTTACAAAATAGGACTAATCTGACAATGTTTATGAGGATTGTGTAAAATAGTTTATAAGGTAATTAGATTGCACATAGTTCATAGTAAATATTGAATAGATAGTGACAGTTATTTGTTCTAGTTATAATATTAGCTCATATCAACCAAAAATTGGTCAGTGTGATAGCAACTTGATGTTTGGGGATGGTCATTAGGCAGATTAATTTTTAATAAATTCTGGAGCATCGAAGATAATAAACACCTGCTTGGAATTATTGTTTTGGTATTGTTCTATAGTAACTTGGTTATATCAGCACTAGGGTTTGAGGCAGGTCTGGGAAATTGTAACATGGAAGGCTTAGGTGAATTTCTTTTAAATACTGCAAGTTGGTCATACAAGATGATTGAAGTTAGGGTTTTTTGAATAAAAGTGGTTTTATGCTTTTACTGCTGTTGAGGGTGGTGGGTTTTGTGACTGCTGCTGAAAAGTCCATGAGCAGTCTAGGTGCCAGATTCAAGATGGAGTGATAGTTCGAATGTTCCTTTGGCAGAAGGTATATAGCTTCAGTCATTCTGTTTGCAGTATTGCTAAGTGGCTGGATGGAGCAGGATGCTTATGTATAAGATGCCTGCTGTGTATGTCTATTCCTTTTGGCACATTTAAAAGCTTATTGTCTCGGCCATTTATATCTTTGAGTTGTTTTATTGATATGGGAAGTGAAGGTAGAGGAACCTTTCAACTTTACAAACGGTGTTTCTTGTGATTTATAATCCTGTTGAAATATGGGTTCACACTAAATATATTAAAGCCTTTGAATGTAAAATGGTTGCCCTGGAAGTTTTCAGCTTTATTTTTTAGCAGTTAAGGCAATTAACTCTGGACTGCATATCCAAGAACTTAGTAGAACCTATCACTGTGTGATGGGGTTATAAATATTCTATTGCCTTAAATTCAGGCTGAATATAAATAGACCGTTTCCCCTACATAATGAGTAGATTTACACTTGAATTTGTCACTGGAAATGCTGAGATGCGAAGCTGTTCTGACTGTGGCACAGTTGGTATAAAAGCCACACTCAGCTGAGAGTGAGGGGTCGTTAAAGTCTTTGTCTTTTCCCAGGTGGTTGATCTTTCTTGGATCACATGTAAAGAGTCTTTAGGTCTGTGAAGAAGACAATTTCCTTTGATCCTTATATAAATAACTCTAAACTGCTCGCTAGCAATGAATTCATCTCTTTGAATATTATTTGAAAAAAAGGGAAGATCTTTTATAGTTGGTATGTTTTTGTTTCTTATGATTTGAGAGATATTTAGAACTTTAGTTTTAGCTTTTATTAGCAGGATCAGTTGGAGGTTTGAAGATTCTGAGTGTCGTCTCTGACCTCACCAACAGTTGTCGCAAAAGGCCCCTTTTGTGATGTGTCAGTGCACGTCACAAAAGCACCCCTTAGCTACATTTAAAGATATGTTAACTTACCTGAAATACGTTTTGTGGAACAGCATTGATAACGTCTGGAACAACGAAGACATTTGGAATGTTCTTAGATTCTAAATATACAAAGCGTAGAAAACAGTGACAACTTAGCCAGAAGTGCTTTGTCCTTTGCTTTTTTGAGATGTTATTGAATTCTGAGTGCCTTTAATTTTCACGTGAAGCAACAATATATTTTGTGAGAAGCCATTGCCATTTCTGTTTTTTTAATTTCTTTGCCTGGATGGCAGAGGTATCAGAATTAGTTTTCCAGATTATTCATATTCACCACGGTCACTATCATAGGCCAGATACTTCATTCTTCCTTTATTTCTACACACAAATTGTAGTCTAAGATTGTATTCTTGTGTCTCCCACCCCTACCCTAGGAGCTATATTTCTGTGATTCCTTGAATTCAAGGAAATGAGAAGTATTGCAGTGGAATTTGTTATTTTCCGTTTTAACCTTCAAAATTTTTTTAAAACGTAGGGTATAGAAAACTAATTCACTTCATAAGTTACTTAGTCACGACAAAGTCAGACAGGAAAATGATTGGTTGAAAGCTTTAGAGCAAATACTAGTTTTACTTTTAACTTGTATTACTTTCAGTAAATCAGTTTATTTAATTTTCCAGCTTTTCTGCCAATTTAATACGTGGAGTAATACTCAGAAAATTTTTTGTTTCTTCAGTAGATAGTTTGAAGAGTTTAGGGTGATAAAATTTTTTAAATAACTAAAGATATGGATGCTTTATTCAGGTTTTTTTCCTTGTGAAAATTTTTTTTATTTCATGTGACATAAGAATTCGATTTAGAGGAATTTGAGCTCTTTTCAGGGAAATTGGAGATTAAATTTCTACTTTTTGTTACAGCATGGTACTTCATTTGGATCAGCAACAGATACATATATTCACTGTTCTCATGGAAAAAAGTTCTTCCTAAAATTCCAAGGACTAGTAGTTTTAATTTAAAAAATTGCATTTATAAAAATGGGGAGATTTATTTGAGGGAAAAACTGTTCCTGAACAGTTGAGTTTTGGGTTTATTTTATAAACAAGTGTTTTACAATTTGTTTTGAACAATACAGTAAGTACTCACAGATCCTAGATGCTGGCTATTTTAATATTGGTATATTCTAAATATATATAGAAATTTTCACTTTATGGACTGAAACTTTGTATACAAAAAAATTAATTGGAATAATATGGTTTTTTTAAATTTTTTTTTACATTGTGGTAGTAATATATTATGAGAGTTAATGCTTACAAAAGTCAGAGTTTCATTATTTCCCTGGTAGTCCAGTGGTTAAGACTGCTCTTCCATTGCAGAGGGCCCAGGTTTGATCCCTGGTCAGGGAATTAAGATCCATATGTTGCACCACAGGGCCAGATTAAAAAAAAAAAATTCTAGGTGGTTCTAGGTTGATGTATCTACTCTCACATCTAAAGAGGACTGTTGTGGAAACAGCACCAATGAAAGGAGGTGTAAGCAGAGGAAGACAGGCGTACCAAAATCAGGGAGCATCAAAAACTGAATTATTTTTTCCTTTCTCCCCACTTCCAAAAATACTTTTTTGGAGTATTTTTGCATGTAAATTGCACAATACTGAATGGTTTTTCACCAGTTAATCATCACAAAGGTATTGGTAAAGCTAAATGGTAATGATTTCTCCATTGAGCATTCTTAGAGATAGGCAGAAACTGACAGCTGGTAGAGGCAATGATAAATAAAATATAGATGTTTTTCTAGGTAGAATATGAATAGTGAAAAACATTGCTTTAGCAGTAGAGCTAGAGCAGTAGAACTCTAGAAAGACTTGAATTGTGGAGAAGTTTAAAACTTGAATAGTGTAATTTGATGATGCAAGTAGCAATTTTAGGTTTTTCCCAAAAAAAAAACCTTTAAAATATTTTATAACCTTGACTTTTTATTAGGAACTGTAGCTTAATTGATAATTCTTTTGCTGATTCTTAATATTTATCATTTCAGAACCACTCATGAATTCTTGTTTGGTGCTCTTGCTGAACTAGTTGATAATGCAAGGTATGTAGTCTTCAGGTGTGCAGTCTGTGCTTGAAAACTTTTTGGGTTTTTGTGATCTCTGATCTCTGAAGACTTGGGAGGAAGACAGTTCTTTTGCATATGTGACTCACTCCTAGGAGGCATCTTACCCAAAAAGTATTTTAAATAGCACATTTGTTGATAATTTAATCCATTCATTTCTATGTTCCAGACTAAAAATAGTGAACTTACGAACTCTAAAGCTACCTTCCATGTGTATTAGAACAAGATAATTGTTGTGAAACACAGGGAATTAAGATAAAAACTTAAGGATCTAATTACTAGGACAAACTCTTTTAATTTGTGCTACCAGAACAGTAAACCATCTAATGTCTTTAAAATTATTTCAGAGTTCTGTGTCTTCCCAAAATATACAGTCAACCCTCTGTATCTGCAGCTCTGCATCTGTGGATTCAAGGAACCACAGATCGAAAGTGTTGGAAAAGTTCCAGAAGGTTCCAAAGGCAAAACTCGAGTTTGCTGCTTGCTTGCAACTATTTACATAGCGTTTACATTGTGTTAGTTATCATAAGTAACTTAGAGATGATTTGGAGTAAACGAGGATGTGCACAGATTATATGCAAGTACTACATGATTTTATAGAAGGCAGTTGAGCATCTGGAAATTTTTTTGTCCTTGGTGGTCTTAAAACCAGTCCCCTGCGGATACTAAGGAGTGAGTGTATTTTATTGTCAGATGAGGCTAGTTGATCAAAGCATCTTCCATTGTTAGCAACTGTGCTTGGAAGAAATCATTCTTCAGCACAGTGTTATACTGAGTTCTTAGTGATAGAAGCCTGTAAATGTTACTGTGCAAGACTGAAAAGTTTGGATTGGTTCAGGGATAGTGAAGTCCCAAATCAAAAATCTGCCTATAATTATATCAAAGATTTCTGAATGCAGACATGAAATTCAGACATGGTGTTTATTGACCAATATGACTAATGAGGAAGATAAGAGTTGACAAAAGTACTTTGTAAACAGATCTCCAGCTAATGACATATTGGTTATTTTGTCTATCTATGTCTATACTGTAGATCTATACCGTTATAGTTTTATTGTTATTTACTGGACTGCGCATGGAAGTATGCTAGTTAACAACTTGTTTAACCTGAAAAGTCGCATTTTCAGTGTTTTTCGATTGTTTCAAACCTGGTTGACTCATAATTTTTATATTGAATTTTAAAATGTTGTAGCTCCATGGAGCAGTGTTTCAGTTTGCCGCTTGTTCAGTGATACTACAGTTGTTTTGGTAGGCTGCTTTTTTATATATTATATGGTGAACTGGAGATTGCCTTGGAGTGTATGTTCCTGCTCATGTACATACTTTGCCAATCTCTTCTGTTTTTGAAAATGTTTTTATGTTTTTTGGGAATAAGTACCTGTGGAGTTGTATGGATTCGAGTAAATTATTTTGTATTTAAAAGCAGTGAAACAGCGCCTCATTTTCTTTGCCTGCAGTTGGCAAAATTGGGCTAGATTACTTTCAAGCCTTTATGGAAGACTTCACTGATGACTGAGCTTTTATTTCAGCTGATGACTGGAGCCTGATGGGGTGCCCCCAAACTTCCTTTCAGGTTTAGGGAGGATAAGATTATGGGCTCATGAGTCAGTGTACTGACTGTAGTGTGTATACCGTAAGACCTGATTTTCTTAGGCTTATGTGGCAGAGTATTGTTTTCCTTTTTTTTCTCAAATCTTGGTGAAAAGGAACAATGGATGAGATATTGGAATATTGTTTATGATCACACTCAAACGAGTGATTGGAGTCATTTAATGTGTAAAGGAATGTTCTTATTTATCCTCTAGCTGTTTTCACTGTGAAATTTTTATTTAAAAAAAGTGTTTTCAGACCCTATGTATCTTGTGATTGTTTTAAATAATTTGGAGCTCCAGAGGTGTTTCACAGACATATAAGGAAAAGTGTGTTACCAAATGTAAAAGTATATCTTTAATGTATGTAGAATTTCTTTTATGATTTCCTGAAAATAGATTCAAAATAGTATGTATCCCACTCAATACTGTGCATCTTAATGGTTATACTTCATATTCTCATTTGAATATTGATTTTTTTCCCCAACTTTGCAGAGATGCTGATGCCACGAGAATTGATATTTATGCAGGTAAGACATACCAGTCTTCCTTCTTGTGCCCCGTTCCCAGAAGCATTCACTATTGTGCCTGAAAATACATGAGTGGGAGATAACTGGTTTCTGGAGTCTGGGTAGACAGCCTGATTACTCCAGGTATTAGGCAGGACAGGGTAGCCCTGATCAGGTGTGTAATAGAAATCAAGAATATTGAGATTAAGGGAACTACCATGAGGTGCCGAGATCATCAGTCAGTTCAGTTCAGTCGCTCAGTTGTGTCTGAGTTTGCGACCCCATGGACTGTAGCATGCCAGGCCTCCCTGTCCATCACCAACTCCTGGAGTTGACTCAAACGCATGTCCATTGAGTTGGTGATGGCATCCAACCATCTCATCCTCTGTTGCCTCCTACTCCTCCTGCCTTCAGTCTTTCCCAGCATCAGGGTCTTTTCAAATGAGAGTCAGTTCTTCACATCAGGTGGCCAAAGTATTGGAGTTTCACCTTTGGCATCAGTCCTTTCAATGAATATTCAGGACTGATTTCCTTTAGGATAGACTGGTGGATCTCTTTGCAGTCCAAGGGACTCTCAAGAGTCTTCTCCAACAGTTCAAAAGCATCAGTTCTTCAGCGCTCAGCTTCCTTTATAGTCCAGCTCTCACATCCATACACGACCACTGGAAAAACCATAGCTTTGACTAGATGGACCTTTGTTGGTAAAGTAATGTCTCTGCTTTTTAATATGCTGTCTAGGTTGGTTGTAACTTTTCTTTTAAGGAGCAAGCGTCTTTTAATTTCATGGCTGCAGTCACCCATCTGCAGTGATTTTGGATCCCAAGAAAATAAAGTCTCTCACTGTTTCCATTGTTTCCCCATCTATCTGCCATGAAGTGATGGGACCAGATGCCATCCATGATCTTAGTCTTCTGAATGTTGAGTTTTAAGCCAACTTTTTCACTCTCCTCTTTCACTTTCATCAAGAGGCTCTTTAGTTCTTGTTCGCTTTCTGCCATAAAGGTGGTGTCATCTGCATATCTGAGGTTATTGATATTTCTCCCGGCAATCTTGATTCCAGCTTGTGCTTCTTCATCTAGCCCAGCATTTCTCATGATGTACGCTGCATATAAGTTGAATAAGCAGGGTGACAATATACAGCCATGACATACTCCTTTTCCTATTTGGAACCAGTCTATTGTTCCATGTCTAGTTCTAACTGTTATTTCTTGACCTGCATACAGATTTCTCAGGAGGCAGGTCAGGTGGTCTGGTATTCCCATCTCTTTTAGAATTTTCCAGTTTGTTGTGATCCACATAGTCAAAGACTTTGGCATAGTCAATAAAGCAGAAGTAGATGTTTTTCTGGAACTCTCTTGCTTTTTCGATGATCCAACGGATGTTGGCAATTTGATCTCTGGTTCCTCTGCCTTTTCTAAATGCAGCTTGAACATCTGGAAGTTCACAGTTCACGTACTGTTGAAGCCTGGCGTGGAGAATTTTGAACTTTGCTTGCGTGTGAGATGAGTATAGTTGTGTGGTAGTTTGAGCATTCTTTGGCATTGCCTTTCTTTGGGATTGGAATGAAAACTGACCTTTTCCAGTCCTGTGGCCACTGCTGAGTTTTCCAAATTTGCTGTCATATTGAGTACAGCACTTTCACAGCATCATCTTTTAGGATTTGAAATAGCTCAACTGGAATTACATCACCTCCACTAGTTTTGTTCGTAGTGATGCTTTCTAAGGCCCTCTTGACTTCACATTCTAGGATGTCTGGTTCTAGGTGAGTGATCACACCATCGGAATTATCTGGGTTGTGAAGATCTTTTTTGTATAGTTTTTCTGTGTATTCTTGCCACCGCTTCTTAATATCTTCTGCTTCTGTTAGGTCCATACCATTTCTGTCCTTTATTGTGCCCATTTTTGGATGAAATGAACCCTTGGTATCTCTAATTTTCTTGAAGAGATCTCTCGTCTTTCCCATTCTACTCTTCTTCTCTATTTCTTTGTGGGGATCACTGAGGAAGGCTTTCTTATCTGGCCTCGCTATTCTTTGGAACTCTGCGTTCAAATGGGTAGTTCTTTCCTTTTTGCTTCTCTTCTTTTCATAGCTATTTGTAAGGCCTCCTCAGACAGCCATTTTGCCTTTTTGCATTTCTGTTTCTTGGGAATGGTCTTGATCCCTGCCTTGTGTACAGTGTCACGAACCTCCATCCCTAGTTTCTGAGGCACTCTGTCTATCAGATCTAGTCCCTTGAGTCTATTTCTCACTGTGCAATTGTAAGGGATTTGATTTAGGTCATACCTGAGTGGTCTAGTGGTTTTCCCTGCTTTCTTCAATTTTAAGTCTGACTTTGGCAGTAAGGAGATCATGACCTGAACCATAGTCAGCTCCTCGTCTTGTTTTTGCTGACTGTATAGAGCTTTTCCAGATCTATGGATCTATTTAAAGAAAGCCACTAGGAGATTAATTGGGTTGATGTGGAGTGAAATGACCAAGTACTACTGATTTTCCTGATTGGAGTTAGCAGGTGGCCAGGTTTATGGGGTTTGTGGTTCCTGCAGCCAAAGAAAGATCTTGTTGAAGGCCATCTTATGCCCCTGCAGTCTTGGTGAGGACAAATCCCAGCTTGAAGAGCTGCTGGTGTCAGTTGTACAAAACAGTTGTGTAACCGGATTGGCACTGAGGTTTGCAGAGATGTTCTCAGGCCGAGGAGTCAGGTAGGAAATAGGGCTGCTTTGCTTAGAATTTAAAAATATTGACAACGTCCAGTATTTTTGCCTGATTGGCTCTGCTCTTTGGCCGTAAGGTCCTTTCTTTGTTATAGAGTGTGTACAGCAGTGACAGAAATCTTAGTCATTGTCGTTGCCCCTACCCCACTTTTAATAAACAGCTTGCTTTCTGCCTGTTCAGTGTTTGTACCAGCAAATTTTTTTGTCATTTGAGTGCTAAAAATTTGGAAGTATAACAGAGAAAGATTGCTTTTAAATCCAATTTGGCTGGCATTGCCTCACTTTTGAGAAACTTGAGTTTTTATGGGAATATATGGTTATCAAATAATCCCTCTTTCTCTTTACAGACCCGTTTTGATCAATGGGAATAAGCACTCAATAGAAAGTAATTCTTAGAACTTCCAGTGTCATATAATTGTAAAGAATATTCCCAGATACGATTTCCTTCTGCCTGATACACTTTGGAGCAAAGAAAATACTCAGAACAGTTAAAAATCAGCTATCCTGCTTAAGTTCTAAAAACCTACTGTTCAAAAGGCTCTGCCAAAGTGGTGAAAATAAGACTCGTTTATTTTTAGAAGAGAATAACAGGAGAATGGGTCATAGCATAGGAAAGTTAGACGGTGGTTTTAATAACCATTAGGCCAGATGGAGATATCATTCCTGCACCACAGTAGGTCTTCAACCCCAGAGTGCTTCAGTGAGGAGCAGGAACCACCACCTTTGGAAGAAGTTGAAGCTGTTTAAATCATCGCACAGATGGCAAAGCAGAGAATAGGCCACCACTCCAAGTGATGTGGAAGGGAAAAAATCATCCTATTTTGGAAGAAGCTTTTTTTTTTTTTGGCTGTGCAGCTTATGGGATTTTAGTTCCCTGATCAGGGATTGAACCTAAGGTCCCAGTGTGAGAGCGAGGAATCCTAGCCACTGGACAGCCAGGGAATTCATGGAAGAAGCTTTTTAAAAGAGATCATCTCTGCTCCTGTTTACTGCCTCTCACCTTTCAGTTCAGTCTTTAAGTCGTTTACCACCTTTGGTGGGTGAATTTCAGCAAAGAAGTTTAGTGCTTTCACTTGGAATGCAACAGAGCAGTTGGATTTCAATTTAAATGAAAATGGCCCAGTGTACTTTTATTTTGTGCTCAGTGTTAACTGTTGTGCTTTGGGAGGACTCTGGGAGGAGTCCAGAGAGGATGAGGAGGGGCCTTTGCTAAATTGCTATTAGAGAATTTAGTTGTTAATCGGAGACAGTTAGCACTCCACAGATGACTTGGGAACAATAACTTGATCTTGAGGGAACTGTCAGGGTAGTTAAGGATTAAATGGTATGACGGGAGCACCAAGCACTCCGGCATTTTGTGGAAAGACTTAATTTACCCGAGGTACCTTGAGATTGGGCATGTTGACTAAGGTGCCCCAACTTCACACCTTTCTACCTCGGTGTTATATTACCACATTCAATGGGAGAAATCAAACCTACCTCATTTTACAAGTAGGACAATAGAATTTGTTCAGTTTCTTAGTTGTGTCCGACTCTTTGTGACCCCATGGACTGCAGCACGCCAAGCCTCCCTGTCCATCACCAACTCCCGGAGCTTGTTCAAACTCATGTGCATCGAGTTGCTGATGCCATCCCATCATCTCATCCTCTGTCATCCCCTTCTCCTCTTGCCTTCAATCTTTCCTAGCATCAGGGTCTTTCCTAAGGAGTCAGTTCTTCGCATCAAATGACCAAAGTATTAGAACTTCAGTTTCAGCATCCAGTCCTTCCAGTGAATATTCAGGACTGATTTCCTGTAGGATGGACTGGTTTGATCTCTTTGCAGTCCAGGGAACTCTCAAGAGTCTTCTCCATCACCACAGTTCAAAAGCATCAGTTGTTTTGGCGCTCAGCCTTCTTTATGGTCCAACTCTCAAATCCATATGTTGACTACTGGGAAAACCATAGCTTTCACTCTATGGACCTATCTTGGTAAAGTAATGTCTCTGCTTTTTAATGTGCTTTCTAGGTTTGTCATAGTTTTTCTTAGAAAGAGCAAGCATCTTTTAATTTCATGGCTGCAGTCACCATCTGCAGTGATTTTGGAGCCCAAGAAAATAAAGTCTGTCACTGTTTCCATTGTTTCTCCATCTATTTGCCATGAAGTGATAGGACAGCATGCCATGATCTTCTTTTCTTTTTTTAATGATGAGTTTTAAGCCAGCTTTTTCACTCTGCTCTTTCACATTCATCAAGAGGCTCTTTAGTCCATAAAGGACAGAAACTGTATGGAGGATAATAGAATTAATAATGTACTATAAAGTTTTTGTTGTTAATTTATCAGGGAAAGTATTTTCCTGTCTTCCTTTGTGAAAATAGCTTGATCCTGAACTTAGAAGTATTCCCAAACATCAGATGTAGTTTGAATTTGCTGCAAATTCACATTATAGCTTAGAGAAGGGTGAGAAACAAACCAGACTCCGGTACCCAACGCATTCCTATTAGATGGGGCCAGACTAGAACATGCCTATCAGACTGTGTTTTTATTGACTTTCTGGACTTCCTTCCATAGGGACTGCTCTGCCTCAAAGAAAAATTCCTTTTGTGATACCAGGTCAGTGGTTAGTAAATAGAAACTTAGAGCAAATGCAGCTGAAATGAATGCTGTTCAGACAGATTGCAGAGTACAATGAAGAACTTGACGGTCATTCTGTTACAGCCTCTGCTGAGGACAGCGTTATCTTGTCACCTCTGATGGTTGACTTAAAGCTCCATTTCACGTCTCCTCCAGCTTCTTTCTTTTTCCTGTTCTCCCCAGCCGGAGTTGGATGGAGGAATGTTGCAGTAATGGGGAGAAGCCAGACTTGGTCATATAGGGGAAGCTTAGCCGGGCAGCCTACCACACTGGTTCTGACCGTCCTAAGCTGCCGCCAGGGCCTGAGGCACAGCTGCAGAGAAGGCAGTTTGGCCCTGTCCTTCTCCAGGTTGTATGCGGAGAGGGGGCGCAGACAGTCCCCAGCTGCCCAGACCCCCTCCTCTGTCCAGAACTCCACCAGTTTCATAAAATCTTTTCCTCGGATGTCATTCAGTTGATTGATTAAAGTGAGTAGAAGGTGTGAGGAATGCGTCTCCTAACTGCTGGAATGTCTGGGGGTTTTGTTGTAGGCAGGGGAGCCTCTAGTTCTTGCTAACTCTAGCTCTGTGCTTTGCAAAGAGTGGTCCAGTACTGGACAGTATTGGCATCACCTGGAAGCAGTTTAGAAATGTAGATGGAGACCTCAGACCCTCCAGGGTGGGGCCCAGAATCTCTTGTAACAAGCTCTTCTGGTGGTTCTTAATGCACACTGCTTTTGCTCAAGCTGACACTTCTCAGTCTTCTGCTCAAACCCTCCTCCTCAACTATGTGTCCACTGGACTGGAAGCTCCCTGAAGGCAGTGGTCATAGTGGCATTGTTCTTGGCTGTCATCATCATTACAGAGCCAGGCACATCAGATAAATGAGTGATTGTGAAGATACCACACTGCCCTTTTTTTTTTTTTTTACAAATTTGAAGGAGTTACTGCTATGTCAGCTAGTCTGTCTTGGCCCCGAGGCAGTGCTGCACATGACCATGGCCCTGAACACTGCTAGGCGCTTACAGGCTGTGGGTCATTTATACGGCTAGGAGGACCCTCCTAGGTGTGTCTGTTACACCATATGAAAAAGATTTAAAATGAAGTCCTTGAGCAGGAAAGGGATCTCAGACCCAGTGTTAAGTGATGACTGTGTGTTAAAACAGCCTGTGAGTCCTACCAAACGCAAGGGCCTGGAAGCAACTTCCTAGGTAGTGTTCAAGAAATACCAGTAATCCTTGGAGATTTTTCAGATGCACTTGGCTTGAACCACTTTCTAGATCCCACATCAGAGTCTTCATGTGCATCTTAGGCTAAACCATCCAGCAAATGGCTCTTGGCTGCATTTAGAGCACTTCCTGTGCCATGCTCTGTCCCTGACCCAAGTTGAGCCTCCATCTGACACTTTGCTTCCTCCAGAAGGAAACTTTGAAGAATTTTGTCCCTTTTCTGCGCTTGCTTCTGCTTACTAGATCTCATTTGGATTCTCCAGATTGATAAAAGGCTCTGTTGCAAGCAGAAATTTTCTTATCTACCAGTCGGGCGTCCAGGAAGGTCCTTATGCTTGAACTATCAAGAAGCATTTGTTAATATTTCAGCAAAGTTCAGCCATGAAATTAAAAGATGCTTGCTCCTTGGAAGAAAAGCTATGACCAACCTAGACAGCATATTAAAAAACAGACATTACTTTGCCAACAAAGTCAAAGCTAGTCTAGTCAGAGCTATGGTTTCTCCAGCAGTCATGTATGGATGTGAGAGCTAGATTAGAAAGACAGCTGAGTGCCTAAGAATTGATACTTTTGAACTGTGGTGTTGGAGAAGACTCTTGAGAGTTCCCTGGACTGCAAGGAGATCAAACCAGTCAATCCTAAAGGAAGTCAGTCCTGAATATTCATTGGAAGGACTGGACGCTGAAACTGAAACTCCAGTACTTTGGCCACCTGATGTGAAGAACTGGCTCATTTGAAAAGACCCTGATGCTGGGAAAGATTGAAAGCGGGAGGAGAATGGGATGACAGAGGATGAGATAGTTGGATGGCATCACTGACTTGATGGACATGAATTTGAGCAAGCTCCAGGAGTTGATGATGGACAGGGAAGCCTGGTGTGCTGCAGTCCATGGGGTCACAAAGAGTCAGACACGACTTGAGTGACTGAACTGAACTGAACTGAAAGTTCATCTTCCTGAACAGCAAGTGATACTTGAAAATCTCTGTGGCTTATTGTACTTTTGAAATAGCATTTTAAATTACATTAACCCATTTAAGAGGCAATTATAACTTACTTGAATCTTTAGCCGGAGGGGAGGACAGAGAGCGTTTTAGACTAAGATTCCCTTGCTTAGGTAGGTGTATAAAGTTGGCAAACTGTAGCTTGATGGAGACAGAAATGTCCTCAGTTAGGAACTAGACTCCAAAGCCTCTGCGGACTTATCCCTGTAGCACCATAAACTGACCTTCCTCCTTTTAGTACACATGGTCTCCTGATTCCAAGACCTGTTCTATTCCTCCTCTGCCCATCTCAACCTCATCATTGGAGTCGAAAGGCACCTTGGAATCTCTGATTTAGCAAGCCTTTCCCTGTTGGGGAGACTGTCCTATGGCCTTCATGGTGTGCTTGGACCCAGACTGCTCTGAGTGACCACTTGCTGCTATAGCGATGGCTGCTGCAGGGGGTTCTTCTTTCCCTTGGAATGGTGGCCTTAGTCTGTGGGGTTTCCTTCCTGTCAGCCAGGACACCTGGCCTCAGCTGCGCTGTGTCTTACGGTCCAGTGACCTCCTTCCAGGACCTGCGAGGAGCTGCAGTGGGAAGGGAACCAGGCAGCTCTCAGTGCACCCCATTTGGTCTCACTCCTGGGGTGGGGATCTTGGATTGAATGAGGCTCAGACCTTTGATTTTTGACAGCTTGGGAAGGAAGAGCAGACTTTCCTGTTTCTCTCTCGCCTGCTGGGATTGCTAGAAGAGAAGACCTTTTTGGACCCAGCTTCACAGTGATCCACCTTCCAGTCATACCCAAGTCACTGCCCTCTGGTGGGTAACTGTCCAGTAATGGCAGCTCCTTCTTTTACAGAAAGGCGAGAGGACCTTCGAGGAGGATTTATGCTTTGTTTTTTGGATGATGGAGCGGGAATGGATCCAAGTAAGTGATGGGCTGATTGCTTCTTTAGGGGAGGATGTAACTAAGCATTTTAATAAAATGCTTATTGTGTTAACTTGATTTTCTGTTGCCTCACTCTTGTGACTAGAAGTGCGAGGGCAGTCTCTTGCAACATCTCAGGCTAATTCTGCTCACGGATTTGCCAGGTCTTGTCCTAATGTGGGAGATAGGATCTGAATGGCAGCCTTAAGTCTGTCAGGCTACCTGTCTGTTGACACTGGCTTGCATAACATCCTGGAGCTGGAACTGTGCTGGCCTGCCCCAGCCTGGTTACCACGTCCTGGTAACAGAACTAGGACTTCGGGATGGTGGTACTGACAGGCCAGTCAGGTTTCCTCCATGTGCCTCCCAGTTGTGAATTTCCTGGCAGAGGTTTTCAATAGACAGACAGCCCCGCTTGGATTAAATGAGGCTCAGACCTTTGATTTTTGAGAGCCCGGGAAAGAAGAGCACACTTTCTCCTTTCTCTCTCGCCTGCCACTCCAGGTGATGCTGCCAGCGTGATCCAGTTTGGGAAGTCAGCCAAGCGAACGCCTGAGTCCACCCAGATTGGGCAGTACGGGAACGGGTTAAAGTCGTAAGTATACCAGAAGCCCATCACAGGACTCAACAAAATCAAGTGATGCTCTCCTTGTCATTCCATCACCTTAATCCTGGAACAGGAGGACAGTCAGGAAGGGGTGGTGGTTAGGGACTTAGCAACTGATGGCCAGAAATGTGAATTAAATCAACTTTGGGTCTGGTTTACGCCACAGATGAAAGAGTGTGAATGTCTAGAACCGTTGAGGTAGGAGAATCTGTAGGTTTCTCTTAGCACTGTGTTCTGGAATGGTGCCTCTCCTCTGGTTGAAAATTCTTGTTTGTGCCTGCGATTGAGGACGCTAGTGGTCGTTTTGTGTGCTTGGGATGCATCTGAGGTGGTGAGGGGCTGCCCCCCGGTGCAGCATTGTTCCCAGAGCACCTGCCACGCTTTGTGCCAGGCGCTGGGGATCCAGGGTGAGAGAGAGACCCAAAGCCTCCCCCACACGGAGGACATGATTGCTGCCCACATGTCCTGCCAGGCCCTGTAGCAGGGACTTACCTAATGTCTTCACATCCCTTGGGACTTCTTTCTCAGCCCCTTGGTTCCCACTTGTTTGGCATGTGGAATGTGGTGTTCTGGTTTTGAGCGAAGCCCCAAGAGAAAGGTTTCTATTTCTGAAATGCTCACTTCCAGCTGTACATACCTTTGGATGGAGTAAGATTTATTGGGGTTAGAGTTTGTACAGATGGAGTTCTGAGTCATGTTTCTGGTCTTGCTGTGGAAACGTGCTGTGTTCTTTGAGGGTGTGTTTGGCCGGGCAGCAGCATCGGTTGTGCATCCGTGCAGCAGGCTTGGGCTTGCGTGGAAGAGAGACGATGCCTCCCGTGACGGAACAGACCTAGTGTCTGGACTTCCCACTCGTCCCCTAGTGTCAGGCACTCAAGCACGTGCAGGACACGGTGCTGAAACCTTCGCTTGGATGATTCAGTTTAATCCTCACCCTGGGCCTGTGAGGTGTAGGTACCGTGATTCTCAGCCTCAGATGAAAGAAGCAAGGTGTATAGGGGTGAAGTGACTTGCCCAAAGGTATGCAAATGCCCATGTGTAGGGCTGAGGTGTGCACCACGTCTTTCTGATGGCAGGGCCGGGGCTGCTGTCTGCCTCGTTTGAGTCAGACAAACCAGGGTTTGGATCTGACGTTAGTCACTTACCTCTCTGAGGCTCGGCTTCCTCCTTTGTAATTTGGGTATCACACACGTGAGTGGGTTAAGAATTGCACGCTGTCGTTTAGGGCCACGAGTGCCCTGGCCTGGTTTCTCACTTTGATTTTCTCTCTCCTCCTTTGATCTTTCCATGCTAAATTTGGGGCCTGATTTGGTGAACCGGGGGTAGGGTCTGGGAATCTCCCCCCCAGCCCCCACGTATTCCCTAGGTGATTCTGGTGTGGTGATCTAAGTTTCCACACTGATGTCTCAGATGTAAGAAACCCTGACTTCCCTTCTGGATGGTAGACAGCCTCCTCCTATGTGGTTTCATCAGCTCTATGGCTTCAGACAAGTCCTTTCGCCTCTCTGAATGTCTGTTTCCTCCTGTAGAATATGGGTTTCTAATCCCTGACATTCTTCCTTACTGAGCAAGTTTCAGGAGTAGATGAAATGTAAGTCTGAGAGTGCTTAGAAGACCAGGAAGGAAAACATACAGAAGTTGGGAGTGTTGTCATCAGTGTATTTTAGTAGAACGTCTTTTGGGGAGGAGCCATTGAGATGGGGCCATCTAGTGTTCAGACTGAATTCATTTTGAGATGAATTTAGAAATAGAGAGTTTCAGGAGGAAGTGATTTGTGGTGAGAAGAGGGCTAAGAAGCAGAGAGGTCGGCAGAGAAATGGCATTTTTGAGTGGTTGCTATTTATTTCCCCTCCAAGGTCAGGATCAAAGACAGAGGGAAGAGGCACAAAAGGGAGGTTTTGCCAATTTAGGGCATGAGCAGGCTTTGACAGAAGGCAAGCTAACTTGCCTCATTTTGCCCCCGGTAGGTTTCAGGGAGGCTGGAGAAGGAGGACCATGAGATTGTCTCGGGAGGGAGCATTGCCAGCACCTAGGAAAACGGAGAACGAGAAACAGAACTTGGCAGCCCCCAGGGTGTCTCTGGATAGTGTCCTGGAGTTTTCCCGAATGTCTGGGGACATGGGTCATGGCGTTCACTTGTGTGCCTGGCATGCCGGCCCGGCTTGTGTTTGCACACAGCAGAGAGTAAGAAGGCTTCCCAGCACCATCACCACCCTGGGGTCTGAGAGGACTAATGAGGTAACAGAGGCTGCTCAGGGGACAGAAACTGCATGGCTATTGTTTGGTGGGCACCTCTCCGCTTGTGTTTAACGCTTTTGTTCTGTTCCATATTGTTGGGAAAGGTGTGTCCTTGCCTGCTCCTCAGAAGGATTAACTCGGCCAAGTTGAGGAAAGAGCAGTTGATTCCGTTCAGACTTCTGCCTTCTGGAAGTCAGCCTCGAAGCATATTTCTCAGAAACCACTCATGTCCTACAGCAGGGACCTGTGGCTTAATGAGTAGACATAACAAGACAGTTGAAGACCCAGGGCGACTGTGGTTATAGGCCATGAGTCAGTGGTAGGCCCCCTTGAAGCTCTTCAGCAGTGATGCTTCGCCCTGTACTCGGCTGAGCCTTGCGGTCACCCTGGTTTTTGGAGGACTTGTGGGGACAGGCATTGTGGGCTCTTCCCTTCCCCTGACAGCGCTGTCCTTAGACGAGCGGATGGGGGGAGTCTGTCAGCGAAGGAAGGACAGGGTGAGAGCTGGATATGCTCCGCGTGGAAGTCGAAGTGTTGAAGGTGTACTGGAGTGAAGCCTGTGTGGCTGGGAGGCGCCCAGAGCACGGACAGCGATAGGCTGGGGATGGTGCTCAGCGGTGAGAGAGGAGAGAGCCCAGCCTGGTGGGGCCTTGTGGAGGAGGTGAGGAGAGCTGGGCCCATGAAGAGCAGGGGGAGGAGTCTCACTGGAGGAAGGGGTGCCAGGGCCGTGGCGCTCAGCGTGGAGCCCTGGATCCCAGGGAGGCCTTTAGGGGAACCTTCCAAAGGCAGTTTCGTCACGTCCAGAGCAGGGATTTGCTCTTTTCAGTTGAGCTTTTGATTCCCTGGGAGAGTGATCCTTATTTGCTTCCCTTTCAGGGGCTCGATGCGCATCGGGAAGGATTTCATTCTCTTCACCAAGAAGGAAGACACCATGACCTGCCTCTTCCTGTCACGCACCTTTCATGAGGAGGAGGGCATTGATGAGGTGGGTCCCCTGCTCACATTCCCAGTCACCATCCCACGTCTCCCAGTTCTGTCCAGGCTGTTCTCACAGGTCACTGTATGCTGGGCTTGTTGGGGTTTCAGGATTGTAGCCACACTCCCAGTGAGGGGATTAGCCAGTTGGTTGGATGAATTGGTTGAGGGGTTAAGGCAGGTATCATCTCACAGCTTCAGAGAACAGTTGTTCTAAGAATGAGGCTGCACGTGGCAGGAGCCAAGATGTGCATTTGTATCTCTCCTAGATCTGCAGCTTGAGTTTGGTCCTGGGGTGTGGGGCAGGGCAGGGGGCATCCCTCTGGAGAGCTGTTTCGTCAGGGGGAGTGTTTGGGGCTTCCCCCACTACGGGTGGAGACCGCCAGGGGTGATAACAATAGGAAGAGTGCTGTCTTTCCCGAGTGGTGGTGATTTTTGTGGCCTGTGCCCTGAGTGCCTTTTCTATTCACCGTTGGCATCAGAGGCTGCAGGTCTGATTATCCGCAGGGCCTGGGCGGGAGGTGAAGCAGGTGAAGACATGGGAGATCAGTGTAGGTTCTTCGGTGAGTGGCAGCTGACACTCAGCCCCAGCTGATTATTGGTACCCTAGAAGGGAGGCCTAATGACTTTAGAATATTCCGATTTTGAAACCTTTTGGTAATGAAACGTAAGTTACCCAGCTGATTCTGGGCCTGGTGGCTCAGATATCTGCAGAGCTGGTCTGGTGAGGTTCGGACCCGCTCACAGGAGGATCATGGAAGGCCTTGGTGTGTCCAGCCTCAGGCTGGACTCTTAACCTCCTTTGCTGTGAGAAATGGAGGTGAGAGCTTGAGAAAGGGGGCCGAGAGAGTCTGCAGAGAACATGTCTGTCGTGTAAGCAGGTGGATTTGGTCAGAGTTGAGTGGATCTCATCTGTGTTGGCTGGCTGTGCTTAGACGGGCACTGGCCTTGTTTAGGTGTGAGGCTAAATCGCAGTAGATGAGCTCGTGTGCGTTTACTTGGTGAGCCAAAGGATGTGTTTGCCTTTTCAGTGAATCAAGTGCCACGGCAGGAGAGCCCTCTTGGGAAGGAGGGGCTGGAGGATGCAGCCCCTGCTGGGCTCTTTGGGTCTTTTCCTGAATGACTGAGGGTGGCAGGAGGAGGGGCTACATGTCAGCAGAAGGGGTCCAGGTCCTGAGAGTGGGTGGGGCCTGTGGAAGTGGACTTGACAGATGGTAGAAGCCTCTGGAGAAAAGGAAGGGCAAGTTGGACTTGACCCCCAGGCCTTGGAAGTGAGTGAGACTTTATTAAAAGCAGCCACCAAAGGGAATCTAAGCAGGGATGTGACAGTGTTAGATTCTCTTTGGAAAGATCAGTTTGGCTATTTGGTGGCTGGATTGGAAAGATCAGGGTACTGGTGTTGAGAGGCTGTGGATGCCTGTAGCTTGGCAGGACTCCAGCAGGAGGTGAGATAAATAGGAGTGGTCATCATCTCTTGGAGCCTCAGGTTTGGTGGTCAGTCAGTTGGAGAGGGAAAAGGGGAAGGAGGAGGGGTTGTAGGTGGCTGAGGTCCTGGTGTGCAGGGGAAAACCAAGAGAATGGTGATGCCGAAAGGAGAGGAGCTGTGTTCCGATGGCAGGTGATGCCAAATGTGGTGAAGTGCCCACAGGTTAAAGTGATGCGGTTGTCACCTGGGGTTGCTGAGAAGGGTGGGAGGTGTGGAGAGAGGCACAGATTCACAGAATACAAATGGAGCTCAATTCCCTTGGCGAAAAAGTTAGGTTGAAATTTTTTCCTTACTTGGTGCTAGAAGGTCACTGTTTTGGATTGTATTCTAGTGTGAACTCAGCCAAGATTTTAAAATAAGATCATTTTCAGCTGGGTAGGAATGTGTCCAAACTAGCCCCAGGGTTCGTTCTTAGAAACCAGTGAAGTGCCTCAGAACTCTTAGCAGTTCATCACCGCAGAGCTTGTTAAGACACAGAGTCCCCTTCTCCACAGGGTGGGCATCAGTTTTGACCCTGCTGGGGTGCCTGAACTTGTTTGCTCTGGAGAGGGAACCCCAGGCCACAGGGCTCCCCGGCAGCTGCGGGAGGTGCAATTGATGCCTCTGGAAAAGTGGCATTTGCTGTAGGGTTTTTGAAGAATGAGTAGGACTTTTTCCCCCTGGCTTTATTGAGGTATAATTGAAAAGAGTAGGATTTTTTAGAAGATTACCTAGATGCAAGATTAAATATCATACATATAAAAGGGCATATTAAAATCTGGGTATATGTAACTGATATGTAACTGAATCACTTTGCTATGCGGCAGCAATTAACACTGTAAATCAGCTAGACTTCAATAAAAATAATCTGTGTGTGTTTGAGAGAATAGTTATAAAGCAGGTACTCACATAGCCACTGTCACAGACTAAGGCTGGCAGTTCCTGTGAGCCCCTCACCCACTGTGTTCCTTATTCACCTCCAAAGAAGCTGCTTTGGTGATGATCGTTTCCTTGTTTTGTAATTTTGTCCCCTGTGTATGCATTCTTGAATAGTAGTTTAGTTCCCTACTTCTGAATTTTATATAAATGGACCCATCCTGTAGAGGTTCTTTTAAAATTTTTTTAATAGAAGGATAATTGCTTTACAGAATTTTGTGGTTTTCTGTCATAACATTAACAAGAATCAGCTGTAGGTACACCCATGTCCCCTTCCTCCCGAACCTCCTTCCCTAGGGTTTGTTTTTGATTCTGTATTCTGCTGCTTTCATGTACCATTGTGTTTGTGAGATCCATCCCTGTTGATGCTAGTACCTGTAGGTGGTTCGTCTTTATCACTGTCCAGAATTCCGTTCTATGAATACACTGTAGTTTAGCTTATCCATTCCGCAGTTATTTGTGTTTTTCTTACACATATGTCGGTAAGTATATACAGGAATTTCTCCTAGGGTAGATACCTGGGGTAGAATTGCTGAGTTGTAAGTTATGTCTGTGTGTGCCTTCGGATTCACTTCAGTTCAATCACTGAGTCGTGTCCGACTCTCTGTGACCCCATGGACTACAGCACGCCTGGCCTCCCTGTCCATCACCAACTCCCGGAGTTTACTCAAACACATGTCCATTGAGTTGGTGATGCCATCCAACCATCTCATCGTCTGTCATCCCCTTCTCCTCCTGTCTTCAATCTTTCCCAGCATCAGGGTCTTTTCAAATGAGTCAGTTCTTCACATCAAGTGACCAAAGTATTGGAGTTTCACTAGATAGTTGGAAATATATTTTGCTTAGGGGGAATAGTTGAATTATTAACAAATTGGGGGAGTGACCAAGGACATCCCAAGCAGGGAACTGCTCATGCAGAGACCCCCTGGCCATCAACCAGCATATGTACCCAGAGGACCTAGCAACTGAGGCTGGGCCTTGGGAAGGGGCAGAAGCTAGAGCCTTTACCTGGCTGGGAGCTCGGGGCCAGTGTGGAGCCGCTGTGGGGAAGGACAAGATGGATGCATATTTGGGGAGACGGCTGTTCTGGGGCTTCCTTCAAAGCACCTGCTGTGCTTACTCCAAAGGTGATAGTCCCATTGCCCACTTGGAACGCTCGAAACCGGGAACCTGTCACAGATAACGTGGAGAAGTTTGCCATTGAGACAGAACTCATCTACAAATACTCTCCCTTCCGCAGTGAAGAGGAGGTGATGACTCAGTTCATGAAGATTCCTGGGGACAGCGGTAAGGAAGCTTTGCACCTGCAGCCCTAGCACTGGAGCTCTCTGAGCCCCGAGTGGTGTGGGGCTGGCTGGGGTTGCCTGCCAGAACCCTAGGAGGATTTCTGTTTCCTAGGAACGCTGGTAATCATCTTCAACCTCAAACTCATGGATAACGGAGAGCCAGAGCTGGACATAATCTCAAATCCAAGGGATATCCAGATGGCGGAGACTTCCCCGGAGGGCACGTGAGTGTGACTGGGGAGGGAGGAAAAGGGAGGTGACCTGAGGGCGAGGGGGTGAGCGTGTGCCCTGAATTCCCCAGCTTTAGAGCTGGTAAGGCTGAGAATGCCACGTCTTCCTGCCGTAAGGCGGAAGGGATGAATAGGATGACAGCGGGTCCTGAGCTAATCCAGATCCTTGCTCCAACTACTTAACTGAGGAAGAGACAGAGGCCTGGAGGGGCGAGGAGTTGCCGAGTCTATAGTGGGGACGTGGTGGGCACGTGCAGCAAGAGGAGCTGAGGTGGGAAGTGGACAGATGGAGAACCCGAGGAGAGGCCATCCCGCTGGGCCTGGAGGGAACTGGGAGTGGGGTGGAGAGACACGCTCTGTTCCCGCACCTCCAGCAAGCCAGAGCGCCGCTCCTTCCGTGCCTATGCTGCCGTGCTCTACATTGATCCCCGGATGCGGATCTTCATCCATGGGCACAAGGTGCAGACCAAGAGGCTCTCCTGCTGCCTCTACAAGCCCAGGTAGGGGCCCGCCCACCCGGGCCTGCCGTTTCCTCGGGCCCAGGCCGGGGCCTGACCGAGTGTCTCTGGGGCATCCTTGGAGTCATGGTGGCTGAGCGGCGGACGGTGTTGACTGCCTTTGGGCCTTTAAACTGCTTGCGATTTACTGCGGACAAACTTGTTGGGTCCCCAGGGAGGGACGGCGGTGGCCGGGGAGGCTCGCTGAACGTGCCTTCTGTGAGGGGGCACAGGCGGCTCTCTCAGTGAGTACAGGGAGGCTGCTTTCCAGAGATGGAGCAGGAGGCCGAGGGCAGGTGGAGTCGGGGATTGAGTGTTTTAGCTAAAAGAAACCCGGCTTGGACTCATGGTGGGGGCGGGCAGGACACTTGCTGCCCTGGGTCCCTGGTACTCGGGCCCTGAGGTTACCCACCTCTCCCTAGGATGTACAAGTACACATCAAGCCGGTTCAAGACCCGCGCAGAGCAGGAGGTGAAGAAAGCTGAGCACGTGGCGAGGATTGGTAATGGACCCCTGGGCAGGAGGGTGGGCAGGGTTGTCTGGGGACTGACTGTGGCAGAAGCTCCATCCAGCACCCAGGGTGGGCTGTCCTGGCCCTCTGCCCTGGTTCCTCTTGCACCCCCTCCACGTTCAGTCACCTCAGCAGTTTTTCTCCCCAGGCTGCTCCTTCACACATTTATAGGCACTTACCTAAAGCAGCACTAACTCCTCAGCTCCTCTGCCCAAAGCGAAGAATCCCACACTGGCCTCTGGCACAGATGCTCATGAAAGTGGTTTTCTTGACTCCAGGGTAAAAATCTCAAGGTCTCTCATGCTGGCAAAGCTTCTTGGCCGCTTGCAGAGAGTGGTTTGCTGAGGACATTGGTAACTTTCAGCTCCTACTGAGGGTTTAATTTTTGTTGCCTCAGGCAGTTTTTTATTTGTCTGATTTATTTGTAGAGTTGGAAAAACGTGTCTGTTTTCCTCGCAGCCTTCTTGACTTTACAAGCAAGTCTGCACTCCAGCACTCCCATGTTTCTGGACTGCACACTAAGGGGGGATTGATTAAGAGTTTTGATCTTTTGCGTTCTTATCATGGTTTCTTCTTCTGGGTTTCAGCTGAAGAGAAGGCACGGGAGGCAGAGAGCAAAGCTCGGACATTGGAAGTGCGCCTGGGCGGAGATCTCACGCGGGACTCCAGGGTGAGACTCCAGCGTTGCTGACCTGGCTCCATGTCCTGCCAATCACGAACCCTTGCGCTAAAGCTGTAAAATGGGATATGTTGATGTTTCTATAGTCACTGTTACACACTCATGGCACCTCACCACATGAGGACATTGTTACAGTATCCTCAGTTCGTAGAAGGAAATGGAAGAGCGTTGATTGCCCGCGTCACACACAGTAGTAGTGGTCGAAGCAGTTCTCTGCCCCTCCTCTGCCATATGCACCTCCGTAGGCTGTGGCTTTGTTTGGGGTTGTTCCCTTCAGGCCAGCAGTTCTGGTCACATGAAGCACAGCTTTTGAACTTGTCCCTGGTGAGGGCCCTCTTCTGCAGAAGGGAGCTAAATTTCCAAGTCTGGTCTTGGCATCCACATGAGGCCTGTTGTGACATTCTCTGCTGTGGCCCAGAGGCCTTCCTCTCCTTATCTGGTGCTGGCGTGTGTCTCTAGGTGATGTTGCGACAGGTCCAGAACACAGCCATTACTCTGCGCAGGGAAGCCGACGTCAAGAAGCGGATCAAGGAGGCTAAGCAGCGGTGAGTGCCCGGCTGCCCGCGGGTCTTGTATAACCATGTACTTTTGTGTGGATGATTGACAGAGAGCTCGAGGACTCCCTCCCCGCCCTGCTAGGTTGCCTTCTGTCACACATGGTTCCTTTGAGAAAGCCTTTAATGCTGTGATTCCCAGGGTGAGTTCCTGGCTCATTTCCCTCCTGAGCCAGGACTCGGCGGGCAGAACCAGCACCTTGAGTGGAACACCAGCCTGTCCTCATGGGCGCCGTCTCACCTTCCCTCCCCACTTCCCTCTCTCGCCTCTGCTCTCTCCCCACCTTCCCTGTCCTTTCCCTCTTTCTTTCCTTTTTACTTTTTCTTTTCATTGAAAGGATGGATAAAGTGCTTATCATAGACAACTTGTAAAATATAGAACGTGTAAGAAATACAGTTGTAAACTTCCTTATAAATTATATAAATTTATATAATTTATATATAAAATTATATGTTTATAAATTATAAACTTGCTTATAAACGGTCTCCCACTTGGTGCTACCGACTCTTAAATTTTTATCCCTGGTTACAGATATAGAATAATGCTATAGGTTGAGTTTGTTCCTTTTCATCTCAACTGGGCATTTGTCATGCTCATCACATGGGGTCTGTGTCTGCCTGCACGTCTGGAGCCTCTGCAGGCTCTGGGCATGAGTTCCTGCTTGCTTCTTGACCTCCTCACCACAGGCATAGGTGTCCAGTTTCTGTCCTGTGAGTCCATCCACTGGTTGTCTATCTCCTTTTCAGTTTCCATGATTTTGTTAACATCCCATGATAGCTGTTTCTTCTCTCATGTGTTCATTGTTCTTGTGAATTTTTGTCTATCTAAAATTAATCACTGTCACATTGGTGGAGTGTTTATGCAGATTGTAGTGAAAGTGTTAGTCGCTCAGTTGTGTCTGACTCTGCAATCCCATGAACTGTATCTTACCAGGCTCCTCTGTCCATGGAATTCTCCAGGCAAGAATACTGGAGTGGGTTGCCATTCCCTTCTCCAGGGGATCTTCCCAACCCAGGGGTTGAACCCGAGTCTCCCACATTGCTGGTGGGTTCTCTGCTGTTTGCAGATTACCTTGTGTTTATTCCAAAGTACAGCTATCTTTGTAGAGATTTGCAGCAGCTTCACAGAATCCACTTCATTCTTAAATCCATTCCTGTTTGATACCAAAAGCCAGGGTCGTTTGCTTTTAATTAGGGGGAACTAAGTGACTGCACAGTGCGTATCCTTACTGAGTCTTAACGGGTTGCATATTGAATGCAAAGGCAAAACTTCTAAGTGTCTCAAGTTTCAGCTTAATCGTAAGCACTGTGGTGTGTGTTAAGGGGTTGATCTGTTGAATTTATCTTTCGCCTTCTTAGAGCACTTAAAGAACCTAAGGAACTGAACTTTGTTTTCGGGGTCAACATCGAACACCGGGACCTGGATGGAATGTTCATCTACAACTGTAGCCGCCTGATCAAGATGTATGAGAAAGTGGGCCCACAGCTGGAAGGTGGCATGTGAGTGCTGCCAGGGAGGGCTTCAGCGTGGACAGGTGGTGGGAGGGCTGTGGCCAGTGGGTGACCACGGTGTCTTCCTCCGTCTCCTGCAGGGCGTGTGGTGGGGTTGTTGGGGTCGTCGATGTGCCCTACCTGGTCCTGGAGCCCACACACAACAAGCAGGACTTTGCGGACGCCAAGGAGTACCGGCACCTGCTGCGGGCCATGGGGGAGCACCTGGCACAGTACTGGAAGGACATCGCCATTGGTAATGCCCCGCTCCTCCCTGCCAGCCGGGGGTCCTCCCCGACTGAGGGCCTGCCTCCTCACTCGACACGTGGGCGTTTGCCTTCCAGCCCAGCGGGGAATCATCAAGTTCTGGGATGAGTTTGGCTACCTCTCTGCCAACTGGAACCAGCCCCCATCCAGTGAGCTGCGCTACAAGCGGCGGCGATCCATGGAGATCCCAACCACCATCCAGTGTGGTGAGTTGGGTGTCACGCAGCACCTCTTCCCAGCTCCTTTCCATCGTGGTCCCGTGCTGGTCTCACCGCACCGACATTCAGGGACTTTTGTCTGCCTGAGTGTACCAGTCTGTCTGGTGAGGGCCCTGGGAACTCAGTCTTGGGACTGTGCCGTGCCCAGCTGTCCCTCCTGAACAAGGCAGGAGGTCATCTAACCCAGTTTGATACCACATGGGTAGAAGCGTGAGTGATGACTGAGCCAGGATCCTGCTGTAAGGGGGAGAGGGCTGGGGCCGTTGAGGGTGTATGAATAGAGTTTCCATCCTTGCTGGAATCACTGTCCCTGGTAAGAGTGACTGTTCTGTTAGGAAGGCAGAGGTGGAGCCAGGCTGAGGATCTTTGCACAGACAGTCAGGGGCATCTCTGCCTTGGGCCTGGCTGGGAGGAGCCTGACCGTTATTGGTGGGCATGGCTGACGCTTGGGGGTGTTTTTTTGGTCACAGATCTGTGTCTGAAGTGGCGGACACTCCCCTTTCAGCTGAATTCTGTGGAGAGGGATTACCCTGATACTTGGGTTTGCTCCATGAACCCTGATCCTGAGCAGGACCGGTGAGCGCTTTTTCTAACAAGGAGTTTGTGGGCATCCCCCGCACCCCCCGACCTTTCTCCACCCTTCCACTCTGCTTCTTGAAGTCACTGCTCTATCCTTACCACATCTCTGTCTTGCCGTGCATACTAAGTGCCTGGAGATAGAACCGTGTCCTGCGTGAGTATTAATCCTGTGCATCTGGGAGGTCTGCTATCGCTCTGATGAGAAAGAGCACGGGCTGGCGGAGGAGGAAGGGCGCTGCGCTGCCTGGAGCCAGTTGCCACGCCTTTTCTAGCACTCCGTCCCCACAGGTGCGAGGCCTCTGAGCAGAAGCAGAAGCTCCCCCTGGGGGCGCTGAGAAAGGACCCAAAGACGCAGGAGGAGCGGCAGAAGCAGCTGACGCAGAAAATCCGCCAGCAGCAGGAGAAGCTGGAGGCTCTGCAGGTGAATGGGCAGTGGGCAGGTGGGCGGGCCCCTCAGTGTTCCTCTCTTCCCTCGGGCTCAGTTTCACCCTCCTTTTGAATCCGTAAGCAGTGCCCGAGCTTCCCAACGCCCCCTTCCCCTATGCCTTGATTATTCTTAAAAAAAAAAATTGTATATTACAAAGAGATCCAATTCATTTGGAATGTTTTGAAACTTTAGGAAATATCCTATTTTAGAGGTAACCACCATTAACTTCATATCCAGCTTTTTATGACCACTAGCATAAATACATGTATTTTTTATTAGAAATATGGAGATCATGACTTTTGTGTCATATCACACATACTTTTTTTTTAATGCCTAATTATTTTTTTAGGATAGTTTTCCAGAAGTGAATTTGAAAGAGCAAAAGGATTTTTAAAATTCTGTGGATTTGTTTATTTCCAAGTTATCTTCCAGAAGATGTATTATATCTTAGGTTTGTTTTTAAATACAAGTATTTTTTAAATGTTTTTGAAAATTTGAAAAAAGATATACATCTTATAATTTGAATTTCATATTTCTAAAATTGAACCATTTTTTTTTTCATTAAGAAAAAAAAAGCTGCTTGTTTCTTCCTTAATTGATTAGTCAGGGTTAAGATAGGTGTGTGGCCTCAACCTTTTATTGTGTTTATTAGAAAAGTGTTTTCCTTTCTGGCTTCCGGTCAGGCAGGCCCTCGCGTCGTCGTGTATGTGTGCCTCCGTCTGCCGAATCCCATGGGTCCTTTCTGACTTTGTCCTTTAGGGATCTCCCATCTTTTGACTTGTTTTGTAGGAATTTAGTCCATTGATACTTTTCCCCAGTCTCTTGATTGCTGGAGTAATCATGTAGAATCCTGTAATTTGCTGGTGGCTTACTGTCTGTTTCTGTCTTCTCAGTGAGAATGGGAGGCTTGTAATAGTAGGACTGTGGTCCAGATGGTCTTTATTTGCCCACTGTCCCAGATAGAGGGGGCTCCAAAAAGAGTTGACTTCCAAGCACCAGATACACAAACCACCTCCTTATCCTGTTTACCCTGCAGAAAACCACACCCATTCGCTCCCAGGCTGACCTGAAGAAACTGCCCTTGGAAGTGACCACCAGACCTTCCTCTGAGGTGAAGCCCTGGGGTGGCAGAGGCTCTTCTTGGGTGTCTCGTGCTGGGACTGGTATTCTCACTCTCTGATCCTCTTTCAGGAACCTGCACGTAGACCTCAGCGTCCTCGGTCGCCTCCTTTACCCGCTGTGATCAAGAATGCCCCGAGCAGACCCCCTTCCCTTCAAGCTCCCAGGCCAGCCAGCCAGCCCAGAAAGGCTCCTGTCATCAGTAGCACCCCAAAGCCTGCTGCCCCGGCGGCCCGGGAGGAGGCCAGCACTTCCCGGCTACTCCAGCCTCCCGAGGCACCCCGGAAGCCTGCCAACACCCTGGTCAGGCCTGCGTCCCGGCCCAGCCCACCAGTGCAGCCACCGTTACCATCTCCCCAGCCCAATTCCAGGAGCCCTCGGGAGGTCCCTTCCCCCCGAGCCCTGAAGACTCCAGGGGTCAAGAAGCCAGAGCTGCCCGCTAAACTCTCCCCGGTGAGCCGCAGCTGCTCCCCCAGCGCCGCCCACGGTGGTACAGGAGTGGAGGGGCAGTGCTGGTGGCATGGGGCGGTGCTTGGTGGGAGTCCGGCTTCCCTGCTGCCCCTGCAGCAGGAGAGGGATCACGGGCACTCGGAGGGGGCACAGAGCTTGTTGGTCCCCTGTCCAGGAAGTTCTCTGGTACTCCTCCGAGGTTTGGTACCCCAGACACCCGAGTCACCTCCACTGGCTGCTCCTGCTGTGGGCAGAGGGGGCAGCTGGGGGCAGCAGTGGCGAGTGTGGCGCAGTGAGGTGTGAGCCGAGAGGCCCCTGCGTCCGCAGCCCTGAGTTGAGGGCCTCGTGGGGGCTGCCATGGGTGCCCAGCCCTGGTGGACACGGAGACCCACAGGCCCCTCTCTGAACGGCGCCTTTAGGCCACATGGGCTCTTCCAGCACCTAAGGGGCTGAAAGAGTCCCTCACATTCCTGCTGCTTTTGCAGCAGGCCACTCCTGGTCGGAAGCGGAGCCTCGGGGCCTCTGATGAGGAAGAAACAGAGGAAGAGGCTGAGAAGAGGAAGGAGAGGTCCAAGAGGGGCAAGTTTGCTGTGAAGGAGGAAAAGAAGGACTTGAATGAGGTAGGTCCTCAGCCTCCTGGCGCCCGGGGTCTGTGCCCGCCCCTGCAGGCTGTGACACGCGCCGACCAGAGGCCCAGCCCCGCTCTGAGGGGCTTGCAGGCACACACACGCCAGCAGCACAGTGCCCGGGAGGGTCCTGGGGCGGACGGCGCCTCTGCTCACAGGCCTGAGCTGACGCCCACGCAGACCTGGGCCGTCCTGCCCCGCGCCTGCTCTGTCGTTCGGGGGTTTTTGGAGGCAGGTGTGTAGATACTGAGACAGTGGTTGACAGAGTGGCTCTCCATGAAGCTCAGGCATTTAAAAGGCTGCCTAAGGTGGCATGAGATGACCCCGGGCGGACGGTCTTCTCTGCAGGGACACTGGCGGTGTCTCTAACAGACTGTCCTTGCAGCTCTCAGACAGCTCTGGGGAAGAGGACTCGGCTGACCTCAAGAGCGCTCAGAAAGGTAAGTTTAGGAGGTACCTGGAGCCTTTGGGGCAGTGGGAAAGGGTCCCTTGGTCAGCGGCACTTCATTGCGAAGGCTCCTGGAGACTTTGTTGGCTCTGGGGTCTCATCCAACGGTGGTTTCAAGTGTTAATTCGGAGCAGCATTCTGAGGCTAGCACACCCTCATGTTTGTTTTTAGCGTCGTTCCTTGGTGTTCACCTCTCGCCGTCAGGCATCCTGGTGCTGCGTGGCACCCTCGTGAGGGGGAGTGGGGAAGGAGGCCAGGGCGGCTAGTGGGATCAACTGCTAGGGATTCTTGTCCCTGTGAACCTGGGTGGCCCTGGCTGGGTGGGGGGCTCTAGTCCATCCAATATTCTGACTCCAGTCCTGCTCCCACTCTCAGATAAAGGGCTGCACGTGGAGGTGCGTGTGAACAGGGAGTGGTACACAGGCCGTGTCACAGCTGTGGAGGTGGGCAAGAATGCGGTGCGGTGGAAGGTGAAATTTGACTATGTGCCCACGGACACAACACCAAGAGACCGCTGGTAACACCCCTTCCGGGAAGATGGGTTGACAGTTGGCCAGGGCAGGGGCAGGCAGCCCGTTTGGGAACCTGGAACACGTGTGACAATCACTGGGTTCTCCCTAGGGTGGAGAGAGGCAGTGAGGACGTGCGGTTGATGAAGCCCCCGTCCCCAGAGTATCAGAGCCCGGACACACGTCAGGAGGGCAGGGAAGAGGTGGTGGCGGCTGTGGCCCCGGCAGGGGATTCGGTGGCCCTGCAAGCTGTAGCCACGGCAGAGCCCTCCACCTCGGACTGCATCCCCATCGAACCTGACACCACCGCCCCCAGCACCAACCACGAGACCATTGACCTCCTCGTCCAGATTCTTCGGTGTGTTATCTATCGTCCTGCTCTGGGACCAGTGGTGGCTGCCCACCAACTCTGTGCCATTCTGATTTCCTGTCCCACCTTCCTTCTTGTTTAGGAACTGTCTACGGTACTTCCTGCCTCCAAGTTTCCCCATCTCTAAGAAGGAGCTGAGTGCTATGAATTCAGATGAGCTGATATCGTTTCCTCTGGTGAGTCTGCCCACCCACCATGGTGCTTGTTGTGACTGCCAGTTCTCAGTTGTGTGCTCCATAAAGTCTGTCAGAGATCTCCATTCCACTTAAAGGAAATGAGGCTAGGAGTTGAAGAAACTTGGGCTCAGAGCGGTTGCCACTCTGCTGTGACAGAGCCAAGATTTGAACCCAGAACACTGAGAGGACCAGGGTCTTGCTCTCCAGGGCGATGGGTTCCCAGGAAGCTGCTCCACCTCAGTGCTTGCCGTTGTTTAGGCTGCAGGCGTCCTCTGCAGGTCCTAGGAGCAAACTGCTGATGGGCCAACTGGGTCGGCCTGCCGTCCTCTTGTCAGCTTTGTTCCTCTTGGCTTCAGGCTGTTGCCAAATTCAGAGCAAAGCCTGGGTGCAGTGGGATTTCTACAGTGGGCATGACCCAGGCCAAAGCATGGTCAACAGGAGTGTCTGAGCCTGAAATAGTCCTTTGGCTCACACTTGTGAAAGGAGGTACCACTAATGTACCAACTTAATCGCCTTCTAAGGGAAATGCCTAAAATAACTCAAACTCCCATTCTTTTCATGTTAGGGACACACCAGAACTCTAAAGTTCATTGTGTCTGTGTCAGTTTGTAAATGGCCGTCCTACTTCTCATCATGCTGGGAAGGAGCTCCATGAAACCCTCAGGTGCCCTGCAAATACTAGATTCAAATATGTACTTTAAAAGTAGCATAACTGCCTGTAAATCTGTAATGGCTTAAAAGTGAAAAAATTTAAAAAACATTTAGGAATCATAGTTAGGCTCATGACATTGTATGTTAAATTTTAATACTCTTGGCATCTGCTTCAACATTTATTTTGAGCCGTCAAGTGATAATTATTTTATGTGCAGAACTTGAAGTTTCTGTTGCCATCTTGATTTACTAGGATAGTATTCTAGATTGTAAATAATTAAATAGTTCTAACATGTTTTAAAACAGCAGTTAGGAGCCGTTCAGTGCTAGGTAGCTCATAGGTCTTCACAAAAGTAAACAAATGCTACAGTTGGTGAGACTGTGGTGGTCAGCCAGACTGTGGGTTCTAGGCTTGTGTTCATCAAAATGGCCTTTTCATTCTCACTGGTGATTCATGAGTAAATCATAATAACCTTGAAAATAAGTTAAACATAAAGAGATAATACCTAAATTGTTTTTCATATTGAGAGTCCATGTAACTTTCACTCAAAACAAGTGTTCTACTACTTTGAAAAGCCTCATGTCTAGAGAAGCTGTGCCCACCACTGGGAAGTTTCAGGTGTTTGGAGAAGATGGTAGTTCTATGCTGTATAAATATACTACACAAACATGGGGTATCTGCTATCGATAGGAGCTTGATACATACTTGTTGGGTGTGACTTGGATGTGGATTGTTCAGAAGTGCTGTTGTGAAGTTAGAAAGCAGAACGGTGAGGATCAGCCCTCCTGTTTACTCACGGCTTGCGGTTTGCAGAGCTCTTGGCCAAGTGCTTCCTGTGTGCGATCCCGTCTCCACCCTCGAGACCGCCCTGGGGGGTGGGCCTCAAGGTCTTTCCTCTCTGGAGCTGCAGAGACACTGGCTCCTGGGTTTGATACCCACTCAGACCGAGCTTCCCGGTGCCGAGCCAGTTGGGGACACCGGTGCCCATCTGGAAGGGCCCTTGGGCCTTGTAAGCTCATGCACTTACCCGCTGGCTTTTCTTCCAACAGAAAGAGTACTTCAAGCAGTATGAAGTCGGGCTGCAGAACCTGTGCCATTCCTACCAGAGCCGCGCTGACTCGCGGGCCAAGGCTTCTGAGGAGAGCCTGCGCACCTCTGAGAGAAAGCTGCGTGAGACGGAGGAGAAGCTGCAGAAGCTGAGGACCAACATCGTGGCACTCCTGCAAAAGGTGCAGGAGGTGAGCCAGGCCGCCCTCTCATTGCAGCGGACCACCTGGTGTCTCGGGAGGGGGGCCTGGGTACCTCGTGCTCCCTTCTCCCCACTCACAGGAATCTGTGGTTCCATCCCTGGCGGCACAGCATCCTGACCAGGAGGGCTGGAGGTGGTACGGCTGCCTGGGCCTCATCCCAGCCAGACCCCACGGTATCAGACTTTTGCCCTTGTTTAGACATGGTGACCTGCAACCTGGTTGGAGACACCTCGGAGTCATGAAACAAAGACATTATTGGTTTTCCAGATGACGCCTGGATGGGAGTGGGTAGCCCACAAGTGGGGAGTGTCCTGTGGTCTCAGCCCTTCATCTGGGCAGGAAAATGGGGACTCTGTCCTGTGCCCCCTGGTGACCAGTAGGGGCCCTGCGCTTGTAGCACAGCAGGGCCAGGAGACAGCTGTTGATGGCAGGAGTGCCACGGAGGAAACAGGAGAGCAACAGGAAGCCACTGTACTAGTGTCAGGAGCGCCTCTGTGAGCAGCGGTTTGAGCTGAAGGCAGAAGCAGTCGTGCTGGGGTGGGGTGTGAGCTGCGGGCAGAGGGAAGAGCAGGGCCCATGGCAGGGCCTTGTACCAGGTGGGAGGTCCCTGGACCGTGTGGCGCGGGGACGCGTGCAGCCTAAGACGTTTACTTTGGTTGGTTGTAGGAGGGGCCGAGGTTAGAGTCCAGGACTCCACTGAGGAGGTTCCCAGTTATCTGGGTGAGAGATTCTGGAGACCTGAACCTTGGACGGTGCCAGTGAGGAGGGAGAGAAGTGTCTGAGGGGAGGGGAGGAAACAAGGATGACTCTTCTAGTCTGTCTGAGTCCCTGAGTAGAGGGAAGGTGGGGGGCCCTGTACTGAGACAGGAACAACCCGGGGTGGGTGGTGGTACCGAGCTGTTGGATGTGTTGAGTCTAAGAGTGAGGCTGGGGCAGGCGGGACCTGGGTGTGGGGAGGCGGGCAGGAGTCGGAGGACGGGGAGCGGATGGATGATCAAGAAGGATGGCCTGACAGGGTGGAGGGGGAGAGCAGAGGGCATGACCTGGGCTGCAAGAAGGCTGGGGAGGCGGGCCTCCCACCACCCTGTGAGCCCTGGCTGACCCTGCCCTGCTCTGTTCCAGGACATAGACATTAACACAGACGACGAGCTGGATGCCTACATCGAGGACCTGATCACCAAGGGGGACTAGGGCCCGGAGCCAAGAGATCAGCTCCCCTGCCCCTCAAGGCAGAGCTCCTGAGGGTGGCGTTTCATTTATGGGTTGATGGACTTACCTTGGTTTGACTCATGGTATATTTGTGCTTTTGGTGGGAAAGAGACTCTGATTCTTTGAATCTTCCACCCTAAGTTTATAAATATTTATTTTTTGAAAGAAACAACATGCTGTGCCTGCTGTGAGACCATACATTTTTTTTGGTGACTCTTGGACAAAGGACAGAACTAGGATGCCAAATCTTGAGTTTCTTCTCTTGGCTCCTGGCTCCTCAAGATGTGGTGAATTCCAGAGCCATTTGGAAGTTGGAGGGGCTCCAGGGGCAGGGCTGGGGGAGGGACAGGACTCTTCCCAGGCTGGTGCTCCCCCAGGAGCTGCAATCCAGGGGATCTCCATGGGGCTTCGATCAGCAGGAGGCTTGGTGCTGAGGAGCTTCCTGCCTCGTGGCTCCTGCCTCAGGTCAGGGAGGTGAGTGGTGGTCCGAATGGTCGGTCTTCTTGGCTGTGGCACTGTCCAGTCAGCTTGGGGAAGAAAGATCCTCCTGTTCAGCTTCCCCATCCACCACCTAAATTCTCCTTGCTGGACATTTCCTTAGCTAGCAGTAGATGGTGAGGTTTCCTGCCACAAAAACTTGAGTCCAGGTTAAGGCGTGGACAGATCTGACTGGTCAGACTGCTGACCTGGGTAACACATCATTTGCGTTCCAAAGGAGTCCCTTTAGGAGTCTCGTGTGTGAAGGAGCGCCGTGCTGGTCTGGCGGTGACCTCCTCTGCTGCTGTAGCACAGCCCTGGGGAGGGCTGCAAGAAGGCCCTCCTACTGCTTCCCCTCTGTTCACCCCACCACGCCCTGTCAAGGTGTCTGGTTTGCGGCAGATGGGAGTAGAGGTCACCGAGCCCTGGGCCCCACAGGAACTACACAGACAGCTCTGCAGTGGGCACGCCATGCCTTCCTCTGCCTAGTCACAGCCTCATACTGCTGTGGTCCTCAAACAACTCAGGGTCAAAGACCAAGGCCAGAGTTGCCGAGTTTTCTATAATGGCCATTGGAAAAGTTCTGGTTCGATTTCCCCCAACTCACTCCTTATCCCCCTTTATTTGGGGACTTTGGGTTTTCTGGAGCCACACGAACCATGATCTTGCCCCACTGGTCTGCAATTCTGACCTTGGTGTGTTTCCAGCGTCTGCCCACCTCTGCTCAGCAGTGGCCACGTGCCGCCCCGTGAAGACTGCAGGAGACGGGGAAGAATGGTGAGGGAGGCAGGCCACAGGGGAATTGAGGTCTTTGCCCACTTGTGCACGTGGCCAGAAGTGCCTATGATTTGTGGGCTTGGGACTTCTCAAAACCACACCCCTGGGCAAGGGCTGTTTTCAGAGAAATACCAGGGAGGCCCTGACCTCTTCCTCAGAAGATTCTCCAAGACTTTTGGGGTTTCTTGAGCTGGTGGTTCCTATCCTGTCCAGCTCATTCTCTTCATCACAGGCAGCATATGATCCATTTTTGTCCCCAAACTTTCTGTTTTAATCTAGATGGAAGCTGATTCTGCATTTTTACCAGAGGGTAATACTCAAGGTTTTTATTTACACACCTGTAATCAAAATGCAATACTATAAACTTTTACTGGCGAGACTCCTGAACTCAGTCTGTTTTCTTCTAGTAAAACCCAGCACATTCCTCCTCTTCATTCTTTCCACCACTGTGGCTTTAAGGTGTCTTCAAGTTCTTCCTCATCTCCATCTTCACTGTCTTATGCCTTCACCGTCTTTGACACTCACAGAAACTGACATACTGAATTTCCTAAATGTTTTAGCTTCAACTTCTAGGTGTTCCTACTTTGCTGTTTAAATCCAACCACAGCAGTGCTGAACACAGCCTGCTTCCAGGCAGAGCTGTTGCCATTCTGGGCAGGAAGATAAGATGCAGGAACTCCCCTTCTCCTAAACTGGGTAACTAAGCTGCTTGGAATTGTCTAACAACTTGGGAAGAAGAGGATGGTCTGGAAGGTCTGCTGCAAGAAGGTGAATGAGTGCAGCAACCTGTTTTTATGGAGGAGGAGGAATATTTTTGGTTTTTTTCAGGCGACACATGCACATGATAAAAATTCAAACAGTATAAAAGGCTGGACCATGAAAGCAAGCCCCCCGCCTCCCCCAGCCCCCCAGTGCTCTTTCTCCCTAAAAAGAGCATCCATTTTGAGCAAATACACGTCTCCTCTGTTCTGCCTGTTTCTCACTTAGTAGATCTTGGGACTTGTCTCTGAAGAGTTCACATGGGTCTACTTTATCCTAACAACCACACACCTTTTCAGTGTCTTGGATGTACTGTTATTCACTGGTCCCATTTATAGACATTTAGGTTTTTAATGTTTACAAAAATTTCTGTGATGACTATCTCTGTGTACTTAGATCTGTGTTTATTTGGATGAATTCCAGAGAGAATTGTCTGTGTCAGAAGGTGGAGGCATTCCAGAAAAGACTTCACAATTTCAATCCCCACCAACAGCGTATTCCTCACCCCCCTCCTTGCCTGTCTGCAGTCTCTTCCATCTTAATCTGAAAGGTGAAAAGCCTATGGATTTTTTGTTTGGTCTGAGTGAATTTATGTGAGATCAATCATGTGTTTCTTTCTGGGACAGGGCTGTAGTTCTGAGTCTTGGGTTAGGGACTTACACCGAGGAGATCAAACCAGTCAATCCTAAAAGAAATCAACCCTGAATATTCATTGAAAGGATTGATGCTGAAGCTGAAGCTCCAACAATTGGCCACCTGATTGGAAAAGTCAACTCATTAGAAAAGACCCTGATGCTGGGAAAGATTGAAGGCAGGAGGAAAAGGGGACAACAGAGGATGAGATGGTTGGATGGCATCACCAACTCAATGAACATAAGTTTGAGTAAACTCTGGGAGATGGTGAAGGACAGGGAAGCCTGTTATGCTGCAGTCCATGGCGTTGCAAAGAGTTGGACATGACTTAGATACTGAACATCAAAATCAGATGAAAAACAAGGGGTGAGTTTTCTGGGAAATGTCCACCTTATACCACCCCTTCAGCCCCTAAGTGTCCCATGGATTTAGCATTAAAAACCCCACATTGATACCATATTACTAGAAGACAAGGGTTTGACATTGTTTACCAAAGGAAGGCAATGGATTAATAACAGGATGAGAGAAACTTTTGTTTCTCCTGCATGTGTCTGAGTAATACTGCCTTCTGGCTCCTCATGTTGGGTCCAGGTCCCCTTGAAGACATGACTGTCTTTAAGACCTGTGGTTCAAGCAGTGTTGGGCAAGAGTTCATGGCTCTGTAGACCAACAAGTGTGAGACAGATAAAGTTCAAACTTCTGTGCCTTTTACATAGAACACAGGTTTGGCCTGAGTGGGTGGTGCCACCACTGGCTACTCGTCCCCAGTGAAAGGCTGTCCTGTAGGTGGACCAGACTGTAAGGGACCCGTTGGCAGCTGCCAAGATACCTAAAACATCTTCAGAATTCCACTGGAGGGTTCTGCCCTTTTTTGCAGATGGAACCTCTGAGGCTTCCTTCAGAAGGACCATATTGCTCTTGGTTCCCTAAGAAAGTGGACAGGCAGCTTGGCCATGGGAGGCAGAGCTACAGAAGAATATGCCTTCTCTGCTGCCACACTTCAGGGCTCTGACTGTCCTCAACACTGCTGGAGGCACCCTCTCCATAGTGAGCAAGACAGACTGGACAGAGAAAAGAGTTTGGTGAGGGACCTCCCACTCAGCAATGAGCCAGAATGTTGCAAGCCTGTGTTTCAACCTGGCAGTTTTCATCTAGTAACTTGCAATGTGCCTGCCCCAGCTAGGACTCCTGATGGATCCTGCAGAAACCTTTCAGTTCACAAGGTGTCAGACAAATCACTGCCCATTCTGGGTTCCCCTTCTCCAAAAAGAGTTGGATGACAGTATAAGTTTTCTGACTTACCAAGCTGAATTCACCAGAAATTTATCCAGAGGCCCACAGAGGTGGCAAATAACTGAACTGGTCTCATAGCAAGGAGAGACAAGAAAGCCTCAAGTGAGAGGAAAACAACAGACTGGGAAAAACTATAGAGATCTCTTTAAGAAAATTAGAGCTACCAAGGGAACATTTCATGCAAAGATGGGCACAATAAAGGACAGAAATGTCAAGGACCTAACAAAGCAGAAGAAATGAAAAGGTGGCAAGAAATACACAGAACTGTACACAAAACGTCTTAAGGACCCAGATAACCTAGAGCCAGACATCCTGGAGTGTGAAGTCAAGTGGGTCTTAGGAAGCATTACTACAAACAAAGCTGGAGGTGATGGAATTCCAGCTGAGCTATTTCAAATCCTAAAAGATGATGCTGTGAAAATGCTGCACTCAATATGACAGAAAATTTGGAAAACTCAGCAGTGGCCACAGTTTTCATTCCAATCCCAAAGAAGGGCAATGTCAAAGAACGTTCAAATTTCTGTACAATTGCACATTTCGTATGTTAGCAAGATTATGCTCAAAATCCTTCAAGCTAGGCTTCAGCAGTACGGTGAACCTAGAAATTCCAGACGTACAGCTGAATTTAGAAAACACAGTGGAACCAGAGATCAAATTGCCAACATCCACTGGATCACTGAAAAAGCAAGGGAATTCCAAGAAAACATCTACTACTTCATTGACTAAGCTAAAACCTTTGTGTTGATCAGAACAAACTGGAAAATTCTTCAAGAGATGGGAATACCACACCACCTTAACTGTCTCCTGAGAAACCTGTATGCAGGACAAGAAGCAACAGTTAGAACCAGACATGGAACAACAGACTGGTTCAAAATTGGGAAAGGAGTACATCAAGACTGTAATACTGTCACCCTGCTTATTTAACTTATATGCAGAGTACATAATCAGAAATGCTGGGCTGGAAGAATCACAAGCTGGAAGGAATCAAGACTGCCAGGAGAAGTATCAACGACCTCAGATATGCAGATCATACTGTTTAATGGCAGAACACGAAGAGGAACTAAAGAGCCTCTGGGTGAAAGTGAAAGAGGACAGTGAAAAAGCTGGCTTAATACTCACTATTCAAAAAATGAAGGTCATGGCATCCAGTCCCATCACTTCATGGCAATTAGAAGGGGAAATAGTGGAAACAATGACAGATTTTATTTTCATGGGGTCCAGAATCACTGCAGACAGTAACTGCAGCCATGAAATTAAGACGCTTGTTTTTTGGAATAAAAGCTATGACAAACCTAGACAGCATATTAAAAGCAGAGACACCACTGTGCTGACAAAGGTTCATCTAGTCAAAGCAAATGGTTTTTTCCAGTAGTCACATAAGGACTTGGCAGTCGGACCATAAAAAAGACTATAAACACCGAAGAATCGATGCTTTTGAATTGTGGTGCTGGAGAAGATTCTTCAGAGTCCCTTGGACAACAAGGAGATCAAACCAGTCCATCCTAAAGGAAATCAACCCTGAATATTCACTGAAAGGACTGATGCTAAAGCTGAAGCTCCAATACTCGGGCCACCTGGTGTGAAGAGCCGAGTCATAGGAAAAGACCCTGATGCTGGGAAAGATTGAGGGCAAGAGGAGAAGGGGACGACAGAGGATGAGATGGATGGCATCACCGACTCAGTGGACAGTTTGAGCAAACTCAGGGAGCTAGTCAAGGAGTTTCTCACGCAAAATCATCAACTACCACAACACAGCATTAGCCCTAGTACTGGCTGCAACTCACCTGGTCCCGGCCCTCGGCCATCACTCTCCAGTGGCTTTTCGGGTGTCCAATGCTCACACCCATCCGGGAGCCTGCCTTCTTCGAGGCCACCAACGGTTGCGAGAGAAGCAACCCCCGCCCCCCAACGGTACCCTCTCCCAGTCTCGAGGCAGATGTGCAACTGTCCGTGCGTGGCGCTGACGCCCGGCGCGTGCGTGGCGCTGACGTCAGCGATTGCTCCACGCCATGCGCATGCGCCTTAGAAACATCAAGAGCCACCGCCCCCCCCTCCCCCACCCCCGCCCCGACTTGCCCAAGTCAGATGTGCTGGCGTCAGTGGCGAGGCGGTCAGACCCGGCTATGTGAGGCCCGCCCTGGGCCCACCCTGGGGACTGAGGCCTCGAGGGTCTCACGCTAGGGCCCGTGGAAGGCATTGGGAATCCAAGCAGAGAAGCAGAGATTTTTATTTTTTTCCCCGCCGGAGTCCGCATATTCAACCTGGAGACAGGTGAAACTTTTTCCCTGGTTGGTTTCCAACTCTTGTGGCTTACAGAAAGCTGTTTTGTATCAGTATCCTTAATGGTGCGGTGCTTTTGCATCTGCAAGACGGACGACCCACAAGGGAAGCTGCATGTGTTCCGTATCTTCTCCGGGTATCCCCTGAAGACCCAGCCGTCTGTAGGCCTCTTAAAACTTGAGGCCTAAGCCTCTCACAACCTGAGGCCTCTTGTCTTGCTCACAACTTCCGTTTTTTCTGCTGGTTTATCTGTGCTCGCGGTTTAATTGTTCAATCGTGTCCAAACCAACTCTTGAGACCCCGTGGACTGTAGCCTGCCAGGCTCCCCTGTCCATAGGATTTATCTGTGCTAGGCTTGGTTTGTGGTGTTTCTTGAAAGGTTTTGGGGTTTCCTCTCACGTTTAAGAGATCTGTTCCCCCTCTACCCAATTCTCTTGTATTTTGTCACACTGTTTTAAAGTTCTTTTCGGTGTCTCCCCTCCGTGTGGGAAATATTTTAGTATCAGCGGTAAGGCAGGAGTCAAATTTTGGTTTTGATGTTTCCAGATGGAAATTCACTTATGCCAGCCCCATTTTTTTTTTTTTGGCTGCACTGGATCTTTGTTGAGGCCTCTTGGTTGGTGCACGCAAGCTTTCTTTAGTTCTGAGAGAGGGGATTACTCTGTATGGTAGCAGTGCGCCAGCCTCTCATTGTGGTTGCTTCTCTTGTTGCGCAGAATGGGTGCTGGGGCTTCGGTAGTTGCCCGCTGGTGGGCTCAGTGGTCGTGGCGCACTGGGCTCAGTTGTCCCGAGGCATGTGGAATCTTAGGTCCTGGACCAGGATTCGAACCTGTGCCCTGCACTGTCAGGCAGATTCTTAAATTGCTGGATCACCAGGGAAGTCCCAGTCTCATTTATTAATGGCCCATGTTGGCCCTTATTTATATTTCATTCTATTTAGTTTTCAACTTGTTAGGCTTGAGGTGATGCTTACATGTATCAGTGGAGACATCGTGTTACCTGCTGGACAGGTGATTCCGATGCGAAGGGTGAGGTTCTTGGTGAAACGAACATTGGAGGCATCATCAGCATATAGATGGATCAATCTTCCTTGCTGTTTTTCTTATTAAAATATTTTTCCAGACTATTCTTAGAATTTCTCCTCACATGAAATTTAAAATCACGGTTGTCCAATTTTCTCCCATTCCTGCGCACCCCCAACCAAGTTCCATTGGGATTTAAATTACAAATTGTGCTAAATTTAGATGTAAGGGGAGGGTTGATATTTTTATGATTTTAAATTTCCCGATGATATGAAATGGTTTTCCATTTGTTTGAATCCTTTACATGTTCTAATAAGATTTTACTATTTCTTCATATGGGTTCTGTAACTTTCTGATTTTATTCCTATATAATCACTATTGTGAATGCAATTTTCTTCTTCATTTCTATTCCTGGTTATTAATATGTAAAAATCGAATTGTTTAACATAATTTATTTTCTATCTTATGAACTCTGGTAGTTTAAAAAATAAAACCCGTATTTTATAAATCAAATGTGCAGATTTGCCAGTGTGCCGTTTCAATTGCTGAACCTCTGAAACAGTGTTGCATAACTAATTATTCAAATCTTTTTGTTGATGAGGATGAAAATTCATGTTGAAGTTGAGCAGAATGAGCAGAATACTGTCTGTTGGTGACTGGTCTTTTAAAGTGTGGAGTTTCTGTTTTTGTTAAAAGCCTTGGGATGAAGTTTTTTAAACTGGGCTGAAACCGGGGTTGCCAGTCTTGTCTGAGTTGAGCACCAGGGGGCGCCAGTTACACAGACTGAAATGTGGGCTGTGCAGCCTCCATCAGTGTCCCCAGTTGTCAGATGGCTTTTCAGCATCTTGATAAAATCGTGTGGAGTTTTTCACCTTTAATCTACTGTCTTAGAGGTTATTTTTGTTAGACATTGAACACCTGGGTCAGGAAGATTCCCTGGAGGAGGAAATGGCAATCTGCTCCAGTATTCTTGCCTGGAAAATTCAATGGACAGGAGAGCTTGGCAGGCCACAGTTCATTAGGTCATAAAGAATTGGACACGACTGAGCATGCACACACACATATACCCACAAAAGGAAACTGTTTATAAAATATTTGCAAGATAGGAAGAGTATGCAGTGTGTGTCCATCACCTGGTTTAAGAAAACACTTTATTATTACTTTATAATCCCTGTGTGTTCCTCCTTTCCTGTTTCCTCCTTGCTCAGCGGTAGCTGAGAGAGGAACTGGCAGAAGGCTTGGGGTCTCCAAACGGAGGAAATCGGTTGCAAGTGTCAGACGTTTTTTATCCCTGTCTTAAGCAGCAGGAGGAAACAAACTACAAATGTCAGATTTTTTTCCCTTCTCTATACAAAATTAAAAGGAGGTTTCTTCTGAAATTCTGTGTTGCCATGATGACACCTGGTTCCACCTGAACTTAACTTTTCTCAAACCTTGAGCCAACCAATGCGGTTTTTCTTACGGAAATGTTTTTCTTAAGCTGTGTTAATGAACTATGTATTTACCTTAAACTCTTTCTTCAGGTCAGTTCTGCCTGAGACTTAGAACCGATAATGGCTCAACAGACCAGTATGTTTTACTCATAAAATTGCTCTCCTAACCTCTTTTAATGAAGCTATGTATATTTTTTTAATTAATTGATCTTTTATTGAAGGATAATTGCTTTACAGAAATTGGCTGTTTTCTGTCAAACCTCAACATGAATCAGCCGTAGGTGTATATATGTCCCCCGCCTTTTGAAACTCCCTCCCATCTCCCTCCCCACCTCACCCCTCTAGGTTGACACAGAGGCCCTGTTTGAGTTTCCTGAGCCATACAGCAAGTGCCCATTGGCTATCTATCTTACATATGGTAATGCAAGTTTCCATGTTATCTTTCTGTACATCTCACCCTCTCCTCCCCTCTCCTCATGTTCATAAGTCTATTCTCTATATCTGTTTCTCCATTGTTGCCCTGTAAATAAATTCTTCAGTACCATTTTTCTAGATTCCGTAGATGAGAATACAGTGTTTACCTTTTTCTTTCTGACTCACTTCACTCTGTATGATAGGTTCTAGGTTCATCCGCCTCATTAGAACTGACTCAAATGCATTCCTTTCTATGGCTGAGTAATACTCCATTGTGTATATGTACCACCACTTCTTTATCCATTCATCTGTCGATGGACAACTAGGTTGCTTCCATGTTCTAGCTGTTGTAAATAGCGCTATATATATTTGCTTGGAAACCTGCCTTTCTTGAGGATTCACGTCAGTTGTTTTATGGCCCAGGATGACTACCTTGTGCCAGTGTTATCTCAAAATGTATGTTGTGAGTGAGGGGCCTGGTGGCACTCTGAGTTTCGAGACATTTCCTTCCTCTAATTAGCAGCCTGCTGATAGGTATATAACATCCTGCAGAAGACTAGCAGGGGGTACTCGCTCTTCCCGCTTCTGATGTCTGTGTCAGAAGCGTTCTCTGTCTTTTCAGTTCAGTCCAGTCTTGTCCGACTCTTTGCAACCCCTTGGACTGCAGCACACCAGGCTTCTCTGTCCATCACCAACTCCCGGGGCTTACTCAAACTCATCTCAGTGAGGCCATCCAACCATCTCATCCTCTGTCGTCCCTTTCTCCTCCCACATTCAATCCCTCCCAGCATCAGGATCTTTTCCAAGGAGTCAGCTCTTCACATCAGATGGCCAAAATATTGGAGTTTCAGCTTCAGCATCAGTCCTTCCAATGAACACTCAGGACTGATTTCCTTTAGGATGGACTGGTTGGATCTCCTTGCTGGCCGAGTCTTCTCCAACACCACAGTTCAAAACCATCAATTCTTTGGCACTCAGCTTTCTTTATAGTCCAGATCTCACATTCATACATGACTACTGGAAAAACCAAAGCTCTGACTAGATGGATCTTTGTTGGCAAAGTAATGTCTCTGCTTTTTAATATGCTGTCTAGGTTGGTCGTAACTTTTCTTCCAAGGAGTAAGTGTCTCTTAATTTCTTGGCTGCAGTCACCATCTTCAGTGATTTTTGAGCCCCTCAAAATAAAGTCTGTCACTGTTTCCACTGTTTCCCCATCTATTTGCCATGAAGTGATGAGACCAGATGCATGATCTTAGTTTTCTGAATGTTGAGTTTTAAGCCAACTTTTTCACTCACCTCTTTGACTTTCATCAAGAGGCTCTTTAGTTCTTCTTCACTTTCTACCTTAAGGGTGGTATCATCTGCATATCTGAGGTTATTGATATTTCCCCCAGCAATCTTGATTCCAGCTTGTGCTTCATCCACCTTGACATTTTGCATGAAGTACTCTGTATATAAATTAAATAAGCAGGGTGTCAATATGCAGCCTTGACCTACTCCTTTCCTGATTTGGAACCAGTCTGTTGTCACATGTCCAGTTCTAACTGTTGCTTCTTGACCTGCATACAGATTCTCCTGAGGCAGGTCAGGTGGTCTGGTATTCCCATCTCTTGAAGAATTTTCCATAGTTTGTTGTGATCCACACAGTCAAAGGCTTTGGCATAGTCAATAAAGCAGAAGTAGATATTTTTCTGGAACTCTCTTGCTTTTTCAGTGATCCAACGAATGTTGGCAATTTGATCTCTAGTTCCTCTGCCTTTTCTAAATACAGCTTGAACATCTGGAAGTTCACAGTTCACGTACTGTTGAAGCCTTGGAAAATCCAAGCCTTGGCTCGGAGAATTTTGAGTATTACTTTGCTAGCATGTAAGATGAGTGCAATTGTGTGGTAGTTTGAACATTCTTTGGCATTGCCCTTCTTTGTGATTGGAATGAAAACTGACCTTTTCCAGTCCTGTGGCCACTGCTGAGTTTTCCAGATTTGCTGGCATATTGAGTGTAGCACTTTCACAGCGTCATCCTTTAGGATTTGAAATAGCTCAACTGGAATTACATCACCTTCACTAACTTTGTTCATAGTGATGCTTCCTAAGGCCCACTTGATTTTGTATTCCAGGATGTCTGGCTCTAGGTGAGTGATCACATCATCATGGTTATCTGGGTCATGAAGATCTTTTTTATATAGTTTTTCTGTGTATTTTTGCCACCTCTTCTTAATATCTTCTGCTTCTGTTAGGTCCAAACCATTTCTGCCCTTTATTGTGCCCATCTTTGCATGAAATGTTCCTTTGGTATTATTGTGGAATCTGGAGTTGCAAAACACACCTCAAAGGACACTCAAAACAGTGAACTACAGTTTATTACGCCAGTGGGTCCAAGGGGTATCAGTTCCCAACAAGGACCCTGATGTTTTTGAGAGGTTCAGTTTTATACCCCCCACTACATGATTGGTTACATGTTAATAATCTTTTTGTTGTTATGACTGAGTTTTACAACAAGTAGGTGCTAGGAGAACAAACAATTAAGTTTAAAGGGGGGGGGGGACAATGATTATACATCAAGGGGGGATGTTTCCATGGTTAATCTAACAGGGGCAGCCTGACCTCAGCTACAGTCTCCATTTGCCAGCTGTAGGGAGGGAGGTTTCCAGGAGACCTGGTTTTCACTAGCAGCGGTTTCCTCACTCTTGGGCAGGGTTCAGGCCCAGTTCACATCCTGTCTTTAAGATGGATGAGAGGCTTCAGGATGAAGTATCGCCTGCTTTCCTCACACTGGCCCCAACAGTATCTCTGATTTTCTTGAAGAGAGCTCTAGTCTTTCCCATTCTGTTTGCATTGATCTGTTTCTTTGCATTGATCACTAAGGAAGGCCTTCTTATCTCTCCTTGCTATTCTTTGGAACTCTGCATTCAAATAAATGGGTATGTCTTTCCTTTTCTCCTTTGCCTTTAGCTTCTTTTCTATTCTCAGCTATTTGTAAGGGCTCTTTAGACATCCATTTTGCCTTTTTGCATTTCTTTTTCTTGGGATGGTCTTGATCACTGCCTCCTGTCACGAATTTCCATCCATAGTTCTTCAGGCACTCTGTCTCTTTTATACTTTAATAAACTTTATCACACGAAAGCTCTGAGCGATCAAGCCTTGTTAATGGCCCCCAATTGAATTCCGCTTCTCCGGAGGCCAAGAATCCCGGCAACTTTCACAGCCCAGCAACAACCTTTGGTAACCACGGTCCAGAATTCTGTGCTTTTCTTTGCTCTTTTTATACTTCCACCACATTGGTTTGTATTTCTAAATACGTGTTTTGTTTTGCCTGTTTTTGAACTTAAATGAATATAGTGTTCTATTTACTGTTCTGCAGTTTGCTTTCTTTTCAATACTATGTTCCAGAAGTTCATCCATGTTGTTGAGTGTAGCTATAATTTATTAATCTTCACTACTATGTAGTAGTGCTGAACACAGCAACGAAAACAAATTACATCTACCATGAAACATGGAAGTGCTAGTTGCTCAGTTGTGTCCGACTCTTTGCCACCCTGTGGACTGTGGTGCACCAGGCTTCTCTGTCCGGGAAATTGTCCAAGCAGGAATACTGGAGTGGATTGTCATTCCCTTCTCCAGGGGATCTTCCCGACCCAGGGATGGAACCTGAGTATCCTGCATTGCAGGCGTACCACAGTTTTAAAAATCCATGTCTCTATGATTGACATTTGGGTTGTTTCTAGCTTTTTGCTATTACAGTACATTTGTGGACATTCGTGTTCATGTCTCCTGTTGCATGGATAATCCTTGGAGTACACTTGCTCCAACATGGGCCATGCCCAGATCAAATTTACTAGGTAATGCTGATTTTTTCCAAGAAGCGATTGTATCAGTTTACATGCCCATTGGCACCAAGTGCTTCATTCCTGTACTTCCTCACCTACCGTTGATATTGCTTCACCTACCCTTGATATTGCTAAACTTGACTTGTTTTTTTGCAGTTTGATGGCTGTGTAGTGTTATCTCATTATGGCTTAATTTGCATTTACCTGATTTCTAATGTGGTTAAGCATCTTTTCATGTCTGTTGACTATTTGGATTTCTTCTTTGGTAAACTGCTTAAGACTTTTGCTTATTTTTGTATTCTTTCATCTTTTTATTGATTTATATTTTTGCATATTTTACATATAGGTTATTTATAAGTTATATGTGTTGAGGAATCTTCCATTATTTAGCATACTTTTTTTCCTTTTTATAGTCTTTTGATGAAAACTCTTAAATTTAACATAGACTAACATCAATCTTTTCTCTTTTGTTGTTTGCATTTCTTGTAACTTGTTTAAGAAATCCTTTTCTATCCTGAGGTCATGAAGATACTGTTTTGTATTGTCTTCTACAGTGTTTATAATTTTGTCTTTCACATGTTTAATTCATCTGAAATTGACTTTTGTATATGGTGTGAGGTAGAGCTCCCGTTCTTTGCTTCTTCCTGATTGTCCTTACACTCCTTATTGAAAAGTCTTACCTTTCTCTGCTAATTGACAGCACAGTCTCTCTTGTATATCAGATGTTCATGTATGAGTCTGTTCCTGGGTTTTTATTGACTTACGTTTGTTTTATCTCTAGGCCAGTACCTCTTTGCCAGTATCTCCAGGCCAGTGACTTAATTATTACAGTTGTAAATAAGTTTTGATGTCTAGTAGAACTAGTTGTGCCGTTTTTTCTGCTTCAAGAGTGTCTTGACTCTTCTTAGTCTTTTATAGTTCTATATAAGTTTTAGAATCATTTTGTCAAGGTTCATGAAAAAAGCTTATGGGGGTTTCATTGGAATTGATTGTATGTCATCAGTTTGAGAAAATTGATATCTTTGTAACTCTTTCAAACAAAGAAGATTGTATAACTCTCCATTAATTTAAATCTTTCTCTAGTGTCTTTCAAGACAGTTTTGTAATTTTCCCTTTAAAAGTCTTATTTGTCTTTTGTTATTGTGTATGTACCTATGTATCCTAGGTATCTGATGATTTTTGATGCTGTTGTAAATACTTTAAAAACTTCATTTCCTGGTAGTTTGTTGCTAGTGAATAAAAATGTAATTGATATTTATATATTGATTATTCTAATTTATGTTTAGATTCTTGTGGGTTTTCTATGATACATTATTTGGGAGCAATGATAATTTTGCCAGTTCTCATATGTTTTTATTTTTCTTGTCTTACTGTATTGACTAGGACTCCCAATACAGTGTTGAATGTAAAGGATAAAAATGGCTATCTTTTGTTTCCTATCTCACAAAGAAAGCCTCTTCTCTTTTGGTAGTTTTGTCATTAATCAGATTAAGGAAGTTTCTTTTTATAACTATTTTTAAGTGTTTTTTTTTCCCTTTTAAGTAGCATGGATGCATGTTGAATTTTATCTCAAGTGTTCTCTGCATCTGTGGAGATGACCATTCAGTGTTTCTTAATTTGTTACTATGGCTAATTTTTCACAGGTTAAACTAACTTTGCACTTCTGGAGTGATTGTAGGTTTTTTATATTGCTCAGTTCAGTTCAGTCACTCAGTCATGTCCAACTCTTTGTGACCCCCTGCTAGATTTGTTAATATGTTGCTTTGAATTGTACCAGCCTGTGAATGACACTAGTTTGTAATTTTCCTTTCCTAGTTGGGCTTTGGCGACCATACTTTACTAGTCTCAAGAAATGAGTTGGGGAACATCTGTCTTGGGATAGTTTCTGTAAGGTTGGTTATTCCTTGGTCAGCTGTGTCTGGAGTTTTGTGTGTTTAATGTGTAAGGCAGTTTTTTTTAACTGATTCAATTTTTTTTAATAGTTATGATACTATTCAGGTTTTTCTAATTTTTGAGTCAGTTTTTATTTTTCTAGAATTTTATCTCAATTTTCAAAGATACTGTTACAGAATTGTTCATAACACCCTTAAAACATCTGTAGCATCTCTCTGTCTTCTTTTCACTCCAAATCTTTTTTGGGTTCATCCGTTATTGTCCTTGTCTTGTCCTTGTCAGTAAACTTTGTCAGTTTTAGTTTTTCTAAGAATCAACTTCAACTTTCTTGGTCCTTTCTATTATGTTTCTTTTCTCTTTCATTAAGTTCTGATCTTTATTTCCTAACTTGCCCTTTGAATTTATCCGAATGTTCATTTTCCTACTCAAATTGAATGTTTAGTTCATTATATTTTAGCCTTTGTTCTGAGCTCTTAGGCTACAAATTTCCCTCTAAATACAGCTTTATCCCTCCAACTAATAATAAATAAATAAATAAATACAGCTTTATCTGTGTCCTTTAAGTTTAGATATATAATATTTTATAATTTCTAATTGTATTTTCTGATTTTTGTTTTCTTCTTTGACCCATGAGTTATTTAAAAGTATATTACTTAATGTTCAAACATGGTTCTTTTTTCAAATTATCTTTTTGTCATTTATTTGAACTGTTTTCATGGTGATCTGAGAATGTGGTCTGTATACCAGTCCTTTGAAACTTGCTGAGGCTTTACAACTGGTCCACGTGTGTGGCTAATATTCATAAATGTTCTATGTGCATTTCAGAAGTAAGTATTTTGCATTTATGTGTAATTCCCTGTATGTGCCCATTATAGCAAGTTGTTAATTGTGTGTTTTGAACCAGTTCTGATACCTTTGTCTGAGACGTCATTACTGGGTGAGATGTGTTGAAGTCTTTGTGATTTGTCTAGTTCTCCTTTTTTATTGTGTCCATTTTACTTTATTTTGAAATATTAGATGCCTAGGAGTTTTAGAACTTTGAATTTTACTTTTTATTATTATAAAGTGGGTATTTTATTTTCTCAAAGTTTATGTCTATTAATATTTTTTGCCTTAAGGTCTACCTTGTCATTATATTTTAGGTGTTTACTTGTAAGTAGCATGCAGCTGAATTTTGTTTTTATTTTTATATTTTTTGTTCTTACCAGAGCACTTAAGTTACTTAAATTTTGTGTAATTATTATGCATTTGTTATTCACTTATTTCCATCTTATTTGTAATTATTTTTAAAATTTATTTTAATTGGAGGATAATTACAATATTGTGATGGTTTTTGCCATACATCAACATGAATCAGCCACAGGTATACATGTTTCCCCCCATACTGAATCCCCCCCCCACCTTCCTCCCCACCCTATCCCTCCAGACTGACCCAGAGCACTGGCTTTGGGTGCGCTGCCTCATGCATCCAACTTGTATTGGTCATCTGTTTTACATATGGTAGTATAAATGTTTCAGTGCTATTCTCTCAAATTATCCCACCCTCACCTTCTCCCGCTGTGTCCAAAAGTCTGTTCTTTACATCTGTGTCTCCTTTGCTGCCATGCATGTAGGATCATTGTTAGTCTTTCTAAAAATTCCATATATATGTGTTAATATACAGTATTTGTCTTTCTTTTTCTGACTTACTTCACTCTGTATAATAGGCTCCAGTTTTATCCACCTCATTAGGACTGACTCAAGTGCATTCCTTTTTATAGCTGAGTAATATTCCGTTGTGTATATGTACCACAACTTCATTATCCATTCATCTTCTGACAGACATCTAGGTTGCTTCCACATCATAGGGCTGCAGTGAACATTGTAAATAGTGCTACAGTGAACATTGAGGTACATGTGTATCTTTCATTTCTGGTTTCCTTGGGTAGGAAATACAGTGGGTCGTATGGCAGTTCTACTTCCAGTTTTTTAAGGAATCTCCACACTGTTCTCCATAATGGCCGTGCCAGTTTGCATGCCCACCAGTAGTGTAAGAGAGTTCCCTTTTCTCCATCCCCTCTCCAGCATTTATTGTTGGTAGACTTTTTGATGATGGGGATTCTAACCAGCATAAGGTGATATCTCATTGTGGTTTTGATTTGCATTTCTGTAATAATGAGTGATGTTGAGCATCTTTTCATGTGTTTATTAGCCATCTGAATGTCTTCTTTAGAGAAATGTCTGTCCACTTTTTGGTTGGGTTGTTCGTTTTTCTGGTATTGAGCTGCTTGTATATTTTGGAGATATTATTTTCTCCCATCCTGAAGGCTGTCTTTTTACCTTATAGTTTCCTTCATTGTACAAAAGTTTTTAAGTTTAATTAGGTCTCATTTGTTTATTTTTGTTTTTATTTCCACTACTTTGAGAAGTGGGTCATAGACGATCTTGCTGTGATTTATGTCGGAGAGTGTTCTATGTTTTCCTTTAAGAGTTTTGTAGTTTCTGGGGTCTTGTATTTAGGTCTTTAATCCATTTTGAGTTTATTTTTGTGTATGGTGTTAAAAAGTATTCTAATTTCATTCTTTTGAGTGTAGTTGACCAGTTTTTCCAGCACCACTTGTTGAGGAGACTGTTTTCGCCATTGTATATTTTTGCCTCCTTTGTCAAAGATAAGGTGTGCATAGATGCATGGATTTATCTCTAGACGTTCTATTTTGTTCCATTGATCTATATTTCTGTCTTTATGCCAGTACCATACTGTCCTGATGACTGTAGCTTTGTAGTATAGTCTGAAGTCAGGAAGGTTGATTCCTCCAGTTCCATTCTTCAAGATTACTTTGGCTATTTGAGGTCTTCTGTGTTTCCATACAAATTGTGAAATTATTTCTTCTAGTTCTGTGAAAAATGCCATTGGTAGTTAGATGGGGATGCATTGAATGTATAGATTGCTTTAGCTAGTATACTCATTTTCACTATATTGATTCTTCCAATCCACAAACATGGTATATTTCTCCATATATTTGTGTCATCTTTGATTTCTTCCATCAGTGTTTTATAGTTTTCTACATACAGGTCTTTTGTTTCTTTAGGTAAATTTATTCCTGAGTATTTTATTCTTTCCATTGCAATGGTGAATTGGATTGTTTCCTTAATTTCTCTTTCTTATTTTTTGTTGTTCGTGTATAGGAATGCAAGGAATTTCTGTGTATTAATTTTATATCCTGCAACTTTACCATATTCATGGTTTTTCCACCTTATCTACATTTCTTTTTCTTCTTCTTTCCTTTTGATTAACTGAAAATTTCTTCCCCACATACAGTGTTCTTCCTGTATTTTAGAAATGTAATATTCCTATTTTTCTATATGTTTTACATAGTACTTAACTCATCAAAATCTAACTCTATAAGCCATTTTATATTGCTTTAATAAGATATTTTGTTAATGTCTTTATTTTGCTTCGGTTCCTGAAATATATTTTCACTGGGAATACTAACATTTTCTCCTCTACTTTGAAGCAGTCACTTCACTGTTTTCTGGCTTTCTTTGGTGGTCAGAAGAAGTAAACTCTCTGATCAGTGCTCGTTGAGAGTATCCCCCACCCAGATTTGGGTCCTTTTAAAATCTTGTTTTAAATGTCTTGCAATTTCACTATATTTTATTTAGCTGTGGATGTCTTTTTATTTATTCTGACTGGGATTTGTTGGAATTGACTCTCTGTATTGTATATTGGTGTTTCTTGTTAAAAAGTTGGTCTTTTTAGCCGTTAACAGAGTGCTTCTGTTCAATTTTGATTAGACATACATGGGATGTTTTCTCTTTATCTTCCATGTCTCATGTTTTTCATCTCTTTGTGCGTCTGTGTTGTTTTCTGGATAGTTTTCACAGATTGCACTTCCATGTCATTAATATTCTCTTTGTGTGTAGTTTGCTATAAAATTATTCATTATCTTTGGTAATTTTTTAAAATTTTTGTAAGTTCTTTGTAAGTATTTTTGAATGCTTTTAACTTCCTTTTCAAGCCACCTGTTACTAGAAATACATTAAACATGTTTATTTTATATTGTGTCTTGTTAATTTCACTATACTGAGGAGTTTTGTTATGTCTGATTCTGCTGTTATTTTTGTAGGCCATTGCTTATGCCTATTTGTGGTTGTATTTCCCTGTGTGTTTGGAGGTGTTAATACTGTGAGCTGCTCATTTTCCTTGCAGTCTTACGTCTGGGGTTCCATAGGGCCTGGAATGAAGGAGAGAGCCTCTGGGGAGGATTTGCTTCTCTCGTGTGCCTGAGGACATCGCCAGTTTGGGACCATGCTGTATTCTCTACTAGAAGTTTTCTTGGACCATCCTGATAACATTTGGGCTGTGAAGCCAAGTGAGAGTCTACTCCTGATTATACATCCTTAGATTTTTTCCTGCTTTGCTTACGACTGACCTTTAAGACAAGCAATTTTCCTTGCTTTTGTTGATCAGAACTTATTGATTCCCCATCATATTGAAAGTGTAGCCCTATGTGGGCCCAGCTTGAGGAAGAGCATCCCCTACTGGATGGTCTATATCAGGCAGGTCCCCTGAGGCAGTGAAAACAGGCTCAGCCAGTCAGTAACTGGCTGAGAAGCAGGCTTCAGAGCTCTGATCTCCCGAATTTCACACCCGCTTAATTCTTGGCCGGATGATTCCTTATACTTCTTCCAGCTCATGGATGCATTTAAGGTGTTTTAAAGTTTTACCCAGCATGTCTAGTTTTCCACAAAGGATTATCCAGGCACCTAGTCTACCATCCAGAAGGAGAAGTCCTTCTTGAACTGGTTGGTATAATGAATGACTTATAACTAAAAGCTTAACGATTTTGCCCCATTCCTGTATTTCTGTGTAAAACCAGCTTGGACATGTGCTTACGAATTTGGAGTATCAGTTTTTTTTTTTTTTTTCAGTTTTTTGTATGTAGCTAGCTTTTACGTATGTTGGAGAAGGAGATGGCACCCCATCCAGTATTCTTGCCTGGAGAATCCCGTGGACAGAGGAGCCTGGTGGGCTACAGTCCATGGGGTCTCAAGAATCAGACACGACTGCGTGACTAAACCACCACCAGCAGCTTTTATGTGCTGTTGACATTTGGACACATGAAGATTCTGTTCTTCAAGTCCACTCCCTCCCCGAGCATATCCTCCTCCCCTGCCTCCTGGTCAAGCCATCCTGGGGTTGCCTTATCCCTGCCCTTCTCTGCAGTGAGAGCTGCCCCTCCAGCCGCTTGGCCAGGACTCACGGTGCCCGCCTCCCCACAGACGGAAAGGAAGGTTGCCAGTCTTGGACCCCACAGCACGGGGCTGTTGTGACAGATGACTGGCGCCTGGTCCTCACCCTCGTGGCGCCCTGCCTGACCCCCTCTCACCTGGAAATGCCGGCAGTGGGAGCACCACCCACGGGGCCAGACCAACCACCCTTGGTTGGGTCCCAAGAGCTAGTGATCCAAGTTGCTTGGCAACCTGGGGCAACAAAGTGTCCCAGGTAATGGTTGTTGAGCAGCGCTATAACTCACCAGGGCCAGTGTTCCCGTGGAGAGTGGTGAGGGCCTTGCCTTGGCCCCAGGCCAAACGGCGGCTGTCTGCTGGGTGCCGTGTCAGCCCTCTGCAGCCTTCCTCCCCAGACCTTGTCCCACCAGGGCTTCTGCCCCCTTGCCCCATCCAGACCAACACTCCTCCCCTGGGCCACCTGTGGGCTGTCCCCCGCTCTCCTGTGTCGGCCTTGTTTCACCCAGTCGTGGACAGATGCAGGGAGAGGGCCATGGAAAACTCCAAATCCAAGGTTATTTTTATTACTGGTCAGAAGGTGCTCACTCACAAACAGTTTTGCAAAGAGGAACATTGAACAACTCTGCCACAGTCTGTGTGGGGCCACCTGCCCACCCTCCAGTGGGCACCCTAAGGCATTTCATATGTTGGTGTTTTCACTTTTGTATTTTTATAAAAACAGAACCAGTGCTGGAGTAGAAAGTAAAACCCTGTGATGAATTTTCAGGATCAAACCAAAGTGTGAAAGGTTGAAATAGGAGTTCTGAGGGGCTGGGACAGTGGCCACAGGGGTCCAGTCCCATCACCCCCCCTCGGTTGGCAGAAGCCACTGGGAGGGGGTTTGAGGAGAGGGTGGGGCATCGCTGAGAGGAAGGCCAAACTCAGACAGGAGCAGCCTGTCTTCATCATTTTTTCACTTCTATATACCATAGAAATTTAAGCAAAATAGCTATTTTATATATATTTATATCTCATATATATAAACCAGGCAAATAAAGAGTTCAGGGGTGCTGAGATGGGGTACCCCAGGGGCGGGACGCTGGGCTCTCGGGTGCCCAGGCCACCGGCCCAGGCTGGGCCGAGGCTTCGTTCTTATTGCTGACTTGGGCGTGGTTCTGTGGCGGGAGCACCCGCAGGCCGCCAGGCCCCTCGGGGCTGGGGAGCAGCCCAGGGGGCCGGGGCTCCACAGGCGCGGGTGTCCTCAGACCCACATGGCGGCCCCTCGGGGCCCCTTCCCCACCGTGGGTGGGGCTGCAGCTCCAGAGGCTTGTGCTCTCCTGGTTCCCTTCTCTGGGGTCCTGGGCTTCGGGGGCCGGCAGCTCGGAGACAGAGGGCCTTGCTGTTTGAGCTGCAGGGTGCTCCTGACTAGAGGGTCTGGCTTCCTGATGTCTTAGAGAGAAGGGGCTCTTGCCGGGACACTCGTGTGGCAAGAAAGCACACTTGGCAAGTTGCCCACCAAGTGCTGTACTCAAAGTGGTCACTGAACATCTCGGCTGAAAAGAGATGGGAGGGAACTTTTTCTAAAAAACTCGGAAGTGGCTCCCTGGGAGGGGCCGGTTCCTCCCTGGGGGGCTGGTGACTGAGGCAGCCCAGGGCCTGGACCAGCCTGCCTGAGTTGTGGAAACTGGAGCTGGGGGCCCCAGCCAGAGATGAAGGGGGGTGGGCGACCCGGGGCACCTGGGGGCTTGAGAGAACCCGGGTCAGCACTTCCTCCTTCCAAGGTGAGAGCCCCGAAACAGTGTTATTAGAAAACGGAAGGGAAAGGTGGGGCGGGCGGGCCACTGAGGCTGCCCTGAGCGCATTGGACGGGAGGTGGAGCGGGCCCTGCAGGCCCTGCACCTGCAGGGGCGGCGCTCAGAAGATGTTGGGGCACATGTGCCAGTCCTGCCTCTCCTTGGCCTCCCAGTAGCCCCCCTTGTACACGCAGGCCATCTCCCCGGTCAGCGGGTCCAGCTTCTTCTCGAACCACAGCGGCGCGTACACTTCGGCCTCCTTCTCTGCGGGGCGGCACGCGGGGGGCGGGGGTGGGCGACGCGTGCACCCGGGAAAGCCACCCCCGGCCCCTCCCCGCTGCTGGGACGCCCCCGCCTCTCCCACACCCCCTCCTGCCCCGGGAGACCCCGCGGCCCTCCCGCCGGCCCCTCTCCCGCCGCTCACCTTCGTCCGCCCCGCAGCCGCGGGCGCAGGCCTCCAGCCGCCGGCGCCGGTTGACGCGCTGCTTCTCCTCCAGCCGCTGCTTCTCCGAGTTGGCCTCGTCCCACTGGCCCTTCTCCATGAGCCGCTGGTCCGGCCGCAGGCGGCTGTCTGTGGGCGCCACGCCCTCCTCGTGCTCGTTGAGAGTCAGGGCCAGTTCGGAGAAGTAGTACATGTTCTCCGCGTTGTCCCTGCGGTCCCGCGGGAGGAGCAGTCAGGACACCTCTGCTTCCCTCCCGTGTGTCCGCCCGCTGAACCCCACACGCGGCCTGGAGGCCCCCCCACCCCTTCCTGCCTGCATCTTGCAGGCTCCACGACCTGCATCTCTTCTGCTGCCTTACACCTCTCTGGGAACTTGCCCCTTTCATCTAACTTTTCATGTCATCTGCCTGAAGTGTTTCACAATGTCACACCTCCTCTAATGTGTGTGTGAAAGCATGTCCTGTGCTGCTTTTTTGAAGCCTTAAATTTAGAAGCTGCCCGTACTGCTGCTTTTTTGGACCTCAGGCGCTTTGGATTAGTCCTGGTACTTGGTACACTGGCCCTTACATGGCCTGCTTGTATTAATGCAACCTTCCCACCTAACCAAAAAGTAGAATCCTACAAGATCTACATGTCACCGTAGGGAAGACTCACCAGTCCACTCCCTTCTCTGGGAGCCACTGGCAGGTCTCCTGGGTTTATCAGTCCTTTGCTTTCCTTTTAGTACAATTTTATTGCATCTTTGTGTATCCTTAAGTGTGTATGTATGTCTGTGTATGTATTTTAGTTACTTGTTTTTAAGTATAAAAAGAATTTCATGATATATATGACCTTCTGGGACTTGCTTTTTTAGACTTAATATTACTAAGATTTAACTATATCGTATGTTGCTGTTCATTTGTTTCAACTACTGTAAATACTGCACTATGTGAATATACTGGTTACTCATCCTATAAATTTGGGTTCCTTCAGTTGTTTCCAAGTTTTTGCTTTGGAGTAATCTTACGCATGTTTCTTGTTATACACTTATAGGAATTCTCTTGAGTGCCTAAGAGTGGGATTTCTGGGCTGCAGAGTTTGTGATGTCCTTCTTTAGGAGGTAAGCTCACACTGCTTTCCGTCATGGTCCTATCAGCTCACACTCCCACCAGTGATGTATAAGAGATACTGTGGATCCATATCTTCAACACTCGATATCACCAGACTTTTCATTTTTTTCAAATCAAACGATGGTAAAACTGCATACCTCATATGGTTTTGATTTGCATTTCCCTGATTACTAATGATGTTGATAATATTCCTATGATGACTGGCCATGTTTCTTTTTCTGCGAAATTCTTGTTAATGACCCTTGCACTTTCCTTGCACATTGTTTTTGCTTTATTAGTTAGAAGTTTTTAAACTTTTATTTATTTTTGGCTGTGCTGGGTCTTGGTCGCTCTAGGTGCGGTAAGCAGGGGCCGCTCTCCAGGTGCGGTGCTTCTCCCTGCGTCGATTTCTCTGGCTGTGGAGCAGTCTCCAGGGCGTGAGGGCTGCAGGAGCTGCAGCTCCCGGGCGCTGGAGCACAGGCTCAGGAGTTGTCGTGCGCAGACTTAGTTGCATGTCTGGGATCTTCCCAGACCAGGGATTGAACCCATGTCTCCTGCACTGCTGGGAGGATTCTTTACCATTGACTCACCAGGGAAGCCCTAGGTAGGTCATCTTTATGTATTCTTTTTTAAATTATTATTTTTAATTGGAGTAGAATACGTACGTATTCTTAATATTAATTGTCAGGTGTATATATTGTGATTACTTTCTCCAAGTTTATTGTCTTTTCACTTTCTTTAAATCATCTTTTAATGAGCAAATTTCTTTTAATTAACAAGTTTAATTGAATACATCAGTGTTATTGTCTTACTTAATATGTAGTTCCTTAAGTTTTAGAAGATACTCATCCATATTTCCTACTTAGAGTTTAACTGTTTAACAGTAAGTCAGACTTAATACTTATTCTAAGTCCTTTATTTGGAGCTGATTTTTGTTACAATGTGAGGGAGAGAGTCACTTAATCTTTTTCTGTACGGATAACCATTTTCTCTAGATCCTTTTAGTGGATGGTGCCATCTTTGCATGGATAGGATAATGCCACCTTTGTTATGGAGCCGAGATATATACATATCCACTATATATACATATAACACTATTCTGTTAAACTACAGCTTCAAAATAAGTCCTGGGGTCTAGTAGGGCAAGTCCTCTTTTTTCTGTTCTTCTTTAGAAATATCCTGGCCCTTTATTCTTTAATATAAATTTGAAAATCATAATATCAAGTTCCATGAATAGTTCAGTATTGGGATTTTGCTTATTTGCTGACTCTGTGTGTGCCAAGTCACTTAAGTTGTATCCGACTCTTTGTGCTGGCGTGGACTGTAGCCCGCTGGGCCTCTCTGTCCATGGGGTTCTCCAGGCAAGGACAGCGAGGTTGCCATGCCCTCCTCCAGGGGATCTTCCCAAGTCAGGGACTGAGCCCGTGTCTCTCATGTCCCCTGCATTGGCATGTGGTTCTTTAGCACTGAGCCACCGGGAAAACCACTACTGGGATTTTGTTTGATTCACTGACTCTTTGGATCATGATATTTTTATAAATATTTAGTCTTTCTACCCGTGAACATGGTATCTTTCTCCATTCATTAACCTCTTTCTTGATATCTCAGCAGAGTTTTATGCTTTTCTCTATAGAGGTCTTACAAATATTGTAAAGTTTACCACAAGGTCCCTGATATTCTCTGATACGATAATTGGCGTCTTCTCTTAAATTGTACTTTCAGGTTGTTTTCTTTTTAGTGTGTAGAAATGTAACTGACTTTTGCATGTTAATCTTATGTTGAGGCACATAAGATGCTTTTTCTGTATCTGTTTAGATCAGTTAATGTAACAAATTTATTTATGGGTTTTCTAGTAGAAAATCATCCTTGTGTACCCAGGATAAACTCAAAATATGATTGCTGAATGTTTTTGTTTTGTTTTGTTTTTAATACTGTTGCATTTTCTGATGTGTCATTTTGGGATTGTGCTTATCCATGAGTGAAAAAGGGTTTATTATTGTGTTCCTACTGCTCTTTTATCCTAATTTGGTACTAGCTATCTTATATTTGCCTCACAGTATAATAAAATATTTCTTCTTTTTTCTATGGTCTGGAAGATTTTGTGTAAAATTGGGATATTTATTTATTTATTGAAAACTTGGTAGAATTCACCAAGTGACTCGGGCTTTGTGTTTGCCCTGTAGGAATTTTTTAACCTCAGCTTCAGTATCTTTAATTATAGGACTGTTCATGCTTTTTTATTTCTAGACTCAGTTCTACAAGAAAAATTGTATTTAGAAAAAATATATTTTCTAAAAATTTGTCTTTCCAGTCTGAATTTTAATGATTTCTCTATACCTTAAATATAATAAACATAATGAAACATTAATAATACATATTTCTATATTCTCTTGATCAGTCTTGCCAGTAGTTTTCTGTTTATTTTTTCCCTCAAAGATCTACTTTTTAAACTTTATTTTACTTCTACTATATTTTCTTTTTTCTTTCAGTGTGTATGTTGAACTTTCCCTAATTTCTTAGAATGAGAGAGACTTTATAAGCTTATATACCTATTTAAGGCAAAAATTTCCTTTGAAGCACTGCCTTTGGTACATCTAGCCAGCTTTGTTTTTTTTCCTCAGAAGCATTTAAAACTTCCCATTCTAATTTATTATTTTCCCCATGAGTTACTTAAATTTTTTTCCCCATGAGCAACTTAAATTTTTTTCCCAAATATGTGGGGACTTTTTGACATATTGTGTGTAACTTTTTATTTGTCTTATCATAGACTGTGGTCTGTGTGCCACCCTCTGTACATTTGTTGAGGCTTTCTTTTTAGTGCACAATTGATTTTTGCATAAATTCTGTGTATGTTTGAGACAAGGCATGTTGTCTCTTGTAGCCATAACTGTATGGATATCCTGTGGCTTTTTGCTCTCCATTTTGCTGGGTTTTGTTTCCCCATTTAACTCAACAAGTGAGAGGAGTGTATTGAAATCTCTGTCTCCATTGTGGTTTGATCCAAATGGATTGATCCATTTCCCCCTTTACTGTCAGTATGTACTTTGTGTATTTTTGAGACCCTTTCACTACGTGCATACTGTCTGTATCATGCATACTGTTTATATCTTGTCAAAGAACTCAATCTTTTATCATGTAGCAACTCTTCCATTCCTGATAATGCTTTTGCCTGTTTTTACCTGATAATAACATAGCTGTTATAGTTTTTTTGGTTAGTGTTTTCATGATATGTTTATCTTTTACTTTCAGTCTTTGCCCATCTTCATACTTTGGACCTTTCTTAGAAGGTGCACGCATCTGGATTTTTAAAAATTCAGCCAGTATTTTGCTTTGTAACTAGTATTTCATCTATATACTATGCTTTCTGTGTTAACTGTTTTTATTTGCCTTTCTTTTTAAAAAATATTTTAAGTGATTTAAAAATCTTCTATCGGTCTCTGCCTTCACATCACTTGGTGTCCTTTGTCTCCCCAAAGCCCATCGTGTTAACATCATCTACACTCTTTAATTCTGGATTATTGTGGGAATATTTTCTCTTTTTTCCTTTGGTCTTAGTAATTACTTCCACACACACAATCTTTTATTTCATGTAATGTACTATAGCACCTTCTGGATTTTTCCCTCCCCCTTTTAAAGTTAATGTCCAATACGGTTTTCTTTGTGGGTTTTTGTGTGCCAGAACTTTTGGGGCTGTTCACCTGAGAATTTTTTTTTTAATCACAGCCTCATATTTGAATGATAGCTCAACTGGACAAAAACTTTTACCTTCTAATTTCATTCCCTTCATTACTTTGAAAATATTACTCCAGCATTGGCTGTTAAAAAAATCTGATGTCAATTTGATTTTTCATTCTCTACTGAAATCTTCTCTATTGGGAAGCTATTAGAATTTTCTCCTTGGTATTCTTAGTTTTCAGTATAGTGTGATCTAGGCAGAAGTTTTTCTTTATTTTTTGTTTCTGGAATGCTAACGGGCCCTTTAAACCCAAGGTCTTTCGTATCTTCTTTTTTTTTTTTTTTTCATGTCTTCATTTTTATACGGGGAAATTTATCTCCATTATTTCTTTCAACTATTTCTCTCTCCTTTCTATTTTTCTTTTTCTTCCTTTCCTTCTGGGATTCCAAGTAAGCATTAATTTCGTGGTTAATCTAGGAATTACAATATACATAGTTGACATAGTCAGAAGCTAGTGTGCATCTTGAACCTCCACTTGGGTGGCAGAAGGGCCTTTGAAAATTTTCCTTCCAGTTAATCCTTTCCTGGGCTTCCCCGGTGGCTCAGAGGGTAAAGAATTTGCCTGCAATGAGAAAGACCTGGGTTCGATCGCTGGGTGGGGAAGATTCCCCTGGGGAAGGGAAGAGCTACCCACTCCAGTATTCTGACCTGGAGAACTTCATGGACTGAGGAGTGCAGTTGTATTTAATGTTTAGATTTTGAACTTCATAAAGAGGTTCTTATTTCTTCACTGTTCACGTAGGTTTTGTTCCTCATTTCACACATCTTGGTTTTCCCATCTCGGAGTTCTGTCCCTTAGTACAGGTCTGCTGGTGGCAAAAGGAGTTGTTGGAAAATGCCTGTTTCGACTTCAGTCTGTAAAGATGTTCTTGCCATGTGTGCAACTAATTCTAATCTGGCAGTGAGTCTTTCTGCACATGGAAGATTTCATTTGACTTTTTTCAAGTTTCTGTGACATTGCCAATGAGGAGGTGTCTGTCTGTCTACTGTTCCTTGGAAAGTAAAGTCTTTCAAAAATCTAGCTACGTAATATTTTCTCTGATCTGGTTTCAACATTTCATTGTATAGATTTAGATGTGGAAAATTCTCTGCCGCTTGCCCCTCTGCTGGTCGCTTTCTTCTGGACTCTGACCTGCCTGCTGGACCCTGCTCTCAAACTCGACGTGCACCGCACACGCCAGGCCCCAGGGGTGTCCGTGGGGCTGCTCCCGGGACTCACTCTGGGTCCCCAGGTGGCCAGCCTTCTCACTCTAGCTTCTTGTCTCTTTCAGGGTTTCTCTCTTTATCTGAAGATTTTGATTATTTCTTCTGACCTGTAGCCAGTCAGTGGGTTCACTCTATTAAACCTTTCTGTGGAGGTCTCAATTTCAGTTACTTTAATTTTCTTTTGTAGAATTTGTCTGCTTCTCTTTGGAATCAGCTGTGCCAGTTTTTATCGTTGCCTGTTTCCTGCACTTCCTTTCATGTTTGTGTTCGTGCCTTGGACTGTGGGGACCTGTTGCATCAGACTGTTCAGAGTCTCCGAGTAGGACCGGCTGCTGCCTGTCACAGACTGTGTCACGCCTGACTCCGGCTGGGTGTCTGCCCCTCACCCGGGGGCAGAGCCCTCCCCACGCTGCTGCGTGCCTCCTGTCCGGCCGGGCGGGTCGCCCCCCCAGCGTCCGTGGCCCGCTCACCTCCTCGTGCCCCCCTCTCCTGCCCGCTCTTCGCCCCACAGCCCCACTCACGGCAGCGGGTACTTCTTCCACAGCAGCTTGGCCGGCAGCGTCTGGTACACGGTTTTCTGCTTCCCGTCTGAGCTGGGGCTGCTGGGGCTGCTCTGCACGATCTTGGCGCACTCCATCTGTTCGTCCCAGGAGCCTGACAGCACATAGTGGGCCTTGCCCTGGCTGTCACTCACCACTCCTGTCACCTGTGGGCGTTGGCAGGGCCACTGTGGGCACGTGCCCCGCTCCGGGGTCCCCCCAGGCTCCGAGAGGTGGCCGTGCTTACCTTCCGGGCCACCTCTTTGGAGAAATAGCTGTAGGGCAGGAACTTCAGCTGACACCGGTCCTTTGTCTTGTGGTTCACAATCTCAATGTCCCCTGTCTGGAGACGGAGGGGGTGGTCAGTGGCTGATACCTGCCTGGGCCAGTGGCTCCCCCCCGGGGCACCCCCTGACCTGGTCAATCCAGAGCTTCCCCACGATGATGTTATGCACAGTCGAGGTGCTTTTCCTCCACACGTAGTGATTCCCACTGGCCTGGAATTCTAAGTGGATAGCACCTGGAACCCAGACACAGGGTCAGAGGTCGTAGCCTGCCATGCTGGGTCCCAGCCAACCTGCCCCACCCACCTATGATCCTGGGGTCCTGAGGACCAGAAGCGGTATTTGTACAGGCTGGGGACAGGGCGCAGGCCAGGGGGGGATCCAGGAGGCCTGTGGGGGGGCTCGTGTTACCCTCGGAGGCCCCAGACTCTGCCCACCCGCCCCCATCCCCAGTGCGTCTTCTGCCCCCGCTCACCTAGCGGCATGATGGAGAGGTATTTCCCCCGGAACTTGCTGGCGATGGTGATCTCCTGCCAGAGGCTCCAGCCATGCCTGGAGAAGACGTAGTGCGCGGCGGACGGCGGGTGGTGGCTCACCTGAGACCAGGCCCACGGGTCGTGAGCATCTGTGGACCCGGCCCAGGCCCCTCCCCAGCCAGCTGGGGGCAGCGCCCCGTGCCCAGTGTGAAGGGCCGTGTGGCTGTGGGAGTCACAGATGCACAGGGGGGCATGGACCCCCAGAACTAGGAGAGCCGCAGAGCAAGGGCGTGGCAGTGGGGCAGCCTGGGTGGGTGGAGGCAGGGCGGGCGCCCCACCCCCGCGGGCCTGAGCCAGGGGCCTGGGGGTCTCCACACCTTAACCTGACTTGGGCTGTGGGGTGGGGTGGCAACGGGGTGAATAAAGTGAGTGTGACGGGCTCTAGGGGGCCTGCGGGCCACTCTCCAGTCACGCTGCACCTTGCCTGCAGAGGCCTCGTCTGCTGCGCCGCGCTGAGGCCGCCCCCAGCCAGCCCGGCTCTTGCCCAGCCCGATGGTGGTGCCATCTGCTCGGCCCACCGGGCACCTCCGCCCCGTCCTCTCCCGCACCGGGCACCCCGACCGTGTCTTGCTGAGGACACCACATCCACCGCATCAGCGTTCCCGCACCCGGTCCTTCTCATCTCTGTGGCTCCTGGTCTCAGGGTTGGGGAGAAGCCCCTCCTTGCGGCCATCCGGAGCGGCAGCTGTGGGCTCAGCCCTCCCCCAGAAGCTCCTGACACTCCCCACAGCGGTACCCCCTTCCTTCCACAGCCTGGACCTGCCAGCCGCCCCTGGGTGATGAGTGAGCTGCCAGGGCCCCCTCTGGAGCCCACCCCCACAAACTCAGGACATGACCCCGTGCCCTGGAGCTCTGCTCGGCCTCCTCCTTGGGCAGATGGCCCCGTCCACCCGGCGCTCACACCAAATGCCTGGCCCCTCTTCTCACGCTCCTCCTTAATCCTTAGCAAATCCTGGCTGTTCTTTATTTTTTTTTCTGGCTGTTCTTTAAAACAGCATCCAGAGCCCACCCTGCCTCCAGCCCCGCTGCTCCACTCCTACCCTCTGCGCTCTCCCCATGGCAGTGCGGGGGGTGGGGTTCCCCCTAAAACGGCCTCCTCTTCCTCCAGTGATGCCTCCACACAGAGAAAAGCCAGAGGCCTCCTGCCGCCTGCTCCCCTCTCTCTGCCCTCAGCGGCTGTCTCTCCCCCAGTCTGTCAGCCAGGCTGCTCCCAGACCACCCTCCTTCCTAAAAGAGCCAGAACCATCCACTCACAGAGTAGCTATCCCCGCCCTGGCCCCTGAGGCCCCCCAGTGCGAGCACCTCCCGGTTCATTGTGGGTTCGGATCAGCTCTGTTCAGCTCGGGAACCCTGGTCATTGCCGCCTTCCCCAGCCCCCTCCCCACGCTGCCCCTCTGGAAGGCGCGTCTGCCCGCCCTCTGACCTCCCCCGGTCAGGCCTTCCACAGGCCGAGCCTGCCTTGGAAACCAGCCACAGGACCGCAGTGTCGGCGTCCTGAGCTCATTCCTGGGCCCGCGGCAGCGGCCGACACAGAGGACCTCGTGGCAGCCCGACCCGGTCTGTCCTGACTGCCTTGTCCCCCCAGCACGCGGTGCGGCACCAATGGAACCACCCTTCTGCGGACGAGGGTGCCAGGGTGGGGCCTGGGGCTCCTCACCCCCAGCCTCCGCCATCGCTGACCCCAGCCCACGGGGCGCAGGCCTGCAGCTCAACGGAGACCCCAGCAACTCTAGGCCCCCTGGCTCCCTGACGGCACCCTGAAGAGGCCCCTGCCCCACTGCTCCTGGTCGTAAGGGGCATCCTCCCCCCAGCACTCCTCCCACGCGGCCCCCCGTCCCTGGAAGCCTGCTCCATGGGTACCCCAGACCTGCCCCCGATGGGAGACCCAACTGCCTGACCTGACCTCAGCCTGATGGCCCCCGGGGTCAGTCCATGTCCCGTTGGTCTGACCCTGACCCCCAGCCCAGCTGGAGCGGCGTGGGCCTCACCTGCTCGCAGAGGGAGCGCAGGCCCATGTCCTCGAGCCGGTCCAGCTCGAAGGTCTCGCCCAGCATGGGGTTGAAGGGCTTGGCGATGCGGTGCACGGTGGTGGAGTAGGAGGACACGGAGAAGGCGGCCACGAGGCACATCTGCTCCGCCGCGCTGCCGCAGCGCGCCGCCTTATCCAGCAGCTGGTGGTACTCCAGGTCCTCCGTCAGCCGCTGCAGCATGGACAGGGGCTCGTTGAAGTTCACCTGTGGCGGGCGTGGGGTCAGTCCGGGTCTGCATGGGCCGTCCACCGCTCCCAGCACAGACCTGGGGTCGTCCTCGCAGGCTTGCTCCGCTCCGGTCCAGGGACGTCACTGGGAGGCCCCCTGCCGCCCTGCCTCCCCACGCCCTGCCTCCGTTTTCTCCAAGTCCTCACCACGGTCCGCCCTGTGGCCCTGGCAGACCTGTCAGGTTACCTTCAGTCTCCCCTCCCAGGATGCAGGAGCCTCAGCAGTGACTCCTAGGAGTCAGGGACCGAGCGAGTGAGTGAGTGGACGACGTGGGTCCACCTTGTGTTCTGAGCTGTCATGCAGCTTTCTGCCCTGGGTCACAGAGTGACACCAAATGTGACCTGGAGCCCCGGCTCCCCCCTGTGGAGAGGCCGCTGGGGTCGGCAGCGTGGGGACCTCGCTGTGGTGGGGACCCGGGGCAGCCCGTCTCGGAGTGGGCAGGCCTACTCAGCCTACACCCAGCCCAGCCCCGCCATTCCCCTCCCGCTGGGGCAGGCGGGGGTCCGTGAGCCCCACGTCTGATCAGCAGAGCCCTCCCAGGCTCCTTCCCCAGTCTGAGACCTCTGCCCTGGGGGAACATCAGGAGTGCCGGTGGACGCGCCTCAATACTGCCTTACGTGCTCAAGTGTGCCGTTAAGAAAATGACCCCAGGGCTGCGTGCACTTCCCAAGGGCCATTGTTTCCCCTCCAGGCGCGAGCACAGCCCCCCGGAGCCCCTGCCTGGCCCCTACCGGCATGGGGATCTTGGAGAGCTCCCGTCCGATGCAGTTCTTCATGATGCTCCAGAGATTAAGGCTGTAGTTGGGCTTGTCGGGGATGCGGACACGCCTCTTGACTTTGGGAGGCCTTTGGGGCACAAGTGAGGCATCGTCTAGCATCTGCCAGAGAAGCAGAGTTCGCCTGTCAGCAGAGGCCAGCGCCAGCCCGTTGCTGGTGGAAGGGGCAGGCTCTGCCTGAGCTCAGATGAAGGCACCCAGGGTGCAGGACCCCCGCAGGGGCCTGAGGTCAAAGTGCCGCCTCCCCACTCCCCCCCGCCAGGGTCCCCTCACTCACGTTGTCTGCGGTCCATTCCACGGAGCCTGTAGTCCCTGCCTCAGCTTTTCTGTGGGAAACACAAACGAGAAGGCAAGCTGTTTACAAATCCCAAGGCCTCCTGGGGACCTGACCCCCTTCTATCCAGCCCACTGGGCGGTCAGAATTTTAAAACTCTGTTTCAAATATTATCGGGAAACAGAAGATGAGTTGGAAATACACTGTTGAGCCACCAGAGATTCCCTCAGGGGTGAGAGGACGCCAAACCAGGCCTCTCCCTGGAAGAACCCAGGGCAGGGAGGCGGTGAGCCGCGCTGGTCCACAAAGGCAGAGGAGCAGCAGCCACAGGATTTCACCCCTCCTGGTCTGGCTGGGTTTTGAGGGGCCAGGGACGGCCGCCTGGGGTGGGGGCAGTGGCACAGGCGTGGGTCTGGGGCTGCCGGGAAGCCTGATGCGCCTGGGGACAGGCAGGGAGCACGTCGTGGGCAGGGGGCCGCATGGCTGCTGCGGGCAGTTCTGCCAGCGTCCCTGGGACTTGGAGAGGCAGCTCCTCCCCAGGTCGAGGTCGGGGCCCCCATGCCAGCCAACACAGCCCCCCGGCCCTCTGACCCCTTCGGTATCAGGACCTGAGGCACCCTGGGAGGCCTGCGCCCTAACCCTGTGGAGCCCGTGCTCCCGCCCGCCGTGCTCCCTGCCCACGGCCCCGCCTCACTCTGCTCCCTCCACGCACGTCCTGCCAGCTCGGCCGCACGCCTGGGCGCGTCCTGAGGGCCCCAGGGACTGGCAGCCTGGCCGTCCGCTGTCCCGGCTGCTACTAACGTGTATTCAGAAAGATCCCAAAAGAGCTAGCTTTTACGAGAAATGAAACAAAAGCTTCGAGATGGAGAATGAGAGTCTTCCTGTCTCTGGTCTGCTCTGGAATGCTGAGGGAGAGCCCGGGACCCAGTACGGCTCTGCGGCAGGGCAGCGCCCTGCTTTGCGTTTAAAGTGCAATCCCCGTACAGACGTCGTCTGGGTATTTTTGATTTAAGGAGGCACAGAACCTAGTGTAAGCGAGACCAGCACCCGGAGCAAGACTGAAAAGAAACCCCCGAGTGCAGAGAGCCGAGGCGCCCCGCCCACCTGCCCTCGCCGGGCTCGGTGATCACGGTGATGAAGGACGTGGAGTCTTCCATGGCGTCGAAGTACTCGGTGTCCTCATCCTCCTCGCTGTCCTCGCCTTTGCTGGCTAAGAGGCTTCCTAGGGACACACGCCGTCGCCACCTCAGTCGGCAGTCTCGCCGGCCCCCCGCCCCCGGGGCAGCCCAGAGCCCCCATCGCCCGCCCGGGCTGCCCTGCTCCCTTCCCGGAACGCGCTTTGCTCTCAGCCTTCTGCTCAGGGAGCCCCCCTCCTTCCCGAAGCTTCCCCCGTGCTCCGAACACCCTGGTCAGTGGCCCAGCTTCCCTTTCCCGGGCGCCTGTGACCTGCGAGCCCCAGGCTGGGTGAGCGGCACCTGGCACCCGGGAGGTGCAGCCACGGGGCCCATCTGGAGCCCGTGCCTGTCACGGGGGTGCGTGCCCGGGGGCCGCGGAAGCGGAGCCAGCTGGCGGAGGGGGTGCCGCGGGTGCTGGGCGGGTGGACGGCGCCCACTCACCCTCGCTGAAGCTCTTGCTGGGGTTGGCGGCCCGGCCCGGGGCGCTGCGGAAGGCGCGCTCGAGGCTGTTGTGCTGCTTGGCCAGCTGCTCAATGGTCTCCTCCAGGTGGACGCGCTGCTCCTGCTCATATTGCAGGGCACGCTGCCATTTCCGGCTGTGCGTCTCCGCTAGCTCCAGGAAGTCCCTGCAGGCCTGGGGGGCGAGGGGGCGGCCCGTGAGCAGGGAGGGAGGCCCCGGGGGAGGCATCCCCAAAGGGCTCAGAAACACCCGCGCTGCCCCCTGTGCCTGTCGTGGGGTCAGGAGACCCCGGCTTTCGCAGAGCCAGCCTGGCGTCCGCCCTGGTTGGCAGCCCACCCTCGAGACGCCCTTCGAGAGCAGCAAGCCCGGTGCTGCCAGCCGCAGCCAGCACGCTGGGTGTTTCTCAGGGCGGGGCCCCAGCTTCGCTGTGTGCGGGCCGAGGTTTGTCACAAGCCCGTCCCCGCTGGAAGCAGCGCGCTCCTGGCAGCCCGGGCCTGACCCTGACTTGGGTGCAGAAGGAAGAAAGCCACCCAGAGCTAAAGGGTCTTGTCCAGCAAAGGAGACGTGAAGTTGCTCAGTCGTGTCCAACTCTTTGCGACCCCATGGACTGTAGCCCGCCAGGCTCCTCTGTCCATGGGGTTTTCCAGGCAAGAATACTGGAGTGGGTTGCCATTTCCTTCTGCAGGGGATCTTCCCCACCCAGGGATCGAACCCAGGTCTCCTGTATGCAGGCAGACTCTTTTTACTGTCTGAGCCTCCAGGGAAGCCCCCAGTTCCAGCAAAGGAACTGGGACTCAGAACTTTTTACCGAGTTACCACACAGTCTGTCACACATCAGCTCTCCTTCTGCGGTTCCCTTCAGACTTGTGGCCCACCATGACATCCAGATTCTGTTTAACCTCCTAGGTCCACAGGTGGGGTGGTTCCAGCACCCGCTGAGGAAGCAGGGTCTGGTCATTCTGCTCCCATCACCACATGGGTCTCTGTTGTCCCTGGAGGGCAGAGAGCTCCGAGCTGGACACCTCTGGACTTGCCCTTTCTGGACCCCTCTAACGTGCTCAGAAGGGAGACTGGCTCTCAGCCCAAGCGGCATGGGTGGTCTCAGGCCGCCACCCCCACCAGCCACTGGGCTCCATGAACACCGCACGTGGCCCCTCCCCAAGGGTTAGAGATGAGTCCTGCAGGGAGAAAGGCACGGGGCCCCTCACCGGCCACAGGGACCACGCAGCACGATCTGAAGGGCCGCTGGGGGGAGCCAGGGGGGTGATGTGGAGCTCCGGGCTGGGGAGCACTTGACGGATACCCTCTTCATCAAGGCTGGCCCTGAGCACGTGCCTGCACCCTGCCTGGGCTCAGCTGGCTCTCCCGCCCCACAGGGAGCCGCGCCCCCAGCGGGGGCGACCTGGCTGCTGGAACGGGCCCTGGCCTGGGGCTCCAGAGGGCCGGCCACTCAGCTGGCTCTGCACGTCGCCCCTTAACAAGCCCTTCCCAGGCACCTTCCCTCCGTCACCCCATCTCCTCTCACCCTACCCCTCACAGCACACAGCGGGCAGGGCCCCCTTCAAGGAAGCCAGAAAAGGGTGAGTGATCAGAGTGGGGACGGCAGAGTCCTGCCTGGGCCACTCGGCTGCTCTGGGTGCACGTCCTGTCCGTGAACCACAACAGGAACGCCCCGCAGACCCTGCACTCGTGAGCCCCTGTCCCCGCTCACCCCGCCGAGTCCTCAAGGTGGGAGGAGAGGGGCCGTCCCTGTCTGACAAAAGAGCAAACAGGCTCAGTCCCCAGCAGCTGCCCTGCAAGGCTCTGGGGAGGGGGTGTGTTCAGGGGCCCCTGCCCTCCCTGGCAGGTCGGATCCCTGCCCGGCCACACCTAAGCCACTGTAACACGCTTCTCAAGCGGGGCAGGGATTTGTGACAGGTGTCCCGACACGGGCTGGGGGAGGGAGGAAAGCTCCTTATGCGCTCAGCAGGCTCGAGGTGAGAGGCTGCAGCCTGGCCCTTGCAGGCCTGGGGCTAAGTGGGCTCTGCAAGGCTCACCACCCCCTAGAGTGGAGCTGCCACCACAGACTGCCACACGACCCAGAGACGCCGAGGTGGGTCTGGGGAGGCCCCGCTGCAGGCCCAGCGCTCCTGCTCCCGGGTTTGTGACCTGCAGCCCAGCCTTCCCACCCTGGGTCCCACAGGCCCCCAGCTCCACCCCTGCCCCGCCCCTCCTCACAGTAACCCTCAGGGCAGGGGTCCTGACAGCAGCCGCTGACAAACCCCTGCAGGGGCCAGAGCGGAAGGCACCTCGCTCCTGGGTGTGCGCTGGCAGGTTAAGAGGTAGCAGAGGGGCAGGAGGGCCAAGCACCCCTCAGAAACATCCCACACGCTTACAGGAGCCCCAGGATCCCAGGTCCGTAACCCAGAGCTCAGCCCACCCCGGCTGAGCCGCCAGCCTTCCCCTGCTGACCCCAAGCGTGGCCCAGTGCCCCGTCAGGTTCGTCTGGACTCCGGCCACCTGTTTGCCACCGGATGAGGTGCCCTGACCGCAGCGGTGCCAGTCCCCTCTGCTGCTGGTCTGGTCAGCTCCCGGGCCACAGAGCTGGTGTGTCGTGGTGTCAGAAACTCACCCCAGAGGCCTGGCGTTGGCGGGAGGGGTGTGCCTTCGTCTCCTTGGGCCCACCGCTTCAGGGAGGACCCTTGCTGGGGGCTCCTGTGCCCCCGAAACTGAGGCCCAGGGGGAGGCGCTGCCTAGGCCAACAGGGGTGAGCAGGGCAGGATGCCAGGGCCCCAGCCGACCCGTCTTGGGCGGGGCGTGAAGGGACCAGGGCTGTGCCGAACGTGGGGCCCTGTCACGGGTGACACACGTGGTGGGTGCTCACGGTTTTCTGGTTCCTGGGGTCTGGGGGGGCCCTGCCCGCTGGCACTTCGCCTGCCCCATCGGACTGGTCTGGCAGCTCCACAAGGGCCTCTGGCCTCGCCTCCGCCTAATAAGCACTGCTCCGGGGGACCTGCCGCCGTCACTCCCCACCAGCGCCACACAGCTCCTGCAGGCACCCCTCGAGTTTTAACATAGGTGGGTGCTTTGCTTTTATATAACTCAGAGCGTTTAAAACAATCCTTGTGAAAGAGCCACAAACAACAGTATAAAACAGCCAAAGGTCAAGCGACGTAGTTCACACAGACTCAGAGAACTCCACATGGCCTCAGCTCCCTACCAGCAAAGGCAAAGAGGGGAAGATGGAAGGATGACTGTACCGCACGGGGAACGCTCGTCAGTATCTTGTGATAACTTGTCAGGGAAAAGAATCGAAGAAAAATGAATAACTGAACCATCTTCCTATACACCTCAAGTTAACACAACAATGTAAATCAATTTTAAAAAAGGGACTTCGCTGGTGGTCCAGGGGCTAAAATTTCACACTCCCAATGCAGGGGGCCCCAAGTTTCATCTCTGGTCAGGGAAACAGCCACTTGCATGCTGCAACTAAAGATCCTTCGTGCTGCAGCTAAGACCCAGCACAGTCAAATACTTTTTTAAAAAAGTGACAAAGCCAAGGAGGGAAAGATGACTGTGGTATGAAGATGAATTAGGCTCCCTTCCATAGAAACAACCCCTTTCTTGCCCAGCTTCTCTCAGACCTGATCCCAGACCCCCTCCACACTCATCCCGGGGCCCTGTCCTTCCCCACACACCGCCTCCCATGTGGCCCCCGTGTCTTCCTCCCCTTCTCCAGCCCCACCACCGTCTGATCCCCCCACAGGTTGGGGATAAGGGGTGTCAGGGGCATCCTCACAAGCACTGAGGAACCATTACAAGTGTGGTGAGGAGCACGTACAGCTCAGGGAGGCCAAGGGACCCGCTCAAGACCGCAGGCTGCGCTTGTAGGGCCAGGGTCTGAGTCTCCCTTGTCAAGCTGGATCCTTATGCCTGTCTGGGTGCCCCTTGGGCTGGTGTGGCCTCCAGGGCCTCCCTGCCATGGAGCCAGGCGGCTCGGGATGCTGCCCCGCCTGGGCCCTGCAGCTGCGGCTGTTGCTGACACAGCCAGGGCTGCCTGCTGAAAACCCGGGGGGCCCCACCTCACCGCCTCTGAAGGACAGGCCGACATGGAGCCGCAGAGGCAGGGAGTCCAGGGCTGCCTCTGGACTGCACGTGGCCGGGCTGGGCCGTTCCCACCGACGCCAGGGATCAGGGGTGGGGGTCGTCTACAGGCGATGGGAGCCCGCGCCTCCGCCGCCCTGAGCTGCCTACCTGTGTCTGTCCCCAGAGGTAGCGGTTTCCCCTGAGGCTGCCGCCCTTCCCCGGGCCCCATCCCGGCAGGCGCAGAGGAAGGCAGGGGCTGGCCTGGCCCCGCCGCCCAGAATGCTGAGCTGGGCTCGCTAAGCTGGATTAGGCCTGGGGCCCAGTGATGGGCAGGCAGCCGGGGGTGGCTCCTAGCAGCCCCAGGAGGGCCTGGCTGACCCTGGCTGAGAGCACGGTCACATCTCATCTCCCTGAGGCCCTGTCCTGTCCTTCAGACCCTGTGCCCCGCCCTGTACAGAAGCAGCGCCCCGGGCCGCCGCAGAGCTCCCCACACTGCCCTGGGCCCGCACTGGGACCCCTCACAGCATTGCCGCCCACCCAGGGGCAGGCCTGTGAAGGCAGCTGAGGGCTGCCCACCAGGGGAGCCCGTTGGGGCCCAAGGGAAGCGGCTGCCGATAACCCCAGCAGGTGTCCCGTGGGGCAGACGCCGAGGGTCTGGGCTGTGTCCCTGGCCCAGCTCCACCCGGGGGAAGGAAGACGCGCATTAATTGCTTTTGTCCCCCCAATCCTAATCCTCATCGCAGCCACAGCCTCCCTGCTCCCCACATGTGGGCGGGCGAGCAGGGCATCGGGGCTCCGCCTGGGTCTCTGCGCCCCCTCTCCGCGTGGCCCAGGGAGCCTCCCAAAGTCTAGGAGGGTCTGCAGAGCTGGGAGCCCTGCTCGGGTCCGGCCTTCCCAGCGTCCGCTCAGAAACCATCAGTCTGCTGCCTGGTCACGGCCGCCCTGGCTGGGCCACAAGGAGGGTGCCAGGGAGACTGTGGGTGTCGACTGGGTGGCCCTCGGAGCCACAGAGGAGGTGGGGCCAAGGGCCAGATGAGGTGAGGCAGGAGCCCTGGGCCACAGGACCAGCTCAGAGACGGTCCAGCCCTCGACACCCAGCAGGTTCCGCTCGCCCGGCTCGCAGCGAGGATGCGGGGAGGGGCCATGCCTCCCCCTGCAGCAGCCAGGCCCTGCCCGGGGCGGGTGGCCCTGTGGCTGGCTCACAGCCTTTGGGCTCCCAGGCTGGCGGTGGCCGGGGCTGCTCCACCCTCCCGTGGGCAGCATTGCTGTGGACCTGCCCCCACTGCTCCGTGGTACTAAAGGCGGCGAATGGGGGAGAATTCTGTGGAGCCACAGGTTCCGCGGGCCCCTCTGCATGGCCAGCAGCTCATGCCAGGTCCAGGGAGCCACCTTCCTCTCTCACCCAGGAGTGGCTGGCCTCCGCGCTCGCCTCCTGACGGTGGGAAGGTACTGTCCAGGGCACAGGTGGCCACCTGGGGAAAAGCATAGCCATCCCGGGCTCTGAGATGAACAAGGGCCTCCCAGGAGCCACAGCGGTGCCAGGCTCTCCAGGGGGCCCCTGTGGCTCAGGACCAGCCACGTGGCCACACTGTGCGTCCACCAGCCTCGCTGCCCCTCCAGGCCGAGCCGCTCCTGGGGCCACGCCCTCTGCTCCTGTGGGCGTGGCTCAGCCTGGCCAGCCCTCCCTGGATGTGCAGGGTACTTGCTCAGGGCCCTGCGAGGGCGGCTTCTCACTTCCGTCAATACTTTAAAGTAGCTTCTTCCAGGCTCAAAATAGTTCACCCTGGTGGGCAGGAGCTGGCCCCATCTGGATGCCAGTTTGCTGACTGATTTTAGACCGTCCTGGAATCTATTTTTACTCCTCTCCCCAGGCCCCAAGCAAGCAAGCTGCTGGGAGCCAAGCAGTGGTGGGTCAGACGGGAGCCTGCCCATGGGCCCTGGAAGGACCCGGAGGGGGGCCCCCATGCTCTCCAGATGGGGCTCAGAGCAGCCCCAGAGGGTCTCCAGTGGGAAGGGGCCCCTTCTGACCCGGTTCGCTCCTCTGATGCCTCGCACGCGAGGCCCCGGCCCAGTGCCCAGACTTGCTGCCTCTGCTCCCACCTACCTGTCCTCACCTGTGCCCACCTGCCTGTCCTGCCGCGGCGGTTTCCCACTCTTGCTGTCCGCCTCCCCCGCCACCAGCACATCTGCTCACCCCGCCTTTGTTCTCACAGCGCCCCCGGCTGGAGCTGGGCCCCCCTCAGCTCCAGCTCTGCTGGGTTCTAGCGCCCTGCGCCCCTGCCGTCAGGGTCTGCAGCCCACCCCGCGGGCCAGCTCTGCTGCAGGCAGCAGGACGTGTCCCTTATGGGCTGCTCCCTTCCCTGGTAAATGAGGGACCCTGTGTGCAGGTTCCGTCCTTGTCGGGGGCCTTGGTGGCCAGCACCTGGCCCCACCCCCCAGCTTCTGGCATCTCAACTATCTGGTCTTTTGTGGGGCGCACCCACCCCCCAGCTCTGCTCACCTGCCAGCTGCCCTCACCCTGTTCCTGCCCAGCTCAGAGGGGCCGCAGGCTGTCAGCCCCCCAGGGGGCCCAGCACCTCCACACTGGGGCTCCCCTCGCTCTGGGCCTCGGGGCAGCGCCTGAGTGATACACGTGACGGTGACAAGGACACCAACCTCATGCGGCCGTTGTGGGGAGCAAGCAAGATGCCAGGAAGGAGCCAGGGCGTCCCGGGCGCCTGCTGTCACCGCCAGCCCCAAACCAGGGCATCTGCTCCACCACAAAGACATGCTCGGGGGAGGAGGAAAACGGGAGTGCGTTCTTTCACCCCGTGGAAACTGACACCCAAAGTACGCACTGGTGACGTGTTAATTCTGCCCTTTGCCCCCTCTGACGCTGACGCAGCCACTGCTGTCACACGGGGCGGGTCCCGGCTCCCCGGTGCGGCTTGCGGCCTCCACACCCAGGCCAGGTTGGGGGTGCCCGCACACTTAGAGGCTCAGCCTAGGAACCCCGGTCGCTCACGGCGCTGTGAGGCTCCTCCTAAGTGGCAGTGATGCACAGTTACCCAGTCGGCGATGCCAGCATGGGCCCGCCGGGCCGCCTTTGATCAGCCTCACGGACTCGCTCGCTGGGGCGTTCTGCCAGACACTGAGCGGTTCACTCAGTCGCTCCTGCATTCTCTCACAACCCTCTGCCCCACCCCGCTGTCTTTCTCTCGTTCACTGACGCTGCCACATGCCAGACTCTGTGCCACGCCTGGAAGCTACAGGGCTCCCAGAGCACGAGGGAAAACGCGTCCAGTCCCTGCAGGCGCCCAGCTCAGCGGGGACGACGGGCACGATGCTGGGGTAGAAAAGCCCATGAAACAACAAGGTCCTACTGCGTCAGCACCCTGGATAAGCTGCAGTGGAAGAGGACAAAAAAGGAACGTGAACATGTGCCTAACTACGGCACTGTGCTATACGGGAGACATTAGTGCAACATCCTAAATCAACTGTACTTCAATTAAATAAACTTTAAAAAGCCCCGGAGATGCATGGACCTGCCAACAGGGCAGTGGGATAGGCGGGGATGTGGGGCTGGAGGTGGGGTGAGCGTGGGCAGACGAGGGCTTCCTGACCCTCCTGTCCCCTAGGAAGCCACGGGCTGGAGTGAGGGGCTCTGGAGCCGCAAGACCTGAGCTCTTATCCTTAGCAGCTGCCTCAGTCTCCCCACCATACGCTGCTGAGTGGGCCAGGGGAGGGGGTGCGTGCGGAACGCCTTGTTGGCAGTGTGACCACGGGAAGTTGGTTCTCTTTCTCTCTGGCTCCCTGTGGGTCAGTGGTCCATCGCTGCCCCTGGCACCAGGGCTGAGCCAGCCAGGTGAACTGTGAGACAGGCCTGTGGGTGGGCTCCGGGTGACCTCCCGTGAGAAAATCGCATTTACGATCTGACAGCATAAAGCCCTGTTCCTATTTCACCACAACCAGGCCGGGTCACGTCTGCAAGGCCAGGTGACTGGGGCGGTGCTGCACCTTGCTCTGGGCCTGGCCTGGGGCAGGGCCCACACTTTCTTCCTGACACAGCAGCTGAGGAAGTGGGCCTAGAACGACTTTGTAGCGGGTTAGTGAGATGTGGGCCACTTGGACCTTCTTTCCTGAGACGTGAGGCCCAGTGCGGTCACCACGTGGTGTCTCGGGCAGCCCCACTGGGCCTCTGTTAGGGCCACAGGTGAGACCTGCGCTCGACCTGAGGGGTACGGCGTCTGGCGGGGGATCGGACGTGGAAACAGTGGGCTAAAGGCTGGTCGGTGGGCTCAGTGGTGCCCCTGGGCCCTGCGGGATCTAACAGGAGGACCTCCTGGCTGTGGTGACGTCCAGGGGCCTCAGAAAGATGAGCAGGGATCTGTCCAGCATCGGTGGGTGGGAGGGGGGTGTTCTAGGAGGTGCAGCAGAGCAGGGCAACACTGCAGTATCCACGATGCAGGACCCCCAGCTCCCCTGCCCTCGAACATGCACCAGAGGGGCCACCCTCCGGTTGAGGGCCGGGCGCCCTTGGGGAGCAGGGCGCCCTCGGGGAGCAGGGCCACGGGGAGGCCTGCCTCAGTCGCCACAGTCCCTGGGGCCTTGGAAACTGTCCAGCGCGCCTCCCTCCCTGTCCTGCTGGAAGCTTGGGATCTAAAGGCTGAGAACAGCGCTGCCTCCTCACAGATCTGAAGGAGGTTCAGCAGCCCCCTCTGCTTCTCTCCTGAAGGCTGCTCAGCCCCAGACTCCCGGGTGAAGTGAAGGTGCAGTAGACGCCTCCCCGGGGGCGGGTGCCACCTGCTTGGGGCCCTCCCGAGGAGGTGACCGCCTGACCAGCCGGCCCGTTCCCTGCTCCCCTGCCACGACCCAGGCTCAACTGGAGCCTGTGCGGTGGAGACCCCACAGCTGTTCACCATCCACGGGAGGTGGGAGGAGAGGTCCCCAGGTTCCCATGGAGGAGTCCCCCCCGTTGGGGCAGGGTGGGGGCCGGGAGTGGGTGGGAGGAGAGATCCCCCAGGTTCCTGTGGAGGGCTCCCCTCGGTCAGGGCAGGGAGCTGGGAGGGGGTGGTGGAGAGGCAGGGGCGCCCAGCAGTGGGAGGTCCGGCTTCCTCCTCCTCCCGTGAGACCTGGGGGACAGCTGGGGCAGCTCCCGCCCATGCTGGGTCCCCACCGCTGCAGGAAAGACCCCGTGCAGCTGCTGCCCAAAGGTAAGAGGCGCATCAGGGTCTCGGCGTCTGACATGGGGCTTGGCCTGGGCAGAGGCACCTTCCCTGTGTTGACCTCAGAGTAGGAGGTGCCTCTGTGGCCCTTGGGGGTCTCACCCCAATCGTCACGAGGACTGTCACTCCCCCCACAGGCTGCACAGACCTGGGCTTGTGTTCAGCTTAGACAAGCTGGACTTAGCGGCTGGAGGCCCCAGGCAGCTCTCCACATGGGTATCAACAGTGAGGCCATGGGGAGGGTAAGGGGTCCTGGGCGGGACGGGCCTCGGTTACAGCTCCTTAGTCCACCCCCTCCTAAAAGCCGGGGTGGAGGCCGAGGCCTGGCCGGGTGGGGCTGTGCCGCCTGTGCGGCCCGTCTGCACACGGTGGGGGTCTGGGCGCTCGCTGTCTGTCAGCCACGCAGACCGCCCGCCCAGAGCCACGCCGACTCCTGCCGGGCGAGGAGCAGCTGAAGGGAAGGGTCCCCGGAAGGAATGGGGCCTCTGCTCGAGCCTGGCCACCCAGCACCTCACTTCTCTGCCCCTCATGGGAGCCAGACACGGAGGGACCCTCCTCGGGGTCACGTTCATGGTGGGCGGAGCGCAGGTTCCGCCACGCGGCCCGCGTCTCCTGGTGCCAGCACTGCCCACAGGCTTCCTGACCAGCCCCTGGGCTTCAGCTTCCTTCCCCCACACAATTCTTTAGGTGCTCAGGTGGCAAGCCGTCTTTATGGCTTCGTAAACACAGACGAGCCTCTGATGCCCGATAAATTCTTTAGGCTAGAGATGCTAACCGAGCAGCTCATTACCTGGGAAAAACCAGAGCGGCCCGTGGAGACAACGCGGCTCCAGGCTCGGCAGGCGGGGAGGCTGGGCGCCTTCTCAGCCCTCTGGCCTGGCACCGGGAGACGCGCGCTGACTCAGGCCCCTGGAGTTCCGGGATGGGGTGAAGGGGCCGGGCGTGCGGTGGGCTCCAGCCCCGCCGTCCCACTGCCCTTGGCTCCCCTGCTGCTGGACGGATGGCCCAGCCTCCGCTCAGGCCTCTCGCTGCAGGGCCCGAGTCCCCAGCCAGGAACGACCGGCTGCCGCTGTGGCCAGCCTGACACCTGCCCGGGCCTTGTCCTCTGGACCTGCCTCCACTCCCCATGCCTGGCCCCGGCTCCCAGCGCTGCCAGCCCGGCCGGGGTGTGCCCTCCTGGGGGGCTCCCCTGGATGGGAGGCTGTGGTCAGCAGGCCTGTGTCCAGAGGGGGCACTCATCAGGCCGAGAGAGGGCGGGCCCTGCGGCCTGGCTCAGCCTTGTCCTCTGCTACGATAGAGAGGCCTTCCGAGTTCCCGGTCACATTCCCGTGTGGCTCCCAGGACCCGTGCAGAGGGTGACCCCTGGGGCTGAACCCTCAGTCCACACACGTGTCCCCTCGTTCAGCCCCTTACCCTCAGGTGGGCAAGACTGCAGCGGCCTCAGCTGGGACTCTCTGCTGGCCCAGGGACCCCTCAATGCCTGCCCCCCACCCCACATGCACGAGCCCCCCGGTCACGGGTCCTGGACACGCCGCGTCTGGGCAGCAGCTGTGGCGGGGCAGTGTGGCAGTCGCATCCCCGCTGTGGGCACGGGGCTCGCTGCTCTGCTCGGCACGGCCTCCCGTGCCCAGGAAGCCCCCACCGGGTCCCACGCCCAGCTCCGGGCTCCACCCGACAGTGAGGGCCAGCGACCCGGCCCGGGGGCCCCTCCCCGCGGGCCGGGCACTCACATTGATCATAGCATTGGACGTGATGCGGAAGAGGGTGGCCCGCTCATTGACCGCCTTCAGCTTCTCGCCGCTCTCGGCCGGGACGCGGAGGCCGTCCAGCTCGTTCAGGGAGCGCTGCAGCGCCACCCCGTGCTTGGCCACGAGCTCATTGCACGTGCCGAGGTCGTCCAGCTTCAGCGAGAGGCTCCTGATGGCGCCGTGGAGTTCACTCTTGTCGGCTGGGGAGGGAGTCCCGTCCTCGTCGTCCCCAGAGTCATCTGTGGAGAGACGCGGCGTGGTTCTCAGGGCCCGGCGGGGGGGAGGCCGGGACGGAGGGGCAGGTAGAGCTGCCGGGAGAGAGAGCTGCCTGGGTGAGGGTGGGGTGTCCGCCAGCCCCCCAGCGGGTGGGACGGAGAGGGAACCAGCTTGAATGACAGGGCCTGGCTAAGCTGTGCAGGGTGCAGGCAGGGGTGGGCAGCACCCAACCCAGCCCCGCAGAGGCTGCCGGAAGAAGCAGAGACCCCGAATCACAGGCCGGGCCCCACGGACCCCGCTTCCCCCCACTGCCCGCACCTCGCCTCGCTGTCTGCTCTCCGCCCACCCCCGGCGGCACCAGGCTGCCCGCTCCCTGCAGACACAGTGCTGCTCCTGCTTCGGGGCTTCCCCGCTGTGTCCCCGGCCCAACGCCGGCCCACCTTCCGCGCCCCCCAGAGACCCCCAGGCCACAGTCACAGCCCCTCCCTGCTGCTGGAGGGCTCCCCCGAGGAGCAAGGCCATGCTCGCCTGTGGGGTCTTGCGCGTGGAGACACCGGCCGTGGCCTCTCAACGGGCTTATCAGGCAGGTACTGTGCCACCCCCGGATGACAGACAGGCGATGGGGCTCGGGGAGGTGAAGTCCAGCCCCATGCTCCCCCCGCCCCCCACCGCGGGCTAGTCTGTCTGCCTACAGAGAAGCCCCCTCACACCGGGCTGCAGGGGCCCCCGGCTCACTCCCCTCCCGCCACCCCCTCTCCTGGGGCCCCAGGTGCCCTCGGCACCCCGTCCTAGAGTCTGGGGTACCTTGGAGCCTGGCCCCTGGCCAGCCCAGCCTGTGTTCGAGCGGGGCTCCGTGGAGAGTGCGGCGGGTGGATGGCTGGCCTGGGCTCTGCAGCCGCTTCAATACCAGCCTGTGAGGGCTAGAGCCTGCGAGTGTCCAGGGTTTCTAAGATGCCTTGTTTCAGAAATAATCAGCAGGAAACTTTTATATATATATATTTTTTGGTGACGAAAATCCGTTAAGCCAAGATACAAGTTTTTGAGAAAAGTACACAGTGTGAGGGAACAGACTTCCTCCCATGGCAGGCAGGGTGTGTGGGGGCGGCGTGGCTGAGTCACTGCTGCGCACGCCCTGAGCTGGGGGCAGCGCCTGGCCAGCCGCGAAGGGCCTGCCCCCCCCAGCAAGGAGGCGGTGGGGGCAGCCGGGCCGGGGACAGGGCTCACCCCACCCACCCAGCCCCACTGCAGCCCTGAAACAACCCGGCGTCCGGAGACTGCACGTGCCGGGCCAGGTCCTGACCCCTCGCCTGACCAACGAGAACACTGAGCCGCAAGGTGGCCGGCAGACAGCGACTGTTCCCACTCTGCAGGCGTGAAAACTCAGCTCCTGACACCGAATCACGGGTTTAGGGCCCTGCCGGTAGGGGGCAGGGCTGGGTCTGAACCCAGGTGGTCTGCACAGAGGCGGTTCCTCCTCCTGGATCACCTACGGAAGGCTCAAAGGGCTGGGTGCTGGGCCCTGGGCAAGGCGCTGCCTTGGTGAGTGCATGCTGATGACCCGAAGAGGTAGGTCTGGGGGCCAGGAGGTGCTCTGAGATCGCCCAGGGCCACGGTTGCGGGAATTCTGCAGCCTCCAGGCCTGTCCGGGGCTCTGAGTTACAATGCAACCTCCTCTCGCTTCCCAGGTTCAACATGTCTAATAACCAGAATAGCCACTGACTGGTCAGCGTGGCTGCCGCTGGGCACCAGGAGGGGCATGGGGGGGCATGCTGGCTGTGGTCAGCCTGAGCGTGAGCCCCTGTACTCTGAGCAAGAACTGACCGCCCAAACTCTGAGCACCTTCCTGCGGGAGGGCCGGGAGTTGGGGTGGGGGGGAGGTCATTGCACCTCAGCAAGCGGCTCTGGGGTCCAGGTCAGGTCCCAGGGCGCTGGCTGGGTGTTTGGGGGCAGGATGGGAAGGCACTGGGTCAGCAGCTGCTGAGCAGCAGAGTCTGTCCTGTGGGGAGGGGCTGCCAGTGCCTCCCTCGTGAGGACACGAGGAGGGAGGGGGAGGGCAGTGAATGGACGACTGATCTTGGGTGCATCCCGGGAGGCCTGCACAGAGGCGGCAGTCACACACAGGAGGGCAGGGTCGGGAGAAGGGGCGCAGAGCTGCAAGCTGGAGAAGGTAAGGGCACGGCTGAGGAGCCTGGGCCTCCGTCCCGTGGCCAAACAGACTGTGGGGGCATTTGAGCAGAGGTCCAGGTTAAAGAGGAGGCTCTGGGGGCGGAGTGCAGGGAGGGGCTGAACAAGGGAGGGGACCCGGGCCCCCAGTGGTGCACTCTGGCCGTGCCGAGCCCCAGGCCTCCGTTCAGGGGCCTCTGCAAGGAGCAGATCCACGTTGGACACACAGATAAAGCTCAACATCAGAGACGCAAGCCAAACCACTCGATGTGACAGTGCTCAAGCTGGCAGAAAGGATGGATGGCATTAACTCCCCTCATGATTTCTGAAAGATAGACCAGCAGATTCCCTCACATGCATGAACAGGGCGTCTTGCTTCCCCCCACCACCCCAACTTAGAAGGGAGCTCCTCTGCTGGCGGGCATGTCGTCTGAGGAAGGAAGACGCTCATGCGTGCAAAGTGGCTTAGGGTGCGGTTCTCGAGCGGGTGGCCTTGGAGGTTCTCAGGCTTTTCTGACCTCACATGTCCTCTGTGTCCCCACTTCCACTGGGACTGAAACTCAGGGACAGTGAGCTTGTGAGAGGAACAAAGTAACCGCCCACATCTCAACAACACGGCAGACAACGAACTACCCACAGACTAAAACCCTACAGAAATGCTGCCACTGCAGGGGCAGCAGCCCCCGAATCCCAGGGCCACGCCGAAGCCACGCTCCCGGCCACGAGGGTGCCCAGGCCGCCGGCAGAGCCCACGTGATGGCCAGACTTGGCACAGCGCAGCCGTGGAGGGGGCCTGCCAGGCTGCCCCGGGGCGGGAACATGAGGGGGAGAACAGAGGCTTGACCCGAGGGGGCTGAATGCAGTGTCTGTGATGGGGGAAGGACAGGAGAGCTGGGGGCGGGGCGGGGGGGCAAGGAGGAGGCCAGGGCAGGAGGAAGCAGCTCTGCCCGCCCGTCCTCCTGCCTCCTTCCCCCGCCGGCCCGGCCGCCTCCGTGCCGAACCCCTGCTGCCTGCCTGCCTGCCTGCACGCTGCTGCTCCTGGAGCTTCTGACGTTCAGATCAAACCTGCACACAGGACTTCCCTGGCGGTCCAGCGGTTAATAATCCACCTACCGATGCAGGGGACCCGGGTTCGATCCCTGGTCCAGGAAGATCCCCCGTGCTATGGGGCAGCTAAGCCCATGAGCCTGGGTGCCTAGAGCCCGTGATGCACAACAAGAGAAGCCACCACCACGAGACGGCTGAGTATCGCAACTAGAGAGTAGCCCCCGCTCGCTGCAACCAGAGAAAGCCTGTGTGTAGCAACAAAGACCTAGCACAGCTAAAAATAAATTACAAATAAGTAAACAAGAGTGTTTTGTTGTTTCTTTTTTAAAAATAAAAAAACTTCACAGAAAAACAGCTAAGCAGGAGCCCAGCGAGCTGCTCCACCAGCCGCAAAGGCCACGACTCCTGAGAGCCGACGCTGGCCTGCAGGTCGGGACACGGGTTCTGCCCTTCCTCCCCGGGGAACTCCGGGCCAACGCGCTGGCACCTTCTCAGAACGATGTTCCTCAGTCGGGGGTGCCCGGAGCCTCCCGGGTCAAGTGACCACAGCAAACGGCAGCTCCAGACTGTGGAGCACGGGAAGAACCCCCAGTCCGGCCCACAAGCCGGGGAGTGGGGCGCGGTCAGGGTACGATGCTGGCGGCTCTGGGACGGTGGGACCACGTGCCGCAACAGCCCGTGGAATCAAGGGCCCCAGGCTGTTCTCCCGACACCACCGTTTCTAGAAAAGCACCAACTCCCGAAACGCCCATTGGATTTCACTGGCTCTAAAGGCGAGAACGAATCCTTTTTTGCTAGAAGAGAATAAATCCAGGACGTTCAGGTTACTGATGCATTCCCAAGGCAGCAGCCGCAACTCTTCCATCCACCCCGACCGGGCCAGCAGAGGAAGGCAGTCCACGGCCAGCGCGGGAGTTTCCAACCCTTGGGGGCTACCCTGGGTTGGCTGGTGTGTCCGCCCCAAACTCGTCTCCTTCCTGGAACTTCAGAATGTGACCACAGGATGTCCCAGGTGGCACAGTTGATAGGAGTCCATCTGCCAATGCAGGGGACACGGGTGTGGTCCCTGGTCCGGGCAGACCCCTTATGCCGCAGAGCAACTAAGCCTGTGGGCCATAACCCACTGAGCCGAGAGCCTGTGCTTCTAACACGGGGAGCCACCTCGATGAGGAGCTGCGGCTGGAGAGCGGCCCGGCGCACCCCAACTAGAGGAAGCCTGCAGTGAAGCCAGCACAGTCAAAAGTAAGTAAAAATTTAAAAAGAAAGTGATATTTGGGCTGCTGCAGGTGCCATTAGTTAGGATAATACTGGAGGAGGGCCGGTCCTTATCTGCTATGACGGATCTTACAAGAAGAGAAGCAAAGACACAGCCTCTGTGCTGACAGAGACTGGAGCAAAGCATTTACAAGCCAAGGGTTGCCAGCAACACCAGCCGCGGAGACAGGCCTGGGACACGTTCTCCCTGGGCCGTCAGGGAGAAGAGCGCCCCCCGACACCTTAATTTTGGACTTGTTGGCTCCAGAGCCGTGAGAAAGTAAAAATCACGTGGTGTGAAGCCATGGGCTTGTGGAGACTTGTCACCACAGCCCTGGGAAACGGTTCCTGCAGCTTCAAGTGGCACAGACTTAATTTCCTGCTGCTGTGGAGGGCAGAGGCCCTTGGCACAGGCGTGTGGCGAGGCTGCGCTCCGCTGAAGGTTCCTGGGGAGGGCGTGGCCTCCATCCTCAGAGTCAGCAGACTGGCATCTTCCAATCTCCTGCCTCCGTCTCATAAGGACTCTGTGATTACCCCAGGTTATCCAGGTGGGCCCCGCATAACCTCCCGGCTCAAGGTCAACTTAACCCCGTGGGCACAATCCCTCTGCCACGTTCGCAGGTTCTGGGAATTAGGACGCAGACACCTTGGGAGCCATCACTGAGGGGCGGTGGCTAAGCGGGACCTGAGGCTGCGTTCTCATCTGTCATGGGTCAGTTCGTCCGACTTACTGCCTGAGGAAAGGGGGATGCTCTCCACTTAAGCGCTGAGACCCCCTATCGGGGCACAGAGACCTCACAGGTCCCTTTGAGCTCCCCGCCAGCCTGGCACACACGCCTCCCTGACCGCGTGGGGGGTCTCCTAAAGCCTCCACTGGCCGGCTGTGACCGAGGAGCCCCGGGATGCTGGGACAGACCCTCTTCCACCTGGAACTCCTGGGAAGGAGAGGGTTGCCACAGAAACAGCCAGCAGAGCAGAGCCAGGTGGGCTATTTTTAGAAGCAGAACTCTTTTTTTTTTTTTCCCTTTCATCTTTGAGGAGAATGGATCAAGTTTCTGGGTGGGCAAGCCCTGTCAGGGGGCAGTGCAGGCTGGCCCGGAAGGTGCGGGAGGTGACACGGTGGGGATGTGGGGGTCGGGCGCCCCCGGGGCCGCCCCAATTTGCACTTTCTCGCTTGTTTCTCTGGGGAACCTGGCTTTGCCCTCACCTGCCCACGACCTCCCAAGTCCAGCACTGGGTGAAGAGGACCCTCTCCCCTCAGCCACTGTGGCTGGATATGAGTGAGAGTTACCCCAAACCCACTAGCTCCCTCCCTAGTGCCTGGCCGGGACCTGCCTCCACGATGGGAGGAACACCTGAAAATGTGAAAAGAAGGTGGGGGCTTCTCGGAGGTCAAGGCTCAACACTTGCTAGGCAGGCACGAGGTCACAGAGCAGGCAGGGGCCAAGAGTGGGCAGGGCCATAAGAGAAGCCTTGTCCCGCTCCCCAAGGGGGTGACCACGCATGGTGACCCACAGCCGCTCGGGGTGAGTGGCACAAGGCAGGAGGCGGCCAGCAGACAGTCAAGGAGAGCTGCTGGCTGGCGGGGGAAGGCTGGGGGGACAGGACCCGGGCTGGTGCACACCCCCGGCCGGCCCCCTGCCACTCCACAGAAGAGAGGGTGTGGAAGGGCCCTGCTCCTGGCTGCACTGCGGCAGGAGGAGCCTGTGGCCCAAGATCCAGCTCAGAGCAGCAGCTGCAGGTGCTACGGTGGGTGCTACATCACAGCCCGGCCCAGAGGTGCTCCCGACCCAGCAGCTCTGTCGGCGGGTCAGTGCGGGCAGGCCCCCTTCCTTCTCCACCCCCCACCACAGGACACGGAGGGGCCGGACCCCCAGCCCTGCAGCCCTTCAGCCGTGGCCTGGGTCCCTGAGTGGCCACTCGTCCCCGGACCCATCCTGGGCACCAAGATCTTGAAGCAGGGAGGGCCCCCTGCAGTCTGGCTGTGCAGAGACCCCCCGAAGGGCCTCTGAGGAGACAAACAGCGTCACGGGGCCCTGCAGTCTTGGCGGAAAACAGCCACTTCCAATCTGCAACGGGTAACACCTCAAAAATTCCATTACAGCAGGTTTGGCGATGGTTATTTAGATTTCTGGAGCTGTGTTAAGCTGCCCAGATTTGATCGCAGAATCCAATCAGCCAGATGCTGACAACAGAGACCTTGAGGGGGGCGCCAAGACGTCAAGTGACCTCGTGGCTCTGAGACTGCAGGGCCCCGCGGCTCGGTGACGGCCTGCCCTGCGCTTGCCCACGTTGTGTCATCGCTTCGTGTGACACAGTTGGCTACAAAAGTCACGCGCACAGGACAGGAAAGGGCTGCATGGAGAGCTAAGGATTGTGTCAAGACCCCAGGGCTCCTGGGTGGTGGGACTGGAGCCGGCAGAGCTGTCTTTACAGATCCTGGCGGCTCCTGCCTCCCCCATGGCCCCGAGGCTGAGCGATTGCAGCCACTGGCCGGCACCAGCCAGGGCCCTCCACCTGGGGAGGAGGCGGAGAGCCCTGCTCGGGGGCGGCGCTGGCCCTCGGGGCCCCCACCCTGGAGGAGGCCCCCACCCAAGCACCAGGGAGAGGGAGGCCGGGGGTCTCCTGGTCTGCACAGAGAAGGGCTCAGACAGGAGCCCCAGGGTGGGGCCCTGAGAGGCCTTGGGAGGAGGGGGCTGCCTTACAGGTGCACCCTGTGGAGGAGGGGCCGCCCCAGGGAGGGGCAGCAGGCGCGCCGGGCCGCGGGTGGACGACCAGAGCCCGGAGGATGGGCGCCCCTGAGATGCAGCCCCCGAGGCAGGTCAGGGGTCTCGGTGCTGGACAGTGAGGCCGGGGGACCAGGCCAGACGTGACCGGGACTGCCCCTCCACCAGGACACCGTCAGTCCTTCCTGACGGGAACCCAGAGGGAAAGCAGGGCTGTCTTCCCAAGGTAGAGTCTGTGGGTCACTAGTCCTGCAGGGGGCTCTGCAGAAAAAGGAACCAATGATCAAAGAAAACCACTTTCAAAAACAGGATGAATGACGTCCCTTCCCCCGAAGCAGGGAGGTGACAGAAAGTTTCGAGAACCTTGAAGACCTTGGAGGTCATGTCAGGATCTGGTGGAAACATCAGATAACAATTAATAATAAATCGCCAAGCCCTGGCAGGCAGGTGGAGGACAAGCCAGAGCGTCGGTATCGGGTGGACCCGTCTCCCCTCCTCCCTCTGGTGGTTGGCACCGGGTGTGCGGAGGGCGGCTCCCTCTGCAGCGGGGTGCAGGGGTGGCCCCCGACCAGGACTGCTGTCAACGAGGCTGAGTGGGCCGCCAAGGATGGGCGCCCCGGGCTTTGCTCCGCTTCCACCGGAGACGTGGGGGCACAAACCGCACCCCACAAACATGAGTCTGGAGGCCGTTACCCGCCTGACTCTGCTTTTCCCACGGAAAAACACTCCTTGGGGAATCTGCGCCGGGTGGAGAGGCAGCGAAAGGCCGGGCGGAAAGCTCAAGAAAGCAAAGAAACACGCCCCCTTTCCTCTCCTTGGAGGGGCTGCGGTCAGAGTCACGAGGACGAGTGAAAGACGCCAGAGACGCCCACTGACCCAGCGCCTCCCTCCTCGGCAGAGCCTGGGACCTGGGGCCACGCAGCATCCTTGGGGTGACGGACAGCTCTGGCCGCCGGGCCCCCCTCCGGGGAAGCGAACACTGGTGCAGAGATGGAGCATAAAAATAGAGGCGCAGTTCCAATTGCGGCATCTGCTGCGGCGCTGAAGGCAACCTGCCACCCACAGCCCCTGCCCGCGGGCAGAGCGCCCCGCCCAGCCAGTGCTTCCACCCTAGCCAGGAGTCCACGGGTCTTCTGAAGGAACAGGGGGTGCACTGCTGGGGGCTGCTGTTCCATGCCCCCCCGCCCCCACCTCCGGACTCACTCGTCTGCCTTATCCTGGTCCACGGCTCGCCCAGGGTCCCAAAGGGCAGAGGTGGGCTGCCCTGCAGCCAAGCTGAGGCAGGGGCATGAGGGCACGACCCCACGCCGCCGGGCACGGGCGGAGACACTGCAGCCCGCCCCCAGCGTGTGAGCCCTTGCTAAGGAGCACGGACACGCCCCGCCCTCTGACCTGGTGATGTCCAGCCGCGAGCCCACCTGGTCTCGGCAGGTGGACCCTCCCCGAGGCGCCCGCCCCACCCAGACAACAGTGAGCCTTCTGACGGGGGCGGGGGGAAGCTGCCGTGCTCCCCCGGCCTCCACCGCAGGCCCCCAGACTCCACCCCGCCAACCGCTGGCCCCAGCTCACGGAAAGCCCTGCAGGCCCACCCTCCTTGGGAAGGGCCTCAGTATTGTTGGAAAAGTGTCTCCAGGAGGTTTTACACTGCGGCCGGGTGAGGACTGCGCGGCCTCCCCAGCTGTGTTGCCTCGATGCCCTCTGTCCCCTGCACCCCAGCTCAGGTGTTCGGCAACCCCCCCAGCTCTGCAGACAGCCAGCAGGGCTGAGGGTCTCCCGCGGACCCCGGGCATCTGGCTCCAGGGGCTCCCTATCTCTGGGGTCCTATGCTGCCTTCTGAGTAACCAGAGAAGATGAAAGAAAGTTCTATCGTCTTGGCAGCTCAGGAGGTCACACAGAATTTCCACGCTGAAACCCAGCCTCTGTTCACACAACCCGCAGGCAGCTTGGGTGTTGGTGGCTCACCTCTGCTCCAGAGGCCTTTTCTCCACGGCGTCATCACCAGTTAGTAGCTGCCTGGGTCCCATCGCGCTGTGAGCTGTGGCCCCGGTGGGCCAGGGCCGTGGTGGGGACGCCAGGAGGGCTTCTTTCTGCCCTAGTCGGCCCAACCCGCCTCCCGCTCCTCCCCGCCAGGCAAGGGTGCCCACCCCTCTGGCTGCCTGCTGTGAGACCAGCGGCCCGGGAACAGTCAGAGCGTCCGGGGACAGATAAAAAGGAGCCTCACTGGTGGGAGTGTTTGGTTTTAGCTCAGCACCCACACCCGTCTCGAGTTCCGAGATCTGCGGCCTGCACGAGAAACCGCTGAGTCAGCGGTAGCAGCATGGCTGAGCCCATCACGGGAGCCTGCCGGCTTTCGTTTCCCTGGCCTGACGACAGCCACGGCTGCTCATCCTCGGAAAAAGTCAGACGGCCACAAGACCACACGAGAGAACTTTGCACGCAGGGCTGTCTCCAGGCCTCACAGACAGAGGGTGACTGAGGCGGGGGGCCCCGGGCGGGCAGAGGCAGAGGCAGCCGCTGTCTCTGATGCCAACCCCGGGAGAGCAGACCTGGTAGAATGTGTTCAAAGTGGTGAGGCTCAGAGTGAGGCCGAGAGGCAGGGGTGGGGGTGTTTTTGGAGGCTGTTCAGCTCCTCCAAAGGCCCTTTTATTCCTCTTCTTGTTCTGGGTCCCCGTCTGCGCAGCTGGGAGCCTGGCCAGGCCGTGTGTTCGCAGGCTTCTGAACATCCCTCCCGGAGGGCACGAAGGACAGTGGACAGTCCTCGTCATGAACCATCATCCTTGGGAGCCCCGACCCAAGGACGGGGAGGACCCAAGGACCCAACTGACCGGGGAGGCTGGGGATGGGGGGTCGACGCGGCCAGGGAGGGCATTCCTGCGCCTGGACGACACCGAGGCTTCCCAGCGCCCAGTCCAACTTCCGCTGTCTGTCTCCTATGTTCCCCGGTCACTAGGGAGACTGCCGGGCTGGCGGGGCTCAGCTTAGCTGTTGGTTTGGCCACTAGTAGGCTGTGTGACTTAGCAGGTCTCTTCCTTCTCTGGGCCCCAGAGTTTGCTCCTCAAAGGAGGGGTCTGACGGGCAGACCCACATTGCTCCGGGGGAAAGGTTCAGCAGCCAGGGTTAATAAAGAAGCTCCCAGATGTGCACTCGATCCTGGGGGGACCTCTGCTCCTCGTGCTCTGGGAGGGGGAAGGGAAGGCGGAGGGAATGACCCTGTGACCAAGTAAGCAACCCCGCCCCACCCTGGTTTGCTGGTCATTTCTGCAGAAATCCTGGGAGCCAGGCCGGAGGCCAGGATCCACAGAGGCCGGGCCACCGTGAGACGGGGCAGAACGCCAACTTCGAGAGCAGGCAGAGCCCAGATCTGCCACCTGGGAGTCAGAACTGGGGTTCAGACCCAGAGCCGGGGGAAGGAGATGGGGCTGCGGAAGGGCCTGCCGGGGGAGAGCCTCAAGGGAACTGGCCGACAGCCCCCGCCCTCTGCACGGTTCCTTCCCCATCACCTCCCCAGCCCGTCTCCCCTGTACCCGCACCTGCTGGACTAGGGGGGCGGGCAGCCACCCCACAGCTCAGAGGGCCCTACCAGCAGGACCCCTGCAGACACCACCGTGGGCAGGGGGCTTCCAAGGCTTGGCTGGGGAAAAAGCCACTCGAGCCGTGACGGCTAAGGAGGGAAATCAATCTGAAGACAGTGAGACCCCAGAGAAGTCCACATTCGGGAAGGAAGTTTTTTCGAGGAGCTTGGCCAAAGATGAACGAGGCGGGACTTCGCTGGCCGTTCGCTCCTGAGAACGGGGGATGAAGGCGTGTGACCCCGGAGGCCTGATGGCCCCTGGCTTCTGCCCTCCTGCTCGCCCAGCCTCGGTCGGAAAACTGTTCCTACAGGGCCAGGGAGCATCATTCTCGGGCTCTTGGCTGTTACACTTCTCACTGTAAATCAAGAGGCTGGTTTTCTGCTTCCTAGAAGAAACGGAAATTGGAAATTCCAACGTGTGATGGTATTTGTGAAGACACTGAAAGTGACTGTCCCTTAAAACCGAAGGGGGTGGTTTGCAACTGCCAAGTCTTGGAGACCAGGAGCTGGTGCCCAGGGGGAGATATGGCCACAGGGAACCGTGGGGAGGGGGACCTGGTGGAAGTGACAGCCTCCGTGAGGCCAGGGGAGGGGAAAGCAGCAGGGGAGGCCAGCAGAGAGGAGGGAAGAGGGGGCGGGAGCAGGGAGGGAAGAACCCCGTCTCATGGAGGAGGGCCACCTGCCTGCCTGGGGCCGTGCTGGCGGGTTCCCTACCCCAGTCCTGGGGACCCCTCCTCAGAAGCTGCTCCCTGGGCCCCCAGGGAGGCTCCTCAGCCCGAGCTGAGGTCCTCTGAGCCTGCCTGGGAGCTTCCCCTCAACTGCAGAGGCCAGGGGTTGCTTAGTGAGGTGGCGGGGGTGAGGGAGAAACCTGGACATACAGAAAGAAAGATACGGCACATCCGGGCGTCAGAGGACAGGCCGGCACGGTCGGAAACCCCACGGCCAGGAAGGCTTGAATTACAGCCCCTAGGTCTGCAGAGACCCAACATCTTTGGGCCAAGTTTCCACCCAAGACCCGTCTCCGATTGGCTCCACAGTGGCCCGGGGCAAGGGGGCGGGGCTCCCCTTAAATAGGTCAACTTTCTGCGGTCCTGGTCCCAGGCCCACCCGGGCGGGAAGGGGAGGGACTGATGGAACAGGTGGTGGTGGGCCTCTGTGGGGCGGTGCTGATTTTTCAAGGCCATTTAGGACTGGATGGCCTCGGGGCCATGGGGTGGCTGTGTGCTACAAAAGGCCCCTCTCCTGGAGCTGGTGAGACCCAGGCAGCAACAGAGGGTCTCTGCCTGCTGACACACAGTCAGCCCGCAGTCCATGCAGCACTCTGCCGCGCGGCCCCCCGCCGGCTCTCACCACACCCCGGGGCTGGGGCTCCACTTCCGGCCCCCTTCAGTGCCGGGGCGCTGCAGCGGTCCTGCCCCGTCACCTGGTGGGCAGCTTAACTCTGGGATCTGGACGCTGGAGCCCTGAAAGCGGACGTGCCTGGGCGACGGGCACGTGAGCCAGAAGACAGGGAAGGGCCAGCGTCCTTACAGAGCGGGGAGAAAGGACCCTAGCACTTCATAGTTCATAAAAATGTCCTTCAGAAGTAAAGGTGGAAGAAAGGTACGTTCGGATAAATAAACCCTGAGAGATTCTATGGCTCGCTGACCTGCAGTAAATGTGCAAGTGAGTTCATCAAGCCCAGAGGAAGTGATACCAAGTGGCAACTCAGATCCAGACAGGAGCCAAGAGGGCCGGAAATGACGGCGGGCAGGACTCTGCAGGGTCTCTCGGGTACAAACGCCCGAGTCTGGTTTGTAAGAAGGCTTTAGTCCCCCCTGGGTTCCAAAGAGCAGGCGCAAGCAGTTACTAGTCAGGGAGGAGGGGGAATGCAGGAACGAAGGGAGAGCGGTCAAGGGAGAAAAGCGATGACACGACTCAGCATAGAGCAGAGTCCCGGTTCCCCCGCAGGGCATTCACACGGCAATCGGACATGCGTCTCTGGGCTCTGCAGGATGGGGACCCTCACCCAGGTGGGGGATGCAGACTGTATGCTGAGCACAGGCACAGAGAGCCCAGACTGGTCGGAACCAGAAGGCTGACGATTCCGACTCCAGGAACGTCACCTGTTACCGCCCAACACTCAGAAGGCGGCCATGCACCCTGCAGACCTCACCCCAAATGTCCGCTTTAAACTCAAACCTTCCCTGAAAGCCATCGGAGTTTGGGTCCTTTGAGCAGGAGCCTTCTTCTTGCTTGGCGCCCTGCAAATAAGCACTGAACTTCCCTTCGCACAGACTGGCGTCAGCAGGTCGGCTTTGCTGAGAGGGCTGAGAGGACCCAAGTCCGCTTCGGTAACAGAAAAGATAAATGTGTGAGTGAACATAGAAGAGGCTGGTTTTTCTCTCTTTTAAATTTTGTTTAAAGATAACTTATAGAGCAAGTTAAAAAAGTGTGTTGTATCTTCAAAAGCAAAGCAGGACACAGCAGAAAGAGGGGGAGGGACCGTGGAAGTCTACTGCTGTTAAGGCGCTTGTAGCTGAACTGGTATATGATTTGAAGGAAGACTGGGATAAGCCAAAGATGCCTAATGGAGACCCTACAGCAACCACTGAGAAGAGAGATATATAGTAATGAGCCAATAAAGGGAAAAAAATGAATACTAAAAATATCACAGATGGCAGGAAAAGAGAAAAAATAGCAAATAACAAAATAGGAGATAGAAGCCCAAACAGATCAATCATTGTTGTTTAGTTGCTAAGTCGTGTCTGACTTTTGCGACTCCATGGACTGTAGCCTGTCAGACTCCTCTGTCCGTGGAATTCTCCAGACAAGAATACTGGAGCGGGTTGCCATTTCCTCCTCCATGGGATCGTCCCGACCCAGGGATGGAACCCGAGTCTCCTGCATCACAGGCAGATTCTTTGCCACTGAGATACCTGGGCTTCCCATATCAATAACCACATTAAATTAAAATGCTCTCAACATTCTAAAAGTGAGAGCCTTTATCAGACTGGATTAAAAAGCAAGACCCATTATAGGCTATCTTCAATAAAACCCCTTTAAATATTACAGCATAGATAAAATAACTAACCATATGCTTTCTACAAGAAACACACTTTAAATATAGAGACACTGATGGGTTTTACTTTTAAGTAAAATACTAGGAAAGGAAACACTAGGCATATGGCAATTACAAGAAGGCTGAATGACCTTAATAACATCTCAAAAGAGGCTTTAGGACTGAGATAAAGAAGGAAGTTCCATAATGACAAAAGAAGTCAGTTCATTAAAAAGACAAACTCCTGGTTGGGCATGCACTTCCTAAGAGAGTCTGAAAGCAGATGAAGCAAAACCAGAAGTGAAATCTACAGTTACAGTTAGAGATTTCAATACCACTCTCTCAGCAATTGCTAGAAGGTTTTGACAGAAGAGAGATTTAGAAGACGTGAATCTTCAAGTATCCTCTATCCATCAACTTGAGTTAAGTGACGTTTATAGCACACCACACCCTGCAATGGTAGAATACCCATTTTTTCCAACAACATGTGAGGTATTCACCAAGACACAGCACTGCTAGCCCATATATTAAATCTCAAATTTAACGTGATAAGAGGTATGTTCTGTGGCTACTACAGAATTAAATTAGAAAACAATAACAAAAATAAACCTGGAAAATACCCTAATATATGAAAATTAAATTACACTCTTCTAAATGACTAATGGGTCAAATAAAAACCACAAGGAAAATTAGATAATATTTGTAATTAAATGATAAAGAAAGTACAACATATCAAAATTTATGGGATGCAGCCAAAGCCGCACTTGGATGAAAATGCATAGCTTGAATAGTTTCTTACCAAAAAGAAGAGAGGTTTAAAATGAGTGATCTAAGCTTCCACGTTAAGAAAACGAAAGAGACTTCCCTGGTGGTCCAGCGGCTAAGACTCCATGCTCCCAATGCACGGGGCTGGGGTTCGATCCCTGTTCAGGGAACTAGATCCCACACGCCACAGCGAAGAGTTGGCATGCCACGAGAACAATCCTGCCTGCCGCAACAAAGACCAAAGATCCCCAGTGCTGCTAAGGCCCGGCACAGCCAAATAAATAAATGTTTCTTAAAAATAAAATATGATACAAATGAACTTACTCACAAAGCAGAAATAGCCTCACAGACTCAGAAACTAAATTTAGGATTACCGAAAGGGGACGGGGGCGGGGAGGATACATCGAGTCTGAGGCTAGCAGATCCACACTGCTATACGTGAAACAAACAGCGAGGCCCTACTGTGTAGCACAGGGGACGGTATTCAATCTCCTGCAATAATCTTTAATGGAAAAGAATATTTGTGTGTGTGTGCATGTGTATAACTGAATCCCTGTGCTGCACATGAGAACCTAACATAATGCTGTATTGATAAACGTACTTCAGTTTTCTTGTGTTTTCTTTTTTAAAAGAAGCTCGGCTGACAGATTCGACCAAACACTTAAGGAAGAAACAATACAGGTTCTACACAAACTCTGTAAGAAAGTTAGAGGAGGGAACGCTTCCCAATTCACTTTATGATGCCAGTATTGCTTGATAACAGAACCAGACAAGGACATTACAAAAAAACAAACAAACAACAACAAAAACTACAGTCCAATGATATCCCTCATGAACAGAAACAAAAATCCTCAGAAAGATATTAACAAATGTAATCCACCAATACATAATAAGGGCAAATCATCTTGATTAAGTGAAGCTTGTCCCAGAAATGCAAGGTTGGTTCAACATTTAAATACCAATCAATGAAAGACAACCCCATTAACAATGGAATTTGAATAAACATTCCTCCAAAGAGGATAAACAGATGGTCCATACACACATGAAAAAATACGACACAGATGCTTTGGAAGACAGTTTGGCAGTAATAACCCAACAATCCCATCCTGGGTATCCACCCAAGAAAAATGAAAACCATGTCCACATGAAAACTTACACACGAATATTCACAGCACAGCAGATGATTCCTAGTGGCCCCGACGTGAAAACAACCCAAATGTCCATCTGCTGATGAATGCATAAAAGTGGTATATCCATGCAGTGGAATACTTATTTGACAACTTTTAAGGAATAAGGTGTCAATCCTAAAGGAAATCGACCCTGAATATTTATTGGAAGGACGGATGCTCAAGCTGAAGCTCACTACTATGGCCACCTGATGTGAAGAGCCGATTCATCGGAAAAGATCCTGATGCTGGGAAAGGTTGAAGGCAAAAGAAGGGAGTGGCAGAGGATGAGATGGTCAGACAGCATCACCAACTCAATGGACATAAGTTTTAAGCAAACTTTGGGAGATAGTGAAGGACAGAGGAGTCTGGCGTGCTGCAGTCCATGGGGTCACAAAGAGTCAGAACAACCGAACACACACACGTGCGCACACACACACATATGCTAAAAAATCAGAGAACTTGTTAGAAATGCAAATCTTCAGGCCCTATCCTGGACCTTCCAAATCAGAAGAATCTGGGGATGGGGGGAAGGGCCAAAATATAAGAAGCCAATATAACTCATCATTTTCACAGACTAAAAAAAAAAAATCCAAGAGAAGTATTTGACAAAATTCAACATCCATTCATTTTAAAAATCTCTCAGCAAACTAGGACTGAAAGGGAATTTCTGCAACATGATAAGAGATGGGCGGGGACTTCCCTCGTGGTCCAGTGGCTAAGACTCTGCACTCCCAATGCAGGGGGCCCAGGTTCGACCCCTGGCCAGGGAACTAGATCGCACATGCCGCAACTAAAAGGAGAAAAAAAGATTTCGCACGCCCCAATGAAGACCGAACATCCCATGTGCCACAACTAAGACCTAGTGTAGCCAAATAAGTAAATAAATACATAAATGTTAAATAATCTTTTAAAAGAGCTGCAAAAAAATTTACACTTAATGTACATCAAAATATTGGTATGTCTGTGGCTTTGTGCATTTTTATTTCATGCTTTGCTGTATTTTTCAGTTACTCTATAGATGTGAGTCAAGCCTGATTCTTACCCTTTACATGATCACAATCCCCGGGGAGCTCTAACACTGGGGCACACGTGGCACGTTTCACCTCTCAGACTCCTTGTGCCTCAACCATGGGCTGCGCTGAGTGCTTCGGTTCCACATGAGGCTGTTCCGGGGACCGTCTCAACTGGACGGCTTGGTGTCGCCGAGGGACGGTGACGACCTCCAGATGTTAGGGGGTGGGCTCTACCAGTCACTCCAACATGGCCCGGGAGGTCACCTCTCCAGTATCAGCGTTCTCATATGTAAAATGGGAATAACTCAACAGCACCCTGAGATAAGCTGGAGGACTTGAACTACAAGATGTCAAAATGTCTTTATAAAGTAGTTAAGGTAGGGTGATACTGGCACATGAGGAAAAAAAAAAAAAACTGATCTGTGAAATGTTCATGGCAGTTCAAGGCTATTATTTGTAATCTCCGACAAAGGAGAACCAACTCTGCTACAATAGCAAGTGTTGCAGAGGATGATAAAAGGAATTCATCTACTGCCAATGGAGGGTAAAAAAATACTGGGTTGGCAAAAAGTTTGTTTGTGTTTTTCATAAGATGATACAGAAAAACCCAAATGAATTTTGCGGGCCATCCCAATACAACCACTTTGGAAAATGACGTGGCATTATTTTTCAAAGCTCATCATTCACATGTTACGCAACCAGAAATGGCCCTTGTAGGTATACCCTTGACAAACTTCCGTACACATGTGCCTGGAGATGTGTACAATAATGTTGTCAGCTGCAGTGTTCATTTTGCTAAGCATCAGAAACATATCCCATGTCCATCAACAGAAGTAGCGTAAATGAACTGTGATGGAGTCAGCATTTCCCCTCCTGGGTATTTATGCAAGAGAAATGAAAGCAAATGTCAGCAAAAAGGCTTGCATGAAAGTGTCCATAGCAGCTTTGTCTGTAACAGCCCGAAAACTGAAAAGAGGGCAAGTGGCCATCAACAGGAGAATGGATCAACGATGCTACATTCATACAGTAAAATAAGCACTAAGCAATGAAAAAGCAAACTTATGATTGCGTGACAGCATGGATGAAGCTCAAAAACATTAAACTGAGGACCTGCCAGGTGGTCCAGTGGCTAAGACTGAGTTCCCCAAGCAGGGCGCATGGGTTCAATTCCTGGTTGGGGAACTAAGATCCCATATCCCGCATGACGCATGGCATGGCCAAGAGAAAGAATAAATACATTTTAATTTTTTTTTTTTTAAAAAGAATGAGATGCCATTCCTAACTCTCAGCAGGCTGTGTGTGTGTGTTGTGCTCAGTCCTGTCCAATTCTATCTGACACCCTGGACTGTAGCCCACCAGGCTCCTCTGTCCATGGCGTTCTCCAGGTAAGAAAAGTGGAGTGGATCGCCATTTCCTCCTCCAGGGAACCTCCCCAACCCAGGGATCGAACCCGCCTCTCTTACATCTCCTGCACTGGCAGGTGGATTCTTTACCACCGGCGCCACCTGAGAAGCCCCAGCAGGTTTCAAAATGCTATTGATAGTGGATTCAAGTCAACGTATGGCAAAACCAATACAATACTGTAAATATTGTAATACAATATTTATATTGTATTATTAATTACAATACAATACAATATTGTAAAGTAAAATAAATAAATAAAAAATTTAAAAATGCTATTGAATGCTGATGTGGGTGTGTGGTAAGATTAGCTCTGGGTTTGAGTATTTACTAAGGCTGTTGTTTTTCAATAATTGAGTCGTGTCCAGGTCTTTGCCACCGCATGGACTGTAGCATGCCAGGCTTCCCTGTCCTTCCCCATCTCCCAGACTTTGGTCAATTCATGTCCTGAGTTGGTGATGCTATCCAGCCATCTCATCCTCCGCTGCCCTCTTCTCCTTTTGCCGTCAATCTTTCCCAGCATCAGTGTCTTCTCCAATCAGTGGGCTCTCTGCATCAGGTGGCCAGCGTATTGGGAACTTCAGCTTCAGCTACAGTCCTTTCAATGAATACTCAGGGTTGATTTCCTTTAGGATTGACTGATTTGATCTCCTTGCTGTCCAGGGGACTCCCAAGTGTCTTTTCCAGCACCACAGTTCCAAAGCATCAATTCTTTGGTGCTCAGCCTCCGTTGTGGTCCAACTCTCACATCCATACATGACTTCTGGGAAAACCATAGCTTTGACTAAGTGGACCTTTGTAGGCAAAGTGATGTCTCTTCTTTTTAACACACTATCTAGGCTTGTCATAACTTTCCTTCCAAGGAACAGGCGCCTTTTAATTTCATGGCTGCAGTCACCATCCACAGTGATTTTGGAGCCCAAGAAAATAAAACCTGTGACTGTTTCCACTTTCTCCCCTTCTGTTTGCCATGAAGTGATGGACCAGATGCCATGATCTTAGTTTTTTGAATGCTGAACTTAGTTTTTTGAATGTTTAAGCCAGCCTTTTCACTCTCCTCTTTCACCCTCATCAAGAGGCCCTTTAGCTCCTCTTCACTTTCTGCCATTAGAGTGGTATCATCTGCATATCTGAGGTTGTCGATATTTCTCCCTGTAATCTTGATTCCAGCTTGTGATTCATCCAGGCCAGCATTTCACATGATGTACTTCATATAGAAGTTAAATAAGCAGGGTGAAAATATACAGCCTTGACATATTCCTTTCCCAATTTCAAACCAATCTGTTGTTCCAGACTCCATGTCTGGTTCTAATTGCTGCTTCTTGACCTGCATACAGGTTTCTCAGGAGACAGGTAAGGCAGTCTGATATCCCCATCTCTAAGATAATTTTCCATAGTTTTCTGTGATCCACACAAAGGCTTTTGTGTAGTCAATGAAGCAGATATTTTCCTGGAATTCTCCTGCTTTCTCTATGATCCAATGAGTGTTGACAATTTGATCTCTGCTTCCTCTGCCTTTTCTAAATCCAGCTTGCACATCTGGAAGTTCTCAGTTCATGTACTGTTGAAGCCTGGCTTGAAGGGTTTTGAGCATTACCTTGCTAGGATGTGAAATGAGCACCACTGTACGGTAGTTTGAGCATTCTCTGGCATCGCCAATTCTTTGGGACTAGAATGAAAACTGACCTTTTCCAGTCCTGTGGCCACTGCTGAGTTTTCCAAATTTGCTGGCATATTGAGTGCAGCACTTTCACAGCATCATCTTTCAGGATTTGAAATAGCTCAGCTGGAATTCATCACCTCCACCAGCTTTGTTCATAGAAATGCTGCTGTGAAAGTGAAAGTTCCTCAGTCGCCTCCGACTCTTTATGACCCCACGGACTATACAGTCCACGGGATTCTCCAGGCCAGAATACTGGAGTGGGTAGCCTTTCCTTCCTCCGGGATCTTCCCAACACAGGGATCGAACCCAGGTCTCCCACATTACAGGTGGATTCTTTACCAATTGAGCCACTAGGGAAGCCCAAGAATGCTGGAGTGGGTAGCCTGTCCCTTCTCCAGGGGATCTTCCTGACCCAGGAATCGAACCAGGGTCTCCTGCATTGCGGGCAGATTCTTTGCCAACTGAGCTATCAGGGAAGCCCATATCAGGAAGTAATGCTGTTATTGATAGGCACTTTAAATTTTCTTCTAAATTTCCTACAATGAAACTGAATTATCTTTGCAATCTGGAAAAAAATGTCAAAAATTATTTTAACCACCAAATGGCAATCATCCCACTCCACTCTGACAGTCAAGGATTCCGTGGCTACATGGTTTTCCTTTGTGTGGATAACTGAACACTTCTCAGCTCAGTGTGAGAACTCTCACATTGACACCTTCCTGATTCAATCTTTGAAAAATGTGGAAACCCCCCCCCACAAGTATGCAGTTGAATTTCCCATGAGAGTGAGAGCTAAACCAAGCCAGAGGCCATTTAAGAAAGCGCCAAACTCTATGCAGTTCGCGGGGAGAAATTCCTGGAGTGGTGCTCTGGCTGCTGCAGTCGGCCTAGGTCCCGTCCCCCAAGGAATGCCACTTCCCAGATGACACACAGGGTCATCGCCCCCCCTTCTGTGGAGGCCCAGAGTCCCCTGCAGAGTTAACACCTGCCGAGGAGGGAGCATGGAAACTGAGATCTGGGGGAGAGTCTGGCATCTCTGATTAACAAGTGCGACCAGCCTCCCCAAGGATCGGCAGCCACTGGGATTACCAACTTCTCACTATGTAAGTAGCAGCTCCTCCCCCTCCAGGCTGGCAAGGAGAAGGCTTGGGAGGGGAGGGAAGGGAGAAGTGGGTGAGGCGAAAGTGAAAGCTCCAGCTGGAGAAACAGCACGACACGTTCAAATATCCCGGATGCTGAGCTGGCCAAAGCAGGCAAAGACGAGCCAAGGGCCAGAAAGCGCCGCCGGGGGCAGGGAGAGGTGACAGCGGGCACAGACATGGCCACAGAGGAAAGGCCAACTACCCCCAGGGCTGAGGCGATGGGGACGGGGGGTGCGTGGCTGGTGTCGCTCAGGAGCCGGGGCTGCAGGCGGCCACACGCGGCCCCGCGTCAGAAGCCCATCCGTGCCTGGGTCTGTGTCTGAAGAGACCCTTGGGAAAGCAGGTGGCCTCGGCCCAGTCAAACAAGCCACTTCCAGTCTGTCCACTTCCAACTAGGTGACTCCACAGCGAGGGCAGGGTGGCCGTCACAGGCGTGTGACCTGTGCAGTCACAATAAGGCCCCCAGCCAGAAGGCTCCCTCCCTCTGTTCAATGCTTAGATGCCTCTGTCTTGAAACAATGCTTTTTGAACAAGGGGCTCCATAGGTTACACAGCGGAGCCTGCTAGAGGGAGACGAGGTCCAGGGGCCACTCGTCTGAATCCCACCCACTGAACAGTCGAGCAGTGCCAGGGTCTCGAGAAGTCCTGTCTGGCTTGCCCGACGTAAACCAACAAGAGTTTCGATGCTTCCCTGTGGGTTTCTACACAAGGCCAGGAGAAGATTCGGCTAAGGAGCCACACGGGGCAAACACAAGTCATAACCAAACGGGCGGGGGCGCTGAAATTCATCTTGCTTTGTTTAGTCAGTTGCAAGTTAAAAGCCTAACGGCACAATTTTACACCTGGTCAAAACACACTCTCAGAAAATGACGAATGCAGGAGAAGGAGAAGCAGACCGTCGTCACTCACAGCCCTGAGAGCATCACGGCCCAGAACCCTCTGGCCGAGGGCAACGGGGTGCCAGGTGGAAGCTGTCACAGCCCTTGACTCAGTGACTGTACTCTTGGGAGTGTGTCCCAGGACGAGACAGCAGAGAAAAATTTCACATGCCGCAAAGACACTCAGGTGGCAGTCTGGCTCTGGAGACGATCAGGGAAGAAGGGAAATGTCTAACAGAAGGAAAAGGCATTCCGAGCCATTCAGCGGATGCATGTTAGGCCTGTGATAACTTATGATGTACAGCCCTGTGACCAGAGTGACGTTTTTATATCTCAGTGATGTAAACAGGATGTTCAGAGAAAAGAAAAACACTAATACAAAGACCTGACAACAGTGGCATGAGGGGTAATGAAGATATGGAAATACCGTGATCTTGAACATCGGGAATTGCTGCCTTCACGGTAGATAACCCTTAGTGAGTGAGTGACAGTCGCTCAGTCGTGTCCCCCTCTTTGCGACCCCGTGGACTATACAGTCCATGGAATTCTCCAGCCCAGAATACTGGAGTGGGTAGCCTTTCCCTTCTCCAGGGGATCTTCCCAACCCAGGGATTGAACGCAGGCCTCCCGCATTGCAGGTGGATTCTTTACCAGCTGAGCCACAGGGATGCCCACTAACCCTTAAAAATACTGAATGTACAGGGTGCAGAGGACTGGACCAGATGAAACTCAGAGTCTGACCATGAACAAAGCGTGTGTGTGGGGGGGGGGGGGGGGCGGACAGGGTAGGGGCGGGGATTTCATCACGTAGGTTAATAAGTTGCCAAATGGTTTATGAGCTGGTAAGGGTCAAGCTCCAGGGGCCCCATCGTGTACAAACTGCAACTGCACTGCTTCTAATGTAAAAATATCCCAGGCGGAGGGATGTACCCGGGGGCTTGGCCGGCTGTCATTTCTAGCCTCTCCGGAAAAACAAGTTCTTTGACAAGCTCCCACAAGGTGCACGCCAGGCCAGCACGCGGAGAGCTGCCGGGGGTGGGGGCGGGTCCGTCTCCAGCCTCGCCGCACCGCCCAGCCGGAGCAGCTACTATTCCTGAAGACGTGCGTCAGGCGTAACCACACACACGTCAGAGGGAAACGGGACATAAAAGGAAATTTATCTTTGGCAGCCCGAGGCCCGTAACTTCATCTTTATTCATATTGCTCATCTATTTGATCAGAAGCTGCTGCCGGCTGGTCTGAGCTGACTGGTGTTTCACAGGAAGATTGGGTGTCGGGGTGGGGGTACTGACTCATGTCTTCAGGGGTGAGTGCTGGGAGCTGTAGGACGCCCCGGATGAGGTCAGGGGGATGAACCCAGAGCTGACCTCTCAGTCCTGGGTAGGCGGGGCCTCGGGGCTCAAGTCTGACCACGCGCAGCCAGTCTCAGGCTGCCCCTCTCTCCACAGTGGCTTGGAGGCCCCTCCCCACCCAGCTTCCAAGTCTGGCTCCCACTCTGACCTCCTCCAGACCCCATGCCGGATCACCTGGCTTGGCCTGGCTCTTGGGGAGTCCATTCACTCTCTCCTTGCCTGGAGGTGACAGATGTGTTACCCTCAGGACCAGCCAAACGTTGCTCCTCATCCACGTTTATACAAACAGAGCTGCTGCATATGGTCGAGCAGGTTGTGCACTGCACAACTGCCGGAGGCACCGCTCACCATAGACACTGGGAACTTGTTTCTATCATAACACACATCCAGCAAATTAGACAAAGGGTGTTGCTCTGACGAACCAGAATATGACAACAGTCTCAGGACACGTAGAAGCAAGGAATCTCGAGGAAGGGGCGCCTTTTCCTAGAGATGGGCGCCAAGTGGGTCACCGCAGCCCGGCACGTCCACCCGTGGACGTAAAATGAACCAGCTCCCCAGAAAGAGCGCATCACCCCTGTTTCCGTGAGGTCACTGATGAAAACAGAACCGCGGCCGGGGCAGCCTGGGACCTGTCACGGTCTTGTCACCTCACGCTGCCAGTCCCCTCCTCGCTGTCAGCCTGCTACCCGAGGGGATGGCCTGAGTGCCTGACTGGGTTCTGTTCTCTGCTGCCCTAGAGGCAGAGATCGTGACCCTCTTCCCTCCAGAGCCCCCACGATCCGGCACACCCTTGCCCAACCTCCCCCTCCTCCCCTCCCCCTGCCCTTAGCGCCCTGTCAGCCTGCCCCCCAACACAGCGCCACCCGCAGGCTGTTCCCCCACCCGGGACAAGCCTGCACGCAGCCCACCCTTAGCTACCTGCCCACGGAGGGCCCTCCATGCTGGCGCCCTGCCCACCTCTCTGCCCCTCGGAGCCCCAGGACCCCTGTGCCCTCAGGCTGTGTGAACACACGCAGACCTCCTCTCCACGGCATCCGGGCACCCCCCATGCCCCGAGTTTGGCCAGCCAGAGCTGTTCCCCGTCACCCGTCTCTTCCCAGCGGGGACCGGGTGTGGAGGGGAGAAGGACGCTGGCTGGCCTGGCACGCCCGGCCCCTCTGGGCTCAGCTCCAGTCACCCAGCTGTGGACACCATGGGTCCCACACAGCTGCCGGGCCATGTTCTCACACAGCGTGCAAGACTGACCAGATTTTCTGCTAAACGGAGAAGACAGGCTCTTCTGTTTCCTCCTACCATTCACTGTTCTTCGCTCGGACTCAAAAACAGCCACAAATTTGAGACTTCTCCTGGCATTCAGCCTCTTTCAAAAAGGAATTCCCCCAAGTCACCACATTCTACAATCGGCAGGTTCTGCCCCAGAAACCGGACCCCTGGCCCCTCTCATCGAGGCCCTGCTCAGGCCAGGCTCCCCTGGAGTCCAGCAGATTCTCCGTCTGTAGCTCCTGGCACTTAGCCCCGTCGCCTCTTGCTTCCCTGACACACCACCCAGTCTTTGCCAAGCCTAGTTCAACCCGCTGCAAAAAGTGCGGCCAGTCAGAAGGGGGAGGCTGGCTGGTGGGCACCCAGGGGGCCCTTTGAGGCCCCAGATGAGAAGGTGGCCCCCTCAGCAGTGCCATGCGCAGGGCCGCCTGGCCCTGACCCCGGGTAAGTCTGCCTTGCCAGGGTGAGGAGAATCTATATTTTGCACTGTCATGGCTTTGCGTTCTGACCAGAAGAGATGCAGAAATCCTCCACACGCCTGTGCGCACACACAGAAAGCAAAGGCGTGAGCTGCCTGGGGCTGGATTCAGAGGTTACCAGTGACCCTGAAAGGGCATTTCCCGCATTTGAGGCACCTGTCTCTGAAGCACAGAGAGAGACACAGATAGACAGACTGACTGATTAGTAGGTATGGACACGGATTACCTCACTTCAATCTCCCGGCCACCTTGTTAGGTAAGTTGGTGCCATCCGACTTAGAGCCATCCTTTGGACAAGGAAATTAAAAACCAAAATGGCTCAGGGGGCTTCCTTGGCGGTCCAGGGGTTAAGAATTTGCCCTCCGATGCAGGAGGCAGGGCAAATGGATGCAGGGGACACAGGTCGGGTCCCTTTGGGACTCACAAAGAGTCGGACACGGCTGAGCGACTGAACTGCAACTGAAGGGAACTAGGATCCCATATGCGTCAGAGTAACTAAGCCAGCAGGCCACAACTGCTGAACGCACACGCCACAACTAGAGAAAGTCCGCGCACCGCAGCGAAGACCCAGCACAGCGAAAATTAAAAAAAAAAAAAAAAGGCTCAGAAGCTAGCTGAAGGTCAGGCAAGTGGTGGGGTTTGAACACACCACTGCCCGCTGGTGAGCTGCCTCCTGTGCCCAGGTCCTTGCCAACCCACTCCTGCCCTCGCTGGCAGGGGCCCACGAGGAGGCCCACCGAGGAGCAGACACTGCCCGCGGTCACAGAGCCCGGCAGAGTCAGGACAATGACCCAGGGCCCCTGGCCCCCCGCCTACCCTGCAGGGACCCTAGAGCCCCAGCCCCTGTGCAGAGGCTCCACCAGCCCAGACGCTGTCCCGCCACTGAATCAGTCACTGCCGGGAGCTCAAGGCCTAGTCCCCCGGGGCAGGCGGCAAGCACAGGTCCCCTCCAGCCTGCACAAAGCTGGGCAATTTCACTGGGACCCTGTTCTAAGGGGAAATTTGTCTGGAGCGACCTCTCCAGCCTGAAGGGATACGTGAGACCAGTCTCACCCCGTCTGCAAGCTGGGGACGTGGGCCCCTGCCTGTGTCTGGCACGCCCAGGGGTGAGGGGCCAGGAAGCGCCCACCCCGCCCCTCCCGGAGCTGACAGCTATCCAGGCCTCCCACAGCCCCCAGATCTGTCCCTCTCACGCCTCTCTCTTTCCAACAATGTTCATCAGGCATTATCCTGCCCGCAGACATACTGTTTGACCTTGAAGAGGGTTTTCAAAATGTTTTTTTGGCCAACCTTTAAAAACAGAGATCTCCAGTTTCTCCTGAAAACTCCTCCATTCTGGCCTTCCTAGGCCCACTTGACACAGGGTGCCCGAGGGAGACACTCTGCAGGCTACCCCTGGGCCGGGGGCTCCCGGGCTGCCTCTGCCCAGCACGGCCAGCCCTGCTCCCAGCACCGTGCCAGACACACCCGTCCTGAGTGCCTCGTTCCCAGACCCACCGTGCACAGTGGCTCCATGAGGGGCAGGAAGGAAGGCCTGGCCTGCAGGGCTCTGCCAACCAAAGGGGCTACCCTGTCACCACTCTCCAAGGACAGCGGCCCTGGTCACCTGAGCTCCAGACAAAGGTGAGCATCTCTCCCACAAAAGCACAACGCAAGCGCACACCAGGCCCAGTGCACCCGTTAGCAGTGAATCTTCTGGAGAATGGCAACCGAGAAAATTATCAGCCAGGCTGGTAGATGAAAAACAATTTTAACACTTAACTGATATGAACTTTACCTTTTTTTTTTTTTTTTCCAGGCTTTAAAATTCACCCTCAGAATAAATCCATCCAAATTGATAACAGGAACATCATTTAAACTTTGCATAAAGAACAAAGTTGCATTAGAAATGACACTACATCCAGAATAAAAACTAGAAATTAAGACCAATCTTCTAAAACCAGAAGGCAATATTTTGGACAAAATTCAGTTGCAACTTTCTCTAAAGGATTCTCAAGACGGAGTTGTGGTTATTACTTCCCCGTGAAATAAATTTAAAATGCATACAATTACAAACATCCTAAGACTTCAGATGGTGTTTTCAGGTGAGTTTGCAAGTTTAAATGTGGCTCCGGGAATGAGGCTTGGGAACTGGCTCCTGGAATGAGCTCTATGCTAGGCCTGGGCCTGGGCCTTCGGAAGCCATGAGTGTGATCGTCAAGCAGGCGAAGTTAATGAAAAGGTCTATTACAGATCAGAGGGTGTTAATTCCCAAAAGGAGCCAGTTTCTAATAAATTGGTGTTAAGTGAAATTAACTCCCTCTGTGTCTTTCAGGTCTATAAGGTCAAAAAAATCCCAATTTTCCCCCAGCTTCAAATGATAACGTAAACATTAAGGAAACATTCTTGAAAGAAAACAAAGCAAGTTTCACTCATGCAAAATCTCCAATAATGAAGGCTTCGAGCATCAGAAATGGCACTAAGGAACTTAAGAAGTCTGCAAGGCTTTAACCTTAAGACAACTAGGAAATTTTTGCCCCCACTGCTGACAAAGTGCTCTCGGGCCACTATGCCTGCACTGTCACTCAGGACCACGTGCCTGGGGGACAGCATCCTCAGGGCTCACTCAATCCCAGGCGGCCACTTACAGTGACTCTCCTGTCTGTAGCAGCTTGCACAGAGGCAAACGTGGAGGGAAGGGGTCATGCTCTGAGCAGAGCCAATGCAAGGTGGCCCCGGGAAGCCAAGAAGCTCTTCCGGGCAGAGTAGGAATTCTACCCAGGCGCCACAGAACGCGGGGCCCCCCCAAGCAGACTCTGGAGCAGGAGAGCTAAGTGGGTGGATTGAACAAGGCCGCCACTTCCCCCTTCTTTGCAGAAAGCTCTGGACTGTATTTCAGTTCCTTTTTGCAGAGGTTCATCATGGACACATCTCTAGCCGCAGCCCCCTCTCCAAAATACCCGGTGAGGAAAGCGAGTTCGGAGCTCCCGCTGGCAGGGAACCGGGACAGGGGTTCCCCGAGTCTCCCCGCGCTCCCCACGCCGCGAGGGAGTGACATCGGAGGCTCGCCGGGGGCTGGTCATGCAGCAAGCCGGGCAACCCGGCGGGCGTGCGCGGGGAGCCGGGCCTCCGGGTGGAAGCCCGGCAGCACTAACCCTTCTTAAATTTACTCAGGCAGCCGGAGCTGCAGAAGGAGCGCACGGAGGCCGTCTCCCAGCAGCCGCGTCCCTTCATCCCCGCGGCGGCGGCCTCCGAGCGGCCGGGCGCTACATGGCGCCGCGCCCGGGGGCTCGCAGGGACCGCGCAGCTCGGCGGGCCGCCGGGCGGAGGCGGCGGGCACTCGCGGGTCCCGGCGCCGCGTGACCACGATGCGCCACTGCCGCCCGCCGGCCGCCCGCCGCCCGGTGCACGAGCCCGCTGAGCCCGTTAACCCCGTCGGCGCCGCGGGGGCCGGGCGAGGCGCGAGCAGTGCGGCACCCCCCACCCCGGGAGCGCGGCCTGCCCGTGCGGCCGTCCCAGGGCAGCTGAGACCTAGGCGACCGGCAGACCCCCCATTTAAACGTCATATTCTAATATGAAAACCCGAGCGAAGGTGCTTCTTCCTGCAGCAGCCGCTAGGCGTTGCTTTATTTCAAAAGTAAAGATGCCCTTGAGAGACAAGGGGCACGTGGGAAATGGGGATTTCCCCTCCCACCCCCACCTCCTGGAGGTGGGGGGGGGGCGGTGATGGTAATTTCAGGAAATTGGGGTCACTTCTGAGACATGCTGGTGGCTCAGACAGTAAAGAATCTACTTGCAATGCAAGAGACCTGGGTTCGACCCCTGGGTGGGGAAGATCCCCTGGAGAATGAAATTGCAACCCAGTCCAGTATTCTTGCCTGGAGAATGCCATGGACAGAGGAGCCTGGTGGGCTACAGTCCATGGGGTCTGCAAAGGGTCCCACACGACTGACAAACTAGCTAACACTCTCTGAGACTTGCTAGGGAGGCTGGTGCACCTGTGTCCCGCCGCCTGCAGCCACCTGTCTACTGTCCGGGAGGGAGGCACCAGGCGGGACCCCAGGGAGCCCGCCTCCCTTGGTGCTGCCACCACAGGGCTGCGGGCACTCAGACCCCTCTGGACACAACGCCCCTGTCCAGCCGCCTGCAGGACCTCTCCGTGGGATGTCTGACTGGGCATCATAAACAAACCCACTGTCCACATCTGAGCTCCCTGTGGCACCCCTAGACCGGTGCCCCCACCCTTCCCAGGTCCCCACCTCAGCTAGTGGCGGCGCCATCCTCCTAGCTGCTCACGCGTGGACAGACACCATGGAGTCGTCCTTGACCCTTCCGTCCCTTAGACCGACCTCCCCGTGGTCAGCGCATCCCCACAGCTGCGCCCTTGGCGGGCAGCTAGGATCCGGCCCCTGGTCACCACCACCGCTGCTGCCGCCTGGGCTGAACTGCCCCTCGTCTTGCCTTTGGACTCTACCAGAGCCACCCAGCGCGTCTCCAGCTTCACAACACCCCAAGAGCACCTGTTCCGATATACTCCAGACTCCATCACTCTCCCCGCTCAGAGGTCTCCAAGTCTCTGAGCAGGCTCCTCCTGTCCCCACAGTGCCATCTCGGCGGGAATGCAGTCGTCACAAAGCAGTCCGAGCTAGGGCCAGCCCCACTCGCCGGCCACAGCCCCCACCTCACCACGCCCCACATCTCGTCGCTCCCACCGTCGAGCCCTGGGACTGTGTCCTAGCCTTTGCGCCCTCCGCAGACAAGCCCTCCTCAACACCATCACCTCAGGGGAGCTCCGTCCAATGCAATTTATTGAAGCTGAATCAATTTTCACCAATCTAAAGGTTTTCAAATCATTCCTGTTGCAACATGTAATAGACTCAGGGAAGGTGGTGCTGGGTCAACACTTCCCTTCTGGGCCTTTGAAGCAACTGCTCCTTCTCCTACCTAAAGAATGAATCCTTAGTAATCATGTCAGGTTCACTGGTCTGGGGGGATAAGGCATTTAACCACGGTGGGCCTTGGTGTTGGGGTTAGAAAATGAAGAGCATGACGGTGATGCAAATGGCCACCAGGGATGGAGTGCTGACCCAGTGCTGAATGCTGGGCTGTGAGCTTTGCCTGCATTCCCTGAGTTTCTGCACTTAATCCCCAAGGATGGGTTCCTCAACACCTTCTTTACAGATGGGGGAATTAAGGCTCTGACGTACGGGATCAGCGTGCTTGGAGCCGGCCTGCTCTGGCTGACCTCGGAGTCCACACCCTGAACCGTGCTCTGCGGGGTCCTTTAAGCAGACTGCTGCTCCCTGGGCCCCCAGGCGCCTCACGAGGAAAGATGAGGTGAGACGGGAGCAGGGTGCTGGATGCCCTGGGACACGTTCATGAACACACAGGAGACTTTCACAGGACGTGTGTACGCAGTGAATCCAGGGTATTGAACCAGACACTCCGAGGGTCATGGACTCGGAGCTGGCAGAATCTTCTGAACGCAGAGCCGTGCCCTCCGGCTCAGAGCTGAGAAAGGGGAGGCAGAGGGGCTGAGGGCCTGGCGCTGTCGTCACAGCTGGTGAGCACTGGGGTCGCTTACCTGTCCGTCCCCACCTGAAGCCACGCCTGGCCGGCAGAAGACAGGGGGCAGAGCGCAGCCGGGAGGAAACTAAAATAGTAAAGGTGAATACTGAAGACACTCATGCTGTCCTACTGAAGCAAACGCAGGCGCTGTTCTTCTATTAGTACATAGTTCTTCTGGGATTCCCTGGTGGCACAGCGGTAAAGAACCTGCCTGCCAATGCAGGAGACATGGGTTCAGTCCCTGGGTGGGGAAGATCCCCCTGGAGGAGGAAATGGCAGCCCACTTCAGTATTCTTGCCTGGAAAATCCCATGGACAGAGGAGGCTGGTGGGCTACAGTCTAGGGGATTGCAAAGAGTCGAGCATGACCGAGCATGCATACACACACACTTCTTTTACATTATAAATCATATCAACAATGATCAGATTCTGTTCATGTGAAATATTTAAAAATCTATGACCTAGCTTCTCCAGTACTCAGAAGAGTGCCAATTTGGCCTCAAAGAAGGAAATACAGGGGTTTCCCTGGTGGACCAGTGGCTAAGATTGTGTGCTACCAGTGCAGGGGGCCCCAAGTTCCATCCCTGGTCAGGGAACTAGATCCTGCACATCTTGACCAAGACCCAGCACAGCCAAATAAATAAATTTCTTCTTTAAAGAAAGAAGGAAATACATTAGCTAAAAAGTTTTAGTTGGCCCAACAGTGAGAAGGCCAAGAGACCAAGCAAATGATGACAGGTGGCTAATGCCATCCATTCTGCCGGCCACCCATCCAAGTTTGCCTCCTAACGTCGTGTGGGTGAGGCTGAACCCCAGCCCTGCTCCCGCCCCCATCTGCATTCCCACATCAAGGGCATCTCCTGAACAGCTCCATGGAATGGCCCCCAATGCTCTAAATGTGACTTTCTAAGAACAAGGCATTAACTCCATGCCATTCCCGAGGGCCACTCACCCCCAAACATTCCGTGCTGGCAACCCTGGAGGCAGCTGCAACCTCCCCTCTAAGCTCTCTCCATTCTCTCCGACCTCCCATCAAGACTGGTTGATTTGCTCACCTCAGCATCTTTGGTTTGCTCTCACCTTGACGGTGACCGATCACCTTGTCACGTCCCACTAGTGTGGCAGTGGCTGCAAGTCTCCCTAGAGGCAGGCCTCCCCGCTTCCACTTGCTACCAGAACACTGTTCATCAGAGTCTAGCTCTGACATGTTCCCTGAACTTGCTCAGTAATATGGCGCACACACCCACTCAACTAAAATCCTAACACACGTATCCGTGTGTCGGTGGGTGGGTGGATCTGTTGTTCATCCCAGTACCGGAGGCAACAGAGAAACAGGTGCCCAGAAACTGGTGTGAGGCGTTGCGGGGGCGGGCATGTGGTCGTGCTGTATAAAAACCATAACCGCGTCCACACCCTCCCACCCAGGGGAAAGGAGCGCAAGGCTCTGCAGCCAATGCCAAGTGTTGCAAAACCCTAGAAGCAGCCAAGGAGCCTGACAGCAGGTGAATGCTTACTTCATCAGCTTCATGGAATATCATGGTACCATTCAGAAGTGTGTATGTGATGACTCTGTAGAAATAAGAAGCTGCGCTGAAACACAAACTGCTGAGAGGAAAAAGGCAAATCGTGCAACAGAGCTGTGACCGTGTGAAAGCCGTGTGTACAAGGAAGTGTTAAAGATCACATGGCCACAGGGAATTTTCTCAAGTCTGGGCTCCCAGAACGCCCGGGGGCTTCTTTCCTTCCTGGGGCCTGGCGTGCCCTGCTGCGGGTTCCTGTTTGCTTGTCCATCTCCCACACCAGACTGTGAGCTCCAGAGGGCAGAGACTCTGGCCTTTTCTCATTGCGCTCACCACCCCCAGCGGGGCTCAGCACACGGCAGGTGTGCACTGAGTGAGTGAGCCCAGGAATAAACACATCAATCAGGTGATCAATGAGTCCATGGATCTCACGGGAGCCCTACTGGGCTCAGTCTCCACACCCACACCGCCTTCTGGCCTTGCCAACTCCCCCACTGCTGACCCCATCGCTGACCCCGCTCCCCGACCCTGCACGTGGCATTTCTAATGCACAGCACCATGCAGGCCCTGCCCCTCTGCCCTTGTCTGGACCTTGACTGGACCTCACAGAGGGGAGTGCAGGCTTGGGAGTCCCACAAGGGCAAGATATGACTCAAGTGGGCCACAGCTTTCAACCACCATGGGGCTCAGGGACCACCGGATCCCCCTGGGACCCCAGGCTCACCACTGCTGAGGGGCTCGGCCTGCAGAAGAGAAGTACTGAGTTCTCTGAGGGTCTGTCTAGCACACACACTCCTTGTGGGGATGTCTTAAGAATGAAGCCCTTTAAAACAGCAGTGTTCTTAGCAAATGAAGCAACAAAGGATTAATCTCAAAAATATACAAGCAACTCCTGCAGCTCAATTCCAGAAAAATAAATGACCCAATCAAAAAATGGGCCAAAGAACTAAACAGGCATTTCTCCAAAGAAGACATACAGATGGCTGACAAACACATGAAAAGATGCTCAACATCACTCATTATCAGAAAAATGCAAATCAAAACCACAATGAGGCACCACTACACGCCAGTCAGGATGGCTGCTATCCAAAAGTCTACAAGCAATAAATGCTGGAGAGGGTGTGAAGAAAAGGGAACCCTCTTACACTGTTGGTGGGAATGCAAAGTAGTACAGCCACTATGGAGAACAGTGTGGAGATTCCTTAAAAACCTGGAAATAGAACTGCCATATGACCCAGCAATCCCACTTCTGGGCATACACACTGAGGAAACCAGATCTGAAAGAGACACGTGCACCCCAATGTTCATCGCAGCACTGTTTATAATAGCCAGGACATGGAAGCAACCTAGATGCCCATCAGCAGACGAATGGATAAGAAAGCTGTGGTACATATACACCATGGAATATTACTCAGCCATTAAAAAGAATTCATTTGAATCAGTTCTAATGAGATGGATAAAACTGGAGCCCATTATACAGAGTGAAGTAAGCCAGAAAGATAAACACCAATACAGTATACTAATGCATATATATGGAATTTAAAAAGATGGTAATGCTAACCCTATATGCAAAACAGAAAAAGAGACACAGATGTACAGAACAGACTTTTAGACTCTGTGGGAGAAGGCGAGGGTGGGATGTTCTGAGAGAACAGCATTGAAACAAGTATACTATCAAGGGTGAAACAGATCACCAGCCCAGGTTGGATGCATGAGACAAGTGCTCGGGCCTGGTGCACTGGGAAGACCCAGAGGGATGGGATGGTGAGGGAGGCGGGAGCGGGGATCAGGATGGGGAACACATGTAAATCCATGGCTGATTCAAGTCAATGTATGGCAAAAAACACTACAATATTGTAAAGTAATTAGCCTCCAACTAATAAAAATAAATGAAAAAAAAACAGCAGTGTTCTAACAACGGCTGTGCATAGGTGCTGACTGCCACCATCATTAATAAAGGATTCCACACTGAAGCCAGAGAATTAATTTGAGAGCAATTTATGGCAATGTGTTGCTAGGCAATTAAAATAAACTTCCGAGGGGGAAAATTTTTTTCAATTTATCGTTGATTATTTTAGATCAGAAAAATGGAATGGGGGAAGAGCGCACCATTCAAGTCAGTTTGAAAGAAGGGAGAAATGAGACAGATTCCACCAGGGACAGATTCCACCTGGGCCTGACTCCAATCTGCTTGGAGAGGCGGCCAAAGAGGTGGGAGCCAGAGGTAGGGAGCTGAGCCTGCCGAGCTTTGCCCTGGGGTGAGTAGGGGCTACGTGAAGGGGTGGGTGACTTGAGGACCGGCTGGAGAATTAGGATCAGGTCCCACCAGGTCACTCTGAGGACGTGGCCTCTTCTCAGCCCCTTTTGCTCCCTGGAATGACCTGGCTCCACTCCACTGCCTGTGTTCGTTATTGACCAAGAGACCTTTTCTCTCAAAATCAAAGTAATACTTTTAGCAACAAATTCCTCAAGACAACCAAAGAAGAGCTAGGATTCCCAAGGGATTAATATCCATCTGTCTAGTCTCCAATTCTTCTTTTTTTTTTTAAGAAAGTTATGACAGGAACTTCCCTGGTGATCCAGTGGCTAAGACTCCACACTTCCAATGCAGGGAGACCAGGTTTGATCCCTGGTCAGGCAACCAGATCCCACACACTGCAGCTAAGAGTCTGCATGCCTCAAATAAAGATGCTGCGAGCTTCAACCAAGACCTGGCACAGCCAAATAAATAAATATAAATAAATATTTTAAAAGAGAAAGTGACAACAAAAAGAGTTGAAAATATGAATCTATCGCAGAATGTTCCTTCTTCTTTGTTGCTTATTTAAGGGAATACAAATTAAAGCCACCTTGAGGCAGGTCCCCTTTTAAGTATATTAAAATGGTCAGACACATATTTAATTAACACCTGATGCCAATGGGAGTACAGTGAAGCGGGCGTGCTCACTCATCGTTGGTGGCGCAGAGCAGTGCAGGCTCCTTCCATAAAGAGACATCCTAGCTCATCAAGGCCTGTGATGATGCCGCTGTCCTTAGTTCAGTAATCCGACTCCTGGGAATTTTCCCTCGGGAAACAATTCAAGAGAAGCAAAAAGCTTTCAGTACAAAGACATTCATTACATGGCTGTCTATAAAAGTGCAAATGGGAAACTCAAACGCTCAACAACTGGAAGAAGATTCAAACCACTAGAGTACACCCACTCAGTGGAATATTACGCAGCCACTAAAGGCATCGTTATAAAGACAGGGAAACTGATAGTGATCGTGTGGCGTGAGAAGGGCAGAGCGTGACGGGCCCTGTTTAAGGTGATGCTGAAGCTGTGAAACACGACTGTCTGTGCTGAGGGGCGACGGGAAGGGGATGTGCAAACATCAACAACAGTTTTGTGAGGGTGTGAGGTCACCGGGGAGTTTCCTGTATTCTAGATGCTCTTTGTCTTACTGTGCCATCTTTCCCACAAGAACAAAAGTTGAACAAGATACGGTCAAAAAAGTGAATTCTTATGTGAAATCCTTTCTTGCAGGGACAAAGGCGATGCAGAGTCAGCTGGGAGCAGCTCCCCTGCTCAGGGAGCGTGAGTTATGAGGCTGCAGGATGGCAGACACAGAGGCCGGGGACCAGTGGGGCAGGCTGTCAGGGCAGAGGAGCCAAGACAGTCTCCACGGCAGTCAGGCACCCCCGGGGAGGCGTGGGCTGGGGGGGTCAGATGCATGGTCTGAGTTGGGATCTGATGCATGGGTCTGAGCTGGGATCTGCACCCCGCTCCCTGGGCGATGGAAGCAAGAGCGGGAGCCCCGGCTCCCCGATGCTCATCCAGACACGGGGCTGTCTTCCTGTTTCGCGCTGAATTGTGCCCCCAAGTTCACATGTTGAAATTCAAATCTGCCAGACCTCAGAATGTGAGTCTGTTTGGAGATGGGGCCTTTAAAGAGGTGATTAAGGTACAAGAAGGTCATATGTGACCTGATCCAATGTGACCAGTGTCCTTATAAAAAGAAGAGATTGGGGCACAGATCAAGGGATGACCGTGTGAGGAGACAAGAAGGCGGCCACCGACAAGCCAAGGAGAGAGGCCTGAGGATGAAGCTAGTCCTTGCCGACACCCTGACCTTGGACGCTGGCTTCCCGAATGGTGAGAAAATTCATCTCAGTGGTTTGAGGCCCCCGGTCTGCGGTATCTGGTTATGGCAGCCTGAGCAAATGAACACACTTCCTTTGCAGAGCCATGAGGTGACCTCACCAGTGTCGGGCAGGCACTCAAGAAACACCTGGTAACGGACTTCCCTGCTGGCCCAGTGGCTAAGACTCTGTGTTCCCAGGGCACGGGGCTCAGGCGCCAGCCCTGGTCAGGGAGCTAGATCCCACGTGCCCCAGCTAAGATTCTACACGTTGCAGCTGAAAGATTCCTCATGCCAGGGAGCTAGATCCCACATGCCCCAGCTAAGATTCTACACGTTGCAGCTGAAAGATTCCGCATGCCACAACGAAGACCCAGCGCATCTAAAAACACCACCACCACCACCACCTGGGAAAAGTCAAAGGCAGGGTCCTGGCACCCTGAAAACCACTGACGCAGATGAGGCCTGTATCAGAAGACTGGCTGTCAACGCCCATCGACACATCGGTTTAACTGAAGTTCAGAATGGCCGCGAAGCCCGGGAGACAGCTTCTCCCGTGACCCTCATGGCAGGGGGCAGGGCAGGGGAGACCGGGAAGGATAGACAGCTCTGCGACATAGCCGGCAGAATGGAAGTTCAGTGATGTTGGGGGTTTTGTTCAAAGCTGAAGAGCAAGCACAGGCCAGAGAAAGGTGGAGAATGCGACATTTTAAACCTCCAAGCTCCTTTCTTCCCCCGTCCGGTACTAAAAACAAGACTCTGATTGATAGATCGTACAATATAAACGTTTAGAAATTCCATAGCATCACAGCTGCCATAAATAGATAAGCAAGGAAAAGAAAACACTTGCAAAAATATATATCCAACAAAGGAGAAATAACCATGACTTAAAATAAGCTCCTACATTTCAGCATTAAAAAAAAAAAAAACCACATCGAAATAGTAAAATGGCAACGAATATGAATATACAAGTCACAAAATGCATATGATTGGTCAATAAACAGAAAAAAAGGTGAAGTCAGTCTCATTGGTAATAATAGAAATGCAAAACAGAGCAAGGAATGCCTTTTCATTTGCCCATTAGAGTAACAAAGAGTAAAAAGAATGATGGGGTAGATTTTGTGGACAACTCACACTGTTGGGAGGTATAAATCTATGCATTTTGGGGGGGCTGGCGATTTAATAGTGTCTATTGATATTTATCATGGCCATGCCCTTGCAACCTAGCGATTCCACTCCTAGGAATCTATGCTTTGGAAAAACTGGCAGGCGTGACAAAGATGTATGGACAAGCAGAAGGCTCTCTAGAGGACTCCCTGAAATAGTAGCAAAAGATAAAGAAAACAACTGTCTGAGAGGAGGAAAATGACCGAACACATTATGACACATGACAGAGGATGAGATGGTTGGATGGTATCACCGACTCAACGGATGTGAATTTGAGCAAACTCCAAGAGATACAGAAGGACAGGGAAGCCTGGCGTGCTGCAGTTCACGGGGTCGCAAAGGGTTGGATGTGACTTAGTGACTGAACAACAACAACAAGAGAATCCCATGCTGTTGCTGTTTTATTTTTTAGCTAGAAATTATAGTTACATTTTTTTTTTATTTTTAAAGATAACAAAAGCAAAAATAAAAAACAACCACATATATCAATACTCGTGACATATGTGACATAAAAGGTATATACATATACATATACTCGTATGTGTATTATGAAATTTCATGAAGAAAAAGCTCAGTAAGATGTCTGAAACCAAGGATGATGATGCTGTTTAGTTGTTCAGCCATGTCCGACTCTTTGTGACCCTGTGGACGGTAGCCCGCCAGGCTCCTCTGTCCATGGGATTTCCCAGGCAAGAATACTGGAGTGGGTTGCCATCTCCTCCTCCCATGCTGTTATTTTAAAAATGAGATACACCTGGTACTTCCCTGGTGGTCTAACGGTTAAGACTTCACCGGGGGTGCAGGTCTGATCCTTGGTTGGGGAGTTACGATCCCATGCGCCTCAGAGCCAAAAAGCCAAAACATAAAACCAGAAAGTATTGTAACAAATTCAATAAGGACTTCAAAAACGTTCCACATACACACAAAAAAAACTTTAAAAAAAGTGAGATATGCCTATTTGTATTGACATGTAAAGATCTCCAAAACATACTGGTAAGGTAAAAAGCAAGCTGCTTGTCAATATGCAGATATGACCTCACATATGTACATGCAAGCATGTGTGCGTGGGTGCCTGTGGACTCACGGCTTTGTGAATGCATGGGGACAGCTGAGAAAGGACCACTGCTTAAAAAAAAAGTGGGCGTGTGTATCTCTTTAGCAGGTCGTGAGGCGTAGGGAGGTAATGATGGATGCCTAAATTTTGTTAAGTTGGGTTAGCCAAAAAGTTCATTTAGGTTTGCCATACGGGGAAAACCCAAACAAACTTTTTGTCCAAGACAATATATTCTGGAATCATTTAAATATTTTACAGTCTTGCGTTTCCTAACCTAAAGCAATCTCTCAGCCAGTCATCGCTGGAAAGAGTGCACCAGAATCGACTCCTGCTCGTGCTGAAACAGGAGCCTCTCTCATGGTGGAAGGGCAGGCCCAGGAGGAGTGAGCAGGTTCGGGAGCAGGAGGGCCCGGAAGGAAGTCGCGTCAGCAAAGGCACCACACCAGCGCACACGGACCAACCTGGCAGGCAGCAGTCAGAGAGGGGCTGGAGCATCTGCCGCACCCGTGGCATAATCCCCATGAGGCGGAGCGGCAGAGCCGCCCACGGCGAGGGGCCCTGCAAAGAATGGACACGGCTGCAGCCGGGCGTGGGGGGCAGTGGGCTCAGGCACCTGCCATCCGGGCGGGCAGCAGGCCTCGCCCCCAGCACCTGCTCAGGGAAGAGGTGCCGGAGGAGGAGGGAGGGTGTGGTCGGCAGTGCAGACAGAGATGCAGGGAAGGGAAGGCGTGACGGACACACGGCTGGTCAGAAGAGTCGCCCCCCAGCGCAGCCCTCCTGATGCCCACTGTGATGCCCTCCTGGGGCTCTTCCTGTGGCCAGCCCAGGTCACACCAGCCGCCCCCTGCTTCCTGGCCCATTGCCATGCACCAGTTGTCCTCCAGCCTCCTCTGCCCCAGCTCCCAGGCAGGAGTCGGTCCCCGCCCTGTCCTCTTCCTGCTCCAGGCTGGGCCCAAGGGGTGGTGTCCACGGCCAGGGCGCCAAGTCCCATCTCCCTGTTCACGCTTCCCCGTCTGGACCTTCAGAAGAGTCCTCCCCTCCAAGTTCCAGACCTCCACAGCCACCCGAGTGTCCCCCAGCTGGGCCCAGCACCTCTCCTCCGTTCCTTCAATGCAAGCTTTCCCTCTCCAGACAATTCTCTCTCTGTCCTCACGCGCCAAGCTGGAGACCTGAGTCAGCTCCGGGTCTCTCCCTCTCCCTGAACCCCACCATTTGAAGGGCCGCCGGGTCCTGACAGTGTTAAATCCAGAGTAGTTTGCAAATCTACACGCCCTTTCTCCAGCCCCTGGCTCACCTCCAAGGTCTCAGCTTCTTTTACCCCTTCTGATCCATCCTTCCTGCCACCATGAAATCATTTACTGAAAATACCATCTGCTCCCCGTCACCTCCTTTCCGTGGTTCCCTGACACCCACAGCAGCAAGTTTTAAGTTCCAACTCCTTAGCCAACCACAGCCCACCAGGATCGAAGCCCTGTGGGCCTCAGCGGCCCCCAGCTCCCCACTCCCCGGCTCGCCCGGCTGCCCTTCCCTCTCAAGCCTCTGCTCGCCTGGCCTGGGATGCCCTCCCTTTCCCCCGCTTGGCTGGCTCCTGTCAACTCTGGACACTGGGGTGTGGGCCTCCCTGAGGGAGCCTTACTGACTGCTCTCCACCTGGAGAGGGGATGGGACGCTGCTCGGAGGAGGGCCCTTCCTCGGGGTTCCCATCACAACGGCGCGTCTCTCTGTGCGCCCATCACACGGACTCAAAAGGATGCTTCTGTCCCCCTGCAAACAGTCAGCACCTCTCGGGCCAGGAAGGGCTGGGACTCACTGCATTTGTTTTCTACTGGGTGGCTTCAAAGAACGGAAGTGTATTCTCCCACAATTCTGGAGTCTAGAAGCGCACAGCCACGCTGTTGGTAGGGCCCCGCCCGCCGAGGGCTGCAGGGAAGGTTCCCCACTTGGCTCTTCCGGCCTCTGGGAGCCCCTGCCCTGCCGCAGCGTAACTCCAGTCTCTGCCTCCATCTTCACATGGCATTCCCCTGTGTGTGTGTGTGAGAGTCCAAATTTCCCTTTCTGTGAGGACACCAGTCATATTGCATTAGGGACCACCCTCTTGACCTCATGTTGATTATATCTGCTAAGATCCTATTTCCAAATAAAGCCACATCCACAGGTACTGGGGGTCAGGACTTCAACATATCTTTTGGTCGTGGGGGGAGGGGTGCAGTGCACAATATAACCCACGGCCCACTCGCTTTGGCAACCCTGGTGACCAGCACTGAATCTGACCCGAAGCAAAGTGAAGCTGATCCCTGTGATTGAACGGATGACAGAGCCGGTGTGCTCCGCGTCCAGGCCGGGGAGGGAAACTCAGAGAGGGAGGGCAGCTGAGAGCAGGAAGCTCTGAGGCTGGGCCTGGAGGCGGCAGGGGTGAGAAGGGACCACTGCCCGGGAGAGGAGGAGGGCCGGGCTGCACGAGAGGCCTGGGCTCTGCCCTGGGCAGTGCAGGGAGCTGGGCTGGCCGGAGGCATCGGCCCTCATGCTGGAGGCAGGACAGGGCCAGGGAATGTCTGTCGGGAGAGCGGTGACAAAAGCAGAACCAGTGTTCCTGAAACATGAGTCTGCCTGGGGAGTGTCTACGGGGGGCTGCCCGAGGCGGGGAGGCAGCTGGTCAAAGGCTCCGGCAGAAAGTCAGCGGATAATGAGGAGCTGAATCAGAGCAGTGGCAGAGTGGCCGGAGGGGACGGACTGAAGCCAGAGGAAGTGCGGTAGGAAAGTGGACAGAGCCTGGCCAGGGGAGGTAAGAGAGGAGGAGTCGAGGCTCACGGGGGCTGAGGTTCAAGGTGGGAGACTTAAGAGGTCAGGAGCCAGCGACTGCCAATAATGGCAGCCCAGGAAGAGCAGTGGGCTTGCAGGGGCTGCCATGAGTTTAGCCTCATTAAATGCCATTCGATTAAAAAAGCAAGCTCATGGGTACACTCACTAAGGCACTGTTGAGACGGGGCATGTATGCAAAGCAGCTCTGAGAGACCCACGCACTTGGTCAATAATTCGAGTTTATGGGCAACAAGGACGTCTTTCTATATCAACGCCTGGTGCCCAGGCTGTTAGGAGCAGGTGTTTTCAGAGGAAGGCCTCAAGCCAGGGGAACTAACTCAACTGAATAACCTTTAAATTACCTCATCACCCAGAAAATGGAAATCAGTGCAGTCTGCAAATGCACCCACGTGCCAGCAGAGGCCAGATGGAGCAGCTTCCCAGGATGGGCAGCCAGGCCTGAGGGAGTTGCCCACTCGGGTCATCTCTGGGATCGTAGAGGCCCCTGGGCCTTAGGGAGCCCTTTCTGACAGAGCCACCAGCAAGCCCCAGGCTCCCCAGAGAGGTCAGTTAAGAGGGGCTTTTACCCTGGGAAATGGAATAAAGACCCTCCTCCCAAGGATGAGTCATTCCCTCTCAGCGTCTCAGGCTCTTTGTATCCGGGGAGGTCAGTGTTGCTGATTTCCAAGGACCCTTCCTGGCCCAACTCTGCTCACGGCTTCGGCCACTGCTGTCCCGGCCCCGCCCCGGCATGAGGATGAGACGATCGGTGGGCTGGGAAGGGAAGGTCTCGGACGCTGACCCCTCCCCTGTTGGGATTCTGTCCGGCCCGCCCTGACCCCCGCTCATCCCTCCTCCTCCTGCCAGCACAGAGTGAGGAGGGGGCACTGGACTGTGAGCCTGGTGATGACGGCCCCCTCCCACACCATCAGCTCGCTGGGGGCCCTCTCCTCGTGCTGGAGAGGCAGGGACCGTGGTCAGACCTCGGGCGCCTGGGCTGGAACCTCTCCGGGCCTCAGTTTCCTCACTTGTATCCCAGGTGTGGTAATGGTTCTCATCTCACGGGGCTGTCATGAGGGTGGAGGGCGGGCAGGAAAGCCTGGCCTGCAGTGAGCGCCCACCCAGGGTCGGCTGCTGTGACCACGGGCACGTGGGACAGAGGTGGGAGGAGAAGACACACCCTTGTTGGAAGAAAACCCTGTCTCAGAGAGAGGAGAACCTCTGGGAACAGCCACACACCCTCTCCTAGAAAGGACTTCTCTGAACAGAGAGCCCCGCGTGGCCTCTGCCATTTGGGGAGAACAGTCCTTTTATCTGAGCTCCACCACTGGCCAGCCAGTGTCCCCAGACCTAGGGACAGTCCGCACCTTGAACACCACCTCCAGGGTGGGACCAGGTTACCCGAAGGCAGACTGCTGAGTCCTGTCATGGCCTGCATGGTTAGAGGCTGAACACCGCTGCGTGGAGATTTTTGCCTCAACACACTCACATTCTCCTACTAACCGGTGGCAGGGACCTCTCTGGCAGTCCAGTGGTTAAGACTCCCTGCTTCCGAGGCAGAGTGCGTGGGTTCGATCCCTGGTCGGGGGACTAAGGTCCTATGAGGCGTGTGGCGCAGCCAAGACATAAAAACAAGCAAACAAACAAAAACGGTGGTGGTAGACTATGGCAGGAAATATTCAGGAGAACACGGAGCACATACAGTCCTGTGCTAAGTTTACATACCAGGCAGCTGTAACTTTCTCTGTTTTACAGATGGTAAAACTGGGGCTGAGAGAAGCTACACCACGCCATACCGTAAATAAGAGGTACAAATGGGAATTGAACCCTGGTCTCTCAATCTACAAAGCTGGGCCTGTTTTCATTCCCTTATATGACACAGCTGTTATGCCATCCCTGACGCCATTCCACCAGGAAACCAAGATCAACTGTTTTCGTCAAAATAAAATTTCATCATCGTATCTTTACTTCCTGCCTTGGCCTTGAGAAATCCACTCAGAGAGGTTCCTTTCCCACTTTTCATACCCATTTGACAAATGTGCATAGATGCAGGCTTGCACGTGACACAACCAAGTGCAGGGCTTCTGAGCGGAGACTGAGAGATGGGTCTAGGACTGAGCACCATCCAGTCAACCCTCAAGTGGGATCTTCTTCAGTTACAGGGAACTCAAGCCCACCTTAATTATGGAGGAGGTTTTAAATTGCTCAGACCGTGAATAAAAATAGGTAGCCTGATTGCATTACAGGTGTGGAGCACACTAAAAATATACACATACCTCAATTTGATCCAGATATGGAAAACTTTGGGGCTATAAATGTACTTTCAAAACAAACAACACGTGAAGCTCAAATAACCGTGTTTCCCCAAAGCAGAAGCAATGGCCTGCTGCTTAGCTGACCTGCCATTATATACTTTCAACTTCGTATTTTAATGAAACAAGGATGTCAACAAGGATGTCAAAGTACAGTTATGTGTCAGTCATCCTTCCAGACAATTATGCTAGATCTAAAGAGCTTTATTCATCTGGCCTAAATACAAAGTGTTTATGTGATAGGAAAAAAAACTTACCTACCCAAAACAAAAATGCTTTGGGGTGGAAAAAAACAATCAAGAATAATGTAAACTGAGTATATGCCAGAGGTGCAGTTACCGCACTTTACCCCGGTGACCGGTCCTCTTACAGAACATTGATCAGAGATAAGTGGTACCTGGCTACCAGTGGTCTGCTTTATGCAAGTAATGCGAGCACATCCTTGGCATGCATTTCTGTCAACACCGCAGCTGCACTGCAGCTCACACTGACCCTAAAATCAGCGCATCACTTCACACACCTTCTCCACCTCTCTTTCATCAGCACTGTCACACACCCCATGATCCAAGAAAGCTGCCCACCAGAGTCATTTCTGGTGCCCACAGCCTAGGCTAGACAGACGGAACGAAACACAGACCTCAGTCCTCCAGCGCGAGCCTGTCGAGATTACATCCATCAGGGTAGGACGAGCACCTCACACAGCCTGGAATCCTGCATAACCAGACTTCTCCCCCTGGTCCCTTCCCTTCCAGCCCCGCACCTCCCCAGTACACCCAGGTCCTCTCTTGAGGCAGGAAAGCACCCCCCGCCCCCAACAACGGCCCGCCCAGCAGGAAGAAAGAGGTCTCGGTCTGACCTTGCCATGTGATGGAGATGGGAACCGAATGCTGGTGGGATCGAAGGCAGAGGTGACCCATCAAGTTCAGACACATCTCCCCCTCCAGCGGGTGGCGAAGGCAGGAGGGGGGCAGCTTTAGGGACGGAGGAAGCCCAGGGCTCCTCTGACTGGGTAGCTGACCGGCGTGACCTCACACTGCTTACTCAGAGGCACAGGCCGGCTGGAGAAGGGCTTTCCCTGTGACAGGCACCACCGGAGTTTAAAATCCCCTTTGCGTGCTGGGAAAACAGACACACACACACACACACACTAGCAGGGAGCGCCTGCCCAGCATCCACTCCAGAGCTCCTCTGCCTGAGTCCAGCCCACTGGCAACGGCCAGGTGCACTGTGACCCTTGGCCCCGAAGCCCTGGTCACAGCAGCTCAGGTGTCTGAGGAGGCTGCGGGGAGGCAGGGCCAGGTCTTGACCTCGCGCTTGCAGCCCCAGTGAAGGCTCAAGCCTGGTTTCCCTGCTAAAAGATGGCTGGCCTCTGTCTGGGCTGAATTCCAGTGGCCAGGCTGCCCCAGAGCCATCCCCCCGGAGACAGAGAGGGGAAGATGCTGTCCTTCTGACAACAGCCTGGACAAACAGCCCTTCCCAGTGCTGAGCAGTGAGCTGCCCCCAGGGTTGGGAGGAGGACATGCCTTGTGAGTGTCCTTAGACTTCTGGCTGAACCCTTTGTCCCCTGCTTGTGAGGGCAGAGGGGCCTGCCCTCTACCCCAGAGCTGGGGAAGTACCAGCGCAGAGATCTGAGCCCTTAGCCCTGTAGGCTACTCAAGATCAGGGCTGGAAGGAATTTACAATGGGGAAGGGAAATTTTAAAGCCCAAGAGAGCCCCCGCGCTCCAGTACTCGTCCGCCCCAACCCGGCTGCGCCTGCCCCTTACTCACCCCAGGGAGGGTCTCCTGGGTGTGGAAGCGGGTCTGGCCCCGAGGCTGCGGGGGCTCCTGCAGCGGCCGCCGCCGCCTCCGCCGCCGCCTTTCCGTCGCCGCGCTCTCAGTCCATCTCGGTGCAGTGCCAGCTTCCACCGCCGCGCTGAGCACGGGAGAAGGAGGGCGGTCCCTGGATTGGGTGTGTGCTGCCCGGCGGCCCCGCGCCAGCCTCCCCGCCGGGCCGCCCCTTCAGCACCGCGGACAGCGGCGCGCGCCGAGCGCCCCCGAGCCGAGAGGAGCGGCGCGCCCCGCTCCGCCCGCCGGTCGCTCAGCCTGAGCGCGGCAGGGGCGCGGCGCGGCGCGTCCGCATGCCTCCAGCCTCCTCCCCAGCAGCCTTATGAGGCCACCTCTGCCCCCCAGGGTCCCGCTCTCCAAAAGCGAAGGGCTCCCCGCGAGGCCACTCGCCAGGCCCCGGAGGACTGGACACGCCGCTTCCAGCCCGGTCCCAAGCAGGGACTAGCTCTCCCCCAGCCCAGCAGGCTAGACAAAGGCTAGCTCTCTTCGTGGCGGGACGAGGACGGCGGCGGACGGCGCAGCTCAGCCTCTTAAAATGCGCGAGCATGGCGCGGAACCTGACCCGGCGTAAGGGTGCTACCCAGCCGCATGGAGGCCAAAGAAGGCTGGCCCTTCACCAGAAACCCAGACAGGGCGGGGCCCCTGGGCGGCCCTTGGCTCAAGCCCTCGTTTCCCCACTGTCATACACCCTGGGGATGCGAGGACTTAATCAACTAAGAGTCCCTTCCAGAACCCAGGGAGGGAGGGCTGTTGGGGCCCCCTCCTCACCTGGAATCCAATTCCCTCTCTCATATCCTTGGAGCCAGAATATCAATCAACCAACAGATGGGGCTGCTCGGGGCCTGGTGACGTCACACGGAACTGCTTCCACATTTCTTCATTTCTGCTCAAATCCCTCCCACTGCTCACTGCTCCTCACCCCCGGCCAGGAAAATCCCAGACTCCGATGGGGGAGTCCCGGCTCTGACTCGGCCTCTGCCACAGACCAGAAACACGGCCACCATTGGCCACCCTCACGTCCGCGCTCAGCGAGGCTCAGCTTCCCTATGGGACGTGCGGCGCGGTGTGTGGGGGCTCCCTCTGGTTGCAAGTCTGAGAAGACGGAGCCTGTCTGGCCAAGCAGAGGGGACTCCACTGACTGGACAGTCACCCAGACCCCGCCTGCTTCATGACCTCACTCAAGCCTTTCTGGAGTCCAGAGGAGGAGACCCTTCCCTTCACTGGCCTAAACTGGCCACTCCTGCCTTAACTCTCTTTAGAACAACTTTTATGCCTCATTAATTCAGGTCCAAAGAAAACTGCATTTTTACCATTTGGTAGAGGCTCCAGTTTGAAGGGGGAAAACCAAATGGAAAGAGTTCAAGTCAAGGTTAATAAATGCTGTCCAAGCAGACATGAGGGACTGTGGCAGCTACACCGAGAGCACAGAGCTGACCACTCACAAAACGGTGCAGGAGTGGGCATGGGCCCTGTGGGAAAGAGGCAGGAAGAAAAGGCTAGGGGGGAGGGGCTCCTTCCATTTTCACACCAAGCAAGAAGAATCACAAGCCACACATGGTACCTTAAAGATAAGCAAAACCACGACCTCAACAATCTTTTAACTTATCTTCTTTTTCTCCTTTGAAAACTACTTCCAAGAGCATTTTTCCCCTTTAAGGTAGCATAGCATCAAAATCCAAAGATAAGAAACAAGTCAGGGGACTCTCCTGGTGGTCAAGTGGTTAAGAATCCACCTCCCAACACTGGGGATGCGGGTATGATCCCTGGTGGGGGAACTAAGATCCCACAGTGCCTCAGAGACCCTGCATGCCACAACGAAGACCCAGTCAAATAAATAAATAAGTATTAATAAATAAATAAATGCACTGTCTTACAGAGAAAGACCCAAGTCAGGCTCCAGGAGCACGGTGTTGTGTGGGCTTCCTGCTTCAATGGCCACAGGCATCAGATGAGGGGGGCGGGTACCTCCCAGCTGCCTCCCAAACACCCGACAACTGCCAAGTGCACATACTGACACTTCTGAGGAAAGTCTCAAATCCTGGTGCATTTCCTCACTTGGAATGGACTTTCCTGAGCATTTTGTAAATCCTCTGTCTAATGTATGGCACATCCAGCAATCACCAGCACGTCTGCATCCTCACCGTACCAGAGGCCAAGGAGAGACCAAGGGAAGTCCATTTACACGCACACACACACACACACACACACACCCCGCTAGCACAAAGCCCAGAATGTCTACTGACATGACAGGCCGCATTTATACTGAAGACCCCCAAATAGTCATGATTTGGAACTAACAGAAACCATCCAAGTCACACAGCAAGATTTTAAATTTCTATTCAGTTATTTTCTAGGTTCTGGAAAAGCCTAAAGAACTGGGACACAGGCCACGGATTCTCGTCCACAAAAGCTGGAAGACATTTCTGCCCCCAGGATGTCTTCCCCGCTCTGCCCCGAGGCTCAGGCCTCCCGCGGTGACCTTCTCACTACACACTCCTCGTCCTGGTGGGGAGACTGACTGCCACTGCTGCTGACGACCAGTAACCCCCTCCTGACCCGCAGGGGAAGGCCACGCTTGTCACTGCTGTGGCTGCTAAGCCCCAGCCAGGCCCGCCCTCTGCCCTCCCAGCCAGCAGTGCCCTGCTGGGCCCTGACAGCCCAAGCACTGGCATGGGGCAGCCCCTCCTCCCCGCCCACCAGCAGCCTGCCTCGGCTCCACCAGCCCTCCGCCGGTCCTTTCCTCCTGACCCCGCGGGGGGCCTGGCCCTGGCCCTCCTCCTCTCTGCTGGCCCGCCACGGCAGCCTGCCGCCTGCGCTCTGCCTCCCCTCTGGACACTTGACTCTTCCTAAGACATTGGCAAAGACTCTCACTGCCCCCGTTATGAGCCTGAAATGCCATCACCCTGCTTCTGACCAAGGAGGGTTCAACTTTCCAGCCAAGGGGCTCTCAGTTCAATGGCTCTGAACCAAGAGATCTGAAGCAGATAAGTTCCATTACTCTGTAGGCGCATGTCCCCACAACTCCTGGGAAGTCCTCAGAGAGTTAGTCTTCTCCCTGCACGGGGTGCCTGGGCAGTTGGGGAAACCAAAGATGAGACATGTAGACTTTCAGAAATACAGATGGCTGAAATGTCAGGAGCCAGTGAGAACAGCCACTTGGCTAGTCGAGTGTGTCCTAAGCAGCTTGACTGGCAAGAAGTTAACTTCAAAATAACGATGATTAATAAGTCAAATAAAAAAGAGGAAAGGACAAGATGAGTACATAGATGGAGCATTTCAGTGGAACTGGAAGTCTATAAGAATAATCAAGTGGATATTCTAGGATTTAAAAATCCAGTATCTGAAATGAAGAGTTCATTAACGTGAGCTTCCTGGTGGCTCAGCTGATAAAGAATCTAGATGTCTGCAATGCAGGAAACCCGGGCTCGATCCTTGGGTTGGGAAGATCCCCTAGAGTAGGAAATGGGAGCCCACTCCAGTATTCTTGTTTGGAGAATCCCAGGGACAGAGGAGCCTGGTGGGCTACAGTCCATGGGGTCACAAAAGGTTGGATACAACTGAGCAATTAACACTTTCACTTCTTCAACTTCAAAATAGCAATGGTTAGTAAGTCAAATAAAAGAGAGGAAAAGACAAGATGGGAACATAGATGGAGCATTTCAATAGAACTGGAAATTTATAAAAATAGTCAAATGGATATTCTAGGATTTAGAAATACAGTATCTGAAATTAAGAGCTTACTGACTGAGCTCCATAGCAGAAGGGGTAAGCAGAAATTAAGATGAAAGAACTCAAAGCTTGGCTAATCAAACACATCCAGAGAATAAAGAGGGAAAAGACAGAACAGAGCACAAAAGACACGCGGCAGACGGTCAAAGGGTCTAAAATGTGTGTGTCTTGCGTCCCACAAAAGGAAGAGGAGAAGCAGAAGGTCAGAAGCAGTCAGAGAAGAAATAATGGCCATTAATTTTCCCAAATCGGGTGAAAGATTTTTAATCACTTTTTCCACATCGTCGTTTTAGCTGAAATACAACCTCAGTCACTCTCACCTTCGGCTCTCAGGTAACGTGGTACACTGAATGGAGCCGAGAACTTGCCGACAGCCAGACCTGGGTCCAAAGGCCAGGCTCGGCCACTTACTAGCTTGGTGACTGTGGGCAGGGTACTTGAAGGATGACGCATAGAGCATGTAGAAATGCCAGGCACACGGCAGGCACACGTGGCAGCAATCATTAACGTTACTCTCACGAGCTCCAGGCACCTCTCTGATGTCAGGTGGGCTGGGGAGTGTTAGGGACTCTGGGTTCTCAACGTGCCATGAGGAACATAATTGAGGGGACTTCCCTGGCAGTGCAGGAGCTAAGGCTTCTCGCTCCCAATGCCGGGGGCCTGGGTTCAATCCCTGGTCAGGAAACTAGATCCCACGTGTGGCAACAGAGATCGAAGATCCCGAGTGCCACGACTAAGACCCAGTGCAGCCAAAATCAACAAATTTTTGTAAAAAGAAAAACAAGATACTTGAGGCTTGTGTGTTGTTTTTCTCCCCAACAGACAAGAACCCAAACCAAAACTTGTAACAGCTGCCAATAATCAACTTTTATCTCTATAAGACATGTTGTCAACCAATGATAATTGGCCAAAGAGCATTTTACATTCTGCTGGAAAATACTGTTTCTATTCATCTGAGTTTAACTGCCATGCACTAGTGGCAAACCCAGATTATGAATGATTCATGCATAGCCACAATGACTAATTAAACCCTGGAGAGACGATTCATTAAAAAATACAAATGCAAACTTTTGTCCGTGGGCTTGCAAGTGGATGTCTGCAGGAAGCAACTGCAGGAAGGTTTATAATCTCAGTTTCTTCAGTAAATGAGACTGCAGATGGTAGATGAAAAAATACTTGTATTCATAAATGATTTCTTATCATGCAAACCCTGGTGATTGAAGCTTCTGTACATGGTTCTTAAATACTGAGTTTCTTGCTGCTCTGATAAATGCTTACAGATTTTTTTTTTAAATCATCAGCCCTCTGACTCTATTGCTGACTTTGGTGATATACACCCACTAGGGAGAGAGAGGGAGGCTAGCTGGGTTCTGAACCAAGCCATTCACTGCAAAGGCTTCTCCCTGTGCCAGCCCTGGGAGACGATCGTGACCGTCTCTGTCTTGCCAATCTGAGCTAGCTAAGGCACTCTGCTGTTCCATACTCTATCCACAAAGTAGAATTAAGATCGACAAATATTTCACAGGACGGGACTGTGGCACAGAAATCATACAGAGGCAGGACTGACTGTATCTAGGATCCCACAGTACGTGTAAGCTCTGTCAACCGGATAAGGGCAGTGTTTGGATCAGGGATCACATTGGCCCTGACTGCCAAAGTCCTTCCAAGCAATGGCCTTTAAAAACCAACCATCAGGCACTTCCCTGTGTTCCCTTGGCTGGGGCTCCGCACTCCCAGTAAAGGGAGCCCAGGCTGGATCCCTGGTCAGGGAACTAGATCCCACATGCCGCAACTAAGACTCGGCACAGCCAAATCCATTAATTTAAAATATATGTATTTGCATAACAGGAAAATGATTCAAGAGGACTATTTCTCTGATATGAGCTGAGTCTCTCAAACATGTGTAGAGAAAAGAAAACAATCAATTTTGATGAACAGTTCATTTACCAGCAAAGATCAAAGTCCTGCGTGCCACACTAGGGCCTGCCGCAGCCAAATAATTAATTTTAAAACTCCGATTACCAGCTCTCAGTTCCCTTAGTTTCAGGGCAGCCATTTTATGCATCGGGGAAACCCCAGAGATAGCAGAAGAAAAACCTGTTAACTGATTTTTAAATGGTTTATTCCAAAGCTTGCTGGTCTTGAAAAGACCCTTGACATCACTTGCCAGTGGAGTCTCAGAAAGTTACATCTCAAACCGAAAAACAAGCAAACAAATAACCAACAACCTATCGAGTCTTCCCCCAATTCTCTCCCCCTCTCTTTAGTAAAATGCACTTAGCCGCATTCCTGCAGGGTTGGTTTTTGCGCTTTGCTGACAGTCTTGCTATTTCATATGACCTGAAAGCTACCAGCACACGAGCCATAAGAGCAAGCAGCTGTGGAGACGGGAGGGAACACACACACACACACACACACACACACACACACACACGCTCCGAATCCAGCTCCCACAGGCAGACCCCGAAGCCTCGGGACTAACAAGGGCACTCTGGCTTTGTTCCTTCCTGCCTCCCCCCAGGTCCACCATAGAGCACGTATGTGTGCAAGCTAGACAAGCAGCTAAAACTTCTACAGAACGGGTGACGCCGTTTCAGGCTGTCCAGTCTTTGCCATCCTTTCTTTCTCTCTCTCCCTAAAAACCAGGGCTCAAAAGCAGCGTCATGTGGGGCTCCATATCCAGAGTCTTTCCTGACCTGGGAATGCCTGCAGGCTGAGGCTCAAACCTGACAATAAGCCCTGCGTGTCATCCAGCCAGCTCCGCCTCCAGCCCACGGAGCCCACCACCCATGGACACCTACAACGAAAGGTTCTGCATCTGCCAACCTAGAAGCCCACATCGTCTTCCCGCAGCCCCACCACCTTGGACCGGGGGGACGGAGTCACCCCACCACCTCTGCTTCTTTTGGACGACTCCCAGCGTTGCGTGTGTGGAGAAGGGCACAAGATTCACATCCCTCCCACCCGCAAACAACATGCACAAAATCAAATTAAACTACACTCTAAAACGGGAACAGAGTTTCCACTTGGAGGAGGAGGCAAAGCTGTTACAGAGAAAGAATCTCAAGGAAAGGAAATCTTGCTGTGTGCTGTGTTCTCGGGGTTAGTACTGAGGTCTGTCCATCAGAATTCCAGTCCGTGGGGCTGCCTTCCGGAAGGGCTGCACACAAGCCACCTCCAATCAAACGTTTCTCTCCCCTTAGGGCTCTCTGGGGGACTGGGGAGCCCAAGCAATGCCTGTTCTACGTGTTGAACCCCTCAGAGCAGCACCAGGCTGTCCCAGGGGCTCTTCTATGTTCTGTGTTTTTTTCCCGATATTTGTGTGCTCTGTAGGTTGATCTTTTCTCTCGGCAGTATCTGCCCTGAGCTGGTGGGGTCAGTGGAAAGGAAACCTCACCCATGTGTGTTGGCTACTGGCCCCTGGAAACAGCGGAAGACGTGCAGTCTGAAAAGAAGACGGGCTAGGTCATTTCTAAGAAAGGGCTGATCTCACGGCCCAGAAATCCTGGCTTTTGCATGTGCTAAGGACACGGTCCCCACGCGCTTGCCAGACTCAGGGCCTCTTCTCTGGTCAGCGCTGGGTTTCCTTTCAGAACCTCTCCCTGAGGCCTCCAGGGTGCACCTCAGAGATGGTGCAGTGAACCCTCCAGGAGCCTCCCTTCAGGCTGTGGCTCACTTGAGAGGCTTCTGAAGTCTGAAGCTGATGCATCAGCCCCGGGAGCACACCTTCACGTTCACTCTTCCGGCATGGTGCGGACTCTGAGGCGGCCAGCAGAGTTCAATACCCACCAACGAGCTGATGTCGAGCCTTTTTTTTTTTCACCCTTTTATGATATTTCATGTAAATTTGTTCAAAGCTATTAAAATTAATTACTCACCCCCCTCCCCAAGAAGCCTTGAATCAAAAGCCAACGTTTACAACGCATTAATTACCACGGTCCCCGGCATTAAAGACTCATTATGCTGGAGTCACGGGGCTAATCTAATTTTACATGAACGGGGACGTGCCATTGCGGGAGCTCTGCAAGCCTGAGCTTGCAGACTCGTTCTATGCTCCTCTTGGAGTCTGTCAGAGTCAATCACACCAAAGGCCTTGGCTGGTCTGTCAGCCACCCGAGAGCACATTCGGGCTTTGGAAAGAGGACGCTGAGCGCCCACAGCCCGGGGCCCGCTTTGAGCGCCCTGGCCACCACTTGCTCGCCACGCGGCAGAGGCCCGGGGGCTCCCTGCTGAAGGTTATCCTTGCAGGACGAGGCTCTCTGGGAACCGGGTGGGACTCTGCACCCTGTGCCCCGGCAGCGGTTCCAGAGGGACTGATGGGACACCAGGGAAATGGGAGACCTCAGGGGCCGGCAGGACGCCTTCCCCTCCCCTTTCCTAACCCGCAGGGCACTCTGCAGCTGATCAAACTGTCCCCACCATCACCACCATCACCACTGCCGCCTGCACTGGTGCCACGTGGCCAAGCAGTGCTGACATCTCACACGTCCTCACAGGAGCCTGATTCTTCAAAATAAAGGCAAGGGCTGAGCGGGGACGGAGTTCTGCTGCGCAGTCTCTCCATCGTGTCCGCCTCTCTGTGGCCTCACAGACTACAGCCCGCTAGGTCCTCTGTCCCTGCAATTCTCCAAGCAAGAATGCTGGAGTGGGGTGCCATCTCCTACTCTGGGAGGGGTTGGGTTATGACACAGCCAGGATCCCAGTTCAGTTGGGTCTGGCACTTCAGACACCATGAGGAGCAGACAGGACACAGAGCCCGGCTCTGCCCCTGAGGCTCACTCACATCCCGGTACTCTTCTCCTTCCCCACGGCCGCCACCCCCGGCTGGCATCACCTGGACCCACTGGCCCCCACCTGGACCCACCGTCCAGCCTCACTCTGACACATTCTCCACCTCCCGCCAGAGGAGCAGAGCTGAGGGCACCAGGCTCCCGCCGGCAGCCCTTGGGGTCCAGAGGGGAATCTGGCTGGGGAGGCCTTTCACAACCCAGGATCTGGCCCGGGCTGGTCTCTCCAGCATCATCTTGGGACATCCTCACCTCCCCACTCCTCCCTGCTCCTGCCCCCACCCCGCCACCGAGAACTGTCTTCAGCTGAGGACGGCCATGCTCTCTGCCACCTCTGAGTCTCACTTTCCCTGCACTCTACTCACCATCAGCCCTCTGGGTCTTGGCTTATGCATCACCTCCTCCAGGGAGCCTTCCCTGACTATCCAGGCTGGGTTAGGTGCCTTTCACTGTGCTTGCTTTGCCCCGGTCAACTTGTCAGACACAATCCACCATGACGGTCTGTGGCTCTGCCTGCCTTCTCCCAGCAGGCAATGAGGTCCCTAGCTGCACAGACTGGTTTTGTTTTCCACTCAATCTTTATCTCCTAACACTGTCTGGCACAGAGAGATGTGCAGTATGCATTTGTTGTGTAATAACTTAAAATATACTGATCTCCATAAAATTTAGCAAGAAAGCAAGTTTTCTAACTCAGAAGGCACTGCCTGCTCCAGATCTATGATTAAAACTTGTCAAAGGACAAACATGGTCTGCAAAAACTGCTGTTCCTGAGGCCTCTTCGTGGGAGGAAGCAGTCATTCTGCAGGTCTCACGTCCTGGGGATCACTTTCCCTTAGTGCAGTCCTGAGTGACCACGCTCATTTCTCAGACAGGGCGGTCCACTCCAGCACTGCCTGGCTGACCTAAGTAGCAGGGCTCTGGGAAGCTTCTGGGTCCCAGGGACAGGGTTGGCAAGGAACACCAGGTTGAGAAAAGGCATGTTTTCCATCAAGGTGTCATGGTTTCTCTATTTCCAAAAATAACAAATCTCCATGAATTGCATTCTTGCTCAAACATTCCCTAAGGCAAAGATTTTACACGATCAATCATATTTTGGGAGCAACAGTATTAGCGGTATTGCAGGGCTATTTGTTTACTTTAAGATGTGGTGTTTCAGGCCCCAGGGGAAAGAAAAGAGGCACAGTCTGTATCTACAGTGACCCTCCTGATCCCCCTCCACACTAGGGGTCCCAATGAATGTGACCTGTGCACAGGCCCCTTGTTCTTTGAAGCAAAGAGGACATATAAAATGCTGTAATGCCTGAGAAAAATGTCCAATCATTTTTAAAATGCAAAATGAAGGCTTCCCTGGTGGTCCAATGGTTAAGAATCCACCTACCAATGAAGGGGACGTGGGTTTGATCCCTGATGCAGGAAGATTCCACCACTTGCCGCAGAGCAGCTAAGCTCTTGGGCCACAATTACTGAGCCCAAACACCTAGAGCTCCTGCTCCACAACCAGAGAAGCCCCCGCAATGAGAAGCCCCTGCACTGCAGTGAAGAGTTGCCCCCATTCACTGCACTAGAGAAAGACTGTGCGTAGCAACAAAGACCCAGTGCAGCCAAAAAGAAATACATATTTTTTAATAACTTAAAAAACAGTGAAATGAGTGTGTTTATCAAGAAAACCTGACTTCAACACTTCCTCAGGTTTTCCTGGGTAGGCTGACTCGGTCTCCCCGAGCCTGGACTCCCCCACACGGCTGGTGCGGGTATAAAATCGTAGAACCACTTTGGAAGACAATTTGGCAACTGCTTAGAGAGTTAAACACCTATCTACCCTCTGACCCAGGCATGCCACCCCTGGGTATTTACCCAAGAGAAAGGAAGGCACCTGTCCACACAAATGCTTGGACATGAATGTTCATAGCGGCTCTACCTGCAACAGCCAAAACCTGGCAACACCCTGAGGCAGGAGGCAGTGGATAAGCCGTGGCACATCCCCAGCAGAATCCACGCTAAGGAAAACCAGTGACGTGTGCACAGCCTGAGTGGATTTCAAACAGTCACGCTGCGTGAAAGAGGCCAAACGGAGAGGAAGAGGAGACTTACAGTAAAGTCCACTTGTGCACCATCCAGAAAACGTAAATGCTGCTGTGCCTGGAAGCAGGTCAGTGTGGCCTGGGGAGGTGGCGGGGGGGCTGGACACAGGGCGATTTGGGGTGGCGGATATGTCCCTAATCTTGACTGTGGTGGTGGTTTCATAGGTATGTACATACATCAAACTTAGCAAATTGTATAGTTTAAATACAGGGAGTTGTGCTCAGACCCTCAGTCATGTCTGACTCTCTTTGACCCCATGGACTGTGGCCTGCCAGGCTCCTCTGTCCATGGAATTTTCCATGCAAGAATACTGGAGTGGGTTGCCATTTTCCTTCTTCAGGGGACCAGGAATTGAACCTGGATCTCTTATGTTTCCTGCATTGACAGGCAGATTCTTTACCACTAGTGTAACCTGGGAAGCCCAAAGGCAGTTATGGCATGCCTATTTTTCCAGTAGTCATATACGAATGTGAGAATTGAACTATAAAGAAAGCTGAGTGCCGAAGAATTGATGCTTTTGAACTGTGGTGTTGGAGAAGACTCTTTGAGAGTCCCTTGGACAGCAAGGAGATCTAACCAGTCAATCGCAATGGAAATCAGTCCTGAATATTCATTGGAAGGACTGATGCTGAAGCTGAAACTCCAATACTTTGGCCACCTGATGAGAAGAGCTGACTCGTCTGCAAAGACGCTGATGCTGGGAAAGATTGAAGGCAGGAGGAGAAGGGGACGACAGATGATGAGATGGTTGGATGGCATCACCAACTCAATGAACATGAGTTTGAGCAAACTCCAGGAGTTGGTGATGGACAGGGAAGGCTGGCATGCTGCAGTCCATGTGGTTGCAAAGAGTCTGACATGACTGAGCAACGGAACTGAACTGATTACGTTCAGTAACAGCATTAAAACAAACACGTATTGAAGACCAAAGAGAATGGTTGCCCATCAAATCGCGATGCTGTATGCCTTAAACTTACACAGTGCTCTATGTCCAAGAGATCAATAAAACTGGAAGAAAATAAAGCACATAAGCGTGTCAAATCAACACACTCTACAGCTTAAACTTACATGAGGTTGTACATCAATTATACCTCAATTCCGAGGACTTCCCTGGTGCTCCAGCGGTTGAGAATTTGCGGGACTTGGGTTCAATCCCTGGTCGGAGAACTGGGATCCCACATGCTGGCCCATGCGCCCAACCCATCGAGCCTGCATGCCACAATTAGAGTCCGTGTGCCTCAACAAAGGATCCTGTGTGCGGCAACTGAGAGCAGACCCAGACACATGAAAATAAACAAATGTTTCTGAAAAAATGATACCTCAGTTTCTAAAAAAGGAAAGCTAACTTTAAAAAAAGAGCAAGAGACAGAGAAAGGCTGTCTACCGAGAAACCCTGTGCTCCACACCCTGCAGCTGGGGTAGCCGCTGCAAGCCACCGAGGCCACCAGGCCCAGCGCCTTCGTGGGGTCAGACCTCCCGCGCGCCCCTGCTGAAGGCCCAGCTGTCCCCTGGGAAGGCCCCACCTTCCTTCACTGAGAAGACCCTACCCGTCCCCCCACCATCAGCCCACATGAGGCCACCGTACGAGCCATGACGCTCGGGACCACCATTCAGGTTCCCCGGGGCATCCCCGCCCTAACCGGCCAGGACTGACTGCCGTGTGAGGCAGAGGTGTTCTTCAGACAGAATTCAATTTGTGATTTTGCAGATTATCTTCTTTAGCTGCTTTTAGGCAAAAGGACACGAGCACGATGGCCAATGAAAATCCCACTCACATGGCTCGTTTCCCTTTCCACAAGACTCAAGGCAATAGAACAGAGGCGATCCCAAGAAGGTGGGAGTGTGCCTGGGCTCTGGGGAAGCCACAGCGACTCTTTCAAGCATTAGGGCCAGCGTCTAAGCAGAGCTCCCTGTTCCTGGGTTACCCCACCAGGCAGCAAGCAAAACGACGCTTTCTGCTCCTGCTCTTCCCTGGGTCCTCATCCAGGGAATGCAGCAAAGCACAGCTCTGAGGCTGCAAAACTCTACATCGGGACTTCAGCACCACTGCTCACACAGTCATTCAAATCCTGGGCACCGACCATGTGGCAGGCCCTGCGCTCTGCACGCTCCTGGGAGCCAGCAGTCTAGCCGAGCGGACAGATGTTGATCAAAGCATCCCCACTTCCTAACAGAGATCTCGGGCAAGGCGCTGAGGTCGCCTCTGTGAACAGGGATAAAGCGCCTTCCTCTCAGCAGACCGTTCATGACTCACTGAGCCGCCGCCCTAGCCGTGCCTGCAGCAGACCCGGCACCGCCCAGGGTCAGCCTCGGCGGCGGGGTGCAGGGAGAAGAAATGGGTGTGCTCCTTGACGGGTCTCTCTCCCTCCGACTGGCCCCAGGACAGGATGCTCCGGCCCACCTGCAGTCACCTTACACACAGAGGCACCAGGAGGCAGCGTGTGTCTGAGGCGCGCAGGCTCCAGTGGAGAGGTGGACAGTGCGTACCCTGGCCAGGAGACCCCCAAGAACGGCCTCTCCACGCCCACAGCCCAGGCTGGGGTCTGAGCCCAAGGACAAATGATTCGGTGTGTGGCGGGGACCACGACGCAGGAAGGAGGGAAGGCTGGGGGCAGGGGCCGCTGCTTTGCACTGTGAGCACGGCTGTCACTACTCGTTTCCCGTGGTGTGTATCAGTGGGACAGGAAAAATCCATTAACATTAAAATAAAATTGGCACACGGCATTTACTTTTGGGTTGCTCGAAATGCAGTGGTGTGACAGAAGTCAGATCCACAAATGCCAAGGGGATTAAATCAAAAGGGTTTAAGGGCGTTTCAGTGGCCTGAGCGCACTGCGGCGGGCTGGGGGGAACGGCGGGGTCTCAGCCTTGTGGCGTTGGTCCCCGTCTCACAAGTGCCGAGTCGTCTCACAAGTGCCGAGTCGTCTCACAAGTGCCGTCGCGACTCCATAGGCGCTGAGCCGAGGACAACGCACCGCTCAGAGTTTTAGCAGCCCCGCCGCTCACTGGTGACCGAATGTGCCCCACTCTGGACAATCGCCTGGCCATTTTCCAAGAGGAGACGGATCACTGTGCACACTTACTGCAAAAAGACTGGCGCTGGAAACGCCACTGGATGACACTGGACGACGCGCAGTTTTTAAAATAACACTGATAACCATGCCTTTCCGCTGGCTGGGGCCTGTAAGCCCCATGAGGACTGAGCGCCCAGCCTGAGCGATCATGCAGTTCAGGCACCTTCATTTGGTTTTAAATAGACTACAGACAGATTAAGGGTTTTCGCTTCGTATTAAATGAGAATCTGACAGGCACGCATGAAATACATATGTAAGAGGGAAGATACTAAGCCGAGGAACACTGAAGAGCCGGAAGCGCGTCTGAAGCAAGGGCAGCGGGCTGGTTTCTGGGTAACAGGAGCTGGACGGGGCGTGAGGGGAGGAGAAGCAAAGGGCGGGGCTGGACAGGGGGCATCGGGCGGGGCACCCGTCCCCAAAGGCACCCCATCACCCAAGCTCGAGGCTGAGCTCTGCTCTGTTTTGGCGCTATTGCAACATCATTCTGGAAAGAAACTGGACATGCTTTTTTTTTTTTAAAAAAAAGTGCTTCCTGGGACTTCGGAGGTGATCCAGTGGTTAAGACTTCGCCTTCCAATGCAGGGATTACAGGTTTGATCATGGATCAAGGAGGTAAGATCCTACATGCCTCACAGCCAAGAAGCCAAAAAACAAAAAGAATTGTAACAAATTCAACAAACATTTTTAAAATGGTCCATCTTAAAAAAAAAGTTTAAAAAGTGCTTCCTGGACTTCCCTCGTGGTCCAGTGGATAAGAATCTGTCTGCCAATACATGGGACACGGGTTCAAACCCTGGTCCGGGAAGATTCCACATGCCTTGGGGCAACTAAGCCCAGGAGCCACAGGAGAGGCCACAGTAGTGAGAAGCCCAAGCACCGCAGAGACAGAAAGGCCACTCGCAGCAACAAAGGCCCAGCGCAGCCAAAGATAATTAACTGATTTTATTATTTTTCAAAGTGCTTCCTGTGTTTTCTGGAGCTCCTTCAGGGAGGGCAGGTGTGGGTGCCTGTTACTCAGAGTCTCGTCTGTGCAGCTCCCGCAGCCGCAAGCGCGGCCCTGGAGGTGCAGGCAGGCCCGGATGGCAGAGGCTGGAAGGGGGCAGGGCTGCCTGGGGCCACCTTTCGGAAGCACCTGTCAAAGTCTGCGGGATGTGCTGACCGCAGGCACAGAGAAGGAGTAGGAGGTCGTGTGTGCCCCGTCACTTCAGCCGTGTCCGACTCTGTGCCACCCCAAGAACTGTAGCCCACCAGGCTCCTCTGTCCATGGGACTCTCCAGGCAAGAATACTGGAGTGGGTAGCCATTCCCTCCTCCAGGGGATCTTCCTGACCCAGGAAGTGAACCCATATCTCCTGCATCTCCTGCATTGCAGGCAGGTTCTTTACCCACTGAGCCACCTGGGAAGCCCCGCAGAAGGTCGTACTGGTCCTCAAAGAACCCACAGGCCACACCACCAAGGGTGGGGGGGGAGCTGGGAGGGAGTGGCGATGGCCGGATCACGGCAATATTTTCGTTGCTTCTTGCAAACTGCCTTTCCTGTCGTGTTTTAATGGCACAGAGAGTCAGGTTGAAGCAAGAGCGGAGGATGATTTTTCCCGCCGATCCCCCCTTCCTTCCTCTTCTCCACAGGAGAGTGTGGATTTTCTCTCCCACGGCGCCCCCGGCTTCCAGACTGACGGGCGTGTTTGCGAACCAGCCTGTCTCTGCCCTCGGGGCCTCCTGAACTCGTCCCTCTCGGGGACAGCTCCAGCCTCCCTCCACGGACAGGCTGCCTGGGTTGTCGCCGCAGGCGCGCTGTGGCCTTTTCCCCCTGAGTGTGGTTGTCATTGGATGGCCCTGAGCTGTGACCGCATCTGGGGGACCCTGAGCCCGGTGCAGAGGGGGTGTTTCCATACAAATGGACAAGCATGGGCACTTCTGGATAAGCTCTGATGGCCAAGGGTCACTGGAGCGTGTATGTGGGTTTACCTTCCCTTAGCCATGCCGCGCACTTTCTGCTGAGGCAGTGTTCACTGGAACAACCTTCATAACTCGCCAAGTATCAAAGTGGAAAGTGTGCACTCAACCCAGTAATCCTTTCTCTAAGAATTTGCCCTTAGGAAATAATCACACCAGAGCCAAAGGAAAGAGAAAGTGAGCACAGAAATGCTTGTCCCAGTGCTTTTTTGGATAATAAGGAAACACGGCAAGCAACCTGAACGGCTAAGGAAATGTTTGATTAAACTGTGCTATATCCACCCAATGGATAACATGCACTGTTAAAAATGACATTACAGTGACTTCCCTGGGGTCCAGTGGTTACGACTCCGCCTTCCAATGCAGGGGGTGCAGGTTCGATCCCTGATCAGGGAACTATGATCCCACATGTCACAGGATGCAGCCAAAGAAAGAAAAAAGACATTATAATTAGATACCCGAACAAGTGATAAGATTAAAGAATCGTTTCAGGTGTGACAGTGGTCTCGAATGGATGCTTTTAAGAGTCCTTGTATTTTTATTATTCATTTACTTGTTGGCCACACTGTGAAGCATGTGGGATCTTGGTTCCCTGACCAGGGATTGAAACTTCATCCCCTGCAGTGGAAGTTCGGAGTCTTAACCACTGGATTGCCAGGGAAGCCCTGAGTCCTTGGATTTTAGAGATACATGTGAATATCTGCAGATGGGGTTTGGTTTAAAATAACAGTGGGAAAGCAGATTAGTGGTTCCCAGGAGCAGAGGGAGGCGGGGAACAGGGAGTAAACGCTAATGGGCATGGGGCTTCCTCTTGGGGATGATGAAAGTGTTCTGGAATTAGAGGTGATGGCTGCACGATGCTGTGAGTGTGCTAAATGTCACTAATGGTGAATGTTATGTCATGTGTATCTATCACAATAAAAAATAATAATAATGGAGGGTGACCAGAAGATGGGATGAGGTGAAATACGATCGGCCATGAACTGATCATTGTTGGAAGGTGCGTGATAAGAACACGGGACAGTGTATGGTGTAAGTGTTAGATATACTGCATGGGACATACTGGAAAGCTTCCATAATAAAAAGTGATGCGTATTTTTTTGGTCCAGAACGTCTGCAACATGTTGAATTTAATGAGCCAGTTACAATATTGAATATTGTGAATTTTCCCAGTGGTGTGAAATTATATATAAAAAAGCATCTGTATGCATAAATTAATGTTTGCAATGCTATTCAGTAAAGATTTAACTGTGATCATTTCTAGGTTAGTAGATTTGACATTTTTCTCCCTTTTGTTCATTTCCCAGTATGGTTTGCACTTTTCTTTTTTCCATTCAGTCTTTTTACAAAACAATGAAGGTTTTTATCTTAAAAAGCAGACATGTTTAGGAACACCCTTTTTAACCTCAGGCAGTCTCACAGAATGGTCCTGGGAAAACGGCAGATTCCCAACAAGAGCCACCCGGGCGCTTGGCGGCACCGCCCTCCACAGGGGCCATTCCCGCTGCTGGACGCCCCTGCCAATGATCACTGCTTACCCTCACAACCACCCGAAGATACAGGCAGTGGTCCTCCCTTTGAGGAGCAAAGAAATGAAGGTTAAGGGCCTCGTCAAAAGTGACACATCGGAAGGGACTTCCCCGGTGGTCCACTGGTTTAGAATTAGCCTTGCAGTGCAAGGGACACAGGTTCAAACCCTGGTCAGGGAACTGAAATCCCACAGGCCGCAGAGCCCGAGGGCCACAACGTGGGAGTCTGTGCGCCTCAACAAAAGATCACACAACGTGGGAGTCTGTGCACCTCAACAAAAGATCACACATGATGCAGTGAAGATCCCATGGGCGGCAACTAAGACCCTGTACAGTCAAGTAAATTTTTAAAAAATGTTACACAATGGAAAAGACGAAAACTCTCATTCACGAAGGTATGTGCACCCCAATGTTCACGGCAGCACGAGTCACAACAGCAGGAGAGAGAAGCAACCCACGAGTCTGCCGAGAGAGGGAAGGGTAAAGAAGATAAGGAATATGTGTATGTGCACAATGACGTGTTACTCAGCCACACGAAAGGTGGATGAAGCCATGTGCAACACGTGCGCGGACCTAGAGATTATCATACTAAGTGAAGCAGGACAGAGAAAGACAAATAAAAAGTGACATCACTTCTTTGTGGAATCTTAATAAAATGAACTTATTTACAAAACAGAAACAGGCTCACAACCAATATAGAAAATACTATTATGGCTATCAAAGGGGAGCGTGTGTGGGGGGGCAACAGGGATGAATTAGGAGTATAGGATTAGCAAATACACACTACTATTACTAGATAAGTAGTAAGTTCCCTGTGCAGCGCAGGGAGCTACATTCAATATCTTGTAATATCTATAATGGAAAGGAATCTGAAAAAGAAAATACACACATGCTGCTGCTGCTGCTAAGTCGCTTCAGTCGTGTCGGACTCTGTGCAACCCCATAGACGGCAGCCCACCAGGCTCCCCCGTCCCTGGGATTCTCCAGGCAAGAACACTGGAGTGGGTTGCCGTTTCCTTCTCCAATGCATCAAAGCGAAAAGTGAAAGTGAAGTCGCTCAGTCGTATCCAACTCTTAGCGACCCCATGGATTGCAGCCCACCAGGCTCCTCCATCCATGGGATTTTCCAGGCAAGAGTACTGGAGTGGGGTAAACATACATACATACATACATACATACATACATACATACATATATACATATACATATATAACTAAATTACTTTGCTGTTCTCCTGAAACTAACATAATTCAAAATTTATTTTTAAGTCACACAATGACTCAAGGCCAAACTAGGATCCCAAATCTTGTGCCCCCTTTACTAAGCCACACCCCTGCACACCATTATACAAATGAGACTCAGCTATGCCCCCTGGCAGGGTGAGGAAGACCCCTGCCTGCTGGTTCCACAGCCCTGAATACCTAGCCTTGAGCTTTGTAAGTTTCTCTCCAAATCAAAGCTCAAACTGGCAAAGTCGAGTGCAGAAGGAACCCAGGAAGATGTCCCATCCCAGCTCGCCTTGGGTTCAGATCACGTTCTTTTGCCACTAGCAATGAAATGAGCTGCTAACCCCACCCACATCAGAGACTGGAGCTCATGCCCACAGATCCACCAGCAGGTTAACATCTAAACGGCAACAAAGCACAAGCCTTCTCAATCTGATAATTACAAAGGTAAGTGCTATTATACCCTTTAGTTACAAAGGAAGCAATTAGTATCAGGATAATTGCCCTGGTGGGAAAATGACACTTAAAGCACCTTAATGGTAAGAATGGACCGAATGCAGACAAGTGACTCTTTAAGTTATCTTTCCGGTCAAACGACTCTGACCTACTAATCCTCTTATGAAGTCCACCTCCAACACAAACATTTCAGAATGCTTATTTTTTCTACTGAAATAAGGGGGCCACCTCTGGGCCATGGGCCCTTGGGCTCTGCCAGCTGGCAGAGGGTCTGTGGGAAGAGTCGGAACAAACACCGCCCTCGCTTTGAAAACCCAGCTCAGCCTCCCTGAGAACTGAGCTGTCAAGCTGCTTGCGTTCAGCGTATACATTCCAGCTCGCTGGTGAGTGACCCAGTTACCCTGAGCCTCTTCCGCCAGCACCGACTTACATGAGTCCCTCGGGGGGTAAGCCTCTGCCATCTGTAAGGGCACAGGGTCACATCCGAATCCAAACTGCCAACACCTCTTACACAACAGAACGCTGTCGCTCTGCTAAGCTCCCTTCTGGAGGCGCTCGCCTTTGCTGATGAGGACACTTGAGAACTGACTCCAACTCACGTCCCTTCCCCACCCTGCAGGCCCCCTGGCGAGGCTGAGCCCTCAGAGGTCTCTGTCCTTCCAGGAAGCCCTGCCCTGTGCCAAGTCCTGCTTCTTCCGGAAGCGCCAGAGTTCTCTCCCAGAGACACTAACTTTCCCCTTGGTTTCTTCAGACTCTGAAGAAAGCCCAGCCTTCTCTGCTGGAAGCACATGTGTGTCCCCCTTTCTCAGGCCCTGACTCCCTTTTCTGGTTCCCCTCCACCCTCTGAGTCACCAGGGAGAGTGCAAGTTCCTTTGAAAAAAGCCTCAGTGCACTGCGTTGTTAATTTTTCAGATATGACAACGGTACCTTGAATATATTAAACTTTTTAAAAAGGCATCCTTATCTTTTAGAGACACACCTGAAATATTGACAAATGTTCAAAATGATGCAGGATTAGGGAAGAAGGCAGAGGCAAAGAAACAAGATTGAGTTGATAACTGGTGACAAATATGGGCCGGTTCCTGAGACTTCTGTCTGCTTCTGTTTTGTCGTAAGTTTTCCATAACAACAGCAAGATTTTTGAGAAGTCCCAGTGCCTGGGTTCTGCAGCATCCTTGAGTCCACCTGCACCCTCCTGAGGTTTTTATGCCTCTTTCGGCTGAGATGTTTACTGAGCAACAACTCCACGCAAGGTGCTGCTGCAGCTGCAACGTAAGAGCCACTGGCCCGCCCACAACGAGCCCGCAGGATGAGGAGGCTGGTCCTCGATTTTGACAACCCCCACCCAGGGCCTCATTTCTCAAACTGGGCACAGATTGTTCTCTCCCCAGACACCAGGGGTGGGCCCATGAAGTGGAGTGGAGTGAGCTCGGCTTCCTGTCCTGGCATCGCTGAGGGGAAATCTTAACTGCCCCCTTGGTCTTACTGGATGAAGTGGCCCAGATGTGAGTCAGGGCAGAGAAGAGTTTGAGGGAGAGAGAGTGACTCATCCACGTTTCAGAGGCTTTGGGTGAGCTCAGCCCCTCTGTCCTGCAACCTGTGAGCCAAGGACATGGCCTGCCTCTCACCTGGGCTGGAAGCTTGGAGGGAAGTGCTGAGACCACAAGGGGCTTGGAGGCCTGAACACCTAGACGCTGGACACCGCCTAATCCACAGGGCTAGAAACCAGAAACAGACTTCACCCTCCCCAAACTAGGCACAGATCTGTTTATCTGTACAGAGGGCCATGTGGCATTCTGGGGGCCCCGGACCCACAGCCAAAGCAAACAGAGAATTCCCACCTCGAGCTGCTGACCTATTGGTGAGCAATGGCTGCCCACCCCCATCCTGGGGCCACCAGGGAAACGGAAGCCAAACCCTCTGGTCAGCAACGCCTTTGCTGCTGCTGTCAGCGTCAGTGACCAACCGTTCACACCCACAGTCCCACTCTCCCAGTCCAGGTGGGGGCCGGGAGTCTTCGTGGCGAAGGGTGCGGCATTCCCAGTACAGACACAGTCCCTCTTCTCAGGTGGAGAGCAGGCTGCACCTACATCTGGAAGACATCGGCCAGGACACGGATACAAGTGCACCGGGCGGACTCCCCACAGCACCCGTCGTCTCTCTGGATCCCGCTCATTAAAAAAAAAACACACATGTAGTAAAACAGAATTCAACCCTCGTTCCACGGAAAACGTGCAATTGGGGGGAAGCAAGACGGCTGCAGCAAGTCATCCAGGAAGTCTGAGTAGACCGTGTTTCTCAAAAGGAGATCCATGGGGGGCTGACAGGAGCACTGCCTGGAATGTATATTAAAAATGGGGGTTTCTGGGGCTTCTCTGATGGTCCAGAGGTTAAGACTTCAAACTCCCAGTGCAGGGGGCCGCAATTCAATTCCCTGGTTGGGGAACTAGATCCCACATGCCACAGCTAAGAGTTCGTACGCTGCAGACTTCCCCAACAGTACAGTGGATAAGCATCCACCTACCAATTCAGGGTTCAATTCCCAGTCCAGGAAGATTCTACATGTGGCGTAACTGCTGAGCGCGTGCTCTAGAGCCCGTGAGCTGCACGTGACAGAGACTCCACGAGTCACGGCTGCTGAAGCCCTTGCGAATGGAGCCTGTGCTCCCCGAGAGCGCTAAGTCGCTTCAGTCGTGTCCGACTCTTATTGACCCTGTAGATTGTAGCCCACCAGGCTCCTTTGTCCATGGGATTTTCCAGGCAAGAATAATGGAGTGGGTTGCCATTTCCTCCAAACGGGGTCCTGACCCAGGGATGGAACCTGAGTATCTTACATCTCTCGCTTTGGCAGGAGGGCCTTTTACCACTAGCGCCACCTAGGAAGCTATTGCAAAGAGGAGCCCGTGCGCGGCAACGAAAATGAAGACTCAGGGCAACCAAAAATTTAGGGGAAAAAAAAAATAAAGAAGAGTTCACATGTTGAAACTAAAGACCTCATATGCCCCCAACGAAGCTTGAAGACCCCGGGCACCAAAACTAAGGCCTGGAGCAGCCAAGATAAACACAAAAATATTTTTAAAAAACAGGAATATATACATTTAAAATGGGAGTTCCTGGGCACCACCTTATCAGCTCGTCAGAATCTCGGTGGTCCTCTGCTAAGAACTGTGACGTGTTCGCCCCAGCGGCCTCTGCGCCCACCTAAGTCACAGAGAAGTCTTTCAGGGTGTGTGTGTGTGTGTGTGTGTGTGTGCTGTTGCTGTTGTTTACTCCATGCCGGTCACTATTTCACTACCTTAATGAGCCCGTGAAAGACTTCACTACACCTTCTGCCCACCTCAGCGGGTGAGGCTTCTCCTTCTGGGACCAAGGAAACTGAGGGTGAACAGCCTGAATGTGGCCGTGTCTTCCATCTGTCCTGAGACAGACGCACCCCATCCCCGCTCAGCCTCTGGGGGGTGGGCACGGTTGAAGCCGTGGCTCCCTACTTGCAGGCATTCTCCGAGCTCCTCCCACCCACCCAACAAGTCAGAAACCCCGCATTTCAGGAAGCCACTCCTCCTCCTAATGGGAAGAGTGCCCAGGGGACCAAGGCGAGACCACCATCTCTCCAGGCCGCGTGTGAGCCGAGACACAAAGGCAGCAGGCTTTCCAGGGGCTCTTTCCAGAGCCTGAACAGCCCCCTCCCCACTCCCCAGGGATTTATTTTCACGGCCAACAGGGACAGCAGGAAAGCCTTCCAGGTCCTACCTGCTTTTTTTGTTTTTGTTTTTTTTCCAGGTCCTACCTTTACAGGATTTTCATCTTGAAGCTCTAAGACGGAAGGCTGCCCAGATGTTCTTTAGGCTCAGCCCCTGCAGCCCCTGGTCAAATGCCCACCTTGGTTGCTAGATCTAACGTTGCTAGATCTGGGCTGCCCGGGGTAATTCCAAGTGCTGGGCTGTGATATCAGAATAGGGCTATGACATCAATGTGGGGGCAGGTCAGCCTGGGGGAGCAGGGCAGGAGAGAGGGAGCCCCGAAGGGGCCGGATTAGCCACCCCCCGCCCCGTGGTGGGAGCAAGGTGAGAGAGAGGTGTCCAGGCGGTGGCGTCACTGCTCTCAGCCTCCTGGGGCACCCGCGGGGAGGGCGGGCCTGAAGATCTGAAAATGACTCACAAGTCCTGAAAGGTAGGTGGCAAGCCAGCCAAGCGGCTGGCGCTTCTGGAACTAATTCAGGCACTGATTTAGGGACAAGGAAAGCTAATGAACCGTCTTCTAGCGCCCCCCTGTGTCAAGTGAAAGGACATGCTCTGGTTTCTGACAGAAGCTCCCAAGTGGGCTCAGCGTCACGGTCCCCCCAAGATTCAGCTAAATGCAGGCAGATGAAAGGTGAAAGACACTTTACATCTGAATAACAATAAACAAACTCCAATATAAGTATGTCCCAACCATTGCATGGGACACATTTACACTAAAACATTATTTGTTGTGTGTTTGAAGTTCGAATGAAACTCAGTGGCCTGTATTTGTATTTACAAAAATCTGCCAATCTTATCCAGGGAGATTTTTTTAATGCAGGTGCCCTCCGCCCACCCCGTTCCCAACACTGCTCTCATTCATTCAGATTTATCACTGCCCTGTGACCTGGGAATCTGTGTTATTTTAAAGCCACCAAGGTGACTATTATCAGCAACTACAGCTGACTTCCCCCGAGCATTTGCCAAGCCAGGTGCCAGGCTCATTTCGCCCACTGTGTCACCGCACCTCCAAGGGGTGGTTCTGCGATTAAGCCCACTTCAGAGGAGGGAATGAGGCGACAGAAAGCAGCACCTCCACCAAGGTCACACAGCCACGAAGGGAGCCACGGTTTGAACCCCGGTGGACTGAACCCCTTTGGCTTAGAAATCTTTGAACTGGAAGGATGCTGCTCCCAGCACACAGTCGGCTGATGGGGGAACCCCTTGCCAAGATCAGCATCACCGCTGACGCACTCAAACACCAGAGAGTGGACTCCAAGGAAGAGTCATCATGGGGGCGGGGGGTCCCACGTTCCAACTAGTGGAGACAAAAACAGAAGGTCGGACTAATAGTCAGTGACCTTCCACACGCGCTGAGGCGAGTGCTGGGGAGACCCCAGTGCAGGGAGACCGCACTGCTGTAAAAACAAGCAGGAAGCTTTTTCTATGTACTCACAGGAAAAGATTCCAAGATCTACTGTCGCTGAATAGAGAAAAACAGCAAAGTGGGGACTGCACTTTTTTAAAATAAGTACTTATTTGCGGGACTTCCCCTGTAGTCCAGTGGTTAAGACTGCCTTCCAAAGCAGGAGGTGCGGGTTCAATCTCTACTCAGAGAATTAAGATTCCCCAGGTTGCACAGTGTGGCCAAAAAAAAAAAAAAAAAATGTACTTATTTGAATATACACATGTAAAGACATAAGATCCCGGAAGCTCAGTGGCCCCTGCGTGGGAGAACAGGGGGGCAGCCTGGCAGAAGAGTCAAGGGCAGACTTCATTGTATGCGCCTTTGAAACCGTTGGTTTATGAATCTTATAAAGACGTTACATGAACCAGATCTGAAAGAGACACGTGCACCCCAATGTTCATCGCAGCACTGTTTATAATAGCCAGGACATGGAAGCCACCTAGATGCCCATCAGCAGACGAATGGATAAGGAAGCTGTGGTACATATACACCATGGAATATTACTCAGCCGTTAAAAAGAATTCATTTGAATCAGTTCTAATGAGATGGATGAAGCTGGAGCCCATTATACAGAGTGAAGTAAGCCAGAAAGATAAAGACCATTACAGTATACTAACACATATATATGGAATTTAGAAAGATGGTAATGATAACCCTATATGCAAAACAGAAAAAGAGACACAGAAGTACAGAACAGACTTTTAGACTCTGTGGGAGAAGGCGAGAGTGGGATGTTTCGAGAGAACAGCATCGAAACAAGTATACTATCAAGGGTGAAACAGATCACCAGCCCAGGTTGGATGCATGAGACAAGTGCTCGGGCCTGGTGCACTGGGAAGACCCAGAGGGATCGGGTGGAGAGGGAGGTGGGAGGGGGGTTCAGGATGGGGAACACATGTAAATCCATGGCTGATTCAGGTCAATGTATGACAAAAACCACTACAATATTGTAAAGTAAAAAAAAAAAAAGACGTTACATGTTAAAAAAAATATAAATGCATGAAAGTGAAAAATAAAATGTCTTGCTTAGGACTTCTGAGCCGACCTTCCACCTTGGCAAAGGCAGCAGCTCTGGCTAAATGGTTTTCAGGCTCCGAAGCGGACCTCGGAGCAAATCTGGCCTGAGGCACAGGCCCACCATCCTGGTCTCCCTCCCTGCCTTCTGCCTCCGGAGCTGACCCAGCGCAGCATCCGAGGGTTCTGCCGAAGCCCAGGAACCAGGCACACCGAGCCCCGCCCACCGCGAACATCCCCACCCGGAGAACCGCGGGCCGCCCCTGCCACCTAACGTCCGGCTGCTGAGGACGCGGGGAGGTGAGCGGGCAGGGCGAGGTGGGTCTACCGGTCACCACCGCCCCCCAAACGCTCTCAGCTCCCTCGGTCTCCAGACCCGTGCCACTGCACGCACGCGCCCCCGCCGCGCAGAGCGCTGGCTACCTGACTGGTTGCTCATCATGCGGACAGCCTTGGCTTTGGCCAGCTCCAGGGCGGTGATCCACTGCTGCCGCTCCACCTCCGAGCCGGCCTTGAGGTGGTAGGTCCTGCCCCCACTGGTCAGCACGATACCACAAGAGTCCTCCGTGTCGAAGTGCGCGGTGAACAGGTTGATGGTGCCACGGCAGGTGTGGGCCATTTCCCCCTGATTTCTGTGGGATGCAAGAGGAGGGATGGGGTGAGGCTCCCAGACTCCGTGGTTCTAGACCAAGGGTCCCCAACCTCCGGGATCTAATGCCTGATGATCCGAGGTGGAGGGGATGTAATAATAATGCCAATAAAGTGCACATAAATGTAATGCACTTGAATCATTCCAAAAACATCCCCCACCTCCAGGTCTGTGGAAAAGCTGTCTTCCACGAAATCGGTCCCTGGTGCCGAAGAGGTTGGGGACCGCTGTTCTAGACTGAAAGAGAGACCTTAAGGCCCATCCCTGGAGTCTCAGACCCTTGGAGCTGGCAGAGGCCCTGACGTCAGTGCTAGGAGATAACGGCCCTCAGGACTGGCAGAGACTCGGCCTTGCAGGGGTTAGGGGGGCTCTCAGTGGGGACAGGGGCCAAGGGAGGAGGGCCCACAGCAGGGCCACGTGCAGGGCATGCTGGCTGGGCTCTGAGCCCTTGCAGACACCAGGAAATGGAGAGAGAGGGGAGACTGCCAGGACCCTGCCAGGCAGCACAGACTTCTGACTCCACCCCAGGCTCTTCCCACCGAGTCTCAGAACCACAGAGTTGGAGCAGGGTGGGAACCCGCTGCTAAAACTGCGATTAGAGACCCAGAACCCCAGGGGGTGGACTTGGAGGCCACCCCCCTTGCCAGGAATGACCTGGGAACTGAGATCTGAAGAGCAAGGAAACCACCGTTCTCTTCTAGCCCCAGAAGATGAGGGCGATGGCTGGGCTGACCCAGTACCCCCGGCGACAAGCGGCTGACTCTGTGCTGGTTACAAGATCACAGAGCTGACGGTACCAAAGGAAGGGGAACATGTATACGTATGACTGAGTCCCTTTGCTGTCCACCTGAATTATCACAGCATAGTTAATTGGCTACCCTCCAATATAAAATAAAAAGCTTAAAAAAAAGGAGAAGCAGAGGTGACTAAAGTCTGGGCCACTTCCAGCTGTGACTAATGTCTGAAAACAGATCTGACGACCATGACTGGATCTACTTAACTCACTCCTTCAGACACTCACTGGAAATTCAGACACCAGTCCTCCTCCCCACGACAAACCAAAGCTCTGTCCACAGAGGCGGTGGGGAAAGGAAGAGCAACCGGTCAGCCCGTAGCCCTGCGGGTTCCGGAGTCCCTGTGGCCGTTCCGCTGCTCTTCAGCGCTCACTCACTTTCCTTGGCTGTTCACCGCCTGTTACTTTCTCGGCTCTTCTACGAGTTCTAGAGTCAAATGACAACGAGATGTTCATCTTTCACTGGAACAGCTGCTGCTGTTTCTGATTCTCTCCTGCTTCGGTTGCATTCCTTAGAGAGGATGATGTGTGGTTGACCTTGACTGACACTGGGCTGAGAAGCACGCAACTCCCTGTGCAGCTGAAATCCGCCGGGTGCTGGCGGAGGGCACAGAGGACCCAGAATGGCCGGCGGGGGAGGGAGATGACCACCGACAACAGCTGCAGGACCGGCCACAGCAGCACCAGAGGAGCCTGCTCCACAGCCTTCCTGTGTCAGTCTCCCCGGCGACCCCAGCAGGCCACCGGGACGGGGACCCTGTCACTGGCCGGACTTGCTATGTCCCCTCCCGGGGAACGGGCCCAGGTGTCTTTGGAGGATGGTGGACCCTCCACCGAAGCGGGAGGGCTCACACCGTTGGAGGCACGACTGGACCAGAGTAGCGCAAGGTGCGGAGCGTCCTGGACACAAACCTCGTGCATTTTCTCCAATTCCCCCGACTGCCTCCCCCTCTGTCTCTGGGTCAGCGCTTCCTCCTCGTCCAGCTGTCCCTCTGCTTATGGATTTTCGTAAAATGACAACGGGAATCGGGAAATGGGGGCGAACAGGGCAGATACAACCTCCCTCCCCTTGTGCCTCTGCCGACTGCTTGGCAGCACGTCTTCTCCTCACATATACTCTGGAGGAGTCCGTGCACCAGGCCCACTGTGTCTCTGCTGCTCAAGGTGAGGCGACATCCAGCAAAGGAAGCGCACTGCATCATTGTTCTGTCCTTCCACTGCCCGATTCCGCCTCACGGCCCTGTGATCGCACCTCTCAAAGTGTTCACTCTTTACTCTTTCTTTCTCGGACTATGCTTTCTGGGGGATTTTCACAAAAAATGTCCACGGGCAAGGAAAAAAAAAGGACAGGCAGCAAGTTTCAACCCAGACATATACAAAGACAAAAGCTGGGACGGCTCTGGTGGTCCGGTGATGAAGAATCCACCGTGCAATGCACGGGACGTGGGTTCCATGCCTGGTCAGGAAACTAAGATCCCACGTTTCTCAGAGCAACTAGGCCTGGGTGCCACAACTACTGGGCCCACGTGCCACAGCTAGAGAGTCCCCGTGCCACTAGGAAATACCCCCCACGAAGCAATAAAGATTCCCAGGTGCTGTAACAAAGACTCAACGCAGCCAAATAAATAAATATATATTTTTAAAAGTAAATAAATAAAAAATAGGTAAGATAAAAAGATTTCTCTTACCCAAAGCCAGGACAACTTGAGCATCAAAATAAATGATAATGATAGATATTAACCCACTGGATAAGCTAGAAATCCATGAGCTCACTCTGATGTAAATAAGTGAATAGGTAAAAGCTCTTTTTAAAGAGCAACCATCAAAGTTATAACTGATTCAAGCAAGATTCGCCAAAGGGTATTAAACACCAGTGGGGAAGACTGGGTGAGGGACAGTGTTACAGAGCCTCAAGGTGTATCCCTCCCAAAAAAATTTTCTAATTAGTCATTAATTAATTTTATAAAAGTAACTTTACAGTTGGAAAAACCTGGCAAACACCATCTTAACGAAAAGATGCAAGCCACGTTTGTTAGCAGCAGGACAAATCAAGATGCTGTGCCTCCTGGGACTTCCCTGATGGTCCAGTGGTTAAGATTCTGAGCTTCCCATGCAGGGGGTCTGGGTTTGATTCCTTGTTGAGGAACTAAGATCCCACATGCCAGAAACAAACCAAAAAAAACGTCGTGTGCCTCCTGGTAGGGAGCACTGTGAAGGACACAGTATGCATCCTATGGTGTTCCTGCCACAAATGCAGGACCTGCATCTAAACATAAGGGAATTCCAAGCAATCCTATACTGAGGCATATTCTACAAAGCAACTGGCCTGAATTTATCAAAAACACTCAGGCCACGAAAGACAAGGAAAAATGGAAAACTGTTCCAGACTGAAACTAAAGTGACAAGACAGGACAACCAAATGCAATCTATGATCCTGGAGTGGATCTTCTTCCCTGAAAGGACATGATTGGGATGACTGGCAAAATACAAAGGTGGTCCACGGGTTGGATGGTGGCCCTGTATCGGTGTTTACACTGGGCATATGTCAGAGAATGTTCTGGTTTAAGGAATGCACGCTGATATATTATGTGATCACAGGCATCGTGTCTGATACTTATTCTTAAAGAGTTAAAAAAAATACAAATATATTATCGTGCTGAGTTGCTTTAGTTCAGTTCAGTTCAGTTGCTCAGTTGTGTCCGACTCTTTGCAACCCCATGAATCGCAGCACACCAGGCCTCCCTGTCCATCACCAACTCCCGGAGTCCACCCAAACCCATGTTCATTGAGTCGGTGATGCCATCCAACCATCTCATCCTCTGTCGTCCCCTTCTCCTCCTGACTTCAATCTTTCCCAGCATCAGGGTCTTTTCCAATGAGTCAGCTCTTTGCATCAGGTGGACAAAGTATTGGAGTTTCAGCTTCAACATCAGTCCTTCCAATGAACACCCAGGGCTGATCTCCTTTAGGATGGACTGGTTGGATCTCCTTGCAGTCCAAAGGACTCTCAAGAGCCTTCTCCAACACCACAGTTCAAAAGCATCAATTCTTCCAGGCTCAGCTTTCTTTATAGTCCAACTCTCACATCCATACATGACTACTGGAAAAACCATAGCCTTGACTAGATGGACCTTTGATGGCAAAGTAATGTCTCTGCTTTTTAATATGCTATCTAGGTTGGTCATAACTTTCCTTCCAAGGAGCAAGCGTCTTTTAATTTCATGGCTGCAGTCACCATCTGCAGTGATTTTGGAGCCCCAAAAAATAAAGTCTGACACTGTTTCCACTCTTTCCCCATCTACTTCCCATGAAGTGATGGAACCCGATGCCATGATCTTAGTTTTCTGAGTGTTGAGCTTTAAGTCAACTTTTTCAATCTCCTCTTTAACTGCTTCAGTCATGTTCAATTCTGTGACCCTATGGATTATATAGCCCACCAGGCTACTCTGTCCATGGGAATTTCCAGGCAAGAACACTGGTGTGGGTTGCCATTTCCTTCTAGAGAGTGATAAAGTAAATGTAGTATATTAACAATTTGGGGAGGGACTTCCCTGATTGTCCAGTGGCTGGGATGCTGTGCTCCCAATGCAGGGGGCCCAGGTGTGATCCCTGGTAAGGGAACTGGAGCCTTCATGCCGTAACTAAGATCAAAGATCCTGAGTGCTGCCACTGGGACTGAAAGTGAAAGTGTTAGCTGCTCAGCCATGCCTGACTCTTTGCGACCCCATGGACTGTAGCCCACCAGGCTCCTCTGTCCATGGGACCCTCCAGGCAAGAATACTGCAGTGGGTTGCCATTCCTTTCTCCAGGGGATCTTCCCAACCCAGGGACCCAACCCGAGTCTCCCACGGGGCAGGCAAATTCTTTACCATCCGAGGCATGTTTGCTGCTGGGCCTAGAAGCAGCCAAATAAATGAATACAAATATTAAGAAAAATAATTGAGGGATCTGAGGGGTGGGTACTATTTTTGTAATTTTAAGTTTGAAATTATTTCAAAACAAAAAGTTTATTTTAAAAAATCTGAGTAGTAGCAACAATTATATTGAATGGACTCTATTTGGATCTTGAATTCTGAAAACGGTTAAAAAAATTTGTAATCGATGGGGGAAATTTATTATAGAATTATATGAAATAATGTATGTGAACCTTGTGAAAATTGTAAAGAACCATAGAATTTAAACAAACTTTCATTCAATAAATATCCATTGAGTGCCTACAACATTTTTAATTTTTAAAAAATCAAAGGGGAAATTTTAATATTTACTGGATATTTGATAATATTAAGGAATTATTGTTAAATTTTTAGGCATTTTGGTGCCATTTAGATGAATTTTTAAGAAACCTTCACCTCTAAAGAGATACATAATATTTATAAATATTCATTATTATTAAAATTATTTTTTAACTTAATTCTTGAAGTTAAGTAAAAGATGTCTTGGACTTACTTCAAATTTTTAAAAAAAATTTTTTATGTGGACCATTTTAAAAAGTCTTTATCGGATTTGTTACAATACTGCTTCTGTTCTTTATGTTCTGGTTTTGGGACAGTGAGGCAAGAGAGGTCTTAGCGCCCCCACCAGGGATGGAACCTGCAGTCCCCGTGCTGGAAGGTGAAGCCCCATCCACTGGACTCCCAGGGAAGTCTCCATGGGACTTCACTTCACATGAAGTGAGGGTGGGGAGGCCTTATGGTAACACTCGCTGACACTAGGTGATGGGGTATCATCTCCTTTTATGCGTTTGAAAATTTCCATCGTAAATAAAATCCATTTAAAATCTATCAAATTTTAAGCTCGTCCCTCCTGGGTATGCTAATGGCCAACAGCAGCGCTGAAGGACTTTGCGGACGAGTCCCTGTGAGCCAGCCCAGGAACGGGGCTGTGAGCGCGAGTGTCTCCAGAGCGAGATGACGGGCCCCTAGAGCGCAGGACAGGATCTATTTTAAGCTCAGTCACGAGCCTACACAGAACAATTCAGGGTACTTGAACAGATTTAATTTTTTAAATCATCACGTAATCCATGTAGCTGCAGTCATGATCTACAGGATGTCCCAGCAACCTAGATTCTTCCTTTAACAAGCTACCTCTGAGCTTAAAAATTCAGCAGGACTAAAGCATACCCCTCCCCCCAAACGCCACATCAGGCAAGCGAAAGTGAAAGTCGGGTCCGACTCTTTGCAACCCCAGGGACTATACAGTCCAGGGAATTCTCCAGGCCAGAATACTGGAGTGGGCAGCCGTTCCCTTCTCCAGGGGTTCTTCCCAACCCAGGGATCAAACCCAGGTCTCCCACATTGCAGGCAAATTCTTTACCAGTTGAGCCACAAGGAAAGCCCACATCAAGCAAAGGAAGCTGTAAAAAAGAATATCAGTTACAAAGACAAGAGGAAGACTAAAATGTCACATAAGAAGAAATCGGAATTTAACACACTATGACAAATCTTGACAGCGTATTAAAAAGCAGAGCTATCATTTTGCCAACAAAGGTCCATATAGTCAAAGCTATGACTTTTCCAGGAGTCATGTACGGATGTGAAAGTTGGACCTTAAAGAGGGCTAAGCGCCGAAGAATTGATGCTTTTGAATGTGATGTTGAAGAAGATTCTTGAGAGAGTCCCTTGGACAGCACAGAGATCAAACCAGTCCATCCTAAAGGAAATCAGTCCTGAATATTCACTGGAAGGACTGAAGATGAAGCTGAAGCGCCAATACTTTGGCCACCTTATGCGAAGAGCGGACTCACTGGAAAAGACCCTGATGCTGGGAAAGATTGAGGGCAGGAGAAGGGGGTGAAAGCATGAGTTGGTTGGATGGCATCACCAACTCAATGGTCATAAGTCTGCGCAAACTCCAGGAGATAGTGAAGGACAGGGAAGCCTGGCACGCTGCAGTCTATGGGGTCACAAGTCGGGCGTGACTTAGCAACTGAACAACAACAAAGGACAATTACAAATTTAAATGTAGGTTATGAGTTTACTGATGGTGAGACATGTAATTTATTCAAGAATTCTACTTCTTCCCTTCATGGCCTCTGGTATTATAGGCGCTGACATTAATATTACATGAAATAATCTTACATAAAAGTTGACTCCCACCCAGCTTCAGTGGAAGCAGGAACAGCAGCTCAATTCCTGTCAAACCATGACAGCAGCCTGCAAAATCAAAGTTCCCACACCATCGTCATGGACTCCAAAGGCTGAGTTCAAAACAACCATCACCCCTGTGCACGTTCATTCTTTCCTTCAGTCAACATAGCAGGCCAGGCCTCGGGGTCCGGTCGGTGAGTAAGACAGATGCAGTTAGGGTCTCTGTGGGACAGTCTCTCTCTCCCGGACCCCCTCAGCATCCAGCAAGAGTGTGTGGCCTTCTGGGACTTCCTGGGTGGTCCAGGAGCTAAGACCTCACACTCCCAATGCAGAGGGCCTGGGTTTGATCCTTGGTCAGGGAACTAGATCCTTCCCACAGGCCACAACTAAGAGTTCAAATGTCGCAGCTAAAGACCCCACATGCCACAATGAAGATAAAAGATCCCGTGTGCCACAACTAAGACCCGGAATGGCCAAATCAATAAAGATTCAAAGAAAAAAAAAAGAAAAGAGCACGTGGCCTTCTGTCTCTCCCCCAGCATCTGGACTGAGCGAGAGAAGGGTCCTGTCAGCAGAGAGGGTTGTCCACACGACACAGTCCTTCAGCTCCAGAAGGACAGTCCACAGCGTGGCTACCCCCGAGAGAGACCTCCAGTATGTCTTCTCCATCCTCTGGCAAATCCAGCCTGCTCTCCTTGACGGGACCAGTTAAACAGGAGTGTGGGGTTACACAGGAGGCTCTCACTCCTTAAGCATTCACTGTCCGCAAAGCTCTTCCATTCAGGACGTCCCCGTCACTTATGAGAGGGCTTACCAGGTGCTTCTTCCCACGTGCTCACTCCGGGATCATCCCCCCCGGGGAAAGCCAGCAGCCATGCTGAGGACACTCTGGACGGGCCCACGGAGCTAGGAGCAGAGGCCTCCCGTCCATGGCCAGCACCACTTGGCCCCGGGCGGGAGGAGGGAGCGGCCTTGGAAGTGCATCCTCCAGCCCTGGTCAAGCCTTCAGGTAAGCGTCGCCCTCAGGAGACCATCCCCAGCCAGAGCTCCTCCAGCCAGCCACCTGCTTATGAACTCCTGACCCACAGACACAGTGAGGTGCTTACTATTGTTTTACGCCACTGAATGTTGTGCAACTGTCGTGAAACAATAGACGAAACACAGGATGCTAAGTCAGTCTCTCTGAAGATGAACAGTGGGGCCACGTGGACGGGGACGTCCAGCCATTGCAGGGCAGAGAAACACCCCCAGCGAGGAGAGGTGCTGTCTGGAAACCCATCTCAGACCAGTGGAGGAAGGATGCTCTAACAGAGTTATTTAAGGAAGCCCAGCTTATCTTGGGAGGTGAAGGTTTATTCTCTGCCACCTGAGAGATTTGCTCAAGGCTGGTGCTGAGGGGGCAGAAACGCTACCGGAAGAAATCAGCGTATACACGCTACCAAGTGTAAAGCAGACAGCTAGCGGGAAGTTCCTGTATAGCACAGGGACCTCAACTCGGTGCTCCGTGATGACCGAGGGAGGGACAGGGGTTGGAGTCCAGGAGGGAGGCGATATATGCCTATTGAAGAGCTGATTCACTTCGTCATACAGTGAAAACTAACACAATGTTGGAAAGCAACTATACGCCAACAAAAATGATAAATGAAAAATAAAGAAGTCAATGAACAGACAGATGGTTGGACGAGATGACCTTTACCTTCCTTTTCTACCTGGACACTCTCCCCCCACCAGCTTCCCAGGCCCCGATGGCAGGTCTGTGCAGTGCGTGGCCAGCTAAGTTACTGAACACTGATCTAACGGGTGGTGGGCCTTCTGGGAGGAAAGAGATGAAATATGATCTACGTCCTGGCCTCGAGCAGCCGCACATGCACACAGATGACATGTTGCCATCACGTACAAAATAGGACTGAAGTGCGAGGGGGAGTGAGTGGGCTGCAGGCTTGCTGGGCTAGAAGGCCCCCACGGCAGGTCGTGAAGCTGACTCAGGCGGGAGAGGAGGCACCACGAGAGTCTGCTCAGAGGCCGAGAATGTTGTAATCCCATGTCCAGGAGGCATGGACTCGGTAAACTGACAGGCAAAATAACGTCAAATTTAGGACAACTGCGGGACTCAGATGAACAAAATCACTCTGTGCCTGCATCTGGCAAAATAATTTAATTTTCTAAAAGTGGAAAATTTAGGGGCAGTACCTTCCTTGTCCCCATCCAGCCTGCTCACGAGTCTCCCCAGACTGGGACCTGGAAATACCATTAGCCCTATTCCCACGCTCCCCTGGGCTCAGGGCAGGAGCCTCCGCTACCCTGAGACCAAATCCAGCATCAACAGTAGGAATAAAGCAAGACGAGCACCTGGATGCTGCTGCTGCAGCCCCAGAGAGGGCCCACTGGTCTCTGCAGGAGCAGGGAGGCACGAGACGCCCAGCAGAAGCATCCCTCGGCTCCTCTGCCAGCTCAGCCACCAGCTCCCAGCTGCCTGGACTCTGACCTCCAAGCCACTGAGTTGACAGACCTGCGCCCCTCGATGTGCCAAGCTCAGTGCCAGGCATATATCATTTCTGATAGCTCACCTCCCTTTCTTCCACTTGGTCGACTCATCAAATTATCAGGAGGCTGGGGCAGGAAGGAACCCTGGAGTTCACCTTACAAATGAAGAGTGTGATAGCTGAAAGGGAGGTTGGAGGTTGGGATAAACTGAAGCTTTTTTTTTTTCCCCCCAACTCTTAAAGTCCTCCTTGAATTACACTTACATGCTCACGTCCTTTGCCATGGGGCTTTGCAAGATCACCCACTGGAGTGGGAAATGGGTGGGTTCCCGGGTGGGTTCCCACCCCACCGACACTGGGTGGGGTTATGTGCTTGGACTCAGCCAGTGAAGTGTGGGCAGGAATGAGGGTGCATGGCTCCCTCAGCCCGCAGGGTGTCATTGGCTGAGGCACAGCTAGAGCAATAACTGCCTCCCTTGCTTTATTTTTTTTTAATACTTTTAAAAATAATTTTTATTTATTTGGCTGCACCAGGTCTTAGTTGTAGCATGTGGGAGGTAGCTCCCCGACCAGGGATGGAACCCAGGCCCCTTGTATTGGGAGTGCTGAGTCTTAGCCACTGGACCACCAGGAAGTCCCGACCCCCTACTTGCTTTAAACCTCTGGGTTTGGGGGTGGTCTGCTTTGGGGCTGCCTGATCCAGGAGGAAAGTGAAGTGAGGACCCAGCTCTAACTCCCTCTCCTGACAGGACGGTCAGACCCGGTTGTTACTAGAGTGTGACCGTGGAAGACGAGGTCAGATGACCCTGGAGAGGCAGAGCTGAGGCTGGTCCTGCGGGTGAACGGGCTGCACGGGGACGGGAGGAGGGGAAGGTGGAGAAGGAGGCTCCAGAGTGGAAAAGCAGGCGCCTGTCAGCAGCCCCTGTGGGCAACCTCAGGGTCCGCTCCTGGTCTCCGCCCGCCTCCTCTTCGGCAACCGCAAACACTGTGTGAGAAGAAGGCTCTGCAGCGCGTCATAGGGGTCTTGAGAAGAGAGACGCGACCGCAGAGGTGCATCTTCTTGGATTTCACTTCCCACGGGCCCTGGGGACAGAGCCGCAGCTGGACCTTGAGGATGACAGGTTGTCCTGTTCAGTGAGTGTCCGCGTTTTCCAAAAGGGTTTGGTTTCCACCTTCACATATGTGGTCAAACGATCTTTGATGGGGTGCCGAGACCACCCAATGGGGAAAGGACAGTTCTCCTCAACAAATTTGTTGTCGTGTGTATGCTTAGTCATGTCCAGCTCTGTGTGGGACCCTGTGGACTGTAGCCTGCCAGGCTCCTCTGTCCGTGGGATTCTCCAGGCGAGAATACTGTAGTGGGTTGCCATTTCCTCCTCCAGGGGATCTTCCCAACCCAGGGATCAAACCTGCATCTCCTCGTCTCCTGCCTTGCAGGGTGTATTCATTACCACTGCGCCACCTGGGAAGCCCGCTTCAACTAATGGTGCTGGAAAAAAACTGGATACTGTATCCACATGCAAATAAATGAAATTGGACCCTTAACTTACACCATGTACAAAAATGAACTCAAGCTGGATTAAGGACCGAAGACAACTCTGGGTCCAGTGACCAAAGCAGTACTGCTGAAAATGTAGTCTCCGCATCAGGCCTGGTCCGTGCCTGTCTGCCCTGCTCTCTCGGGACGCTCCCTCTGAGGGGAGGCAGCCCTGAGGGAAGTACCCTGTCTGCCCTGAAGCCGCTGTGCAGTGAGCAAGCCCAAACCGGCCATGTGGACAGAGCCAAGGAGAAGCTCTGAGACCCTGTGGACTGAGAGAGATGCTCGGCCAGCCTCCAGACGCTCCGGAACCTGCCATCCCAACCCCAGCCACCAGCTGGCTGCAGCCCCACTTGAGGGCCTGAGCCAGAACTGTCCAACAAGCCCTTTCTGGATTCCCACCCAACAGAAAACCGTGGGCAATAATAAAACCATTGCTGTCCTCTTAAGCCTCAGAGTTCTGTGGCAGTGGATAATGGGTAAGCCCAATGCATGTAGCACGTAGGCAGCCGACCTTGCCAATGGTCTCAGTGTTTAGCAAAGACCTGATGACAAAAGGTCCTGCTAAAAAAAGGTGAGGGGGCCCTGCCGTGGGGTCTCATGCAGGGACTGACCCTGAAGACGGGCAAGCCCGGGTATCTCCTGAATGAAGGGAACTGGCGGGAACTGAGAGGGGACAAACGACCCCGACCATCTCTTCATGGGGGAGGCTGCCCACTTGCAGGTCTCCCAAGTGGGACCCGGAAGCATCCACACCAGGGAGGTCTGGAGGGACGGCTTGTTTGGGTGGGAAGACAGAACTTCTAACACTAAGAGGACAGGCCCCAGTGGTGTAATTCCAGAAAGTGCTGGGTTCAGATCTTAGCTCCGCCACCCACTAAGCAACACCAATGCCGTGGGACAAACCCTGGCTTTCTCAGTTGTTACCAGGACATAATGACAACCTTTCTCCCTGGGTTTGTCATCAGATGGGATGACATATGGATAAACACCTTATACACCACTAGTGACAGTTGCTCAGGCGTGTCCGACTCTTTGTGACCCCATGGACTATACAGTCCAGGGAATTCTCCAGGCCAGAATAGTGGAGTGAGTAGCCATTTCCTTCTCCAGGGGATTTTCCCAATACAGGGATCAAACCCAGGTCTCACGCGTTGCAGGCAGATTCTTTACCAGCTGAGCCACCATGGAAGCCCTATACACCACTAATCACTGTTCAAACACAGTCATTAGTGGAATCTAAGATAGAACAGGGTAAAAATACAGGGTACTGTCTCCATCACAGTTTTTGTGTCATGAGATGAAGTTTTCTCTGATGACTCAAAAACCTTAAGTACAGCTAGAACAGCCTCTGCCCAGCTCATGAAGACATCGGGCAAACAGAACACTGAGGTCTGTACCTCCGCTTCCCTTCCTTTTAAAGATTCCTGCAAGTCAAAGAAGGCTGGTGTCAAGGCCGTTTCCTGTTTTCACATGACTCATCCTAGCACCTGCCAGCCTCCCAGCTGGAGTACAGTCAGAAACGGCTGACGCCAGGGCTGGGCCAAGACAAGTACAAAGAGAGCCTGGAACATCTTTTCAAGCCGGACAAGGGACGCTATCAACACCATCAGGGTCCTTTCCAGAGGACTCCAGAAACAGCCAAAGAGGCTGCACTAGGCAAAGAGAAGGCCGGATGACATGAGTATCAGTAAGGACTGTGCAGCAGTGGGTTGACACAGCATTTATTCTGCCTTTCCTGTGTGAACCGTATCCTTGAGTAACCCAAGTAGATGAAGGTAAATTTCTCTTTATAGAAGTATTCCTGCTAATAAGTGAGGAAGAATGATAGAATTAGGTTAATCTAAGACTGACTGCTACCACCTGCTAACGTCAAACACCGAGGAGTCACCGGACATCATGAGCTCCTGATGGAAGAACACGTCACCACCCGATAAGTTTCTAGCTCCATCTACCAAGTTAGGGAACCACAGAGGACACAGGGACGTGTTAACCTACACAAAGAGGAGGCAATCAGCAAAACTAGAGGGACACTGTTTTAACTTTTAAGAAATTAATTAATATATTTGCCTGCGTCGGGTCTTAGTTACAGCACTCTGGATAGTCACTGCGGCATGCAGGCTTCTCTCTAGTTGTGGTGAGCGGGCTTCAGAGCACACGGACTCAGTTTCCCCGTGGCTGTGGGATCTTAGTTCCCCGAACAGGGATCAAGCCCACATCCCCTGCATTGGAAGGCAGATTCTTAACCACTGGACCACAGGGGAAGTCCCACAGACTGTGGGACATTCTATAGGCAGACCTTATTTAGGTCCTGATACAAACAAATGTATCAAAAAACCATTTATGAAAAAAAAATTATGGTACTTGATCCCACTGAAACTTTGAACACTGACTTGATATTTGATGATAATAAGGAATTATTGCTAATTTTAGTTGTAACAATGGTGCTGTGGATATGTCTTTTAACAGCCCTTATCCTTTAAAGAGACTTACTGAAATATGTACAGGTGATGTATGATAATTGAAATTCAAAATGGTGTGGGGTTAAGGGTGCTGAGATGAAATGAGATTGGCTGGGAAGATAGTAATTGTTGAAACTGGAGAAATGGGTGAACATGGGTCCATTATACTACTCTCTACTCTTATAGATGATTTAAACTCTTTATAACAAAGAGTTTTAAATGTAAATGAATACAGTGAACTGTCAATATCATCACATATCCTCGTCTTAGGATAAGCCTTCAAACTGAGAAGCTGAGCCATGTGCAGCTTCTGTGAAAAAAAAAACAAAAACATTCACTGGCATTTGGGAATCTACAAGTATAAGGCACTATGCCCAGCACCCCAGGGGACACCACAGCATGAAGACACAGCCCCATGCTCTGCAGGGAGGAGACGGACCGACAGCCAGCTAACAAGAGTACATGGCCAAATGACACAACCCACAAGGGCCATCAGAGGAAGCATGGCTCTGCCAGCCCAACTCATTGCAGGGGGATCCAGGCAGGTTCAGGTTGAGATGACCTGGATTTCGACTGCCTGGCTAGGCTGCCTGCAGCAGTGGGGAGGGACGTGCTTGCTGGGAGGTGGTAGGTGCAGAGATCTGAAGGGAAGGGTGAAAGGCATGTGGCTGGCAGAAGGATAATAAGGTGAGCTAGGCAGAAGCAGAGTTGACAACAGAGGAAGGCGGGTGGAGGAAACTGATTGGGAAGGGCAGTGAGAGGTGAGTCCAGGGAAGCCACAAACTCTGAGTTATATTTAGGAAGACAGCGCCTGCTGCCGCTTCAGAGGACAACACAGTCTGGTTCCCAGCAAGCTCAGCAAGGCCATCTGCCCTCTTCTTAGTTTAGGCAATGACCCAGCAATGCAGATCAAAAGGTGTGAGTCAAGATCGTTAAACCGGCATTGGAGGCACACAGCTGTGGCTGAGCATGTGACAAGGGGCCAAGAGGAGTGAAGCTAAGTGATCAGAACTCTGAGAACCTTTAAAAGCAGAAACACACAGGACAGAGCCGCTCATAAAAGAAGAAAAGCACACGGTACCCAACGTGACCCTAAAACTCGCTGACAGTTTGCTTCATGTGCGCAATTACAAAGCGAACCTCTTCAAGCCACATCTGTGCGGTGACACCTGGCATGTGACTCAACACACATTAAGCTGCCAATATCAATTTAGTTTAGGGGCATCTCTCATTATCTCCTCTCCGCATGTCAGCATCCAGAGTAGTTGTCCAGGAAACAGGCCCATTTCCTCCATATTTTGTTCCCTCCTGGGATAAACAGACATTGATCTTGGTTCAAGGAACCTCACGTCCTTTTCACAAGCCTGTATTTCTTTATTGGCATCTTTTGCCAACTGCATCCCAGAAGACTACAGGAGGTGTGAAAGCCATAGGCTTGAATATCCAGCCCTCTGGGAAGCCCCACGGCCCTTTGCCTGACGCCGCTGGCCTCTTACTGACTGGCCAGGATGGATGCGGAGACTGGCCAGGAAGTGAATTACTGCTGAAACTGGAGAGTGGGTCCCTCCTCCTCCACCCTGTGGTTTCACGATGTACACGTGCCTGTCTCCACGCTGCCTTGTACACTGTTGGCCCTCAATAAATGACACAACCAAGCTGTGTGTTCGCTGTTACCATGCTGCAGACTGTGTGCTGGCTCTGATCCTGGATTAACAGACCCTCCCCGAAGAAGGTACAAGGGTGTGCAGCAGAGGAAGAACTCACACCAGACATCTCACCACAGGTGCAAAAGGGAAGGTCCTGTGGAGGAAGGAGGTCCATGTGGCGAGTGTACCCTCATCCTGGGTAAACCCAAGTCACCGAAGGGCCTCGGGGAAGGTCTAGGTCAGAAAAGTGCCTGAGATGAGACGTCCCTGGTGGTCGGGCTAGGACTCTGCACTCCCAATGCAGGGAGCCCGGGTTCGATCCCTGGTTGGGGAACTAAGATCCCACAATACACATGCAGCCTCCCCCCGACCAAAATTTTTTTAATTAAAAAAACAAGGACGATGCAAAACTTGACCACAGTGTCCCTTTGGCACAAAGCTGTCTGCAGAGGTGCCCACACAGCACCCTATAAACTCCCAAGGGACAAAGATGTGGTCCTTAGGTCGGTCTGGGCCATTATGGATATTTCAAATGCGAGAAACCCACAGTAGGCGGCTGCTAACACAGGGGATGGAACTGTTGAAAGAGATTCCTGGAGAGGACAGGAAAATACAAGGCCCTTGGGGCGGGCAGGTGGCGCCACACCAGGGCCCCCGTCCAGGGCAGAAGCTGGGGCTGGGACACCAGGTCAGCAGAAGGCAGACCTGAGCCATGATGTGGCACCAGCAGGGGGAGGAGGGGCGGACGAGGGGAAGAAGACAGGCAGGGCCTGGCAGTTCCATCTGATGTAGGGTGAGGGCGGCAGGAAGCAGCAAGCGTGACTCAGGTTTTCAGCTATTCATAGAAAGAGGGTCAGGAAAAGGGGCGGGTTATGTGGGGGAATTATAATTTGTGTCACTACACTTTGCTAAAAGATGCCTTCTCCTTGGAAGGAAAGCTATGACAAACCTAGACAACATATTAAAAAGCAGAGACGTCACTTTGCCCACAAAGGTCTGTATGGTCAAAGCTATGGTTTTTCCAGTAGTCATGTACGGATGTGAGTGTCAGACCATGAAGAAGGCTGAGTGCCGAAGAACTGATGCTTTCAAACTGTGATGCTGGAGAAGACTCTTGAGAGTCCCACGGACAGCAAGGAGATCAAACCAGTCAATCCTAAAAGAAATCAACCCTAAATATTCATTGGAAGGACAGTAACTGAAGCTGAAAATCCAATACTTTACCTGATGTGAAGAGCTGACTCGATAGAAAAGATCCTGGTGCTGGGAAAGGTTGAAGGCAACAGGGAAAGGGAGCAGGAGAGAATGAGATGGTTAGACAGCATCACCAACTCAATGGATGTGAATCTGAGCAAACTCCAGGAGCCACGGGAGGACAGAGGAGCCTGGTGTGCTGAAGTCCATGGGATCCCGAAGTGTAGGACATGACTTAGCAACTGAACAACAAGAAGACCTTGCTAAGAACATGGACGTGCACTGTCTCCTCCAAAACATACTGCCAGTCCTCTTATAGGCTCTTTGCAACACCTTCCTGCTAAACATTAAAGAAATGTGTGCACACTTTCAACCTGTGCGTTCCTACCCAGCTTCCTTATGGTCTCATAATATAAAACACTGGATGATATTTCAAATTAAAGCCGAATCCAATATAATAAGGCCACCTTCTGAGGTGGATAACCTAGTGGCTTAACCTGAAGACTTGCACTTCCAACTTCATGTTTTCAGGGACATTTTGCAACTAGATGGTCTTTTCTAGCTCCATCCTTTAAGCATCACCTAAACTGACATCATGGAGCAGGAAATGGCAACCCACTCTAGTATTCTTGCCTGGAGAATCCCATGGACAGAGGAGCCTAGCAGGCTACAGTCCATGGGGTCGCCAAGAATTGGACACGACTTGGTGACTAAACTACCACCAAACTGACATCAAAAAGACTGTCTCAGGGGATTAAGATAAGACTGCGCTTTCACTGTGCAGTCACATGTAAGACTCTACTTCCACTGATGAGGATAAGAGTTCAATCCCTGGTCGGGGAACTAAGAGCCCACAAAACTTGCAGTGCTGCAAAAGAAAACCCAAAGTATCCATAAGCAAAATGAATGGGCATGACTGTGTCCCAGTAAAACTTTATTTAAAAAAATACTAGGCTTCCCTGATGGCTCATTGGTAAAGATTCTCCCTGCCAAATCAAGAGACATGGGTTAGATCCCTGATGCCAGAAGATCCCACACGTTGATGAGCAACTAAGCCCGTGCACAACAACTATATAAAAAAATACTGTCTCCAGGAGAGTTTGAGATTTGGCCTCACTGGAGGAGTACTCAATCCAACCTACAGGCAAAAACGTCTTGGCCACCACCCTAAAGTGGGCCCGGTTTACCATGTGTTCAGTGGGCTTCCTCGGCTGGAGGACTTTCAAAATTTGCTTTCAATTGACTGGAGCCTTCTTTCTTATAGATTCAGACTAACTTCCTTGGTCCTTTTATCAATAACTGGCTTCGCCATTCCTACCCACAGATTAGTCTGAACAATAATAAGTTAAAACATTTTGGGGGAACTTCCCTGGTGGTCCAGTGGTTAAGAACTGGCCTTGCAATGCAGGGAATGTGGGTTCAATCCCTGGTTGAGCAACTAAGTCCACTCGCCACAGCGACTGAGTCCATGCACTCTGGAGACCATGTGCTACAACTAGGAAGCCTGTGCACCAGCGAAAAATCCTACACGATGCGATGAAGATCCTGAGTGCCACAACCAAGACCTGATGCAGCCAAACAAATATTTTTAAAAAGTTTTTGTTTCGTGATTTGCTTGAAATCATTTCCCAGGAAGCAAATGTCATTTCTAATGTTGCTGAGCAGGCAACTTGTATAGAACAAAACAGACTTTTGTTTAATCAAATCAACTGTGTCGTTAATGTGGATAAAGATTATGCTTGAAACACCCTCACCATAAGGACTTGTTGGGGCTAATACCTTTGAAGAGTCAAAGTCGCTCAGTCATGTCCAACTCTTTACGACTCAACTCTATGCAGTCCAAGATTTCTCCAGACCAGAATACTGGAGTGGATAGCTGTTTCCTTCTCCAAGGGATCTTCCCAACCCAGGGGTCGAACCCAGGTCTCCCGCATTGCATGCAGATTCTTTACCAGCTGAACCACCAGGGAAGCCCATACCTTTGAAAATTCTGCATTATTTATGAATTCTTCCCTAATTTCAGGTAGTTACATGTTCCCTGTGAGATGAGAACTGGGGATGAAATTGTTTAAATGGGAACTAACAACCAAAAACAGAGCACAAAACCACATTTCCTTTATTGGTGTTCAAATATTCAAACAGATACATGATTAAGTGTGCCGGGTAATAGAATAACCTTGCCTCCTGTATTTATATTCTTAGCACATTGTTGGAAAGAAGCAAAACCTGCCAACAATTACCCAGACCTCCCAGAAATGCTTTCAGTATGTGACAATATTTACAAAGAGCGTCTTGTTATTCCTGATAATATGAATGTTACTAAGCCCAGTTGTTGGCACTGTGTACTCTCTCCCTTGGAACAAACTTGACACTGAATGAGCTTTTACAGCAAAATCTAGGACAGTAGCACTCGAGGAAGCCAGACTTAATGGAGAAATTCTAATCCAAACTCCCACTGATTTTCTATCAAAGTGAAAATAACAGGGACTGAAATGCAGGTCAAGACTACGATGCAATGCTAATTTAATTGGCAAAATCAAAACTGACAATACCAAGAGCTGCAAAGGGCAGAGATCCACAAAAAGCTCTTATTTGTTCCCAGTGGGACTATAAACCGGCACAACTGCTCTGGAAAAGAGCTTGGCGTTCACATTCTCCACAACCCAGTGATTTCACCTGCGAGGACTCCCGCACGCATTCAAGTGTTTCTGTAGTCACCCATCAAGAGGACAGGGCTTCCCAGGTGACCCAGTGTTAAAGAATCCACCTGCAATGCAGGAGACACAAGAGACGCAGGAACCCACTCCAGTATTCTTGCCTGAGAAATTTCACAGACAGAGGAGCCTGGCAGGCTGCAGTCCATGGGGTTGCAGAGAGTCAGATACTACTAACTGACTACTACTAACTAACTACTAACGCACGCACTAACAAGAGGGGCACACACAGGTAAAAGGTGCACTTTCAACCCAGCTGTCACAACGCACCCAAAATCAGTCCCCCCAGACCATTTGTTGGACAAGATCCCTTTTCACAAAGTTAAAGATGGTTGAGGGACTTCCCTGATGGTCCAGTGGCTAAGACTCCATGCTCCCAATTGCAGGAGGCCCGGATTCGATCCCTGGTCAAGGAGTTAGATCCACATGCCAAAATTAATAGCTGGTGCAACCAAATAAATATTTTAAAATGAAATAAAACAAGATTTTTAAAAATAAAATAAAAATGATTGAAATGAAAAACTTTTTTTTTTTAATTACATATAGATGTGTGAGTGCTTAGTCGCTCAGTCGTGTCCGACTGCAGCCCACCAGGCTCCTCTAGGATTTTCCCAGGCAAGAATACTGGAGTGGGTTGCCATTTCCTTCTCCAGCATACAGATGAGATAAAACTAAATTTAAAAAAAGAAAGTGGATGTTGATCAGGATTTGGAATGATAGCTATCCTGGAGAGAGGAAGGCTGGAGCATAGGATCAGGCAAGGAGCACAAGAAATGTCCAAACCAGGCTTTGCTCAGTTTCAAAACAAACAAACAAACAAAATTTACAGTTTTTCCAAAAGGGAAACTACCAAGAGAAGCGACTCTGGTTCCTTCCTCAGCAGCCACGTCACCCAGCACTAACGCTGACTCTACCAGGCCACTAAGGAAAGATCATGAAAGAAATGGTAACTTTGGGGATTCCCCTGGTGGTCCAGTGTCTAAGACTCCATGCTCCCAAGACAGGGGGCCTGGGTTCAAACCCTGGTCAGGGAACTTAGATCCCACAGGCTGCAACTAAGAGTTTGCATGCTGCAACTAAAGATTCTGCATGCCACAACTAAAAAGAAAGAAAGGAGACCATGAAAAAGGAGTTCTCTCAATCTGTTTGCAACTCACAAGCACCAGAATTTGCCTCTATTCCAACCACACACACTTAGAGAGCCAAGGACCTGGGTGCAGATGGAGGCCCAGATAACCCACCCTGAGCTGTCAAGACTGTGAGCGGCAGGCCTGGAAGGTGCTCAGCCTTGAGCCCAGCAGGCAGGACGGCCAGGCCTGGTCTGGAAGGCAGGATTCAGACCACAAGCAGGGACAGCAGAGTGGTGTCAAACACCTGAGGCACTGGGAGGCCTGAGGAAAAGCAAAGTGTCTTCCAGAAGGCAGAACTGGAGCGCAGGGGAGAAGTGAGGCGTGATTCCACTGCAGAAGGGCCTTTTCTGCACTTGGAGACTAACTCGGCTTCTATGGCACTGGAGACACCGCCTTCAGGCTGGGCACCTCGGGATACACCACCCCTGAAGCTCACTATTCAGCCTCAATTTCCCGTCCTATAAAATGGGACTGAGAACATCTGCATGGAGGGCTCATATGGGGCTAAAGGAGGGAGAAAGCTGTATAAACATCAAGGATCGTTCATCCTACCCAAGCGACTGGAGCAACAACCTGGCCCACCTTGAAATCTAGAAACATCCACGAATCAAACTACAGAGCTGGACTGTCCAAACACACACACAAGGAAATTGTTCCCGCCCCTTCCTCTCCCCTAAACCAGTATTTGTCCCCTCAACCTAATCAGCAAACAAGAAGAATTTTCCTTCACTACCCAGAGAATCTAGACATTTCAAGCTACCTTGAAAGGCCAACTGTCTATACATAGTTATTAATATCCTAAAAAAAAAAGCGGGGGGACACTTTTGTTCTACTGATTAAAACAAAACAGAAACACATGAGGTCAGGTTTTCCACTACAACTAGGCCTTCCTGCCACGGTGGGACCCTAGACTCATAAACATTACCTTGACCCCGACTACTGACCCTCAGGAGTACCTGGGAAGACACAGATAACTCAGAAATGCTGAACTCAAGTTTGAAGTGGCGTCAGTCCTCACATCTGGGACAGACACAGACTTTGGAGCACAAAGGGCCCAGGTCAGACTCTCTCGCCACTGCCTACCTGGTCCAGTGGCTCTGGACAAGACACGTCCCTCTGGTAAACCTCAGGACTCCTCATTTGCACAAGAAGACAATCCCAGAACCCACCTCACAGTGTGCTTTCGGGGATGAAATAAATGAACATAAGACAGAGACAGTGTGGTCCACAGTCGACATGCCCTATGTGTCACGTCCTTTACCTGTAAGAAGACAGGGTGACACTTCTTTATAGCAAATCATCGATGTTCTCTATCACTGCACACGTAGGTGAATGCATACCCTACACACCAGACAGGGTAGGGAAGTGGATAAAAACATCATTTGGAAAAGGATCTCGTTTTGCTCAGTGCCCTAACTCTGAGAACACTCTGCCCTGTGATGTGTATGGTGCAGCCGAGTGGGCCGAGGGGCAGCACACCAGCACAGGAGACGGTCGCGTGAGAAACACAGGTCAGCTTCCCCCCGCCGGGAATTAAAGACAGCGATTCCCACTTTGAGCGGGAACACCGCTTAAGGTCAGTGGAGGTCCCAAATAATCTAGGGCATTACAGATTCAACTATCCTCTAGAAGCTGTGTTCCAAAAAGGCTACGAAGGGCCACATGAATGCTCCAGTGGGTAACTGGAAGAGACTGCCCAGCTGAGTAAAGTGAGCAAAGTGACCTGAGTTTCAGAAAGGCAGGGCCCTCCTGTTTGCAGTGACAATGAAACCGTGCTTCTCAGACTGTGGTCCTGAGCAACATCACCTGGGAACTTGTCAGAAAAGCGACTCTCAGGCCCTCCTAGACCCCCTGCCGCAGAACCTCAGCAGGATGGCTGAGCAAAGTTTCAACAAGCCCTCCAGCAAATTCCAGTGCTTGCTCAGGTTGGAGAATCTGTTACAGTGGAGAGTGATCTAAGATCTCAAAGTTTAAACCATCTGTCCCCAAGAAACATACCAAGGCAGCCTTCAGGATCTTTCCCCCTTTCAATCCGTTTCAGTGGAATACAGTGTTAGCTATCTCACCACTAGACTTCAATTTTGAACCCCATGCTGCTTCAAGAATAAGAAGGCCACAGTGGGACGCTTCCTTTTTCTCTGTTGAATGTCAAGATGGGCTCCTGAAGTGTCTGGCTACGCGGAGTCTGCTGTGCCCCCAGGCCAAGGCCGGCAAACAGCAGACACTAGGGAAAGTGGGCAACAGTCTGACTCACTGAGGAGGGAGCAGGAGCCTTTCCCACATGTGGGTCCTAAGGACTGAACAAGGTTACTGTCCCCCACAGCCCCTCATACAGTGATTTTAGCTCCTCAACTAAAAAGCTCTTGTTTCAAGGATGTTGGGGTTTCTGACTCTGGATAGCTGCCCCAGGTCCCACAACCACCAGGGCCAGAGGGGTCCCCAGGCCCCAAATCACTCCCTCACTCCAACCTTCCTGCTCATTTCCCAGATCCAAGCTTGCCAGAGGTCCTGTCCCCAGGGGGCTCCTCTGCCAGAGCTGAAGGCTGGCCAGAGGCATTATTTCTCCTGCTGGAGAGCCTGCTCCCAAACATCCTGGGCCAGTGGTCACACCCTCCAACCCTGGATGCTCTCTGTCACCACGACGGCAGCATCACCACCCTTCAAACTCAGCCCTCACCCTGACACCTCCATACCTGTAGTAAGACAGGAGGCCATTGCTGAGCACGAACCAGCGGCGCTGGTAGCCCTTCAGGTAGTTGGTCCACTTGAGAAGCCAGCCCTTGAAGCTGTCCAGAGGAAGTGAGACCACGGGGACAACGCACGGAGAGCTGCTCCCGGGCACTACCATCCCAAGGTGTGTCTTCACCTGCCCCGGGCGCGGGGCCCTTGATGCCGGCAACAACCCCGACTCCGGTTTGATCAGGGGCACGCTCCCCACTGCCGGCCCCAGCGCCGGCACCTGCTCAAAGGGGGCCTTGGTGGGGGGCCCAGGCCCCGGGTTTGAGCCCCACTCTTCCCGGGGCCCCAACCCGGTCCCCAGCGCCGGCAGCAGTTCCAGTTCCTGTCTGAACCCTGGCCTGGGCTCAGACATCTTCTTGAGCTCAGCCTCCGATCCTGGCGCCCGCTCAGAAACTGGCTCCGACACCTGTTCTGACACCAACTCCCGACGAGGCTGGGGCACCGGCTGCGGCTGAGGCTTGGGCTCCGGTCCGGAGCCGGGCGTGGGAGCGTTCATGTTCGGCGCCGCCGTGTGGCAGGACAGGCAGGGGACAACCGTGAAGAGCGACGACAGTCCGCGGGAGCGGCCGCCGCAGCCGCCTCCTCGGCAGAGAGCGGCCGCTTTCCCCATGGAGCCGGCCGACCCGAGCGCGGCCGAGCCGGGGGGAGGGGGCACGCGGGAGGCGGAGGCCTGGGGCGGGGCCGGGGGCGCCGTCACGAGCGCGCGGCGGGGGCGCGCGCGGGTCCCTCCGCGGCCCGTGCGGCCCGTGCGCCCCGCGCCGCCCGCACCGGCTCTCCGTGGTCCTCGCGGCGCGCAGCCGGCTGGACTTGAACCCCCGTCCTTTCCTTGAGTCGCCAGCTCCCGGCTCCCGGACTGGCCCTCGGAAGGCGCTCAGGAAACACTTGTGGGGCGAGAGCTCGGCGAACCGGCGACACAGAAGGGCCGGCGCGCTTTGCTCACCAACCCTGCCTGCGCCCCAACCCGTGCCAGGCGCTAGGGGAACAATGATGAATGCGGAGCCCGCGGGCTCCCAGCGCAGCTCTGGCCGCGGCCCCGCGCCGGCTCTCCCCGCCTACGACCCGGGGTGGGGTCGGGGGCGGGGCGGGGGTTCGCTCCACAAAACCCAGAAAATGCGCCCACAGAACAGGGGCCCAGCCGGATGACGCTAAAAGCTGAGGAGGACGCCCACCGCGCCCCCCGCCACCCCATGGCAGCCGTTACCTGTCTAGGGGTCCCTCTCCCTGCAACCAGGCTTGGGGCCAGAGCCACCGCGCACCCACCTACTGGGCCAGCTAGCCTCTACTTCATCCAGGGCACTTCGCTGCAAGTGGCAACAAAGTTCAGACTCTCTAAAGGAACAGAGAGAGTTTAGTGAGCCAAGCGGTGTAGTACAACAAAGACCACCTCCAAAAGAGAAGTTCCGGACTCGGAGCTCCTGGACACCCCTGGGGAATCTTGGCTGGGCTCTGTGAAGCTTAGCCTGTGGAATTTAACGTGTCTGTGCATTTTTCTAAGAGAAAATGTCCCTAGTTTTCATGGACTTCCCAAAGGAGTCTGTGATCCCAGAAAGGTTAAGCACAACTGGTTTTAAAGAATCTATCCCAAAAAGGTCATGTTTGCCACAAACAAGCGGAAATACAGCTTGATAGGTTGGGAATTGGGCTTCCGCCCATACTCCTCCAGACCAGACCTCTGTGCAGGCTCCCTTTTGCTGGTTCTTACACGCCCCTCACTCACTGTCCATTTCTGATCTTCTGACAAAACCACCTGAGCAGGGACCAGCCCCCTACTCAAAGTGATGGCGGAAGCTGAGCAGAGGGGAAGGTCCTAGAAACAGAGGATGCAGACATGCACCCGAGCATAAGTCCTACCATCTGTCCTGGTGACTCTGAGAGCCCTTCCCCCAGGACTGATGCCCCTAAGGACTGATGGCCTTGCTGCAGGTTTTTGTGAGCTCTAGGGTGCAGAAGCCTACCCATCTTGGTGTATCCCACAAATACTAAGATGGGCCTCAAACTTCAGTGTGCTGAGTCAAAGAAAAGTGATTGCCTCTTGGGGACCGCGGGTAGAGGGGTATGCAGGCAGGGAAGGCAGTGGGGGGCTCTCTGCATTTACACCATTTTGAACCTCTTGAATATTTTAATCAAGTGTCTTTCACCTGTTCAAAAATGAAGTTGCAAATCTCTCCAGGGAAGCTTACTATAAATCCGGTTTTCCATCCCCATCTCCCTGGGACTCTAAGTCGGTAGGTCTGAGGTGGAATTCAGAAGCATGAATTTCAGTTTTTAGTTATTTATTTTTGAACTCACCATGCAGTATGCAGGATCTTAGGACCCCAACCAGGGATTGAACGCATGCCCCTGGCAGTGGATGTGGGAGTCTCAACCACTGGGCCACCAGGGAAGTGCCTGGGAGCACACATTTTAATGAGTTCCCCAGGGGTTTCTGAGTGGGTGAATCTTGGACCACATTTGTTTTAAACTTTTTTTTTTTTAATGTGGCCTATTTTTAAAGTCTTTATTGAATTTGTTACAATATTGCTTCTGTTTCATGCTTTTTTTTGACCACCAGGCATGTGGGCTCTTAGCTGCCAGATCAGGAACCAAATCCACACCTCCTGCACTGGAAGGTGAACTCTTAACCACTGGGCCACCAGGGAAGTTCCCATCATGGACCACATCTTGATGGGCAGTGATGTGGAGGGAAAATCTTGGGCTTTGGGAGTCAGAGCCACTGAAGAAATCTCAGCCCAACCACTCTCATAGCTGTGGGTCCTTCAACCACTTCACCGAGCTTCCTCTTACTCATCGGTGAAATGAAAATGAGGAAAATAATCCCTGCCTCACAGGTTGACAGTAATAGAATCATGTATGTAAAGCTCATTTAACATAGTAGTTCAGTTCAGTCGTTCAGTCATGTCCGACTCTTTTCGTCCCCATGGACTGCAGCACGCCAGGCCTCCCTGTCTATCCTATCACCAGCTCCCAGAGTTTACTCACACTCACGTCCATTGAGTCGGTGATGCCATCCAACCAACTCATCCTCTGTCGTCCCCTTCTCCTCCCACCTTCAATCTTTTCCAGAATCAGGGTCTTTTCAAATGAGTCACTTCTTCATGTCAGGTGGCCAAAGTATTGGAGTTTCAGCTTCAGCATCAGTCCTTCCAGTGAATATTCAGGACTGATTTCCTTTAGGATGGACTGGTTGGATATCCTTGCTGTCCAAGGGACTCTCAAGAGTCTTCCCCAACACCACATGCTCAGTAAATATTCTCTGTTTAACTAAAGAGGGTTCTGTGAAATGTTTGGCCGGTGAAGTTTGATGAACACCATGCTTTTCATGCCGCACAATTTAAGCATCTTGGGGTGGGGTGTGCAAGCTCCGTGTCTCCACAGCTTCCACCGCTGCCTATGGTCCTAAAGCCATGTGAACTGACCGCCCTGGCCCCTAAGGATATGCGAGTTTGTGATCGCCCCAAGGGATTAGAACATGAGTTCCTTTAAAATACTTAACTAATTTCTTCAACTTTGAGATTGTAATGCTTGCACTGTACAGAACTGAAGTAAACACATTATACTGTGAAAGAACTCCTCTCTTCCTCTCCTCTGGGGCTACCATATTGATAGTTTCTTTTTTTAAAATATTTATGTTTAGTCATTTGCACTTTTATTTGTTTGGCTACATCCTTCACCTAGTTTTTGATTGAGGTGTTTCTCTTTTTCTTTTTTTGGCTGTGCCACATGGCCTGTGGGATCTTTAGTTCCCAGACCGGGGATAGAACTCATACGCCCTGTAGTGGAAGTGTGGAGTCTTAACCCCTGAACCTCAGCAATTTCCAAGTGTTGATAGTTTCTACATATCTCTCCAGAAGAGAACAGGTTCTTAAAATGAAATGTATAGTTTTCATAAATTACATGTAAATTTTAAATGTAAGTTACAGTTTGTGGTAGGTTTCATTATAATCTTAAAGGGTCCATGATCCCTTCACATGGAGAACCACTGATGCTGAGACTTTTAGCTCAGGGTATTTAATAAGAACCCAAGTTTGCCTCCCGTCTTTATCGAGACCCAAAGAGACCCCACTGAAACAAAAGTGGGAAAGACTGCCAAAGTACTAAGTGTTTACCAACAAACAGAACTAGAAAGAAGACTTTATTTAACAAACGTTCATTGAATTCATATCATACGCCAAGTCTTCTAGGCCCTGATGATGGAGCATTGCAAGAAACTTGACGGGGACTTCCCTGGTGGTCTAGTGGTTAAGATTCTGACCTTCCAATGCAGGGGCACAGGTTCGATCCCTGGTCAGGGAACCAAGACCCTACATGCCATGTGGGAGGGCCAAAAAACAAAAATAAATAAAATAAGAGTAATAAAATATATTAAAAAAAGAACTCTGACAAAACCCTTCTCATTCTGGAGCTTACATTCTAATAAAAGGAGACAGAAATATGCCAATTAGATCATTTAGGAGGTGACAAATGCCATGTGGCAAAAGAGAACAGTTAAGAAGGCTTGGTAAGACCATGTTACAATTTTAAAGATGGATCACTAAGGAAATGCCCTGGGGATCCAGTAGTTAGGACTCAGTGTTTCCACTGCAGGGGGCCATGAGTTCAATTCCTCGTCAGGGAATGAAGATCTCACGTTTGCATGACCAGAGAGAAAGAAAGGTCACTGATGAATGAGAGATTTCAACAAACGCTTGGAACATGGAAAGAGGATTCAAGCTCTTATGAGGGCAACAGGTGGAAGCAGCAGCTGAGAGCTTTCTCTCAGCCAGCTAAAAGGGAGGTGGGAGCCAGCTGACTTGAGAGAACCCAGGGAGGCTTCGGGCTCAAAGTCAACAGGTTATGGCGGAGGGTAGGAGTGAGATCAGTGAAGTGAAATGGGGGATTTTATTCCCGACTCAGTGAATATGAGTTTGAGCAAACTCCAGGAGACAGTGAAGAACAGGGAAGCGTGGCATGCTACAGTCCATGGGGTCACAAAGAGTTGGACACAACTGAGTGACTGAAAAACAAATTCCTCAAACTAGTTTGTGAGCTCACAGGCGTTTTGTGTTATTATTTGTATGCTGTACACATATTTTCCAGGATCCTTTTGTATCTGCTCAGTTTATAATAAACATAGACTCACATACGACCTTGAGCAGGGGTTGGGGAATAACTGCTCCAACCCACTGCCCTACCCCCCACTCTACATTGAAGATTGCAAAGTGAAGGCAATACTTCTCCCAGGCAGAAAACAATATGTCTCTTCTCTAAAGAAACTGAATGAAACATCAGAGGTCAGCAAAGGTTGGAGGAGTGGATGTCGGCATCACAGAACAGAGCCCTCCTGACTCTGCTATTTCTGATTCTGCCCCACGCAAAGCTTCCAGTCAGATATTCTCATTCGGCAAAGGGACCAGAGGTAAGCTAGACCTAACTGCATAATGGCAGAGGAAACATACACTGGCTTGATTATACAGGGCACTTGCTAAGGGACATAAAGCTGGGAAAGCAGCTGACTTGGGATTTGAACTGAGGCCTTCCTTCCAAATCTGTGCTCTTAGCTACATGCTGTCCTGCCTTCCTCTTAGCTTGTACATCTCTTTTCCTGGGTAAATGGGACACAAACCAGCATATATACCTCTGTGTCTGTGGCCATAAGCTGACCTGGATTTTTCTGGCTCTGCTCAGGGCAGGAGTTGCTTAGCAGATATTTATGGAGCATCATGTGTGCAAAGCTCTGTGCCACATCTCGGGCTTGAGAACGGAAGTGAAGAGATCAGCCACCTGCACCACCCCCCTCGGAACAGCTGCAGGCGAGAGAGCCGAAGCCCAGATAAAGGTTACTGGTGACACAGGGGGTCCCAGCCAAGGCCCGCTCCGGGGTTGGCCCCTAGCCCTCAGAGCCCTGCAGAGTCAGCAGCTGGGCCAGGCTCTGAATTGTAATACCCAAGGAATACTTCCCACTTCAACAGTGGGCTGGGCTGGATGCGTCCATCTTCTTGCTTGTGCTAGGGGTCCCCAGGAATGAAATGACCCAGACCCTGGCTCACACATCAAGTGCCTTCCAGCAGATCCCAGCTGAGTGCACAAGCGTCTGCTGACCCCTTGTGGTCACCATGGGATCTGCACTGGCCCAGCAGCAGGGTCCTTGGTTGCACCTCTGGGACTTTCTGCCCTGGTGTCTTCATTTCTCACATCACTTTCCTACCACTTATCTCGTGGGGTCCTCCCAACAATCCCAGGAGGTGAGGGGAGCCAGAATTCCCATTCCCACTTTATAAACGAGTGGCAGCCCCTTGGGATCTAGTCCCAGATCCACCAGTAATTCCTTATCTGACCTTGGCAAGTCAATTCCCCACTCTGCCTCAGTTACCTGTTGATGAAATAAGAGAAGCGGCCTGTTCGAGGCAGCTCTGAGGTTCTTCCAGTTCCCCAGACTCTCAGCACAGAGAAGTGACTTGCTCAAGGTCAGAGTGAATCAGGGCAGAGGCACTCCCAGCATCAGGTCAGCCCCAATTCCCCCACAGTGGTGGGGAGCAGTGAGAGTGTCACGGCAAACAAGAAAATCAGCTTCTCCACATTTGTGTTCTGACTGTGGGCTGAAGCGCCACATGGACAGATGGATGAGTGAGTGATGGGTGGATGAATGGGAGGATAGACGGATATGTACGAACTGTGGGATCACTCTTAGCTGGGACTTCCTCCCCTGCTCCCCAACTAGCTGCCCCTACAGTTATCTGCTGAGGCCCCTGGCAGGCTGCCTCACACCCACTTGCTGGAACCTGATGCCACTGCCCTTGCCTGACACCTTGGAGCTGGGACCTGCCATGACGTCCCAGCATCCTCACCCAAGACTTCCTCCCTGCCGTGTCACTGACCATATGGTCAACGGTGGTAGCCTAGGAGGAAAGTCTAGGGCCAGAGCTATGTATGGGCATCCATCACAGAGCAGATCCTGCACCAACAATGGCTGAAATTGAGGGCGGTGCTGGAAATGAAGCTGAGCATCACTGGGGCAGCCGGATGGCAAGGAAAGAGCACGCCTTATGCATCTCACAGCCTGGTTCAAACCGAGACTCTGAGCAAGTTTCTTAGCTTCTCTGTGCCTCAGTTTCCTCATCTTAAAAGTGGACTTGGGTCTCCCCAGGTGGTCCGGTGGTTAAGAATCCACTTTGCAATGTAGGGGGCACCAGTCTGATCCCTCATCTGGGAGTATCATACATGTCTTGGGACAGCTAAAGCTCACGTGCCCACAACTGCTGAAGCCTGTGTGCCCTAGAGCCCATGCTCCACAGCAGAAGCCACCACGAGAAGCCCGTGCACCGCAACTAGAGAGGAGCCCCCACTCTCTGCAACTAGAGAAAGCCCGTGCCCAGCAATGAAGACCCAGAGCAGCCAAAAGTAAATTTCTTTTTAAGTGGGCATATCTGAAGAGTACACTTGTGAATACTCAGTGAGGTAGGATATAAGATGTCTTGCGTGTAACAGGTGCTTGGTAAACAGAAGTTCCCTCCTTTTGTCACAGGTCATGGAGAAAATCTAAAGGAACCCACTGTGCACCCAGCAAGATTTTTGAACTGGGAAGGTTTTTCCAAGTGCCCTAAACATGTATCTGGTGAAAGGGGAGGAAGGAAGGAAATGCCCTCAGCGAGAATTACAGAGTACACCCAAAACACTCGATCCCGCTAAGAGTATCATTCATCTGTCCCCTGCCATCAGCATGGTTCTTCAGACACAAAGGATGTTCCACAAAGGTTTCCTGAGGACCAAACTGAAGACATCTTTTCATAGCTAATGGGCAACGGTCAGGACTTCTGTGTCCTGTTCTTCCACTTCCTGGGTGGGAATGGGCCTCATCCACGTCTCCATAACTCTCCCTCACAGCCTGTCCAGCCCAGAATGGGTGACCAGTTCCCCTTAGCCACCTGGTAGAAGGCAGACCTAGAGTTCAGTCCAGTTCTCTGTGAAACAGCTGGTCTCAGGTAACTGACATCACAGCTGAAGTTCCACAACATCATCTGGGAACTCACACTCCTGAGGGGCCCCAACTCCACTTCTGACTACAGTGATGAAGACTGGGGGCTTACCACATGCCATTTAGGTCTTCACATGAGACAGGCTGAAGGCAAACTTTGTCACTTACTAGCTGCCCAACCTTAGGCAGGATTCTGGCTCTCTGAGCCTCAACATCTCATCTATAAAGCGGGCTAATAAAATTATCTCTTTTGTTGTTGGGAGGATTCAATGACTCATCTTTGAAAAGAGCTGAGCTCTATGTCTGAAATATGAATGCTCAATAAACGTGAATATGTCAATGATTTTAGTTACTGGAATGGGATGTCAAGGGAAACTTCATTTAAACTAGGGGTTCCACTTGTGTGTGTGTGTGTGTTTGTGTGTCCACTGGACTAAAGAATCCCTAAGGCCCTCCTTAGCTTCCAGATCCTATTTCTCAAATATCTTCCTATCCAATACTCCTTCATTTCTCTCATTGATTTTCCTTCCCTTTTCTCTTTTCCTCTCTCTACAACTAGGCTGCCTCATACCCACCGGTTCGGCTGGTTTTCTGGGTGACCCCACCCACCCTCTGCACCCACCAGGCTTGGGGATGCCATCTTGTTCTTGCTTTAAGTCAGGAGTCACAAATGACACTTTTTAATTAAGGGGGGAAAAAAAAACCCCACAGCTCCACCCTCACACCCACCAGGAGCATCTGCATTGCTGTTCCCTTCTCTCCTTCACTGCTGCTAATGACAATATGATGACTTTCTCTACTACTTGAAAACTATTTTTATGTAATTAATGCATGCTTGCTTGCTTATAAATGCCTAATTTAAAAAGAAAAAAGATCTTGGCATATTTCTCTTATTAAAAAAAAAAATTAGAGGCCTCTGCAGAATTTCATTACTTCTTGTTCCTTACTTAAATGCAAATTCCTCTGGTTTTTAATGCAAATATGGGAAGACTAAGTCCACCCGTGAGTTAGTGGTTTATGAAGTGACTTAGTAGGCAGACATCCCAACTCTCCCAGCCATCCCACTGCCAGGGTTCCCCCAGTCTGCTGGGCCACAGCATAAGACTGCAAAGACCCCCTGCCAAGACCAGTCATCCAGAGAGAACGGTGGGTGTGGCTGAAGGCTAGACAGGGGTGAGGCTTAGAGAGGCTGCGTTAGGGAAGATTTGGGGGGGGGGGGCAGAGTTCTCTGGAGAAAAGAGGAGCTTGGGTGGCTTGATGGGCACCCTGAAGACACCAGGATCCCCGAAGCCTTTCTTTCCCTTCTAGGTACAGTGCCAGGGAAAAGGACTGTTCCTGAAATGAAACGAATACTCAAAATATAAGAAACACATCAAAATGCTAGCAGTGGTTGATCTAATGAGGAGTTTTTTGTTTTTGGCAGATGTGGTCATATGGCTTGTATAATAAAACTTCAGGTTTTAGTCAATTATTCCAATCAGTTGTGCTTAGCCAAGAAAACAGACAAAAACCTAGAAAAATAAGGTTTTGGCTCCCACTGAAAAGTAGCATTCTCAAAGGAAGACCATTAAAAGGGAAAACAGAAGCATCGTGGACATCTGGCTCTCCATCCCTGGATGAGGACACATGAAGAGGACTTCCGAAAGGGTCCATGAGGACTGAGGTCCTTACCTAGCAGCTGTGGTGATGCAGGACGACCACTCCCCGGCAGTCAGGAAACCTGCTTCTAGTTCTCTGCCACTAACTTGCTGTGGGCAAGTCAAGCCACCTCTCTGGGCCTGTTTCCTCATCTGTAAAGTGAGGGGATCTGGTTAACTTTAAAAAATATGTACCGTGACCTTAACCTGGGCACTGTGCTGAAGCTGTAATTAAACAAAGGAATAATCACTTAGAAAACAGAGTGACTGCTCAGTGTTATTGGGCATTGTGGTTACAGAAATGAACGAGTGAGTAACCCAGTCATCGACATATTCACATGGTCAGCAAGCGGCCAACCGCATGCTCAGTGCAGACAGACAAGTCAGCACACAGAGGTGAGGCCTCTTCTGGTGGGGTGGAGAGGCATAGAAGAGGCCTGAACTGAATCTTGGGGATCCCTGGCTCCTACTCTCAAAGGCTATATAGTCTGATCGAAGGCTGGGACAAATATCCAAACATCTACCATGAAAGCCAGAGTGAAACCACCACAGCTAAGCCAAGTTCAGAGAGGGGAACCCACACAGCTTGGGCTGGGTTGTGGAGGGGCAGGCAGGAGGCAGAAGACCAGAGGAGCTTGTGAGGGGTTGGTGGGGAAATGGCATTAAGATAAGCTTTGGAGGGTGAACAGCCCTGAAGAATCATTCTAGACAAAGAGCCTGCAGCTGTGGTTGGGGCAGCGGGCAGGCCAGGGTGGCAGGACTGGCAAGGCTGGAAGCTAACTGAAGGCACTGTGGTGAGAGCCCATGCAAGTGATGGGCCCTGGGCCAAGTGTTCCACATCCTCATGCCAGTTCTTGGAGGTAGGTTCCCTCACTGCTACCTCCTTCTTTCACCAAAGGAAACAGGCTCAGAGGGGTTACAAAGTCTCACAGCTGATGGATGGCAGAAACAGCCCTTAACCCAGGTCTGCCTGATGCCCCAACTTGACTCACCACTGGAATGCTAAGCAGTAGCATTACCAAGCCCTTCCCATGCAAGGTACCACTGTCCCAGCACACCTGGCCTGGCATTGCACCAGACACGTGCGTACCAGAGGTCAATCTCTGCCTTAACCTTGGAAGCCGGCTTGATTCAGTCCTTTCCACTTGGGCAACTACAGGACTATCAGGATTGCCTTCACCAGAAAACGGGGGACGGGACTGGGCAAGAAACAGCAGCACTGCCCAGGGGCTTTGTGCTCCACCGTCCACGGGTCTCATTTATTGCTGTTCTACAATGGTGTAGACTGGCTCACTTCCAGCTTGTCTCCGGTCAGCCTAGTGTCGTCATGGCCCCAGGATGGACCACTCTGCCTTGACTAGGGTGGCCAACCTTTCCTGTGAGGCTGAGCTTTTAATGGGACCTTGTTCCCTCGGATGCTATCCAGGTACTCCCGGATGTTCGTGGATTCCCGGCGCCAGCGCCCCAACTTTCTGAGCTGGTCTGTCATGAATTTCTTTTTCAGGTGGTCATACAAGTGGCTCATCTTTTTCTTGGTCTTGTCTGCAGCTCTTATCTTACAAAAAAGCAGAGGTGAGGTTATTTCACAGTAAGAGAGGCATCTGTGGTGCTGCTACGAGGTGGAAAAGGAGCCAGATGAACTCAATATTCCATCAGTAACTTGGCTCACAGGGAGCTCCATTTCCGTTTGTAAAGTGAGGGCATCGAGCTAGCTCACTCCTGTGGAACCTTCTGACAGTCTGCAGCCTCAGAGCCTAACATCTCTGTTTGGAGAGTGGTCAGGAGGAGGGAGGGAAAGGGTGCACCTCGTAACCCCCCATCCTTACCTCTTATCACTCAGCCCCGATTACTCACTTGGTACCCCCTGCATATGGCGGTGACACCCCCTATGTCACACTGAACTGGACTTCTTTTTGGCCACACCACACAGCTTGTGGGATTCTGGATATGCATTGAACCTGCACCCTCAACAGTGAAAGCACAGAGACCTAACCACTGGACCACCAGGGAATTCCCTACTCATTTCTTCTATTACGATATATCGCCAAAGTCCCCACAGGGAATAGCCATCCCAGTTGAGAACCACGGCCACACATGCAGGGATACCAGCCATTATCCACTGTTCTCAGAGCATTGTTCAGAGAGTTCCCAACACACTAGCTATTTGCTGCCCTCCTGGAGGCCCTGAGAAATCAATGGCTGGCCGAAGCCGTCTCCTCCCCTAATGGGAGAACTCTCTGGGGGAGAAACACTGCTCTACACCGAGCCACTGGAAGTTCAGCAGAGAGAGAAGCACGCACACCTCTACTCTTCTGGTCTCAGTGACAATTACGATCTCCCACCATCTCTTAAACCTTTCCCGCTGTTTTCAATGTCAGAATCTCATGGGTCCTTCCAGATTTGGTCCGAGAACATGGAGAGCAGCTCAAAAAAGTCAAGAAGGGAACAGTAACTTAACTCTGGCCTGCCTGCTCTAGTGGAATAAACGAGCACGTTCTCAGAGTCCATCGTGTTCACTAGTCTCTTCCTCATGCCCAAAACACTGCCTGTCCCAAGTGAGCCCAGAAGATGCATTTAATGAATTAATCACTCAGGGTCTGTGGGATGATGACACTGTGGTTTCCCTCTTTTTCTGAGGGTTTTTGGGTAAGCAGGTCAAACCTTTCTTGTCCATAAGCAAAAAGTAGAAAAGTCTCAGTTCTCCTGTGGAAAAACGGGAGATAATCCCTGAAGTGAAAAAAAAACGACCAAATGGTGTCAGTTCCACTTCAAGCTCTAGAAGCAAGACTTATTTTTACAGGAGATTGTAGGAATCCACTCAGGGGCTCCCTAAATAGAAAGGTAATGTGTTTTGAGGGGGAAAAATGCCACAGGAACCAAGAGATGTGGAATTTTCTTTGGTTCCTTCAAACAAGGAATAGCTATGACACTTTGGGTGAATCAGTAACCTGGAGTCTCAACTGTCTCGTCTGTAAAAGAGGCTTGTATTAGAGCACCTTAACGGCCTCCTACCACCTCTAAGATCTCCAAGGTTTCCCCGAAACCCCAAGGTTTCCCCGAGAGTGGAATGAACATCGATCAAGCCACTAACACCCTCTAATGGAAAGGCTTGTGATGACTTTACCTCCATCTCATAGATTCGCTGTGCACTGAGGTTGTCACGTATTATCACCCGAGATAAGTGGCTCTTGGGTAAAAATTTTTTCACTGCTGTTTCACTGGAATTCATTAAGCTGGAGAGGGAGGAGAAGGTGGTACAGGCTTGATGGCTGGGGTCAGGACTAGAACACAATCTGATCTGATGGGATCATGGAGTAGTGGCTGGGCCTTCCTGAAGTTTCTTGGGAGAGGCACTGCCCTGTCATAACTGTCAGAGAAGCAAAGGAGTAGGCTTAGGTTTCTTCCTGTGGAATATGTGTGCCTAAGGGGTGTTTCTTGGATGCTGAGAGGAAAAAAAAAATTTCTGAGAAGGATGTAGAAAGATCAGAGTAATCCACAAGAGAAGTGTCCAAAGGAGCAGTCATCTGAAGAAAATGCAGGATGAAATGGGAGGCGAAGGTCTTAGAGGAAAGAAGCAAAGTCAGAGGGATAAATTTGAGGGGGGTTGGGGGGGGGCATTGCTCGAGCCTAGGTCTAAGGGAGATCTGGGTGGGGAAGGTCAAAGGAATCAGGAAAAAAGAGAAAAAAGTGCTTATACACAGGTTATATTGGCTAATTGGGAAATTCTAAGGGAAAAGGGTGTGGAAAAAGTCTAGAAAGGTAAAGAAAGTCTGAAGTGGACAAACACTTGAGGGTGAGAAGCAGAAGTTGGGATGGGATGGGGTGTGGTAGAACAAAGCCAGGTGCTCCAGGCCAAACTAGAGATAACCATTTGGTTAAAATGAGGAATTGGTCAAAAATGGATAATACCAGGCATTGAGTTTTCACTTTTGATAATTTGGTGACACCATGAAGTGGTTTTGCAACTATTATATATATATGTATATATATAGCCTACTTAAAAATAATTATTCATAATATTTTCTAAAATTTGGAAACTAAATATACAATAAGGAAGCAACTGAATAAATTGTGATTAGGCCATACAATAAAATAGTAAGCAGCTATGGATAAAACAGACATCCACAGTGTATGGGGGGGGCAAGTTTACAAAATAGTAAAATTTTTTGTGACATATTCCCTCCTTACCACTAAAAAAAAAAAAAAATGCATAGGCATTTTGCAGTACATATTTATGAATAGATCTGAAACAATATACACCAAAATGGTGTTTGTCTCTAGCCATTCATTATGCTTGTCTGATTTTTCTATAAGTGTATATATTATTTTGATAGGACAATAGGACAAACTTTGAAGGACTAAAAAAAGTTTTTATCCTAATTCATTGTCAGACCATTTGGAACAGTGATTGTCTCCAGATATTCATCCTGCTTGTCCATCTTATTTTTCTATTAAGTGCATACTATTTTGACAGGACAAAAAAAAATAGGACAAATTTAAAGGATAAAACATTTTGAAGGATTAAAAAATTTTTCTCCTAATTCATTTTCAGTCAGTTTGGAACTGTGCTTTTCTGAATGTTTTTACATCTACAAACAAGTAGAAACAAACACCCTTTATCTCCCATTTACAATTTTTTTCTGACAGAAAAGACATGAGGGGAGAGAAAAGACTCCTTTAGAGATCAAGATGCTCACAATCAAAAGTCCCCCGAATTCTGCTGGGGGGGAAAAAAGCGTAAAATACCTCGATACACTAAACAGTTAACCCACTCAGCGGTGCACCAAATTACCAATACTTCCTGGGAAGGGCTGGGGCGGGGGGGAGGGGCCATGACTGGAAATACTCCCTTTCAAGTAATAATGATCATTTTGAACCATAATGCTGCCAGAGCAAGGCAGGGGTGGAGGGTGCGGGGAGGGGGGTACTCTGAGGGAGTGTGAAATGGAGGAAGCGAGGGGAAGCTGAGGTCTGTGGGGACGTGGCCACGGGTGAGGGAACTAAGGGCTTTCCCTGGGTCGCTGCGGAAAGCAAACTGAGGGAAGCGTCAGTCCTGAGGGAACCTGGGCCTCACCCGGCTGGTAAGGAAGTTCGACTCGGCCCAGGGGGCTCCAGGAACCTTCTGGACAGATGACGTCAAGCCTTGGAGACTAGAAGCCCGGCCCGGGCGTTCGGAGGATATATGGGTTGAGGTGGGACTCTCAGCCTCCTTCAGAGTCCGGGCTGAGGGTGTTCGGGCTCCGGAGAGGGTGAAGACCTAGACTGGGGCATTTAGACTCTCCTGGGGTCTAAAAAAAGTCCGGGCTCTGAGGCGCCCAAGGTTGTGGAGAGCCAGGACCAAGATCCCCGCAGCGGCCTGAGGGCGCAGAGGTCTGAGGGAGTCCGGCTTCCCCGGGGGTCCGGGCTCTGAAGAATGCTCTGGGTACCCGGGCCGCACCTGAAGAGAACCAGGGGCTGCGCGGTCCGCGGCCGCAGGAAGCAAATCTTCGGCTGGCTCCTTACGTGAGTGTCCCGGCGGTTACTGAGCCTACTGTGCCGGAAGAAGGCCGACGCCGGGTAGGGGCCAGAACTGGTGGTCGCCTGAGGGGCGACCCTACCGGCAATGGGCGAATCTAGGTTCCATGTGACCGAGGGCCGAAGCTGCTGGCCAACCGCAGAGTTCTCGTCTTCCACTTTACCGAGCAACTCCGGAATGGGAGCCCGCTCGGGACCCATGCTCTTATGAGCGCGCGCAGACGTGGAGTGAGCGCCTGCGCAGACGCGGTGAGCGGAGCCCGGCGCGTTGCCCGGGAGACGCGCAAGGAAGGCGGGACCAGGGGGGTGGGGCGGGCCTTGGGGGCGAAGCCCGGAAGCCTGCGGATGCCGCGGGATTGTCCCTTGGCGACTGCCGTGGCGCTGCCCGGCGCGTTGCCATGGAGACGGGTTGGGCGAGAACTAGGCTGCGGCGCGCGGAGCCCGGACCCTACTTCTCGACTAGGACCGTTGGGGTTTCCGCGTGATCGCAGGGCGGTGGCCAGTGAGTCCGGGCCCGGCAGCTCCAGGACGGGGAAAACGAGGCCGGGGTTTCTCCGGAGACCCGGCACGGCCCATCCTTTTCCGCAACAAGGGACCATTGCTATGGAAACCGGAGCCCCGGGCCGGCGGGGACAGTGGCTCCTGGGTCCTGACCGATCTTCTCTCACCGGGAGACGCTCGCCCAAGGTTGCTTCGTGAATGCACTTGCCCTCCCGCCCGCGAGAGAGAGGTAAGACCCCAAGGCCTTGACACAGCGGGTGAATAAGCCCGTTCCAACGCCAACTCCCCGGGAAATCTACCTGACCCACCCCTGGAAGTGGCGCCTTTCTCCCGTCAGCCCTTGGACTGTGTTCCACGTTTTATAACCCAATATTAACGAAAGCCGCATGGTGTTTGCCCACTTTTCCCTCTAGAAAGATCGGCTGTTTTGAGCCTTGCTTTGTGAACAGGTCCTTTTCCCCACTCTGCCTCACTTTCCCCGTGTGTAAAATGGAGATACTAACTCCAGACACCGGCTTGCTATGCTGTTTTGGAGATCGAACCAGAGGCTTTGTAGGCAGTAAAATGGTGACACTGAAATGCCGCCGAGTCGCTCTTTCTCCCGCTCTCTCCCCCTCAAGTTAAAAGTTCTTCAGATCTTTGGTTCATCTTCGGGCGATCTTTGCAACTCTGTAGCCCCAGCCTGAAGTAACTCCGTTTACTCTTCATTCTCATAATGCCCCAGATTTTAACTTCCCTAACAACGACAACAGTAGTTAACTATGTGCCAGGCCCTGTGTTAACCACTTTACATGGATTACCTCATTTAATCCTCACACGATTCTTTTTTTTTTTTTCTTTTTGAAAGGTCACATTTAATGTTTTCACCACTGTACTTCAGATCTACATTGTACAAAGTGACCAGTATGCCACAGTAATTGACCAACCTCTGAGGTTGTACTTTCACACTAGTGTCTTGGGCTCTTTTGATACTAAACACGTTTCTCATTCAGCTGAATTGAGATGCTGCCGTTGGGTTCTCAGGAGCCTTGTGAAAAAAAACAAAACAAACATATCACACCATCTTTGTTTAGTAAGTCAGTATTTGTTTCTTCCACAACAAACATTCACTTCATTGAAGTTAAACTTCCAAACATAACTTATTAATAGTCTTCAGGTTCAGCTCAGATCACTCAAGATGCAAATTCTCTGCTAAATCCAGATAACTTAACAATAATTTTAGCTGTTAATTGTCCATAACACACACCAAGGTTTTTCCTAGACCAGTTTTAGGTATTCCTTGTACAGGTGAAAAATGATCTTCAATTTTCTTCTCTTTTTAATCTAAAAGTTGGAAGGTAAAAGATTTTTCAGGGCAGGCACTATTATCCCTATTTCTCAACTTGGTTGCACCCTTAATTGCCTATTTAATGTCTGTCTTTCCCATGAGACTTTGAGTTCTGTGAGAGAGGGGGCCATGGCTGTCTTGTACTTTTCAGTATCCCCAGCACCTACCACAGTGCCTGATAAGTATTTCTCGATTAGCATGAAAATGACTTTCCTCTCATCACTACCCTCGCCTTCCAGAGCAGTGTCTTCCCACCACACTTTTTGTCCCTGTAATGAACGACAGTCTTCCCTCATTCCTATTGCCCACTGGGCACTAGTTTTGGGGGCCCTCTGTCCACTTCTTTCTGGGTTTTCAGGTGATGAGGATCCAGAACATCCCTTAGCATTTGGGCTTCCAGCTGGTTGAGGGCGGGCCTTTTCCCCTGCCCCTGGTAGTTCAGACAGTAGAGAATCTGCTTTTAATGCAGGAGATCCAGTTTGATCCCTGGGTAGGGGAGATCCCCTGGAGAAGGGAATGGCTACCCACTCCAGTAATCTTGCCTGAAAAACATAGACAGAGGAACCTGGTGGGCTACAGTCCGTGGGGTCTCAAAGACTGAGTGACTTTCACTTTCACTTCACAGGAGACTTTTAGAACAAGCCAGTCCCATCTGCCCTACCTACCTGGGGTGAGCCTATTGCACTGGACTCTGGGGGTACTGGTAGGTAGGATTTGTCTAGGCAGCCTTTGACCTTCCTCTCCAGCCGCCTAAGAACCACCCTCACCTCCGGCCAGCTCCTCCCCCGAATTCTAGAGGCACATGGCCAGAGATCCCATTTTTTCCAGAAAACCTCTTGGGAGGCAGAGTCCTGGTTGTTGGGGTCATTTCTTCATTCAGCAAATTTTTTAAAGCGCCTGCTTGTGGGAACATGCAGCTTGGCGCTGGCAGTATAGCAGGAACCGAGGCAGAAGCAGTGATCAACCATGAGAACTCACAGACAGGGAGCGGCGGAAGCACGTCTTCAGGAAATGTCAGGAAGGAGGGCACCCGGGACCTGCCTGGAGCTGGCACTCGGTCACGTGTAGGGCAGGGGTATAGTCCCAGAAAGTCTCCCTCACGAAGTGGCCCTTGGCCAAGATCCCAATGCTCAACAGTTCTCTGCTGAATGGGACAGACTAGGACTTGACAGGCTTGTAAGGAAAGGGGTTCTGGACTGAGAGCAGGAAGGGCCCTGGGCCAGAGAGGACCAGTGTCCACGGGGAACAGAACATGACTCAGCCCAACCGAGGCCCTTCAGGACCTGAGAAAGGTTAAAAGTGGGGTGGAGAGATGGGCAGGGGGCCAGGCCACAAGTGACCTTGACAGCCAAGCTGAGGGGCCCCACTGAGTCATATGAAGCAAGGGGCCCTGAACTGGGGCTCCTCACCTGTCTCCTCTGCCTCCTTGCAGTTTTCCACGGACACAGCCTAGCAGGAAGAGGCCGCCTTTATGTCTCACAGGCCGCTGACCCACCGGCCCGATGACAGCACCCCCGGGTGCCTTCCCGGTTCAGTTCCGGCAGCCCTCGGTCAGCGGCCTCTCGCAGATCACCAGCAGCCTGTATATCAGCGGCGGGGCGGCCGCCAACAACAGGCTCATGCTCTCGAGCAACCGCATCAGCACGGTCATCAACGTCTCGGTGGAGGTGGTGAACACCTTGTACGAGGACATCCACTACGTGCAGGTGCCCGTGGCCGACACGCCCGCCTCGCGGCTCTGTGACTTCTTCGACCCCATCGCAGACCACATCCACGGCGTGGAGATGAAGCAGGGCCGCACGCTGCTGCACTGCGCCGCCGGCGTGAGCCGCTCGGCCGCCCTCTGCCTCGCCTATCTCATGAAGTACCACGCCATGTCGCTGCTGGACGCCCACGCGTGGACCAAGTCCTGCCGGCCCATCATCCGGCCCAACAACGGCTTTTGGGAGCAGCTCATCCACTATGAGTTCCAGCTATTTGGCAGGAACACTGTGCACATGGTCAGCTCCCCCATGGGCATGATCCCTGACATCTACGAGAAGGAGGTCCATCTAATGATTCCACTCTGAGCCATTCTGCCAGCACGTGCCCCAGGGTCACTGGTCTTCCACCAAGATCTGTGCTCAGACACCCTCCTTTTGTCAATACAGTAAAACCAGGTGACGCCTTTTATAAGGGCAGGAAAAAGGAAGGGTGCTGTAAGCTCTTAATCTTATCATTCATATCTTTAAAGAGTCAGCTTACTACATGTAAGATGGTGAAGATAAATTTTCTCCCCAGTGAGTGACAAGCCATGGCTGCTGACCAGAGGGGCGGGTGAACCAGGTGGACCAGCGCCCAATGCACGTGGCAAGGCTGGAATCCTGCAGTCTTCCCCATGACTGACTAACCCAGGAATGAGTCTTCCATAATCCCACCTCATTCTTTCAAACCCAAAGCCAGCCTTAAGCATCAGGCACCTCCTGTGCTTCTCACAGTTTAAGTGCCAACGTATGGGATGAGTAGCCTTCAAGCAGTGTTCCAGAAACTCTGGGAGCCCCAAGGCAACCCTGCTTTCACCTTTAGCCACCATCGCCCAACTCTGGTTTTCTGGATTGATTGGACTTACATATAAGATAGTTTTCAAACAAAGCATTCTGTTGTGTAATATTTTTTTTTAACTTTTTTTTTTGAGCACTGCTCTACATGGCAAGCTCTTCTCCAGCTTTTGATGAAAGGTGGCATTGGTCTCTATCTCGGAGCAGGTATGGAGAGCTGGCCTGACATTGGGCCTCAGCCCAGAAGGCTGGAGCTGTGAACCGAAACACAGCCCTGTCCCCTCCTGCTCATGTGGCCTGTGGCCTCTTGGAGCCTGAGTTTCCTCTCCCAGTGATGACAGCCCTCTCCTCCTAGGGGCGTCGTGAGGCTCCGTGCTGCTTTAGCGCAGTGCCCCAGCGCGTGGTAGATGCTTGGCGTGACCAGCCGCTGTCCGCATGAATGATGCCCTGGCCCCGCTGGCCCGGGTCTGAGAGTCATCTTACAACAGCGGCTCCCTGCCTCTGTGCACAGCCCCTTATTGCTTAGAAAGTTCTCTTCCCAAAAGTCGTCCTGCACAGGGCAGAGAAGAAACAGTTTCAGTCTTCACGCACTCCTGCCTTGCAGTAGGCCTAGATCTCAGAGTCTTTTCAGGCTTCCCACTGTGTTTAACCCTTGTCACCTGGGAGTCCTAGAACAAGGAGCACACATCCAGCTTCCCCCAAAGGGCCTTGTTTAGATCACTAACCATGAGAGCCAGCCCTGGCCTAGCTGGCTGCTGGGGTCCACAGGGCGTGTGCCAACGGGATGAATGAGCGAGCTCCACTGAAGGTCCTGAAATCCAGGGTGGTTCCAAGGTAGGCAAGGATCTGGGTCAAGACCAGCTATTCTAACCCAGAGGTTTTCAGACCAAAGGAGAACTGCTCCATGTGGGTCCAGAGCCCGGTGGAGGCTAAACACACCTTCTCCCCACACCCACCCCTCCCCTACTTTCACAGAGAGCCTGTCCACAGGTATCATTTTAGGATCAGGGGAGACTGGTCTCATTTTCTCGATGAATAAACAGACCCACAAACGCCAGGGCTGGTGTGGCAAGCTGCCCCCCCCCCCCCCCCAAGCAGAAGAAACCCATCTGAAAGAAACCCAGGCAGAAAATTTCTTTGAAAGCATTTTTTTTCTTTTTTAAGAGAAGTTTATTTGGGTATATTTTGTTTCAGGTTCTAAAATGTTTAAATTCACATACCATAAAAGTAACTGTCTCCTATGTAAGGTTCTATGTGTTTTAACACATTTGTGTCACTCCCTCCACAATCAGGACACAGAGCAGCTCCGTCACTTCAAAATTCCCTTATGCTGCCCCTTTGCCCCACCCCAGCCTCTGGCAAACACGTCTCTGTTCTCCATCTGTACAGATTTGCCTTTGCCAGAAGGTCCCATTCATAGATCATAGCGGGTGTAGCCTCTGGAGACTGGCTGCTTTCAGTATGTCTGAGGTTCACACGTGCTGCTGTTCGTGGCTGTGTGCTATTCTGTTGTATGGATGTGCCAGTTTGTTTTACTTTCACCCACTGAAGGATATTTGGGTTGTTTCCAGGTTTTGGCAATTTTGAATAAAACTGCTACAAATATTTGTGTTTAGGTTTCTATATGAACAGAAAATTATCTAAGGTGTGTACCTAGGAGTGAGATTGCTCAGTCATGTAGTAAAGGTTTAACTTTAAAAAAAAAAAAACAAACACCAAATTTCCAGAGTATCTCTACTTTTTTGCCTTCCACTATGAGAGATCCGGTTTTTCTCCAGTATTTGGAACTGCCAATATTTTTTATTTTAGCCATTCTGATAGGTGTGTGGTGTTAACTCCTTGTGACTTTGATTTGCACTTCCCATGTGGTTAATGATATTAAGCCTGTTTTTGTGTGTTTAATTGCCTTCCATGTTCCCTCTTTGGTGAAGTGTCTATTCAATGCTTTTACCCATTTTTAAATTGAGTTGTTTTCTCACCATTGAATGTTGAGAAATTCTTTGTATATTCTGGATTGTTGTTGTTCAGTCACTAAGTCGAGTCTGACTCTTTGTGACCCCATGGACTGCAGCACACCAGGCTTCTCTCCTGAAGTTTGCTCAAATACATGTCCATTGAGTTGGTAGTGCCATCCAGCCATCTCATCCTCTGTCACCCGCTTCTCCTCCTGCCCTCAATCTTTCCCAGCATCAGGGTCTTTTCCAAGAGAGTCGTCTCTTCACATCAGGTGGCCAAAGTATTGAAGCTTCAGCTTCAGCATCAGCCCTTCCAACGAATATTCAGAGTTGATTTCCTTTAGGATTGACTGGTTTGATCTTGCAGTCCAAAGGACTCTCAAGAGTCTTCTGGATACAAGCCCTTTATCAGATATGGATCTGTGAGTATTTCCCCCCCAATCTCGCGTCTTTTCATGCTCTTTAAAGTGTCTCCTGCAGAGCAGAAGTGTTATATTTGGATGAAGTGCTACTTTGCAGATTTTCCTTTTATGGATTGTTATTTTGGTGCCACATCTAAGAACTCTGCCTAACCTCCTATCACAAAGATTCTCCCTGGTGTGGGAGAGTTTAAATTTTCTCCTTATCTCTGTGATCCTTTTGTATAAGGTGTGAGGTTTTGTTTGAGGTTCATATTTTTTCATATGGGTGGTTGATGGTTTCAGCTCTGTTTGTTGAAGGCTGTCCTTTCTCCACTGAGCTGCCTTTACGCCTTTGCACGGGTCTGTTTTTATGCTCTTCATTCAGTCTGATACACGTCTCGCTCTCTCTCTTTACCGATACCATATTATTTAGAGTAAGTCCTATGGTATTCCTACTCTTAAGAGAAGTGTTCATTCTTTTACCATTAACTATGATGTTAGCTATAGGCATTTTTGTAGATGCCCTTTATTAGATTAGGGAAGAGTTGGAAAGTATTCTCTTCTGTTTTCTGGAAGGGATATATGGATTGGTGTTTCTTTAAATGTTTGGTAGGCTTCTGCAGTGAAATTGTTTGGGCCTGTAGATTTTTTTTTTCCCAAAAGGATTAACAGTGAAATAAATTCCATTAATAGTTAAAGGATTAATCAAATTGTCTGTTTCACCTTTGGTGCATTTTGGTAGTGTGTGATTTTCAAGGAATAGATCCATTTCATCTAATGGATCCAGTTTATGCACGTGGAGTTGTTTATAGTATTTTCTTAATATCCTTAGTGTCTGCAGGGTGACATCACATTTTCATTCTCCAAACTGATAATTTGTCTTCTCTATTTCTTTGTTAGTCTAGCTAGATGTTTATCAATTTAAAGAATCTTTTTTAAAGAATAACCTACCTTGTGTCTTTAATTTTCTCTATTGTTCTTCCCTTTTCTATTTGACTGATTTCTGTTATTTGTTATTTTCATAGTTCTTCTTATGTTGAATTTATTTTTCTCTCTTTTTTCTAATTTCCTAAGGTGGAAACTTAGATTATGGATTCGAGAGCTGCATCCCACAAAGTTTTATATGCTGCATTTTCATTTTTGTTCATTTCAAAACATTTTTTTAGTTTTCCTTGCAATGTCCTCCTTAACCCGTGTATTGTTTAGAAGTGTGTAGTTTAACTTGTAAGTATTTGGAAATTTTGCCACCATCTCTTTGCTGTTGGCTTCTAATTTTAAATCCCATCTAGGTCAGATAACAATATTGTATGATTTCATTCCTTCTAAATTTGTTAATGTTTACTTAACAATGTAGGATATGGTCTGTCTTGGTAAATACTTCCTATGCACTTGGAGAGGGGGAGATGGTTATTTGGGATAGAGTGTTCAGTAAGTGTCAGTTAGGACCAGTTGATGGATGGTGGTTTTCTGTTTACTTGTTGTGTTGATTACTGAGAAAGGAATGTTGAAGTATCCAGCTAAGATTGTGGATTTGTGTACATCTCCTTTCAATTCTGCTAATTTTTGTTTCATGTGTTTGAAGCTCTGTTGCCAGGGGCCAGCGCACTTAGGGTTGTTGCGTCTTCATGGTGAGCGGACCCCCGTATCAACACGCATGGTCTCTTTTCCTTCTTAATCTTCCGAAGTCTATTGTCTGACATTAATATAACCACTCCAGCTTTAAGTGGTATTTGCATTACATATCTTTTTACGTCCTTTTACTTTTAACCAGAAGTATGTTTCCCGTAGACAGCATTTGGTTGGGTCTTTTTTTAAATTTATATCTTCAATTTGTTTCTTAATTGGTGTGTTTAGGCCCAAATTATTGATATTTGGGTTTAGGTCTACCATTTTATTGTTTTCTGTTTATCCTTTCTGTTTTTTTATTCCTCTGTTTCCCTTTTCATGCCTTCTTTTGGATTACTAGTATTTTTAAATTATTCCACTTTAATTTTGTATAGTTTTTCCCAGAGGTTGCACTAGAGATTTTAACATACATACTTAAGTTTTTGTAATCTCCCTAAATTAGTGTTTCACTGCTTCTCACTGGTATTCATATTGGATAGTGTATTCGTTTTCTCTTGCCACCATAACAAATTACCACAAACTTAGTGGCTAAAAACAATACTATTTATTACTTCACAATCTGTGTAGGTCACGAGCCTGCTTGGGTCTAACTGAGTCTTCTGCCTGCTTGTGTGGTCAGTCGTGCCGACTCTTTGCCACCCCTTGGTCTGTGGCCCTCCAGGCTCCTCTGTCCATGGGACTTCCAAGGCAAGAATACTGAAAGGTTGTTGCCAAAACACGAAACATGCTGGGATTCTTAGCCTCTGGGGGAGAAGAATTCAATCTGAGGCCAGAGACGAGGCTTGATCGCTCAGAGCTTTTGTGTAATAAAGCTTTATTAAAGTATAAAAGAGATAGAGAAAGCTTCTGACATAGACATCAGAAGGGGACAGAAAGAGTACCCCCTGCTAGTCTTTAGCTGGATGTTATATAGCTACTAGCAGTCTGCTAATTTAAAAAAAAAAAGGAAATGTCTCAAAACCCAGAAGATGGCACCAGGCCCCTCCCGCACAAGATGCATTCTGAGATAATCTTGGCACCAGGTGAGTCATCCCGGCCATAAAACGATTGACATGATTCTTGAAGAAAGGCAGATTTCCATACAAATATATAGTTTCATTAACAGATTAGGAGAACAATGTGTGAGTATAACATACTGGTTTGTCAAGTCAGTTCTGAGCCTTTATGTTTGAGAAAAATTAAGTTCAGGTGGAGCCATAATCTCATTATGGCAACACAGAATTTTAATTGAAACCTCTTTTTAAATTTGTATAGAGAAGGGGGAAATATAGCACTAGTTTGTTTCCTCCTGCCTCTCGAGAGATAAATGTCTGACACTTGCAGCCTGTTTCCTCCGTTTGGAGACCCCTGGCCTTCCTGCCTGTTACCCTCTCAACACCAGGGTGGGTTGCCATTTCCTCCTCCAGATCTTCCCGACCCAGGGATTGAGTCTGCGCCTCTGGCGCTCCAGGTCGGCTCTTTACCCTGCGCCACCGGGGAAGCCTGCTTCAGGACTCACAAGGCCAAAATCAAGGTGTTTTGTCAGGCTGAAACCACGGGTGTTTCGTGTGTTTTTTTAACTGGAGGCTCTAGGGAAAGATTCAGCTTCCGAGCTTATTAAGATTGTTGCCTGAATTCAGTTCCTTGAAGTTGAAAACGACCCCATTTCCTTCCTTTCAGCTGGGGGCTGCCCTGTGCTCCCAGAAGCTGCCCGCACTCCTGTCCGTGCTTTCCACGCGGCCTCCTCCAACAGGAGGAGGATTGAATCGCCCTCAGGCTTTGAACACCTCTGACTTTTCCTCCTGCGCATCTCCGAATCCAGTCAGACAAAAATCTCTGCCTTTAAGGATTCATGTGATTAGACTAGGCCAGCTCAATAACCCAGACAGCCTGGATTTTAAAGTCTATAACCTCAGTTTCATCTGAAGAATGTCTCCTGTCATTTTCACATTTCCCAGGCAACCGGGCATTTGGTAGAGGTGGATATCATGCTGATTGCAGCTAATTTTCTACTGATCTGTCTTCAAGTTCACAGATTTTGCTCTGTTCTGCTACTAGGACCATCCAGTATATTTTCAAATTTTGATTGATAGTCTTAGTTGAAAACTTTTTAATTGGTGATTTTCTGTAGCTCCTTTTTCTCTGCTGAGACTGTCTGTTTTTTTATTTGTAAGGTCCTTTTCTGAAAAGTCCAACATTGGGGTCATCTCGGTGTTTAGATTCTCTTGGTTCTTTGTATGTAGAGTAGCTTTGGATTGTGTCCTGGGCATTTTGAATATTACGTATTTTGAGACTCTAGGTCTTGGTTAAATCCTATGGAAAATGTTGAGTCTTTGTTTTAGGAGGCAGTTGATCCATTTAGGATTAGTTCCAGTATGCCTCGTGTGGGCCATTAAAAACAAGAGAACAGCATTAAGTGGAGTCACTTAATGCTAAAACCCACGTCACCAAACCGAGACTTAGGTACAGTTTCAGCTCTTCCAGAAATGGAATATTAAACCAGTCAGTCAGGAATCACCTGATCAGCACGAGTTAGGTAATCAGCCTGATAGACTCTGGCCATCCCCTAAGGAAAGTAGACTTGCAATAACCAAAGCCCTTTTCTGCCTGGAATAGCTTCCTTGTGCCTGCTCCCTCCTGCCCCTAAAAGTCCCTCAGAAGGGGCCTGGGGCCCCTTCTGTTTGCTAGATGGGTGCTTCTCAATTCATGAATCACTGAACAAAGCCAACAAGATTTTAAAAACTTACTCAGCTGAATTTTCTTTTTTTTAAACAGTGCCAGAGTTCGATGGTTTTCTGAACTTTTGCAATGCTAGGTCAAGTCTGCCCTAAGCTAGTGCCACCCAGGGGCCAGTCTGAAATCTGAGTGGTCTTCCCAGTAGTGTCGAAGTCACTGGAATACTGTTTGGGGTCAGATCCACACACGTGAGATCCACACATGTGGGATCCATTTCTCAAGCCTCCGCTCTATGTGATTTCTCCCATGCTCTCCAGTGTCCAAGGCCGCCCTTTCCCTGGTCCTCCAGCTGGAAACTGGTGCTCTCGGTCTCCCTGCCCTGCTGCATGCATCCTGGGACCGAGTCTGCTCTGGGGCCAGGTGACAGAGCGAAGAGAGGAAAAAAAGGCAAGCGGACTCCTCCCCACCGCACGTGCCTTTCAAACCACAGTTCTCTGGGTCAGAAGGAGTTCCTCTGAGCTTTAGTTGTTTTCCTGGCTTCCACTGCTCCTGCTGCCGCTGGGTTTCCACTTCATACGAGGCCTGCCCAGGGCCGAGCCTATATGAGGAAAAATAAAAGGACAAAAAAGGGATTTCTGTCCTGAAGAGTCCTCCCTCCCTCCTCCTCAGACCAAGAAGACAAGGCTGCCCTTGGAGGCCTTTCTCTCCATGTCCGCTGCACAGCCCCAGGATTCACGCCGCCTCGGAGACCAGGCCAGCAGATATCAGGGCAAAAAGCAAAACAGGAGGCTTGTCATCAGATTTTTATATCCCAAATTCTGGTTTCCTCTCCCAGTCCACCTGCTACCACTTCTTTTTGAGAGTCCTCAGAGAGCTGCTTCCTGCATTCCATCCTGGGTTGTTAGTTGCATTCCAGGGAAGGACAGACTATACTTACTCAGTCTTAGAACTGGAACCCTCAGAAATGGTGTTTTTAAAAATAAAGGCTCATTTGTGGAAAAAGGAAAATAGATATAGTGCATCTACAACACGCACTTTGGTACTGTGGCGTCTTTCCTTCTTTCCAAATAATTTTTGTTCATCATTGAGAAGATACGATTTTGGAACCTCCTTTTTAAGTTATTTTAATATTCAGGATGGGATATGGCAAGACCAGGATTTCACATCCCAAGTGGGAGACGTTGTAGTTGAGAGGTCCCGAGAGGGTCCAAGCCCACAAATCTTTCTAGACCCTTTGGCAAAATATCGGTAATGCCTTTTCCCTGAAGAAAAAAATGTCTTGCTGACGGAGTTGGGGAACACCCAGCAGACACCCCGTGTGAGTCGGGCAGACCCCACACACCCCTATAACCTCACACCCTGGCTCTGTGGTTCACAGCAGAGTGGGGAGCCAGGAGTGGCAGAACCCCAAGAATTAGGAGGTGAGAACTTGTCCCATCTTTGTGCAAGATGGTTGCTGTAACCTGAATGTGTCTTCCTAAAATTCACGTGTTGACGATGGGAGGTGGGGCCTTTGGGGGGTAATTAGGCAATGAGATCACGAGAGTGGAGCCCTCGCGAATGGGATTATTCCCTTTATAAATGAAGCCTGTGACCCAGAAGCAGGCCCTCACCCCATCATGCTGACACCCTGGCCTCAGACTTCCAGCCTCCAGAACTGGGAGCAATACCTTTCTGTGGTTCATAAGCCACCTGTCTATGGCATTTCATGACAGCAGCTGGCCAGCTACGGCCACCTCTTTGGGCTTCCATTTTCTGTATGTATAAGGGTCGCACTAGATCACCTGGGAAACTTGGCAGCGGTGTGAAGGGTTCCTGGTCCACCTACTGGCAAGGTGGCTTCGGCTGATTTGATGTTGGGCTACAGCGTAAGAAGCATGGACAAGGGTCCTTCCGCCAAAAAAAGTTTCAAGATGTAAAGAGAAGTGCCCAGCCCAGGCAACAAAAGCTGCCTGGTGGTGTTCGGAGGAGGCAGGAGGCACATGGTGGCCATGGCAGTGCGGAGGACGCAGATGGAAGCCGAGACACCGGGAGGCCATTATCAGAAGCGTTTACTGCACCATCGTGGTCCTTGCCCGATCTAAACCTGCCATGGCACGCCACGGTGTTCTGTGTCATTTCCCGCAAGTATTTACCACTGAGCAGGAACAGTGTGATGATGGTCGGTTCCTGGCATCCCTGAGCAGATTCGGGAGCAACAGTCCTCGTTTGCCCTGGCCCCCCTGGAATGAGAATCCAAGGCCCCCCTGGGGAGGGTGGGCGGGGGCCCCCTGGCAGCTGGGGCTGAGACAAGGCAGCCGCTTTGTTCTGAATCCACAATGGCAGGATGCCCAGCACAGGGCCAGCTTCCTCCGAGGCAGGGCAAGGGGGTGGGAGCCGGGCCGAGGGCATGCCCTGGGGCCCAGGGCCGGAGCGCACAGCACGAGAAGCCTTGGGAGAGGAACTGGGAGGCACCTGGGGTGAGCCAGTCTGCTCACATGGCTCAAGGACCTAGTAGGTTTGTGAAACAAAATTCATGCGTTATGGCAAGATAGGACCAAGCTAAACATGGTAAACTCTTCTCTGCCTTTCTGACCCCTCTCCCCAACTGTGCATTCTGCATCTGCACATAGGCATCAACCAGAACACTCCATCGGCAGGAATACCTTCTCAACCACAAAGAGCAGCATTTCTCCCAGCATCAAGACAACTCAAAAGATAATGCTCCTTCTTGAAACTTGTAAGGGGTCACATGATCCACCACAGCGACGCTTAGACCCGGATTAAGTGAACTGTCAATAATATGTCATTTGATGTACAGCCCTCTGTCTCAAAAATAGTTACATAACTGTTCCCTGACGTCTAACAGGCAGAACAATTCTCAGAGCTTTCTGAGATGTTCTTCCCGGGTTACAGTCTTCAAACTCAGTGCAAATAAAAATTTTCATTTCTTTCTTAAATCGACTGGTTCATTTTTCATCCAGTCTCAGGCACTATCGCTAAGCACTTGCCCCATATTAGCCGCTGCAGCCTCCCAGAGCCAGACGGGCTGGTGAGACTGCCCCCGCCCGCCCCTTAACACACAAGAGGCACAGGAGGGGAAAACCCCTGCCCAGGATCACACAGCTCAGACATGCCAGGGCTGGGGTCCGAACCCAGGTCCGACCCCTGCTTTTGACTGGCGCTGTCTCCCGCCCACTCTATCCACACCAGGTTCTGCGCTGGTGCAGGGGAGACGGCGCTGAGCAGACAGCTCAGTGACAAACCAGTTCTGAGAGGTGGCCGTGCCGGCGGCCCTGCCTGGAGAGGTGCAGGGAGCTGGGGTGAGCTTTCGACTGTGGCTGTCAACCCAGACGGGTGTGGGGTGGGAAGGGTGGGGTAGGGAACCGCCCCCAAGGAAGGTGACATCTGTCATCCCGAGAAGGCCTCCCAGCTGGGACTCCCTCCCCAGAGGGAGGCTGGGGAGGCCAAGTGACTCCCCAGGAGGCAACAGGACAAGTTGGAAGCAGAGCCCAGAGGGCTGTCCATGGGAATCACCCCGCACTGTGAGGTTCTCTGTGAAGCCAGGGGAAACCAGACAGGCCAGACAGCGAGAAAGGGGATCAGGACACCCCCAGACTTTCTGACCCCCAGGCCAGTGTCCACCGCACCCACTGCCGCAGGGAGATAGGAGTGGGGTACCTCGGACTCTGAGGGAAACACCTCAGTGCTGGGTGGTCCCCAGCTCAAGCACTGCTCCAACTCCCCCCGGCCCCCCCACCCCACCAGGGACGGGCTTTGATCAGACAGGAGGCTCACTCTGAAGCCAAGCATTCCCCGGAGCCCAGGGCGCTGCAGAGGCGCCTTGAAAGGGGAAGGGTCCTGAGGACCAGGGGGGGCACCACCCGCCGGAAACCATCCGCCCTCTGCCCCGTCCAGCCGAGCCTCAGGGTGGAGCCCGGAGGTATCCCGGCTGCCCCAGGACAGGGCTGGGCTGGTGGCTTCTCTGACTCACACGGAGGGTGGGTGTCCAGTGACTCAGCCGAGGCCCACTTCCCCTCCGCTGGACCCGCCTGCACAGAGGCCAGGGCAGGCAACCCCGCACCAGTCCTGCCTGTGCCTGGTACTCCCCAGGCCCTCGCTGCCCCCGCCCCATCCTGGGGCCGACCCTCCGTGTAGCCCTGACCACGAATTCCGGCTACATGAAGGAATGAATGAGTCTTCATTGAGTCCCGGCCTGGCCAAGCTCCCATCCTCCCATTTTGCAGATGGGCCTAGAGCCTCAGAGAGAGTGGGTGACTAACTCACGCTAGGGACCAAGCCCACTTGGCCCCATCGTCCCCTCTCCACCCCTGGCCCTGCCCACCAGGTCCTCACTGGAAATCCTCTCCCCGGGGATCATCAGCCCATTTTGCAGATCTGGAAACAGAGGCTCAGAGAGGGGAGGTACCTGCCCCAGGCACAGTGAGGCGGGCAGAGCGGGATTAGGGCCCCAGCCTCTCTGACCCAGGCAGGGACCTTGCGGTTTTTAACAGACGGCCTGCAGTACAGACCAGTGGGTGGCTGGAGTTAAATGCCTACAGCCGAGGGAAGGATGGCAATGGCAAGTGAGGCGTCTGGGCCAGGCCAGCTCCCCGACGCTCCACCCCACCCGCCCCCCAGGGCTCCTCCTTCCATGGCACCACCCCATTCCTTGCCCTCTGTCCCTGGGCACAGCCCCTCACCCAGGCCTTTCCTTCCCCAGGCTTCTTTTCTGGTTTTTCTTTTAGAGGAGAGTTGTACAGTTTGGGTTTTCACCCCCAGGCAAGGGTTTAACCATGAGAAGGGAGAAGCTGATGGAGCAGGAGGACCACAGACCGGGGACCAGCATGTGCGGAGACTCCAGTGGGCGGCCGGCGGGTCACGGGGGACCTGATGGAAGCAGGTGTGGATTGAAGGAGGCGCTGAAGCTGGGAAAGACTGAGGGCAGGAGGAGAAGGGGTCGACAGAGAATGAGATGGTTGGATGGCATCACCAACACAATGGGCATTAAGTTTGAGCCAGCTCCGGGAGAGAGTGGAGGACAGAGGAGCCTGGCTTGCTGCAGTCCATGGGGTTGCAGAGTCAGACATGACTTAGCAACTGAACAATGACAGTGAAGGAGGGGAGAGGGGAGAGGCCATGGGGCTAGGCCTGACCTTGTCCCACGAGCAGCGTGGAGCCACAGAGACCATGTGTTTTAAGAGATTCCCCTCGAGGCTGTGGGAAGATGGTGTGAGGGGTCAGAGCAGCAGGCTGGGGGGATGGTAGGACTGGCCAGGCCCCAGTGACGGAGGGAGGAGGTCCTTGTTTCTGGGTGGGCGGCTGCTGTGCCTGTGTTTCCTTGGCCGCTACCCCGCGGAATGACACAGATGTACAAGCAAAAATAGTTTATTTGAGGACGGAAGACCCAACGTTGGCGGGCCCAGGGCTGAGGCCACAGCAGCTGCCTGGAGTTGCACAGACGACCCTAGCTCCCTAGGGAAGCCCAGTAGCAAAGATGCCCTTCCCTGGGCCCCCTAGCTGCCTCCCCCACTTCCCGGAGGAAGGATTGTGCGACCGCCAAGAATCATCGCCATCATCACCGCCATCACCGTCAGAACGTTGGTGAGGTTTTCCGAGCTTAGCCAGCAATTTTCAGCGCAGTACTTGACCCTAATCGTCCCAAGTACTCTGACACCCACAGCGACTGCCTGGACCCACCATCCAGTGGTGAGTGGGGTCTGTGATGAGGGGAGGCAGGCGGGGAGAGGAGCCGCGGCTCTCTAGGAGACCCCATCGCAGCCTCCACAGCGAGCCCGCAGCGAGACCCGTCTCCCCCGACGGCCCCAGCGGCTGCCCGCTCTCCCGTGGCCACGGGCCAAGGCTGGACTCGGGCAGGGGCGGTCCCGGGTGGCCCCTGTGTTCCCTCAGGTCTCAGAGACCCTTGCCAGGCCGTTCCCTCCGCCGGAAGCCCCGGCGGGTAGCCCAGGAGGCCACGAACTCGCAGTTGTGGTAAAGGAACATTCCAGAAAGCGTGAGCGCCACGCCCAGGTAGCTGAGGGTGCTGAGGCGGCTGCCGAACAGCAGCCGGGACAGGACGAGGTTGCCCACGACGGTGAGGTTGCCCAGGACGTGGACCGTGAGGGCCGAGGTGAGGGCCAGCAGGGAGAAGCTGGCCAGGTTGTAGAGCACGGACAGGAGGCAGCTGAGCAGGACGCAGGCCCAGAGGCGGGAGTCGGCGGGGGCGGGCGGCGGCGCCACGCCGGCCTCCAGCACCAGGGCGGCGCCGGCCAGCAGGCAGAAGCTGGGCAGCGAGGTGGCGTAGAGCAGGGTCACCGCGTCCAGCCGCTCTTCCTGCAGCAGGGCACCTGCAACCAGGGCAACAGGCGTCAGCACGCGGCGCCAGACGACCCCCGCGAGGCCAGCCTGCCAGACCTCCAGGAAGCCTGCCCCAGCCCCGCCAGCAGAACCGGGGGCTCCCGCTCTGTAACAGGAAGCTCAGGCCTCCTGCGTGGTGACCGGGTCCGCTCCTGGCCCGCTGTGACCTGGCCCTTAACCTCTGGAGGCCTAGGATTCCTCACCTGCAGAGTCAGAGGATAATAAAACCTCGTGCATGCTATGTCGCTTCAGTCGTGTCCGACTCTTGGCGACCCCATGGACTGTAGCCTGCCAGGCTCTTCTGTCCCTGGGATTCTCCAGGCAAGAAGACTGGAGTGGGTCACCATGCCCTTCTCCAGGGAATCTTCCCAACCCAGGGATCGAACCCAAGTCTCCCGTGTCCCCTGCATCGGCAGTCGGGTTCTTTACCACTAGCGCAAACCTAGGAAGCCCCCAACAAAACCTTAAATATGCAGATTAAAATAATGTATATAAAGCCCTTATCAGGTAAGCTGCAGTCAGTAAATGTAAAAAGACGAGAGAAATAAACCCGTTGTCACTGACTCCTCCCACAAGCTGAAACAATAATCTGTGATATCAATAAACGTGAAAAAAAAAAAATCTTCAGGGGCTCCCCAGGCCCTGGAGAAAAAGTCCTGGACTCGTAACCAGCTTTGAAGGTGTTGAGCCAAGGGGTTCCAAGTCTGCTCTCCTGGCTTCGGCCGTTCTGGCACCCCCAGCCCCACAGTGTGGCTCCCACCTTGCTCCCTCCAGCACTCCCAGCTCTGCCGCGTACTAGCTATGTGGGCCTTTACGTTACAAGAGAAAGAGTTTGAAAATATTCAGAACCGTCTGAGTCACGTGTTCAATCACTTGTGACCCCCGGGATGACAGACACAACAACGAGCTCATTGTTGCGCCCAGCTGTCACTCACTGTGTGTGTGTTTTGTGAAGTTTTTTTTTTAATGTGGACCATTTCTAAAATCCTTATTGAATTTGTTACAATATTGCTTCTGTTTTATATTTTGATCTCTTGGCCAAGAGGCACCTGGGATCTTAGTTCCCCGACAAGGGATTGAACCTGCACTCCCTGCCTTGGGAGGTGAAGTCTTAACCAGTGGACCACCCTGGAAAGTCCCTGTCATTCACGGTTTACCGCAGACAGTGAGCACCTGCGCTACGGACGCTGGCGCTTGTCAAGACAAACCCAGGACACAGAGGAAACCCTGGGCTTTGCAGGGAAAGAGGGCATCCTAGCATCTTGCACATGTGCGCCTGTGTGTGTGTGCACAGGCTACCCCCCAGCTGGTTCACAAGGAGGCAGGGCCCATCATAAAATCTCACATGGCTGAGCTGAAACGACAGTACTTGCAAAGAGGCAACGGCGGTTTTGTGCCTTCTCCAAGTTTTCAGGGAGAGAGATGAGTAAGGTCTCCCCACCCCCTCCCAGGGCTCTCTCGGCCTCTATGTGTTTTCTGACACACACTTTCCAGAGAACCACAGAGGCGCTTACTCATAGGCTATGCTTAGAATAGGAAATCTTATTTCTCTCTCGATTTCATTTTGATGTTTTGGCTTTGTTCTCTAGGCAACAATCCTTCTGTCAAGCATTTCTAGAAATGAACAGATAACTGGAATGCCTCCTGTTTGGCTGCTCCAAATTTAGCACCATTATGAGCTGCCTGTGGCCCACGTGTTCACGGTGCAATCACTGGAAGGTGGTTAGGATTGCAGGTGAACTTCACCTTTGGCGAATTTCACTCTCTGAGAAGCAGGCAGGCAGGTCCTAACTTCCCCGCTCGGCCCTGTGCACCTGTTCTGTAATCCATCCAACCCTATGCCTCCCCCTGTCCCCGACACTGTCCCCTCCAGCCCAGGAAAAGAGCCAGTTACCCCACCAGCCTGTCATCCGGACTCCTCAGCGACCCCTCCCCTGACTGCTTACCCCAAACCCTGCATTTCAACCTCTCCTCCTCCAAAGGCATTTCCGTTTCATCATCTGAACACGCCACACTTCAGCCACATGCAGACTGACGCCCTCTGGACACCATTCTGCTGGCTTCAGGCTTATCCCACCTCTGCTCCATCACAAGCTGTGTGATATCGCACAGGTCACCCTCTCTCCACGCCCGTCCCCTCGCGGGAGCATGGGCAAAATGACACCATGCCCTTACCGGGGCACGGGAGGTGCCAAGCACAGGACCTGTGCCCGGGAGCAACTGCCGCCCATGGTGGCTGACATGACCCCCTACGTGCAACCCCGCTGGCTGACACCCGCACCCTGGCAGGGCTTGCGTCCCGCTCCCAGAATGCCCTTTCCTGCTCTGGCTGTGTGAAGAACTGGGCACAGCATGGGCCTATACTCAGGGCTCGGCTGTCACCATCACTGCCTGCCTCCTCCCCCAGGCAGCCTTGTCTGGTCTCCCCGAGAAGTAGCCATCCCAATCACAGCTGTGCCCACCTTGGCTCTAGCACTTTCTTCCCTGCTTTGTGATCGCTCCTTCTGAGGGTGTCTCCCCACCAGCCTGAGCTCAGCAGATGGGAATGGGGTCAACCTGATGCAGGTGGGTGTAGCTGAGGACAAGTCTCAGCACGCTGGCACCCCATCTCCCAGCCTTTCTGAGTGGAGAGGTAGATCACTCCTCTCCACGTGTGGTCCCCCCAGGCCTGCAACTGGCCCAGGACGGAGGGAAGCTGCTGGGCACTCCTCTTCCTGGACTGTCATCCTCTGCTCCCTTGGAGTCTGCCATCAGGAAAGGAGTTGGTGTCAGTCACTCACATTCTAGTCTAAATTTGGCCCTGGTGACTTTCCTGGAAAGTCTGAGAGGAGTAAGCTTCTCTTGTTCAAAACCCACCTTATCCCTTGACTCCAGTCTGTTCTGACCCACCTCTGCGCTGGGCTCCCATCTTTGTTAGTGGGGCCTCCAGCCTCCTAAGCTCTCCCCTGAGCATCCTGAGTCAAATAGCTTAAGTAGCCTACCAATTCTTCATCAGACCATTAATAAATTCACCGCTTACATGGTACCTTACCTGCGCCAGGCCCCAAGTCAAGTGCTGGGGACGTGGAGCTGCCCCAAAGCTAGGCCATGCCCCCTCGGAGCTCCTGCCTGGTGGGAGGCAGACAGGTAACCAAGTGGCTATAATATCAATACAAGGCACGTGGAGACCTGATGGGGGATGCAGAGGGCCCTGTGGGAGCCCGGAGCAAGCATCCAATCTGCCTCAGGGGCAGGCAGGCGACAAGGAGGGAGCTGGCAGAGTCGAGGAGCAGCCTGGTGGCAGGCACCTGCCAGCCCCTGTCCGTGTGCCCGAGGCCTGGCCGGCCACAGCCTGTCCGCTGGCCGGGGCTCCTCTGGGGTGAGGAGGCTGGGCCTCAGCGGGTGTGGTGTGGGCCTTGGGTTGAGGCCTTCCCAGCCTTCTGGCCCTGCTCAGGGTGGGGCACAAGGTCAAGTTTCCCACTGACTCATGCCCAGAGCTCAGGCCCCAGCTCTCAAGTAACCTGAAGGCAAAAATAGAACTGGGCTCTGGCCCTGCCTCAGGGCCCTGGAAGACGGGGACAGGGCCTCTGGGTCCTGATTCCAGGGCAGGCCTGAGCTCTGACTTCAACCTTTCCTAGCTGCAGGCTGCCCTAACCCCAGCCCAGTGACCTTGGAGCAACACTTTCCCTCTTCCAGGCCTGGGTCATAGGATCTCAGAGCCGAAAGGGAGGGAGAGCAAGAAAGCCCTTTGACTCTATCAACTCTGACCTCTTCTACCAAACAGATAGGGAGACTGAGGCCCAGACAGGATCCAGATCCGCCCCAGGTCGCCCAGGAAGTATGAGCCCACACGTGGCTGGAACGCAGGCCTCCCTACCAAGTGGGCGCAGAGACAGGGTGGGGGCTGTGACTCAAAGAACCCTCAGTAGGACAGGCAGGAAAGTGATCTCCACCCTCCAGCAGAGTGATTTCACAGGGTCTGGGTTTGGAGTCTCTGCCCTACCCTCTGCCCAGCCCCCAGCCCCCTGCCATCAGAGCTGAGGTCCAGAATCACATGGACCAGGATTCCAGTCCTTTGGAGCTGTGTGACTCTGGACAAATCATGAATTTCTCTGGGTCTCAGTTCCATCATCTGTAAAATGGGGATGAAAGTAGTGGTTGCCGTGACAACTCAAAGTCAACACCTAGCATAGGGCCTGTTACACTGCAGCTCCCAGAAGACACCACCCCTTCCCAGATTTAGCAAGCCCCACTTCCAAATCCTGGTTTACCATCTTGCCCTCTTTCTCTCCCACCAGTTCCCACTGTCAAGCCTCCCTCTGGGTCCACAGTCTTATGCCACATTTCTAGGACAGCATGGACTCTGCCTGAGTGAAGTGAAAGTCGCTCAGTTGAGCCTGACTCTTTGAAACCCCCGTGGACTGTAGCCCGCCAGGCTTTTCCATCCATGGGATTCTCCAAGCAAGAATACTGGAGTGGGTTGCCATGCCCTTCTCCAGAGGATCTTCCCCACCCAGGGATTGGACATGGGTCTCTTGCATTGGAGGCATATTCTTTACAGTCTGACTGGGTTCAAATCTTGCCTCCGCTGCCCCTCTACGTGTCAAATGGGGACAAAGCCAGTTGGGCCTCTAGAGCCCAAGTTTGGAGCCTGGAAATCACTGAGCTGTTGGCTCTTTCTGAGCCTCAGTTCCTGACTCTTCCAAAGCCACGTGCCTCAGTTTGGTCATCAGTAAAATGGGATAGCAGCCATACCCCCTCACAGGGTGCCCCAGGCCACATTCTCACACTCCCACCTGGGTCCCCACCGCCTCAACCAGTGACTTAGGTTACTCACTCTGCTGAATGGACTTGAGGCCACGGAGGCAGGTGGCCGCCAGCAGGAAACCGCAGCCAGCCGGGGGCGTTCGGAGCTCTCCGGCCAGGCTGCAGGCGGCCCCCAGGCAGAGCGGGCCCATGGCCGCAAACTGCAGCGGGTGGTGGCGCCGGCCGAGCAGCAGCGCCGACAGGGCCAGCGTGATGAGCGGCGTGGTGGTGGTGGCCAGCTGTGCCAGGTCCAGGGGCACGGCGCTCAGGCCCACGTTGCCGCAAGCCATTGAGACGCCGAAGGTGAGGCTGAGCAGCAGCACCTGGCGGCGGGTCTGCCCCGGCAAGGGGCGCCGCGCCCCCCGGTGGCAGGCCAGTGCGGCCGCCAGCATGTGCAGCGCCGACAGCAGCAGGGGCCGCCCGAAGCCGTGCACCGTGAAGATCCACTTGTTGAGGCTCGACATGCTGGCTCCCGCCAGCAGCCACACCAACGCAGCCACGGCCACCCGGGCCCGGCCAGGCCGCCGAAGGGCCTGCGGGGTGTCAGGGGGCCACTCGGCGGACCCGGCCCACCGAGCGCCGCCAGCCACCGCCACTGCCTCGGCAGAGGTCATCCTGCCGTCATGGTGCTCCGGCGGGCAGCGGCACATGGGTGCCAGTGGGGCCGCGGCAGGAGGCCGGCTCCCCGGTGCCCAGCTCTGGGCCTCCAGAGAGCCCCACCTTGGACCCGCCCCGTCTCAGGCAGGTGCGGGCGCAGCCTCTGGCGCCCAGCCTGCGGTAGCGGAGGTCCAGGAGCTATGCGGTGTCCTCGGCTCAGGGAGGCCAGAGCCCAGGTCGCTTCAGCTGGGATGCCAGGCTCTCTGGAGCTCGAGCCTGGCCTAGTAAGCGCTGGGCACCTCTGCCCGTGCCAGGCGGTCTCCACTCTCCTCCCGCCCGAGTGACCACGCTACGCTTAGACGGAATCCTCCATCCCGTTTCTCTTCGGTCCAGTCCCTGCCTGGGTGCTCCGGCTTGTTCACGCCAGGCCTGGTCGGGGGCGACCCGGGCTCCCGCGCCGGGTTGGTGCCGGTGGGTCCGGCTCGCTGCGTCCGACACTGCCCAGGCCCAGCAGCGGGCAGACGCGCCGGCCCCGCGCTCCGGCCGGTGTCAGGCGGCGAGTTCGGCTCAGCTCGGCTCCGGCAGGGCCTCCGCTGTGGCTCCGGCTCCCGGCGGCTCCGGCAGCGGCGGCGGCTCCCGCCAGGCTCGGGCGGAGAGCGAGGCTCCGCACTCTAGGCCCCGCCTCCGCGGCCGCCCCACGCGCCCCACCCGGAAAACTGGGCCGAGCCCGGGGGCACCACCTCGGGCCAGGCCCCGCCCCGGAGCCGGGAGGGCCGTCTCGCCCCGCCCCCACGCCGCCCGCTCGGGGCTCCTCCTCTGACCGCAGACCACCCCCCACCCCCAGCCGGAGTGGTCAGCCTGGGCGTCCTCTTCCCCGCATCAGTGGGGGATCAGGCCCCGCCCCACCCGGCGCCAAGGCAAGCCCCCCATAGAGACGAACAGAGCGGGAAGACCCTGGGGCATCTATCTGATGAAAAGCTCCTAACGTCTCAGGGGGTTCCATCCTCAAGGACACCCCGCCCCAGGAGACTTCGGCCTAGGACCAGTCTCGGGACCGCCTAATCTCTGGCCACAGTTACCCCGTGGGCCCTCGGCGTCCAGAAGAATTGGCCCACCGGGCCCTTAGTGCCCCTCCCTCGCCCCTCCCTAACCCCAGCCCCTCCTCCGTCTCCCAGCCCGGGGCGGGCCCCGCTCCAGACAGGCAGAGGGGAGCTGAATCACCGCGGCCACCCGCAGCTGCGGAAGCAGGGTCCCGCCGGCCGCTCTATCCCTGCCCAGCAGCCCCTGACCCATCCCCTGGGTACTCAGAGCTGAACTTTCCTGGGGTCCACCCTCTGCCCCTGCTGGCAGGACAGAGAGCTCTAGGTGGGCCGGGAGCCAGAGCAGCTGCCACTAAGCTTTTGCTCCTGCCTGGGTCTTGGCTTTCCCATCGGAGCAGACGGGCTGCTCTCTGAGCTCATGGCTGGGTAAACAGCACAGCCCAGAAGCAGGACAGACTGATCGGAATTCCAAGCTGGGAACTTCTCTCTGAGCCCTGGAGTCCAAGTGTGCAAGGATCACAGGTGTGCACGGCCCGCGTGAGTGAGCCCCTTTGCTGACAGCTTCCTCCTCTGTGGAAGCTCCTGTCCCCGGGGCCACGGTTCACCCCCCCAGCCTTGTTGTCTGACCGGCAAGCCCTTGATGACAGCAACCTGTCTGGAGGAACCAGACCGCAAAGGGGGAGCGCTTAGCTCGGTCCATGGCGCCCTCTGGTGGTCAGAGTGCAGAATGGCTGCAGATGTCCCCTAATCCCCATCCCATCTCAGTCCTTGGACTGAAATGAAAACCCCCCAGCCCGGCTGTTGATTCATCATACCAGCTGAGTCAGATACCCTCTGGTGTGTCCAGGAATGTGTTTTTTTCATTTGCCTTTGGTGATTCTGAGACCCGCAAGAGCCTGCAAATAGTCCAAATTGTAGGGCAGGAGATTTCCAGATAAAGGACCAAAATATGCAGAAATTAATATTTAGACAGGGTTTCTCCAGGAGGGGTTATGGGAGGGAAATTGAGCCAGCCAAGGGGCAGCTCCCCTCCCCCGACATTTTCTGAAGAGGAGGAATCAGGGCCCCTATGAGTTAGACTATTTTTGAGATTTTTGTCAGTTTTCCATTAGGCTTCCTTTAATTTAAAAACAAACAAAACAGCAATGAATTAAATGCAGGAGACACGGTTTTGGTCCCTGGGTCGGGAAGATCCCCTGGAGAAGGACAGGACTGAGCAACTTTCACTTTGAAGTGAAGTGAAGTCGCTCAGTCTTGTCTGATTCTTTGCGACCCCGTGGACTCTAACCTACCAGGCTCCTCCATCTGTGGGATTCTCCAGGCAAGAATACTGGAGTGGGTTTCCATTTCCTTCTCCACGGGATCTTCCCGACTCAGGGATCGAACCGAGGTCTCCCACATTGCGGGCAGATGCTTTACCTTCTGAGCCACCAGTGAAGCTTTCACTTCAGTACTTTTTAATTCATTCCATCCATTCACCCAATTGCTCAGTTGTGTCCGACTCTTTGCAACCCCATGGACTGTAGCCTGCCAGGCTCCTCTGTCCATGGGGATTCTCCAGGAAAGAATACTGGAGTGGGTAGCCTTTCCCTTCTCCAGGGGATCTTCCCAACCCAGGGATGGAACCCAGATCTCCCGCATTGCAGGTGGATTCTTTACCAGCTGAGCCACAAGGGAAGCCCAAGAATGCTGGAGTGGGTAGCCTATCCCTTCTCCAGCAGATCTTCCTGACCCAGGAATCAAACTGGGGTCTCCCGAATTGCAGGTGGATTCTTTATCAACTGAGCTATCAGGGAAGCACTCGAAAGTTATTACCCCTACCCCCATCTTCTCAGAGCTGAGGCAGTGGGGAGTGGTAGGCAGTGTCAACACTCTCCAAGACTTCCACAAAACCTTTGACCTGTCCTGCCTGGTGAGAGGTGAGCTATGAGGAAAGAGGATTGCCCAAGACCAGGCCTGGGTGGGCCTTGGTGGGAGGGAGAGAGCGGTACACCCCGGGGTGGGAGTGGGGGCAAGGGGGAGGGGCTCGTGCTGCTGGCGTGGTGGGGGTGGGTTCAGACCAGGTCTGTCCAGCTCCTGAGCCCTAGGTTTCAGCCTGCCTTGACCTGCAGGCAGCAAGGCTCTCTGCAGGATATTCCCCTTGTGGAAGAATAAGGGGGGGTGCCTAGCTTCACAGAGCGCAGCAGGAGCTCCTTCACACTCCTTGGCCCCCCCCAAAACCCAGACCAGCCTTGAGGAGCCTGCCCCGCCCCCAGGCTCCCAGATCCCTCAGGTCTGAGTACTGCCCTTAGGGCACCCACCCCCTAACCCCTCACCCCCTGACCCCTCACCCCTGACCCCCACCCCCTAACCCCCACCCCAGCTGCTGCAGGAAGCAGGTGATTCGGCGAGGAGGGAAGGAGCACCCATTTCCAGCAACTGGGCTGCAGAGGCTGTGGGACAGGTCTCTGCACGTCCCCGGCCCAGCCATTCACTGCAGGGCCTCAGCCTTCCTGCCTGTGATCTGCCGTGGGCTCACAGGCTTGACCCGAGGCGCCTGCCCACAGCTGTGGTCTGGGGAACAGGTGGCGCGAGGGGACGTGGCTTGTCTGCAGTCACACAGCTCTAAACGTGGGGCAGACACAAACCTGGGCCCCATTCCCAGAGAGGGCACCTACTTACGACAGTTCTTTTCCTTTTTTGCACTTTTTGGCCTCGACCAGGGATCGAACCCATGCCCCATGCAGTGCAAGTGCAGAGTCTGAACCACTGGATGGCCAGGGAAGTCCCCATCGGATACTTACTGTGGACGTGACTGTCCTCACCCACCCCCTCTCAGGGTCCCTGCGGATGGAGCCAGACTGGACACATGACCCAGTGCCCAGGGGTCGGCTGTGCCGGTCGGACCCTTCCCCAATCTTTGGGACACAGGCTGAGAAAATAAAAGGGGGCTGGCAAACTGACCGCGCTCAGAGGAAGCTGACCGAGGGGGCGGCCGAGGAGAGGGTCCGAGTGGGTGCGGGGCAAGGAGCCGAGCTTCCCAACGTCCACCGCCCTGCCCCCACCTCTGCGGCCCTCACTTGGTGGGCTGAGCCTTTTCAGGAAACAACCTTTGATTGGAGCGGGATTCAGGAGCTTCCTGCTTCTTAGACCCAAACACACCCCACTAAGACAGTCGTGTCGGGAGGCAGGACCACACCCAGACCGTGGACCACCGAGGGTCCTTTACATCAACCCCCAGCCCATAGCCTGGCCTGGGACCCGCCGCAGCCGGCACCCCCCATGGGAGGGGCCTGGCTTCCTGGGGTTGGGGGGGCAGCGAGGCGGTGCAGGGGCAAGGGCTGGGGTCAGTGGGTGAGGGTCTTGGCACTGACACCCCTGTGTGACCTGAAGCAAGCCCCAGACGTCTCTGAGCCTTCAGCTTTCTGTGAAGGGGTCACAGGGCTGGTCCCGCATCCCGCTGTGGAGCACCCTTGGCCTCGATCACGGCGGGACAGGGGAGCCAGCACTCTGTGGGGCTGGGCGCGGACACTTGACCTTAGACACGGAGCTCCTGTTTCCATTTGGCTTTCAGATCCTTCGATGTTCGTCTCAATGTCAAGGCAGTTTCTGTTTTTAAAGGCTTTTTTCTGATATGGACTACTTTAAAGTCTTTATTGCATCTGTTAAAATGTTGCTTCTGTTTCATGATTTGGTTTTTCGACTACAAGGCACATGGGATCAAACCTGCATCCCCTGCATTGGAAGGTGAAGTCCTAACTGTTGGACCACCAGGGAAGTCCCTTCAAAGCACTTCTTAAATTGCCTGCTTCCCTCACCTGCCCAGACCCTAAATGCTGGAGGAAGAAGCAAGTGTGTAATCTATGGTGTTGCCGACTCCGTGAGAGTCACGGTAAAACCTGACGTGCTGTCAGAGGGCCCCTCCCAGGGCAGCCCTCTTCCTAACCTTGGTGAGAGGGGGCTGACGGGGTGCCTCCTGGCCTGAACTCCACTTTCCAGAGGGGAACCTAGAACCCAGCCCTTCCTGCTGACAGGCAGAGTCACCACCCCACTGGCAGCTGAGGCCCTGACCGTCCTCTGAGGAAAAGCTCGGGGGTCCCCGGCCTCTGGTTGAATTTGGACTCTGCCATGTAATCCCTTTCACTGCCAACTAAAAAGTGTCACTTGCCTTCTGCCTCTACAGGGATTAAGTCACTGCAGGCGCTGACCTTCAACACACCCTGAAAGGACTTCAAGGTGGAGATCTAGAGTGAGGTACTCTGTGCTCTGGGAAAAACTGGAAGAAGAGGCCACCAGGTAGATATTTTCAGGAGATTTTACGAGCCTCATTCTTGCATCTTCTCGTATCTAGAAAAGCACTAAGATCATCAATGGAGCCATCTGCTCCTCGTGGCTAGCGGTAACCTTCATGAGATGAGCAGGAAGCTTCTCCCAAAGTGTGTTCTTGACTGCACATACCTCCTTCACTAAAATCATATATATATAGGGGCGGTTTTTCAGAGCTATCTAAAATTCTGCCTCCCAGGCCATAGTCTTCATTTTGCCCCAAATAAAATTTAACTCCCTACTCTCATGTTACACCTTTTTTTTTTTTTTTTTTTTAAGTCAACACAATCTTTGAGGATCCTGGTTTTTGGTGTTTGTGTGGAAGAGCCTGGAGGCCTCCCCAGGTCTGTCTGTCTCCTAAATGGACACCCCACACCCCAGCCCCGGGCCACTTCGGGCAAGTCACTCTCCCTCTCTGAGCACCGATATCCTCATCTGAAAGCAGAGAGAAAAAGAGAAACATCCAACCTCAGAGTTGTGCAAGAAAGCATCTAGCAGGTACACACCCCTAAACAGTCATTGGCATCACCACCGCCAGCCTCAGTCCCCCAGGACCCAGAAGGACGCTCACTCACCCTCCTCTGCTCCCGGCACCTGCAGATTCCGAGCTCAAGGCATCAGGACGCTGGGCCACATGCACAATCAGTTCTTTAATCATTTTGGAGGTGGGCTGAGAGCTCTGCAGAGACCCTCACCAGCCGCTACAAGGCAGCCGGCTCTGGGGAGCAGCCTCAATGATAGAGTGGAGAGCTGGGGTCAGGGCTGCAAGGCTGTCCTCGAGGCACCCCCATTCCAGAGCAAGCGGTACTCACCAGGCCAATGGCCAGGGAGGAGTCCAAGACGTTTACAGCCTCCAGCCTGTGAGTAACCTTCACGGGACCCCCGCGGGGCCAGGTGGGACCAGACCCAGGCAGACAGACCTCCTGGGGGAGGTGCTGAGCTCCCTGCTCCAGATGGGCAGTGGTTTAGGACCCCCGCGGGGCTGGTGGCTGTGGGATCCAGGGACAAGTGTGCAAGAGAAGGCAGCAGGAGCAGGCGTGTGCCCATTACCGCGGTGTCTGGAGGGAGGGCGGGAGACCAGGAAGTGTGGGAGGCAGCGGGGTGGGTGAGCCCAGGGGGCTACCAGCCAACCAGCCTCAGCTCGATGGTCTCTCCATCCTTGGGTCTATAGTCAGCAATACCTGCAGAAATAGGTTGGGGGAGGTGGGGTTAACAGGGCAGAGTGTACCCCGTCCCGACCTCACCTTCTAGACCCCTGCCCTGTAAAATGGGCTCAGGGCTCAGTGGTGGGAAACCCAGGTTCTGAGCAGAGCCAGTCTGGAGACTCCGAACTCAGTGTGACCTCAGGGTCGCTGAGACCCACAGGCTCACTTTGCAATGGGGAACCCCCCAGGGGGGTGAGGGCATGGGATGGCACCCTAATAACCACCATGGGCCCAAAGGAACCAGAGACCCTGACAATGATGGGCAGGGTCACTGTCTTCACGGTCCCCCCGAGGGGACATCCGGAAGAGGCACCTGCTTGGGGAGATCTGGGGAGAAGCAGGACCACGAGTGAAGTCAGCCTTCACTCACGAGGCACCGTCCAGGCTCCAGCACGACTCCCGGATTCAAGCCCCAGCTCTGCACTCACAACGGTGTGATTCTGGGCAGATTATGTAACCTCTCAGAGCACTGGTGCTCCCATTTCTAAAACGAGGGTAGTAATGATATCAACAACCCGGCCCTCCTTTTTTCCCCAGGGGAGTGGGCTTCTTGCTGGACTGGGGGGCGGGGTGGGGGAGGTAGAAGACACCACCACCCACGTCTGCCTCATGGCTGAGTCCATCAGGCTCTCCCCCTCGGCTACCTCCTCCGTCCAGCCTTTATCGGTAATAGAGGCCAGATCTGGTCTCTCCATCTGTAGCCTCTTGGTTTTATTTCTCAATTTGTCCAGAAGCCAGGCAGGGAGAAAGATGGTTTTTTTACTGGGCTCCTTCAGGAAGTCCCACATTCTGTAAAGCACTTGGTCCAATCCCCTGGCACATGGCAAGTGCCCACTAGAAGTCCCAGATAGCAGGAGCGGGGACAGATGATCCTTAACAGTTTGTCCAATGATGGGGCTGATGCTCAGGGATACTATGACAGCGTGGGGCATAAGAGTTAAAACTGGAGACCCGCTAAAGGCCCAGTGGGAGTTGATAAGCTGCGGTCCACCCATCCCACTCCAAACTGGGGCTGGGCCCTGACTGGCCGAAGCCAGGCTTGCGATGGTCCCTTCTCTCTAGCCAGTGATGGGCGCAGAGGGGCATCTCCTAGCAACAGGGATGGGTCCAGGAACGCGCCTGTATCCCAAGTTTGCCTTCAAGATGACAGAAGATGTGTGCTGGGCAATTCACAGACCAGTTTCCTGACTCATTAAAGGGAGCAGCCCCGGAAGACACAGAGCAGCTTCTCTGGAGGAGGAAGCCAGCAGAGAGGAGGAGGGTCACGGGGAGGTGGGGCTGGGGCTGAAATCCTTACTCCCACTGCAATCTGGTCACAGGAGCCAAGGGATGAGCCAGTGAAAGTTGCGTCGTGGAAGCTAGTTTGTGTCACATTAGTGTTACTTACAGCCCAAACTACCCTGCTGGACGATATATTCTATGTGGCTATTACAAAGAAAGGCGAAGATCTACTTGTACCCACGTAGAAAGATGGCTACCATATGTTAAGGATGAAAAAGATAAACTGCAGAACCGTATATAGAGTTGTGTCATCCAATATGCCAGCCATTAGCCACATGTGTCTGTTGAACACTTGAAAGGTACCAAAAAAAGATGCAATATATGTCATCAATAATTTTGCATTGATTACATCTTGGAATTATATTTTGGATGTACTGGATTAAACGTTAGTTTCATCAACTGCAGAATTTAGGATTGCACGTGACGAGGCTCACATTTTATTTCTATGGGACAGCACTGCTATAGAGGATGGCTTCATTTGTATCAAAAAACAAATGTACATATTTTTTAAATTACCTGAAAAAAAATACACCAGAAGTTGAAAAAAAAAGTTAATCTCTGGTTAGTGGATTGTGGGCAATTTTAAATTTCTTCTTTTTTGCCTGTCTGCTTTCCCAGAATTGCCACAGTGACATACACAAAAATTCTTAAGAATATAGTTAAATGTATTATATGCAAACTTGAGCGACAGCAGTGACCTGAGGCTGAGCCCCAGGAAGGTTCTGGGGGAAAGCTGGGGTGAGCTGATGAAGCCTGGGTTCTGGGACAGGACTGGGCTGGGGGACACGTCCGCAGGGGGCTGGCCACCAGACTCACCTTGCTGCAAGGGGGTGTCAGGAGCTTGGAGAACCTGCCAGAACTCACGTTCCCCAGCCTTTTTCCCCAGCACGGAGGTCAGGAAGGGGCCTGATAGGGAGGCCTGTGTTCTATACCTACCAAAGGAACAGACAAAGAGAAAGAAAAGGTGACTTTTGCTCCCGTCGACCCAAGGGCAGAAGTAGAACCACTCACACAAAGCGAACCCTGCCCTCACTTTCAGGGCAGCGCTAGCCAAGCCCTTCCTGGGCAACCTCACCAGGGCTCCTTCCTCCACGCCTCTCCAGCCCCCCAGACGCCTCCCACTCTGGGGGCTGACCTTGCAGCGGGGTGAGAATCAGAAGCTGCCAACGCCCAGAGTGAGGCCGGCGGGAGGAAGAAGGAGAACAGGTGACACAGAGGCAGGGACGCCGGCGGCGTTTTCTGTGGCTCAGCTGTTAGGTCGCCAAGTCGTGTCCAGCTCTTTTGGGATTCCACGGACTGTAACTCAAAAGGCTCCTCTCTCCATGGCATTTCCCAGGCAGGAATACCGCAGTGGGTTGCCATTTCCTCCTGCAGGGGATCTTCCCGACCCGGAGATTGAACCCGAGTCTCCTGCACTGGCAGGCGGGTTCTCTACCACTGAGCCAGCAGCGAAGCGCCTCTGCGGCTCAGGGCACCCCCACTCTCTCGGCTGGGCTGCTCAGTCTTCGCTCCGAGTCTACACACCCCACGCTGCCCGCCACCAGAGAGGCTTGGATTAGATTCCTGGCCTTTGCAACCAAGACTGTCCACACCACCTGTCTCTGAGCACTGGACACGGCTGCCGAAGTGACTCTTAAAATGCCGTGGCCGTCCTCTCTCCTTATCAGTGGCACTGGTCTTGGAGAGGGAGGGTTTTCATAGTTTTAAGAAACAGAGATGCCCTCAGGGCGACCTGGTCAAAGGGAAGGTTTGAGGGGGCAGCCCGTGCCCAGTTCTCGGGGGCCACGTGGCTGCCCGGAGCATTGTGGGCCTGTCTCTCTCCATTGCTCTCTCCCCTCTTTCTGTCTCTTTTTCGCCGTCTGTCTGTCTTCCTCTCTCTCCTTCCAGAGTCCAGCTTTCTCCGCCGTGCACTCACATGCCTCAAACATGCCTCCCTTCTGGCCCCTGAACCCAGCTCAGGCAACTCGTCCACCACCAGGAGAATCATTTCTCAGATTGGTATCCCTGAGATTTTCTCAGAGGTCCTGGAGTTCTGAATAAAACTGACCAAGTTGGGATTTCCCTGGTGGTCCATGGTTGAGATGCTGCGCTTATACTGCAAGGGAGTGTGGGTTCGACTCTGCTACGGAAACTAAGATCCCACACACCGTGGTGTGACCAAAAACAAAAGTTCGATTTTTTTTTCCATTTTGATGACAATGTCCAAACACAACCTTGGTAATCCCAGGTGGCTCAGTGATAAGGAATCTGCCTGCCAGTTGCAGGAGATGTAAGAGATGCAGGTTTGACCTCTGCATTAGGAAGATGTCCTGGAGAAGATCTCCCCTGGAGATCTCTGCATTAGGAAGATCCCCTGGAGAAGGAAATGGCAACCCACTCCAGTATTCTTGCCTGAGAAATCCCATGGACAGAGGAGTCTGGCGGGCTACTGTCCATGGGGTTGCAAAAGAGTCAGACACAACTGAGCAACTGAGTATGCACGTCTGCTAGGTGAACGCAGTGCCTGCCAAGGGCACCCGGTGTGTGGGGGCCCAGCGGTGCTGCCATCAGCGCCCTGCAGGCCATGGGGTCCGCTGGGAGGCATGGGTCCTCTGGGCTGGATCCCTGCCGGGGACCCCATCCAGCTTATTCAGGTGCGGACATGGTGGGGCCCAGAGCCGTGCTCTGGAAATGCTCATCCTCAGATCCGTCCATCTCAGGGTGAGAGGAAAGCGGAAGGCCATTGCCCCACCGCGCCCTGCAGAAGGCGTGGCCAGGTGACTCCTTCATCAAAGGGATCAGACCAGGATCGTTTGAGACTAGAAATTCTCATCCTTCTGAAAGCTAACCTGTGTTGAGCGCTTACTAAGTGCGTGCCCCTGCGCACAAAAAGTACGTATTAATACCACATCCTGTCTGTGCCCTCACGCCCTAGCTCCTGAAGGGGCCCTGGCGGGTGGGGGTGGTGAGAGGCACAAGGCCGTCCTCATGAGCTGCAGGGAAGGCATCTGGCCTGGTCCCCAGCTGGAGAGCGTGGAGCTGGGATTCCAGGGTCTGCCCTGGGAGCCTGCCCTCCCAACCCTGATGCCTGTTTCCATCACACCATAGGGGAGTCGGGAGCGGAGCAGGTGGAAGAAAGCCTGGGCCTCTCCTGAGGGAGCCCTCTCTCCATCGCCTGCCTGTTTCGGGGGATGCCGGCTTGGGTCAGGTGAGGGCTGGGAGGTGGGGAGGTCTCACCTGAATCTCCCATGCTCCTGGGCATTCTTCAGGACATCTTCCAGGGAGGAGCCGGCAGGGACAGAGACAGAGTGTCTGTATGAAGGGGAGATGCCGGAGACCTTCAGCGTGACGTCAATGAACTCCGGGACTTGGGTCTGCGGCAGGATCTCTGTAGCCGGTTCCAACAGGGCTATACCGGGGACAGGGGAAGGGGCAGCCGCTCTGAGGATACGGGGCCAGGCCCTAGCCCTCCTTTCTTCCCAGGAAGACTGCGGCCCATTGGGACCTCCTCCTTCCACTGGGTCCCCTCCCGGTCAATACCACCACCACCACCACCCAGCTGCTTTCCCGGCTCCCCCAGCCCCTCAGCTCCCACATCCCCCACCACCCAAGCTCAGGCCCCTCACTGGCTTCTCTGCTCCAGTGTCCCCCCCCCACCTACCTGCCCCCCCAGCAGCCCAGGGGCTTCTTAACTAGAACATACATCTGTTCACGTCGTCCTCTGTTACCACTGAGGGATCCCCTCCTTTTAATCCTCCTGCCTTCCTGCCACTCCAGCTCATCCTACCAGACCCCACGCTGCAGTGAGACCCTCCCCCCAGTTCCAGACTGTACGCCTCTGAGCCTTTGCCCTTGACTCCCCCTCCCCACTCTGCCTTGCCCTTCTCTTCTCCACTGGCAAGACCCACCTACTGACCCCAGTCCCACCCCCAGATGAAGCCCTGATTCAGTTAGCTAACTTCCTAATTCAGGGAGTCATTATGAGGTATGGGAGCTAACCAAAAACTGTCTCTCCCCATCCATCCATCCATCCATCCATCCATCATCTATTTATCCATCTATCCATCTATTTATCCATCCATCCATCCATCCATCCATCCATCCATCCATCCATCCATCTATTCATCTATCCATCCATCCATCCATTCATTCATTCATTCAAACATTTCTGTACTGGGCATCACACAAGGGGCTGGAGAGTCACAGCAGGCCCAGAGTTCACCATTTGGGGTCTCCCTGCCCATACTGAGCTTCTAGAATCTGTGACTACATCTTAGCTGCCGGTGTGTCCCACGCACACCTGCAAACCCTCACTGACTCAGCAAATCACGATGGAGCAAGTCCCTCCCACCACCACAGGGACAGGGCAACTTCATTGCAGATTGAAAAGAGCAGGGCTGGTTCCATCGTGTAATGGTTAGCACTCTGGACTCTGAAAAGAGCAGGGCTTCTGTGAAAAGCCTGGCTACCTCTTGGAGCCTGGCAGTCTGGGGAGATGAGATCCACATAGCTCTTCTGGTTCAGGACGGGTAGTAGCTGAGAGATCATGAGAGGGTTCTGGAAGGTCTTGTGTTGTAGGCTGGCCTGCAGAGCCGCCTTGGCCTTGAGGCAGGCCGTGCCCAGCTCCACCGTGGGCCTGAGGGAGCCCATCAGCAACTGGGGACGGAATGGGGAAGAGAAGGAGGAGGCGGGTCAGCCAGCAGGGAGGGGCCGGGTCTTCCAGCCCCTGGCTGGTCCACTTCCCTCCAGCCACTAGGGTGGAGCATGGCCCCGGAGGCTCTTCCCCACCTGCAAAGCCAGAGGGGTGCTGTAGACATTCCCGAAGTAGCCCTCTGGGGTCTGGGCCTTCAGAATGTTCTCTTGCACTCTCCTGAGGGCCAGGTTGATCCGGTTTCTCTGATTGGGGTTGAGGTTGGACAGTTCCAGACAGGAGAAGGCCATGCCTGCCATGGCCATGGTGTCTGCAGGGGACAAAGTCATGTCTTTGCTTTTTCATACACTGCCTAGGTTTGTCATAGCTTTTCTTCCAAGGAGCAAGCATCTTTTAATTTTGTGGTTGGGGGAACTAAGATTCCAAAAGCTGTGTGGTATGGGCCCCCCCACCCCCCAAAAACAAAAAACCCACAAATGAACAAATAAAAAAACGCCCCTGGTGATTCTAAGGTGCAGGCAGGTTTGCAAACGAGTGGTGTACAATAAAGTCCTCTTGACCGTCCCTCCTCCAATTTCTCTCATTAACCTCTGTCCAGTGACTGACCGTCCCAGTTTCCCATCCTGCAGACTGGGCAGACTGGGCTGAGTTGTCCCCCCTAGCTGGCAGAAGCTTTCTAAGATGTTGCTCAGACCCGATGGCCCCCCTTCCCACAGCCCTCCAGCCGCCCCGAGGTCCTTCCCTGCTTAGCTCTGTCGCCTGTTAGCGGAAGATGCACCTGGACAAGAGAGGGCCCTGGAGACCCAGGTCACACAGGAAGGAAGCAGATCCAGAATCCAGGTCTCAGGCCTCCTGGTTCATTTTTGGGTTTGCTTGTTGTTTTTTTTTTTTTTTTGGCCCCAGCCTCAGGGCATGTGAGAGCTTACTTGCCTGGCCAGGGATCAAAGCTCTGCATTAGAAGCACAGAGTCTTAACCACTGGACGGCCAGGGAAGTCCCCGCCCAGCTTGTTCGATGAGAACATCACAGCTGAGTGTCCGGCACTTGCTCCAAGCCGGGCGCCATGCTGTGTCCTTTACTTATAACTCATCTGCTTACATGAGACGGGGCGCTCAGGGCCGGAGCACTGGGACAACCCTGAGGGATGGGATGGGGGGAGGTGGGAGGGGGGTTCAGGATGGGGGACCCATGAACACCCGTGGCTGATTCACGTCAATGTGTGGCAAAACCCACTACAATATTGTAAAGGAATTAGCCTCCAATTAAAATAAATTAATTAATTTTTAAAAAACAGACATCTCTTACTGAGATGTTGCTGGGGGCGGTTATTTTAGCAGAGACGCTGAGCTAGAAAGGCCAGTGGACCTGTCCGGGGTGACCTACGGTAAGAGTGTGGAGGAGGACGGGGGGAGGGACTCTGACTCGCAGCCCCCGCACCACGATGAGCCCTCACCGTTCCGCCTCCTAGTGGACCCGAGAGGAGGGGTCCCAAGGACAGGCGAGCCTGGGGCCGGGGCTGCAGGGCCGCCAGCCTGGCCTTCGGGGTGCGGCCCACTCACCCACAGAGACGCGGTCCTGCAGGAGATGCCGCTCGTGTTCCACGGCGTACAGGAGCTTGCCTACCACGCTGTCATGGACTCGCTTCTGGTGGACACACAGGGCCAGGATGCCCAGGCCGTACTGGTAGTAGCTGGTGCGGGGGTGGCCCTGGTGGTTGTGCCCTGGAAAACCATGGGGTGGGAGCGTCACCCCAGCAACCAAACCCCCGTCAGCACCAGACCCATTGCCTGCCCTTCCCGACACCCTCCTTTGGGTGGTGAAAGTGAAAGTCACTCAGTCGTGGCTGACTCTTTGCGACCCCATAGGCCATACCGCCCATGGAGTTCTCCAGGTCAGAGTACTAGAGGGGGTAGCCTTTCCCTCCAACGAATCTTCGCAACCCAGGAATCAAACCGGGGTCTCCTGCATTGCAAGCGGATTCTTTATCAACTGAGCTATCAGGGACGCTTCTTTTTCTCCACCCCCTTGACTCATACTTGCTGAGACTCCGCTGAGTGTCAGGCGCTGTGCCTGGAGGTATGAACAGCAATGACAGGCCACGCACAGCGCAGCCAGAGATAGCTGAGGACTCGCTCAAACCCAGCCCGGGCAGCGACACGTTGGTATGCGGCTGGCTGTTCTCGTTTTCTGAACAAAAGTTTGCCTTCTCCCTGGACCCCCAGAGGCAGGGGAATAACAAGTCTGGGTGAGATCGACTGCTGCTTCTTTAGGTAAGAAATCAGCCCATGTTGTTTATCAAGCCACTTTAACCTTTTTGGGTGTCCAAGTAGAAATCTGGTGTGGCAGTTTTACTTAGAAGCCATAGGAAAGCAGATTTCCCTGGGGGTTGTGGTGGCTTCTATTAAGAAAGCTGAGCGCTGAAGAATTAATGCTTTTGAACTGTGGAGTTGGCAAAGACCTTTGGACTGCAAGGAGATCCAACCAGTCCATCCTAAAGGAAATCAGTCCTGAATATTCATTGGAAGGACTGATGCTGAAGCTGAAACTCCAATACTTTGGCCACCTGACAGAAGAACTGACATTTGAAAAGACCCTGATGCTGGGAAAGACTGAAGGCAGGAGGAGAAGGGAAGGACAGAGGATGAGATGGTTGGATGGCATCATCGACTCAGTGGACATGAGTTTGAGTAAACTCTGGGAGTTGGCGATGGACAGGGAGGCCTGGAGTGCTGCAGTCCATGGGGTCGCAGAGAGTCGGACCGGACTGAGCAACTGGACTGGACTGAACTGAACTGAACTGCGGTGGGGTCTGCGGGGGAGGGGGAAATGCTGAGTGCTGCCCTCTGCTGGTGGCGTGTGGGCACAACCTCGCCTCTGCCTCAGGGCCGGGTAGTTGCTCTCCCACCTGAATTCTCTCTGTGAATTCTGAGCTGCTGAGAGGGTTGGCTGCCACGCTCACGAGACCACGACTATAACTGAATTGTGGACCGAGGTCCAAGGGGCCAAATAACAGAGGTCTCTGAATAGCTGGGGAGTTGGGGCAGGATTCTCTGAGGCAGTGACCCAGGGGAGGGAGGGAGGGAGGTGGAGACATATAGGAATGAGCTAGAAGCAGAAGGAAATCTTCCAGATAGGGGGTTCCCTGGATCTGTCAAGACCCTGGCTTGTGAGGTGAGCTGAGAGATATGCCCGGGGTGACCGGAGCCCACGGAGGGGCGGACGAGTGGGTGGGCAGGGTCTGCAGAGAAGAAACGGGCAGACAGATTGGGCCTGAGGGCTGTGAGCACAGCAGTGAGCAGCTCCTGCAGGGTTTATGCAGCGCTAACAGGATCAAATGTATATTTTATTAAAAAAATAATTTTTTTTTTTTTTGGCTGCACCTCGTGGTGTGTGAGACCTTAGTTCCTCATCCAGGGATCAAATCCGAGCCTCCTCTATTGGAAAGTGGAGTTTTAACCGTTGGGCTGCTGGGGCAGTCCCTAGGTTTATACTTTAAATGCTCACTCTGTGTGGGCCAGGTTGAGTCAGGAGGCAGGAGAGGAAGCAGAGGGAGGCCAAGGAGTAAGGAGGCTGGGCAGTTGTCCAGAGGAGGATAGTCAGACCAAACTTGGTGGCTGAGCCGCAGGACTTGCCAACAGAATGCATGAGGGATGAAAGAAAGGCTTGATTCAGGATGCCTCCTGGAGCAGGCCCAAGCCTTCTTGATGAATAGCAAGACAGGCAGAGTGGAGCGCAGGAAAGAGGCCTGAGGAGAAAACCCAAAGCTCTGATGTGGACGTTCCAGGATGCTGTCCGATGTGCCCTCCCCGCCCCGGGCAGCCCGCGCCTCCTCACCGATGGCCCCCTTCTCGTCCTCCAGGAACCGCTTCAGCTGGGAGACCAGCCTGTCCCCCTTGCGGCCTCCGACGAACTCGCAGTTGGCCCGGAGAGCCAGCAGGTAGAGGGCCAGCTGGCCCATGGAGGGCTTGGCCTCAGAGTCACTGCTGTCCTTGCTGGAGGCGGGCCTAGGACAAAGCCAGGTAGCAACACGTTCGTGAGAAAGGGCCTTCCTGGTAAGCCTGCCTTGGGGTGCTCTCCCTGCCAATACGACAAAGTGGAAAAAAATATCCTAGCGGCTGGAAAGTTTCTGAGACCTGCCAGAAGCAGATGCAGTCAGCGATGCAAGTTGTGAGGTGTACGTCACACATATTTCATAAAGCGGGCAAGGTGAACTCAAGGACAAACTCTGAGAGTTCTTGAGCCCAAGTGACCTGTTTGCCCCACCCTTGTGGTCAGCTTCACCCCTACATCCTCCCCCTTTCCTTCCTCTCCCCGCCCTGCATCCACTTCCCAAGAGGGAGTCCAAGCAGGAGATGGTCTCTGACGGTCCTGACCCTTCGCCCCTCACTCAAACCCCCATGCTGGACCTAGGACAAGCCCCCCCACTCAATAACCTCTGGAAAGGGAGCACAGGTAGTCCGATGCTGCCGCAGTGCACAGTGTGTTTGGCCATGGATTAGTGATGTCTGCCTTAGTCAGGCAGAGGGCGGTACAGAGGCCGCACAAGGGCCCTGGATTAGCATCTCCAATGTGGTCAGACCAACCCCACTGCACAGACAGAGACATGCCCAGAGGAGGTGAAACTTGCCCTAAGGTCTACCCAACAAAGCAGCGACAGGCCCAAACCAGAGCACAGGTCTCCTGCCTCCTAGGATGAGGGACAGCCCCGGAGAAAGGAGGAGAGAGCAAGCCGGACCTCAGGAGGCTCTGCTGGTAGCTAAGCTTGAGGCTGTGCAGGTAGTGGGCCTCCTTGGCCCCAGCCTGCAGGCTCGAGAGGCGCAGGCCCACGTAGATACTGGGGTTCAGCTGCTCCGGGGAGAGCCGGTCCATCCAGGGCAAGAGGCGCTGGCCCAGCCTCTCCACCAGCGTGCTGTCCACCTCGGTTATCTCTTAGGGAAGAGAAGAGGCCAAGTGAGGGGGCAGGGACAAGCCACCAGCAGCATCTTATCAAGGTCTTTTTCCAGGGAATAAACATCCCCACCCTTATGGCCACCAGCCACACACCCGACTCGTATGGGGGAATCTGGTTGTAACGAGAGGCGGCCGGTATCCCGAAAGAGTGGCTGGAGTGGGCCCGGGAAGAGGTGGTGGGCCCAGGGCAGACGAAGCGGGTACCAGGCAGCCACTCTGCCCATCAGAGGCTGGTCAAGCAACGGGTGGTTCCCCAGGCACCGCGCCCCACCCGCCTTGGTCTTCACGCCAGCCCTGCCTGCGATGTAGGTGCTGGGAGCATAGCTTTGCACAAAAGAGGAAACAGAAGTTCAAAGCTGTGGGCATGTTCCACCCATTTACAAAAACTTCAGCCCACATGGGAACAGGTTACAGATCCAGTTTTAGATCCAGTTTTAAAACATAAATAGACTCACGGATGTAGAAAACACAACTACGGTTACCGTGGGGAAAGGGGGAGAGAGGGATAAACTGGAAGATCGGGACTGACATGTACACACTGAAAAAGTGAAAATTTTAGTCACTCAGTCGTGTCCGACTCCCTGCGACCCCATGGACTGTCGCCCGCCAGGCTCCTCTGTCCCTGGGATTCTCCAGGCAAGAGGACTGGAGTGGGTCGCCATTCCCTTCTCTAGGGGATCTTCTGGATCCAGGGATCTCACCCAGGTCTTGTGCCTTGCAGGCAGATTCTTTACCATCTAAGACACCAGGGAAGTCCATGTACATGCTACTCTCTCTACACATATAAAGTGAAGAGAAAGCGGAAGTCACTCAGTCGTGTCCGACTCTTTGCAACCCCATGGGCTGTAGCCTACCACCCTCCTCCGTCCATGGGATTTTCCAGGCAAAAGTACTGGAGTGAGTTGCCATTTCCTTCTCCAGGGGATCTTTCCGACTCAAGGATCAAACCTGGGTCCCCTGCCTTGCAGGAAGACGCTTTCCCGTCTGAGCCACCAGGGAAATTATAAAACAGATAACTAAATAAGGACTTACTGTATAGCACAGGGAACTTTACTCAACACTCTGTAGTAAAAAAAAAATACTCTGTAATGATCTATATGGGAAAAATCTTTTAAAAAAGTGGACATAGGTATACGTATAACTGATTAACTTTGCTGTGCAGAAATTAACACAACGTTGTACATCAACTATTTTCCAATTACAAAAATTAAAAAACAGCAACACTGCAGGCTGCCCACTGGCTGGCTAGGGCTGTCTGGTGAACTTCCTTGGGGGCAGATCTCAGAATAACGCCTTTCCTGCCACCTGAGTTTAGGTGAGAAGGACCTGAGATTGTGAGCTAAGCTGCTGAAAAGCCACTGTCATCGTCTGCAGCCATTTATCTGTGTGCTTCGGAATTCACCGGGGGAAGCGGAAGCCTCGGTATTTCCCAGCTCCAGCAGACAGGGGCTGGCCTCCCTCAGGGAGGGGACCTGGGCTGACAGGTGGCCTTGGACTTTTCCCGGCTACTTCCTCCTAATTGGTTCATGGTGGCTCAGACGGTGAAGCGTCTGCCTGCAACGTGGGAGACCCAGGTTCCATCCCTGGGTCAGGAAGATCCCCTGGAGAAGGACATGGCAACCCACTCCAGTATTCTCGCCTGGAGAATCCCAGGGACAGAGGAGCCTGGCGGGCTACAGTCCATGGGGTTGCAAAGAGTCGGACTGAGCGACTTCACTTTCACTTTCTTTCCTCCTAATTGCAGTGGGGATTCCAGCTCCTGGGCAGCTACCCCGCCACCCACCCCAACCCCCGGGGAACGGGGCAAAGGAGCTTGAGGGGCGGCTGCGTCTCTTTTCCTTTCGCTTTCTCTGTGGCTTTCTGTGTGTCCACCTCCATTTCTATAGGAATTTCTCTCTCTCTCTCTCTGGATCTATCTCATTCTTTCCATTTCTCTGCCAGTCTCTCTGCTTATCCGTCCTTCCACAGTTCTCTCTTCCTCTCCCTCTTCTTCAAACCGGAGAGGGAGCCCCTGCTCCCACCCAGGGCTCCGAGCTCCATAGAGTGAGTCCGCTCCGGGATTAGAGAGACAGGAAGAGGAGCTGGTGCTCTAAAGAGCGGCAGGTCAACCCGATTCAGTCTCAGCAGGAAGGAGCCAGGCAGATTCCCCCAGGGTAATAAAAGTGAGCCTGGGCGAGCACGCTGCCCTCTGGGTCTGGGGTTCACAGGGACGCCCAGCTTTGCCAGACAGGACTGGCTCTGACAATGGGAATTCCATGCAGGAGCTGGTGCGGGCATCCTTGTCATATTCACAACCACACGGGGCTTGAAGCTGGCAGAGCAGAAATGCTTGCGTCACTCCAGGGGGAAAGGTGGCGAGCATCCTCAACTCTTTCACAAGTGAGGGAATGAGACCAGGGGTGACTAAATGGCCTGGCAGCAGCGGGCTGTACCCCCAAACCCAGCTCAGCACTCTTCAGGGGTCAAGCCTGTGGATGAATTGTTGAAAGGCTCACACCCAACGGAGGGTCCTGGGTCACCCCTGGAGACTGTCTGGACAGGAACCAAGAGCCAAGAGCGTGAGGGGTCAGAGACTCCTGGTGCCCGGGGAAGACCCTGACCTGGAGTTCTGAGGACCGAGTTCCAGCAAAGTCCTGGAAAGCCACGCACGGTGCCTTGGGCAGGCAGGTCACCTGGTCCCTTTGAGCCTTGACCGCTTCATCTGTCACCTGGACACGATTGAGCCTGCCTCTCGGTTTCTCCAAGGGTCACCAGAGATCCTGCTGGTGGGCGCCCCCCTTGCTGCCTCTGTTTCCTGCGGGGCTCCAGGGCGTCAGCAGCCCTGAGCCTGTGTGCCTAGGCAGGCCCCTGGATGTGGAGTGCAAAGCTAACTCCTTGCCGTACTCACACCCCGGGTCTCCACCTGCTCACTTTCCCTCTGTCTGGGGTGCCCACCCCCCACACTCCTCTCCTCGCCGCCACCAGCACCTTTTCCTCCTTTGGGTCTCAGTCCTGCATTGCCTCCTGGTCCTCGGAAATCCCACCCTTTCTCCCTGAATTGGCGGCCCCCAGCTCTCTCCCTCCAGGCTGGGGGGCTTCCATTGGCCACAGCCCCCAAGCCCAGCACTGACTCGCCTCTTGACCACTGTCCCTTTCACGAGAAGGGAAGCTCTATCTAGCTGGGGCAGGGCTGGGACCCGTTTCTCGCTCCCTGTTTTTCCCCCAAAGCCTAGTCCCACACCTGGCATAGCGAGGTTTGGTCAACATGTACTGAATGAATAAATCAACAAATGACTGATGTCATGGGAGCAATCTTGTCTGGTAGCAAGTTAGACACGGTTCATCTCAACACAGCGTGCTAAATGTGTTGAGCTTCAGGGAAGTCCAAACCACCATGGGAGCCCCGAGGGGTGGCTAAGTCACCCCCCGACACACATCTGAGCCTCGGTTTCCCCCATTGTATAATGAGGGGCTGGGACAAGATGGTCCTCTCTCCAGGTTAGATCCAGTTACTCACCGCAGATGTGGGCGAGTGCTCCCAGGCCTCCCAGCAGGAAGAGGAGGGCCCCGAGGTGCCCCATGGCAGGAGCAGGGGGTGGACAGCAGGCAGGGAGTGGGACAGGCTCCTAGGGCTGGCCGGGTAGAGGCTCTCCTGACCACAGCGGTCACTGCTCCAAAAGAGGCAGCTTCCTGTCACTGATTAATCCCTCCACGCCCGGCGGCACACTGCTAAGTCAGCGGAGGGAAAAGGGAAAAGGTCTGTAGCTGAGGGGAAAGGGAGGCCAAAGAACAGGGGAAGGAAGGGCAGAGCAGCGCAGGCCTTCCTGGAGGCGGGGGAAGGGGAGAGTGCGGCTAGCCACACTTTCCCCGCTGCCCCTGGACGTGGGTGCGGGAGGTCTGACTGCTGATCTGCTCCAGCCACGCCTGTCTGTACGCCCTCGGCCGTTCCCGAGGTAGACAGGCATGACTGGGATGCCTACCTGGTACCCCTCCCAGCAGGAGCCCCTGAAACTGCCCACCCCAGCCTGGGACAGGGAAACGGGACTCGGAGCTGGGACAGTCACGTGAGCAGTCAGCTGTTCTCTGCCCGCCTGCTCAGAGGGAGCTCGGCTGCTGGAGCCGGACCAGACCGCCCGGTTTTCTCAACCAACCGGAAAGGTGGGAGCCTCCTGGGAGATAAAACAAAGCAATTTAAGGAGCCAGATTTAATCATTATATACACAAAGCCATGGTTAGCAGGGCCACTTGCAAGGACTAGGAAAGTCACCTGGAAACAGTCTCTGCAAGGAGAAGAGAGAAGAAAGGCTTTTTCCCCATCCACCAAGCCCCACAGAAGAATCTGTGTCCACGACTTAGCTCTGGAGGTGCTGTGTTACCTTGGCCTCTCGAGTCTGAAATAGTTTCTCTTGTGCGAGCCAAAAGGGTTGGAGAAGATCATTCTAATTAAGCTCCCTTCCAGCTCAACTTGTGAAGATATTTAGACCTTAAAACATCTTTAATCACTTGCAAATACGATTTTTTCTGCAATTATTTTATGGGTAATTGCTACGGTTCATTCTTTCAAGATAATCTGGCTCCGCGCCTGACTTCTCACAAGACAATAAATACAGACATAAGTAAATACAGAGATGTGCATCTGTTTAAGGAAGTACTTTACAAATATAGAATGAGATTGTCTAGTGCAAGGAGGCTGGGTGTGGCCTATCAGGGTGGAGTTCTGCAGATCCTCGGGCTCAGACTTCCAGGGGGACCTTGGAACTCTGGGCAATGGAACGCTCATGGTCTGGGACAGGGCTGCCCGGCTCCCCAGTCCTTGGCAATGATCCTGTTTCCTGCCATCTCCAGAGCAGCGGCCTCTGTGAGAAGCAGCTTCCTTGGGAGAGTCACCACCTCTGATCCCTGGGGACTTGAAGGTGCCTCGGTGACTAGTCGGGGAGGAGGTGCATTTCCATAGATATTAGAAACAGGCTGACTGACTGGGGGTGGAATGTTTTAGGTAATGCGGGCAGGGGAAGTGAAAAGGAAAATGATAATCATTTGGTTCGGGACTTCTGTTTGGGGGTCTGGAGCTGGGAAAGTGCCTTCCCAGGTGGCTCAGGGGTAAATAATCCACCTGTCAATGCAGGAGTCATGGGTTCGATCCCTGGGTAGGGAAGATCCCCTGGAGAAGGGAAAGGTAACCCACTCCAGTAGTCTTGCCTGGAGAATCCCATGGACCAAAGGAGCCTGGCGGGATACACTCCATGGGGTTGCAAAAGAGTCGGACACAACTGAGCGACTAAACAACAGCAAAAGCCGAGAAAGTAAACACTGGCCTGGAATGGGCAGGTAAAAGTCGGCATGTCTGTGCACAAGGGCAGGCACAGACACAGCCAGCTGCGATGGAAACAGGAAACATTATTTCTCCCAAGGTCACGTTACAGCTGTAAGTGTCCCAATAACCATGCTGTTTGAGTGACTGTTACTCTTCTTACTGGGATTTCTTTTTCCCCCAAAAATCACAAACCATCAGTAATCTGCTGTTTGAAATCGTTAGTAAGAAAGAAACAGTCTTGGAGGCGCCAAGTCACTTTGACAAGGGAAGCTGCTCCAGCATTTATTTTCCAGACACAACAGTCCCTGCCCTCTCGACTTCGTAGTTTTCAGGTAAACAGGATACTTTGCTGCCCAGACCTCAAGCTGACCCTTCTCATGCAGCCCTGTGCTGTGTTAAACCCACCAAAATACTGCCTGGCTGGGACTTCCCTGGCAGTCCAGTGGTTAAGACTCCTCGCTTGGGGTGCGGGTTCCATCCCTGGTTAGGCAACTAGGATCCCTCATGCAGTGTGGCCAAAACAATTGAAAATAAAAATACTGTTTGGTTTACATTTTACCTAACCCAACCCTTCACCCAAATCCTATAGTAACCTTTTTCTTTGTGTGGCCAGACCCCCACAGTTCCTCCTCCTCATTTCAGTGGATCAACTGAGCTGATTCTGTTAGGCTTAGAGGTTTGTTCTTAGTGGTCTCAGAACGAATGGGCTAGGACACAGCCTAAGAAGGAATCCAATAGGGAAAGAAAATTAAATTGTATATATAAACCAGGATATATTGCACAGCGCAGGGAATATAGCCAATATTTTATCAGAACTAACACGGAGTATAACCTTTAAAATTTTTGAATCACTATGTTGTACACCTGAAACTAACACAACATTGTACATCAACTGTACTTCAATTTCTTTAAAAAATGGTGAAAAAATGTATGCATGAAGGGGGCATGAGGAGAATGAATATAACAAATGCATGACTGTGTGGTCACATACTGGATATCCAGTGGGGAAGATCCCCTGGAGAAGGGAATGGCTGCCCACTCCAGTACTCTTGCCTGGAGAATCTATGGACAGAGGAGCCTGGTGGGCTACAGTCCTTGGGGTCGCAGAATCGGACACGACTGAGCAACTCACACTCTCACCTTCACATTAAAATCTTAGAGCCCATTTAATGTAGAAAGAAGTTCATAATTAATCTTAAATTATAAAAATGATGTAACACATGTGGGTTGCACAAATATTAGAAAACATGTTAAGGGACAAGAAGGAGCTAGAGGAAGTAGTCCAGTGGCTGAGACCCTGCTCCCAAGGCAGGAGGCACAGGTCCCATCCCTGGTCAGGGAACTAGATCCCACATGTCACAACTAGGAGTTTGCATGCTGCAACTGCATTGCCGCAATGAAGATCAAAGATGCCCTGTGCTGCCACAACTAAGACCTGGCACAGCCAAATAAATAAGTAAATATGTAAAAAAGAGTGGGGGAAAGGGTGCTAACTTCAGAAACTTCTGTAATGAGTGAGGTCTGTAAGAATAAAGGGAAAAGGACCAGCACATAAGCACTACATCATGAGGGTAAGAATTGATCGTTCTGATGCTAGTCAACACTGTTGCTGTTGTTCAGTCGCTCAGCCGTGTCTGACTCTTTGCGATTCCACGGACTTCAGCATGCCAGGCTTCCCTGTCCTTCACCATCTCCCAGAGCTTGCTCAAACTCATGTCCATTGAGTCGGTGATGCCATCCAACCTTCTCATCCTCTGTCGTCCCCTTCTCCTCCCGCCTTCAATCTTTCCCAGCATCAGGGTCTTTTCCAATGAGTCAGTTCTTCGAGTCAGGTGGCCAGAGCTTCAGCATTAGTCCTTCCAAAGAACACTCAGGACTGATCTCCTTTAGGATGGACTGGTTTGATCTCCTTGCAGTCCAAGGGACTCTCTAGAGTCTTCTTCAACATCACAGTTCAAAAGCACAGTTCTTTGGCACTCAGATTTCTTTATGGTCCAAATCTCACATTCATACATGACTGCTGGAAAAACCATAGCTTTGACTAGACAGACCTCTGTTGGCAAAGTAATGTCTCTGCTTTTTAATATGCTATATGGTTTGGTCATAGCTTTTCTTCCATGTAGCAAGTGTCTACATCACCATCTGCAGTGATTTTGGAGCCCAAGAAAATAAAGTCTCTCACAGTTTCCATTGTTTCCCCATCTATTTGCCATGAAGTGACGGGACCAGATGCCAAGATCTTTGTTTTTTGAATGTTGAGTTTTAAGCCAACTTTTTCATTCTTTCACTTTCATTAAGAGACTCTTTAGCTTCTCTTCATTTTCTGCCATAAGGGTGGTGTCATCTGCATATCTGAGGTTATTGATGTTTCTCCTAGTAATCTTGATTCCAGCTTGTGCTTCATCCACCCTGGCATTTCACATGATGTACTCTGCATGTAAGCTAAATAAGCAGGGTGACAGTATATAGCCTTGACATACTCCTTTCCCAATTTGGAACCAGTCCGTTGTTCCATGTTCAGTTTGAACTGTTGCTTCTTGACCTGCATACAGGTTTCTCAGGAGGCTAGTAGACATATGCACTAGAATCGAACAATTAAATGGATGGCAGACTGTAGGCAGAGGGCAAGTTTCTTGCTGTTGGAGAGGGCTTTACAAATAAGCATGGGGAGGAGGCTGGAATGATCCATGTGGTGATGGTGGATACATCAGTACGAGTTCAGGGTTAGCTTAATACAGACATAGATGGTTGCATCCAGAACTGGTGACAAGTATGTGCGTACACAGCAGAATAGTACTCACAAACATACCTTTTGCTCTGTCAACTGAGAGGGTGTAGAAGCAAAAATACCACAATAGCAATAAGATTACCAAGTGCCTAGATTTTGGTTTATAATAACCATTCTCCAATTAAAGAAACCAGGTTCCCCTGGTATATGAAAGGAACCAGGGTGATTCCCTGATAGCCCAGTTGGTAAAGAATCTGCCTGCAATGCAGGAGACCCTGGTTCGATTCCTGGCTCGGGAAGATCCCCTGGAGAAGGGATAGGCTACCTACTCCAGTATTCTTGGGCTTCCCTTTGATTCAGCTGGTAAAGAATCCGACCACAATGCGGGAGACTTGGGTTCAATCCCTGGGTTGGGAAGATCCCCTGGAGAAGGGAAAGACGACTTACTCCAGTATTCTGGCCTGGAGAATTCCATGGACTGTATAGTCCACGGGGTCGCAGAGAGTGAGACACAACTGAGCGACTTTCACTCACTTTCGCTTTCACTTCCCCTAGTATGGCTGACACCAGGACTAGGACAAGAAATATGCAAGATGAATCTGGTGCATTTTATAAGGCCGGAATGTAAGGAAGTGCGCGGGCACGCACACACAGAGTATGTCAGAAAGATACAAAAGCAAACTGAAACGGCCCTCTAGTGGCCAAAGCTGGAATATTTTGAGCAATAAAATAACGTGATGTTAGACTATAACCTTGGAGAAGGAAATGGCAAACCACTCCAGTATTCTTGCCTGGAGAATCCCAGGGATGGCGGAGCCTGCTGGGCTGCCGTCTGTGGGGTCGCACAGAGTCGGACACGACTGAAACGACTTAGCAGCAGCAGCAGCAGCAGCAGACTATAACTAGGTCTTCCCTCATAGCTCAGTTGGTAAAGAATCCGCCTGCAATGTGGGAGACCTGGGTTCAATCCCTGGGTTGGGAAGATCCCCTGGAGAAGGGAAAGGCTACCCACTCCAGTATTCTGGCCTGGAGAATGCCGTGGACTGTATAATCCATGGGGTCGCGAAGAGTTGGACACGACTTTCACTTTCACTTTCAGACTATAACTTGAGCTTTGCAGGTGGCACCAGTAGTAAAGTGCCAATGTAGAAGACATAAAGAGACTCGGGCTTGATCCCTGAGTGGGGAAGATCCCCTGGAGGAGGAAATGGCAACCCACTCCAGTATTCTTGCCTGGAGAAGCCCAGGGACAGAGGACACTTGCGGGCTACGGTCCATAGGGTTGCAAAGAGTCAGACACAACTGAAGCAACTTAGCAGACACGCATGCAGACTATAATCCAAAGTAAAAATAAATAGCCATGAGTACATACTGATATAAATACTGACATACACTGAATGTTTGTGTGTTCCCCCCCTCACCCCCTGCAATTCACGTGTTGAAAATTAATCCCTAATGCCATGGGTTTTGGAGGTGGGGCCTTTGGGAGGTAATCAAGAGCCATCATGAAAGGGATTAGACCCCTTATAAAAGAGATCCCAGTAGGTAGACAATAAGGACCCATTGTATAGCACAGGGAACGATACTCAATATCTTGTAATAACCTATAATGGAAGAGGATGTTAAAAATAATATATTAAAAAAGAATACATATACATTATAACTATATATATAGTTTACATATATATGTAAAATAACTGGGGTCTTCCCCCAGGTGGCTCAGTGGGAAAGAATCTGCCTGCAAATGCAAGAGACGCAGGAGACAAGGGTTTGATCTCTCGGTCAGGAAGAGCCCCGGGAGGAGGAAACAGCAACCCACTCCAGTATTCTTGCCTGGAGAACCCCATGGACAGAGGAGCCTGGTGGGCTACAGTCTACGTGGTGGCAAAGAGTCGGACACAACTGAGCACATGTGCAAGATACAACTGAATCACTTTGTTATACACCTGAAACTAATATATGGTAAAATAACTACATTTCGATTAAAAAAAATTTTTTTAAAGAGACCCCAGAGACAGCTCTCACTCCTTCAGCCCTGTGAGGATGCAGTGAAAAGGTGGCTGTCTATAAACCAGAAACCTGGCCTTCTCCAGACACCAAATATGTTGACCCCTTGGTCATGGACTTTCTAGCCTCCAGAACTGTGAAAAGTAAATTTTTGTTGTTTATAAGCTACTTATGGGATTTTGTTATACCCATCGGACAAACTAAGACAAATGGATGAGAGACAAATCTCTCTCGCAGAACAATTTCCAGTAATGAACATAGATACACTGCCTTCAAGAAGCGGAAGCGTAACTCTGCAGTTTTTAAGTGTGGGCTGTTCCAAGTGACTGCCTTCCAAAAATTACAGTATGAAAAAGGGGTGGGATGAAGAGCATCTTTACAGAAGAGAAACTTGACAAGCACTGCCTTGACCAAATGACCAAAGCCAACATGAACAGCGATAAATCATGTTGACAGCATACATCCTTGACAGGATGTGATGAAAATAGCACTTTGCCTCTGTGGTCCTCCTCCAACCCACAGTTTAACTATGAGTTTAAAAAAAAAAGAAATAAGACAAATTCCAAAGAAGACACATTCTACAAAATACCTGACAGGGACTTCTCAAAGCTGTCAAAGTCATCACAAACAAAGAAGATCTTAGAAACTGTCACAGCCAAGAGGAGTCTAAGGAGACACGACAACTAAATGTAACATGACATCTTGAAACAGAAGGGGAAAAGGGATAATAGCTTAAAAAATAAGGAAATCTGAATAACGTATGTTAATAATTAAGTATTGATGTTGGCTCATTAATTGTAACAAATATACCATACTGTTAGATGTTAATATTAAGAGATTCTATGCTCTTTGCTGCTGCTGCCGTCAAGGGTCCAGGTTCAGTCCCTGGTCAGGGAATTAACATCCCACAAGTTTTAAAAAATAATAATAACAATAAGAGAGACTGACTGTGGGGTACATGGGAACTCTTTGTACTATCTACTCAATTTTTATGTAAAGCTAAAGCTGTTCTAGGGCTTCTCTGGTGGTTCAGTGGTAAAGAATTCACCTGCCAATGCAGGAGAAGCAGTTTCGATCCCCGGGTCTGGAATATCCCCTGGAGAAGAAAATGGCAATTCACTCCAGTATTCTTGCCTGGGAAATCCCATGGATAGAGGAGCCTGGCAGGCTACAGTCCAAGGGATTGCAAAAGAGTCAGACACGACTTAGCCACTAAACAACAACAAAGTTGTTCAAAAAAATAAAGTCTATTTTTTTTAAAGGAGGAGTTTCTTTAAAATGATCATTTCATCACTTTTGTGGACTTTGCAGGTACTTTTGCTGGTGCTCTTAAATAAGTCATTCCATGTTGTGGAGGGTCTACTGATTTTAAGCCACTTGGGGGTCTTCCGGGATACTAGGTTAAAGGTGAAGCTATTTTACCAGTTGCTCAAAGACTCACTCACATCTTAATTTTAATTGTTCTTAGTAGAAACCAAAATATTTGTATCATCTTTTTGAAAGTTTGTCAAATATCATAGCTGATTGATTTCAATTTTGTCTCAACCAGCCCTTTCATAATAACTTTATGCTTCATTTTGCAAGTTTAAATTGACTGCTGCCGGATCCATTTAGTTTTATTCCTTGGTCCAAAATAACCCAACTCATGTTTGGCAGTTCTGCTCTCGGTTCCCAAACCCCAGCTGTTTTTGACCAGGGCTCAGTGACAAGTCAGGAGGGCTTTCTTCAATGGTGTACACTTCTCTGCAGTAGATGGCATGACCTACGGAGAATCCCAGAGTTCTGCCTTGTGATTCACGCACTGGGGCTTGCCATAAGCTCCATACTGCATCCTTCCCTCCACTGGCTCCACCAACACCACAGTGTCGGCTGGATCGGATGGTCCAAGCGGGGCACTGTTTGCTCTGCAGGCAGGACCTGCTTCAGAGCCCTATCTTCACTTACCCTGCCTGATCAGCATGATATCAATATAACAGATCAGTGTAACATCTGTGGGCTGTCCCCATGATCCAGATCTCCTCAGACTAATATTATGATGGAAAGCAGGAGAGTAAACATAGCCCCAACATAAAGCTAGATGAATATTACTGTCAGTTCCATGAGAATGAGAACAGTTTCTGATTCTCTTTTTTTTTTTTTTTTTGGCCTCAAGGTATGCAGGATCTTAGTTCCCCAACCTGGGATCGAACCTACCTCCTGCAATGGAAGCATGGAGTCTTAACCACTGGACTGCCAAGGAAGTCTCTGATCCTCTTTTCTAAGTGGATGGAAAAGAATGCACTTGCTTAATCAATTTCAGGAAACCATAAACCTAGGGCTTCCTGGTGGCTCAGTCAGTAAAGAATCCACCTGCCAATGCAGGAGACCCAGGTTTGATCCCTGTGTTGGGAAGATCCCCTGGAGAAGGGAATGACAACCCGCTCCAGTATTCTTGCTAATTTGCTTTAGCAATGAAACAATTTCAAGCACAGCAATTGTGATCAGGGCTATTACTTGGTTGAGTACATAGTAATCTACAGTCATTCTCCATAATCAATCCAGTTTCTGCAATTATGAGACTGATTAATTAAACAGAGATGTGATAGAGACTGGGCTTCCCTGATGGCTCAGCAGGTAAAGAATCCGCTTGCAATGCAGGAGACACAGGAGATGGGTTTAATTCCTGGGTCGGGAAGATCCCTAGGAGGAGGGCATGGCAATCCACTCCAGTAGTCTTGCCTGGAGAATCCCATGGACAGAGGAGTCTGGTGGGCTATAATCCAAAGGGTCGAAAAGAGCTGGATAGAACTGAGCAACTAACACACACTTGTGACAGAGACCACCACCTCAGCACCCTTTAGAGCCTTCATGGTGGTACCAATCTCTGCCATCCTTCCCTCTCTCCTACGCTGTTTCTGGAACACTCCTCAGTCTTCTGCTGTGAGCACCACATGACTCTGGTTTTCCTCACACCTGTCTGGCAAGTTTCTGCAAAGTCTTTGAGTCACCTTCTCCTATCCAGTTTTCGTTCATTTTTGGCTGTTTGTAGAATAACTAGGTTTTTACTTAGTGTGTGTGTGTTAGTTGCTTAGTTGTGTCCGACTCTTTGCAACCCCATAGACTGCAGCCCATCAGGCCCCTCTGCCCATGGGATTCTCCAGGCAAGAACACTGGAGTGGCTTGCCATTTCCTTCACCAAAAGGAACTATAGAAAGAAAGTGAAGTCGCTCCGTCATGTCCAACTGTTTGCGACCCCATGGACTGTAGCCTACCAGGCTCCTCCATCCATGGAATTTTCCAGGAGTACTGAAGTGGGTTGCCATTTCCTTCTCCATTACTTTATTTTAGCTTTAATTAAAAGTATTTACTAGGGTTTCCCTGGGGGCCCAGTGGTAAGGAACCGCCTGCCAATGCAGGAGACACGGGTTCTATCCCTGATCCTGGGAGATCCCACACGCTGCGAAACAACTAAGCCCATACACCACGACTACCGAGCCCGTGGCATACGGGATCTTAGCTCCTCGACCAGGGATCGAACCCGCGTCCGGTGAGGAATTGTGGCGTCTTAACAAGCGGACCACCAGGGAGGGCCCTGAATGGTCATTTAAAATATACAGAACACGAGTTTTGTAACTCTGCTTGGCCTTTCGTCATTTTTCAACCCTCTGCTAAGGCTCAGAATGTTTAAGCGGCCTCTTGAATCTCTCCACCTCTGGAGGAAAAAAGTCGGCTTGTGCTCTACGTACCCCCGGTAACAGCCAATGGACACCAGACAAAGCCAATGGCCAATAGCGAAGAGAGAGCAGCCTCATTTACCGCCCAGAAGGCCTCTCAGACAACCGAGACTGATTCCGACGACGCCCAGCAACCGTTACCATAACAACGTAACCGGCTCCCTCACCAAAGAACGCGGTTCCCCTCTGCATCCCAGAAGGCGCTGCGCCGCCTCTAAGGCTTCCGCCCCCTTCCATCCCAACATGCAACGGGGCTCTATACGTCAAGCGCCTGTCATCAGGATGAGTATAAAAATGCCCGAATATCCGCCTTTGTCTAAACATTAAAAATGTCTGTAAGAGGCTCGTAGATGGGAAAGAGCCCGAAAGATCAGTCTCAGAGATTTTTCTCACGCGGTTTGGTTATAAATCTCGAGGAGAAATGTCCCATCTTTCCCTAGATTCTCTCAGGCACCTCATTGGGCAGCTCGCGCAGGCCGGCGGCGTGGGGGCCTCGGGGCCCTACTCGGGGCACATGTGGAAGGAAGCGGCGGTGTCTGTCCGCGCAGCGCCTGCAGACCATCCAGCGTGGAGCCATGGGAGGCCTGGAGAAGAAGAAGGTGATGGGCGAGAGGCCGGGGCAGGGGGCTGGGGCTGCCCCAGGAGGTGGGAGACGGGAGCGATGGAGCCTGGGGATTCCCCGGCCTTGGACCCTCGTGGGTGCAGAAGCGGCTGGGATCAACACGACAGGAGACAGCAGCCAGAAAGGATCAAATGATGGGCCGGGACGGCAGTACTCGCTGTGAAATCTGAAAAAGACACCTGGGGTAGAGCTGTGAAAGAGAGTTGAGGTTACCCGGCAAAGCTCCACCCCAAAACAGGCCGAGCTGGAGGACAACTCATTACTGAAAGTGATGAGCCTAATGTAGAGCTCACCATTTTGTCGAGTTCATCGTCTCTAAGACTAGTGGCTCCCTTTTCTGTTGAATCAGGCCTTGTTCTAGACATTGGGGATGGAGACATAAACAACCAGATGTGGTCCCTGCATTCCCAGAGCTCAGTTTCTTGTGGGGGAAGTTGGACACTAAAGTAAACCAAATAAAATGGTCATAAACAAGCCTGGCAGGGGGAAATCTAAGTGCCAAGGTCCTTAGGTGGAAAGGGCTTATTGTGTGCAAGAAATCAAATGATATCAGGATGGCCGGGGAATAAGTTAAACCGAGGGAAGAGTGGCATCTAGTGAAGTTGGGGTTGGACAGGGACTGGGTCATGCAAGACTGTCAAACACAAGAAACTGGATTTTATTCAAGTTGCAGTAAGAATCAAGTAAAGAGAGAGAACGTGTTTTATCTTTCAAGGAGTTGTTCTTGTCTCTGTAGAGAGAATCCTCTTGGTGGTAGGAAGAGATTAGAGGGGATGAGGACGATATAGTTGCCTCAATTGTTACTTTCAACTTGAAAGTTTCCACTGCTGATTTGTTTGTTTGACCTGGTCTCAGTTGCAGCTTGAGGAATCATCTTTATAGGATGTGGTATCTTTAGTTGCAGCATGTGAACTCTTAGTTGCATGTGGCATCTAGTCCCCTGACCAGGGCTCGAACCTGGGCCCCCTGCGTTGGGAGCATGGAGCCTTAACCATTGGACCACCCAGGCAGGTCCTGACTGCCAATTTTTTTTAAACCCAGCCGCTATTGAATACCCAGAAAGTGCTCACAATTGGAGCTATAAAGATACAGGATAGCAAACCTGAGCTTGAGACACAGATATAGACATGTCAGTGGATTGTGACAGTTTTAAAGCTGAGTTTCGCAACTGTTTTGACATTTTGAGCCAGATAACTATTGTGGGGAGGGTTATGCTGTGTGTTTGTAGGATGTTTAGCAGCGTTCCTGACCTCTTACCTGCTAGGTGCCAGTAACACCTAACAGCCCCAAGTGCAGAATCCATCCCCTTGTACACCCGGGGAGAAAAGTCATCCCAGTTATCTTTAATTATCTCCTTAAGATTTGCAAGGATAAGAATGGTGACAGTGTGGCATAGGGCAGTGGAAAAGTTTTAACAAAAGCAGAAAGTCATCTTTGTGTCCCCGGGATTTGGCATGGGCCTGATCCCCAGTAGATGGGTAATAAATGTGTGAAGGTTACGAATGAAGGCGGGGCATGTTTTGTGACTGTGGGGTTGTTCATAACATACCCTCAGGAGGTTACGGGTTTATCCCTTTGGAGCCGGACCTGCCCATGGAGGCCTGTGCTGTCTTACTCCAGCGGGAGACCTAGCTGGGGAAGGATGTGCTTGGTTACATTGCAGGGAGCTGGTTCAGTGTGCTGCTGCCCGATCGGATTCAGAGCCGTGATTGTGAGGCAGCATCCAGCGCTGCAAACATCCAGGTGGTTGCACAAGACCTTGTGGTCTTCGGGGGCAGGTAGAGACCAGGTCTTTTGTCTTTTATTACCCTCCTGGCATCTAGCCAAATGAACACTTGGAACATAGTAGAGGTTTTGTGATTGTTTGCTGAATGAATGAATGAGGGGAAGGAGAGAGGCTGTGTGGCTTAGAGTGTGCATTTTCAACCAGACGGTGTCATCTCCAACAGAACAGGAGTTGGTTGGGGGACATGGTGGATATTACAATGATGTGTGTCCCTCTAAAGGAGAGACACACAGAGACACAAAGAGAGCTGTAGTATATCTATGGTGTTAACATTTTGGGAGGCTGTGAGAGAGGGTGATGAAACGGGAGAAGAGGTCTAACAAGGCCTCCAGTGGTGGAAAGGGTGGTTATAATGAAAAAGAAGTTGAGAACCCTGGCTTAGTGGATGAGGCACTCAGGCTCTGGGCTTGGCCCTAGGTCTGAATGCAGCCCCAGCTCTTAGAAAGCTGTGTGACCCCGGCGGGTTATTTTTCTGAGCCGTGTTTTCCACCCTTGTGAAATGAGAATTTTAATGGCACCCACCTCACAGTGTTGTGGGGATTAAATGAAGTAACGTGTGCAAGTTAGTAATCATCATGGTCAATACTTAGAGCTACTGCTAGGGCTTGGCATAGCACCTGATCCACAGCAACCTCACAATGCCCGCATCACACAGATGTGTGTGTCCTCCGTGTTGACTGCTGTGAAGACGGTGCAGGCACGCTTCCTCCCCATGGCCTCTTGGCCATGAATCCACAGCAGTGGTCACCTTTTGCATGAGGAATGTCCAGAAGTGGCTGTCCATCACTGCAGCCATTGCTAATGGAGAATTGATTTTCCTCCCCAAGTATGAACGGGGTTCAGCCACCAACTACATCACCCGAAACAAAGCCCGGAAGAAGCTGCAGCTGAGCCTGGCCGACTTCAGGTGAGCAGTAAGATCGTTTTGCCTTCTTATCATTTAAGTGTTCACTGGAGTAGCTCTTCGAATTTCCCTCAAGGGCTTTTCTTTTGCATTCACAACTTGAGTGACTAGGATGTAAAAAGCCTAGCTTTCGACCTGTCTCAGGTTTCAACACCCCTTTCTCCCTTAGCTTAATCATTTCTAGCTTTGATTTAAAGTGAGAGACCTGGGATTCTTCCTTCCACTGAAACACTTAGAGGCCATTGTAGGGTTATTTATTGACCTAATATCAATGCTGTGTCCCAGGGAGTAAGGAGCTCTGGGGAGAGGGAGAGGGACTGGGCAGTGGCCAGGCGGGTGGAGCAGTCAGAATGCACAGCATTTATTGATTAAGTTAATCATCTTAGACCAGTGTGATGTGTGGTGCCTTAAAGTTGATTGTAGCAGCATCGTCATAGATCACTAATCACAGATCACCATAGCAAATATAATAATGAGGAAAAAGTTTGAAATGTTGTGAGAATTAGCAGAATGTTTCATAGGCATGAAGTGAGCAGATGTTGGCTCTGATAGACTTGCTGAATGCAGGGTTGCTCAAACCTCCAGTGTGTTAAAAAAAAAAAAAAAAAAAAGCTAAGCTATATATGTGAAGTGCAGTGAATGAAATGCAATAAAACAAGGTATACCTGTATGTGGCTGAAACACTGATTTCTCAGCAAGGCCTTTCCTGACTCCCCTTGCTAAAAGAGGTACCTGCAGTTGGCCTCTGTCGATATTCCTGCTAGTCTCCTTTCTGGTGCTTGGGACATCTTGCATGTGTTTTTCAGAAACTTGTGATGATCAGGCTCCTACCTGAGGATGTGAGTTTTCCCGAGGGCAGGGCTCCTGTGGTCTCAGTTCTCTGGGCCTGGTTTTCCAGGCCCAGCATGGCCAGTGCTCAGCATGTTTGCTGATAGATGGAATGGCATTTGTCTTCCAGGCGGCTGTGCATCCTGAAAGGCATTTATCCCCATGAACCCAAACACAAGAAGAAGGTTAACAAGGGCTCCACAGCGGCCCGCACCTTTTACCTCATCAAAGATATCAAGTTCCTCCTCCACGAACCCATCGTCAACAAGTTCCGGGAGTACAAGGTGAGGCCTGGCTCCGGGGCCTGCAGGGGGCCCTACCCAGCTCTATGGAGACCCGCTAACACTGATCTCAGGCAGGTTGTTTGATCTCTGGGAGCAAGTCTACAAAGGGTAAGGTAATTCTGCCTCCAAATTGTGTTGGGGGAATTGACTGAGCTCTTTCTGTGTGGAAATCATTTACACAGAACCTGGCCAGTGATTAACACTTTACTTGTCATACCTTTCCCCTAGTTCTTTGGGGGAAAAGTAAATTAATTGCCCGTGAAGCAAAGATTGTAGTCTTTCAGGGTCTCTCTGGTGTATTTTCTGCCCAAAGAAACCCATCTGATTCCGGTTCTTTCTGAAATCGCTCCCAGGAGATCAGGCTTTTCATTCCGCAAATAGAAACCATTAAAATGCTTAAACACCACAGGGAAAGTAGAGATCTAATTACCCCAAACGCAACTAATTGGAAGTAGACTGCTGGTACTGTAGCCTTCGCCGAGCGACAGGGCCAGGCTGAGGGGTGCAGCTGCTGGTGGCCCTCTCCCCAGAGCCCACCGAGGTGCAGCGGGGGTTTGCGGCCTCCTTAGTTCACAACACTGCGCCCCTCGTGGGACTGGTCACTGCTCACGACCACAGCGGAGGGGGCCTCTGAGGATCTCGGGAGCACAGAGGACAGGCCCGCCCTGACATGCTTGGAGGGCGTCAGCTGGTCAGTTAAGAGGATTTCTGGGGCCACTATTGACCTCAACCGTGTTTTCTCCTGTGGCCCAGCCCCACACGTGGGCCCATGACTCGTTTTCACGGACACACAGGTTGGTGTTTCTGGCCTAACCTCCTGGCCCTGACCTGCCTCACTTCTCAGTTGGAAAATAGGGCTGAAAACATTAAACTTCCATGTCAGCACGTCTGAGTGCTTATCGCCGTTCACCCGTCCACAGTGTGGTGCGCTGGATTGGGTTCACCGCTCTGTGGAGGTGGCCGAGGGGGCAGATGGTGCCGTCAGACAGCCGTGGTCGGCTTCTGGAGGCCTCGGGAGTCCCCCCAAAGCCAAGCATCCCTCCCACACAGAAGGGGTGCCCAGGATCCCCTGGCCCCACATCAGCGGTCTCCTCCTCCTCCCCCAGGTATTCGTCCGGAAGCTGCGGAAGGCCTATGGGAAGAGTGAGTGGAACACGGTGGAGCGTCTGAAGGACAACAAGCCCAACTATAAGCTCGACCACATCGTCAAGGAGCGGTGAGCTATGGGCTGTGATTTGGCGCTGGGGGTACAGTGGGGAACACGGCCAAGACCCCACCCACAGAGCTGGCCTCCTCTTGAAGGAAGCAGACCAGGAAACAACTCCATGTTGTTCTAATGGTTACAAGTCCACACAAATGCCATGAGGGATGCTCTCCACGAAGGGAACTGGAGGACACACGTGAGTTACAGGCTGGTCAGAGGAGGTGTCTGAGGGCAGACCTTTGAGACAGCCAGGTGGAGTGTAGTTCAGGAAGAGCGAACAGTGCAAAGGCCCTGTGGTGAGAGAGAGCCAGTCTGGGGGTGCACGGGCTTGCACGAATCAGTCCTGGAAGTGTGGCTGGACACCTGACGTCAGCCGTTTCTTGCCCATCCTTCTCCATGGTCCCCCTCTGTCACTGACTGAGTCGGGGGACGCTTGGTAGTGTCTGGAGACACTTCTGGTTCTTGTGACTAGGATGGCAGAGGGGTCTCGTAGGATTTAGGGGCCACAGATGCTGCCCAGCCCCCTATGGCACACAGCACAGCCCCCACCGCCTGGAACAGCCTGGCCCAAAGTGGCGGCAGTGGTGAGATTCAGAAACCCGGGGCTCGCTGCACGCCTGTCTTTCTCTTGGGGACTGCTTGCCCGGGAGCGCTCAGCTCCGGCCTGGATGGACTTGGTCTAGTCAGCCGGGCCAGCCCCGGGCCAGCCAGCTGAGCAACAGCCCCGGCTTGGGAGCTCCACGGTAGTCGTTCTCACCCCCAGCCCTGCAGCCGCAAGCTGGGCGACCCAAGAAGAGGGCCTGCTCCGAGCGGGTTCTCCGCTAACACAGAGCTGGCGATTTTGACACGGCTTTCCTGTGGAAGAAATGAAAAAAAAAAAGGTGAACAAGAAAAAAGCAAGTGTCTGGATTCATGCACACACCATGTGGCAGTGTGATGGCACTCCCGTTCTGCGTCGCCCACTCCTCGGCCGTTGCTCAAGAATGAATGGCCGCTGGTGCTTCTAGGAAGGGCTCGGTGGTTGGGGTGGTCTGTGAGGTGGAGAGGAGGAGACTTGGAAACATCCGAGGGGCTGACCGAGGCTCGGGGGCCTCTGAACCCGGAAGCCGAGTGCCTCTCCTGTTGTCTCGCGAGAGGCCCCCGCAGGCCTTTCTTCAGACAGAAGAAAAGGTTCTTTTCTCCATGTCTGCGGACCTGGCCTCCCCTCCCGACCCTTGGAGTTAAGCGGGCTCGTCCGAGTTCCGCAGAGCCTCCCAAGGCCACGGGGAAGCCAGTGCTGCCAGGCCCCCGGGACGTGGCCCGGCTCCCTGTCCGGGAGATGGTGGTGGCCTGGCTGGGCCTGGCACGGGAACGGGGCCTCTGGGGTGGCTGACGGGTGGGGGCAGCGGGGTCAGAGGCCCGCGGGAGACCAGGCGGAGCGGCCTCGTGAGCGCCGCCCCGCCGGCTGCGCAGGTACCCCACGTTCATCGACGCGCTGCGGGACCTGGACGACGCCCTGTCCATGTGCTTCCTCTTCTCCACCTTCCCGCGGACCGGCAAGTGCCACGTGCACACGATCCAGCTCTGCCGCCGGCTGGCCGTGGAGTTCATGCACTACGTCATCGCCGCCCGCGCCCTGCGCAAGGTGAGCCCCGGGCCGCCGGCGGGGCCCCGACCCCCGCCCCCTGCCCCCCGCCCCCCAGGCCCTGCCGCGGGCCTCACACGCTGCCTCCGCTCCTCCTCCGCAGGTCTTCCTGTCCATCAAAGGCATCTACTACCAGGCCGAGGTGCTGGGCCAGCCGATCGTGTGGATCACGCCCTACACCTTCTCCCACGACGTGAGTGTTTCCCCGGGGAGGGGTTTGTGCGGGGCCGTGGCTTCCTCTCCGGTTCCTAGCCGGAGATGAGAGGGTGGGCAGAGAGGGGATCGTCCTGTCCCGCAGAACCAGCTGGGTTCCTGAGTGCCGGCCGGGTGGGGTGGCGACGTTGGGGGAGTGTGTGGTAATAGAAGCCTGAGCCAGCCTGGCTGCCGAACCTGCTGGCTGGTTGGCCTCGGACAGGTTCTCCTACCTCGCACGTTTAATAAGGCGCCTGCACTTCTGAACCTTTGTCCTGAGGGTTTGAGGGAGAAGAGCTTTCCCAGTGCCCAGTCCTCAGGGGTCGCGGAAGGAAGAGTGAACAGCGGCTGGGAGGAGCGCGCCCGTGTGCACGTCCTCACGCAGAGCCCAGCCTGCCTCCGTCCTGATGGGTCCTCACCCAGCTTTCTCTGTCTTTTAGACTGGGGGGGTTTGGGGCAGGATCCATGAAGAGAAATGCTGACTTGACCTCCAGATGGGGGTTGTCAGCCCCACAGGGTCACAGCTGATTTCTCCTGCGGTGGGCCCACGTCAGCCCCGCTTCATGCTCACGCCCTGAGTGGAAACTGCTGCCTTCAGCAGAGACCTGGCTAGGTGGCAGCTTCGCTGCCCAGGGAGTGGGTGCTCCAGCGGGAGTGAGTGCATAGTTGGGCTCCGCTGGGCCCCTCCCTACTTCTCACTCTGGACTGGGCTGGGGAGCCGCGGGCCGGAAGCCCTCTGAGGCCCAGCAGTGGGGATTGGTGGCAGCCTCCGTGGGTGAGAGGTGCTTGGCCCACAGCAGCCCCTGTGTCGGCTCTGGGGGCCGGCGTGTGTGAGTCCATGCTCTCTGTTTATTCCCTGCCCCGTCCCTCCTCTCCCCGTCCTTCCTGCCCGCCTGCCCTCCTTCTCCAGCCCTCCCTCTCCTTCCTGCTCTCTGATGTCCCACCCCCGCACTGCTCAGACTGGCCTTTGTCTGTCCCGCTGGGGTGAATAGGGCCCTATGGTGGCTGGCCTCCACACAGCTGGCCCTGGAGGCGCAGGGGAGGGCACGGGCCGCCCCTTTCTCCTTCCTCTGACCAGCGCACTCCCGCTGCCTCCTGCCAGCAGGAGGATGGGGGACCCGGGCTGGGTCAGAGCTGAGGCCCTCATGTGCCCCCTCCTCCTCCCGCTCTGCCCCTGCACAGCCAGTGCTGGGCTCCCAGCAGCAGGACCCAGGCAGGTAGTGGAGTTCAGGGCACTGCTGGGCCATGGGGGAGTCACTGCTCACATGCCCCCAGGCCTCTGGAAGAACCGAGGTGTCAACAGGGGGGACAGGTGGGACTGTGCTCTGTTTTTGCCCAGGCAGGCAGCATTTCTCAAGAGCACCCTGAGGCTGGGCCAGGTGGCTGCCCAGCCCGTCCTGGGTCCTCAGGCTGTGCCTCTGTCTCTGGTTTGGGCCTGAGGCAGGGTTAGATTCTGAGTATCGGTCCCAAAGGTCCTGCCAGGGCTTGTGGGTGCAGTGTGCCCTCTGCCCACTGCCCCAGCTGTCCCCATCCAGGCAGGTGGGCTGTTCCAGGGCCACCTCGCCCATCCGGGCCCCAGGTGCTCGTGGGCTAGCCCCAGGGTAGACAGTAAATGAAAATTGTGAGCTGGGCGGTGGAGCAGGTGTGAGCAGCCTCTGCAGGGATGGAAGTCTGACCTGCAGAGTGAGGGGGCGGTGGGCATCAGCAGTCCTGGGCACCTCAAGGCGAAGGTTTCCCTTTCTCGCCACTAGCGGGGATCTGTCTCTGGTCTCCAGGACAGCCCTTGGGACCCTTGTCCAGAGCCTGGCTGGTGCCCAGGATGCTCCTGGGTGGAGACCCCTGGACTCTGCCCGAGGGGCCGAGCTCTGAAGGCAGGGCGGCCCCGAGGGCCCTCCTGGTCCCCGGGCAGCCAGCGCCCCCGCCCGGGTGGCTCCGGGTGCTCTCCGCACTGACGCTGCCTCGCCGCCCGCTGTGTCCGCAGCACCCGACAGACGTGGACTACAGGGTCATGGCCACGTTCACCGAGTTCTACACCACCCTGCTGGGCTTCGTCAACTTCCGCCTCTACCAGTCTCTCAACCTGCATTACCCGCCCAAGGTAGGCCCTGCCCGCAGGGAGGGGGGGCTGCAGCCTGCCCTTCCTCTGACCGACCCCTCCTCGCCTCCCAGCTCGAGAGTCAGGTCCACACAGACGCCAAGACCAGCGAGGACACCTACGCCCTGGACTCGGAGAGCTCTCTGGAGGTGAGAGGGGCTTCCAGCGCCGGCCCTGCGTCCCCCAGAACCCAAACCCACTGAGAGCCGTCCCAGAGCGGCCAGTGCTCCCCTCCCCACCGCAAGCAGCGCCTCTGCAGCCCCGCTTCTTTCCGCAGAAACTGGCCGCCCTCAGCGCCAGCCTGGCCCGCGTGGTGGTGCCCGCGGCGGAGGAGGAAGCCGAGGTGGACGAGTTTCCTGCTGAGGGGGTGAGCACTGCGCGGCCTTCTGGAGGCAGGCCGGGGGACCTGAGGGGTGCAGGAGGAAGCTTGGGAGGGGCTTGTCTTCAGCCTCTGCCTCCCGTGGGGGTGCGGGCGGGCCCGACAGCGTAAGCAGCCCCTCCTCCCGGCAGGAGATGGCGGCGCAGGAGGAGGACCGCAGGAAGGAGCTGGAGGCACAGGAAAAGCACAAGAAGCTCTTCGAGGGCCTGAAGTTCTTCCTGAACCGCGAGGTGCCCCGCGAGGCCCTGGCCTTCGTCATCAGGTGGGGGCCTGACCGCACCGGCCAGGTCCCGCCCTGGACCAGGGACCCTGGGGGAGGGAACAGGTGTGTCCTGGGAGGGTGAGCTTGTGCCTGAGGACCCTCGTGGGCTCCCCCTGTGCCTGTAGGAGTTTCGGGGGGATTGTGTCCTGGGACAAATCTCTGTGCATCGGGGCCACCTATGACGTCACAGACCCCGGCATCACCCACCAGATTGTCGACCGGCCTGGGCAGCAGACCCCGGTCATCGGCAGGTAGGCCCCCGAGACCCTCTTCTTCCCCTGCATGTTTGGGTTCCTGGGGACGGAGGTCTGTGTCCAGGGCCCTGCAGATGCAGCCAGGTCCTCGGGGGGCCCCGTGACTCTCTGCTCCCGCCCTGCGCCAGGTACTACGTGCAGCCCCAATGGGTGTTTGACTCGGTGAATGCCCGGCTCCTCCTCCCCGTGGCAGACTACTTCCCCGGGGTGCAGCTGCCCCCGCACCTCTCGCCCTTCGTGACGGAGAAGGAAGGAGACTATGTGCCCCCAGAGAAACTGAAGCTCCTGGCCCTGCAGCGGGGCGAGCACCCAGGTGCGTGAAGGAGGCCGGACCGGGCGGGCTAGACACGCTCCTCCAGGCCGGCCTCGGCTACCGGGGCTCAGCTGGCTGCTTCCCTGATTGGCTACGGGGCACGTTCCAGAGAACTGGGCAGTCAGTGGGGACACAGAGCCCTGTACATCCTCTTTGGAGTAACACGGCTTAGGAGGAGGAAATGTTTGTGTCCTGGACTCTCGTGTCACTTGATGTCCAGGATAACTGAGCAGAATGGTCTGGAAGCTTCTGTGGGAGGCAGCAGAACTGAGGGGTGGGGAGCCTGGAGTTTGTGCTGAAGGCAGCTGGGCCCAGGGGGAGGTGCTGGGGGGCCGTGGCTGAGCCAGCCCTGCTCTGCCCCTAGAATGTCCGCTGCCAGTTCTCACACCACAGGGGGAAGGGCAGACCCCCAGGGTGCAGAATTCTTGGTTCTTTGTAGGAAACTTGAATGAATCTGAGGAGGAGGACGAGGAGGAAGACGACGAAGGTGATGGCGAGGAAGAGGGAGAAAAAGAGGAGGAGGAAGACATGGAGGCTGATTCGGAGAAGGAGGAAGAGGCTCGGCTGACCGCCCTGGAGGAGCAGAGGCTGGAGGGGAAGACGGAGGCCCGACTGACCACCCCGGAGGAGCCGAGGCTGGAGGGGAAGGTAGTGGGGAGTGGACCAAGGTCTCATCCTGGGAAGCAGCCCCCCACAGCCATCTTGGTGCCAGATGGGCAGGAGCCAGAGGGGGCTGGAGGTGGAGGGTGGGGTCAGCCTGTCCCCATGTGCATCCTCCCTGTGTCCCCAGAAGCCCAGGGTGATGGCTGGTACCGTGAAGCTGGAGGACAAGCAGCGGCTGGCCCAGGAAGAGGAGAGCGAGGCCAAGCGCCTGGCCATCATGATGATGAAGAAGCGGGAGAAGTACCTCTACAACAAGATCATGTTTGGCAAGAGGCGCAAAATCCGAGAGGTGAGTCTCCCTGCCCCCTGCTCCCCACCCCCTCCACCTGAGGCTCAGATGGGGCCTCACAGCTGAGCTTCCAGGCCTGTCTGCTCTCCTGGGCAGACTCCAGGCCAAAAAAGAGTTTAAGACAGTACTGTGTACACCAGAACGTGAACGGATGGGAAGGTGGCTCACCCCTCATTGCCCTTGAGGTGGTCTGGGGTAACAGCCCCCCAGCTTTCTTTTGTGCATGTAATAACACGGGTGTTATTGGGGGGGTGTCATGCTATATAACCTGGAGGAGGGCATGGCAACCCACTCCAGTAATCTTGCCTGGAGAATCCCATGGACAGAGGAGCCTAGTGGGCTGCAGTCCATGGGGTCACTAAGAGTTGGACACGACTGAAGTGACTCAGCGCGCACGCACATGCTATACATACAGCACTTCGCTTTACCGCGCTTCACAGATGCAGTGTTTGTTAAAAACGGAAGGTTTGTGGCGGCTCTATGTGGAGCAAGTCTGTTTAGCACCATTTCCCCAGCATTTTCTCATTTCATGTGTCTGTCACCAGTGACATTGGTAATTCTCAGAATATTTCGGACTTTTTCATTAGTATTATTTGTTGTAGTAATGTAGTGATCAGTGTTCTTTGATGTTACCATCACTAAAAAAGACTACTGTTCACTGAAGGCTCAGGTGGTGGTGACTATTTTATTAGCAGTGAAGTCTTTTATAATGAATGTGTATGGATGGTGTTTGTAGACATGATGCTACTACACACTATTTAATAGACAACAGCATAGCATAAACAGAACTTTTTTGTGCACTGGGAAACCAAAAAGTTCTTGGGACTCTCTTTATTGTAATGCTTGCTTTTTTGGGGTGGTGGGTGGACTCAAACCCACAGTATCTCCAGGGTCTGCCTAAAAATCATTCTGCTGTGTTTGTCATTAGCGTGAGCTGTCCATGGCCTCGTACAGCCCCTGCTGACAGGATTAGACTGTCTCCCTTTGCTAGTCATTCTCAGAAAACACTCTCGGACCCCTCTCTGCCTTACTTCCAAGTATCTCTCTGCAGGGTAAATTCTTAGGCGTGTAATTGCCAGGTGGAAAGGCCTGCCTGTTTTGGAAATAGATCATGCCAAATGGCCTAGGCGGAAGACTGCCCCAGGCCGACCCCTCCAGCAGCTCCTGGTGAAGGTTTGAAAGGCCCAGCTTTCCCAGGCGAAGCGGGTCGTGGGGTAGTGGTCTGCAGCCCTGGGAGCCTGCGGTCCTCCTGACTTGCTGGTGGCCCGTGAAGTAACAGAGTCATAAGGCAGAGTGAAGACCCGGTTCCTCACCCGAGGCTCTTTGGATCGATTTACTTTTTCCCCGTGGCAATTTGCCAGTTAGCTTTTCTGGAAGCTCTGCTTTTAAGGGGTGGCCTTGAGTAGGAGAAGGGGGAGTCCCCTTCCCTCCCTCCTCTCGCCCATCACAGCTTAATCCTCCTTGCAGGCCAACAAACTGGCGGAGAAGCGGAAAGCCCACGACGAGGCTGTGAGATCGGAGAAGAAGGCCAAGAAGGTGCGGGCGCTGTGAGCGGCAGCAGCTTCTCATCAGGCGAGGCCAGCTCATGGCAGCAGGACTGGGCAGGCACCGGAGGGCCTGGGCATGGTGACGGACCTGGACCCTTTGTTGTCAGCCCTTCTCCCCCCTCTGCTGGCCCTGGCCTCCGCTCACACTCGCTGGCTGGGCCCAAGGGCAGCCCTGGCCTCCCTTGGATGGCGCTCCCTGCGGTTGGCTGCACAGAGGAGAGGCTTCTGCCTGGCCAGATGTCAGTCTCCCAGGAGCCAAGTGACATGGGATTTGGGGGGGGGGGGTGCCACCTGCCCCTCCCTGACTGTCCCATTCACCCTGACTTTCCACGCCCCCTCCCCCACACTCGGTTGGCCCCGTGTGTGATGGGCAGAGGGTGGGGAAGCGTTTGTTAATAAACAGCTGGAGTTTTGCAGCCAACTGAATCCTGTGTTCACGAGCTTCCCTGGGGTTGGAGAAGGGCCACCTTGTACCCTGTGCTCCAGCCCTTGGTTCTCACTGAGAGGGGCCGGACACTGCCCAGACCCCTCTGGATGTCTGTGGACCCCACATTCCAGCGTGGAGACCTTTCCTCTGTGAACATGCTTCCTCACGTGTGAGCTGAGAGTAGGAATTCTGGTGCCTTTGTCCCGGGCATGGGTGGTGGGTTCAGTGACAACATTTTAGAGACTCACCAGTATCAGGTGTCTGGTAGGCAAAGCGCTCAGCGAACACCCAGCGTGACTGTCATTTCCTGCTGCAGTCTGCCCAGGAGGTGAAAGCCAGTGTCTTCAGCATCTGTGGGGCCTGAGTGGAGGGAGCACGGCTTTACTGGCGGGCCTGTGGGCAGAGCTGCCGGGGACCCCCAGTGTGCTCTGCCAGCAGCCTGGCTTATAACCTGGGCCGGGCCATCCTTACAGCTCCCCCTGACTCTGGCGGTGCCCCATCTGGACTGCCGGTGCCTCATGGCAGAGCCAGGGCCACAATCAGGGCATGGGATGGTCACTCAATCCCTCCCAGGTCAGGCAGGGATTCTGAACCACCGCCTGCCCCTGCCCCACGGCCTCTGTCTACTGTGGGCTGAGTGCTGTCAGGAGCAGGGCCAGGGAGGGGAAGTGTGAGTTTGGAACTGGGCTTCTTGCGCAAATCCAGGTGCTTGAGGGCCTTGGCCTTCCGCCCTTCACTCCGTAGAAGCACCCGGACTCTACAGAAGTCTTCAGGTTAGTGTCTTCACACCCAGCCTGTGCAGGGGGAGGCAGGAGCTTGGGGAGACTCTCTGGCTGAGGCTGTGGAGAAACCTGGGCTCCTGGGCCTCGCTGTGGGTGTCCACTGACATGCTTCATGGGGAGGGGGGGTCTTCTACGGTCAGGGCCTCTGGAACTAAAGTCTGCAGCCCGAGGGAATACCTTGCGTGTGCTTGGGTGCGTGTGCACCCCAGCGCTGTGGAGGCTGGAGAGCGGTGAGCCCATCAGATATGGAAAAGTTCCTGGCAGTCAAGCTGATGTGGAATTTTCCCCATTCCAGAGTCGCCCAGTAATGGCGGGGGCAGTGGGGCTCTGACGCAGCTCATGCCTCACTGGGTGACCGGCTGGTTTCACACTGCCCACAGCTGGAGCTGAGCATTCCCAATTCTAGGCAGGCATTAGTCCCCTTCCTTGGGCCTGATCCTCTGGGGTGAAGGAGGGAAGCCTAGGACTGGGAAAAGTCAGGTCCTGAATGGGGTGCCCGCATCCTGACGCACTGTGCCCTGTCCCGTACCTTGGAGAGGTGGGGTCAGCCCCTACTCCTCTCATCCACGTTTCAGATCCCAAAAAAAAAGCGTCCCAGTTTGCACCGACTCGAGCCAGAGGCCATACCTTCCACTGAAGTTAAGCAACTAGAGTAGCCGCCGCCTCCTCCCCAGAGCTGGGCTGCCCTCACCGTCACCACGCCACCCCGTTCCCCAGGCACCCTCGAATCCCCTCCGGGGCCGGGAGCTCGGCCGAGCCTCAGGGTCCGGGCGGCGGGACAATGGCCCCGTTGGCGCATCCGAGACAAACGCGCCTTGTTGGGCCCGCGGCGGGGGCGCGACGCTGCGACCCGGCGCGCTGAATGCGGCTTCTGTGCGCCCGGGGCGGGCGCGGAGGGCCGGGGAGGGGGCTGGGGCCCGGGGCACCCATTGGCCGCGGCGCCGGGGGGAGGGGGGCCGGGCCAGGCTGGCGGCCGCACCTGGCCGGAACGGGTGCGGCGGCGGCGGCGGCAACGGCGGCGGCGGGGGCGGGAGCATGGTCCAAGCCCGGCCGAGCGGGGGGACCCGGCGGGTACGCCCCGCCGCCTTAGTAAGCGCCCGGGCGGCGCGGCCCGTGGCCGAACCTGCACGCCAAGCCCGAGAAGGACCGGGACAAGGTATGTCCTGGGGGCCCGGCACCCACCACCAGCTTGCGCCCTGCCTCAGTCTACCCCTTGGGGGGCCGGCCCGCGCTGCTCCACGCCCCGGGACTGGGAGTGCGCGCGCCAGACTCTAGACCCGAGAGGTACTTTACCGCTCCAGGGTCCGTGCGCCCATCCCGGCTGACAGAGGGTGGGAAGACTGGAGCCTGATGGGGAGCAGGTTGGTGCTCACCCGGCCCTTGTTTCTCCCCCGGCTCCTGTTTCTCCCCCAGCTCCTGTTTCCAGGGTTTACCCAGTTCCTGACTTGGGGTGGGTGGGGCGGGAGCTGGGCTGGAGCTGGGTGTTCATTAATCATTTATCTTGGACTCGGTGCCAGAGCCCTGGGGGAGGAGGGGCGGGGATGTTCCCTCTTCCCACCAGCCCTCCCCAGAAGAGGGGCGGTCAGAGAGGGGCTGGGCGTCAGGATAAAGGCTGGATCCCCCCTGCCTGGGGAAGGCCTGTCCTCTATCACTTAGCGGGCAAGGCCACCCAGGAAAGACTTGGGGGAGTGGGACAATCTCTGGGGTCCGGGAAGGGTCCCCTAGCTAGCCCAGCAATTCCCGTGTTTCCTGGACCAGTGCTCAGAAAGGTGTCCAGCTCGGTCTGCCCGCCTTGGTACCAAGCCAGTGCTTTGGTAACAGCACAGAGAAAGGCCGTGGTCCCTTCCCGATGGGGACCCCCCTCCCACCTACATGGACACATCTGGCTGCAGTAACCCAGAGCAGTGCGAGGGAAGGCGAAAGGGTGGCAGGCCCGACACCTGATCACCTGGTTGCCCAGGTGACAGGCGCCATGGAAATCCTCAGGAGGACGGTCCAGATGGGGGAACCCAACCTCTTCCTTTACGAAGAGGGTGACTGACCCAAGGCCCAGAGAGGACAAGGCGACGGGCAGGCCTGAGCCCAGCCAGCCGCGGTGTGGCTGCACTGTACCCTACCCCTCGGAGGAGCTGTCGTTACTAACCCTGTGATCCCAGCGGGACATTCCGGGGACTTGCCCAGGGTCACATAGTTCAGATGTGGCTAAACGGACTCCAAATTCAGAGATGTGCCCGAGCGCCCGTTTCAGGACCCCAGGCTTGCTCAAGATCGCTCTCTTCTCTGCGCTTTTTTGGGGTCCTGGCCTCTTCGAGCTGCCATGGCTGCCCCCGGCCCCCAGCTCAGGACCCCTCCCCTGCGTGCCCCCCTAGCTCCCAGCTCTGCCTGACACTCGGGGGGTGGGCCGGCTGCTACCCTGGGAGCAGACAACAGAGCCCTGTTCCCAGCTGCCTCCTCAGGCCGCTTCCTCCCCGCTTCTCACGCTGGCAGAGCCCTGCCTGAAGGAAGTGCCCTGTGGACAAAGAAGCGTGCCCACCTCTGGTGCACCCCTCGTCTGATGGGCGGGGGTCTGATATTGGACAGCGTGGGTCCAACCCAGCAAAGGGAGGAGTGTGTCCTTCCCTCTGGGCTCTAAGACACTTGATCATGTCACCCTGGTGAAAGCGGCAATGATTAACCCGGGAGGAGGATACACAGATGTGGGAATTCCAGGCACGGCAGCAGGCTTGTGAAGGGTTTTTTGCGCCCCTCGGACCGAGCGAGGAATATGGACCATCCCTGTTTAGGAGCCATGCCCCACTCCAGACGGGAGAGGGCGCGAGGGAGCAGAGCGCCCACAGGGGTCAGCAGTCTGGGGTCGGGGGATCGCCCGGTGAGGGGTGATGGTTCAGAGGAAGGGGGGGTCCAGTGGAAACTTCTCTCCTGCCCGCCAGCCCCAGGGCAGCGATGAGGTGTGGCTTGGGCACCCCCAGTAATACTGATCCCAGATGGCCAGACTTGCCATGGGACCCCAGCCAAGTCCTTCCCTCTCTGGGACTTGGGGACCTTGGGTCTGGAGCACGGGAGGTATTGTGGGTGCTGGGGAGGGGAGGGCGGCCCCAGGAGACTGCACTGGCGGGTGCTGCCTCTCCTGCCTGGTGGGTCTAGAAGGGTCAGGATAGTAATCCGAGGTGTGTGCAAAGGGCTCCGCATGCCCCATCCCATTTGATCCTCACGGAAGGTCGTCGTATCCCCATTTGGTAGAAAGGCTAGGTTCAGAGAGGGGAGGTCACCTGCCAAGGTCGCCCAGCTGGGGAGTGATGGAGCCGGATTTCTAGCCAAACCTCTCCAGGATTAGCGAGGCGGGCGGGCAAATCCAGGGCATTGTGCCTAGCAACTGCTCAGCTCCTTTTGAAAAATCTTTATATTTTACATATTGTTATGCAAACAAGTGCATGACATCACTTTTTTAAAAAAACATTTCAGTCATGCTAGAAGATACACAGGATGCTACTCCCAATGCCTACATATTCACCTCCAGAGTTCTCAGGAGCTCTGAAGCTGAAACAGAAGGGACTGACCACTGGGTTCACCTGTGTTTTACCATTCTTCAGTTAGGGCTGTTTTGGGGCGACTCAAATCTGTCATCAGGAAGGCTGGTGATCTTATCTGGACAAAGCAATGTAGGAAGACCTGTGTGCGGAGCCTCGTGCCCGCCGTCACAAAGCTAGCAGGTGGCCCCAAAGGTTACCTGTTAAGGTTGCAGGCGTCGTTGCGATTAGGAGTCATGAAAACAGGTGACTGACTCTGCAGGATCAGAAAATCTTCTGAGTCATCAAAGTACACTGACTTCTTAATCAGCTGCCAGACCCCATACCTAGCTGCAGCCATCCCCCCAGCCAGGCAGGGGCGGTAGGAGCAAGCCGTCGGGGCTCCTTGACACGTTCGGAGGTGGTTCTGCAAGTTGAAATGTCTCTCGGGCGATCCTCCCCTTCTCTACTCCAGCACCCCACCGCAGAGGGTCTCAGAGAGGAAGCTTCCAGATTCTCGCACGTCAGTCCCCCAGCGCTCCTGGATGGAGAGCCAGCCTCTCCATCTGCCCCTTCAACTGTGTGGCTTACACTTTCCAGCTTCTTCTCCGTCCCACACCCTTGCTGCCTCTCCCCCGCTCTTGGACACTGCGGTTCAGAGAGGGGGACATGCCTGCCGAGGACACACACTGAGGTGGGGCATGGTTCAGACTAGCCACGGTTCCCTCCTCCTCCAGCCAGACGGCAGTTTCTCAAAGTGGAAATATCGTTATTTTTAATTTCTTTCCAGAGTAATACAGACTCTTCGTAAAAACAAAACTATATGTGTGAATATGTGTGTGGGGGTGTGTACATATACATGTGTAGGTGTGTATTTTTTTCCCACATCATTATATGTTACAGACATCATTTCCATGAAGACATATGGGATCACTGGACGCATGTCACATGATATATTCTGTACAATCCTTATTCGTTTAGGTGGTGGCGAGCAGGATCTCTGCTGCAGTGCGTGGGCCCCTCTGGACGTGGCACACAGTCTATAGAGCCTGGGGGCTCAGAGCCCGTGAGCTTGGTTTCCCTGCTCCCGGGCTTGGTTCCCCGGCCAGGGATCAGACCCGCACCCCCTGTGTTGTAAGGGAGATTCTCAGCCGCTGGACACCAGGGAAGCCCCTGTCACATGGGGTTTTCAGCCGTCCCCTCCTGTTGGACGCTTAGGTCGTTTCTGTTTTGCTCATTCGCTAGATACTACCACAATGGCCATCTCTGTGCTCTGTTCAGACCTCTTGTTTGTCCTCGTTGAACAAATTCCCATAGGTAGAGGTGCTGGGCCTGAGGCTGGGCACTTTTAGAGCTATAATATCTGCTGTCAAATACACACCCTGAGTGGGGCTTCCCTGGTGGCGCTCGTGGTAAAGAATCCGCCTGCCTGTGCAGGAGACGTAAGAGACCGGGGTTCGATCCCTGGCTCGGGAAGATCCCCTGGAGGAGGACATGGCAACCCACTCCAGTGTTCTTGCCGGGAGAATCCCATGGACAGAGGAGCCTGGCGGCTACATCCACAGGGTCACAGAGTTGGACATGACTGAAGCGACTTAGCACACACGTACTAGGGAGAGTCTTCCTGCTCTCCTCTTAGAATCTCCTCCCATCTCCCTATGAGATTCCCTTCCAACCACAGGACACAGCTCTAGGACACCACCCCTCTGCCCGATCCCTGTTCCTATCTGTACCCACTGAACAAACAGTGATGCCCATCGGTGAGGGAATGGGTTCAGAGACCAGTGGTTCCACAAGATGTTCTGTAGACAACGGCTTTGGAGGCCCTTTATCTCCCTGGGGGCAGGGGGCTCGTCCCCTCCCTGTTCCCGTGAGTGCAGAGGTCCTCTCCTTCCTCACCTGACCTTTTCCCTGGTGATTCCATCTCCTCTTCCGGCCTCAGTTCCCACCTCTGTGCCCCTGGCCCCCAGCCTCTCTCCCCCGAGATCTCTCTCTTGCACTCTAGGCAGAGGTCCCTCCTGCTCTTTGCGCAGTCTCCAGGCACCCAGTACATCCCCCAGACTCAATGTGTCCTAAACTGAAACTGACATTGTCCCCCTAACCCCAATACTAAACCCGCCCCTCTGTTAGCCTCCCCTTCTCAGTGACTAGCTCCGCCCCCAGCCAGCCAGTCACCCTCAGCAGGAATTCTTTCCCCCCACCTCCTCCACACCCCGTCACCCACTGAACGCTGTCCATGCTCTGATCTACAGGTGGGTCCAGTCTGTCCCCAGACTTCTCCCTGGTCCAGGTCCCTTCACACCTGCACAGCCGTGACCACTACCGTCTAGGTGTGCCTGCTTCTCCCACTCCTTCCCACTCCTACAATTCATTCTTCATCCGGCGGCCTGATGGGAACCCCATCTCCTCAGTCCCAGGGCTCCCCCTGCCCACAGGATCCAAGCCAAATTCCTTGGCATGCTTCCCGAGGACCTGCGTGTCCTGCCTGCCCCTGCTCCCATTCTGGCTATGCTGCTAGCCTCCTTGGCCATGCACCCAACCTCTGACATGCGCATGTACTGGACACTCCCAGCCAGGCTGGCCGTTTGTTAGCTTTTTGATTGCCCGGGGCCTTTGCACATGTTTTCCTCTCTGCCTGGCTTATTCTGCATTAGTTAGTGCTAGCTGCTGGAACAGATAAGCTCCAAGTCGGGTTTGTTTTTGTTTTGGCTGCACCAACTGCTTGCAAGATCTTCGACCTTCTTGTGGCATGCGGGGGTCTTTAGTTGCGGCATATGAAGTCTTAGATGAAGCCTGTGGGATCTAGTTCCCTGACCAGGAATCGAGCCTGGGTCCCCAGCGTTGGGAGCGCAGAGTCTTAATCATTGGCCTGCCAGGAGAGTCCCAAGCCCCAAGTTTTAAAAGGCTTAACACAGTGGCAGTTTTGTTGTCATTTTCCTGAATTTAATCAGATGTTTGATGATCAGAAATGCAGAGGTCCGGGTTCCTCCCACCTCCTGGCCTTGCCCATCTCCAGACCCACTCACCTAGCAGGTGGGCAAGGAGATGGGCCCACTTAACCTCACCAGCTGTCATTTTGCTCATATTCCATTGGCCAGAATTCAGTCACGTGAGAACACTTAACTGGAAGGGAGGATGGGAAAGGCAGTCTAGCCACGTACCCAGGGAGAAAGGGAACTAGCTGCCTTTGGAAATAGTAAATGCGCAGCAGCTTCTGCCCACGGAGTCCCCAACCCCGGGAAGTCTCCCTGCCTGTGTGTTCACCGTCGGGGCACCCGCAGCTGTCTGCCTGCTCCTCTCACCCCCAGCCCTGAAAGCCTGGGCTCTGTGCATGGGCAGCATGCACCCCGGTGCTGGGCGCTGCGTCGGGGCTCAGCCAATGCCTGCACAACACCTGTCCTGCTGGCTCAGTGGTAGAGAATCCATCTGCCAATGCAGAAGACACGGGCTCACTCCCTGGCCCGGAAGGATCCCACATGCCATGCAGCAGCTAGGCTCGTGGGCCACAGCTGCTGAGCCTGTGCTCTCAAGTCTGGGAGCTGCGGCTACTGAACCCACGTGCTGCAACGACTGAAGCCCGCGTGCCCTAGAGCCCATGCTCCGCCTCAAAGAGAAGCCCGTGGGCCAACTAGAGAGCGGCCCCGCTTGCCGCACCTAGAGAAAAGCCCGTGCAGCCTCAAAGACCCAGCACGGCCAACAATAAACAAACAAAACTATAACAACAAAAAAATTTCCCATGGGGGCAGAACCAGCTAGAGCTGGTGTCACTGACCCTCGGGGAAGAGACCCCTCTGGCAAGGCTGCAGGCCCAGCTCCTGCGATCAACACTCCGAAGCAATCTGGAAGGCTTGGCTCCATGCAATTCTTTTTAAAATTTATTTTATTGAAGTATAGTTGATTTACAATGTTGTGTTAGTTCCTAGTGTACAGTAAGGTGATTCAGTTATACACACACACATATTCTTTTTCCATTATGGTTTATTACAGAATACGGAATATAGTTCCCTGTCCTATACAGCAGGACCTTGATGTTCATCATTCTATATATAATAGCTCACATCTTCTAATCCCAAGCATCTCTCACTTTAGAAAATGCTTATATTCATGTCTTTTCTTCATACTTCCCCAAACTGTTTACCAGTTCAGTTCAGTTCAGTTCAGTCGCTCAGTCATGTCCAACTCTTTGTGACCCCATGGACTGCAGCACGCCAGGCCTCCCTGTCCATCGCCAACTCCTGGAGGTTACTCAAACTCATGTCAATTGAGTCAGTGATGCCATCCAACCATCTCATCCTCTGTCGTCCCCTTCTCCCACCTTTAGTCTTTCCCAGCATCAGGGTCTTTTCAAATGAGTCAGTTCTTCACATCAGGTGGCCAAAGTATTGGAGTTTCAGCTTCAACATCAGTCCTTCCAATGAATATTAAGGACTGATTTCCTTTAGGATGGACTGGTTGGATCTCCTTGCAATCCAAGGGACTCTCAACAGTCTTCTCCAGCACCACAGTTCAAAAGCATCAATTCATCGGCACTCAGCTTTCTTTATAGTTCAACTTTCACATCCATACATGACTACTGGAAAAACCATAGCCTTGACTAGATGGACCTTTGCTGGCAAAGTAATGTCTCTGCTTTTTAATATGCTATCTAGCATATCTGCTTATCTAGCATATCTAGTATATCTGCTTTTTAATATGCTAACTGCTGACCAAGTATATCACTAATCAGAGTAGTGTTTTGTATCGTAGTTTTTGATAAAAGCAATAAAAAGATCCAAAGTGCTTGAGATATCTTTTAAACCACAGCCATGGAGTCATATTACTTAATTACTACATCAAGATGCTATTGTTTTATTGATTTGCCCTTGTCTCAGATATTAAACTCTCTTGACCTGTTACTGTGTTGTAGTTAAAAGAAGAATTTGCTTTGAATCCGCACTCATTGGTTTTTCTATTTCCTATATCATGGCTCAGAGGGTAAAGAATCCACCTGCAATGCAGCAGAAACAAAAGATGTGGGTTTGATCCTTGGGTCAGGAAGAGCCCCTGGAGAAGAAAATGGCAACCCACTCCAGTACTCTTGCCTGACAAGTCCCAAGGACAGAGGAGCCTGGCAGGCTACAGCCCGAAGGGTCGCAAAGAGTCGGACACGACAGAGTGACCAAACACGTGCACACATACCATTTACATTTTACGAAGCCTCAATAAAACTGGTGGCATACGGGAAGCTATTCAGGCTGTTATGTCTCTGTTGTAGTGAGTTTTAAGTTATGGGTCACTTATCATAACTGAAAAACTGGTTACTTGTAACTTGTTTTCATGTCCAGCCTCTAGACTAATTTTATGGGAGAGGAAAATGTACATTTCTGGAACCAAATTTACATACAAAATGAACTGGTGTTGACAGCAGGATTAGAGTATTAGCATCCATTTGCATCTTTAGAATTTCATCTTTGTTTTTCTGGATATAAATGAATATATAATAAAAAAGTAGAAGTCTAGGTTATACTACACTGAAATTTCCCTCTATCTTTCCCAATTTATTTTATAGTCTGTTGCCAGGGTTCGGCCCCAGCAGGATCCAGGGGAACCCTCAGGATGAACGGCATCAGCGAATGAGAGAGAGAGAGAGAAAGAAAGAGAGAGAGAGAGAAAGAGACCAGACCAGGAATATGCAGCAGAGTCTGGCAGTTACTTTATTTTTCACCATCGCCTTTATACCCTAAGTTGGTACATTTCTAAGGGGCAGATAAGCATACAGACTTACTTTAACATTACGTCAGCTTGTCCTTCACGAAACCAGGTGTGCTCTGTATATTTTTTGTTTATGAGAGTCTTTTCCATAGATTTTTTGTACATTCTCTTTTGGCCTTGAGCTTAGCAGAAAACAGAAAAGTGCAGTCTCATGGTACAGCAGGTTGTAACATAATAGAAATACAATCCTATTAACACAAAAGTCAGTGTTTTTGCAGAAGTTCTCAGCTAAATTTATCTAAAAAGTTTAGCACACAAAGACTGCGGCTCTGGTGAGGCAGCCTCTGTTTTAGCACTCTTGGTTAAAATTAACAATTATCTTATTGTTTTTACACTAGGGCTAGACTCTTATTTTTCCAGATCTTTACCTATATTCACAATAGTTTCCACTGCTCAACCTCAGCCCATTAACAGCAATCAAACATTGATCCAATAACCACTTTTAAAAACAGTATTTTTTGTGTTCTCTAATAGGGCTTCCTCACCCCCAAAGGGCTCTGTGCCTATTAGGGCCTTTTTTAGTGGTTAATCTCTATGTATAATATCTTTTGGCCTTCAGGCCTGTTGACAATTTATGGCTTGCACCTGGTGTAACTTTAAGCAACTTCAGTAGCCAACCCTGTCTTTTTTGTGGTTAATCTATTTTCTTTCTATTAGGCGTCATCTCCATGGGAACTAGATAGGATTGCATTTTTACAGAACAGAAATGCAAAGGATTGCAAAAACAGCAGATATGGCACAAAACAGGCTCTTAGTCTAAAAGTTAACCACCTGCAAGAAATCGCCAGCTAATCTCTCGGCAATGGGAGCACACATTTATCAAACAAGCCAGAATGCCAGCAAAAGGGTCTGAATTGAAGCATTTCTTTCATCCCTGGCCCCTTCATAGGGTACCAGCGTCTAGGAGATTTATTAATTAGGGTTTTAAGTTGGTCTTTATTCAGTGAAAGAGGAGCAGGAGAGCTCTCGGCAGGCGACACAAGAATCTGCAGCAGGGCAAACAAAGACAACAGCAGAAAGGGGGGAGGATACAGGGTGGGGTAGAGGCCGGGGACGACCTGGAGGGTCCCTTGTGTCCTGAGCGCCTTGCGTGTCAGGTCTTTTCCTCTTGACCTCGTCATGGGTGGGATCTCCCATGACGGCTCCCGGCAGTCTGTTCCTTTGAGCATCACTGGATCAGAAGTTTCCTTAGGCATCTTCTATCATTCCTCAAATAATTTTCCTAACAAAACTCTTATTGGGTGATCTTATTCGCCATTCTAAAATGAAGTTTATGTTTGGTAAGTGCTTGTGCACGTCGAACACCAGCTAAAGGTCGGCTGATAAAGAACAGTATGAAAATTAGTTGAATCAAATTAATTGAATAAAATTATACAATACACTGTATACATTGGTTAATAGAGCAGGGTTGTTGAAAATGAACAGAAAATGAGCAGAAAATTAAGTGATCAAATTCCAAGTAGAAATATTAAGAGCAGAAACAATAAATCGATTTTCCCTTATGGTTGACCTCAATCCACTATGCCAAGAACAATATTTAGAAATATGAAAATTTCAGGTTTTAAAAAAAAAAGTTTATTTGGCTGCACCAGGTCTTACTTGTGGCATATATGGGATTTTCAGTTGCGGCGTGTGGGATCTAGTTCCCTGACCAGGGGTCGAACCTGGGCCCCCTGCACTGGGAGTGTAACCTCTTTGCTGCTGGACCACCAGCGGAAGTTCCCAAACTTTCAGTGTTTTATTTTTCCAATACTCTTATGTTACTGATACATATGTGTGTAAATAAAATATTTACGTGGCTCTTCTTACTAGGTTCCCACTCCTCTCACAATTTCACTTCTTGCTCAAAAACGTGCGCTCCACTCCCCACTGGACGAGGATCTTACGTGTCCCCTCCCCACCCCCACCCCCGACTCGGCTTGTCACTTCCTCTCCTTGCGCCTCAGCTTTCCCGTCTACAGTAAAGTGGGGGATAAAGCGGGCTCCCTGCCAGGGTTATGAGGGTGCGTGATGCATGGCACGTCCCAGGCACAGGACCAGACTCTGGTCCAGAGTCCACACTCATAAATCTCCGTGTCTGCTGTTTGATGCCAGCCCTGGACCGGGCTCAGCCCCCAGGGAGAGGAGGACTCTGGGCTTCCCCGGTATTCCGTGGATGCTGGCGGGACTCTGGGGGAAAGAACGTCAAGAGCACCAGGGTCAGAGACCTGCTGCTCCTCTGGAGGCAGTGGCAACTGCTCGGTTTATGAAAGTGCTCGCTGTGGCATCACTGACTATCACAGTAGTGATTTTTATCAGTTGACGGCGATACTTGGGTCCCTAGAGCCCCGCGCATGGGCCATGGTGGGGGCTCTGGGCATCAGTGTTGAAGGAAGAGATTTTGCAGGGTGGTGGGGGGAGGCTTTTCTGGGCACCCTCTGTCCATTAGCAACGCTGAGCAAGGATGAGAGATTCCAGTGCCTGGGCTGAGCCTGAGGGCCCCTAGACCTACCTCTTCCTACAGAGACTTTGGGAAGGATCCGTATCTCTGATCAGCCCAAATCCCTGGAGGCTGATCCAGGGGTGTCCTGCGCCACCACCTCACCCCGGGTGGAGGCAGCATTTCTGTGCCTTTTTGATGAAGAACCTGGAGCTCAGAGAGGTGAAGTCTCATCAAACTCCCAGCCCGGCTCACTTTGCCTCCAGGGGACTGTCCAGGTTGAGGTCCTGGCTCTCTGGGCTCTCCCAGCTTTTAGACAAACCTAGGTCTCAGGTTGTGCCTTGGGCATCTTTAAGCCCTAGAGTTTGGTAAGTCTTGTTTTGACCCTGGTTCTGTCTGCTCATGGCTAATTGTGAGACCTTGAGCAGGTGAATTCACCTCTCTGAGCCTGGGCGTCTTTACCTGGGGAGAGGCTGAAGGTTGCACCTGACTCAGGGTAGCTGTGAGACTTACATGAGATATCATTGGAGAAGCAATTAGCTTCCCCCGCTCACCTGCCTTCGTGTCCCTCCCATGGCCTTCAAGCCAGTCCCAGGCTCTCTGCAGGCTCTGCGGCTGCCTGTGTCCTTGGGCCAAGGACGCCGGGGACCTTGCTGAGCCCTTGGATGGAGGAGCTGCCGGGCTGCTGAGGCCCAGTGAGGGTCGGGGGACCACCCGGGGGGCAGAGGGCCGCACCCACAGTGTGCAGGGACACGCCACCTGCTCTCCCCCGGGAGGGGACTCATGAATATTCACGGCCGCTGGAGCAAGAGGGAGCCAGCCAGCACACTCCTGGGTGTCACTGGAGTGTTCCCGTTTCCCAGTGACCGCAGCGGCCTGGGAGTCAGACGTGGCTCAGGCAGGCAGAGGGAAGGGGCGGCCAGACCTGGCCCCAGGTGAGTCTCCCTCTGCCCTGCGCACAGCCCCCGGGGGAGCAGGACGCCCTGGGGCGGAGGCCTGCCTGGAGGTGACGCCCTAGGCTGGAAGGCTCACCATCCTGGGCTTGGGGTCCCTGTGGGGACACTGCGGAGGATGAGCCCCGTTTCCCCTTCGTTCCCTGGAGTCTGCTGGTCCAGCTGAACAGGAGGACTGCTGGGCCTGGCTGGGAGCCAGCCGCCGGCACAGATGGAGGGCGATCTGGCTGGGGTAACCCAGAAGGACAGGAATAGAGGGGGTGGGGTGGGGAGGGAGTAAGGTCTGCCCTGAGCGCCTGGGAGTGTCCCACCATAGCCGAGGAGGGAGACTCGGGCTCTAGTCCGGTCTTGGCTACTGCTGTGCTGTGTGACCTTGATGGGGGCTCTGCCCTCTCTGAGCCTCAGCCTTCTGGAGGCACTGCTTTCCAGGGTAGAGGCCGGGAGGCTTGGGCCGTGCTGCGATTGTCCTTGGTACCCCAAGGTCTGAGGCTTCCCTGATGGTTCAGTGGTAAAGAATCTGCCTGCCAGGAGACCCGGGTTCCATCCCTGGGTGGGGAAGATGCCCTGGAGGAGGAAAGGGCAACCCACTCCAGTATTCTTGCCTGAAAAATGCCACGGACAGAGGAACCTGGTGGGCTACAGTCCACGGGGTCGCAAAGAGCCGGACACAACTTAGCGACTAAACCTCCACCACCACCTCCTGGCCTCAGACCTGGGACCGTTGGCTGCCTGCAAGCCTCGGTCCTCTGTGATGTCCAGCTGTGCACACCCTCTCCCCACGGGCTGAGCCCGGCCTGTGGCACGCCGGGCAGCGGCTGCCACGGACAGTCGGGAAGATGCACATTGCAAGCCAACAGATCAGAGCTCGAATCCCAGATCTGCCCCCTGCTTTGCAACCCAGAGCCTCAGTTTCCCCATCTGCAAAACAGGGGTGACAGTGGGGTCTGCCTCCGAGGATAGCTGGGTGGAGTCAGTAAGACGCTCTGGAGAAGGCCCCGTCCCAGGGTCTGGCTCCTAGAGGGGCTCAGAAGTGAAACGTGAGGGTGGCAAGGGCCCAGGGCCCGGCTGGTTTCGAGGAAGCGAGTGGGAAATGAAGGAATGAATGAGGGAAGCCCTGATGGGGGTCAGGGGGCGGGCCTGGGCGGGGCCAGGCAGAGCCTGATTGGTGGTCCTGGGAGGCTGGTCTGCCCCCTGCTGCCTGACCTCACCCAGAGCCTCACCAGCAGCCTCCCTGAGTTCCGGAAGGTGCCCTGGTGAGTGGGCTCCTGAGGCAGGGGTGGGCCCTGGGGGGAGTGGGTCAGAGGGCAGCAGTCCAAACCCCTCCACATTTTAAGGTCAGAAACCGAGGCCCAGGCCCCCCACTCAGGGCTTGGGCTCGAGTCTGAGGTTCTGGCCCAGCCCAGCACTGCCCTGTGGGACCCCGAGGAACAGGAGGCCGTGGGGGCACTTGAGGTGGGGAACAGACTTGCGCTTGGTTGGCCGGGGGTAGCCTTTGTCCAGGAGGACCCCCCCCCCCCCCCCCCCACCGAGGATGACAGGACAGGACTTCGGAGCAGGTTCCCACACTCTCTGAGCGATAACTGTGTGTTAGTCACTTTGCCTGCTCCATCTCGGGGGGGCGGGGGTGGGAAAGAGCTAACACTACCAGCTCCCCCATTTTACAGATGAGAAACTGAGGCTCCAAGGGTTCCTGTGATTGAAACCCGGGCCTGGGGCTTCCGGGTCAGCACCTCCCTCTCCTGAGGCCTCTCTGTGACCAGGCCATCTGACTTTCCCACCTCGCAAGATTTATCTATTCTTTAAATATAGTAAATACATGTTATTGCCTTTTTCTGATTAAAAAGTAATATATTCTCTTTAATAAAGAAATCCAACCCTTACAGAAATGCAAAATATAGAAGAGCATTTCCTCATATACCTCTTCCCTAGCTATGCAGAGGATACCACTGTTAAAACCTAGAATACGCCGCTCCAGGGGTTTCTTTCTGGGTCTGTGTATATTTACCATCACCTATATGGATTTGGTGGCATGGTGTCCCAGAACTTTCTTTTTTCATGTTAGTAGGTCATGGTGTGTTTTTAACCCAGTCCATTCAGCTCTACTTTGTTTTCCTTTTTTTTTTTTTATCTGTTAAAGCGGGTGAAGATGCCTCCATCTGGGGATGGGCCTTGGTTTGTGCAGTGAATCCGCTCCTGACACTGAGGTGGTTTTTTTTTTTTTTTGACCAAACTGCTGTGAACACCCTTACTTGGCTGACTTTGCCCAAGTCTTTCTGAAGAAGAGTTAGAACTGGGAGGGTTTCTACAGTCTTCATTTGAAAGGAAAACCCTCTGGAAACACTCTCCTTCCCTCCCGGCCCTGTCCACCTGGCCCCCTAAGAGTGGACAGAGATATGTCCTTGTCACCAGGGAAGCCAGGTTCCCTCTGGCTAGTTTTTTTCCTCTGCAAATTGCTTCTTCACGTCCTTTCCTGTGAGAGGACTTTCTAGATGATCAGAGGGGGACTCAGGGACTGGTCAGGTGGGCCTGGAGTGCCCCTTCTCTGGGAGAGGTTGGTGGGTGCCTCCGGTCACTCTCCCAGAGGTTCTCCTCCAGGCTGGCTGGCTGGGCTCTGGCCCCAGGGTCAGTGGTGACGTGCCGTGTGTGTGATCGCGGGCGGCATGGGTGACCTCTCATGGCCTCCAGCACCTGGGGCCCAGGGCAGCATGGAATGGAAAGTTTGGGACCTTGGCTTTGCAGCTAAGGGGCCGTGAAAAGGTCCCTGAGTCCCAGCTCTGTCCTGGACCCCCACAGCTTGGCCTGAACAGCCCCCATTTCAGCTCAGGCCTCAGTCCCCTGCTGATGGGGTCAGACACAGTCAGACCTAAAACCTAGCCCTCAAACAAAAAACCAGGAAAGTGAAAAGTGAAGTCACTCAGTCATGTCCGACTCTTTGCAACCCCATGGACTGTAGCCCACCAGGCTCCTCTGTCCATGGGATTTTCCAGGCAAGGGTACCGAAGTGGGTTGCCATTTCCTTCTCCAGGGGATCTTCCTGACCCAGGGATGGAACCCGGGTCTCTCGCATTGCAGGCAGACGCGTTACTGTTTTGAGCCACCAAGGACTGAAGAGTGACCAGGCTGCTGCTGAAAAAGGCTGTGATGGGGGAGACTTTCGGGGTGAATGGACAGCTCCAGCCCCGGGCTGATGGCTGCTCAGCCTGAGGTCCCAGACTGGTCAAGGCACACAGGTGCCCCCTGTAGACACAGTCCAGCGGTTCCCTGCCGAGGACTGGAGCTCTCATCCAGCCACTGGACATCTAGTTAAATCTGATATTCAGAGAAATACTGAATAATTTTTAGTATAAGTATATCCTAAGCCTTATTTGGGACACCAGATAACTAAAAAAAAATTGTATTGGTTCATCTGCAATTCAGACTTATCCTGGTTGACCCAGCCTGCCAGCAGCTGGAGAAGAGGCAGAAATGTGGGCAGAGGCCTATGTGATCTGAGTCCTCTCTTTCCTCACTCTGAGCCTCAGTTTCTCCATCTGGCTCCCCTACAGACCCCATGGGCATGGGGGCCAATGTGGAGAGACGAGGAGCTCAGCCGCTCACTGGACGGCTGGGAAGGGTGGCCGGGGCTGGCTGAGCCTTCAGAAAGGTGAGAGACCCAGGCCCCAGGACCCTCTCTGTAGACACCCTTGGCCCAGACCTGGGGGTACAGGGCACTAGGAAAGGGTCTTCTTTTCCTTGCTTTATTTAGGTGATTTCATTATAAAGCTCAGAAAGGTCTACAAAAAAATAAAATAACACCCATATACCCACCACTCACCTCACAAGTGAAAACTGACCCAGGCAGCAGAACCTTCCCCCTGTCACTCGCCCCAGCCTTTCTTGGCGTTGGCTTTGTCCACCGTGTCCATCTGCAGCCCAGATGCTGTCCTTAACTGGACTGCTGGGGGGCCACAGAGCTGGCAAAGGCAGGTACAAATGTTGAAAGCTGCCTCTCAAACCAGCCAGGCCTGGGATCGTGGTGAGGGCTCCCTGGGGCTGGCCTCCTAACACGTGCCCTGTTCTGCAACCCCCCACCCACCCCCTGCAGGTGTCTGAGATGCCGCTGCCACAGAAGAAGCGCTGGGAGTCCATGGCCAAGGGGCTGGTGCTGGGCGCACTCTTCACCAGCTTCCTGTTGCTGCTGTACTCCTATGCCGTCCCCCCTCTGTACACTGGCCTGGCTTCCACGTGAGTGGCCCTGCTGGGCGGCCGAGGGCTGGGGGTGGCGGAGGGCTGGCTCCCGCACCGGTGACCAGGGCTATCTCCTGGGTGGCCATCCTGTGCCCTGCATCATGCCATGGGGGGCAGAAGTCCCCCTGAGGGCAGGGGGCTCAGTGTGGAACCCTGAGCCTCAGTGTCCTCATCTGTGAAGTGGGTGTGCGGACAGAGCCCGACATGGAGCAGGAGAATCAGAGATCGCCATCTGCTCGGTGGGCTCCAGCGGGCCCCGGGAGGTGGGGATGAGCAGTCCAAGAGCACTCGGCTGGCACAGGCCCAGATTTAAACTGGGGTCTGCCTGCCTCCCAGCCTGGCTGCTAACCATGAGGTCATCCTGCCCGCCCCCACTGGTCTGATCACCTACCCAAGCCTAGCACAGCCTGTGCCCTTAGATGGAGGTATTAAGTCGAACTAGAGGAAATGCCCATTTTTGCATGCAGGGTTTCATGTGGCCCAGCCTAATACGAATTCATGATAAATGTTCATCACAGTGACCACGAATGAGACGCGTTCTTGTCCTCACAGCAACACCACCAAGAGGGTTACTGTCCCCATTTCACAGAAGAGGAAAGTAAGGCCAGACAGGCCAAACCACTGACCTAAGCCTTGCAGCCTGGAACACAGGCCCATCTGGTCCCCAGGCTCCCCGACCATGGGGAGTCCCCGGGGTACCCCCCCCCCACCCTCAGCCACTTGCTCTGTAGACCCGGGGTGGAGGGGCCGGCAGGCCGAATCCTGAGGCTCTGCCACCCCTCCATCCCCAGCAGGACCCCCGAGGGCGCGGCCCCCTGCTCGCCGGCCCCGAGTGAGCCAGAGGCGCCCACCCCGGCCAACGGCTCGGCGGGAGGCTGCCAGCCGCGGCGGGACATCGTGTTCATGAAGACGCACAAGACGGCCAGCAGCACGCTGCTCAACATCCTGTTCCGCTTCGGCCAGAAGCACGGGCTCAAGTTCGCCTTCCCCAACGGCCGCAACGACTTCGACTACCCCGCCTTCTTCGCGCGCAGCCTGGTGCAGGACTACCGCCCCGGGGCCTGCTTCAACATCATCTGCAACCACATGCGCTTCCACTACGACGAGGTGCGCGGCCTGGTGGCGCCCAACGCCACCTTCATCACCGTGCTGCGCGACCCCGCCCGCCTCTTCGAGTCCTCGTTCCACTACTTCGGCTCCGTGGTGCCCTTCACGTGGAAGCTGTCGGGCCGCGACAAGCTGGCCGAGTTCCTGCGGGACCCCGACCGCTACTACGACCCCCGCGGCTACAACGCCCACTACCTCCGCAACCTGCTCTTCTTCGACCTGGGCTACGACAGCGAGCTGGACCCCGGCAGCCCGCGGGTGCGGGAGCACATCCTGGAGGTGGAGCGCCGCTTCCACCTGGTGCTGCTGCAGGAGTACTTCGACGAGTCGCTCGTGCTGCTCAAGGACCTGCTCTGCTGGGAGCTGGAGGACGTGCTCTACTTCAAGCTCAACGCCCGCCGCGCCTCGGCCGTGCCGCGCCTCTCGGGCGAGCTGTACCGCCGCGCCACGGCCTGGAACGTGCTGGACGCGCGCCTCTACCGCCACTTCAACGCCAGCTTCTGGCGCAGGGTGGAGGCCTTCGGGCGCGGGCGCATGGCCCGCGAGGTGGCCGCCCTGCGGCGCGCCAACGAGCGCATGCGCCGCATCTGCATCGACGGCGGCCACGCGGTGGACGCCGCGGCCATCCAGGACTCGGCCATGCAGCCCTGGCAGCCGCTGGGCGCCAAGTCCATCCTGGGCTACAACCTCAAGAAGAGCATCGGGCAGCGGCACGCGCAGCTCTGCCGCCGCATGCTGACGCCCGAGATCCAGTACCTGATGGACCTGGGCGTCAACCTGTGGGTCACCAAGCTCTGGAAGTTCATCCGGGACTTCCTGCGGTGGTGACGCCGGGCCCCGCCGGCCCCCCCCTGCGGCCCCTCCTGGTGCCACCCCAGTCCCCGGGGTGAGGCGGGGCTGTTCGCAGGACTGGGCCCACCGCACACAGGGCCGAATTGAGATCAGTATTTGAGTAATTAGAGTTTTCCTTTTTTTTTTTTTTAATTAAATCCCCCTACCCTCCCCCCAAAACGAATGTTCTATTTTCTGGCTCCCCTTAATGGGGAGACCTCAAAAGTAAAAGAATTTGATGCGTTTTTGTTAATCAGCCTCAGTGGTGCTGACTGGCGCGGCCCTGGTGTGTGTGTGGGGGGGTGACTGGTGGGGATTGGGGGACCCCAAGGGAGCACAGTGGGCACCTGGGGACAGAGCCCAGGGTTGGGGCGGGGTTTGGTGTGTCTCCATCACATGCTGAAGCCCTTTGTGGTTGAAGGACTCCCATGAAGTCCCAAGACCTAGAAGATCGTGTGTGTGTATGTATGTGTGCATGAGAGTGACAGGGAGGTGGGGAGCACTTCGCAGGCCCTGGATCCAGGCTAAGGGCTCCTGGTGCAATCTCATTAGTCCTCACAGTAACTCTTTGAGATAGGCACAGTCGCCATCCCATATGTACATGTGGGACTGACTTTCTGAGAGCAGAAGGGAATTGCTTGAGATTTACTTTGCAGGATGAATCAGACCCAGTACTAAACCATCTCCCCAGGACCCCGACCCTTTCCACAGCCCATGTCTGTTCACCCTGTCCCTGCCTGCCCCCTCTCCCCACCGACCTCTCCAGGCCGCCTCATCCTTATCTTCTGCTCCAAGCCTCCGTCAGTCCTGGATTTACCCCTCCCATCCTAGGGTTCAGTTTAATTATCCAAAAAAAAAAAAAAAAAGGCATTTATTAGCTGTCGGTTGTGCATCCCAGCCTTGAACTGGTCCTGAGCAGACAGCAGTCAGCAAGATGGCCCAGGCCCTGCTGGAGCTCACGTCCAGAGAGCAGCCATCCACGTCAAGTATGGGGATGTGGTGGGGATGTGTCAGCTCCAACCACCTGCCTCCCTCAGCCTCCCCAGGGGGACAAAGGCCCTTCCTCAGGTCTCTAACCAGGAGCCAGTGGCCAGATGTGGAAGGCAGAAATTGCAGCCAGGAGACTCATGGAGACCTGTTTGTGCCAGGCTCCAAACCAAGTGCTTATATATCTTACGTGAATATGTACAGCATCCTAGCTTTAGAGACCAAAGTTCAGTGACCTACCCAAGGTCACACAGCTAATTAGTGCCAGGGTCAGAATTCAAAGCCAGATAAGTCACCCCAATAGATCACTCAACCTCCCTGGGCTTGAGTCAATCTTCCTCCTGGAGTGAGCTTCTGGGCCAAGCAGGGTAGGAAGGAGTGAGGGTGACTGACTCAGTTTCCTGGAGTTGACCTGGTTTTAGCCCTGAAAGTTCCCACACTGCAGGAAACGCCTCAATCCTGGACATCCAGGACTTCTGGTCAGTATGGGACTGGTTTGACCCCACCAACCCCCTGGGGCTACTGCCTGCACCCTCATAGTCTTCCGTGTAGCAAGAAATTAGCACACCCTCAGAGTCTTTATTTTATTCATAGGGAGAGAATGATAAGCGAAAATAAATAAAGCTGACAATAGCTAAGTCTATTTGCAAGAAATGCTGTAACTGACCCCACACTTAGAGAATTTTCCCTCCTTTTATTAATCAGAGAGCGATGTGACTTAGTGCAATATTATAGCTTTCTGGTTCGTGGAACCCCATAAACCCATTGGGTCCCTGGAACCCAAAGGGCCTAGAAATGCCAATAATAATCTGATATATTATTTCATTGTTTATTATTATGAATATTGGCACTTTTAGGCCCTTTAGGGGATCCAAGGAGAACAAATCTGGCCATTTGTAGATGCTAAGGACACAGATGACTTTATTAGCATTTATCATCTGCCTGGTTTGTTTTAAAATCAGTATAGTTATTAACTCACATATTAACATAATTAACACTTTGGTAGTGAGTAGGTGCCAGATACTGAGCCACCACTCTGCCCAGCCCCGTGCCATGTGGGAACATGCACAGTACACTTTGCTGCCCCGAGAAGGTGATGGAGACACAGACCTGAGCCACCAGCCCAGGGTCACCCAGTCAGCCAACCACGGAGGCAGGACGCAACCCAGGTCAGTCAGCTGCCACGCGGGTGCTCGCAGCCACCAGACCTTCAGTGCCCTTCCAGTTGGCCACCTCAGCCTCAGGACTGAGGGCTCTTCCATGGCGGAAAAAGTAGGAGGGCTCCAAGAGGCTCTGCGGGGGAGCGCCTTCAGGAACCAGGCTGCTCTTGCTACACCTGGGCAGCAGAGGGCGCCGTGGTACCAAGTTTAGTCTTGGCGGGGTCTGCCATTCCTGGCCAGTGGGGGCTGGGGTCGCCCGGGGTGACCAGGCCTCTGTAGGCCAGACACGTGAAAGCCAGGGCAGGGATCGAGGCTGCCCCCAGGGGGAAATTCAGTGAAACTACTTGTTCCTCTCTGTTACGGGTTGAACTGTATCCCCTGAAAAGATATGCTGAAGTCCTACCTCTCAGCTCCCTATGACTGGCATTTGGAAATAGGGTCTTTGTACATATAATCAAGCGAAGACGAGGTCCTCGGTGTGGATCCTAACCCGATATGGCTGGTGTCCTGATGAGACGTGGAGGTGTCATGTGAACACACACGGACGCACACGGACTGCGCCAGCGAAGACAGGCAGAGGTTGGCGTGATACAGCTACCAACCTAGGAACGCCAAGGGTGACGGCCACCTCCAGAAGCTAAGAGGCAATGAAGGATTCTCCCAGAGTTTCAGAGGGAACGTGGCACCTCGATTTCAGACTTCTAGCCTCCAGATCTGTGAAAGAATAAACTCCTGTTGTTTGAAGCCACCCAGTCTGTTGGGACTCTGTTAAGGCAGCCCCAGGACACTAACACTCTCCCGGGTCAGGACTCTGCCCCTCACCTGGGTCCCTCCTTCCTCAGACTCACCCCTAAGAGCCACCCTCCACCTGTAGCCAGAGACCGTCCTCTGCTCCAGGTCCCTCCCCTTACCATGGTCCCTGCATCCCCTTTAAGAGAAATCAGGCAGCTGCATGCCTCTGGGGCTTCGCACATGCTGTTCCTATGGTGTAAAGCCCCCTTCCCTTTGCAGGCCTCACACTTTGCAGGCCCAGCACGCTCTGGGCACCCTTCTCTGACAACCCAGCCCCAAGGCTGGTTCAGGGCCTCCAGGCTGCACATCTCAACTCTGCTAGCCCAGGGTCAGAGCCGTGGATCTGCTTGTCTGTGAGGCCCCTCCAGGCCGGGGCCTGGGTGTTATGGACACAGTCAGCCTCCGGTGGCCAAGCCAGTGCCTGGCACACAGTCAGCTCTTAATAAATGTTGAAAGACAGAGGAAAGGGACCAGTGGCTAGGATTCCACGCTTCCATGGCAGGGGTGTGGGTGCAAATCTTAGAGGGACTAAGATCCTGCAGGCTGCATGGTCGAGAAAAAGGAAAATAGGGAGAGAAATAGGAAGGAAGAGAAGAAAGAAGACACGAGGGAGGGAGGGAGAAGGTGAAAAAGAGGGAGTGAAAATAGGGCAGCAGGAAGAGAGGGAGCTATTTCCCCCTTGAGGGCGTACTTCACACCTTCCTAACTGACCTGGTCCCTTATCCCTGCGGAGGGTAACACATTAGCCAAGACACACGAGTGCAGGGGCGGTTTCATTAGCAGAGAACTCACATGACCCTGGGGTGGGGCCCAGTCAGGGGGCAAGTTGAGGCAGGGAGTCTGAAGAGGGGGTGTCCCTCAGCACCTACAGGCACCAGAGACCCACATAAGAACCGGAAAAGGAGAGGCGGCCCCTTCCAGCTTCCCTTGCCATCACTTCCTTGACAAGCTCTTATTGAGCACCTACTGTGTACACTGTACCTGCTGCGTGCAGGTCCCATGCACACACGAGCCCCCTGTGTCCTGGTTTTGGGCTCTGGCTTTCTTCTTGTCCAGAGCCGGGGCAGCTGACTAGCCAGGAATCCCCTGTCACCCCTCACCCGAGGCCGCGTGTGACCCAGCTCCGGGTGACACATCCACCTGCTGGATCTCGGCCTGGGAAGTTCTCTCCTCACCCCTGAAGCCTCATGCCCTCAGGGCTGTGGTGAATCGTGGGCCCAACCCCAGCACCTGGGACACACAGTGAGGTTCCAGACCTCTGTCGGGGGTGGGTGGTGGGCCTTCGTGGCCCAAGGAGGCTCCCGCCGGGAACACAGGAGCCGGGAGTGGGGGCCAGGAGGCAGGGTGGAGAGCAGCCCCTGTGTGTAACGACAGGCGATGTCACCTTTCAACATGCTGTGGGGCAAGCTTCGCCTTCCTTGTTGCACAGAGGAGGATGTGAATCCAGGCCGATCAGGTCAAGGGTCAGCGCCCTAAGGCACCCAGCAAGGAATGACCTCAGCCAGGAAGAGAGGACAGGCCTGGCTGGAAGGGGCAGGGCTTCTGGGCAGGGGTAGGCATGGGTGGGGCTCCCAGCTCGCAGAAGACGGGAGGGCCTGAGGGAGACACAGTGGGGCCTGCACCCAGGACCACGGAGCCCGACCCCACACCGCTGTGGGCAGCATGAGTGGGCAAGTAGGTGACCTGAGCCCCTCGCAGGAGAGGGCGCTGGCCCAGGTGAGTGTGGCAGCGGGTGGGGGAGGGGAGAGTCCTACATGGGCCTCAGTTTCTCGTTCTGCCCCAGGGGAGGGGGCCCCCAAGTCCCCTGCGGCCCCTCTGAGCTCTGTAGCCCTAGCTCTCTTCCCAACTCTGAGGGTCTTGGAGACCAGTGTCTACACGAGCGCTGTCCAGTAGAAATGTAACGTGAACCACAAATGCTGGCTACCCGTGTCCCTTCAAAGTTTCTAACAGCCACATTAAAAAAGGGAGAAGAAACAAGTGAAATCAATTTTGATAATATATGTTGCTTATTTACTTTTGGCCAGATTGCTGGATCTTAGTTGCTGGACCAGGAACTGGGCCTGGGCCTCGGCAGTGAAAGCCGTGTCCCAGCCACTGGACTGCCGGGGAATTCCCTACAATAGATTTAACCTGATAGAGCCAAGTTGTTATCGTTGCAACGTGTAATCAACATAAAAATAATCGCTGAGATTTTTTTTTGGTACTAAGTCTTCAGAATCCTGCGTGTATCTCATACTCACGGCAGATCTTGATTTAGACTGGCCACGTTTCAAACATTAGTGGTCACTCTGTTGGGCCCCACAGGTGAGCGCTGCTGGGGTGGCAGGTCCCAGCCTTACCTATGACCTGGTGGATGCAGGAGCCGGCGTGAGTTCTCCCTTCTAGCTCACTGGGGTCTTTCCCTCGTGGCTGAACATGGCAAGTGAGGGCTCCAGGCACAGAAGCTCACCTCAGTAGCATGGAGGGAGGTCCTGAATCCTGCCTTCGAAGAATTCTACACCTGAAAGAGGGCAGATTCCATCTAGGCTGGGAGTATAAGTCCTCTTACAAGACAACTGGGGTCAAGAATTAGGTCCAGGGACCTCTCTGGCCGTCCTATGGTTGGGACTCTGCTTTCACCACCAAGGGTCAGAGTTAGATCCCTGGTCCAGGAACTAGGACTCCACAAATCCCGTGGCTTGGCTGAAACAAACAAACCAAACAGAATTAGGTCCAGATCTTGGCAGAACAGGTCGAGTGAGCCTCAGATTCCTCCCTTGGTGTGGAAACAGATCTACTGGCAGTATCACGTCAGGATGAATCACGTGATCAGCTCAGGGCCAAACACTCCCTTGAGCTTCTTTCTTTCTTTAAATATGTGTTAAAAAAAAAAACACCCAAAAACCTTTGTTTATTTGGCTGCATTGGTTCTTAGTTGTGGCATGCTCAGTCTTGTTGCAGCATGTGGGATCTTGTTCTCTGACCAGGGATCAAACCCAGGTCCCCTGCGTTGGAGCTTGGAGTCTTATCCACTGGACCACGAGGGAAATCCCTTCCTTGTGTTTCTGAGGACAAAGAAAATCAGCTCATTTGGGGCTGTGGGGCCCAGAGCTGGTTCTTTGACCCTCCTATTTGGGGTCAAAGGAGACTGAAATGCAGGAAGAGGGGAATGACTCAGGCCGACGGCACTGGGGCTGCTGAGTCCTGGTCCAGATGCATGAGTCCTGAAGGCTGGCTGCGTCTCATAGTCAGCGACATTCACACAGAAGTGGAACCCTCAGCCCTCAGCCCCTGGAGAGGGCTGGGGCCCAGCGAAACTGCCCCAAGCCCTCCTGGGGCCTGTCTACAGAGGGTCTTCTCAGGCTGGGTGGAGTCACCCCTTGTTCAGGCCTGGATGATGGGCCCTGGATCAGATACATGGTTTGCCTCTTGCTCTGTGACACTGGGCAAATTACTCAACCTCTCTGAGCCTAGACTCCATGTCACTCACCCTCCCACCTGAATTGACCTGGGGTCTCCCTGAAGGTGGAGAGCTGGGCCCTGAAGAGGACCCACCCTGCCCGCATGGGTGTAAGGGAAGAGTGAGGCCTGTAAATCTCATTTATTCCACATTTCAGGGAATTCTCTGGCAGTCCAGAGGTTAGGACTCTGCAGTCTCACTACTGAGGGCCTAGGTTCAATCCCTGGTTGGGAACTATGATCCCACGAGCCACATGGGGCAGCCAAAATAAAAAACAAAAACAAAAAGAATCTACACTTCATCCTCTTTGGGCAACTGGTTCATCATTATTGTCCCATTTCCCAAAGGGAGGAAAGGAACTGTTGTGACTTGACCCAGGCCTCAGCTGCGCCAGCACGGGTGGGCCCCCCTGTTTCCTGAGGGCAGGCGGGCTCCGCAGGCCTGCAGGCACCAGCCCGTCCCCTGCGGCCATGGGGCACCGGGAGCCCGGCCCACCCGCATCTCTCCCCACTCTGCCCTCAGTTCCGGGAGAACATGCAGGATGTCCTGGCCGTCCTGCCCAGCGCCGATGACTACTTCCTCCTCCGCTGGCTCCGAGGTGAGGATGGACGGTAACACGGGATGAAGGTCGAGGGCATACGAGGTCTCTCTTGTGTCACAAGTTGCTCCAAATCACAGGCATTGGAAGCAACCGCAAGTATGTGTTACCTGTGTACACAGTTTCTGTGTACAATTTTAATTTCTAGTCAAGTAAGTATCAACAGATATAACCTAAATAAACAAAAATTCACTGGCATCCTCAATGACATTTGAGAGGGGAAGTGGCTCTTGATTTACATAATTCCTGGCTCTGTGATTCCACCAGATATGGAGGGTCTGATCTCTTCATGTTTTTGGAGCATTAGGAAAAGAACCCTGGGCATCACAGGGTCTCCAAGGCCCTGGCAGTGGCCATGGGCATGGCAGGGACTCCACGTGCTGTTTCTCTGGACACCTTCTCTTCCTAGCTACCTCCTGGGCCGTGCCTACCTACCAAGGCCCGCCCCGGGGCACACCCGCTGCCATCAGCCCAGGGAATCAGGGATGCAGGAGGTGAGGGGGCCGGGGGGCCCTCCCAGCCCCCTGGGTAGCCACAGCCCAACCCTTCCAAGGCGGCCCCCAGCACTGGGCACCCAGAAGCTTCTTCCCTGAGCTCCTCGACTCCTCCGCACCTCCGAGTGGACAGCAACCCAGAGGCCCGTACCCCGCCGAGGGGCCCAAGCTGGGACTCACTGCCCCCAGGAGTCCACAGCCACCACCCTATCTCCTCCTCGCAGCTCGGAGCTTTGACCTGAAGAAAGCAGAGGACATGCTGCGGAAGGTGAGGGCCATACCTCCCCCGGCCCTGTTTCCTGTCCTTTGTGGCGTCTTAGCTCCCGGACCAGGGGTTGAACCTGGGCCTTCGGCCATGAAAGCCCGGACTCCTAACCACCGGGCTGCCAGGGATTTCCCTGTCTTTTCTTCTCTCCATTCTCCTTCCTTCCTTCTTTCGGTTCCTCTTTACTTTCTTCCTTCCTTTCTTGCAACGACCATTTATTGCACCTCAATGTTGAGCCTCGCTGGTTCTCGTACTGGGGAGAGTGCAGTGGTGGAAAGAGAGTGAAAAGAAACCCGATAAATAAACAAGGCAATTCCTGAGAGTGGAGACTGCAACCATGACAGTAGGTGGAAGGAAGTGAGGGAGGGCAGGAAGGCCTTCCTTGCCAAAGGGTGATGTGATGGCGCCGGCATGAATGCCCAAAAGGAGGCAGGCACGTGACGACTGGAGACAGAGGGCAGAGCCGTGCAAAGGTCCTGCGGTGCGGGTGAGCTGGAGTAACCCGGGCGCACGGGAGGTCATGCCCTAGAGAGAAAGGGGAGAGAGGCAGCCGAGTGGGTGGCCCAGGCCCATGCCCGGGGACCCAGCAGGCCACCTGGGGAGTCTGGCTTTTTGACTAAGGGTGACTGGAAGCTGGGGTTAGGGTTGGGGTTAGTCTGACCCTGCTGCGGGGCTCCCTGGGAAGCCGTGTGGGGACTGGGGCCTGGGGACCAGGAGGGAGGGCGCAGGGAGAGGCAGCCACGGATGCGGGCTTCACGTGCTCCTTGCTGAGTCTTTCCTTCCTCATCCGTGTCAGACCCCATCTCCCCCGTCCCCCTGGCATCCCCACCCTCAGTTCTGGGTCCGTGGAGCCCGGGATGCCCTGGCAGGCCCTCAGTGGTTGCGGGCAGCGGGGCCTGGCCTGGCGTCCCTGGGTCCCTGCAGACCCCTTGACTCAGGAGGGGTCTTCAGCTGCCCCCTCCACCCCGTCTCTAGCACGTGAAGTTCCGGAAGCAACAAGATCTGGACAACATCCTCGCGTGGCAGCCCTCAGAGGTGGGCCCCCGGCGCCCTGCCCGCCCCAGACCCCGGCTCTCCGTCAAGCCCGCCTCCCCCCACCCAGCCCCGCTCTCTCGTGCATCCAGGTGATCAGGCTGTATGAGCCCAGTGGCTTCTGCGGCCACGACAGGGAGGGCAGCCCCGTCTGGTACCGCATCATCAGAGGCCTGGACCTCAAGGGCCTCCTACTCTCCGTCTCCAAACAAGAGTTACTCAGATTCAACTTCTGGAGCCTGGAGCTGCTCCTACGAGACTGTGAGCAGCAGAGCCAGGAGGTGGGGCCCCTCCCGGCCCCCTGGGCCGCCGAAATCCGGCCTCCTCCGAGGCAGCCCCCCACACTGGGCACCCACCACGGCCTCCCCAGCTCCCCGGCTCCTCCCAGCACCTCTGAGTGGACACGGTTCGGGCGACCTGCCTTCCCCGGGGCAGACGAGGGGAGGGCGCCCCTCGGGACGGTCCTGGCTCCCTGCACCTGGCTTCCTGGCATGGTGGAACCAGGATAAGCCGGGCCCAGCCCCACCTCCTGTGGGCTGTGGGGGGCACCGACCCTCCGGGGGGTCTCACCTCTCAGCATTCCCTTGCAGTTGGGGAAGAAAGTGGAGAAAATCTCGACTGTTTTTGATTTCGAGGGGCTGAGCCTGAGGCATCTGTGGAAGCCAGGAGTGGAGCTTATCCAGGAGGTGAGGGAGCCCCACCCAGGGCGGTGTCCCCTCACCGGGGACTCTGCCCCTCGTTTGCTGGTGTGGGCTGTATGTGGGGAGGTTCTCTAACTCTAACCAGAGTTTTGAGGCTCCTTTTTTTCTTTAATATTTACATATTTATTTATTTTGGCTGCCAGATCTTCTTTGTGGCACACAGACTTCTCTCTAGTTGAGGCTGTGACCTTAGTTGCTCTGCAGCAGGTGGGATCTTAGTTCCCTGACCAGGGATCCAACCCACGCTCCCTCCAGTGGAAGGTAGATTCCCGCCCACTGGACCACCAGGGAAGACCCTGCAGGGATCCTTTCAAACCCGAAGTCTTTTAGGGCTGTGCCAAGTCACAGTCATCACCCCAGTATCACCACCTCACGTCCAGGAGGTCACAGCAACAGGGCCTGGTCCCCAGGCCGGTCAGAGTCCCCATGGGTGTCCCTTCCTCTCTTATACTCCCTCCCCGCTCACCCCTCTCTTACCTGGGAGGGGGCTGGGAGCAAGTCATCTTCCAGGGCCCTGAGGAGGGAAGGGAGACCCTGATAAGATCTGCCTCCCCCCACCCCCCCGCCCCCTGCCCCCCGCCGGGGCAGCCAGCCTGCCTTTTCTTTCTGCTCAATACAGGATAGCAGAGAACCTAAAAATTTTAACATTTCAAGAACCACCATGAGGGACTTGCCCAGCGGTCCAGTGGTTAAGATTCCATGCTTCCAGTGCAAGGAGCATAGGTTCAATCCCTGGTCAGGAAACTAATCCCATAAGCTGTGCGACAAGGTCAAAAAAGAGAAAAAGAACCACCATGAAAATGTACTAGATTGAGAACACCAGACACGAAAGGCCACATGTATTCCATTGATATGAAATATCCAGATTAGGCAAATCCATGAGGCAGAAAGCATGCTGGTACTTAACCAGGGCTGCAGGGAGTGGGGAATGGGGTGACTGCTAACTGGTGTGGGGTTTCTTCTGGCGTGGTGAGAATATTCTGCAACCAGACAGTGCTGATGGTTGCACAACTTGGTGAATACACTGAAGCCGCTGAACTCTACACTTTTAAAGGGTGAAATTTATGGTATGTAAATTATATTCCAATTAAGAAAAAAGAAAGAGCCATGCCTTGCAACTTTGAATGTTTCTTATATGCTGGAAGCGTTTTGTGCCCGAAACCACATGGAGAGGAGCCTTCCAGAGACCTGACTGAGGGGGACCTTTTTGGTCTGCAGTGGGTGGGGTCATCCCCTGGAAATCTGTCAAGAATTTGCACTAGTGGCTTCAGGGTGGGAGGGGGTGGTCTATGACGGGGACCCAACAAACCAGACGGTGGGAACTCCTCTTGTCTGGGTGGCTTTTGGGGTGCCTGGAGAGGCCTCAGGGGCCTTAAGGGGGGCGGCATTTAGGCACCTGCATCTTGTGCATTGACCTGAGTTTGACCCTACAGTTTCTCTCGGCACTTGAGGCAAACTACCCTGAGATTCTGAAGAATTTAATTGTTGTGAAAGGTGAGTGAACCAGTTCCGCATATGCATAAGTGGGTGTGGGGGCGGTGCAGGGGACTTGGAGGCCACCAGGCAGGGAAAGGAGACCCCAGGAAACCATGGAACGGTGCCTGTCTCAGCCCCCAGGCTCTTCCCGGTGGCCTTCAACCTGATGAAGCCGTACATCACTGAGGAGACACGCAGGAAGGTGGTGATCCTTGGAGGTGAGTGGGCAGCTCCTCTGCAGCTCAGAGCCTGAGGGTTCCTGAACACGAGGGCACCAGGCCCGGGGACGCAGCTGCTCTGGGGGACCCACTCCCTTGGGCAGCAACTGTTGAGGCCAATGTGTCCACCTGCCAGAGGGCTGAGGGGCCAGGAGGGCTCTGCGAGACCCCCGGCGGCAGCACATGTGAGGGACCCCAGCTCTGGATTGGGAGATGTGAATTTAAGGGGTGACTTTGTCTGTTATGAGTTGCAGGTGAGCCACTGGCTCTGTCTGGGTCTCAGATTCCTCAGTTCCTCCCCCCAACCCACCCCGCCCCATAAAAATGGGGAGAGTAAGATGCAGGTTTTCCAAATTACATAACTGATAAAATTTGGAAATTTAGAAAAATATAGAAATATATAAAGGAGAGAGTGAATCCTGTCACTCAAGGAACTATTATTAACATGCGCTGTCTTTTCAAAGAAATTCACTTTTAAAAATAGGTTCACACCATGTTATACTCTTTTACAACCTACCTTTTTCACATACCATGTGATAAACTTTATTCTGTTTTGGTAAAGTCCAAAATTTAGGTTGTTGGTAATTTTTTTTTTAACCATTAGGGAAGAGTTAGGAGTGAAGAGGCTTATAGATGAATCTTTGTATGCATCCCTAATTTTTTTCCATAAAATAATGCCCTAGAAATGAAGAGTCCTTTTCCATTAAAGGAGAACACTCGGGGAGTCCCTTTTATTCTGTGTCCACACTGACCCCAGGGTATGTTGGGCGTTCACGTCTGCTTCCTCCTACTTCGTTCCCATAATGCTCTCATTCCTTTGTGAACCAGCCTTGGCTTCTCAGAGCAGCATTGGGAGAGGGGGGCTGATACACTTTGCCCCCCCAGTTCTAAGGGTGCTGGAGTTGCAGGAGCTGAGGGCAGGGGCTGACTGGAAGGCTGAGTTCAGTTTCCGAGGGAAAGGGAAGCTCAGGGTAGACACCTGTGCTCAGCCTCACGCTCCAGGAGACACTGATCTGAGTCCCTGCAAAGATGGTGGTCCAATGGTTAGACTCAGCGCTTTTATTGCAGAGGTCCCGGGTTCGATCCCTGGTCAGGGAACTAAGATCCCACAAACTACGTGGTGTGGTCAAAAAAACCCAAAAAGATGCCTCATGGGCTAACACCTGGACAGATAGGGGTGGGTACCAGGGCTGAAGGGGCAGGAACTGGTCACACAGACACTGTGGACCTAGATCTTCTTGGCTTCTGTCCTGGAGGCACTGAGAGTATGTGGGAGGTAGGGGGAGGCTGTCAGATGGCACAGGACGGCCCTGGGCTTGGCCCCATTGCCCTCTCTTGAGCCCCCGACCCCCCCCACAGAGCCCCACTTTTTGTCCCCACAGGCAACTGGAAGCAAGAGTTGCTGAAATTCATCAGCCCCGACCAGCTGCCCGTGGAGTTCGGGGGGACCATGACCGACCCCGACGGCAACCCCAAGTGCCTGACCAAGGTCCGGTGCCCAGAGGATGGGGAGGGAGGGGGGGTGGCCGTGGGGCAGTGCCCGCTCACCACTCTCACCCACAGATCAACTACGGGGGCGACGTGCCCCAGCGTTACTACCTGCGCAACCACGTGAGGGTGCAGTACGACCACCAGGCGACCGTGGGCCGAGGCTCCTCCCTGCAGGTGGACAACGAGATCCTGTTCCCGGGCTGCGTGCTCAGGTAGGCACGGCGCCCCCCACACACACCCCTGGGCGCGGCCGGGAGGGGCCCGGAGCCCAGGCAGGGGGCGGTCAGTGGGGCCCTGTCCCCTGCAGGTGGCAGTTCGCGTCGAACGGAGGGGACATCGGCTTCGGGGTTTTCCTGAAGACCAAGATGGGGGAGCGGCAGCGGGCTGGGGAGATGACGGAGGTGCTGGCCAGCCAGCGCTACAACGCCCACATGGTGCCCGAGGACGGGAGCCTCACCTGCACGGAAGCCGGCGTCTGTGAGTGTTGGCAGGGAATGGCTCCTCCTGGACCTGGGGGTGGGGGTCAGGTGCATTGCCGTGCATCAGGTCCCACCAGTAGGGAGCCCTGGCTCCGGGCTCTCAGGTGTGGCAGTGGCACCCAGGTCTAGTACCTGCCAGGAGGGTGAGGTCCCAGGCGGGCATCCTCTCTGAATGTCTGTCCCATCAACACAGACGTCCTAAGGTTTGACAACACCTACAGCCTGATCTACCCCAAGCACGTCAGCTACACCGTGGAGGTGCTGCTCCCAGACCAAACCTCCCTGGAGAAGATAGAGAAATTCTAGACAAGCCTCGCGGTTCCCATACCGTCCTCTGTGGCCTCTGGGTCTGCAGTGAGCTCACAGCCTTCCCTGGCCAGACCCCCTCCAAGTTCCCCAGGGAAGGCGATCCTACAGAGCTGGTCCCAGCCCATCTGTCACAGTGGGTCTGCATCTTCAGAACTGCTGGGACTGTGGCAGCCAGCAAAGCAACAGAAAAACTCTCCAGCCCCTGTGACTCAAGCTCAGAGAAAATTCCCAGCCCCTTTTCTACCAACCGATACTGAGTCGTGAGTTCCCATTCTGAAATATATTGTGTTTAAAAGATAAATAAATAAAAGCGTGGGGCTTCCCTGATGGCTCAGTGGTAAAGAATCAGCTTGCCAAAGCAGGAGACACGGGTTTGATTCCTGATCCTGGAAGCTCCCACGTGCCGCAGAGCAGCTGAACCCGGGCACTGTAACGGCTGAGCCTGCGCTCTGGAGTTCAGGAGCCTCAGCTACTGAAGCCTGAGCGCCCGGGAGCCCGTGCTCCAAAGGAGAGACCACCGCAACGGGAAGCCTGAGCCCCGCAACTAGCGGCCTCCCGCTCGCTGCAACTGGAGAACAGCCCACGCACAGCAGGGAAGACCCAGCACAGTCAAAAGTAAATAAATAAATAGTTTAAAAAAGAAAGAAAATGTGAGATATAATAGGACAGAACTGGAAACAGTTGCCATTGAAAAGATAATGCATTACTCATAGTTCCCAAGAGGAGAGGGCATGGATGCCACAGGGGATCACCCGGAGAACAGGGGGTGTGGGTGGGAGGCGGGGGTGGGGCATGAGGTGGAAGGAGGGGGAGGACCTGCAGGCAAAAGCCTTTGTTATGGTTTCCCTGCAAGGAATGGGTGAGGCAGGGTCAGCAGGCCTAGAACTGGCTCTTTTGAGTGATTTACGCAGGCTCTGGGTACCAGTTGCCCTGAGTTTGAGCCTGATACAGGAGGAGTTTGGAGTGTGGGCTCATATTTGAAAAGCACACCTGTGGGCAAGACTCCCTCCTGTTCAGTCGCTCAGTCGTGGCCAATTCCTCGCGACCCCATGGACTGCAGCACGTCAGGCTCCCCTGTCCTTCACTATCCCTCAGAGATTGCTTAGACTCATGTCCACCAAGTTGATGATGCCATCCAACCATCTCATCGTCTGTCGCCCCCTTCTCCTCCTGCCCTCAGTCTTTCCCAGCATCAGGGTCTCTAGGAACTGGCTATCCCTGGGAGTCAGCAAGGGCCCAGGTGTGAAAGCATCAGAACACAGAAAATAGGAGGCGTGATTAATACAGTTAGCTGGCAAGCAGCCATGCCACTGCCCTGCTGGGTACACATTCCTTCCCCATCGAGAAAGAACTCTTGGTTCACATGCTGTCCTTCCTCGTGTGAGGGTATCTAAGAGCTGGTTCCCCTGCTCAGCCTCCATCCTCTCAGGGTCTCCCCTGGTGGGCCAGTGGCTAAGACTATAACTCCAAATGCAGGGAGCCTGGGTTCAATCCCTGGTCAGGAAGCTAGACCCCATATGCCACAGCTGAAGTCCCTGAATCACAACCAAGACCTGATGCAGTAAAAAAAAAAAAAAAAATTGCATTTTGCTTCAACAAAGTTGAGTTCAGTTTACGCCAGGCCCTCTTCCCTATTTCGATAGCTAATGCGTAATAAAATCCATTTTTCCTCTTTAACTAGTGTTTGACTTTGTTTTTTCTTGGACACTACCAAGTTAGACATGTTCGATACAGGAGGTGTCCATCCTTGTGGAAAGTTCTTCTGAGCGGTGACGTACGTCATGGGGTATACAGGGCAGGCTTCTGAGGAGAGGACCATCAGAGACACACTGACCCTTTATCTCCTCAGAAGTCATGCCTCCAGAAAGCCCCACCAGTTAGGCACATTAGAGAAAAGTCAGACCGATGATTAATAAAGACAGGAAAGCATAGAAAGATATTTGAGAAGAAGGAAGGGGGCGTTCTAAGTTGTAAACAAAGAACCATGCATAAAAAGTGTGAACTTTCAAGGTATGATCAGGTAACAAGTGAAGTTGAACTATTAATAGTAAATTCAGCCTGATAACCATCAGTTCAGGCTTTAATCACCTTGGGAGAAACCCCCAGGTATAGACCACCCAATCCAGAGTGAATTGGCCAATAACTCAAAGTGCTGATACCAAGAAATACCTAAAACATTTTTACTTTTTCATTTGGATCTATGGATATTGAAAGTTCCAACAAAACAGTAAAAAACAAATACTGAAATTCAAAGATGTCAAAGAATACAGTTGTAACCCGAGGACTGCCCCAAGGGAAGGTACGGAAACAAATATATGGTTGTTGTTTCATCACTAAGTCATGTCCAAGTCTTTTGCAACCCCATGAACTGTATAGACCATCAGGCTCCTCTGTCCATGGGATTTCCCAGGCATGAATACTGGAGTGGATTGCCATTTCCTTTTCCAGGGGATCATCCCGACTCAGGGCCTGTGCATCTACTATACTGGCAGGTCCAAAACCTGCCAAAGTTATTCTCTGAGACACCAGAGAAGCCCAGGAAACAAGTATAGAAATAATCAATAAAGTAATTTCAAGAGGGATGTCTTTGGAACAAGTTTAAATAAAACTGTAGTAACAATTTTTGGATTCATTGGGCTTCTGTATTTGCTATTCAGGTATTTGAAGTGCTCAAAACCATCAGCTGTAACGAATTTGTAGTTTATAATTCCCATGGATCAGACACCGAGTAGATCTTTGATAATTTCCCAAGCGAGGTTGTGACAGAGCTCTGGTTTGGTACAGAGTCAAGGCTCTGACCTGCCTCTGCTCACTGCTCCTCCACGCTCCCCGCCCACCTCCACCATGGATTTGTGCAATAGCGTCCTGACCAGTATTGCTTCTCTGAACATCTGCCCTTGCCAGGTCACCCTTCACACCAGGCCCAGGGTTATCTTCCTGCTGCAGGAGGAATCACATCCGTGTCTTCTTCAAAAAGCTTCAAAGGCTGTCGCCCACTCTGATGGCTGATAAGCATAGTCCCCAGCTGGCCTGACCTCAGTCCTTTGAGTTCCCTGCACTTGGAGTATCCCTCTTCCCTCTTGCCTCTGGAGGCTTCATTATGCAAACCCCTCCATCTAGAACATCTTCCTCCTATTCTTGTCTTAGAGGCCCAACTCAAATACCACCTCCTCTGGGGACATTCCAAGACCTTCAGGGCAGTGGTCTTGCTCAGACTTCTACTAGAACACTCCATCTTCAGGCAGCCAGGAAAGATATTGGTTAAGGATACAGGACTTGGGTGCAAATAAGGGTTCAAACCCTGGTTCTGGCTCTTAACAGCCTGTGAAGTTCAATCGGGCACATGTGAAATGGGCACATGGGTCCAAAGATGAGCAGCAAATATGACCCATACCTTCATGGGGCTGACAGTTAAGGGGGTGAGTAAAATATCAGACCAAGCCATGTCTGATGAGAACAATTCTCTGCAAAAGAGCAGCAGGGGTCTACTTGAGCATTTAGGAGATGGGAAGGTGATGGGGAGGCACCAATAGGCAGTATGGGATGAGGAGGGAAGGGAAGAGAGCTCAAGTCAGAGGGAATGGCATGTGCAAAGGCCCTGTGGTAGGAGATAGCAGCAAGGGGAGACAGATAGCTCCTACACACCCTATTTGGTCATTTGTGGTTTGGAAAGGCCAGTCCCTCTTGTCTTTTGTAGGAGAAGAAAGATAGGCATCCAGTTATGGCCCCTAATCCACCTCTTCCCCTGGTCCCAGGTCTTTGGGGGTAGTTGGTCAGAATCCCCTTGGCCACCTTTCTCTCTCCCAGGCCCTTGTGGCCCTCTCCGTTTCTAGGGTATAGATGATAGTGGGGGTATGGTCATGTAAGGTCCTGCCTTTCCTGGGGTCACCCTGAGTTGGTTGGGGGAGCCAAGGAGACACTCCCCCCTAGAGCCTAATCTCCATTTCCCAGGCAGGCCCAGGTGTGAGGCTGCTCTGCCCTGGGCATCTGAGTCAGGTGGACCTTCTCTCTCAACCCCTCCACCCAGGGTGATGCAAGCCAAGCCCTACATTCCTGGAGGAACATCCAGCGGCATTTGCTCAGCCTGGACATCCACAGAATGGGATCAGTTTAGCCGTGATGGGGGAAGAGTGGGCAGGAGCTCCTGGCAGAGCTGATCTCATCCCAACAACGGAGATGCCCTTCACTGCACAGGCTTCCCTTCTGTTAGCAGGATCCAGATGTGAACGAGGACTGCAAGCAGGGCACCTGTGGCCACTGAGAGATGCCAGGAATTTTAGGAGCAGCTGGGAGGTGGGAGGGAGAGATTCCGCCGTGAGTGGGCAGGGAGGTGAGGGATCGAGGTCGCATACTGTGACACAGCCGTCATCACAGCCCTGCTTCTCGGCCTGTGGGTCAGGAGCATCAAGGAAATGAGCCACGTTTCAGAAAGTGGGAGGAGACAGGCACATTACATAAGAGGGGATCCGGCTGCCTGGCGCCCAGATGGGTAGAATGGAAGTCCTCCATGCCCAGCGATGGCTCAGGCTCAGGGCAGGACACCTGACCTGCATGGGAACAACAGGGACTTAACATGTGACCTGGAACCATCCTCGGCAGACAGAGGCTTAGCACCTGGCCCTGCACCAACTGTCTAGATTCCAATCCTGGCTTTGCTGCATGCCGACTGTGAGACCTGGGGGCGGGGGGGTTGGCTTCAGTTTTCTCACCCACAGATGGGAATAACCATAGTGCCAACCTTAGAATGTGTCTGGAGAATTAAATGAGACCATGCTGGACTGTCCAGTCGGGCAACCACTGTATTAATTTGCTTGACTACCTCAACAAAGCTCCCAAACCGAATGGCTCCAGCAACGAGATTTATTGTCTCATAGATCTGGGGGCTAGAAGGCCGAGATCAAGGGGTCAGCAGGCTTGGTTCCCTTTGAGGACAAGGAGGAAGAATTTATTCTCTGCTTCTCCCCTAGCTTCTGGTGGTTTATTGGCTATTTTTGGTGTTCTACGGCTCATATATAGAAGCATTGCCCTGATCCCCACCTTCATCTTCACGTGGCCTCTTCCCTGTCGGCATGCGTGTATACAAATTTCCCCTTTTCATAAGGACAATAGTCATATTGGATTAGGGGCCCACCCCACTCCACTTTGACCTCATTTTAACTAATTACATCTGTAAGGACCCTGTTTCCAAATAGGCCACGTTCTTAGATGCTGGGAATTAGGATCTCAATGTGTAAATTGGGGGGCAGACACAATACAGTCCATAACACCACAAGTGGGGAGTTCCCTGGCAGTCCAGTGGTTAGGACTTCTCGCTTTCACTGCCATGGGCCCGGGTTCAATCTCTGGCTGGGGGACAAAGACCCTGCAAACCGGGGGACGTGGTCAATAAAACCAAATCAAAACAGACAGGGGCTTGCTTCCCTGGTGGCTCAGTGGTAAAGAATCTGGCTGCCAATGCAGGAGACATGGGTTTGGTCCCCCATCCAGGAAGATCCCATATGCCTCTGAGCAACGAAGCCTGTGTTCTAGAGTCTGGGAACAGCAACAACCGAGCCCACACGCCACAGGCACTGAAGCCTGCACCCTAGAGTCTGCACTCAGCAACCAGAGAAGCCGTCGCAAAGAGAAACCCACGCACTGCAACGAAGAGTAGCCCCACTCGTCGCAACTAGAGAAAAGTCCGCGCAGCAAGGAAGACCTAGCACAGCCAAAAATTAAGAAATAAATAAAAATGTAAAACCAAGCAAACAGAAGAACCCCGAATGTGGCTGGTCCAGCATTTGAAATGAGGCTGGTTGGACTTGAAATGTGCTATCCAAAATGAATGCTGGATTTCAAAGGCTTGATACAAGAAAAAAAAGAAAAGAATGCACGATCAGTTCAGTTCAGTTGCTCAGTCGTGTCTGACTCTTTGCGACCCCATGGACTGCAGCACACCAGGCTTCCCTGTCCATCACCAACTCCCAGAGTTTACTCAAACTCAAGTCCATCGCACCGGTGATGCCATCCAACCATCTCATCCTCTGTCCTCCCCTTCTCCTCCTGTCTTCCATCTTCCCCATCATCAGGGTCTTTTCCAATGAGTCAGTTCTGCACATCAGGTGACCAAAGTATTGGAGTTTCAGCATCAGTCCTTCCAGTGAATAGTCAGGACTGATTTCCTTTAGGATGGACTGGTTGGATCTCCTTGCAGTCCACGGGACTCTCAAGAGTCTTCTCCAACACCACAGTTCAAAGCATCAATTCTTTGGCACTCAGCTTTCTTTATAGTCCAACTCTCACATCCATACATGACTACTGGAAAAACCATAACTTTGACTAGATGGACTTTTGTTGGTAAAGTAATGTCTCTGCCTTTTAATATGCTGTCTAGGTTGGTCATAGTTTTTCTTCCAAGGAGCAAGTGTCTTTAATTTTGTGGCTGCAGTCATCATCTGCAGTGACTTTGGAGCCCCCAAAAATAAAGTCTCTCATTGTTTCCTTTGTTTCCCCATCTATTTGCCATGAAGTGAAGTGATGAGACCCAATGCCATGATCTTAGTTTTCTGAATGTTGAGCATTAAGCCAACTTTTTCACTCTCCTCTTTCACTTTCATCAAGAAGCTCTTTAGTTCTTCTCTGATTTCTCTCACTATTGACTTATTGATGAAATAATGATTTCATTTATTAATCATATTGATTATACACCAAAATGATAATACTTCAGAGGCATTATGTTAAATAAACTATATTATTATAATTAAAATTTTCATGTGTCTAAATTTTAATTTAATGTGTTTAAAATTTAAGTCTTTAAATTTTAAAGAGTTTGAAATTACCAGTGTGGCTCCCATTACCCATTAAACAGCCTGAACTAATATTTACAAAGCCCTTAGAACAGGGCCTGGCCCATAGAAAGCGCTGGGAAAGTGTTAGTTAAATAAAGACGTCTCTTTAGAGGTGACTTGTTACCTGTGGTATTTAAAAAATATGACTTCCCAAGGAGTGAGAAAAGTTGGGGACAAATCTCTTTTCTTGTCTGCCTTTTCTTTGATTTAGAGGATTTTGTTTTACATTCTGGAAGCATAGGGCATAGGGCTTCCCAAATGGCACAGTGGTAAATGATCCGCTGCAATGGAGGAGACGCGGGTTCGATTCCTGGGCTGGGAAGATGCCCTGGAGGAGGAGATGGCAACCTACTCCACTATTCTTGCCTGGAAAATCCCTGGGACAGAGGAGTCTTGTGGGCATCACGACCGAGCACCGAGCACACACAGCACATGGCATGTGTCATATGGCCCTACGTTTTCCAAATTGCTTCATGGTATCTTCTCCATGTTGTTATAAAGTCTTCACCCATCATATTAAGCACAGCAGTTTTCTGAAAAGTTGTTTCCAATTTTCCTATTAACCACAAACAACTTTAAGCTGGAAATATTTTGTTAGTTAGGATTATTATTGGGTAATGTGGTAAACGATTGAAGGATTGTAATAATAGGTATTGTGAGTAGTTTTTAGAAGAGCTGAAATGGATTTGCAGTCCTGCCAGAAACATATGAATGTCTCCGTTTCACCAACTTATGACGAAATTTGTTATCGTTTTTAAAACGATTTTGTGTATGTGTATTTGTGTGTGTTTATTTTGTTTTCTTGCTGATTTATCAGAGGAAAAAGCATGTCTTTGCTTGTATACATATTCCTTTGGTGACCTGGAGGTTGAGTATTGACCACTTGATTATTGCCTCTGTACATTCTCTCTTCTGATAATTGGTGTCTTGCATCCTTTGACCATTCTTATCAATTTGCACGCCTTCTTTATAATGGCGTTTCCCAACCTTTTTTGGAACCAGGGACCAGTTTCGTGGAAGACAGTTTTTCCACGACCCCCAAGGGTGTGGGGGTTGATTTCAGGATGATTCAAGCACATTACATTTATTGTGCACTTGATTTCTACTATTATTACATCAGTTTTACCTCAGATCATCAGGCATTAGATCCCAGAGGTTGGGGACCCCTGCTTTATAAGGATATCAATTTCTGTCCCATTTTATTTTTTCCCAAATTCACATTAGCCAATATTGACTTAATACCTTAATTCCATTTCTTGTTTCATGGATTTTTGTATGTTTATATAGTCAAACCAATTGATTGCCCTTTGCGATTTCTGTCATTGCTTTTAAGTGCAGATCATCCCCTTCTAGAAGCATGGTAAGCGTCACTTTTAGTTTCTTTTAGCCTTTGGTAATTTCTTTCATTCTTTTTCCCTTAAGATTTAAAATCCCTCCAGGACAGTACTGCCTAAATGAAATATAATGCAAGTCACAAATGTGAGCCACACATGTAATCTTAAATTTTCTGGTCATCACATTCTTAAAAAGTAAAAACAGAAAAGGTAGAGAGCTCAGAGGACTTTTAGGGTAGTGAGCTTGTGAACTTACTCTCTATGATACGACAATGGTGACTATGTCATTCCACATTTGACCAACCCATAGCATGCACAACACCAAGAGTGAATCCTAACGTACACTATGGGTGACAGCGTTGTAGATTCATTGATTGTAATAAATGTCCCATCTGGTGGGGGGTGTCCACAGATGGGAGGCTGTGGCGTGAGGGGACAGCGGGTATATGAGAGCTCTCTATACTACTTTCTGCTCAATTTTGCTGTGAATCCAAAACTGCCCTTAAAAATAAGCTTATTAATTTAAAAAATTATAGATTATTAAAAAGTGAAAAAATGGTGCAATTAATGTTAACAATATATTAACCCAATATATCAAAAAATATCATTTCAACATGTAATCTGTACAACAATTAATGAATGAACTATTTCATTTCATTTTGGGGACTGCTGTCTTCAAAATCTGGTGTGCATTTCATAGTGACAGCTCATCTCCATTTGCACTAGTGACAAGCCACGTTCCCAATGCTGGACCACACATGGCTGGTGGTCACCAGCTTGGCTAGCAAAGCGCAGAACGTGGTTTGACCCCAAGTGAGGACAGAGCGTAAAGGTTCCAGTGAACAGACTAACCACCCTCTTCACCTTCACCTCTCACCTGCTCCTCTCCCTCGAAAATTCCTGCCCAGGCAACCTGGCTCACCGTCCCTGGTGACCTCTGCCTGGCTCTCGGATGCTGCCCTGGACACCTGTGTCAGCTGCCCAGCACCTTGGGCTTCCCAACCCCTCCGCCACCCGCCTGGGACTGCCATCTGTCCACTGCCGCCTCCCACTCCCAGCCTTTGGGCTGAGGAGCTCACCCTGGGGAGGGAGGGTGTATTTTTAGCTCTCTATCCCAGCAGGTCATTGCCCTGGTGACAGTCTCAACAGTAATAACTATGATTAGGAACACATCCTGGGTTGCCTTATGTAATCCTTCAGACTATCTCTTTTTTTTTTTTTTTTTTTGGCCAGACCTCAGGGCATGTGGGATCCTAGTTCCCCAACCAGGAATGGAAACTTCAGCTCTGCTGAAGACTTCCCTCTGGGAAGTCTCAACCACTGGACCACCAGGGAAGTCCCTCCTCCAGGCTATCTTGAAGGCTGAAACCATTCTGCATCCCGGCAGTGCCCAGCCTGTGGTCAAGACCAGGCGAAGGTTGGCAGGAAGGCATGGGACCACCTGGAGAGGTGAACTAAATTTATTAAGTTTGTTGGGAAGGAGATCTGGTGTGATCCCTGAAAGCTGCCCACGTGTCTTTGATGCCCCCCTGTCTTGCCTGTCCCTGGGACCCTGTGGGAGCCCCTGGGATGAGGTCGCCAGGAGGTGGGAGAAGCCTGGTGGCCCTCCCCATCCCCTGACCCCCGCCTGGAGTCTGTGCTCTGGGATCCCTCTGGGGCAGGTCACCTCCCTGCCCTGGGTAGGGTGTGCCTTAGCGACTGTGGGAAAACTCCCCGAGCCGGGGCGCAAAGCTGGCGGGATGGGGCGGGGAAGGAGGGGTGCTCTCCAGGGCGTGGGGGCAGGACTGACATCCGATGCGCCCGGCAAAAACAGGCCAGGCGGCGGGGCGGGCAGACTAATCCTGGACACTGGCGCTCAGGGCACCATGAGCGGCCGAGTTGGGGACCTGAGCCCCCAGCAGCAGGAGGCTCTGACCCGGGTGAGGAGCTCCGAGGGCGTCGGGGAGGCTTGGGGAGGGGCCGAGCAGCCCCCGGGGCACAGCCGGGAAAGGGGACCCTGGAGAGCGCGCGTCCAGCCGGTGGCTCCAGCGCTCAGGTTGTCCAGGGAGCTGGGCGTCCACCTGGGCCAGGAGCCCCCATCTCTGGGCCTCTCTGCGACTCAGCCCAGCCCTGCCGGCGCCCGGCCACCGAGCCCTGTCCCTTGAGGAAGGTGGAGGAGGATGGCCCTGCCTTTTGCACTGAGGCAGCCTTGGGCAGACAGCCGCCCAGGTCTCCTGCCCGGATTGCAACCTTCGTTCGGTTTCTCTGTGTGGCTTTCTGAATCCGCAGGCCCCAAGCCTTCTCCCTGTTGTTAATGTTTTCATTTAAGGGAAATGGTGGGGGGAGGGAATTGGTGCCATCCAGACAATCCGATGGGACTCACCTGAAACTGAAAGTGAAAGTGAAGACGCTCAGTCGCCTCCGACTCTGCGACCCCAGGGACTGACTATAGCCTCCCAGCCTCCTCCGTCCATGGGATTTTCCAGGCAAGAATACTGGAGTGGGTTGCCATTTCCTTTTCCAAGAGATCATCCCAACCCTGGTCTCCCGCATTGTAGGCAGACACTTTTATCGTCTGAACCACCAGGGAAGTCTGGGACTCACCTGGTGGTGTCTTAACCATGAGGAGGTCTTAGGTGCTGCAGCATTAATTCTGTTTGCCAGGAATTCCTCAGCAATCCAGTGGCAGGACCCATTGCTGTGGCCGGGGTTCAATCCCTAGTCAGGGAACTAAGATCCCACATCCCCGTGGCATGGCCAAAAAAAAAAATTGGGTTGCAAATGGCCAGAGACTAGAAACTCTGAATTCGGGGTGACAGGGCGGGGAGCATAAGGGTTTCACAACCGTTGTTGTTCAGTCGATCAGTCATGTCTGACCCTTTGTGACCCTATGGACTGCAACCCACCAGGCTCCTCTGTCCATGGGATTCTCCAGGCAAGAATACTGGAGTGGGTTGCCATTTCCTTCTCCAGTCACAACCGTGGCTCCCAACTGCAGCCTATGAAAGGGCAGTTTCAGACTCTGGAGAAGGGTTTCTTTTGAGGCTCCTAGTTTGTGAACCTCACATGTATCTGGCACCTGCCACAAGCCAGGCCTGAAGCTAAAGGCTTTACCTTCACAAACTCCTTTGACTGGCACATATGTATCATTATCCCCACTTCACAGATGAGGAAACTGAGGCTCAGAGAAGTTAAGCTACTTGCTTCCAAGTCCAGACCCTCATGATGCAATATCCAGGCAACATCTTCAGAATGTTCTGGTGGGCCTGCATCAGATTCACCAGGGATGTTTGTAAAAACAGAGATGGCACAACCCTCCCTCGAACCTACAGAACAAGGGTCTTGTGGGGCAGAGAACCCCTCAGGTTTGAGAAGGATCCAACTCTTCCTGCCTTGGTGGGCTGAGGGCTGGCCCCTTCCCAGGTTGCAACCTGGGCATGTGCTGCTGGCTCTGCAGGGTCCCTGGGCAGGACTGACCAGCAGACTGAGGCTGGGAAGGTCTGGACAGGGTGGGGACTGCGGGAGTGCCTCTGACCATTCTATCCCCTCCCTCAGTTCCGGGACAACCTTCAGGACCTGCTCCCCACACTGCCCAAGGCTGATGACCACTACGTCCTGCGCTGGCTCCGAGGTGAGGCCAGCTGCCGTCAGTGGAGGCTGACAGGGGGCGGGGCTGGGGTGGGAGTGGCTTCAGGAAAGCGGGTGGGAGACTGGGGGACAGCCCTGAAGAGTGAGCTGGAATCTCAGTTCCCACCCAAATCAGCACAGCACAGAAGTCCTACGGAGCCTCAGTTTCTTCATCCATAAAGTGGGCATGAGGCTACCTCCCCAAGGGTTGTTATGAATTAAACATAATTCATAGCATTATGAATTATGACGTAGTGCCTGGGTGTACACTGTAGAGGGTGTACACCCTCTGTAGGGGGTGTAGTGCCTGGCATGGGTGGGCAACAGGGTGAGGTGAGGTTGGAGGTAACACCTGGGAAGTTCTCAGGATGACAGGCCTGGCCAAGGCTTGAGTAAATACCACTGAACTGTCTTCAGGCCTTGCCCTTGGGTCTGTTTCCAGTTTCTTGACGACAGGGCTTCAAGTGTCGTTCATTTAGAGATCTGACACCACGTGCCCAATGAACTTTCAGAGAGTGGGTGTAATTAAAGGCAGAGGAGGAATTTCCTCTAGGAATTGCCAAAGTAGTGCAGAATAGTTAGAACGACAGAAACCACCCTAGAACTTAGCGGAAAAAATTCATGTCATCTCAGCCTACCCCATGGCATGGCTTTTGAGCTTGAGCCAAGAGAGAGGTCAGAAGCCAGGCTGGAATCAGACAGAACAGTGATTGCTAGCAGGGTGCCCATACGAGTTGCCTCACTTTCCTGGTCTGTGTAATACTGGCCTCTACCTTCAAGATGCCGTGAGTCAGACCTGAGGTCATGGGCGTACACAGCGCCTGCACAGAGGAAGGCCTCCCTTCTGTTCTATTTCATTTGACTGTGTTTTTTCAAATTATTGGTTTTTTACAAACTTTATTTTTAGAACCATTCTAAAAAGATTTACAGAAAAATTGTGACGATAGTACAGAAAGTTCCCATAGATGCTGCATATTAACACTTCACTTTCATATGATTGTTTATGACGATTAATGGACCATTATTGCTATGTAATTAGTGATTGAAATCTGTGTTTTATTTAGATTTGCTTAGTTTTTTTCCATTCCGGGATCCCATCCAGGACACTACATTCCATTTTCTTGTCTTGTCTCTTTGGGCCCTCTTGGCTGAGGCAGTTTCTATTTCATTTTTAATGTCATTTTAATGTCTTTTCCCCCACCCAAGCTAAAAAAAGGACTTGGAACAGTAGATTTCTTTTCTTTTTTTTTTTTTTTAACTTGGAATATAATTGCTTTACAATGCTGTGTTAGTTTCTGCCGTACAACAAGTGAATCGCTTCTGTGTTACATATGTCCCCTCCCTCCTGACCTTCCCTCCCCCCACCCCCATCCCACCCCTCTAGGTCATCACAGGGCACCGAGCGCCCCACTCGCTGTCTGTTTCAGTGTCTATATGTCAGTGCTGCCCTCTCTCCCCTGTGTCCACACATCCATTCTCTACACCGCTATTCCTGCTCCGCCAATAGGTTCATCTGGATCATTCTGGGGACGGTAGATTTCTTAAAGCCACGTGATAGAGCCTCAGACCCTCCTCCTCCTTTGAATCTTTTTGGGTTTAAAAATCAGCTTTTCAGGTACCTCTTGGGTCTTAGATAAAAGAGTGAAATGTATGCACTGTAGGCGACTGGGTCAGGGGAAGGAAAAGGACCTAAGATAGGAAGAGGGTGCCAGGCATCCGGCGCCTCCCCTTCACAATGCAGATCTGCTGATGCAGCTCTGCCCCCTTCAGCTCAGCTCTCCTCCCAGCATCACAGGCTCCAGACAGGACCAAAGGCCAGGGCTGAGCTCAGTTGGATGCAGAGGAGCCTTCCTGACCCTCTCAGGCCGATTCCTTTGTTTTCCTTTCTCCCCATCCCTCGTCTGGGTCCTTCTCTCCCTCTGGGATGCCAGCTCCTCAAGGGCAGGGACTGTGCCTGCCCCGTACTCCCAGCCTGACATAGAGTAAAAAAGTTCTGAAGACCCAGCAGCAGTGTTCAAACCACTGTCTATAGGACCAGAAGCCATTCTCAGGTTCTCAGTAGAAAAATCTCCTAGAGACATCTCACAGAGATTTTTTTTAAACCAATAAAAGAATATCAGGTATGATTATGCACTAACAAATTTGAAAATCTAAATTAAATGGATACATTCCTGGAAGAAGAAAAAGAAAGCCCTCAGTAGATCAGTAAACATGAAAGACATTTAAATGTTAATAAAAACGTCCCCTCCCCTCCAAACTCAGACCACAAATGGCTTTGCAGGTGAATTTCTCCAGTTTTAAGACCAGCTAATTTCTCAGTATACAAATTGTTTGAGTTGTTTTCAAATATATGAAAGAGTGAGATTTATTGGGTACGTTTGATTCCCAAGCTAGCTAAGGACAATAAAAGGAAATTCTAGGCTCATTTCACTTACTAATGTAGATGTAAAGAAGTCTAAATAAAATATCACATAACAGAATCCAAAAAGGTATTAAAATTATGCAACAGTACCAAGGAAAGTTTATCTTGGGTATGCAAGAAGAGTTCAACATCAGAAAACCCAGGGAATTCCCTGGTGGTCCAGTGGTTAGACTTAGAGATTCCACTTCAAGGGGCGCTGGTTTGATCCCTAATCAGGACGATCCCACAAGTCACACAGCCAAAAAAAAGAAAAGAAAGGAGAACCTATCAGTGTCAACAAACACATTAATGGAGTTAAGGATAGGAAGTTGTATGGCTATCTCAGTGTAGAAAAGGGCATCAGAAAAGGTTCAAACTTTATTTATAAGACAAAAGTCCCTCATGACATCCTTTGAATAACTCTTAAAATGATAGTCCCAGATAAACTAAGGCTCAGAGAATGGAAGTGACTTACTAATGGTTGCAGAGCAAATAAAAGGACAAAACTGGAGTTTAAGCTCAAATCTGACTCCAAAGCCCATGCTCTTACCACTCCTAATACCAGGAGCATCTCTGCTCCCTGGGGGATGTTAAATATTGCAGGCTAGATCAGCTCTAGAGTGAACAAGTTTAAAAGGCCTGGAGGAATTTCTCTGGTGATTCAGTGGCTAAGTCTCTGAGCTCTTTCTTAATGCAGGGGGCCCTGGTCCGATCCCTGATCAGGGAACTAGATCCTACATGCCGCAACTAAGAGTTCGCATGCCACAACTAAATATCCCACGTGCTGCAACAAAGACTGCTACTAAGCCCCGGCACAGCCAAATAAATAAATATCTTCAAAATAAAGGCCTGGGTACTGTATAGCACAGGGAACTATATTCAGTATCCTGTAATAAACCATAATGGAAAAGAATATGAAAAAGAATATATATGTATATATAACTGGATCACTTTGCTGTAGAGCAGAAATTAATACATTACAAATCAACTATACTTCAATCAAGTTTTTTTTTTTTTTTAAGGCCTGGAAAATGAAATCAGGAGCCTTCCACAGTCTTCGAGAGGATTAAAGATCCATGCTTTTTTAAAAAAAAACTTTCCAGACCCCCCAATGTATTCCTGGAGCACTAGGAAAGCTCCTCACCCCCGGAGCTTGTCTCTTTATGAGCTGTCAGAGAATGGCTTATGCTGCATTCTGCCTCCAGCCTCCTCTTACCACACCGCCTTCTTCTTGCAGCCCGGGACTTTGACCTGCAGAAATCAGAGGACATGCTCCGTAAGGTGAGACCCTGTGCTCACGAGCATCCTGTCTCCTGCACGTTGCACCCCAGGAATTATCCCCAGGGATTATCGACAAAGGCCAGGGCCTCTCGCCCAGTCCTGTTCTGTGTTTCTTCTTCCTTCCCCCTCCATCCCTTTCTGCCTCAGACCCGGGTCCCCCACAGCCCTCGTCCTGGCGTTCCCACCCCCAGTCCTGTGTTGGTGGCGCCTGGGGTGGCTCTGGCAGGATGCTGGTGTCCGTGGGCGGAGGGGCGTGGCCTGTGACCCCTGGGGCAGGCGGGCTTCAAGCCCAGCTGTGCCTCCGCAGCACGTGGAGTTCCGCAAGCAGCAAGACCTGGACAACATCCTTGAGTGGAAGCCCTCAGAGGTGAGCCCACGCGGGGTCCCCCAGGCCACTGCCGCCCCCTCAGTTCACCCACCGCGTCCAGCTGCCCGAGGGAGCGGGACCCGGCCTGATGGGCTGCTTCGGGCCGGGCGCTCACCCCACGTCCAGGTGGTCCAGCGGTATGACGCCGGTGGCCTGTGCGGCTACGACTACGAGGGCTGCCCCGTGTGGTTCGACATCATCGGGACCATGGACCCCAAAGGCCTCCTCCTGTCAGCCTCCAAGCAGGAGCTGATCCGGAAGCGCATCAGAGTCTGCGAGTTGCTTTTGCACGAGTGTGAACAGCAGAGTCAGAAGGTATGCGAGCGGGTAGAGGGCACGTGGTGGGGCCAGTCTGTCTAAGGGGTGGTACCAGGACTCACTAGAGAGGCACGCGCTCCTCCCTAGCCTTCAGCACCACTGGGCTCTGCTTCTCTTGCAGTCACCCTTGCACGCGCATCTACCACGCGCGTGCCATTCTCTGCTGGTGTGCACCAAGGCTGGCCAAAGCCCTTGCTGACCTTGGTGCTACGAATCCTCTCGCGCTGTTCCCCCGGATCCCTGGGAACAGTGGGTGATCAGCTTTGCTTACAGAAAGGATGTCCCTTGATTGTGTAACTATGAAACCTGATGGGGGAGCCATTGCCTTGGACATCCCCAAAAGCTGGTGACCCTTGAATCTGGGCACATCCCTGGTGCCCCTATGGAGTTACCGCCAAAAACTGTGGGGCATGGGGCTTCTAAGCCAAGAAGGACCACACCCACCTTTGCAGGTCTTCTCCTGGCCCCTGACTCTGCGTTTCCTGGTCACTAGCCTTCAGAGGGAATCTAATGCCAAGTGTAGCCGGGTTGGTTTTGCGAGTCTCAAGTGTCTAAAGCTGTTATGGCACTGTGGGATATTATGGCTAATACATATGTGTCCTTATGGGACTCCACACGAGGACAGGCCCTGCGTCCCCAGCGTCTGGCACAGAGCAGGATGCAAAATGGAACCCCATCGAGATGTGTGGCAGGCAGGAGAGAATTACCTAATGCTGTGTGTCGTGCCTGGTTTGAACACGTGTGTGTTCAAACACATGTGTGTTCTCTTGTAAGATGGCTCACTTATAGTCTCAAGGCAGTGTCTTCCACTTCACAGATGTTCCCAATCGGAGCCAGCAGTTAAGGTGATGACACTGGTATCTGTTAAGATTTAACAGGCACTGGCCAAGTGCCAGACACTGGCTTTGTTGAATCCTCACAGCAGATCTCTCAGGGCCTGGAATTATCCCCATCTTACAGAGGAAAAAAGTAAGGCTCAGAGGGATTAAAAATCCACCCAAGGCCTGGTGACTCAAATGGTTAAGAATCTGCCTGCAATGCAGGGAGACCCAGGTTCGATCCCTGGGTTGGGAAGACTCCCTGGAGGAGGGAATGGCAACTCACTACAATATTCCTGACTGGAAAATCCCATGGACAGAGAAGACTGGTGGGCTGCAGTCCCTGGACTCAAAGAGTCAGACTCGACTGAGCGACTAACACTTTCAAAGCCACGCAGCCCCCCAGCGGCAGTTCTGGCGTGGACTCAGCTGTGGGGCTGCATCACTGGCTGACAAGTGTACTACTGTGTGTGAAGATGGCCAGTGAACAAATGACGTCTTTAATGGCACTTAACTCATTCCAGGCTACAGTGTTGAGCAGTGTGTGGGGGCCACCACGCCGAGGCTCAGAGGTGGCACCTCCTTAGACCCTGGATGGGCTCTGTCTGTTGGGGAAATGCTGTGGGCAGGGGGCAGGACGGTGGAGGGAGGGTCCTCCTGGCTAGAGCCGTCATCTGATCCGAGTACCCGCTCTGTCCCGTGCAGCTGGGCAGGAGGGTCGACACGGCCGTGATGGTGTTTGACATGGAAGGGCTGAGCCTGAGACACCTGTGGAAGCCAGCGGTGGAGGTTTACCAGCAGGTGAGGTCGGAGCCACACTGCCGCAGCAGCTTCTGGTCCATGGACGAGGGGTCACTTCCCAGGGGCCCCAGACAGCAGCCAGTGACGCTGACCTGGGTATCCACCCTCCAGGGAGAAAGAGTCTGAACAAGAGCTCCACTGAGGATGATGGCCATGCTCCCGGGGAAGACGGGATGGGCTCCTGGGGTGGGGGAAAGGGGCTCTGGGGGGCTCGTGTCTCAGCAGCGTCAGGGGCCGCAGAAATCCAGGGTCTGGAGGTGTTGGAAGCTGGCCTCGCTCAGACTCATCTTGACCCAACAGTTTTTTGCCATTCTGGAAGCAAATTATCCGGAGACGATGAAGAATTTAATTGTTGTTCGAGGTGAGCCCACGATGGGGATGACCTCCTGGGGTGGGAAGGGTGAGGAATGGGGGAGGGGGACAGTGGGGAAGCCACCCAGACCAGGGACTGTCAAACCGTCCTGGGTGGAGAATGGGTCTTTGTTTGTTCAGCTCAGTCCTCCCCTGATTCTTTTGGAATATGCAAATCACGCTCTCGTGTGCTGCAGCAATGTCAAATACGCCATGTCTCTAAATGTTTACTGTTATTTTCTTTACCGACCTGGATGGGGACTGGCATCAGAGAGTCCATGGACGGAGAATCCATGGAGTGGAAACAGTCTGTGCCTGCAATGGCTGTATGACAAAGGGCTCACTGCATGTGTTCTAGGGTCAGATGATCTGGCTTCCCATCAAGTCTGTGGAGCAAATCAAGGTCACCTTACTGAGCCTCAGTTTTCCCATTCTGTAAAATGGGGATACAATGGCACCTTCCCTATAAGATAGCTGTGAGGTTACATGAGATAGTCTCTGGGGAAAGTGTAGCACAGAGCCTGGCCCATAGAAAGCACCCAGTAAGCTTGAGTCATCCTGGTGGAACACGAGTTCGAATGCAGATGCCTCCTCCTTGCACCCAAGAGGGTGCCAAGGCAACGTGGGCAAATCGTGAGTGTGGAAAGGAAGAGGCACCCCGGGGAATCAACACTGCTGATGCCTTACATCAAGGGAAGAAGAGGCAGCCATTTATTGTATCATTCGATCTGCACTTTCCAGTTAGGAGTGCTTAGCCTCAGAGAGGGTGAGTGAGGAGCTGAAGGTCTCACAGCAGGAAATGGCAGCATCTAGGTCTCTCCAACCTCTGTGCCGCCCATGCCCTTGGCTGTGACCCTGTGTATCCAGGTCCTCTCCCGTCCAGCCTCTCAAGGGAGTTTGTGTGTTCCAGCCCCCAAGCTGTTCCCCGTGGCCTTCAACTTGGTCAAGTCGTTCATGGGTGAGGAGACCCGAAGGAAGATAGTGATTATGGGAGGTGAGTGATGCGGCCTCCCAGCTGTGCCACCTTCCCATCTGCCTGGAAGCAGAGGGTAGCTCCTCCTCTTTACTCAGGCCCTGACCTTGGCCCCGACCCTCAGTGATCTTTGCACACTCATTCGAGGCTCCGGGACCTAGACGATGGCCTGGGTGGCCATGCAGAGCGCCTGGGTGTTCTCAGGAGTTGGTGCCCAGGAGAGCCAGCATAGGACACATCAGGTCTCTCCCTGGGCTTGGCCCCACTGCCCTCTCTTGAGCCCCCGACCCCCCCCACAGAGCCCCACTTTTTGTCCCCACAGGCAACTGGAAGCAAGAGTTGCTGAAATTCATCAGCCCCGACCAGCTGCCCGTGGAGTTCGGGGGGACCATGACCGACCCCGACGGCAACCCCAAGTGCCTGACCAAGGTCCGGTGCCCAGAGGACGGGGAGGGAGGGGGGGTGGCCGTGGGGCAGTGCCCGCTCACCACTCTCACCCACAGATCAACTACGGGGGCGACGTGCCCCAGCGTTACTACCTGCGCAACCACGTGAGGGTGCAGTACGACCACCAGGAGACCGTGGGCCGAGGCTCCTCCCTGCAGGTGGACAACGAGATCCTGTTCCCGGGCTGCGTGCTCAGGTAGGCACGGCGCCCCCCACACACACCCCTGGGCGCGGCCGGGAGGGGCCCGGAGCCCAGGCAGGGGGCGGTCAGTGGGGCCCTGTCCCCTGCAGGTGGCAGTTCGCGTCGGACGGAGGGGACATCGGCTTCGGGGTTTTCCTGAAGACCAAGATGGGGGAGCGGCAGCGGGCCGGGGAGATGACGGAGGTGCTGGCCAGCCAGCGCTACAACGCCCACATGGTGCCCGAGGACGGGAGCCTCACCTGCACGGAAGCCGGCGTCTGTGAGTGTTGGCAGGGAATGGCTCCTCCTGGACCTGGGGGTGGGGGTCAGGTGCATTGCCGTGCATCAGGTCCCACCAGTAGGGAGCCCTGGCTCCGGGCTCTCAGGTGTGGCAGTGGCACCCAGGTCTAGTACCTGCCAGGAGGGTGAGGTCCCAGGCGGGCATCCTCTCTGAATGTCTGTCCCATCAACACAGACGTCCTAAGGTTTGACAACACCTACAGCCTGATCTACCCCAAGCACGTCAGCTACACCGTGGAGGTGCTGCTCCCAGACCAAACCTCCCTGGAGAAGATAGAGAAATTCTAGACAAGCCTCGCGGTTCCCATACCGTCCTCTGTGGCCTCTGGGTCTGCAGTGAGCTCACAGCCTTCCCTGGCCAGACCCCCTCCAAGTTCCCCAGGGAAGGCGATCCTACAGAGCTGGTCCCAGCCCATCTGTCACAGTGGGTCTGCATCTTCAGAACTGCTGGGACTGTGGCAGCCAGCAAAGCAACAGAAAAACTCTCCAGCCCCTGTGACTCAAGCTCAGAGAAAATTCCCAGCCCCTTTTCTACCAACCGATACTGAGTCGTGAGTTCCCATTCTGAAATATATTGTGTTTAAAAGATAAATAAATAAAAGCGTGGGGCTTCCCTGATGGCTCAGTGGTAAAGAATCAGCTTGCCAAAGCAGGAGACACGGGTTTGATTCCTGATCCTGGAAGCTCCCACGTGCCGCAGAGCAGCTGAACCCGGGCACTGTAACGGCTGAGCCTGCGCTCTGGAGTTCAGGAGCCTCAGCTACTGAAGCCTGAGCGCCCGGGAGCCCGTGCTCCAAAGGAGAGACCACCGCAACGGGAAGCCTGAGCCCCGCAACTAGCGGCCTCCCGCTCGCTGCAACTGGAGAACAGCCCACGCACAGCAGGGAAGACCCAGCACAGTCAAAAGTAAATAAATAAATAGTTTAAAAAAGAAAGAAAATGTGAGATATAATAGGACAGAACTGGAAACAGTTGCCATTGAAAAGATAATGCATTACTCATAGTTCCCAAGAGGAGAGGGCATGGATGCCACAGGGGATCACCCGGAGAACAGGGGGTGTGGGTGGGAGGCGGGGGTGGGGCATGAGGTGGAAGGAGGGGGAGGACCTGCAGGCAAAAGCCTTTGTTATGGTTTCCCTGCAAGGAATGGGTGAGGCAGGGTCAGCAGGCCTAGAACTGGCTCTTTTGAGTGATTTACGCAGGCTCTGGGTACCAGTTGCCCTGAGTTTGAGCCTGATACAGGAGGAGTTTGGAGTGTGGGCTCATATTTGAAAAGCACACCTGTGGGCAAGACTCCCTCCTGTTCAGTCGCTCAGTCGTGGCCAATTCCTCGCGACCCCATGGACTGCAGCACGTCAGGCTCCCCTGTCCTTCACTATCCCTCAGAGATTGCTTAGACTCATGTCCACCAAGTTGATGATGCCATCCAACCATCTCATCGTCTGTCGCCCCCTTCTCCTCCTGCCCTCAGTCTTTCCCAGCATCAGGGTCTCTAGGAACTGGCTATCCCTGGGAGTCAGCAAGGGCCCAGGTGTCAAAGCATCAGAACACAGAAAATAGGAGGCGTGATTAATACAGTTAGCTGGCAAGCAGCCATGCCACTGCCCTGCTGGGTACACATTCCTTCCCCATCGAGAAAGAACTCTTGGTTCACATGCTGTCCTTCCTCGTGTGAGGGTATCTAAGAGCTGGTTCCCCTGCTCAGCCTCCATCCTCTCAGGGTCTCCCCTGGTGGGCCAGTGGCTAAGACTATAACTCCAAATGCAGGGAGCCTGGGTTCAATCCCTGGTCAGGAAGCTAGACCCCATATGCCACAGCTGAAGTCCCTGAATCACAACCAAGACCTGATGCAGTAAAAAAAAAAAAAAAAATTGCATTTTGCTTCAACAAAGTTGAGTTCAGTTTACGCCAGGCCCTCTTCCCTATTTCGATAGCTAATGCGTAATAAAATCCATTTTTCCTCTTTAACTAGTGTTTGACTTTGTTTTTTCTTGGACACTACCAAGTTAGACATGTTCGATACAGGAGGTGTCCATCCTTGTGGAAAGTTCTTCTGAGCGGTGACGTACGTCATGGGGTATACAGGGCAGGCTTCTGAGGAGAGGACCATCAGAGACACACTGACCCTTTATCTCCTCAGAAGTCATGCCTCCAGAAAGCCCCACCAGTTAGGCACATTAGAGAAAAGTCAGACCGATGATTAATAAAGACAGGAAAGCATAGAAAGATATTTGAGAAGAAGGAAGGGGGCGTTCTAAGTTGTAAACAAAGAACCATGCATAAAAAGTGTGAACTTTCAAGGTATGATCAGGTAACAAGTGAAGTTGAACTATTAATAGTAAATTCAGCCTGATAACCATCAGTTCAGGCTTTAATCACCTTGGGAGAAACCCCCAGGTATAGACCACCCAATCCAGAGTGAATTGGCCAATAACTCAAAGTGCTGATACCAAGAAATACCTAAAACATTTTTACTTTTTCATTTGGATCTATGGATATTGAAAGTTCCAACAAAACAGTAAAAAACAAATACTGAAATTCAAAGATGTCAAAGAATACAGTTGTAACCCGAGGACTGCCCCAAGGGAAGGTACGGAAACAAATATATGGTTGTTGTTTCATCACTAAGTCATGTCCAAGTCTTTTGCAACCCCATGAACTGTATAGACCATCAGGCTCCTCTGTCCATGGGATTTCCCAGGCATGAATACTGGAGTGGATTGCCATTTCCTTTTCCAGGGGATCATCCCGACTCAGGGCCTGTGCATCTACTATACTGGCAGGTCCAAAACCTGCCAAAGTTATTCTCTGAGACACCAGAGAAGCCCAGGAAACAAGTATAGAAATAATCAATAAAGTAATTTCAAGAGGGATGTCTTTGGAACAAGTTTAAATAAAACTGTAGTAACAATTTTTGGATTCATTGGGCTTCTGTATTTGCTATTCAGGTATTTGAAGTGCTCAAAACCATCAGCTGTAACGAATTTGTAGTTTATAATTCCCATGGATCAGACACCGAGTAGATCTTTGATAATTTCCCAAGCGAGGTTGTGACAGAGCTCTGGTTTGGTACAGAGTCAAGGCTCTGACCTGCCTCTGCTCACTGCTCCTCCACGCTCCCCGCCCACCTCCACCATGGATTTGTGCAATAGCGTCCTGACCAGTATTGCTTCTCTGAACATCTGCCCTTGCCAGGTCACCCTTCACACCAGGCCCAGGGTTATCTTCCTGCTGCAGGAGGAATCACATCCGTGTCTTCTTCAAAAAGCTTCAAAGGCTGTCGCCCACTCTGATGGCTGATAAGCATAGTCCCCAGCTGGCCTGACCTCAGTCCTTTGAGTTCCCTGCACTTGGAGTATCCCTCTTCCCTCTTGCCTCTGGAGGCTTCATTATGCAAACCCCTCCATCTAGAACATCTTCCTCCTATTCTTGTCTTAGAGGCCCAACTCAAATACCACCTCCTCTGGGGACATTCCAAGACCTTCAGGGCAGTGGTCTTGCTCAGACTTCTACTAGAACACTCCATCTTCAGGCAGCCAGGAAAGATATTGGTTAAGGATACAGGACTTGGGTGCAAATAAGGGTTCAAACCCTGGTTCTGGCTCTTAACAGCCTGTGAAGTTCAATCGGGCACATGTGAAATGGGCACATGGGTCCAAAGATGAGCAGCAAATATGACCCATACCTTCATGGGGCTGACAGTTAAGGGGGTGAGTAAAATATCAGACCAAGCCATGTCTGATGAGAACAATTCTCTGCAAAAGAGCAGCAGGGGTCTACTTGAGCATTTAGGAGATGGGAAGGTGATGGGGAGGCACCAATAGGCAGTATGGGATGAGGAGGGAAGGGAAGAGAGCTCAAGTCAGAGGGAATGGCATGTGCAAAGGCCCTGTGGTAGGAGATAGCAGCAAGGGGAGACAGATAGCTCCTACACACCCTATTTGGTCATTTGTGGTTTGGAAAGGCCAGTCCCTCTTGTCTTTTGTAGGAGAAGAAAGATAGGCATCCAGTTATGGCCCCTAATCCACCTCTTCCCCTGGTCCCAGGTCTTTGGGGGTAGTTGGTCAGAATCCCCTTGGCCACCTTTCTCTCTCCCAGGCCCTTGTGGCCCTCTCCGTTTCTAGGGTATAGATGATAGTGGGGGTATGGTCATGTAAGGTCCTGCCTTTCCTGGGGTCACCCTGAGTTGGTTGGGGGAGCCAAGGAGACACTCCCCCCTAGAGCCTAATCTCCATTTCCCAGGCAGGCCCAGGTGTGAGGCTGCTCTGCCCTGGGCATCTGAGTCAGGTGGACCTTCTCTCTCAACCCCTCCACCCAGGGTGATGCAAGCCAAGCCCTACATTCCTGGAGGAACATCCAGCGGCATTTGCTCAGCCTGGACATCCACAGAATGGGATCAGTTTAGCCGTGATGGGGGAAGAGTGGGCAGGAGCTCCTGGCAGAGCTGATCTCATCCCAACAACGGAGATGCCCTTCACTGCACAGGCTTCCCTTCTGTTAGCAGGATCCAGATGTGAACGAGGACTGCAAGCAGGGCACCTGTGGCCACTGAGAGATGCCAGGAATTTTAGGAGCAGCTGGGAGGTGGGAGGGAGAGATTCCGCCGTGAGTGGGCAGGGAGGTGAGGGATCGAGGTCGCATACTGTGACACAGCCGTCATCACAGCCCTGCTTCTCGGCCTGTGGGTCAGGAGCATCAAGGAAATGAGCCACGTTTCAGAAAGTGGGAGGAGACAGGCACATTACATAAGAGGGGATCCGGCTGCCTGGCGCCCAGATGGGTAGAATGGAAGTCCTCCATGCCCAGCGATGGCTCAGGCTCAGGGCAGGACACCTGACCTGCATGGGAACAACAGGGACTTAACATGTGACCTGGAACCATCCTCGGCAGACAGAGGCTTAGCACCTGGCCCTGCACCAACTGTCTAGATTCCAATCCTGGCTTTGCTGCATGCCGACTGTGAGACCTGGGGGCGGGGGGGTTGGCTTCAGTTTTCTCACCCACAGATGGGAATAACCATAGTGCCAACCTTAGAATGTGTCTGGAGAATTAAATGAGACCATGCTGGACTGTCCAGTCGGGCAACCACTGTATTAATTTGCTTGACTACCTCAACAAAGCTCCCAAACCGAATGGCTCCAGCAACGAGATTTATTGTCTCATAGATCTGGGGGCTAGAAGGCCGAGATCAAGGGGTCAGCAGGCTTGGTTCCCTTTGAGGACAAGGAGGAAGAATTTATTCTCTGCTTCTCCCCTAGCTTCTGGTGGTTTATTGGCTATTTTTGGTGTTCTACGGCTCATATATAGAAGCATTGCCCTGATCCCCACCTTCATCTTCACGTGGCCTCTTCCCTGTCGGCATGCGTGTATACAAATTTCCCCTTTTCATAAGGACAATAGTCATATTGGATTAGGGGCCCACCCCACTCCACTTTGACCTCATTTTAACTAATTACATCTGTAAGGACCCTGTTTCCAAATAGGCCACGTTCTTAGATGCTGGGAATTAGGATCTCAATGTGTAAATTGGGGGGCAGACACAATACAGTCCATAACACCACAAGTGGGGAGTTCCCTGGCAGTCCAGTGGTTAGGACTTCTCGCTTTCACTGCCATGGGCCCGGGTTCAATCTCTGGCTGGGGGACAAAGACCCTGCAAACCGGGGGACGTGGTCAATAAAACCAAATCAAAACAGACAGGGGCTTGCTTCCCTGGTGGCTCAGTGGTAAAGAATCTGGCTGCCAATGCAGGAGACATGGGTTTGGTCCCCCATCCAGGAAGATCCCATATGCCTCTGAGCAACGAAGCCTGTGTTCTAGAGTCTGGGAACAGCAACAACCGAGCCCACACGCCACAGGCACTGAAGCCTGCACCCTAGAGTCTGCACTCAGCAACCAGAGAAGCCGTCGCAAAGAGAAACCCACGCACTGCAACGAAGAGTAGCCCCACTCGTCGCAACTAGAGAAAAGTCCGCGCAGCAAGGAAGACCTAGCACAGCCAAAAATTAAGAAATAAATAAAAATGTAAAACCAAGCAAACAGAAGAACCCCGAATGTGGCTGGTCCAGCATTTGAAATGAGGCTGGTTGGACTTGAAATGTGCTATCCAAAATGAATGCTGGATTTCAAAGGCTTGATACAAGAAAAAAAAGAAAAGAATGCACGATCAGTTCAGTTCAGTTGCTCAGTCGTGTCTGACTCTTTGCGACCCCATGGACTGCAGCACACCAGGCTTCCCTGTCCATCACCAACTCCCAGAGTTTACTCAAACTCAAGTCCATCGCACCGGTGATGCCATCCAACCATCTCATCCTCTGTCCTCCCCTTCTCCTCCTGTCTTCCATCTTCCCCATCATCAGGGTCTTTTCCAATGAGTCAGTTCTGCACATCAGGTGACCAAAGTATTGGAGTTTCAGCATCAGTCCTTCCAGTGAATAGTCAGGACTGATTTCCTTTAGGATGGACTGGTTGGATCTCCTTGCAGTCCACGGGACTCTCAAGAGTCTTCTCCAACACCACAGTTCAAAGCATCAATTCTTTGGCACTCAGCTTTCTTTATAGTCCAACTCTCACATCCATACATGACTACTGGAAAAACCATAACTTTGACTAGATGGACTTTTGTTGGTAAAGTAATGTCTCTGCCTTTTAATATGCTGTCTAGGTTGGTCATAGTTTTTCTTCCAAGGAGCAAGTGTCTTTAATTTTGTGGCTGCAGTCATCATCTGCAGTGACTTTGGAGCCCCCAAAAATAAAGTCTCTCATTGTTTCCTTTGTTTCCCCATCTATTTGCCATGAAGTGAAGTGATGAGACCCAATGCCATGATGTTAGTTTTCTGAATGTTGAGCATTAAGCCAACTTTTTCACTCTCCTCTTTCACTTTCATCAAGAAGCTCTTTAGTTCTTCTCTGATTTCTCTCACTATTGACTTATTGATGAAATAATGATTTCATTTATTAATCATATTGATTATACACCAAAATGATAATACTTCAGAGGCATTATGTTAAATAAACTATATTATTATAATTAAAATTTTCATGTGTCTAAATTTTAATTTAATGTGTTTAAAATTTAAGTCTTTAAATTTTAAAGAGTTTGAAATTACCAGTGTGGCTCCCATTACCCATTAAACAGCCTGAACTAATATTTACAAAGCCCTTAGAACAGGGCCTGGCCCATAGAAAGCGCTGGGAAAGTGTTAGTTAAATAAAGACGTCTCTTTAGAGGTGACTTGTTACCTGTGGTATTTAAAAAATATGACTTCCCAAGGAGTGAGAAAAGTTGGGGACAAATCTCTTTTCTTGTCTGCCTTTTCTTTGATTTAGAGGATTTTGTTTTACATTCTGGAAGCATAGGGCATAGGGCTTCCCAAATGGCACAGTGGTAAATGATCCGCTGCAATGGAGGAGACGCGGGTTCGATTCCTGGGCTGGGAAGATGCCCTGGAGGAGGAGATGGCAACCTACTCCACTATTCTTGCCTGGAAAATCCCTGGGACAGAGGAGTCTTGTGGGCATCACGACCGAGCACCGAGCACACACAGCACATGGCATGTGTCATATGGCCCTACGTTTTCCAAATTGCTTCATGGTATCTTCTCCATGTTGTTATAAAGTCTTCACCCATCATATTAAGCACAGCAGTTTTCTGAAAAGTTGTTTCCAATTTTCCTATTAACCACAAACAACTTTAAGCTGGAAATATTTTGTTAGTTAGGATTATTATTGGGTAATGTGGTAAACGATTGAAGGATTGTAATAATAGGTATTGTGAGTAGTTTTTAGAAGAGCTGAAATGGATTTGCAGTCCTGCCAGAAACATATGAATGTCTCCGTTTCACCAACTTATGACGAAATTTGTTATCGTTTTTAAAACGATTTTGTGTATGTGTATTTGTGTGTGTTTATTTTGTTTTCTTGCTGATTTATCAGAGGAAAAAGCATGTCTTTGCTTGTATACATATTCCTTTGGTGACCTGGAGGTTGAGTATTGACCACTTGATTATTGCCTCTGTACATTCTCTCTTCTGATAATTGGTGTCTTGCATCCTTTGACCATTCTTATCAATTTGCACGCCTTCTTTATAATGGCGTTTCCCAACCTTTTTTGGAACCAGGGACCAGTTTCGTGGAAGACAGTTTTTCCACGACCCCCAAGGGTGTGGGGGTTGATTTCAGGATGATTCAAGCACATTACATTTATTGTGCACTTGATTTCTACTATTATTACATCAGTTTTACCTCAGATCATCAGGCATTAGATCCCAGAGGTTGGGGACCCCTGCTTTATAAGGATATCAATTTCTGTCCCATTTTATTTTTTCCCAAATTCACATTAGCCAATATTGACTTAATACCTTAATTCCATTTCTTGTTTCATGGATTTTTGTATGTTTATATAGTCAAACCAATTGATTGCCCTTTGCGATTTCTGTCATTGCTTTTAAGTGCAGATCATCCCCTTCTAGAAGCATGGTAAGCGTCACTTTTAGTTTCTTTTAGCCTTTGGTAATTTCTTTCATTCTTTTTCCCTTAAGATTTAAAATCCCTCCAGGACAGTACTGCCTAAATGAAATATAATGCAAGTCACAAATGTGAGCCACACATGTAATCTTAAATTTTCTGGTCATCACATTCTTAAAAAGTAAAAACAGAAAAGGTAGAGAGCTCAGAGGACTTTTAGGGTAGTGAGCTTGTGAACTTACTCTCTATGATACGACAATGGTGACTATGTCATTCCACATTTGACCAACCCATGGCATGCACAACACCAAGAGTGAATCCTAACGTACACTATGGGTGACAGCGTTGTAGATTCATTGATTGTAATAAATGTCCCATCTGGTGGGGGGTGTCCACAGATGGGAGGCTGTGGCGTGAGGGGACAGCGGGTATATGAGAGCTCTCTATACTACTTTCTGCTCAATTTTGCTGTGAATCCAAAACTGCCCTTAAAAATAAGCTTATTAATTTAAAAAATTATAGATTATTAAAAAGTGAAAAAATGGTGCAATTAATGTTAACAATATATTAACCCAATATATCAAAAAATATCATTTCAACATGTAATCTGTACAACAATTAATGAATGAACTATTTCATTTCATTTTGGGGACTGCTGTCTTCAAAATCTGGTGTGCATTTCATAGTGACAGCTCATCTCCATTTGCACTAGTGACAAGCCACGTTCCCAATGCTGGACCACACATGGCTGGTGGTCACCAGCTTGGCTAGCAAAGCGCAGAACGTGGTTTGACCCCAAGTGAGGACAGAGCGTAAAGGTTCCAGTGAACAGACTAACCACCCTCTTCACCTTCACCTCTCACCTGCTCCTCTCCCTCGAAAATTCCTGCCCAGGCAACCTGGCTCACCGTCCCTGGTGACCTCTGCCTGGCTCTCGGATGCTGCCCTGGACACCTGTGTCAGCTGCCCAGCACCTTGGGCTTCCCAACCCCTCCGCCACCCGCCTGGGACTGCCATCTGTCCACTGCCGCCTCCCACTCCCAGCCTTTGGGCTGAGGAGCTCACCCTGGGGAGGGAGGGTGTATTTTTAGCTCTCTATCCCAGCAGGTCATTGCCCTGGTGACAGTCTCAACAGTAATAACTATGATTAGGAACACATCCTGGGTTGCCTTATGTAATCCTTCAGACTATCTCTTTTTTTTTTTTTTTTTTTGGCCAGACCTCAGGGCATGTGGGATCCTAGTTCCCCAACCAGGGATGGAAACTTCAGCTCTGCTGAAGACTTCCCTCTGGGAAGTCTCAACCACTGGACCACCAGGGAAGTCCCTCCTCCAGGCTATCTTGAAGGCTGAAACCATTCTGCATCCCGGCAGTGCCCAGCCTGTGGTCAAGACCAGGCGAAGGTTGGCAGGAAGGCATGGGACCACCTGGAGAGGTGAACTAAATTTATTAAGTTTGTTGGGAAGGAGATCTGGTGTGATCCCTGAAAGCTGCCCACGTGTCTTTGATGCCCCCCTGTCTTGCCTGTCCCTGGGACCCTGTGGGAGCCCCTGGGATGAGGTCGCCAGGAGGTGGGAGAAGCCTGGTGGCCCTCCCCATCCCCTGACCCCCGCCTGGAGTCTGTGCTCTGGGATCCCTCTGGGGCAGGTCACCTCCCTGCCCTGGGTAGGGTGTGCCTTAGCGACTTGGGAAAACTCCCCGAGCCGGGGCGCAAAGCTGGCGGGATGGGGCGGGGAAGGAGGGGTGCTCTCCAGGGCGTGGGGGCGGGACTGACATCCGATGCGCCCGGCAAAAACAGGCCAGGCGGCGGGGCGGGCAGACTAGTCCTGGACACTGGCGCTCAGGGCACCATGAGCGGCCGAGTTGGGGACCTGAGCCCCCAGCAGCAGGAGGCTCTGACCCGGGTGAGGAGCTCCGAGGGCGTCGGGGAGGCTTGGGGAGGGGCCGAGCAGCCCCCGGGGCACAGCCGGGAAAGGGGACCCTGGAGAGCGCGCGTCCAGCCGGTGGCTCCAGCGCTCAGGTTGTCCAGGGAGCTGGGCGTCCACCTGGGCCAGGAGCCCCCATCTCTGGGCCTCTCTGCGACTCAGCCCAGCCCTGCCGGCGCCCGGCCACCGAGCCCTGTCCCTTGAGGAAGGTGGAGGAGGATGGCCCTGCCTTTTGCACTGAGGCAGCCTTGGGCAGACAGCCGCCCAGGTCTCCTGCCCGGATTGCAACCTTCGTTCGGTTTCTCTGTGTGGCTTTCTGAATCCGCAGGCCCCAAGCCTTCTCCCTGTTGTTAATGTTTTCATTTAAGGGAAATGGTGGGGGGAGGGAATTGGTGCCATCCAGACAATCCGATGGGACTCACCTGAAACTGAAAGTGAAAGTGAAGACGCTCAGTCGCCTCCGACTCTGCGACCCCAGGGACTGACTATAGCCTCCCAGCCTCCTCCGTCCATGGGATTTTCCAGGCAAGAATACTGGAGTGGGTTGCCATTTCCTTTTCCAAGAGATCATCCCAACCCTGGTCTCCCGCATTGTAGGCAGACACTTTTATCGTCTGAACCACCAGGGAAGTCTGGGACTCACCTGGTGGTGTCTTAACCATGAGGAGGTCTTAGGTGCTGCAGCATTAATTCTGTTTGCCAGGAATTCCTCAGCAATCCAGTGGCAGGACCCATTGCTGTGGCCGGGGTTCAATCCCTAGTCAGGGAACTAAGATCCCACATCCCCGTGGCATGGCCAAAAAAAAAAATTGGGTTGCAAATGGCCAGAGACTAGAAACTCTGAATTCGGGGTGACAGGGCGGGGAGCATAAGGGTTTCACGACCGTTGTTGTTCAGTCGATCAGTCATGTCTGACCCTTTGTGACCCTATGGACTGCAACCCACCAGGCTCCTCTGTCCATGGGATTCTCCAGGCAAGAATACTGGAGTGGGTTGCCATTTCCTTCTCCAGTCACAACCGTGGCTCCCAACTGCAGCCTATGAAAGGGCAGTTTCAGACTCTGGAGAAGGGTTTCTTTTGAGGCTCCTAGTTTGTGAACCTCACGTGTATCTGGCACCTGCCACAAGCCAGGCCTGAAGCTAAAGGCTTTACCTTCACAAACTCCTTTGACTGGCACATATGTATCATTATCCCCACTTCACAGATGAGGAAACTGAGGCTCAGAGAAGTTAAGCTACTTGCTTCCAAGTCCAGACCCTCATGATGCAATATCCAGGCAACATCTTCAGAATGTTCTGGTGGGCCTGCATCAGATTCACCAGGGATGTTTGTAAAAACAGAGATGGCACAACCCTCCCTCGAACCTACAGAACAAGGGTCTTGTGGGGCAGAGAACCCCTCAGGTTTGAGAAGGATCCAACTCTTCCTGCCTTGGTGGGCTGAGGGCTGGCCCCTTCCCAGGTTGCAACCTGGGCATGTGCTGCTGGCTCTGCAGGGTCCCTGGGCAGGACTGACCAGCAGACTGAGGCTGGGAAGGTCTGGACAGGGTGGGGATTGCGGGAGTGCCTCTGACCATTCTATCCCCTCCCTCAGTTCCGGGACAACCTTCAGGACCTGCTCCCCACACTGCCCAAGGCTGATGACCACTACGTCCTGCGCTGGCTCCGAGGTGAGGCCAGCTGCCGTCAGTGGAGGCTGACAGGGGGCGGGGCTGGGGTGGGAGTGGCTTCAGGAAAGCGGGTGGGAGACTGGGGGACAGCCCTGAAGAGTGAGCTGGAATCTCAGTTCCCACCCAAATCAGCACAGCACAGAAGTCCTACGGAGCCTCAGTTTCTTCATCCATAAAGTGGGCATGAGGCTACCTCCCCAAGGGTTGTTATGAATTAAACATAATTCATAGCATTATGAATTATGACGTAGTGCCTGGGTGTACACTGTAGAGGGTGTACACCCTCTGTAGGGGGTGTAGTGCCTGGCATGGGTGGGCAACAGGGTGAGGTGAGGTTGGAGGTAACACCTGGGAAGTTCTCAGGATGACAGGCCTGGCCAAGGCTTGAGTAAATACCACTGAACTGTCTTCAGGCCTTGCCCTTGGGTCTAATTCCAGTTTCTTGACGACAGGGCTTCAAGTGTCGTTCATTTAGAGATCTGACACCACGTGCCCAATGAACTTTCAGAGAGTGGGTGTAATTAAAGGCAGAGGAGGAATTTCCTCTAGGAATTGCCAAAGTAGTGCAGAATAGTTAGAACGACAGAAACCACCCTAGAACTTAGCGGAAAAAATTCATGTCATCTCAGCCTACCCCATGGCATGGCTTTTGAGCTTGAGCCAAGAGAGAGGTCAGAAGCCAGGCTGGAATCAGACAGAACAGTGATTGCTAGCAGGGTGCCCATACGAGTTGCCTCACTTTCCTGGTCTGTGTAATACTGGCCTCTACCTTCAAGATGCCGTGAGTCAGACCTGAGGTCATGGGCGTACACAGCGCCTGCACAGAGGAAGGCCTCCCTTCTGTTCTATTTTATTTGACTGTGTTTTTTCAAATTATTGGTTTTTTACAAACTTTATTTTTAGAACCATTCTAAAAAGATTTACAGAAAAATTGTGACGATAGTACAGAAAGTTCCCATAGATGCTGCATATTAACACTTCACTTTCATATGATTGTTTATGACGATTAATGGACCATTATTGCTATGTAATTAGTGACTGAAATCTGTGTTTTATTTAGATTTGCTTAGTTTTTTTCCATTCCGGGATCCCATCCAGGACACTACATTCCATTTTCTTGTCTTGTCTCTTTGGGCCCTCTTGGCTGAGGCAGTTTCTATTTCATTTTTAATGTCATTTTAATGTCTTTTCCCCCACCCAAGCTAAAAAAAGGACTTGGAACAGTAGATTTCTTTTCTTTTTTTTTTTTTTTAACTTGGAATATAATTGCTTTACAATGCTGTGTTAGTTTCTGCCGTACAACAAGTGAATCGCTTCTGTGTTACATATGTCCCCTCCCTCCTGACCTTCCCTCCCCCCACCCCCATCCCACCCCTCTAGGTCATCACAGGGCACCGAGCGCCCCACTCGCTGTCTGTTTCAGTGTCTATATGTCAGTGCTGCCCTCTCTCCCCTGTGTCCACACATCCATTCTCTACACCGCTATTCCTGCTCCGCCAATAGGTTCATCTGGATCATTCTGGGGACGGTAGATTTCTTAAAGCCACGTGATAGAGCCTCAGACCCTCCTCCTCCTTTGAATCTTTTTGGGTTTAAAAATCAGCTTTTCAGGTACCTCTTGGGTCTTAGATAAAAGAGTGAAATGTATGCACTGTAGGCGACTGGGTCAGGGGAAGGAAAAGGACCTAAGATAGGAAGAGGGTGCCAGGCATCCGGCGCCTCCCCTTCACAATGCAGATCTGCTGATGCAGCTCTGCCCCCTTCAGCTCAGCTCTCCTCCCAGCATCACAGGCTCCAGACAGGACCAAAGGCCGGGGCTGAGCTCAGTTGGATGCAGAGGAGCCTTCCTGACCCTCTCAGGCCGATTCCTTTGTTTTCCTTTCTCCCCATCCCTCGTCTGGGTCCTTCTCTCCCTCTGGGATGCCAGCTCCTCAAAGGCAGGGACTGTGCCTGCCCCGTACTCCCAGCCTGACATAGAGTAAAAAAGTTCTGAAGACCCAGCAGCAGTGTTCAAACCACTGTCTATAGGACCAGAAGCCATTCTCAGGTTCTCAGTAGAAAAATCTCCTAGAGACATCTCACAGAGATTTTTTTTAAACCAATAAAAGAATATCAGGTATGATTATGCACTAACAAATTTGAAAATCTAAATTAAATGGATACATTCCTGGAAGAAGAAAAAGAAAGCCCTCAGTAGATCAGTAAACATGAAAGACATTTAAATGTTAATAAAAACGTCCCCTCCCCTCCAAACTCAGACCACAAATGGCTTTGCAGGTGAATTTCTCCAGTTTTAAGACCAGCTAATTTCTCAGTATACAAATTGTTTGAGTTGTTTTCAAATATATGAAAGAGTGAGATTTATTGGGTACGTTTGATTCCCAAGCTAGCTAAGGACAATAAAAGGAAATTCTAGGCTCATTTCACTTACTAATGTAGATGTAAAGAAGTCTAAATAAAATATCACATAACAGAATCCAAAAAGGTATTAAAATTATGCAACAGTACCAAGGAAAGTTTATCTTGGGTATGCAAGAAGAGTTCAACATCAGAAAACCCAGGGAATTCCCTGGTGGTCCAGTGGTTAGACTTAGAGATTCCACTTCAAGGGGCGCTGGTTTGATCCCTAATCAGGACGATCCCACAAGTCACACAGCCAAAAAAAAGAAAAGAAAGGAGAACCTATCAGTGTCAACAAACACATTAATGGAGTTAAGGATAGGAAGTTGTATGGCTATCTCAGTGTAGAAAAGGGCATCAGAAAAGGTTCAAACTTTATTTATAAGACAAAAGTCCCTCATGACATCCTTTGAATAACTCTTAAAATGATAGTCCCAGATAAACTAAGGCTCAGAGAATGGAAGTGACTTACTAATGGTTGCAGAGCAAATAAAAGGACAAAACTGGAGTTTAAGCTCAAATCTGACTCCAAAGCCCATGCTCTTACCACTCCTAATACCAGGAGCATCTCTGCTCCCTGGGGGATGTTAAATATTGCAGGCTAGATCAGCTCTAGAGTGAACAAGTTTAAAAGGCCTGGAGGAATTTCTCTGGTGATTCAGTGGCTAAGTCTCTGAGCTCTTTCTTAATGCAGGGGGCCCTGGTCCGATCCCTGATCAGGGAACTAGATCCTACATGCCGCAACTAAGAGTTCGCATGCCACAACTAAATATCCCACGTGCTGCAACAAAGACTGCTACTAAGCCCCGGCACAGCCAAATAAATAAATATCTTCAAAATAAAGGCCTGGGTACTGTATAGCACAGGGAACTATATTCAGTATCCTGTAATAAACCATAATGGAAAAGAATATGAAAAAGAATATATATGTATATATAACTGGATCACTTTGCTGTAGAGCAGAAATTAATACATTACAAATCAACTATACTTCAATCAAGTTTTTTTTTTTTTTTAAGGCCTGGAAAATGAAATCAGGAGCCTTCCACAGTCTTCGAGAGGATTAAAGATCCATGCTTTTTTAAAAAAAAACTTTCCAGACCCCCCAATGTATTCCTGGAGCACTAGGAAAGCTCCTCACCCCCGGAGCTTGTCTCTTTATGAGCTGTCAGAGAATGGCTTATGCTGCATTCTGCCTCCAGCCTCCTCTTACCACACCGCCTTCTTCTTGCAGCCCGGGACTTTGACCTGCAGAAATCAGAGGACATGCTCCGTAAGGTGAGACCCTGTGCTCACGAGCATCCTGTCTCCTGCACGTTGCACCCCAGGAATTATCCCCAGGGATTATCGACAAAGGCCAGGGCCTCTCGCCCAGTCCTGTTCTGTGTTTCTTCTTCCTTCCCCCTCCATCCCTTTCTGCCTCAGACCCGGGTCCCCCACAGCCCTCGTCCTGGCGTTCCCACCCCCAGTCCTGTGTTGGTGGCGCCTGGGGTGGCTCTGGCAGGATGCTGGTGTCCGTGGGCGGAGGGGCGTGGCCTGTGACCCCTGGGGCAGGCGGGCTTCAAGCCCAGCTGTGCCTCCGCAGCACGTGGAGTTCCGCAAGCAGCAAGACCTGGACAACATCCTTGAGTGGAAGCCCTCAGAGGTGAGCCCACGCGGGGTCCCCCAGGCCACTGCCGCCCCCTCAGTTCACCCACCGCGTCCAGCTGCCCGAGGGAGCGGGACCCGGCCTGATGGGCTGCTTCGGGCCGGGCGCTCACCCCACGTCCAGGTGGTCCAGCGGTATGACGCCGGTGGCCTGTGCGGCTACGACTACGAGGGCTGCCCCGTGTGGTTCGACATCATCGGGACCATGGACCCCAAAGGCCTCCTCCTGTCAGCCTCCAAGCAGGAGCTGATCCGGAAGCGCATCAGAGTCTGCGAGTTGCTTTTGCACGAGTGTGAACAGCAGAGTCAGAAGGTATGCGAGCGGGTAGAGGGCACGTGGTGGGGCCAGTCTGTCTAAGGGGTGGTACCAGGACCCACTAGAGAGGCACGCGCTCCTCCCTAGCCTTCAGCACCACTGGGCTCTGCTTCTCTTGCAGTCACCCTTGCACGCGCATCTACCACGCGCGTGCCATTCTCTGCTGGTGTGCACCAAGGCTGGCCAAAGCCCTTGCTGACCTTGGTGCTACGAATCCTCTCGCGCTGTTCCCCCGGATCCCTGGGAACAGTGGGTGATCAGCTTTGCTTACAGAAAGGATGTCCCTTGATTGTGTAACTATGAAACCTGATGGGGGAGCCATTGCCTTGGACATCCCCAAAAGCTGGTGACCCTTGAATCTGGGCACATCCCTGGTGCCCCTATGGAGTTACCGCCAAAAACTGTGGGGCATGGGGCTTCTAAGCCAAGAAGGACCACACCCACCTTTGCAGGTCTTCTCCTGGCCCCTGACTCTGCGTTTCCTGGTCACTAGCCTTCAGAGGGAATCTAATGCCAAGTGTAGCCGGGTTGGTTTTGCGAGTCTCAAGTGTCTAAAGCTGTTATGGCACTGTGGGATATTATGGCTAATACATATGTGTCCTTATGGGACTCCACACGAGGACAGGCCCTGCGTCCCCAGCGTCTGGCACAGAGCAGGATGCAAAATGGAACCCCATCGAGATGTGTGGCAGGCAGGAGAGAATTACCTAATGCTGTGTGTCGTGCCTGGTTTGAACACGTGTGTGTTCAAACACATGTGTGTTCTCTTGTAAGATGGCTCACTTATAGTCTCAAGGCAGTGTCTTCCACTTCACAGATGTTCCCAATCGGAGCCAGCAGTTAAGGTGATGACACTGGTATCTGTTAAGATTTAACAGGCACTGGCCAAGTGCCAGACACTGGCTTTGTTGAATCCTCACAGCAGATCTCTCAGGGCCTGGAATTATCCCCATCTTACAGAGGAAAAAAGTAAGGCTCAGAGGGATTAAAAATCCACCCAAGGCCTGGTGACTCAAATGGTTAAGAATCTGCCTGCAATGCAGGGAGACCCAGGTTCGATCCCTGGGTTGGGAAGACTCCCTGGAGGAGGGAATGGCAACTCACTACAATATTCCTGACTGGAAAATCCCATGGACAGAGAAGACTGGTGGGCTGCAGTCCCTGGACTCAAAGAGTCAGACTCGACTGAGCGACTAACACTTTCAAAGCCACGCAGCCCCCCAGCGGCAGTTCTGGCGTGGACTCAGCTGTGGGGCTGCATCACTGGCTGACAAGTGTACTACTGTGTGTGAAGATGGCCAGTGAACAAATGACGTCTTTAATGGCACTTAACTCATTCCAGGCTACAGTGTTGAGCAGTGTGTGGGGGCCACCACGCCGAGGCTCAGAGGTGGCACCTCCTTAGACCCTGGATGGGCTCTGTCTGTTGGGGAAATGCTGTGGGCAGGGGGCAGGACGGTGGAGGGAGGGTCCTCCTGGCTAGAGCCGTCATCTGATCCGAGTACCCGCTCTGTCCCGTGCAGCTGGGCAGGAGGGTCGACACGGCCGTGATGGTGTTTGACATGGAAGGGCTGAGCCTGAGACACCTGTGGAAGCCAGCGGTGGAGGTTTACCAGCAGGTGAGGTCGGAGCCACACTGCCGCAGCAGCTTCTGGTCCATGGACGAGGGGTCACTTCCCAGGGGCCCCAGACAGCAGCCAGTGACGCTGACCTGGGTATCCACCCTCCAGGGAGAAAGAGTCTGAACAAGAGCTCCACTGAGGATGATGGCCATGCTCCCGGGGAAGACGGGATGGGCTCCTGGGGTGGGGGAAAGGGGCTCTGGGGGGCTCGTGTCTCAGCAGCGTCAGGGGCCGCAGAAATCCAGGGTCTGGAGGTGTTGGAAGCTGGCCTCGCTCAGACTCATCTTGACCCAACAGTTTTTTGCCATTCTGGAAGCAAATTATCCGGAGACGATGAAGAATTTAATTGTTGTTCGAGGTGAGCCCACGATGGGGATGACCTCCTGGGGTGGGAAGGGTGAGGAATGGGGGAGGGGGACAGTGGGGAAGCCACCCAGACCAGGGACTGTCAAACCGTCCTGGGTGGAGAATGGGTCTTTGTTTGTTCAGCTCAGTCCTCCCCTGATTCTTTTGGAATATGCAAATCACGCTCTCGTGTGCTGCAGCAATGTCAAATACGCCATGTCTCTAAATGTTTACTGTTATTTTCTTTACCGACCTGGATGGGGACTGGCATCAGAGAGTCCATGGACGGAGAATCCATGGAGTGGAAACAGTCTGTGCCTGCAATGGCTGTATGACAAAGGGCTCACTGCATGTGTTCTAGGGTCAGATGATCTGGCTTCCCATCAAGTCTGTGGAGCAAATCAAGGTCACCTTACTGAGCCTCAGTTTTCCCATTCTGTAAAATGGGGATACAATGGCACCTTCCCTATAAGATAGCTGTGAGGTTACATGAGATAGTCTCTGGGGAAAGTGTAGCACAGAGCCTGGCCCATAGAAAGCACCCAGTAAGCTTGAGTCATCCTGGTGGAACACGAGTTCGAATGCAGATGCCTCCTCCTTGCACCCAAGAGGGTGCCAAGGCAACGTGGGCAAACCGTGAGTGTGGAAAGGAAGAGGCACCCCGGGGAATCAACACTGCTGATGCCTTACATCAAGGGAAGAAGAGGCAGCCATTTATTGTATCATTCGATCTGCACTTTCCAGTTAGGAGTGCTTAGCCTCAGAGAGGGTGAGTGAGGAGCTGAAGGTCTCACAGCAGGAAATGGCAGCATCTAGGTCTCTCCAACCTCTGTGCCGCCCATGCCCTTGGCTGTGACCCTGTGTATCCAGGTCCTCTCCCGTCCAGCCTCTCAAGGGAGTTTGTGTGTTCCAGCCCCCAAGCTGTTCCCCGTGGCCTTCAACTTGGTCAAGTCGTTCATGGGTGAGGAGACCCGAAGGAAGATAGTGATTATGGGAGGTGAGTGATGCGGCCTCCCAGCTGTGCCACCTTCCCATCTGCCTGGAAGCAGAGGGTAGCTCCTCCTCTTTACTCAGGCCCTGACCTTGGCCCCGACCCTCAGTGATCTTTGCACACTCATTCGAGGCTCCGGGACCTAGACGATGGCCTGGGTGGCCATGCAGAGCGCCTGGGTGTTCTCAGGAGTTGGTGCCCAGGAGAGCCAGCATAGGACACATCAGGTCTCTCCCTGGGCTTGGCCCCACTGCCCTCTCTTGAGCCCCCGACCCCCCCCACAGAGCCCCACTTTTTGTCCCCACAGGCAACTGGAAGCAAGAGTTGCTGAAATTCATCAGCCCCGACCAGCTGCCCGTGGAGTTCGGGGGGACCATGACCGACCCCGACGGCAACCCCAAGTGCCTGACCAAGGTCCGGTGCCCAGAGGACGGGGAGGGAGGGGGGGTGGCCGTGGGGCAGTGCCCGCTCACCACTCTCGCCCACAGATCAACTACGGGGGCGACGTGCCCCAGCGTTACTACCTGCGCAACCACGTGAGGGTGCAGTACGACCACCAGGAGACCGTGGGCCGAGGCTCCTCCCTGCAGGTGGACAACGAGATCCTGTTCCCGGGCTGCGTGCTCAGGTAGGCACGGCGCCCCCCACACACACCCCTGGGCGCGGCCGGGAGGGGCCCGGAGCCCAGGCAGGGGGCGGTCAGTGGGGCCCTGTCCCCTGCAGGTGGCAGTACGCGTCGGACGGAGGGGACATCGGCTTCGGGGTTTTCCTGAAGACTAAGATGGGGGAGCGGCAGCGGGCCGGGGAGATGACGGAGGTGCTGGCCAGCCAGCGCTACAATGCCCACATGGTGCCCGAGGACGGGAGCCTCACCTGCATGGAAGCCGGCGTCTGTAAGAGCTACAGGGTTCACGGGGTTGCTTTCCTCCTCATGGCGGAGTAAATGAGCTGACATCTCTTGCCCGTTTCACCCCTGTTTGCTCCTATTTCCAGCTCTCGGGGTGGGTGTGGGGGTCTGTGCAAGCTCCTAGATACCCCCGAAGCCAGGGGCACCAGCTTCAGGTGTTGGATCTGAGGAGAGGCCCCCAGGCATGGGTGCAGGGACGGAAAGGCATGGTGGAGTGCAGGGTTCGAAGCCCTTGGACTCAGCTCCTGGGAAGACCCCCCAGCCCACTCTACAGGCTAAATGAGAGACAGCTGGAAAACAGCCACGAGCTCGGCGTCAGGGCTCCCAGCCTGCCCACCTGCGTGGACCACCCGAGGAGGTGACCCTTCCAGGCGTTTGTCCCCCATTCCCAGGCCTCTCGGGCTGGTCTGTTTTGGCAGAAGCGGTGTTGCCCAGGGCCATCGCTGACCTCCCACCTCTATGGGAAACAGCACTAGGGGAAGGGAGACCCAAGGTTGATGTTCCCTGGAGAAGAGGAATGAGTTCAATCGGGGCTTCCCAGGTGGCGCTAGTGGTAAAAAATCCGCCTGCCAATGTAGGAGGCATGAGATGGATTTAATCCGTGGGTCAGGAAGATCCCTTGGAGGAGGAAATGGCAACCTACTCCAGTATTCTTGCCTGGAAGAGCCCATGGACAGAGGAGCTTGGCGGTCTACGGTCCATGGAGTCACAAAGAGTCGGACACGACTGAGTGTCTGAGCCGGTCACATCTAGTTCACTTTTGTGGCAAAGCAGGGATTAGAAGGGTGCATACAGAGAAACCTGATGACTCATCAGATCCAGATTCATGCTGGACCTTGGCAGTGAACAAAATGCCTCTAAAAGAGACATAAGAGGGGCCTCCTGGTGGTCCAGTGGTTAGGACTCTGCACTCCCAATGCAGGGGTCACAGCCCACCACCTGCTGGGCTCTGGGCCCCTCCCGACGATGCCCAGGTATGGGAGGGCCGCATGCCTATCTGAGCACACAGCCCAGGAATAGGATCTCATTGTCCACCTGGTTGGCAAACTAGGATCCCACATGCTCACAGCATGACCCAGAAGTTTATTTTTAAGATAATAAAAATTTTAGGGACCTCCCAGGTGGTCCAGTGGCTGAGGCACTGCGTTCCCAGTGCAGGAGACCTGGGTTCAATCCCTGGCCGGGGAACTAGATCCTGCATGCCATAGAAAAGTCTTCTCATGCCACTGCTAAGACTTGGTGCAACCAAATAAGTAAAATAAAAATATTTTTAAAAAATAATAAATTTTTTTAAAGACATGAGAAAGTGACTGATGGGGAAAGTAGGGATCGCCTCTGGATTGGAATATCAGGATAAGGGAATCCCAGTCCCACCCCTCACTTGCTCTGGAATCATCAGAAGGTCTTACCAACCTCCGTAAGCCTGTATCCTTATCCATAACATGGGTATGATCGTACTTCCCCTGGGGCCACTTTGAGGATTCAGGGAGCTGTGAGCAACTTATGTGATGCCCATAGACGGGCTGATGCATGCTGGTGGTTACTATGACTCCTGTTGCGAGCACAAGCATCAGCTAAGGAGACCCCCTGCTCAAGGGCACCTGGGTGGGCCGGTATGCCGGGCTCGCTTTGCCTGCTTCCTCCTCTGTCTTTGCAGACGTCCTGCGCTTCGACAACACCTACAGCATGATACACGCCAAGAAGATCAGCTACACTGTAGAGGTGCTGCTCCCCGACAAGGCCTCCGAGGAGAAGATCCAGGGTCTCGAGGACTCAAGACAGTCCCCAGCACAGTGAAGACCCCGCCGCCCTGGTGCCCGAGCTCTCTGACCCCTCAGCACCCTGCCCTGTCCCTGCCCTTCCAGGCAGAGCGGTGCTGGAGAGGACCACGGACAGCCTCCCACCTCACCTCGCCTCGCCTTGCCGTCTCAGCTCCTCGTGGGCCCACCTTGCTCGGTGGCCCAGCAGGAAGGGGACGCCCGGTGTGGGGCCCACGGGAAGATCCTGGCAGACACCCCATCCCCTGTTCACAGGGAGAACCCTGAGGATAAGCTGGCATCCAGGAGGAAAGGTCCTGCCTGCAGAAGCTGCCCTTATGTCCTTCCCAACAAGGTGGCCCCCATCCCAGGGCGCACCCACGCCTGGCCCTGGTTTGGGGGGGCTGTGCCTGAGTCCCGGCTGCAGGGAGCACTGCTCAGGCCGGAAGAGCAGGGAAGCCCCATTCTCCGCATGTAGGGGCTCTGCAGGGATGTGCAGGGAGGCGGCTGGGGAGAGGGATGGGCAGGGCTGGCAGGGGGGTCTCTGTTCTGACAGAGTGTCAGCTCTCCAGGTTGGCTCTACCGCCTTTGGAGGGAAAATCAGAAATAGAGAGTGAGCCCTGGCAGGGACAGCCATCAGGGGGAAGAGCCATACTCAGGCTTCCGCAGAGCCGAGTCTCCCAGGAATTCAGTGTCCCCCACCCCACCCCCACCCGCTGTGATCCAGTCGACCTTCAGCCTGGTTTTTTTTTTGGCTCTGAGTGGGGCCAGGACCCAAGCAGCACTGGAGGGAGCTGCAACGGGCGTGCTGGGGTACAGAGTGGAGCTGCCATCCTGGACTCGGACTTGCTCCTTAGGAGAACCATCAGGCTTTTCCTTTTCCTCCATCTTTGCGTCTCACCAGGGGGACAGCTGAAGTTCGGCTGCCAACCCTCCTCCTCCCGCGCCCCAAATGCGACTCGGCAGCAGGCCAGTGAAGGCTTTATTCCTCAATGGCTGGCTCTCCCGGGCCCACAGCACACAGTCAGGACCACCGCCTGCTCTGCTGGAAGGACTGCACCCAGCAGGAAGCTGCCAAGCTGACTGTGGTTCTGAGGTTGACTCTAGTTGGCAATGAGGCCATCTACCGGGGCCTGGGTGTGCTTCCCCGCCACCCTGCTCCCTGCCCCCTGCCCTCTGGCTGGGCCAGGCCAGCGGCCCCCAGTTCCTCTGAAGACCCGGCCCCAGGCTCTGGACTCCTGCTGCCATACTGCTATCCCACAGGGTGGGATGCCGGCCACTCGGGTGACATCCCCGGGTGTGAGTGGCCAGACATCCCTGTGAAAGGGGTCCTTGCTGCCAAGCATTAGCATCCTGGCCGCCCAGGCCCTTCCCAGAGACCGGGAGCCTCCTTGAGCCCCACTCTCCAGGTGCTTTGCCAGCAAGAAGCCCGCCTCTGGTCCCTTTCCCACTCTCAAACTCTGTGCTCTCATCTTCCCTGGTTAATAAGAGGTTTCTTGATTTCCCAGAGCCTGTTTTAGGCAAGGACATAATGAGGCTTGGGAAGGTGGGGGTCTTCCGGTGAGCCAGGTGAGGTCCTTTAGGCCCCAGCCCTCCATCCACCATGAACGATGGAGCACAGAGTCTGAGCAGGGGCTCTGCTGCTACGCAAAGCAAACTGACTGAGTGAAACTGAATGAATGCCAGTACTTCCCTGGTGGTCCAGTGGTTAAGACTTCGCCCTCCAATGCAGGGGGTGTGAGTTCACTTCCTGACTGGGGAGTTAAAAATCCCACCTGCCTCAGGGCTAGAAAACCAAAACATAAAGCAGAAGCAATGTTGTAACAAATTCAATAAAGACTCAAAAACATAGTCCACATCAAAAAAATCTTTAAAAAAAGAAAGAAAGAAAGTGAATGTCATAAGCCAATGCTACAAGGCACTCCTAGTCCAAAAGTGTGTTTAATAATTTGGTAAGAAAAAAAAACTGCCTCACCATCACCAAGGGGACAGCCTGGGGCCGTCAGAAAAAAAGTCACACAGCATCTCCTGTCCAAGAGCATTCCCACATCCCGGATGTGGCAGGCTTTCCCATCACCCCAGTTGCACGGGTCACCCTCTGCGCAGCCTCCCAGTTGAAGGGACATCGAGAGCCCTCAGGGTCCTGGCTTCCCAGGGCCGTGTTCCCACCGCCCATGGCAGGCTGTGGGGGGCAAGGGGGCCCTATGCCAGGTTTCACTGGGCCCAGGTGTCATGATGGAGACTCCCAGGGCCCTCCTGCCACCTTCACGTCCCTCGCCGAAAAACAAGGGGTTTGTGGATATGAACACTGACCCTGGCCTTTCTAACCACCCAGAGCCAACGGCCTAACCCTCAGCACTGCCTCACATGGTTTGCTTGCAGGCAACAAAGACTGCTCCGTCCCAAGCACAGAGGTTTTCCGAGGCTCTGACTGCAAAGAATTTACACAGACATGGCTATGACATGCGGGTCAGATGCTGTCACGGCGACTCTGAATCCCAGAGCTGGCCGAGAGCATCTTGTGTTCAGCCGTGAGGGCAGCAGTCAATGCAGAAGTGAGAACAGAATCTCCTTACCTGGAGGGGGCGCTTCAGGAGCTAGAGAAGGAGCGTGTCTTCAGCAACCTCCATCCCTGTGTCTTAACACTTTAAAAATAAAAGGTGGGGGGCAGGATGGGGAGGAATTCCCAGTGGTTAAGACACCACACTCTCAGCCAAAGGCCCAGGTTTAATAAAAAAAAAATTCTTTTTTTTAAATAACAAATTTTTAAAAAAGGAAGTAGCCCAGAGAGGGGCTGGTTTACCCGAAGCTTGTTTTCTTGTTCGTTCACTCATTCATCAATGTTTACTGAGCGCCCGGTGCCAGGCACTGCAGGTCATGGGGATCCTGGGGACACTGGACTGATTTGACTCTGCTAATGGGAAGCCTGCCTACAGTGAGGGAGGCAGAAGCGACTCGTATGATCATCAAGTGGGAGGGCGCCATCACATGGGCTTAGAGGGGCAGGAGCAAAATTCTAGGGGACCCTTGAAGGCACAACTGAGAGATGTGGGGGGGTGGGGGGTGACCAGGTGCCTTCCAGACGGAGGAATGGGGTGAGGGCGGCTGTGGGGTGTTTGAGGCCGGAGGGAAGCCAGAAGGGCTCTTGGGCGACGCTGCTAATGGCTCTCTGATGTTTGTCATTTCTTTGTAAACAACTGTGTGTACACATCTGGTAGTTATAACAAAGCAAAACGATTTTTTAAGGCAGGTTACAAAACGACCCTGTTGTTTGTCAGGAAAGAATGGCAAAATCTTGGCAGGAGGCCACAGATCAGAGCTCTTGCTAAGAAGGAGGGGGTTGGAAATCCCCAGGCCTCACCTGTCCGGAGGAATGGAGCCGGGGCCTGCCCGTCCCAGCTCTTCTGGCTGCAAAGCCGCATGACCTTCCAGGGGGCCAGAGGGAGGGATACAGGCGAGGGGCCTACAGGGCTGTTTTTTTTTAACGTAGTTGGAAAGGCTCTCGTGCCCCTCAGATCTCCACTGCTGTCCAGCTCACCTTCCAAAAGCCCAGGCTGAAGGGAACACATCTGTGAGACAGTCACAGCTTCACCAGCGCTCCATGGCACAGCACTCCACAGTTTGCATAGACCCTTTATATGTGACCCTGAAGCACCCAGGAATTATAGCCCATTTTACGGGTCCAATAACCAACACTCGATGAGGGGGCGAGCCTTGGCCAAGAGCTCCATGTCCAGCGGCAGAGGTGGAGCCAGAACCCTGGTCAGCTCCCAGCAGCGGCCCTGCCCTGCCTCTCAGGGGAAGGGAGGGCCCATGTGGGCAGGTGGGACTCTGCCAAGGAGTGCCAGCCTGCGGCAGGGGGCACACAGCGGGACTGAGTGAACAGCGGGGTTCCTGGGAGTGGGGGTGGAGATGCCCAGGGTCTGGACAAAGCTGCTCGGGCATTTGTGCCTCTCAGCGGGACGTGACTCCACTCCAGCTCCACTCCCACGACTGGGTGCCAGGCCTGGGCTGAAGCTTCACCTTCAGAAGCTGGGGAGAGTGAGGATCAGGGCGGGAAGGGACTTGTCAGGTCGACGAACAACGTGAAGAGGAGGAGGGGACTTCCCTGGTAGCCCAGAGGTTAAGAACCCCACCTGCCAGTGCAGGGGACACGGGCTTGATCCCTGGTCCAGGAAGATCCCACCTGCTGTGGCAAACGAAGCCTCTGCACCACATTACTGAACCCGAGCTCTAGAGTCTGCAAGCTGCAACTGCCGAAGCCCCCACGCCCTAGAGCCCTTGCTCTACAACAAGAGAAGTCACCACTCGCTGCAACTAGAGACAAAGCCTGCATGCAGCACTGAAGCCCTGGTGCAGCCAAAAATAATATTTTTTTAATTTTAAATAATGTGTTTTTTTTTTTTAAAAAGAGGAGATGAGATGTGAACCCAGGGCCATCTGTGCAAACAGCACGGAGCTTGCTGAGCACACTTAGTGGGTGGGCTTTGCATCAGGAGGCTTCAGAGAGCAGGCGGCTGCGACAGGCCTGGGCTGCGGGAGTGATGCGGTGACCATGGCGACCTCGCCTTCGGCCATCAGAGGGCGGTGTTAGGCCAGCAGGGCCTCTGTCCCCGAGGAAGCAGGAACTGGGTCCCTCGGCACACTGCTCAGGAATGCAGCGCCTTTGAGACCCAAGAAGCCAAGCTTACCAGACTCCAGGCTATTTGGGGCCGTCTGCAGAGGCAGAAAGAGGGAGTCCAACCAGGGTTCATATCCTGGTTCTCAGCTTGCTGCCTTGCTCACCACATACGTCTGGACTCACCCCCAGCACCACGGCCACTGCCCTGGTCTGGGCCTCTGTCATCTCTGGCTTGGATGTTTAGAAAGGAGCCCATGGATATCTTTATGCCTCTTCCTGCCCTCTTCCGTCCACACTCCACAGGGCAGCCAGAAAAATATCTGAAATGAAAATCTGATCACATGTTTCCCTGCATAAGCCCGTTCCCCCCAGGAGGGGTCATTCTCTATGGTGGTTGACCAGGCCCTCTGGGACTTGACCACACTGGGCCTTGACTGCATCTCCCCCACCCCAACAACCTGAACTCACCAATTCATCAAGCTCTGTCCTTCCTCCCTGCCTTTGCTCAACCTGGACTTCCTCCCCAGTCTTTTTTTAAAATTTTTGGCCACACCATGCAGCACGCAGGATCTTAGTTCTCTGACCAGGGATCAAACCCACGCCGCCTGCATTGGCAGCGCAGTCTTAACCACTGGACCACCAGGGACGTCCATCCCTCCCTAATCTTGCTCCGTGCACCCTCAAGGCTCCCGGAGCCCTCATCCAGGAGGCCTTCCCTAGGCCTCTTCCCGCCCCCTCCCAGCAGGGTTCAGGTGCCTTCTCCGTGTTCTCGGAGCAACAGGACCAGTGCTCATCACACAATGGAGCTGTCCCCTGCCTCGTATTGATTCCTGTTGACCCCCACCTACTCTATCTTGTGTTGATTTTGAGAAATAAACATAGTCTTCCCTGCTTTACAGGGGAGGAAAGTAAGGCTCAGAGACACGTTCATTTGCTCAGTGATGGTGCCACGCTTGGAATTTGGGACGTCAGGCTCCAGAGCCCTGCGTCCCCCTCACCCATCTACCCCCAGAGGTTGGGTCATACCAGGAGTATGGCTGGAGGAGGGCGGAACCCGGCAGCGTGACTCAGCACTCTGGAGAGGCCCAAGGAGAGGGCTGGGTGGGGCAGCCACAGAACAGAGGACCCAGAAAGGATGGACTCGCCGAGCCATGTCGGTGTCCTGGAGTTGAGGGCAGGGCTGCTTTATAGGGCCGGGGGTGGGGGCGGGGGCGGGGGAGTGGGCGGGGTTTGGCACAGCGGCGCTGCTTCCGGCCTCAGATCGCAGTGCCGGGTGCAGCATCTCTGCACACAGCTCGCTGCTGCCATCTTGAATTGAGTGTCTTGTGCAGAAAGGCCCACTGAGCTGAGGGGTCGCCGCGGCCATTTTGCATTAGGAACTCTGGTCTGAAGAGCCGATGCGAGGTCTCTGCATGCAGCCCCTGTGAGCAATGAAAACTAGACTAAGCACAGAGGAAAAGGGAAAAAAAGGTTAGACTTTGTTTCATTACCTGCATTCTATTTTAATTTCCCGAGAATTGTTCCTGGGCTTTGCCAGTGACACCAGGGGCTTTGAGGAGAGGAAGCAATGGAAAGTCAATGTGTCATGGGTACAGAGTTTCAGTTTGGGAAGATGAAAAAGCTCTGGAGGTGGATGGTGGTGATGGCTGCCCAACAGTGTGAATGTCACTTAATACCATTCAACTGCACTCTTAAAAATGGAAAATTTTATGTTAGGCATATTTTACCACAGTAGAAAAAAATTTTTTTAACAGATACCTAAATATAAGAGCTAAAACTAAATCTTGGGACTTCCCTGGCAGTCCAGTGGTTGGGAATTCATCTTCCAATGTCAGCAATATGGGTGTGATCAGGGAGCTGAGATTCCCATATGCTTTGCAGCCTAAAAACATAAAACAGAAACAATATTGTTACAAGTTCAATAAAGACTTAAAAAACGGTCCATATTTTAAAAAAATTGAACATAGAATTACTACTTGCAATTCCACTCTTAAAGATACACCCAAGAGAAGTGAAAATATGTTTTCACAAAAATTTGTACAAAAAATGTTCATAGCAGCATTATTCATAATATCCAAAAAGTGGAAATAACCCGGATGTCCATCAACTGATGAATGGGTAAGCAAAATGTGGTGTATTCATGCAAAAAAATGTTATTCAGCTATGAAAAGAAATGACATTGATACCGTCTACAATATGGATGAGCCTTGTATATATTATGCTAAGTTAATGAAGCGAGTCAAAAGATCACATACTATATGATTCAATTAATATAAAATATACAGAATAGGAAAATCTGTCGAGATAGAAAATAGATTAGTAGTTGCCAGAGGCAGGAGCAGGGGTACAGGAAATGGGGAGTTACTGATAGAGGGTACAGTGGCTTTTGAGGTGGGGATAATGAACATATTCTGCAATTAGGGACTTGCCTGGTAGTCCCGTGGTTGAGAATCCCACCTTCCAATGCAGGCAATGCGGGATGGGAGAACTAAGATTCCATGTTCCTCGGGGTGACTAAGCCCATGCCTTGAACACTGCAGAGCCCATGTGCCCTGGCAGCCCTGTGTCAAAACTAGAGAAAAGTCTGCCAACTGCAAGAAGATCCCATGTGCCGAAGCTGAGAACCCAACCCAACCAAACAGAAAATAAGTATTTGTAAACAATATTCTGCAATTAGACAGTGATTGCATAAGATTATACAACCTTGTGAATATACTAATTTTACACTTTAAGAATGGTGAACTTGTATGTGAATTCACATTTTAAGAAGGAGGTGAAACTGCCCAGAGGGGAAACAGAGAAAGTAGACCGTCCCAGGGTTCTACCCAGAATACCACTGGGACCGGGGCAAAGCGCCCTTTCCTAACCTCCCTCTCCCACAGTTCCCCTTTCATCTCTCCTTTTTAGGCCACCCCACCTCACCCCGCTATGTTCCGAACCCCACCCTGGCTTCTTCCCCAGCAACGTTCACCGCATGGTGAGGCTCCCTCACCCCCTGGACCCCCTCTGTACTCACCCAACTGGTTCTGATACGATGGCATTTCGCGTTTCCTAGTAACTAGCGTCTGTAAGGAGGGGTCCAGGGTGTGGAGCGGGTGGCCCTGTCTACCCCCTGCGATTGTTTGCTTGTGTCCTGGTTGCTGCCCTGGGCCCCTGAGAGCTTGGCAAACTAGGACTTGGAGAAGACGGGTACTGTGGGTGGGGGTTCAGGGGGTTCTTTTTCACCAAGGTCTTTGTTTTGATGTAGGGAAACCTATTCTCCTGGGCTCAGAATACCCTGCAGCCCGAGGTGAGTGGACCGGGTTTCCTAGCACGCGATGACTATTCACTTTTATCGAACACCTCCTACAATCCGGGTACAACGTTGAGCCCTTTGGGGGAAGGTGCGCCTGGCCAGTGGCTCCATTACAGGTTTCAGAGTCAGACGGGCTTGGGTTCAAATCCTGGCTTCCCGTTTCTGGGCTGTGAGGCTTCAGAAAAGTTTCTTAATCTCTCTGGTCTTTCATATCCTTAACTGTAAAATGAGGATACCCCTACCTGTTTCCAAGCGGTTTGATAAGGATGTAATGTTCTCAGCACAGAAATGGGAGGCTGAGAGCTCCAGGCAGGCAGGGACCCGACCCATCGTGTTTACTGTAAACACGTGTTTACATGGCGTCTGCGTCCCCAGCTCTGCCCTCCCAAGACATCCCAGCCGTGCTTTTCACCCGCCTCGCTCCACGACTCACGCGGTCCCCTCTGCGGGGTCGGGGGGAGTTGCCCTTTCCTCTCCCCCAGTCTCCGCTAACTGACATCCCCCTTTCTCAAGGTCTGGCTCAATGACACCTGTATCCCACTGATCCAGGATTTCCGTGCCTGGATCTTCTCCCTGTTTGCGGTGGAGCCTCCAGAGCTGAGGCTGAGGAGCGGCCTCCAGTGTGACAACAAAGTGATGAACTGCATGGGCTTCTCTCTGGATAAGGTACTAACCTCCTCTCTGCCTCAGTTTGCTTGTCTGTAGGATGTACTTAATGATAGGAGCTACCCAGAAGGGGGCTCTGACGTTTAAATGAGGCGATGCCCTTAGTTTGGGGCCTGGCACGTAAAAAGCCTTCAATAAACGCTGTAGATCTGTGCTAATATGGTAGCCATGTGGGGCAACCTATAATAAAATTAATCAAAAGGTAAGTTAATTAAAACTAACCACATGCTGGGAAAGATTGAGGGCAGGAGGAGGAGGAGGTGACAGAGGGTGACATGGTTGGATGGCATCACCAACTCAATGGACATGAGTCTAAGCAAACTCCGAGAGATAGTGAAGGACAGAGAAGCCTGGCATGCTGCAGTCCATGGGGTTGCAAAGAGTCAAACACGACTTAGTGATTGAACAGTAACAACAACCACATTTCACATGTGACAGCTGGCTACCAGGGATGCCCACTGGGAACCACCCCCAGATACAGGACATTTCCGTTGCTAAAGAAAGTTCCATTGCATAGTGCTGTCAGGCATGATGATGATAATGTGAATTTGCAGTCTGGGTCAGGAAAAGCGCTTAAGGATATCTCTCATACCCCTCAGCTCCTCATAGCTCCTGGGGGGACCCCCAACTTCTTCTCCTGGCCCTGCCTGCCCAGCCTCTGACGTCCCCAGGGGTAACCAGAGACCCTCCCATCAGGAGGATTAGGGCGAGAAAGGAGACTGGTGAGAACCAAGCAGGATTAGGGGCTAATGAGAGCGCAGTGGAGGAACCCAATCTCCACGTGCTGCCCGCCTGGCGGGAAGTAGGTGTGGGTGGCAGCAGAAAGAGCCTGGAATGTGAAGAGGGAGAGGCCGGAGGGTGGAGAATTACCTAACTGCTCCAGAGTGTATGCAGCAGACGCCCTGGACGGAGGGAGATGGCCAAAGACAGTTCCCCTTCTCCTGCACCCGATTCTATCAGGGCCCAGAGCAGAGAGGTTTCACCCACCTCAGTTAAATCGGTCCCAAGATAGCCCAGGCAAGGGGACCCGGGGTGTTCTGAGGGTAAGAGAGCCCTGGGAAGAGGGCCTTGGGCTAGCCCAGCTGTTGGGTACGAGGCTAGACCAGGGGAGAGTTTCAGCCCATGTGGACCCACCTCCCAAGGCCTGGAAGAGGTAGCTGCGTAGCTATACTGTGGTCTCTATAAGATGCACTCCTGGTTTCCTTACAGACAGTCATGGACAATGTGTTCTCTGCCCTCGGAGCTTCCGACAGCTGGAGGATAAATCTCTTAGAGGGGCACAACCCTGGACAGTCTCCATGTCTCAGTCAAAGGACGGGGAACCTTCTGGGTTTCCCTCATCACCTGGCAGAGTGGTGGGGCACCCCTCACTGATCAGATGTTTAAAATCCCAAGGAGCACATACCGCCTCACGGGCATCAGCGTTCCCCTTCTCCCCCTTAGGGCCCAGGGGATGCGGGATCTTGGGCAAGGCCTCCTGTGTCCTCGTGACCTCAGCCACGAGAAGGGAGGTAGGCAGGGCTGGGGGCCCTCAGCCCTTCCCTGTATTGAAGGCACACCCGCCTCCTCTTGAATATGGACACTTGTTGCAAAAAAGCCACGAGCCTCCCACCCCGAAAAAGTGACTGACATATTTGCTAGACTAAGTCCCTGACTGCCAGCCGGCAGGGCTGGGTAAGGGTGATCCTAGCAGGACCGTAGGCGCAGGGTTTCTTCATTAGTGAGAGGGGGAGACCGAGGGTTGGAGAGGAGGGTACCCATTGTTTTATTAGTATTTGCCGAGTATTAGTACTCGGATTAGTACTCTTTCCCCCTGAAGTCCCCCTGTCCCTGGAGAGGCCTGGGAGCACTCGGGGTTCTACAGGCACCCAGGCTGGACACCCACACCTTGGGAGGCCAGCCTCATTCCCTCCCAGCCTCCTCTCCCTGGCAGGGGACCTCTGACACACCCTGCTTTCCCCACCTGCTCCCCACCCCACCCCCTAGAACTGTCCAGAGCCAAGCATGGGACCTCAGTTAATCCCAATTATGTAACGTGCAATCCAACGGTTGGCCAAGGAGGAGGCGCCCTGGAGCCACGCCCAGGAGTGGGGGCAGAAGACCTGGCTTGGTCAGGGCCAGAGAGCAGGCTCGGCCTCTGACTGGAGCGGCCCCCGCCCCTCCAGCCTCACCCAGCACCATGAGCGGCCGAGTGGGAGACCTGAGTCCCAAGCAGGCAGAGACCCTGGCCAAGGTGAGCTGAGGCAAGGGGCAAGGGCTGAGGGGCTGAGGGAGCACGGTGGCCGGAACCCTCCCCCTCTGCTGGGCTCAGCACGTCCTTGACACTGTCTCTGGGCCGTCACGTCACCCGGGGTCAGGTCCTACGGTGCCCGGGGACGTCCGCCCTGTCCAGGGCAGTGGTGGGGGGAACAGCACCGTTTGCAGACGGTGGGGCAGGTGCCAGACCTGGAGAACTTTATCTGACCTGCCACCTCCCCACCTTCCCGTGGGTGGGAGCCAAAGATGCTGGGTCTCTACCCACAGACTCTGTTCCCATTCACTCCCCGGGACCCTGGGAGATGACCTGTCTGTAAAAGCTAAGAGGCGGGGCCGAGTGTGTATGTCATCCCCACGGTCATTGGGGAAGAGGACGCATAACCGCTAACCATGTTTTCACAGAAAATGGGATGGAAAAAAAGAAGCTTTGGGGGGCTAACGAATGAAAAGAGCAAAGAATACATTCACATCTCAACCCAGCGACCCACCAACCCACCCACCCATGTAGCTTTTCCTTCATTCCTCCTCCCACCCCACCCCACCCAATGATCTATCCCTCCTCTGTCCATTCACGCCCCCATCTCTCCTTCTGTCCATTCATTGGTCTCCTCTTCCTTTTTTCCCACCCATTGATTCATCCACCCATCCTTTCTTCTTTCTGTTTACTCACCCATCTAGCCTTCCTTCCATTCACCTTCCCATCCCTCCATCCACCCATCTTCCATCACCGCAGGCCAGACTGCACTGGAGAGAAGGAAAGAAATTGAAAAAAAAAAAGGAATGTATCACCGAGTCTAAGCTCAAGGCTCTGTGTGAACACCTCTTCAACCAGCATCTCTCTTCCCAGTTCCGAGAAAATGTCCAGGACGTGTTGCCCGCCCTGCCCAACCCGGATGACTATTTCCTTCTGCGCTGGCTCCGAGGTGAGGGCGGATGTGGGGGAGGTCAGGGCGAGGGCTGCAGGAGGGATCTGGTACCAAGTGCTCCAGAAGGACCCATGGCTCGCAGGATCCGATCACATCATCTTGCTTCACGTTCAGGTCCCAGAGAGGGGAAGGGACAGGAAAGGAAGTCCCCTCTAAGGCCCCCGGTGCCCTCCATAGCCCCGCCACCTGCTCGGGGCCAGGGCAAGATGACTGCAAGGCAGCCTCTTTCGCACCTCACCCCTTCCTTCCATCTTCCCACAGCTCGGAATTTCGACCTGCAGAAATCAGAGGCCATGCTCCGCAAGGTGAGACCTATCCCCCTCTGAAACTTTGGTGAGGGCCTTTGTCGGGGGCAGTTCCCACCTCCAGGCTCTACTTCCATCCCCTCCTTACCACTCATCTCCCTTTCAGTACATGGAGTTCCGGAAGACCATGGACATTGACCACATCCTTGAATGGCAGCCCCCTGAGGTGAGCCAGCAGCACCCCCCACCACGCTCCCAGTCTCTGACAGACGTGCCATCCAGCCGCCTCGGCATCACTGGGGACCGTGAGTAGAGGGCAGCAAGCCTGAGAGGCCTGTGGAACCCCCAGGAAACTGCAGCCAAATCTCCTGTAACAATTATGAATATCTCCCATTAAGATCCAAGCTTGAGTTAAGACTGTACCTGCATGAACTCATTTACTCCTCACAAACACCTGAGGTGGATCCAGCTGCACCCATTGTACACATGAGGACACTGAGGCTCAGCAGTGGTTACGCAGCCTCCCAGAGTCGCACAGCCCCTAGGTGGAGCTGGGATTTGAGCTCAAGTCTCCAAACACAGGCTCTTCAGCAGCAGTTAGCTTGCGGCTCTGAGCCCTTATCCCCTGGAGCCTTGCTCAAAGCATACTGTTTAGGTGGGAAAGAAACTTCGCCCACGGAGGAGTCAGGGAGAATAGGCCCAGTGTGGTGCCTTAGTTAAACAACAGTCCTAGTTTCATTTGCGGAGCACAAGCTCTGAGTCAGGCAGGCTGCGATGCCAATGGGATCTTGAGGACTTTCCCCAACAGAGGGGGAGGGGAATGGGGCTCAGAGAGGTGGCGTCACTTGTTCATGGGTGCACAGCAGGGAAGCAGCCGCATCTGTTTTTTGAACCAGGTCTGCTCACCTTTAGAATCCATGTTTTTCATCACTAAGCCTAACTCCTCTCCATGGAAAGGGGCATGGGAGACTTTGGGGGCAGAACTCAGGAGCCCAGAGGCCTCCGGCAGGCCTGGCTGAGTCCCGCCTTTGCCCTGTACCTGCCGTGAGCAAGGTCCTCCCCAGCAAACCCCGCAGCTTTCTCGCCTGGACAGTAGGGCCGCCCTCCAGGGAAGGGAAGGTGCTTGGACCAGGGTGTGTGCAGGCTCAGACCGACCACGCAGCCTGGCTTGGGTCTCTGTGCTCAGTCGCTCACTTGTGTCTGTCTCTTTGCGACCCCATGGACTGCAGCCCACCAGGCTCCTCTGTCCATGGGGTTCCCCAGGCAAGAATACTGGAGTGGTTTAGCCATGCCCTCCTTCAGGGGATCTTCCCAGTCCAGGGATCAAACTCGGGTCTCCTGCGTTGCAGGCGGATTCTCTTCCGTCTTTTCCACCAGGGAAGCCCAAGGCGGTCTCTGGGAGGTTGCACACGGCCCAGTTCCATGTGTCTGTCCTCACGCAGGTGATCCAGAAGTACATGCCTGGGGGCCTGTGCGGCTATGACCGAGACGGCTGCCCCGTGTGGTACGACATCATCGGGCCGCTGGACCCCAAGGGCCTGCTTTTCTCCGTCACCAAGCAGGACCTGCTCAAGACCAAGATGAGGGACTGTGAGCGCATCCTGCATGAGTGTGACCTCCAGACGGAGCGGGTGAGGCTGCCCGGGCCCGCGGTCCCAGGGACACACCTGCACCCTCAGCGCCACCGTCAGAGGGCTCTGGGCTCACACCCCAGCTCCGACACTTCCCAGCTGTGCCGCCTTGGAAAGTCACCTCACCCCTCTCCGAGCCTGTCTCCTCACCTCCAAAACCGACATAATAATAATGGTTGCAGAGATGAAGTTAGATAATATGAGTATGTGGCCAGCACCTGGGGCCTCTCAGCAATGCTAGCTACTACGATTCCCTCTGAGTCTTTGCCCCTGCTTTTCCTTCTGTTGGGATAATCCAACCCCCAGCACACACACGTTCCCCCCCAGACCGCCATTGGCTCTGTCCTATCCATCTTTCAAGACTCAGACAGTCACCTTCTCTGAGGCCCCCATCTGGGTTAACGTGCATCCCCACACCTGTGCTGTCCAGTCACGGCTTTCAGCTCAGGACCGTGGTGACCCGGTTGCTGGTCAGTCTCCACAACCAGACTGTGAACTCTTTAAGGACAGGAACACTGGATTATTGAGCTATATGACATACTCTCAGTGACTGGCTCAAAATATGTGTTTAATAAATATTAGCTGGACAAACGGTGGGATGAATGGATAAATGAATGGCAGTATGAAGGGATAGATGTGTGAATTGGTGAATAGGTGGGTCAATTAATGGATGAGTGGGTAGGCGGGTGGAGGGTGGAGGGATGATGAATGGCTGATGGACAGTGGATGGACGGGTGGTAAAGGCAGTCACTGTTTTGTCCGCTCATTCCCCTGGGGACAGAGCAGGGAGCTGGGAGAAGCCCTGGGGGGTCACGTGCTGAGGCACCATCTCCCGGGTTCTGAGCCTGCACCCTGATCCTTGCTCTTGTACTTGCAGCTGGGGAGGAAGATTGAGACCATTGTGATGATATTCGACTGCGAGGGGCTGGGGCTGAAGCACTTCTGGAAACCCCTGGTAGAAGTGTACCAGGAGGTGAGCAAAGGCCCCGGGCGCCCCTGCTTGCTTTAACCACCAGCTTGCCCAGCTGTGACCTGGCTGCTCGCTCAGAGCCGGGATCTAGTAACAGGTGGCGGCCTTTCCTGGACCCCACCACTGCAGCCTGGGCTCCATCACTGTGTTTCCCGAAGACCACATACTGACCCCACAGGGGCCGGCTTCCAACAGACCCTCCCCTGCCCCCTGCCACCTCCGCCCTGTGACGCGGGCAAGTCACTCTATCCGTCCACGCTGCGTTGTCCTCACCTACAAAACGGGGGTACTGGTTGTCTGCACTCCAAAGGGACCTAGCCACACTTCTGTGAGTTGGAACATAAAAGGCACACACCATGCTTGGCAAACGTGCATGTATTCTCACATACTCCGTCGTGACCAACTCTTTTTGACCCCATGGACTGTAGCCCGCCAGGCTCCTCAGTCCTTGGGATTCTCTAGACAAGAATACTGGAATGGGTTGCCATTTCCTATTACAGGGGACCTCCTCGACCCAGGGATCGAGCCTGCATCTCCTGCATCTGCTGCATAGGCAGACAAATTCTTTACCACTGTACCACCTGTGAAGCCCCAGTAGTGAACATTCCATGAACAGTAGCCATCATTATCACTGTACTGCTGTTGCTATAAGGTTTATTCTAAAGATGGTTAATATTATGTAATTATTATGAGAGTGTGCTCACAATGGCCTGTGGAGAGGTTTCCTCCAGGGACCATGGACGTGATAGAAAGAGGGGAAACCCTCCGCAGCCTTCTGAAGGCTGCAGAGGACGGGGGTAGGAGAAGAGGAGGTGTGAGCTCTGACGGGGTCTTTCTTGGTTCCGCAGTTCTTCAGCCTCCTTGAAGAGAATTACCCAGAGACCCTGAAGTTCATGCTCATCGTGAAAGGTGTGTGTCAGGTGACTGCACCCTTCTGTGCTCTGGCCCCTTATCTGAACTCTGAGGACAATAATAGTGCCTTCTTTCCTGGAAGCAGACAGGCAGGTTGGTTGCTTGGCTGCGTGCAAATCAGAGTGCCTGGAACAGAGTAAGTGCTCCATAAACAGCAAATTCTATGGTTGGTTTTCCTGCAAGAAAAGGCAGCTCCAACCCCAGCTTGTTTGGGAATCCCCCCTCACCTCGCCTACCCACATCTGTCTCTCCCTCCTCAAACTGCCTCTGCCATTGGCAGCCCGTGCAGCCCAGTCTGGCCTTTGCTGCCTACTGCCTTCTGAGCCTGCAGTTATCTTTATGCATTCATCCTGCTGTCCTTGAGTTGTCTACTCCTTGAAGGCAAAGCCTTTGATTCTTCACTTCTCTTGTATCCCTCACAGGCCTGGGGCCAGGTGGTAACTCAATAGTATTTGGGTACTTATTGTTTGGGTGGGTGGATTGATGGAAAGATGGCTGTATGTTGATGGTTGACTGGTTGATTCATTGCTTGATTTGTTGTCTGTTTAACCAGCCAGTTGGTTAGCTGACTAGTTGACTGTCTGGTGGTTGATTGCATATCTGATTGGCTGATTGGATAGTTGTTAGTTTGGTAGATTGATTGAGTGACTAGTTAGCATTTTGATTGGCTATGAGGGTGAGTGTCTAGTTGGCAGACTGGTTAGTTGGTTTGACTGGATTGTGGATAGTGGACTGCTGGTTGGTTATTTGAATGGTTGACTGACTAGAAAAGGCAGTTGGTTGGGCAGTTAGCTGGTTGTTTAACTGGCTGATTGGTTTTCTGCTTGACTGATATGTCAGTTGGTTTGGTAGGGTTTGGTTATTTGGTAGGGTGGCTAGCTGATTGGTAGGCTGGTTGATGGGTTGGTGAGTATTGCTTGGCTGTCTCTTGGCTGGTCTGCTGGCTGTCTGGTGCACTGGATGATGGGATGGTTGGGTAGTTGGCTGCTTGTTGTCTTGGTTGTTTGGATGGTTTATCAGGTGCAGGGCATTGAGACTTGCCAAGGTCATTCATGATTCCGCCACGCTGTTGGCTCTGACTGTTATGGAGAAAGTGGCCTGATGGAATTATTTTTTCCCCATTATACTTGCTTATATCTCTCCAGCTACAAAACTGTTCCCTGTGGGATACAACCTCATGAAGCCCTTCTTGAGTGAGGACACTCGCAGGAAAATTGTAGTGTTGGGAAGTAAGTAGTTCCAGCTCCATCCCCTGAACTCTATTCATGAACTTTGGAGTAAGTTGGCCCCTCCCCCCCATCCAGAGGTCCACACATCACCTAGAGTCAGAGGCTCCTCCTTCTCAAAGGTGTAGCGGGTCTTACACTATGGAGTCTCTCCGGTTACCTCTGTCTTACTCCCCGCCATACCTCTCTGATAATAAGGCCTCCACAGCTTCCTCCTTATCAGTTTCAGTTTGGTTGCTGGTCAACCTCTGGGCTACGGGCCTCAGTTTCTTTATATTAGCCTTCTGTGGCTACGCAGGGGGGATAACTTGGATTGGTTATGGGGTGGGGCCACGTGACACCTGAGCATCCAGAACACAGAGCTTTGCACAGGCCGTGAAGAACAGTAATGGGCTTTATGATTGTGATGATGAAGCAGCAGAGAGGGGGAGGTCCTTTCAAAGACCCCAGGCTGCCCCTCTTCCACCCAGAGGTCTGACTTGGGTGGGCCATTTGCACATTGCAAGGCCCCCAACATGGTCCTTGACCTCATTGGGGTTTAAAGTCTCCTTAAGGCAAGTAGACAACATTAATCTTGACTACTCATCACTGGGAGACCATCAGGGCAAACCGATCAGTCAGGGAAAACATGTTTCCATAGCAACACAATGCCGGAAAACTCTTCTACAACCCAAGGCCTGAAAGGCTGGGGGATCAGCCCTGGCAGCTCAGCTCCTATAGGGCTTCCCCCACCCACCAAGCTCAGGCCCTCCTGGTAGGAATAGGGGGCACTGACAGGACCCCTCCATGCTAAATAGTCACCCTTCAACCCCTCTGCCCACAGGCAACTGGAAGGAAGGATTGCTAAAACTCATTAGTCCTGAGCAACTGCCTGCCCAGTTTGGGGGGACCCTGACCGACCCAGATGGGAACCCCAAATGTTTAACCAAGGTATGAAGAGCCCAGAACAGGGGAGGGTAGAGGAGTCAAGCTGGGTTCCTTTCTCATCCACTCATTCGTTGCACCAGTGTCTATGGAGAGACACCTGTGAGCCAGGTATTGAGTGAGTCCCAGCCCTGCCCTAACAGAGCTCTCAGCAGCTGTTCAGACAAATGAGAAATGGGAGAATTTTGACCCAGAGGGATGAGCTGGGAGAGGAAGTTCCTAGAAGAGGCCCTGACCGAGGCTGGTGGGACACAGAAGTCTTCCTGGCGGGTGGGGAAGGACAGGATGAGCAGAATACTTCCAGAAGCTAGGGAAGCGTCTTGGGCAGGAGACGCAGCCTGAATGATGCAATGGCTGGGAGCGGGGAGCAAGCCCATCCTGCTCTGTGTCCACAGATCAACTACGGTGGGGAGATCCCCAAGTCCATGTACGTGCGGGACCAGGTGAAGACTCAGTACGAGCACTCGGCGCAGATCAGCCGCGGCTCCTCCCACCAGGTGGAATACGAGATCCTGTTCCCAGGCTGTGTTCTCAGGTAGGCCTCAGGCTACCGCCCACACCCCAGCTGGACCCCCGCCCCTCGGGGATATCTCGGACTCGGCAGCAACCCGTGCTCCTTCCCCTCCCCCCAACACAGGTGGCAGTTCGCGTCGGATGGGGGTGACATCGGCTTCGGGGTTTTCCTGAAGACCAAGATGGGGGAGCGGCAGCGGGCCGCAGAGATGACAGAGGTGCTGGCCAGCCAGCGCTACAACGCCCACATGGTGCCCGAGGACGGGAGCCTCACCTGCACGGAAGCCGGCGTCTGTAAGTCTGCCCTGGTCGGGCCCCAGCTCTGGAAGGATGGAGCCACCTGTGCCATGGTTTACAGGAAGACACGGAGAGGCTGTGACCCCCTCTCCCAGAGACACACAGCCTAGATCAGTGCCATTCATCCACAGAGTCATTCATTCCGTCCACACTCAAGCGCACCCGAGGTGTGCAGGGAGCCAGAGGCAGACAGGCCTTGAAGGGGTTGAGAGCATTGCAGGTCACAGGCAAGAGACAGTAGGGGCGATGACTTTCCCCAGGAGGAAACTGAGGCTCTGAGAAGTAAATCGGCTTGTCCAGAGCCACACAGCTGAATGTGGCACCAGAGTCTAGCTCAGCCTGGTGGTAGCAGCATAACCCTGGGCAAAAGTCCTGAAAGTCTTACCAATCTGGAGCCTCGGCTTGCTCAGCTGTGGAGCAGAGGTTACAACTCCTACCTCTCAGGGTGCTTGCAAGGAGGCAGGAGGCATGTGCAGGCCTAGGCCAGCACCCCACTTCATCCAAGGGGGCTGGTAGGCCTCTGATATTCCCAGCTGCCCCCCGAGGACACCCCGTCATGTGACTGTCCAGGTGTGGAGACAGTGGGATGCAGTGGCCATTGTTCTTGTTGCCAGTTGGTGCAACTAAAGCCAGGCTGGGCACGTGCCAGGGGGAGGTCAGGGTCTGTTTACAGGCCCTGCTCAGGAGGGGCAGTTCCCATGGGGAAGAGAACAAGAGTGCGGGGAGCTTGGCCCAGCTTGGCAAACACAACAGGTGGGAACACGACCTGTTCTCCCCCATGGCTGGGGCAGGGCGCGGGGAGTATGGAGTCAGGCCCAACTACCCATCTTTTCATCTGTCCCCCCAGACGTCCTGCGCTTTGACAACACGTATAGCTTTGTCCATGCCAAGAAGGTCAGCTTCACAGTGGAGGTGCTGCTCCCGGATGAGGGCATGCAGAAATACGACAAAGAGCTCACCGCTGTCTAGGCAGCTCCCTCACTTCCCAGAGATCCTGACCCTTTGCTTTCTGTCTCTATATCCTTCTGTCCACCTCCCTCCAAAAGTTGCTCAGTAGTCCTCTTGACTCTGATATTAGTCAGAAGAGAAAGGGCTGCCTTGGGGAAAACACATGTGCTGTGGTCAGATCAGGAAAAACAGGGGAGGCACCGCTTTGGAGGATGTTGAGGTTGCAGAAGAGGAAGAAGCAAGGGTAGAAACAAGAGGTGGACGTCCCTGCAACCCGAGAAATAGAAAAATGAATCTCCTAGCCTTTGTTCTCACTTCTGAGGCATTTGTGAGCTTGAATTTCTTCCCCATGGGTTATCAGCAACTCGGGTCAGAGATGTATCTAAATTCTTTTTACTTCTACCTCTTATGTAAGTAAATGCTCAACTAATGTGAAGTTGAATGGAGGTAGGGAGCAAATGGGTGTGCAAGATAAAAAGAAGTCTACAAGGGGAGATTTCAGCACCTCGGACAGGGGCTGTGGCGGTGGGGGTGGGGTGGTGGTCTCTCCTGAGACTCACATGACCCAGCCCCCAGATTTCTGGCAGTGGCTGCCCCCTGGGGCAGGTAGGAGCTGTCTACAGAAGGCTTTGTCTGGCTCAAGACACACAGCTCTCCCAACCCCTCACCTTGGAACCTTACCCTTACCACCTCCCCTTGGAACTCACAGCTTATGTTTCAAGAAATTAAACGCACTTCCTTAAAAGCAAAGGAAGTCACATCTGGCTCTAGCTGCTGCCTGGCAACAAAAAAAAAAAAAAAAAATCACAGCCGTCATTCAGTGAGTTCTCTGGGTGTACCATAGACGGTGCCAAGTGCTATATGAGTTTAGCTCATTTCACTCTCACGCCTGCCCTGGGGTTACACATCACAGCCACATATGCAGAAGGAAACTAAGGCTGAGAGAGGTGAAGTCACTCTCCCAACACTGCACAGCATCCAGGACTCAGGTGTTTGTTTGTTTTAACTCCAAAGACATGGCTCTTAATTGCTGCATAATACCACCACCTAAGACTCTACTTTTACAGAGAAGAAGGAATATCTTAGATTGTCCAGCCGAAACGTCTTGGATGTCACCCTCTCCAATCCCAGTTTGTGGACAGAAGAGGATTATGCCCGTTGAGCAGTTGGAACAATGGAGACCCAGATGCTGATTAAGCAGGTCACCCCAGGAAACTCACAGCAGAGCAGGCAGGGCCTGTGCTTCAAAGCCCAGCATCCAGTCCACTGCTCACATGGCCGCTGAGAAGTGGCCTCTTGCCACCCACCATGACCCTGGGTGATGCAGGGAGACACCACGGCCCCAGGAGCTTCCTGCTCCAGGAGCTTCCTGCCCCATGGGGCTTCCTGCTTGAGCCCCAGGTCCTGATACATGTCTTGACAGGAGGAGAGGAGTTCCACAGAGAATGTGGGTGGGTGGGGACCGAAGGACTTGAGGTTCCTTGGGAATGAGCTGAGAGCCCAGCCTGCTGGGGCAAGCCCCGCCATGGGCAGAAGAGGCCTGAGTCCGAGACCATTCACGCTAAGCGCGGCAGCAGCTAGTACTTTTCATCTGCACTTAGGGATGCATTTTATAGATCAGAAACAGCGCTGGCCTCGTTTCCTTCAGCCCATGGGTGGCAGAAATAGGACTGGAGCCAAAGCCTCCCTCCTCCCACCTGCTGCCTCCCACCCTCCCACCACTAATTCCTGTTACTGCAGCAACTTGCCAGAATGGGACAAGACCGCCAACTCTCTGAGCAGGGGGCTGGGGAGAGGAGTGGATAGGAAGGAGGAAGAGAAGAAAGGGTTGTCAGATTTAGAAGAAGAAAAAAAAGCAATACTTGGGACATGCTATTTATCGCAAACTAAAATTTAACTGGGTGTCCTATATTTTATCTGGCCACCCTACAAATAAGGGATGGAGAGGTGGGCAGAGAAAAGGTGGATGGATCCATGCTCTTGGAAGACGGTGGCAGCGCCTGCCGGTGGGGCAAGGATGTGGTGGGGGAGGATGGCTCAGCATCGGGTCTCACCCTTGCCCCCTGAGGGAAAGGTCCCACCCCTAGGCTGCAGCGGGGGTGCAGAGGAAGAAGGGGTGGACCGTTTCCACCCTTGGGGCTGAGGCTGCTGTGAGCTCTGCTGTTGGATTATCTGCATCTGTCCCAGCTCCTCAACTGCAGTTCATAGACCCCAATGTGGACAGAGGTGGGGACTTGCTACCAGGAGGCAGGGGCAGGGGTAGCACAGAGAGCCTAGGCTAGGGCTGCAGCCAAGAGCCAAAAGGTGCCCCTTGGCATCCGCTGATGCCCAGCCATGGCAAATGCACAGCCACAGTTGACGAGCAGGACCCCTCCTGCTCCCTGCCTCCAGGCGCCGACTCTCGCTCAGGGGCCAGGCGCTTTGTTCTGAGCGTCCAGGAGGTGACATGGGGAGGGAAAGAGACCCTGCTTAGCCTTCGCCAATGGGCCCCGCCAGTCTAGCAGTGGTCAGTGAGCAGCATAGCAGCAGGAAGGCGGAGGCCTGCAGGCTGCCCCCTGTGTGTGAAGGGGGACACCCAGACTTTGCGGAGAAGCAAGACCTGAGCAACCCGCAGAAGCCTCCTGGGGGCAGCCGTAATGAGAAGAGACATTGCCCCCCTCCCCAACCTCCTCAAATTGGCCCAGAGGAGGCTGAGGAAGGAACGCGCCTCACCTGGAGCCCACACGGGAGCCCAGGGCCCGGCCGAGCTGGTCCAGGCTGAGCGCGTCCACGTTCCCCCACCCCAGGCGCCCCCCATCCACCAGCCTGCAATGCCTCCTGATTTTAGAAAAGGCTCTGAAGCCTTCTCACTCACGTGGGATTTAGTGAGAGTTAACTGCTGACGGAAGGCTCACCGCACGTGGACTTCAGCTTCTCATCTGTAGGATGATAATGGTGGCACCAGGTACTGAAAAGGCCATGACAGTTTCCATAACAGCACCTGGCACGCTCCAGCCGTGTTCTCCATGGGTGTTGTTTGATGATTCTTGTCCAAAGAGAGGGAGCTGCATGATGATGGGGGGGGTGGGGGGAAGGTGGCAGGAGGGTTCAAGGAGCAGGTGCCATTAGAGATGGACCCCGAAGGCTGAGAACAGAGGGAAGTGGGGGTGGGGAGGGCATTCCCAGCAGGCGGCATGACCTGAGCAAAGCCTGAGACTGGAGGGGTCGGGGGGAGGCAAGGTCAGAGGTGCAGGGTGTGTCACGGTGAGAGATGAGACTGCCTCGGCAGGGAGGCTCTGAAATCTGGCCTGGGATGTTCAGGCTGGGTCCCGGGGACTTCCAGGAGTTATAGAAGATATCAAGACACAGAAAGGGCTTGAGGAGACTCAGTAACAAGCAGGGTCAGATCAGAAGAATGCTCCTTTACACACTGGGGCTTTAAGGAGTGCCCAAGACTTTCTCGTATAAAAATAAAACCATGGCGATCACCCTCAGATGCACATCTTCGAATCACCATCCAATTATTTCCTCTGGATAAGTTCTTAGGACTGGAGTTCCTGAACCGTATAATTGGCATACTTGCTCTCTAAATTACTCTTCTGATGACACAGTCTCCAGTTGTTTGTCCTTGAAGTGGATGTGTCTTGCCCATTATAGTCATAATAGTGATTAAATAGCCTCCTCGGTGAGACCCACTCTGGCCGAATTTGCAAGCCCTTTCTCCTATAACCCTCTCAGCAGCTTCAGAGGGTCGTTACGGAGTATTGTACAGTGAGGGAACCAAGACTCAGAGGGGTTAGGTAACTAAAGTCACACGGCCTGTGAGTCAGCTCTACGTCTGAGTCTGTAGAGAGCCACCCGCTGGAAGGCAGTAGGAAAGGGGGATGGGGGAGGTGGGAGGGTTCAAGGGACTCCAACTCCAGGAAACAGAGACCCAAACACAATGTGGGTGTAGAGTAAATAAGCCACATCACAGGAAACACTTAGCTTGGAATCAGGCCTACTAGGAGTAATTGAATAACATGCATGCTTCTCGATAATCTTGAAAGAGGTTTGAACCCGCCAAGGTGGGCGGGTTGGAAGGTGCTGCCTCCTCGTGGTGGCCCTGAGCATTGCATGAAGCGGCCACTGGGGGACCTAACTCCCAGCATGCCCCAGGTCAAAGGCCACCAGGCCCCCGGGGTGGGAAAAGACATCTCCCCCAACCCCACCCGGGGTCTGCCTTATCCTCTCAGGCCCCAGGAAAGCAATTTCCTGTTACACCCAGCATCTGCCACTTCCAGTCCGGTTGACCTCTCTGCCTGTTTCCCATCAAATGAGGTAACACAAGTTAGTCCAGTCACTAAGAACTGTCCCCTGTCCCCTGTCCGGGAAAGAGGCAGTTGGAGACAGTGTCTCCCACCTCGTGAGGGCTGGGGTGCTTGGGAGAGGTGTTCCAGCTCCATGGATGTCCGCCACCCCAGAGCAGAGTTGCAGATAAATACAGGATGCCTCGTTAAATTTGAATTTCAGATAAACAAGGAAGAATTTTTCAGTGCATATACATTCCATGCAATATTAGGGACATACTTGTACTAAAGTCTTATTTGTTGTTTAAACCAAACAAAACTTAATGGCGCATCCTGTTACTTTGTTATATTCAGCAGCCCTACCTTGCAGCATTCAGAGCAGAACTGGGAGGGGCAACGTCCCACTCTGTGCCTGGTGCTCTGGACCTCCCAGGTCAGCTCTCACAAACTGCTAGGAGTCTGCTAGTCCTACCTCACCAAGGGGGGCTTCCCTGGTGGCTCAGCTGGTAGAGAGCCCATCTGCCAGTGCCGGAGACTCAGGAGACTCAGGCTCAATCCCCGGGTCAGGAAGATCCCCTGGAGAAGGAGATGGCAACCTGCTCCAGTATTCTGGACTGGAAAATCCAATGGACAGAGGAGCCTGGTGGGCTAGCCCATGGGGTCGCAGAGTCGGACACAACTGAGCACGCATGCACGCGCGCACACTGAGGGGCCACTGAAACTCCCGCTGGCTCAAAGGCACAGAGCGGATGTGTGCGGGGACCTAGGGGAGCCCTGGGGCTGCAGCTTCTGGGACGGATGGAGGCCCTAGCCCTAGGGGCTCACATGGGGTGGACTGGGGCTACTAGCACAGCAGTGGGGGGAGCCCGGAGGAGGCTCTGGAGACAGAGGCTATCTTGGGGTGAACCAAGGGAAGACTGGGCTGAAGTCAGGTTTAGGTGGTATCTGCCCAACAGACTCCCCTCCTAGTGTGTATTTTAGGAGACTCGCAGAAAAAGGACAATGCCCATCCCAGAGGAGGCTGGCAGCACCAAGGTGGAATTCCAGGCACGTGCAGAGGACCACTGGTGGGCAGGGAGGTACCAGACGGGCCCAGTGCTGGCCGCTGTGAGCAGTGCGTTCCCAGAGACACCAGCCTCCACCTCTGAGGCCCCCAGCCCTGCTCCCCCCCACCACGTCCCTGCTCATCCCCAACAGAAAAAGAGAAAACTCAGCTTCTTGAGGATTTATTGGACTGAGAGCTGTCATGCCTTCCAGCCAGGCCCCAGCAGGCCTTGCACCAGGAAGGGGCAGAGAATCCGTCCTCAGGGTCCCCGCAGGTGTACTCCCGTGTTTCTCCGAGTGCCTTGCTGCTCCACCATCAGGGTGACCTGGCTGAGCCTTTGGGAGTCCTGGGTCCCCATCTTGCTAAGTGATCTTGGCCATGTTCCTTGCCTTGTCTGGGCCTCAGGTGCTTTACCCTCCATGGGAGGATGTTATTGTCCTGTCAAGGGACAGGCTGGGGCCACTCAGAGTCCAGGCCGGCTCAGTATCACAGATTCCGTGGAAGCGGACGGGGTTCAAGTCCTGTGTGTGAGTCACTGCAGCTGCTGCGCTGAGGTCTTTGTCTTTCGGGTTCCGACCAGCTTAAACCCACTCAGGTGCCAGGGCTTCGGACCCCAGAGAGCGAGGCATCCGTATCCCCTGGCAGGAGGAGGGAGTGGGAACAGAGCAGGGAATGGGCCGACCCGCAGGCCAGGATGGCGGGGCAGGTCAGGAGGAGCTGGGCTTCTCCACTGAGGGGTAGAGCTTGCGCAGGCTGGAGTCCAGGAGGAAGTCCACCGACCTGTGGGGAAGTGCAGGGTCATGACCCAAGTTGACCAAGGGACACTCACGGGGGAACAGGAGGCAGGAGACCAGGGCTAGGAAACGGACCCCTGGACACGGGACACAAGTGCCATCCAGGTGGCAGCCATCACCCTCTTGCTTATCCAGTTAGGAAAACTGAGGCTCAAAAGGTAAAAGATTCATGCAGGGCCTCCGGGTCAGCTCTGTTCCCATGGAGAAAGACGCTTCCTCTCACTCCATGTTGGTCTGATTGGGCTGGTCCCATCTCTGGTTCTAAGGGCGGGCACATGACCCAAGCCTGGCCCATCAGAAAATGGAAACTGGCTCAGGGGTGGGCACTCAGTCCAAGATGGACCAATGACAGCCTTCCTTGGGATTTTTGCTATCACTATTAAGATGCTTCCTATGGGCTTGCTAAGCTGGTGGGAGGGGAGCTAGGGGTTGCTAGGAGCCATCTTTACTCCTAGGAAGGGAAAGTGACTAGAGCCAACATGGGATACGGTGGGGAGAAGGCCAGCTGAGAGACCTACACACCTAAGAGCATCAGTTGGTTTCTTGGTCCCAAGTAGCTGAACTTTTCAGTTACACGAAACAATCAATTCCTATTTTACTTAACCCAAATTTCAGCTGGTCTTCTGCCACCAAAACTTCTCAAAACCCATCCTTCCCAGGGTGCCCCTGTTCCTGCCTACCTCTGGTTGTTTTCTAACACTGAGTTTTCTTTCTGGGAACTGACTTGTCCTCTGTCCCATACTCTCAAGGCACCTCCTACCTTTACTGCCGATGCACCTGCCAGATCATATGACGAGGCCCTAGACTGTCCTTTCCATCTCAGGAGCCCCAAGTGCAGCGCTGCCTCTGCCGCAGGTGTTCTGTGAAAAGTAGGTACACTCCACCCCTCTCAGAGCTCAGCTCTGCCTGTACAGTGGGCGATCCCTGAGGCCGGGGGCGCACCCACCTGTCGATGGGGTGGATGATGACGGGGATGGCGAGCAGCCCCAGTGCGGTGGTGGTCCACTTGCGGACAGCCAGAGGCCAGCGGGTGGCAGTGCTCAGGATGTAGAGGGAGGCTGCGCACAGGCGGTTGATAGTGAAGCCTGGGATGGCCACAGAGGCCAGGGCCTGCCACACAAAGGTGTCCATCACAGCCACGGTCACCCTGCTGCTGCGGCCTGCCTCAGGGCCCGGCACCTGGTAGGCACACGAGACGCTTAACCCAGCAGGGGCAGAGGCGGAAACCCCTCTGGACAGGGGGCAGGAGACTGGCCCAGGGAGAGGGAAGGGAAGCGGGGTGGGGACAGAGCCACGTAAGTGCTGGGTTCTGGACTCTACCAATTCAGGGCTGAGTGTGGACTCACATCCAGGACCAGGGTATAGACTATGTCACCCGCAGGACTGGGGGCGGGGTCACCACCCTACAAAGGAGAGGGTACAGGGTGTACCAGGCCGGAGTGTGGGCACTGGACTGTCCTACAAGGGACTTACCCATGTGCAAGGCTGTGGACTGACCACAAGGGGAGGGGTTGAGGGGCAGGTTAACACTCACATCTCTGGCTTTCTTGCCCTTGTCAATGGCATCGGCCAGCACGTAGGAGCTGGACACGCCATAGCTCAGCCACACCACAGCTGCAGGCACCAGGGAGCGGAAGGCCTCCCCCACCTCATTGGCGTAGCCTGTGGGGAGAGGATAGTCAGTTCCTGAGCCCTCGGGTTGTTCCACAAGGGGGCACTGGAGACAGCTGGTTCTTACCTCAGCCTGCTGGGAGCAGCTGGGTGAGGGTAGACAGGGAGCGTACCCCTCTGAGCCTCCGCGTCCCAGCCTACAAAATGGCACCCAGGAGGGCCACCCCAGCCGTCCTCTCGTGGGAGAGCTGAGCACACACACCTTTCTCATCACTCACCTGCCCTCACAGCCTGGGTTCTAGAAGCATTTGGCTGGCGGGCAGAGGCAGTGAGAGAGACGGACTGAGGGCAGCCCCACTGACGAGGCACTGACCACATGCCCGGGTTCTCTGTACCTTATCTCATTCTGCCCTTACAACCACCAGGCGGTGAGAGAGACCCAGCGTTCCTCCCTCTGCCCTGAGCAGGAAACAGGCTCAGACGCAGCCAGTGAGGAGCCACGACGGGAGTCCTAATGCCCTGACTCCGCAGCCCGCGGGGGGCATGCCGGAGAGGGGAGCCCGCTCACCCGGTCCTCCGAGCTGGACTGCAGCTATCACCTGGGAGGCTGACCAGCAGAAACCCCAAGGGCAGGGCTGGGCAAGCCAGAGCTGTGTGACCTGAGCAAGTTCAGAACGCTCTCTGTGCCGTCTCTGCCCCGGCTGAGAGAGAACCAAGATGCTCCCACCATCTCCAGGCCCCCACCGGCCTCTGGCAATTCCTGCTTTCCTAGCCACGTGCTGTGGGGTCGCTGTGCCCCTGGCCCGGAGCTCACCCAGGTACCGCACCCACGTGTCCCGGAAAAGGTCGCGCTCGGGCCCCCGCGAGGGCGGCTCGGCCATGGCGCCTCCGCCAGGGTCTCAGCCGCTGCTGCAGGTCCTACCGCCTCGGCTTCCACCAGCACTCCCGTTCGCCGCGGCGGGACCGGCCGAAGGTCCCGGACTGAAGGACAGGTCGTGCCGTCCCCGCCAGCAGGGAGCGTCTGCAAATTCCCCCGCACACCGGAGCCCCTCTCCCTGGCTTGGGTTTTACAGATTAATTTTCTTCACGGTTTTCTCTGGGGTTGAGAGATTGGCGCCATCCTCTTCTAGCACTGACTGTGGTGGTGCAGCCAAACAAAGGCGATTCAAATACGGGATGCTGCGCTGCACAGCTATGTGACCTCGGACAAGAGCCTGTAACCTCTCTGAGCCTCACTTTATTCAATTGTTACAGGAGGAACGGGACAGGTTTACTCCTGGAACGATTTCCAGGATTAATTACATGTCATCGCTGATTGAATTTACTACCGGCCAGACCGTTGGCTAAAGACTAGATGAATTGCTTCTTTTAAACCTTCCCACCAGCCTCCGCCCCATCCCACTCCATTTTACAGGTGAGGAATAGAGACAGAAAAAATAGATCACTTCCCTAGAACAAAAAACTGAATAGTGAAGCTGGCATTTGATTCCAGGCAGCGCAGGTCCAGTTTCCATGCTCCTAAGGTGAGCTGAGCACCTAAGGCAGCGGGGGTGAACGGTGAGAGCCCCACTGAGGTGGATGTTTGGACATTTTTTCCCGTCTGTACTGGGGAATGTGGGATCTTAGTTGCACAACCAGGAATGGGACCCACGCCCCTACACTGGAAGTGTGGCAGAGTTTTAACCACTGGACCCCCAGCGAAGTCGCTGCTTGAACTCTACTGGAGACCCTTCTCCCTAGGGGCCCGTGCTCTCAAGCACTGGGGGGGTCTCACTAGACTGCCCTTCTTCCCAGCAGGACCTCGAGTGAACAATAAAGGAACGAGGCCAGGGAAACAGACTTGGGGTACAAGACTTAAGGGAAATGGGCAGAACAGAATGACAAGACATGGGGTTATTGATCACTAAAGAGGAAACTCTTTGCCACCTGGACTTCGGTTTACCCACGTGAGGAATAAATGCACTTCACTAAAGCTCTGTGAATCCCTGGGGAAGGGGGGTTGGGTATCAGCAAACGAAGGCAAAGCCTTTAAGCACAGGCAGTCCTAGGTTCAAATCCCAGTTGTGCCACCGGCCGTCAGCCAGGTCTGTAAGAAATGAAAAGTAGCCGACATTTACTGAGCGCACACTTGTATCAGGCTTTCTAAGCGTTCTGCATGTATTACTGTTTCCTTGAATCCTTGCAGTAACGCTAGAGGTAAGCACCGGGCTGTCGCCTGGTGCCCAGGAAATGCTCATTAAAGAATTAGCCTTATTATCATCAAATAAAGATCACAGCCTCCCATCGAGAGCCCTGTTAGGCTTTATCATTGTAGGATCGTGTTGGGCAGCCAGGTCAGCGGGATCTTGCAGGAAACTGGGTTCGGGACCCAAAGGCGATCCCCGACCCCGGAAACACTGGCAGTGCCTGCGCGGAATTAGGAGACGGTCCCTAATGCCACGTGATCGTCGCTTCTCCGCCACCCTCCCAAACCAGGCCCACCACAAGCTCTGCGCGCGCTCGCCGGACCCGCACTAGTTAGCTGCAGAAGCCGGGGCGGAGCGAGGCGGGGCCTCCGCCCTGACTGTGAAGGCAGTCAGGACCATTAGTGCCCTTAGCAAAGATGGCGGAAGACAGCCCACCGGCCGGGCCAATCTGGGGACGAGCTGGCCGTGAGGGGCGCTCACACGAGGTTAGCGGGTAGCTCCTGCGCATGCGCCCCGCTTATTGGCAGGTAGACGCTGGGTGCTGAGGCGGAAGTTGGCCTGAGTGAGGAAGTGTGAGGAGCGAGACAGAGGGCACAGAGTTCCACGCTCTGCGCGCTGAACGGTCTTTATTCATTGGTTACTTTTCCTAACAGAGCGTTGTAAACAAAGGTCACGATGTCCTCCGGAGGGGTCTGGCTGGAGCCTGTGCGGCCTCGGGGCCTCCTGTCAGCGCCAGCCTCCCCCCTGCTCCAGCTCCTTCAGCTTGGCCAGACCACCCCCCAGGCTGGGCCAGGGCCTGGGTTTCCGAGGGGAAGGAGTGCCCCAGGCAGTGAGGGCCGGGGCAGGGCGCCTTCCCCAGCTCTGTGCAGGGCCTGGTGTTCGTTTGGAAGACTTGGGGCTGGGTTAAGGGTCGTGAATGCCCGCGGGGTCTGTGACCGGCGGCCCGGGGTCGCCGACCCGCCACTCCTAACCGCCCCCCACCCCCCACCGTGGCCATCCCTGCTTGTCACCGCAGACGGAGCGGGTGGGGGCCTGCGAGGCTATCTCTGGCTGCCCTGAGCCCCTGCCGTGGAAGCCTCCCCAACAGGCACCAGGAACCCGCAGCACCCACCATGTGCCCCCCAGAAACGGGACTGCTAAGGCCTCGCTCAGGTCAGTCAGGAAGTGGGCTGTCGGGCACCCTGGGAGATCCAGCGCCCTCACTGCCTTGATCCCATCTGTCACTTTGGGGTGGGGTGCTCAAATGGAGAGTTACTTAATGAAAGGCTGGCAGCACTAAAAATAGGGGTGGAAGCCCCAGAACTCGCACCCACCAGCCTCTCTGGCCCTTCCCAGAGCTGGGATCTCGGGAGGTACCGTCCCTGTGCTCTGTTTGCATCGGAGGACGATGGCTGGGTACCAAAGCTCACTGTCCCAGGAAGCTCTGAGTCATTGACAATCATCAGTAATTAAAGAGGCAGCCAGCGGACCCAGGGGTCACTGAATTCCTCGAGGTGAGGGAGAGGCCTGCCTCTCACCCTTAAAGGGGAAGATCTGTGCTGATTCACGCCACTTTCCAAGACCTGGGAAAAGCCAAAAGATCCCAGCCTTGGAGACAAAGGGCAGAAGAGCCTCTGAACCCCCACCATAACTCTAGGAACTGGCTACCTTACTATTCCTCATTATGATCTAGATTTACATGTTCATTTGGAAGCAAGTTCCCACCCCCAGCAGCTGGCTTCCCTGAAGTGTTAGGTCTCAATCTCTCCCCTTTTTCCAAATTTCTTCCCTTCCACCCCATGGTACCTGCCTTCCTGTCTCAGCCGACACTGGACAGGTGAAGTTGGCACAGTTTACAAGGCAGATACTATCTCAGTGCCCAACCCCCGGGACTCCTTAGTAATGTGAGAGGCAAGGAGACCCACTCCAGCCACCCTCCCAGTCTTTCTTATTCTCAAATGAAGGCTCCCCAGATCCAGCCCCAAGGTCCTTCTCCTAGCCCAGTTTTTCTGGGTGTCTGAGTGCTGGGGAAATGACCATTATTACAAGGGGCAGAAACTGATGGGGAGACACTGAGGGAGCCAGGCCTGCTGTGGGGGGAGGCATTACTTTGGGGTGACTGCCCCCAACTGTTTCATCTTCTCTTCTGAGGCTTTGTCTGGAAGCAGGACCTCCACGGTGAAACTGACCTTCTTTGCATGAATGAAACTGTAGGTGTTGTCAAACCGCAGGACATCTGAGGGGAGGCAAAGAGACAGACATTCAGGCGGTCCCCACAGAGCTTAGAGACAGCGAGTTCTGTTGACTAAGCAAGTCAGTGTGGTAGGTAATGAGGATGAAGGTGGCATAAGCAATGGTCCTTCACCTTCTGAAACCCAGTCTAGGTGGGTTACAAGATATTCATGAAGAGGGAAAAAAAAAAGAACATGCCAAGTGCCAAATAAGCGGCAGAGACAAGTCACATCTGTTAACAGCTTGGAAGGAGGGAGCCCTATAGACTGAAATCATGAGCAAGGCTTTTTAAAGGAGTTAGACCTTGAACTGGGTCTTGAAAGGGGGAAACGGAGTTAGCAGCAGCAGTACTTGTTAAAATAACAATAGTAATGGTAACAACGGCTATTCCTGCAACTCAGGAGAGGGTTGGCAATCTATATTATTCATGATAACTCTTGAGTTCAACATTAGTCTTGTTTTATAGAAAAAGGAAGTCACTGTGTCACACAGTGAAAAAGGGATGGAGCTGGAATTTCCCTCTGGTCTGCACTGCTGCCTGACTTGGGCCCTGGAAAGCCCAATCCTGTTCAGTTTCTGAAAAAAGTAAAACAGGCAACCTTTTTTTTAGGCAAACTTTTTGAACCAGAAGTTTATCCCACAGAAAGATAAATGGACAAAGATGCTCAATGCACCCCTATTTGTAACCATAAAAGATGAGGAAAACTAAAATGTTCAAAAGAGAACTACTTTAAAAGTTTTTATTGAAATATACTATACTGGATAAAAAGGAGGTGGTGAGCTTCATGAGAATTAACCAGGGAAACTGTTGACAATATATCCTTAGGCCAAAAAAGCAAACTGCAGAACAGTCTGTAGACTGTTTACAACATTTCTGTTAATATCAGTGAGTGCTTAGCCGCTTAGACATATCCAACTCTGCGACCCTATGAACTGTAGCCCACCAGGTTCCTCAGTCCATGGGATTCTCCAGGCAGGATTACTGGAGTGGATTCCCATGCCCTCCTCCTGGGGATCTTCCCGACCCAGGGATTGAACCCACGTCTCCTGCATTGCAGGTGGATTTGTTACTGCTGAGCCACTGGGGAAGTCCCTTTTGTTAATATATATTTTTTTAAAAAAATTCTTTTTGGCTTTGTTACTTGGCCCACCTACACTGACAAGTTTTAGAGTGTCAAAATTCCTTCAAATATACACTGAATGACAGATGCTAATTCCTATGAATGTGTATGTGTGGGTGGGCACATGTCCTGTATATTGTGAAGACATGTAATGCTCCTAAAGGGCTGGAAAATATTTAGGATAATTCACAAGACCTGTTAGTGATTTCCTAGGGAGAGAAAATGGGCATGCAGTTGGCAGAGAAGGCTTCCAAGCCTTGGCCAATGAACAGACTGCTTTTAATCTAACCCTTCTTTTTTTGAGTTGTTCCATTGCAGTCAAACACCCCTTCCAAAGAACAGGGTGGGAAAACAAAAACACTAGCTCTGCTCTTTCTGCATCCTTGTCTTCTAACTTTTCCCAGCCGAAAAATACCCTGTGTATTTAATCCTGAGATGTGATCTTCCATTTTTCTGCCCCTGGATAAAATGCATAGTTTAGAGCAAGGGTAGACATACCACCCACCCTTTTCTTCATGGTATGGAGTGAGTAATAATAGCCATCAATTTTCTCTCTGTGCCAGAGTTCTTCAGGACCAATGGTGCCTCTGGAAAGAAGGAAACTTCCTCTCTGCCCTGGATGACAGAGCCTTAGCAACCAGAGTCAGTCATGCTAGAGGAGAAGTCTTTGAGCTCCTTGGACCAAGCACCAGGGCTGAGATGACTCTGCCTAGCATGACATTCTGTCCTCAGAAACAAGGAAGGCGCTGTTCTTAGGCCCAGGCCTGAGGGAAGCGGAGGTCATGAATTGGAGTGGTTCATTTTGACACTAATCATGTACTCACGACTCATAGAGGCCCCAGAGATTCTCCGGGCTAGGGCTTCTTCACTTTTGTAGGGGAACTGATCTCCTTGAGACTCTGACAGCATACAATTTCAGATCCCACAGAGCCCATCATGGACCCTCTGGGGCACTGGTTCCCAGTAGGAAAGTTACCATTCTGAAGAGAGGTGCTGGAGGTAACTGTGCCCTCTCATTCGTGAAAGATTCTCAATTAGTGTCCTTCAATTTCTCTTTTATATTCCAGATTAAAGTGAAAGTGTTAGTTGCTCAGTCATGTCCAATTCTATGCAACCCCATAGACTGTAGCCCACTAGGCTCCTCTGCCCATAGAATTATCCAGGCAAGAATACTGGAGTGGGTATCCATTCCCTTCTCCAGGGGATCTTTGCAACCCAGGGATTGAACCCAGGTCTACTGCATTGCAGACCGTCTCTTTTTAACATCTGGGCCACTAGGGAAGCCCTATATTCCTAATAGGGTGTATTAAATTTTTAGTTATATATGTAGGTGGGTTATAGTATGTATGAATTTCATTTCAGGATAGTAGAGAGGACATTAGACACTATTATAAAAGGGAGATGGTTGGTCTTTAAGATTTAAAAGCACTGCTCTGAGGAGCCACAGACCCCAGATTACGATCTCCCGCTCTAGCCTACTCCCCTCATTTTAAGGAAAAAAAGAGCAAAATCTAATTACTTAGAGGCAGTTGCTCAAAACACTTGGAGGGTTACTTGCAAACCTGGACTCAGAAACCAGGTCTCCTGGTGCCCGGCTGGGCTGTTTAACCTCCCTACATGTTTCAGCTCTCTGACCACACCACACACTCCCAGCAAACGGAGTTCAGATCTTTTTTTTCCTGAATCTTTTTCTTTCCTAGACAAGTACTCTACACTCAGGGCCTGAGGATATATTAGTTGGGAGAAAAACAAAGTGGAATTAGTTCAGATTTTGAGTATGCTTGGGAAATGACCGGCACAGCCCAGGGAGGGTTCGTGGGCTCCTACCATTGGACTCAGAGCTGTAATTTTTCCACTGGGTGGTTACGCTCTACTTTTCAGAGTGTTGCCTGGTTCCCCCAAGGCATCAGCTCCCACAGGTGAGCTTGTAACCTAACACCGGCTTCTCACAGGCTCAGCTGTAACCTCGGCCATGACCCAGGCAACAGCCGACCCCACCTCGCTGTCTTTAAACCTGGGCCGGGGGCGTGGATGCTGGGGCTCTGTGCCTCCCCAGAACGGACAATAAAAAGCTCCCAGTCAAGGCCCCCGCAGGCAGGTAAACACTTCCTAGTATCCACGAGTAACTAAAATCTGGGATTTGCAAACCTAAGCCTGATTATGTTAAAGAGTTCATGGTCCTACGTGGTACTACAGAGAAGCAGTGGGCAGTGATGGAAAACGGGCTGGGCTCTGCTCCTGGGCTCGGGCTAATTACTTCCCGGGTCTGGGACCCCGCTCTCTCCTCTGTCACATGACCATCTCTAGGGTAGTCTGTGGTCACGAGATCCTGCCTCACTTCTTGCCTATATCTGTCTCTTGGTGTCTATGCACGCTACACTGCGGGAGAGTATACCTCTCTATACCTCAGCTTCCCTGTTGTTTAAAATAAAGAAACTCAGGCTTGCCTGGACGAAGTGCTTTATGCTCTGAGGATGACAGTGTCTGGGCTGGCGCTACACCTGATGCCTGATGCAGCACAAGGCATACCGCCTTCTCCCTGAGGACCCAGCAGCTTGCTAACAAGCATAGCTCTCCTCCCCAGGGAGCCAGACCACAGAGCATCTGTGAGGAGGGGGCGGCAGAGGCTGAGGTTGCCTGAGCTGCGGGGGAGGACACAGGATCTGAGGTTTGGGGCGGTGGTGTGGACAAGTACAGAGACAGACATCTGTGGGACTAGCTCAGAACTGGTGGTGCTGCCATGGAAACGGTGCAGGGCTTCTCCCCTCTCCGGCACTATCTCCTCCGGGTCTCGCCCTAATAAATAATAATGGTGGCCACGGTGTGCTGAGTGCTGTAGGGCAGGCGCGATGCTAAGTGCTGCACAGACCTGATCACATTTCATTATCAGGTGTCCCCATGAGGTACAGAACTTCATCCCCACTGTCGCAATCAGGGGACTGAAGCTCCGGGAGGCCAAGTCACTGGCCTACGGACCAGTCTGTGGTCAAGTCTATCACAGCTTGATGACAAAGCCCTTACTGTTACTGATGTTCCATGCCTGGCCCCTCGGCTCAGACAGAGAGGAAACTGGAGATTTGAGGGGCATTTTCTGTGTGTGTATGTGTGATTTTTCTGCCTAGAAATATAGTACGTGTTCTTTGTAACATAAACTGTATTTGCAGAACCAGTATAGAAAAAACAGAAGCCCTCTGTAAGCTTCCTTAAGTTCCCAGAGATAACCACCACGAGCGTTAGTATAGAATTCCCAGAATCCTTTTGACTTCTTTTTTAGTCAAAGTGAGGATATACCATATATGGTATATCTCATGCCTTATTTTTTTTTAACATGTTAAGAGTCTGCCTGCAATGCAGGAGACCTGGGTTCGATCCCGAGGTCGGGAAGATCCCCTGGAGAAGGAAATGGCAACCCACTCTTGCCTGGAAAATCCCATGGACAGAGAAGCCTGGTGGGCTACAGGCTCCCATGGGGTCGCAAAGAGTCGGACACGACTGAGCAACTTCACTTTCAGTTTCAGATATCTTATATGTCACTTTATTCTCTTTAATGTGATGTTGTATTCTACTGTATAGACAGACCATAATTTATTTAATAAAGCCATTTAACTTATTGTCAGTTTCCCAAACTTCTAAGAACATCTGTGCACTTATATCTTTGTGTCCTTGTATAAATATCTCTGTAGGATAAATTTTCAGATGTAGAATTGCTGAGTCAAAGGGAATTTGATCGATATTGGAAAGCTAAGTGAGGTTAAGCACCTTTTCCAATGCCTATTTGCCATTTTTATTCCTCTTGAGTAAACTTCCTGTTCATGCTCTGTGGTCACTTTTTGATCAAGCTGGAGATGAGTGAAGCTCAGCAGAGTCAAAGCTGGGTTCTGCTCACCCTGTGATCCCTGCACCTGCCCAAGCTGTTCTGCCTCTCTCTAATGTCTGGGGAAGGGGCATCCCCCGGAAACGTCTGATAGCGGCAGTCACAGCCCCAGGGAAACCCGGAACCAGAACGCAGGCGTTCTGAACTCTTGGGAGTCACCTAGCACTGTGACTGTCCTTTACCTGGGAGCATCAGGTCAGAGTCCTACCCCGCTGTTAACCAGCTGGGTCCCCTTGAGCCTGCCCTCTCACCCCTCCATCCTAGGCTTCCTCACCTATGCAAGACAGGGTGGAACTGATGGAGTTCTGTTTCTAGTGCTAGCCGTCTGGGAGCTTAAACCCAGGGAGAAAGAGGGCGCTCACAGGCAGAGCGGGGGCTTTCAGAGACTTACAGATGCCAGGGTCGCTGCAGGTGAGGGTCCCGTCCTCGGGCACCAGGTGAGCGTTGTACCTCTGGCTGGCCAGCACCTCCCTCATCTCCCCGGCCCGCTGCCGCTCCCCCATCTTGGTCTTCAGGAAAATCCCAAAACCGATGTCCGAGCCATCCGACATGAACTGCCACCTGCAGGGGACAGCCACCCACTCAGACGTGACTGTCTGCACGTGCCCTCTCTAGGGTCCTGTCGCCAAGGCTTCTCCCGCCTCAGCCCGCCGGCCGGCACCAGGGGCGGCAGGCCCCGGGCTCCTGGGAGGGCCCGGGACCCTACCTGAGGACGCAGCCGGGGAAGAGGATCTCATACTCCACTTGGTGGGAGGAGCCCCGGGAAATCTGCACGCTGTGTTCGTACTGCTGCTTCACCTGGTCCCGCACGTAGTACTTCTTGGGGATGTCACCCCCGTAGTTGATCTAGAAGCAGGGCACGGGGTGAGCTGGAACAAGCGCCGGGGCCAGGCGTTCCCCAGTCACCTTCAGCCCCCTGGGGACGCCCGTACCTTGGATTTACATTTGGGGTTCCCATCAGGGTCAGTCATGGTGCCCCCGTACTCCTCAGGCAACTGGTCGGGGCTGATATATTTCAGCAAAACCTCCTTCCAGTTTGCTGGCAGGAGAGGGAAGGAAGGAGAAAAAAAGAAAAAAAAAAGGATCGGCACTAGGCAGGATTTCATCACAGCCCTGGCAGTCTACACACAAGAAGGCAGAACAAAACCCGTCCGCCCCCGCATACCAAACACGGGCCTTGGGAGCACAGGACGTGCACACAGCTCTGCAGGGGGCGTCGAGAGGGGCTGTCACCCAGGGGACTGCCCTACGCTGTACCAGGAAACAAGAGCAGAGTCATGGCCCCATGGCCTCTGGCCAGCTGGTCAACCTGAGGCAAGCCACTCCGCTCTGAGCCTAGGTTCTCCTGCTGCCTTGCAAGATCATGGTGGGAGGGAAGTGAACTAAGCACTCGAGGAGGTGTTTGTCCTAAACTGTAAACTGCCCTATCCTTAGGAGAGTGTATTATCACTCCCAGGAAAGGGATACAGATGTCTGAAGTGCAAGCAGGAAGGAACAGAGGGCACAGCATCTGCGTCAGGCAGGCGGGCCCGAGTCAACATGATCCGCCCTGGTTAGACCGACGTGAGGGCCCGACCGGGGGTCTCGGCGCCCATCGCCCTCTGCTCAATCATGACTGAATGAATGCATCACTGTAGACTAACCTCTTAAGAGAGCTCCCTTGGCTTTACCCCTGGCACACTTTCACTCCTGCTCTTGTTTAGGCTGTCTGGCAACCGGTGATTTGGTTTTTCTTTTTTTTGGCTTATTTTAGTAATCATACCGTTTCCTGGCTAGGAGAGTTGGCCTCAGGTGCAACCAAGGCTGAGATCCACTCCTCTGCCATTTCAGACTCCTAACCGAGTGTCAGCCGAAGGACAATACTGTGACCCTGGGAACCTCTCCGTGCTGACTGCAGACACGACAGAGGCAGCAGCCCCGAGTCACAGGGAGCTGGCTGCACCCTGTGAGGCCGGTGCTGCCTGGAAACCCACGAGCACGCTCTGGGGCTCCCAGCCCACAGGCGTCTAGAGACCTGCGACCAGGCAGCCACAGGGACATGTGCCCGGTCTCGGGCTGCTTCCATCCGTGCTGAGCTGCAGCCCAGGGTGCATTTCTGCCCCCTCTCTGTTGAAGATCTGTGCCTCCCCAGCCCAAGGTGGATTCGGTTGAAAGGGTTTCAGGTGTGGGTGGGAAACATACTGAACCTCCTCCGCGGCCCCGCTGCCAGGAAACCAAACTGGGCTCACGCGCGTGGTGGGCGGCAGCCACAGAAAAGCCAAAACTCATCAAGAGCCTTTCGCTCAGACTTTTTCTTCCCCCAGCTCAGCTGGAGGGTTGGAATCCGGCCAGGACGATGCTTCCCATCTTACAGACAGGAGCTGAGGCGACAAGGACAGAACTCATTGCGCCAGAGCCAGGACCGATAGCCAGGGGTCCTGCGCCCTCCAGACCGCTTCTCGCCACACCCAGCCTCAGCACTCTTCTGCAAAACCTCCGCATTGAACGCGGCGCCTGAAGGCGAACATTCAGAAGCCTTCAGAACTCCCTGTTCCCCAAGTTCAGCACCGCAGGTGGCCTCAAGCCATCCATGAAGCCGATCCACTAGTCTAGGCTTTCCTCCCACCACTCCACGTCACACTCCAGCCAGACTCGCCCCCTGCCTGTCCCTGGCTGCCTTGATTCCCGAGCATCTTCCCTCTTGGCTCCTGACGTCCACCTGCTTCCCCGCCAACCACTTCTCCGCCTCCCTGGCGGGCTCCTCTTTCTCTGCCTGCCCTCGAGCCTGGATATCCCCCAAGCTTCAGCCTCTGCTCTGTGGGCAGTCTCATTTCCTTCTCAAGGTCTTAGCTTAGCCACTGCCTGTTGTTGTTCCGTCGCTAAGTCGTGTCCGACTCTTTGCGACCCCATGGACTGCCACACACCCAGCTTCCCTGTCCTCCACCATCTCCCAGAGTTTGTTCAGATTCATGTCCATTGAGTCGGTGATGCTATTTAACCATCTCATCATCTGTCACCACCCCACCCCCCTCTCCTTTTGACTTCAATCCTTCCCAGCATCAGGGTCTTTTCCAATGAGTCAGCTCTTTGGATCAGATGGCCAGAGTACTGGAGCTTCAGCACCAGTCCTTCCAGTGAATATTCTGGGTTGATTTCCTTCAGGGTTGACCCTCTTTCTGAAAAGTCCCAGAACTCCGGACCAGAGTCTGCCGCTAAGATTCAGGCCCAGGCCTCCCCAACTTCTGTACATCTCACAGTCTCCTCGAATTCAACTTGGAGCTTTTCCTTCCGGTCGTATTACTCCCCAGTGGAAGTGACTGCAATGCTCAGTCACTTGTGCCAGACCCCAGGGAGTCATTCTAGATTTAAGTTCCTCCCTTCCTACTTCCAGGCAATTGAGTTCCACCTCCTACAGAAGTCTGAGATCCACCCTCTCCTCTCCGTCCCTACCGCCCCCGCCCCCACTCAGCCTTTCAGCTCCAGGCATGTGGACTGTGGCCACGGTGTGCAAAAATGGTATCTCGTCCCTCACGACCCACAGAGAATCAGATCTCGGCACCCACTCTGCCACCCAATCGGAGCTCCTCTCCAGTGCCCAGGAGCCTGCAGAGTCACACCCAGCTTCCCAGCACAGGCCCTGGGCTCTCTGCCACCCGGCTCCCTCCTCATGTCATCTCTCGCCACACCCTGCGGTGCACGCTACAGCCACACTGTGCAAAGTCTTCGCTAAGTGCCCTTCTCGCTGCCCAACGGCTTGCTGCCTCGCTCCATTCAGCCGCCCGACTCACTCCACAGCTCGCAGCCGAGGGAGGCGCCGCCCCCTACCCAGGCTGGGTGGGCTAAGCGCCCCACTCAGTGTTCCTATGGACGCCTCCCTTTTACATGTAACATCGCACACCGCTGCGGTTTTACCCCGGTGGCTCGGTGGTAAAGAATCCACCTGCCAACACAGGAGACGTGGGTTAGATCCCTGGGTCGGGAAGATCCCCTGGTCCAGGAAGTGGCAACCCACTCCAGTGTTCTTGCCTGGAGAATCCCACGGACAGAGGAGCCTGGTGGGCTGTGGTCACGGGGTCTCAGAGTCGGACGCGACTGAGCACACATGCACGCTCACGCCGATACACCTGTTGGTGTCTCCCTTTCCGAGAGGCCACCAGCTCTTTAAGGGACTCTGTCCTCCCTCTGTGGCCTTGACACCTACCTAGTCCAGGGCCGGGCACACAGCAGGTGCCCGTTCAACGAGGCCAGCTGTGCTCCTGTGACCCCCCTGCTCGGCCGCGTCCAGGGCCTCTTCTAGCTTGTGTCCCAGCTTTCTCTTCAAGGGCCCTCTCCTGTTTCATTGCAAGCTCACCGAGAATGAGGGCTGGCATCTCATTCACCTTTGATTTTCCCCAGTGTTACAGGAAGAGTTCTCATGAAATCAGAGAGGAAGAAGCCCCTTGCCGGGGCCCAGCCTGCTCCCGGGGTCCCGCTGCGCCCCAACCAGAAGAGGGAGCCTTGGCCCTGGGCTCGGGCCTTCCCTGTGACGCCATCCCCGGAGGGGCTGCCGCCACGCAGCCCTGGTTCAGAGAGTCTAGGCTACTCACCTCCCAGAACCTGGATCTTCTTACGAGTGTCCTCGCTCAGGAACGGTTTGACGAGATTATAGGCCACAGGGAACAGCTTGGGGGCTGCAACAGACCGGGCCACGTGAGCCCCGGAGCAGAACCCCCTGTGTCCCTAAGCACGTCTATCACGGCCGCCGGCGTCGGGCCAGACGCTCCCGGGGCCGTGGAACCCACGTAGGCAGCCTGTGTGAGGTTCGGCTGTCCCATCTGTACAGAGGGGGATGCTCCAACTTCCTTACCAGGCTCGAAGGAGGTACATACTAAAAGCCATGCGAATTATGACGCCGTCTGCGTAGCCACAGGTCAGTCTTCAGAATGTGTCCTAAGACCGCCACCCCAACCTTTGGCTCATTCTAATTTTATTCTCCCCCGAATCTGTTCCAGAAACATTTCCGGCCCCTCCTTCCCATTTGGCTTCATCACAGGTAGTTCTCAACTTACCTTTAACAATAAAAAGACGCTTCAGCGTTTCGGGGTAATTTTCCTCAAACATGCAAAGAAACTGTGAAAAGAATTCAGCGGGCTCGGAACTCTGTGCCAAGAAGAGAGGCTCTGCTTCCTCCAGCCTCCCCCACCCCACAGGGCCTCCGAGCACCCCCATCTCTCACCCTCCCACCCCACCCCAGCCCTGGCCCTCACCTCTCCATAGGCCTCCACGGCTGGCTTCCAGAGATGCTTGAGACCCAGGCCCTCGCAGTCATAGATCAGGGTGGTGGTCTCTATCTTCTTCCCCATCTGCAGGGGCACAAGAGCAGAAAGTCACATCATGCGGCTCCACCCCCATAAACACACACCAAAGGCCACCCCGGTTCAGGGGAAACACTGATTGTACTTTGTACCCATACTGCAACCAGATCCGGGCAGGGCCAGACCTAAGGTTTTCCAAATCAAGATAATTACCCCCAGGCCGGAACTGTGGCCTAGACAAGTCCCCCTTCCCGTCTAGATCGCCCTCTTCTCGTTCAGTAAACAACTGGGTAGGCCGAGATGACATCTGAGGCCCCTTCTGTTCTGCAGTTTGACCTGGTGTCCGTCCCCTTTCCTCTGCGCTCCATGTGGCCACGTATCTCGCAGGCACGCATGCTCTCGGGCCAATGGGAGCCCTAAAGGGGCATCCCCATCTAACACTTCTCTCCACGCGCAGCCCTGCAGGGCCTCGGCACACGCTAGGTGCTCAGCGACTGTGGGTGACGCTGTTAAAATGTCCCCAAACCTATCACATTGTTTCACTGCATGTTTACGACGGCTGAGGAGGAGGGAAGGAGAGGGGACTGTGGCGGCTCCAGCTTGCTCTTCAGTCTTTCTCCTGTAAGAGAGTCAGCTGTCCTTCTCTCTGTCTGAATTGAGTTAGACAAGCACGGAACCTGAGCTGACACCAGCGGCACCCAAATAACCGTCCAGGGATAGGGTGGGCCTGACAAAGCCTCCACTGGTGCCCAGGCAACAGGAGAAAAGGAACGATAACATAGTATGTTTTTACGAAGCCGAACTTGACTCAATCTAAAGGACTGCCTCTTCTTTCAATGGCTGAGTCAAAGATCTCTCGTGATGAAAGTCACACTGCACTTGAGAATATGTGGGTTATTTTGAAATCTCTTGATATTGATTTCTAACATGATTCCAGTGTTAAGAGAACAGACTCCGTACGATTTCAATACCTTGAGACCATGAACTATTTGCACCTTGTTTTATGTCCCTTTATATCTTCCAGTGTCTCCTGGTTTATAATCTACGGGAACTTGAACAGAATCCGTATCCTGCTGTTGTGTGAAAGCTGTATAAATCTTAACTATGTTGAATTGGTTCACAGTGCTTTTTAGGTCTACTATATCCTTCTACTTTTCTGTTCATTCTATTAATTTTTGAAGAGTCTGTTACTGAAATTCCAACTAAAAATCTCAATTTATCTACTTAAAACAATAATTGTAATATATAGTGAAACTGTATGTAACCTTGTTTCGTACTCTCCAAGTCTCCTGTAAATGTATCATCATACTCTCATAATTTAAAAAATAAGAAAGAAAAAAAAATAAATAAAAGGACTGTCTTTATTTTTTTTCTGACTGCACCATGTTGAACTTTCCTGACCAAGGACCAAACCCCCACCCCCCTGAAGTGGAAGCAAGGAGTCTTAACCACTGGACTGCCAGGCAAATCCTGAAGTTCTACCCTTTGTTCTGAGACGACACTCTCCCTATAGTTTGGGGGTTAATTATGGCAATAATAGCTGGTAAGTGTTTTCTCAGTCCTTACTTAGGAAAAAAATGAAATCTGGCAACACAGGTCAGCCCCTAAAACTCTGTAATCTCACTGGCAATGAAATCCACGCATCAGGGCCTGAGCCCTGAGGCTGCGCTTCAAGCCACGTGTGACATCCACGCGCCGGCGCGGCCGACTCCACCAGCCGTGCGGGCCTCCTCACCTTTTCGCTCTGGCGGACACATTCCTGCAGCAGCAGCTCGCAGTCCCGCATCTTGGTCTTGAGCAAGTCCTGCTTGCTGGCCGAGAGGAGCAGACCCTTGGCGTCCAGGGGACCAATGATGTCGTACCAGATGGGGGAGCCTTCCAAGTCGTAGCCGCACATGCCCCCTGACAGGTACTGCTGGACCACCTGGGCCAAGACAGAGGGGGGCGCCTGGTCAGCAGGCCCGGGGCAGCCACCCCTTTCCCCGTGTCCAGGGCCCTCCTCTGGGTGGATCCTCCCCCGGGTGCCAATGGATACTCATTCAGTGACTCGGCATCGTCAGACCTTGCCCCTGAAGGCCCAGGCCCAGAGTCCCAGGACGGTGGCCCTAACAGACCTCACATGGGGTACTGTACTGCACTACGCAGTCCCTCGGGCATGTCTGACTCTGCGACCCCATGGACTGTAGCCCACCAGGGTCCTCCGTCCATGGCATTCTCCAGGCAAGAGTACTGGAGTGGGTGGCCATTTCCTCCTCCAGGGCATCTTCCCCACTCAGGGACAGAACCCGAGTCTCCTCTGTCGCCTGCACTGCAGGCAGATTCTTTACACGCTGAGCCATCGGTCAACTTTCGGCCTTGTCAGACCTTTCGTCTGAGGGTCCCAGTCCCGTGGACGCAGGATACAGGCTGTGGCTGTAACAGACCTCCTCACGTGGGATGGGGCGGGATAATCTGTCCTCACCTCTGGAGGCTGCCAGCTCGTGATGTTGTCAATGTCCTTTTGCTTCCGGAACTCCACATGCTGCAAACACATAATCGGGACTTTAAAAGAGCAGGGCAGGGGAGGGGGCCGCCCTTAACAGGCATCTAGCAACGGGTGACAGCAGGAATGGACCACTGACCACAGGTAAGTCACGAGAAAGCCACTGGCAGGAAGAGAAGAGAAGGCAGTGCCTGTTTCCAAGGTCTCAGCAGCACAGATTATAATTCTTGGTTGGCCCAGAACTGTGAAAGCTCTGTTTCCCGGGAAGGGAATGCACTCTGTTGCCCAGGATAAGGCAGTACAGGCTGTGATCAGGGTGGGAGGACTGGGCAGAAGTCCGGGCACGGTGCGATTCCCGTGGGCAGGAATGGAAGCAACCAATGGGTCTCACCTTCCGGAGCATGGCCTCGGATTTCTGCAGGTCGAAGTTTCTTGCTGTAACAGGGAAACACGGACAACAGTTAGGCCAGTAGCCTGGGCACTGAGGACTGAGAGCCTGTCCTGCTCCTGCGCTGGGGCCCTAGGGACTCTCAGATCACCCCGCATGCGGAGGTGGGGTGAGGACATTCACTGACGGTTTGGGGAGCACCTCGACCCCCAAGGCTCAGGGCAGGTGGGAGCAGCCCTGCAAGTTCAGGGTCAAAAGAGTTCTCTCCTAGTAGATGCAATCAAGTCAAGGATCTTATCTCCTCTCAGGAAAAGCAAACCCTGGACTCCCTTATCATTTAGCCTTCTCCTTCCACAGAGCTAATCTCCTGCAGGGTCTAACACCCAGTGCTGACAACTTGACCTTGGGTTCAAAGATGAACACAGCTGCCCCGTAATCTGGGGCAGGACTGGCAGTACATGCCAGTAGGATGGGGGTGGCGGTGATGAGCCTCCAGTCATCAAAGGACCCACGCATACCCCAGGGGGACAGAGGGCCCTTCTCCTCCCAGGATTCCCAGGAAGTTTCAGAATCAGAGTTCCCCTGGTCAACAGTTCAGCGCCGAAGAACTGATGCTTTTGAACTGTGGTGTTGGAGAAGACTCTTGAGAGTCCCTTGGACTGCAAGGAGATCCAACCAGTCCATCCTAGAGGCAATCAGTCCTGAATATTCATTAGAAGGACTGCTGCTGAAGCTGAAGCTCCAATACTTTGGCCACCTGATGAGAAGAACTGACTCATTAGAAAAGACCCTGATGCTGGGAAAGATTGAGGGCAGGAGGAGAAGGGGATGACAGAGGATGAGATGGTTGGATGGCATCACTGACTCAATGGACATGAGCTTGAGCAAGCTCGGGGAGTTGGTGATGGACAGGGAAGCCTGATGTGCTGCAGACCATGGATTGCAAAGAGTTGGACACGACTGAGCGACTTAGCAGCAGCAGCAGAGCGACTGAACTGAACTGAACTGAAATGGGTCAACTGAATCTCAAGCACAAACCTCGACACACTGTCCTGCTCAAAGTTCAAAAGAAAGACCTCTCTGCCCGCCAAGGCCACCTGCTCCCAGACAATCCAGGCGGCCATATGCACTTGGCCCTCACTGTTCTGAGCAGAGACCCTTCTGCAGAGACCCTCAGAGAGGAAGGGGTGCTTCCTCAGCCACGTGACAACCCCTCCAAGCAAACTCTGTGCTGCCACCCTGAGTTCCCGCCTGCCAACATGCTGCCCATCCGTCGATCCTTTAACCATCCTGCACAGCCTGGTGTCAAGTCCATCCACTTTCCTTTGGAGGTTTTCCAGTTTCCCAGCGCCCCTCCTGAAGTGTGTGGGCCAGAGCACAGGTGTTATCTACCCTTCTCCAATTAAACCTAAGAACTTTCTCGGCCAGAGGCCAGGTCCTTAACTTGAGCAAAGCTTCCCAAACACTGAAACCCCCAAATCCTTTTCACCTGGGCTACTGAGAAGCCTCTATCCCATAGGCTGAGAGGCGGTTTTCTGGATCTCTCCCTATCAGATTTCATCTTGTTATAGTCAGCCACATTGCATTTCTTAAAGAGCTTCTGAGATCCACATTCTGAGCAATTTTGCCATGCAGCCTATGAACTGCCCCTCCCAGCCCGATGTCCCCTGTGGGTCACATCGACACTCAGATCTGCTGACAGCCCCGGGACCTGGGCCAGACAGGCTGCCCTCTGGACCGCCACCGGCCCCTTAATCGCGGCTCTCCGGGAGCGGCTGGGCACATTCCCTGACTCTGCTGCCCTGAAACGCAGTCCACTCTCCTGCACCCAAAGGATGCAACAAGAGATATGCCCTGCCCTGAAACGCAGTTCACTCTCCTGCACCCAAAGGATGCAACAAGAGATATGCCCAAAGCCACGCTCGTCACTCAGGCCAGACACACGCCTGCAGAAATGAGCAGCCTTGGCTCTGGGGAAGCCCCCTCTCGTGGTCCCCCTCCACGTGCCGTCATGGCAGTGGGGGGTGGGCAGCTATCAGAGGAATATAATCTGGGTTTGCATCTCAGCCGTTCCGCCTTCTTCCTGTTTGACCTTGGACAAGATATTGCAGCATCTCTGGCCAAATCGCCCATTGAGCTAAAAAACACTTGGAAGGCACAAGGCACCATGCTGTCATGCCGGGGGAGCCCAGCCGGACCTGAAACTGGGAGTCCTCCAGGCAAGGGAGGGAACCCCCAACTGTGACGTCATCCTCCCGGGGAACAGGAGTGGTGGTGAATCGTGAGCCCCTTATCTCAGTGAAGCTCTCCAGTGAACCCTTAGCGGCTCAGGCCCAATATTCAGGGTCTTCGTGGGCCCTCCCCAAGCTGCCACTGCCCCTGGCAGTACAGGCCTGAGGCCTCCCCGGGCCTGTTCGTTCAGGCCTCTCCAGGGCTTCTGCATCCTGGTCAGGGGGCAGCTCGGGGCATGGCTTAGGGCACTGCCAGAGAGATGGGCCTGGGAGCCGGAGTCCTGGGTTCTTATTTCATCCCTTCCTAGTCCTGGGAAACGACGAGGCTAAGCGCTGCCCTGCCAGGCTCACAGATTTCCTCCATTTCCTGGTTTTATCTTGCCATCTGACCCTCCTCCTCACTAGCATGCCCAGAACTGGGGAGGGGAGAGGGGGGTGGTCGGGGGAAAGTGATGTGTGAGGGCCTGAGGGCCAGCGGAAAGCTGAGCCCATGTCGGGGAAAAGAGAACAGAGGAACCCAGAGCTCACTCACACCTAGGCTAGAGAAAGACATCTGGCTGGCAGGTGCCTTGCAAATGTTTTCTTTAGAATGAAAAGGAGAAAGAAAAAAAGGTTTCTTTTAAAAAGGTGGGTGGGAGGGGGGCAGAATTCCCTGGCAGTCCAGTGATTAGGACTCTGAGCTTTCACTGCCGAGGGCTCGGGTTTGATTCCCGGTCAGGGAACTAAGATCCTTGCATGCTACACAGCACAGCCAAAAAGGAAAAGAAAAGCAAGGGGACAAAAAACCCTAATTGAAATTCACAGTACAGTCTAACCAGGCCTGAGCTCCTGCCCAGGAAAATGTGGGGCACAAATAAAGTGCAGAGGAGATATGTCCTCAGTTTGAAGAGGCAGAGCCTGCCTTGGCAGAGAGGGGACTGGACAGCTGTGGCTGACTCGAGAGGATGCTGGCTTGGGAACCAGGGGCCCGAGGTTTCTGCCCTGATTCCGTTTCGCATTTGCTGTGTGCCCTCAGGTAAGCGCCCTCCCCTTTCTGAGCCTCCATTTTCTCATCTGGCAAATGAGGATGACTGCACTCCTCTATTCCTGCAAAGAGAAGAACAGGAGCTGTCCTAGGACTGGGGGGTTGGGGTGCCTGGGAAACCAGCTGCCGGCTTCTCTTAGGTAAAAGACAGCTGCAACGCTGTTCACCCCAACAGCGCTCTGAAACCACAATCCCCCCACCTCAAGGGAGCTGGGAGGTGTGTCTGATCCTCCGGCAGCTGGCCCTTCAGTAAAGGCTGTCGGCTCACTCTCCCCACCCGCCCCCTGCTAGCTGCAGCCCTTCAGTAAAGGCTGAGCCAGAATATCCTCCCACTCTGCACTGACTCCACCGCCGTCCCTCCTCGCTGCCCCCCACCCTTTCTGAGTGGGTGGAGGTAGGGGGCAGTTCACAGCTTTTTTTTGGGGGGGTAGAGCAAGTGGCACTTTCTGAGGCACGTAGAGCCCCAGGGGGCTCTCCTGACGGCACGTGTCCTGGGGTGGGGGGAGGCCTGCTAGCAGCCTCTCCAGAGTGCCCCAGCTCTTCAGTCCCTGGGCTGAAACAGAAAAACGTGTCTCTCTGCCTATCCCAAGACTCGGAGGGGACGTATGTGTGTGTCTGTATCTATGAACAACTAATCGGCTGGGACTTAACTTTAATACTGGGGGCTACGACTCTGTATTTCCACTCCAGTATTCTTGCCTGGAGAATCCCATGGACAGAGGAGCCTGGCGGGCTGCAGTCCGTGGGGGTCACAAGAGTCGGACATGACTTAGTGACTAAACCACCACGATTCTGGGTCCCGATTTAATCTCTGCTAAAATAACACAGAGAAATGTTCTCGATTATTTCTATGTCTGGCGGTAAAGTTTCTACAATGGAAGAAAAAGAAAACTATGTCACAAGAATTGAGAAAGAGGGTGGCACCTGACTTGAATCACAGAAGAAGAGAAGAAAGAAAAAAGATTCCAGGAGTTGCAGCGTGGGGTTGAGTTGGACCCCGATGCTGGCAGAAACGTGTACATTTCACCACCACGGGCGCAGCACCGCTATGTCCACCCTGCAGCAGGCAGGACACCCTATCTCGTCCTGCTCTCCCACACAGGGGCCGAGGACAGAGGTTCACCCCTGGCCCAGGTACAGGCCAGGCAGAGCTGGAAGAGATCTCAGGGCTCTGGAGCCAGACGGTGGCTTGAGGGGAGTTGTTGAAACCTAGACTGGGCTGAATCCCACCCACGGTATTCCCCTACGCACTCTGCCCCTCCCTGACGACACATGAACCTCTGGCAGCAGGCACCCTGCTGTTCCCACAGAAGGGGCCAGCCTCTCCCAGGGCCAAGACTCTGGTTCTGAACTTGGCTCTGCCTCCAACTTCCCACCAGCGTGGGGCCTTTCCCGGCGTTTCCTCAACCTGCTTCCGCACATCCATCAGCAGAGTGTGTTCACCCAGTGGACGGCCAGGGCACGGGGCTGGGAGCCAGCCCACCTGGGCTCCGGTCCTCCCCTGCAGCGCAACGCTGTGCGCCTCGGGGCAAGTGACCTCACCTCTCTGAGCCTCAGCGTCACTGTCTACCCAACACGATCCAACAGGAGGGCTGAAATTATCTAAGAGCCAAGAACCCTTTTGGTTCTAGAGGTTGACTCCTCCAGATTCTGAGCGCGCCAGGGGCAGGGTTCCCAGAGGTTGCCATTTCTGTGACCCAGAGCAAGCCTCTGGCCCAGCCTCCCTCCTGCAGCCCCTCTCCCCTCACCTCGGAGCCAGCGCAGGAGAAAATAGTCGTCTGGATTCGGCAGGGCGGGCAGCACATCCTGGACATTCTCCCGAAACTGCGGTGAGAGGCAGCTGGGTGAGCGGCAGGTCCCACCCTGGCCGCCCTCCGCCCGGGGCTCTCCGCAGAGGCTTTCGCTGGACCCCTGCTCAGTAGGGGGAACTCTGCAGACACAGGCTGAGCACCTGGGCGGCACGGGGCCCTGTGTGGGTCGTGCTGGTGGGAGCTGGGCAGCGGGAGGAGGTGGGCAGGAAGTACAACACCGCCCCGGCCTGGCTGCGGGCCCTTACACACTCTTCCGTGGCCGACGGGCAGACATGTCCCAGGATAACTGTCACAGGAGACCACCTGGGGCGTGCCACTGGAAGGGCATCTGTTTACCAAGCATTTCTGGTGCGCCCAGCACTGAACTTGGCACTGATTCACTCTTCACTCAGAGTCCCTAGAGGTATGACTGCTCCCACTTTACAGATGAAGGAATCAGAGCTCAGAGAAGTGAAGTCACAGCCCCAAGGTCAACAATTAGTAATCAGCAGAGCTGGTAAGCAAACCTCGTTCTGTCCCAGGCCAGAGCAGGCACGCTTTCCACCACGGTCTCCCCCTTTAGTGATGGAATGCTGAGCAACGCGCTGGGGGGCAGAGGGAAGAGTTAGATTCTAACTGGGGCCAGGAAGAGGCGGGATCTTACGTGACTTCATATAATAATGGCATTTGAGCTTGAAGGACTCCAAAGGCAGCAATCCGGGTGGAGGGAACAGTTCCAGGAGGAAGCCACAGAGGGGGAAAGGGCGGCGAGTGCCAAACAAGAGCTGGACGGTGACCCCAAGGATGGCCACGCCCACATCCCACCGCTCTCGACCCTGGTCCTGAGCACGCCCCCACGTGCTGTGCTGTCCCCAAGCCTCCTGCCCCCAGTCACTGACCTGCGGGGCAACCACAGAGGAACCAATGAGGACCCACCACCTCTGCCCTTGCTGGGGTCAGCCAGGGACTGAAACCATCCCAGCCCCCAGAGAGCTCCCGGAACCCCAGGGACTCTGGCGTGCCGCCACCCCTTACCAAGGACCCTCCCCAGCCCCCGATTCCTAGTTTAATCACCACCTAATCCCTTCTCTGCCTGGTGTCCCCTGCAGGTCAGCAGTAATATCTGAAACCTCCCTACCCCCCAGCCTCCTGGGATGGGGAGGCCCGGCCTGGGGCAACAATTTCATGGGGCTGGTGCCTCGGCCCCACTATTCCTGGCAGGAGGCACCTGCCAACCCTCCTCCCCGTTTCTCAGCAGTGGGAAACTGCCCGGTTGTGGAGCCTCCAGACCTTAAGGCTGGACCCAGTCGGTTCCAAGAAGGGTCACTCTCTCCTCTCCCCAAGGGCAGGTGGTGGGAGAGGGTGGGGCTCGGAAACTGCTGTCCCCTTCCTCTGCCCAGGCACCAAGGCAAAGCCAGGCTTCCCTCCTTGCCTCCTGAAAAGCATCAGCCCGAGTCCCCAGCCAGGGAAGTTGGGGCGGGGGCGGCGGCTGGGTGGCAGGACAGGGGAGTTAGGGTGGAGGGTGAGGAGCTGGTGTCAGCTCAAACTAACCCCAAGTCAGCCTGGCCCCGGTAGGATCCCAGGCTTTGCACCAGCAGGTGCTCCCCCTCCACCACCTCGTCCAAACTCCTCAATTTCTTCCCTCAAGGAGCGAGCGGAGAAGGACCGCTTGTGCCCAAGGCCGCAGACAGACTCGGGGCCAGAGCAGAAGCCATCCAAGGCTCCCAAGGAGCCCTCGGGAGGAGGCCCCTTCCATATGCCACTCGCTGCCCCTCGGCCAGAGGAAAACCTCCCGGAAATGGGAGGGAACCTGGGGCCCTGCCCCTGCCCCGGGGCCCGGCTGCCAGTGCCCGGGAACCAACGCTGCCTCGGAGCCCCCGCAGCCGGCTCCGTGGGCTCCCAAGCAGCCACTTCTTTCCCAGGTGGCAGCGCCAAGGACTCGCCCGAGGATGGGGCCGGGGCGGCCAAACTTCCCCGGGGTCCCCTCTGCCGGCGGAGGAAGCCAGGGCGTGTGGGGTCGGCGGCCGCGGGCAGCTCGGAGCGGCGGCTGCCGCTCCCTCTCGGCAGCCCGCGGACCCGCGCTCGCCCCCCGCCCAGCCCCTTCCCCGGCCCCCGCCGCCGCCGGAGGAGGAGCCGGCCACCGTCGCCGGGGCCGGGGCGAGGCTCACCTTGCCCAGCGCCTCCTTCTGCTTGGGGCTCAGGTCGCCGACCCTGCCGCTCATCGTGGCTCAGGCTCGGGGCGCGGCGGTTGCCGCAGCAGATGGAGCGCCGACGCGTTCTCCGCCGCCGCCGGAGTCGAGTCCCAGCCTTTTGCCCGGGCCGCGGGTGGCGGCCAAGCCCCGCCTCTTAAAGAATCCCAAGGGGCGGAGTAGGGAGCGATGCGCCGGGCGCGGGAGCATCCGAGGCGGGTCCCCTCCGCCCTCCTGAAGCGGAGACCTGGGCGGGAGGGGCGCGCGCGAGTGCACACCCGGGCCGAGGCCGGTGGACCGCAGTGGGGCAGGAAGTCTGGGTTGCAGTCCTAAATTTACCTTTAGCTCACGGTGTGACCTTGGAGGAGACACCTGAGCTCTCTGGCCATGTGACCCCATCTGAGTACTACCTAATGATTTCTTGTAAGATCAGGTCCCCAGGATGCCAGACTTCTCCCTCCAACCCGGGAGGGAGCTTGCCTGATGCCCCTGTAGCGGGGGGCCAGGTCCCCTAAAACTAGCCATCGCTTCCAGGACAGTGTCTTTTTCTCTCTGGGGTCCCTGCTTTCCTCCTGTCCTGGCATGGATTTGGGCCTCTGCTGCCAACCCAACTGGGGGCCTTGCAGGGGTTAACAGCCTTTCCCCTTGCTGCTGTGGGGTAGGCAGTCTGAGGGGTAGGGAAGCCCAGACCTAATCTCCCCACCCAGGGCCCTGTCCTCTGCTCCTGACCTTCTCAGCTCTCCAAGAGGCTCGCAAGGTGCTGGCACTCTCCGTTGACATGGAGGAGTGCTTCCTCTCTGGGAATTAGAAGATCTTGGGGTTGAATCCTAAATCTTCCCCTTCTTTATATGAGACTTTGGGGAGCAAGTTCACCTCTGAATCCAAGCCTCTTCATCCACTAAATGGGTTTGGATGATCTGGACCTCGGGTCAGCAGGAGAAGATAAAGCCAGCTAACGTACATAATGCCCTGGGCGCAGTGCTTGGCCCAGGCGTCCCCTTTGTGACCACTGCCTTCATCCTCTCTCTGCTCAGCCTGCCTTTGCAGCCTGCCTGGCCAGGCTTCGGCCTCGGGGTGGGGATACAGGGTGGACGCGGAGGAAGCCACAGTGAAAGTCGATGGCCAGTGAAAGCTTATCTGCTTCCCCTGCCCACACCCAGAGGCCGGAGCTGTGGGTTCCCCGGGTAGTTGCAAGCCTGACTTGTGGGACAGAGCCATCTGACCGTCCTGCCGTGTCCCCTCCCCATACACTGAAGCCATTTCCTACTTTCCACGCTCACCAGACTTCCCTCTCTGCCCGGGCTCCCCCTCCCCCACGCTAATCCTACCTCCAGCGTAGCAGCAGCGGTCACATGCCTTGGCCATTCTTTCCTCCTACTGCATGCCAGGCCCTGGGCGCTGTTCTGGGGATCCTGAAATGAGGAGGGTGCCATCCTGCACTCCCAAAAGAGACAGAGGCACCAAAGGCGGTAGTGGTAGAGAACCTGCCTGCCAATGCAGAAGATACCAGAGACCCAGGTTCAATCCCTGGGTCAGGAAGATTCCCTGGAGGAGGGCATGACAACCCACTCCAGTATTCTTGCCTGGAGAATCCCATAGACAGAAGAGCCTGGTGGGCTATGGTCCATACGGTCACACAGAGTCTGACACGATTGAAGTGACTTAGTAAGCATGCACGCACGCCCTGATGTCTGACACTTGGGCCTATTTTCTGGGCCACGGATCACTAATACTCAGGCTCCCTTAAGGAGCTAGAATACAAGGACGAGATAAATGTCGCAAAGAGAGCCAGCAAGTGCCTGACTCTGGGTTGGAAGCATCCTCGAAGGCTTCAGGGAGGGAGTACCGTTGGCCTGGGCCCTAAAAATCTGGGGTGGGGGACTTCCCTGGCTGTCCAGTGGTTGAGAATCTGCCTTGCAATGCAGGGGACTTGGGTTCGATCCCTGGTAGGGAAGCGAAGATCCCACATGCCGTGCAAGCAAGTAAGCTTCTGAGCGCCAGAGCCCGTGGATCACGATAGAGAGCCCACGTGCTGTGATGAAATCCCCATTTACCGCGGCTGAGACCTGACACATCCAAATAGTGAACTTTAAAAAGAAAATCCGGGGTGGAAGGAAATACAAAGGAGAGTCATTCCATGCTGGCATGATGGCACGAACAAAGTTTTGGTGGTAGGTGGGAAGCATGGCTACAACCAGACACGAGAGGAGAGAAGGAATAAACTGGGAAGCCCAGCGGGACCTTGGTGTGGCCTTGTTTAGGGGCATCTGTGCTGTTAGACCGTGAGATCTTGGGAACAGGACCCTGTTTTACTCACCCTGGAATCCCCACAGACCCCTTCCCCCACACCGCGTATTGCACACAGGAGCTGCTCCGTAAATGAATACTGAGTGAATGAATGAATGAGTGAATGCAGGAAACATTCTCATGGGCACTGAGCTGGTAGCCCGGGGACGGAGACTTAAACACAGATCATTCAAGGATCAAGCAACTAACTCACCTTACGTAACAGCTGTGGAAACTGAGGCCCGAAAAGACTGTGGCCTGCCCCCAAAGGCGTCAGTGGCGTGACTGATGAGAAGAGCTTTGCCCACTGCCTGGCACACGGAAGGTGCAGAGTTGCACCCTCCCTTTGCTGGCTGGAATTCACGCAGAGAGAGGCCCAGAGTCAAGCCCCTGCCACCTCTGCGCTGGCTCCGGAAGAGTGGGAAGCACACAGCCCCCGGCTGTCTGGGTTAGAAGGCAGAGGCAGGCTGCAGCAGGCTTCTGAAAGACGCTTGGGAGGACTTCGCTCTGCGCCTGGCATGGCATCCGCTGTGGAGGTTTGCAGCCGGGCACAAGGTGAAGGTCTTGGGTCCACCCTGTTGGCCAAGAGGCCCCCATCCCCACCCCTGCAAGGCGTTTTCAGGCAGTCCTAGTGGGGCAGGAGGTAAATGGGCCTCTCCTCCCCGCCAGGGTAAAGAAGTTGGAGATTCATTTCCTACTGCCCGAAACTCCAAGACCAGAATAGCGGGACAATTAAAGCGAGGAGGCTGGACCCTGCCCAGACCACATATTTCTCGTTTTTGACGTCAGGAGACTTCCCTGACCACACATGCACAGAAAGGCTCCTGGGAGGCCAAAGGGGAGTTATGTCAAAGGAGGTTCTACCCAGACCCTTTTTCGGTAGAATCCATCTTGGCTAAGAGATGCGTGTGCACACATGGGAGGACCCTGAGATAAACCAAATACGAACTGTGAACCAGGCAAATCAAAATGACTGGCCAAAGGAAACCCAGAAGAAATGCCCCCATAAAAGTAATTCAAAGTGCCACGAAGATGCGACTCAGGGACTCTCTCTCTGAGTCTGCTCCTGTGTCTATGTATCCACATGTAATGTACTTTTTTTTTTCCTGTTAATACTTCACTGTTTCACGACTTTCCGTCTTTGTGAGAATTCTTTTCTGCAAAGCCAGAGGGCCAGGGCTCTTGTCACTGGCCACTAGCTTAGTGCCTAGGATCTGGTACTTCCACCGCAGTGGCCCAGCTGGGAACCCAAGCTCCACTCCGTGTCATCGCAGGCTGAGGCCACCCGGGAGCCCCTGCCATCCTGCCCTGGCTACAGACTCATCGGCTTTGGCTCCGGGCAGGGCACAGCCCCCTGCCTTGCTGCGTGCCTGGCTGAGCTCTTTCTTTAAGACCCTTGCAGGCGCAAGGTGAACTTTTCAGTGAAGGGCCTACTCAAAGGAAACGGGAACAACCCCTCGTGTCGGTTCGGCACTCTGCGGACGACAAGGCGTTCTCAGAGCTGGCTTGTCATTTAAGCCCATGATGACCTTCTAAGGCGGGTAGGTCAGGTGACTTCTTGAGGAGCCCGAGGGAGAAATCTGGTCACATGAGAGTGTCTACAGTGGTGACTTGAACCCAAGTCCTCGGCTTCTGGGCCAAATGCTCCCAGGTGCCCATGGGCTAGAGTGTGGACTGGCCTGGGAGCTTCCTGGAGAGGCTGCCCAGGAGCAACAAGGAAAACATTTACCCAGCAGCAAACATGACTCAGGTGGTAAAGAATCTGCCCGCTACGTGGGAGGCCCGGGTTCAATCCTTGGGTCGGGAAGATCTCCTGGAGGAGGAAATGGCAACCCATTCCAGTGGTCTTGCCTTGAAAATTTGGTGACAGAGGAGCCTGGTGGGCTACAGTTCATGGAGTTGCAAAGAGTCGGACATGACTGAGCAACTAACATTTTTCACTTTTCAGCAGCAGTCTCCAGCCCCAACCAAGCCCCATCTCCCAGGGTATCTGGAGTTACCTACTGTGAAGCCTAGACGAAGTATCCTTCTCAAGCCTTGGGGCTGCCTGTTTCTCCACTGAAATTTGCCTATCTCCAGCCCAGTGGAATGGCCAATCTGATCATGTAAGTCCTGGAATCAAAATCTAATTATATATTTATTTATTATATATTTTGTTGTTGTTTAGTCTCTCAGTCATGTCTGACCCTGCGATCCCATGGACTGCAGCACACCAGGCTTCCCTGTGCTTCACCAGCTCCCAGAGCTTGCTCAAGCTCATGTCCATCGAGTCAATGATGCCATCCAACCATCTAGTATTCTGTCACCCCCTTCTTCTCCTGCCCTCAATCTTTCCCAGCATCAGGGTGTTTTCCAATGAGTCAGCTCTTTACATCAGGTGGTCAAAGTACTGGAGCTTCAGCTTCAGCATCAGTCCTTCCAATGAATATTCAGGACCGATTGCCTTTATGATTAACCGGTTTGATCTCCTTGCAGCCCAAGGGACTCTCAAGAGTCTTCAGCACCACAGTTCGAAAGCAACAATTCTTCGGTACTCAGCCTTCTTTACGGTCGAACTCTCACATCCATACATAACCACTGGAAAAACCATAGCTTTGACTATACATACAGACCTTTGTCAGAAAAGTGATGTCTCTGCTTTTTATTATCTACAAAAATGAAACTTCTCCAGGCTGGTTACTTAGCGAGACTCCCTCCTCCACATCCCCACCTTTTCTCCATCTCCCAATCCCCGTCTGAGCTCCCCTGCTCAAGAATCTGCAATGGCTCCCTAGTGCCGTCTGCAGGGATCAGCCCAAGTTCAGTGACTTGCAGTCAAGGCCTCACGCCCAGCTCACTCCAGCATTCCTGTGGCCTTGACGGCCTCTCCTTCCCGCCGCACACTTTTTGTCTCAGTCCGAGAAGCCCCCAGCTGCTCCTCAGATTTGCCCTCGCGCCTCTTCAGAGCTGCTTCCCTCTCCCATTTCCTCCAGCCAGGCCCTCCCTGGCCTTCAGAGCCTGATCCAATCCTGTTTCCAGCAGCCTCGCCCTGGTCCTCCTGGCCCAGCATGACCTCCGCCAACCAGTAGCCCCCTCTCTGCTGGCCTTGACACTGACCGCTTTGTATTGTAGTGGTGACGATGAGGCACGGCCCGGCCCTACAGAAAGAGCCCAGCCTCGCGGGGCAGGCAGGCCCGAGGCGAGATCCAGGCCCTGCCTCTTGCCAGCTCTGTGATGGGTGTGCTGGCATGGGCGTGCAGACAGCTGCAAAGAAGGCTGCTGGGACCCAGAGCTGAGGAGGTGTGTGGGTAACAGTTTTAGTCTCAAGAGGTAATACCCAGAGCTGGAGATTCCTGCGGGAGGCAGTTCTGGACCCAGATAGGAGCCCTGGACTGGGAGTCCAGAGCCTGGGCTTTAGGCCGCTCTTTTTTGTTTGTCTGTTTTTATTTCCTTAGTTTTAGCCGTGCCGGGTCTTCACTGCTGCACGCGGGCTTTCTCTGGTGGCCGTGAGTGGGGGCTGCTCTTGGCTGTGGAGCGCAGGCTCTAGGCACGCGGGCTTCGGCGGTCCACACTTCAGAGCCCATGCCTGCGGCGAGGGGTCTCAGTCATTGTGGCTCGGGGGCTCTAGAGCACAGGCTCAGTAGCTGTCCCTCAGTGTGTGGGATCTTACCGGACCTGGGATCGAACCCGAGTCTCCGGCACTCACAGGAGGGTTCTTAACCACTGGACCACCAGGGAAGTCATGTTTCCTTGTTTTATTTTTAACTGAAGTGTAGTTGATTTACAATGTTGTATCAATCTCCACTGTTCAGCAGAGTGACTCAGTTATACACTTATGTGTATTCTTTTATATTCCTCTTCATTTAGGATTGTGGAGTGAATGTGCCGCAGTGGCCATTTAGCAAGGGGCCTCCTCGGGGTCATCTGCCCTTGACCTCTGGGCCTCCGATGACCCTTCTCTGAAACAAGGGCCTTGACCAGGAGGTCAGAGGCCCCAGGGTGCCCTGCCCTCTGGTTCTGTGGTGCCAACAGGCAAGGGGTGGTGCGGAGATTGGCATGGTGATTCGAGAGTCGGAGAGAACAGTCCTTTAAACCCTTCAACAAATATTTGTGGAACGCTCTACTTGCAGGGGGCTGGGGCAGCTGGAACTCTCCGGAAAGCCCTTGTGCTTGTGGGAGGCCGTGCAGAAAGGGCCGGATTCTGAGCCTCTGCCGGCCCTGCCACGTGCTGCCTCAAGCCTTCTTCTGACACGAGTGGGGGAAGAATAAACAGATCTGCACCGCCAGGGACAGCGGAGGGGACAGCGGCAGGCGGAGGCCGCTGCGGTGAGGGACTCGCTCCACTACCTGCCTGCCCGCCCCATCCAGGCAGCCCAGGCTCCCGAGTGGAGCTCAGGGCTTGAGCCCGTCACACCTTGGCTCCGAGAGCACATATGCAGCAGGAGTGGGGCCAGGCGGGGGACACGTCAGAGGTCCTGCCCCCCGGGGAGTTCCTGGTCCACAGGAGACGGCCAAGGCAACAGACCATTCAGTACAGAGCGGTCAGTGCTGCCTTAACGGGTGCAGACGGGAGGGTCCCTGTGCAGCTGGGGGTAGGGAGCATCCTAGATTCCCCAGAGATGCCATGGCTGAGCAGGAGTCGGCCAGACTGGAGGGAGCAGGAGGCCTGGAGACCGTTTATTCATTCATTCATGCATTCACTCATTCACTCATGTGTGCATGCTCAGTCGTGTCTGACCCTTTTGTGACCCCATGAACTATAGCCCACCAGGCTCCTCTGTCCATGGGATTATCTTGGCAAGAATACTGGAGTGGGTTGCCACTTCCTTCTCCAGGGGATCTCCCGGACCCAGGGATCAAACCTGCATCTCCTGCGTTGGCAGGCAGATCCTCTACCACTGTGACACGTGGGAAGCCCGTTCGTTCACGCATCCGGTACATATTTAACTGAGCAGTGTGCTAATCATGGAGTAAAAAGATGCCTTCAGGCAACTTACAGTGTTGGAGAGGGGCACGCCCAGACTGAGATCCGGCTGTGGAGAAGTGTGTAGGGGGTGGGGGCCACACAAAGAGTCGGGGCTTGCGGGGGCGTGGAGGTAGGAGGGCCGGCTGTCAGGAAGGACCCTTGAGTGGTGGTGTTGTTCAGTCTCCAAGTCGTGTCTGACTCTTCTTGATCCCATGGACTACAGTACGCCAGGCTTCCCTGTCCCTCATCATCTCCCGGAGTTTGCCCAAGTTCATGTCCATTGCATCAATGAGGCCATCCAACTATCTCATCCTCTGTTGCCCATCTCTGAGTGTCGGGGGTGGGGGTTGCTATTCTGAAATCCTTGAGCTGGATGGGGGTGGCTGGTCTTTATCCAGGTCAGACCTGGGGTATCCTGGAGGTTGGACAAGAGTGGAATATCCAACAGGGTGAGTTCAGACTATGGACAAGAGTGCCCTCGAAGGTCAGAGGGCCACATAAGGATTTCCCTTGGGGGGAGGGGTACGTATCAGGGAGGGGGTGGGCTAAGCAGCCCTCAGGGTCCAGCCACAGTCCTGCCTGGCTGCCCAGAATACAGGATGGCAACGTGTCAATTCCCTCACGGTTTGCTCTCCGCCGCCCCCTGCTTTCCCGGTGGACAGGCCTCGCTGCCCCCCACCCTGCACTGATGCCGCGAGGGCAGAGGCAGCGGACCAGGAGCAGCAGCGAGGAGTCCGGGGGCCAAAGCCAGCTCCTCCGACAGCAAAGTCACCGGCCCTCTCGGCGCTGGTCACCTGCAGAGAAAGCTGATCCTCGCCCCGCTCCCGGGGCTGCTGTGAGAATTCCGGGCGAAATAATGGCTGGAAAAGCGGTGGGTGCACACGTGGGGGGGGGGGGGTGGCCTGCTGAGTGCTCTGGTCTCTCCTGGGTTATTCCTGAAGGCACACGGAACGTGAGAAACCTGGCCCGTCCTTCCCAGGACCCCCCCCTTCCTCCTCACTTCCGCAGTCCACCCGGGCTTTGCGAAGACACAAATCCTCTCCCCACCCCACTTCCCACACCCGAGCCCCCTGATTAAGTCCCTTCCCTTCCCCGTATCACTGTCTAATCCCTAAACCCTTTCTCACCGGTCTCCTGTTGTCTCCAGGAGTCAAATCCCTTTAGAATGAGGTGGCCCAGTTAGCTGTGAACCGAGAGGCTGGGGGCGGGGAGCAGGCATTTCAGGACTCCCAGAGGGGAGGGGTGAGGAGGGGAGGGCAGGAGGGGGTCCTGGAGACCCTGCCCCAGCTCTGGTGCCAGCTGGTGCGAGCCTGGAGGCTTCCCTTGGGAGAAGCGGGCTGCCATTTCTACCCACACCCCTGCACCCAGATTCTGCTGCCAGGCTCATTCACTCCCTGCCAATGCCTTTGAGAAGCAGAGCAGCCCGTTCTGCAGCCAGACTACCTGGGTTCAGGTAGGGTCCATCACTGACTGGGGTTACTTGACCTCGGTGCCTCAGTTTCCCTCTGTCAGATGGCAATGACAATCTTCCTACCTCATGTGGTGCTTATGAACTTAGAATGAATTCATGCAATTCTCTTGAACAGTGCCTGGTACATAGGAAATGTATCTCGGTTGTTTTACTTGAACTTCCTGCTTCTTCTCCCATATATTTTTGCCATTTGGGTCTTAAAAAAATTTTTTTTACACATTTATTTAGCTGCACCAGGTCTCGGTTGTGGCATGAGGGATCCTCTATCTTCCCTGCGGCATGCAAGACTTTTAGTTGTGGCATGTGGGACCTAGTTCCCTGACCAGGGACCAAACCCTTGCATTGGGAAGGCGTAATCTTAGCCACTGGATCAGCAGGAAAGCCCCTGACATTCAGGTCTTAACCCTCACCACCCCCGTGTTGGAGAGGCCTCTTTCCCTGGCACTTAAGCTGAAGCAGCCCCCAGCCCCGGTCACTCTCTAATGCCATTTTATCTCCTTCGTGTGGCACTTACCATGATCTGAAATAAGTGGTTATGTTTGACTATCTTTTCTCGAGAGCAGGAGCCATGGCTGGTCATGGCCGCAGCTAAACGCCCAGTGCCTAGAACCCCACTGGGGTGGCCATCCATACGTGGGTATGCCCCAACACTCTGTCCCCTGAGGACTGGACCCTGACCATGCTGACCAGCCCCCTCCATGCTGTCTGTCCCCTGAGGACTGGACACTGACCTCCCTGACCACCCCCACACTGTCTGTCCCCTGGGGGCTGGACGCTGACCCCCCTGACCACCCCCACACTGTCTGTCCCCTGGGGGCTGGACGCTGACCCCCCTGACCACCCCCACACTGTCTGTCCCCTGGGGGCTGGACGCTGACCCCCCTGACAACCCCCACACTGTCTGTCCCCTGGGGGCTGGACGCTGACCCCCCTGACCACCCCCACGCTGTCTGTCCCTTGGGGGCTGGACGCTGACCCCCCTGACCACCCCCACACTGTCTGTCCCCTGGGGGCTGGATGCTGACCACCCTGACCCCCTTGCCAAAGCTCCAGCCCCTCCCCTCGACACATCACACTTACACGGCCACTCTTCACCTGCCCCATGTGATCTCAGGTGAGTCATCACCCCTCACTGGGCATCTGGATGAGTGGAGGGAGGTGTCGAGGAAACCAGGCAACTGAGGGACAGCCTAAGATTTTGCTGAGATGATTCGTTATGTGTTCTGAGGCTTGTGCCTATAACGTGAAGAGACCTCAAGGACCTCTGAGTTCTGAAAATACAGCCCTCCCTGCCACCATCTAGCCTTCTCTTGTTGCAACTGGCTTTGAAGCCCCTGTCAACTGGCGGGGGGGAGAAAAAGCACAACCTAAAAGTTATGCTTTATTTGGTGGACAAATCTAAGGACTTAAGCCCAGAATACAGAATCTCAGATAATCCTGAGAAACTGTTCAAAGAGGAAGCAGTGAGGAGCCAAGAGGGATAGGAGCTTTTGTGACAAAGACCAGGTAGTCGGAACATCAGAAGATTACTGTTAACAAAAGAAACTGGATATCTCAGGTTAAGGAACTTAGCAGTTTTCTGTGTCTGGGAAGATGCAAGAGTCTGGGCTCACTGAAATAATTCCTTTGATATGCACCCCCAGCTACGTGCGGCCAGCAGCCTGTGTGTCCTCATCCCACGGGTGATGAGTTCCTGTGAGCAAGGCGCTGCCCTCCTGGAGGGCTCAGTCACTAGGTCGTGTCCAACTCATTTGCCATCCCCTAAACTGTGGCCCGACTGAGCGACTTCACTTTCCCTTTTCACTTTCATGCACTGGAGGAGGAAACGGCAACCCGCTCCAGTGTTCTTGCCTGGAGAATCCCAGGAACGGGGGAGCCTGGTGGGCTGCCGTCTGTGGGGTCGCACAGAGTCGGACACGACTGAAGCGACTTAGCAGCGGCAGCAAGGACTGTAGCCTGCCAGACTCCCCGTCCACAGGATTTCCCAGGCAAGAACACTGGCGTGGGTTGCCATTTCCTCCTCCAGGGGACCCTCCCGACCCAGGGATCGAACCTGCGTCTCCTGAATTGACAGGTGGATTCTTTACCCTGCATTGACAGGTGGATTCTGCACTGACAGGTGAATTCTTTACCCTCCTGAAGGCCCCCTTTGTAAAAACAGCGAGACCAACACCTGGCCCGGTGCGCCCCACCCCCCACCCCCAGGAGCACTCCCTGGGGACTAGCCTGCCACCTGGTGGCAGCTTCGGCACATTGCCGCGTCTCCATCACAGGCCGAGTTTCCTGCTCGCTGGGGCCGACCTGTATTCTGAATATGGATTTGCCCCCTCATATCCTACCAGCACTACCATCCGCGGACTCGCGGGATGCTTGCCCATTTTATGCACAGCCTGGAATCACACTGAAGAATTCATTTCACAGCAGAGGAAGAGCAGCCCCCGCCAGCCACCCCCCTCCCGCCCCGGCACATACCCCATTCCTGGTACCAAGTCTAAATCATTTCCCTGCCCCGTCCCATTCGTGCACGGGGCAAAACACCCTATGCACCTCACACTTTTATTAACAGCTTCATTTCTTCCTCTGTCCCCTTGCAACTTTAGCGGGGGTGAGGGATGAGGGACACGGGGCCTCTTCCACACAGTTCACAGTCCAGCCGGGGCCAGGAAGCCTTGTACCCCAAGACACAAGCCATTTGGGATCACTGCACGCCTGATGAAAGGAGCTCCCCTACCCCCAACAACCGTTTAGTCCAACTCCCATTTGGGGACCCAGGGCAAGAAAGCCGACCTCGACTGCTCCCCCACAGCCCCCAGCTCCACCCCACCCAGCAGCAGAAGGACCTGGCCTGGCCTGGCCTGGTCTGGGCTTACTCTCCCACATTAAGACTGTATCCTCAGTCCTCTGTCTCTTCCAGGATCACCAGGCTTACCCGTGGGAGGACAGACCACAGGGTGACAGCTCACCAAGTTTACAGCAGCCCTCAGGCTCCCACAGATGGAAGGCGAGGATGTGGACATTCCTAGGGGAGCAGAGGTGTGTTCCAGGTGGGGAGCAGGTGTGAGCTAAGATCTGCATCTGGGAGGTGTGTGTGTTCGGGGACCGCGAGGACCCCCTGCCTTGGGAAGCAGTGTGGGAATAGGGAGTTGGCGGTGGAACGGGGACACGGAGGCAGTGGAGACAACAGCCTGGCTGATTACAGGCTCTGCCCTAGCATCCTTGTCGCTGGGGCTGACAGACAGGCTGCGACGTTCACAGAATCGGAGAAGCAAGACTCCATGGACCCCACAGGGCCTCCACAGTGCGTTGCGCGACTTAGGAAGAACGATTCCTTACAAAAGAAGGTTAGTAACCTATGCGAAGAAGGATGATATAATGAACAATCAGGTGACTTAAAAAGCAGAATACTGAGACTGCGGGGGCCCCAGAGTGCCCCTTCACAATAAAACTCCACACTGGTGATCTGAACTTCGTGTTTCTCATTTGCTTGATTAGAGTTTTGCTACTGTACAGCCAGGCCTGCATTATTTTTTTCATTGAAATGAAATTCACACAACCTAAAATTAACCACTTGGAAGTGAAAAAAAATTCAGGGATTTCCCTGGTGATCCAGTGGCTCAGACTTCGCATTCCCAATGCCGGGGGCTTGGGTTCGATTCCTGGTCAGGGAACTAAGATCCTGCATGCCCCACGGTGAGGCCAAAAATTAAAATAAGTAAGTAAATAAATAATATTGAAAAAAATATAATTGGCAAAATAACTGAAATCTTTAAAAAAATTCAGAAAAAGTAAAAAATTCAGTGGTATTGAGTATATTCATAATGGTGGGCAACCAGCTTCTCTGTTCAGTTTCAAAACCTTTCTGTCACCCCAGAGGGAAGCCCTGAACCATGAAGCAGTCACATGTCATTTCCCCATCCCCGCGGCCACTCATCTGCTTCCCATCTGATTTACCTATTCTGGACACGTTATACAATAATATTAATACATGGCCTCTTGTGTCCGGCTTCTCACTTAGCATAGTGTCTTCACAGGTCATTCATGTTGTCGCGGACGTCAGCACCTCATTCCTGCTCGTTCTGGGCTCAGTGGCTCATGACTGGCAGCTGTAGCCACCTCTTTGTGACCCCACGGACTGTTGTCCACCAGGTTCCTGTGTCCATGGGATTTTTCAAGCAAGAATACTGGAGCGGGTTGTCATTTCCTACTTCAGGGGATTTTCCCATCCCAGGGATTTAACCCAAGCCTCTTGCGTCTCCTGCACTGGCAGGTGGATTCTTTACCACTGTGCCATCTGGGAAGCCCCATTCCTATTTGTGACTAAATAATATTCCATGATATGGATGTATCAAAAGTCAGTTCAGTTCAGTTGCTCAGTCATGTCCAACTCCTTGCGACCCCAGGGACTGCAGCACACCAGGCTTCCCTGTCCATCACCAAGTCCCAGAGTTTACTCAAACTGATGTCCAATGAGTCAGTGATGCTATCCAACCATCTCATCCTCTGTAATCCCCTTCTCCTCCTGCCCTCAACCTTTCCCAGCATCAGGGTCTTTTCAAATGAGTCAGTTCTTCACATCAATGGCCAAAGTATTGGAGTTTCAGCTTCAGCATCAGTCTTTCCAATGAATATTCAGGACTGATTTCCCTTAGGATTGATTGGTTGTATCTCCTTGCTGTCCAAGGGACTCTCAAAAGTCTTCTCCAACACCACAATTCAAAAGCATCAATTCTTTGGTGCTCAGCTTTCTTTATAGTCCAACTCTCACATCCTTACATGACCACTGGGAAAACCACAGCCTTGACTAGATGGACCTTTATTGGCATAGTAATGTCTCTGCTTTTTAATATGCTGTCTAGGTTGGTCATAGCTTTTCTTTTTATTTTTTTATTTTTTATTTTTTAGCTTTTCTTCCAAGGAGCAAGCATCTTTTAATTTCATGGCAGCAGTCACCATCTGCAGTGATTTTGGAGCGCAAAAAAATAAAGTCTGTCACTGTTTCCACTGTTTCCCCATCTATTTTCCATGAATTGATGGGACCAGATGCCATGATCTTAGTTTTCTGTATGTTGAGTTTTAAGCCAACTTTTTCACTCTCCTCTTTCAAGAGACTCTTTAGTTTCTCTTTGCTTTCTGCCATAAGGGTGGTGTCATCTGCATATCTGAGGTTTACCCATTTATCCACTGATGGACATTCCAGTTGTGAAACTGAGGGTGATGAGTCAATCCATCTCACCAGTCTTCACTAACCAAGGTCATTTTAAGATGCATGTCCTCTAAGCAGCCCGTGGCGTAAACAATAAGATGTTCACCCGAGTTGTTTTCTAGAAATGGAGTCAGCTGTATTGAGTTTGAGCTGAGCCAATTAAGACTGGATAGGACCACTGACCCTCTACTTGGGCGCATGCTGGGTTTGTGCTTCGAAAACTTTTGATTTCAGAGAGCCGACAATTCCTCCCTCAGATTATGCGATGAACCTGCAGAGGCTTGTAGCTTAGTTACGCCCGTGCAGAATGAAGAATACCGCACTTTCCCCCAATCACCTTTGCTGCTATTTTTCCACCCCATAAATACTCTTCAGGGAGGCAGACTCAAGACTTGTTCTATTTCCTCGCTTGGCTGTCTTACAAATAAACGCTCTCTTTGCTGCAAATCTCAGTGTCTCAGCGTTTCGCCTTGTGCAACAAGCAAAACAAACCAGTTTCCATCTTTTGGCTGTTGTGAATAATGCTGCTATGAATGCTGGTGTACCAAACATCTGTTCAAGTTCTTGCTCTCAATTCTTTTGGATATACCAAGAGGTGGGTCAGAGGGTAATTCTATGTTTGTTTTTGAGTAACCACCATCCTGATTTCCACAGAAGCTACACCATTTGCATTTCCACTGTTAGTCCA